>NC_090941.1:419341166-420591166 GCF_040938575.1 Ambystoma mexicanum | reverse complement strand
GTAACGGCTATAAACTTACATGAGAAAAATCGTAAAGGTAACATAGACCTCTACCTCATTAACCGTTATTGGCAGCATCAGGCAGTCGGGGAAACAAACTTTGTAGACGATATATGTGACATACTGGATGAGATAATGATGAACAACTCACAACCAAAAATAGTAATCTGCAGAGATTTGAACTTGGAAATAATAACAAAAGAAAAAAGGATACATATACAAAATAGAAAAAAATCAGAAAGGCAGACATAACAACCCTTTGGATGGAAGAAATGGATGTTAGATGTATGTGTCTGATGAATGGAAATATACAGAGTGACATCCCACTGAATGTAATATGGGAAAGAGGTGGACAGTGTTCCATTCTGGACTATGTCTTTGCTTCCGAATTAGTGGCCAGACGCACTGTTAGCCTAGAAGTGATGAAAACAACTGAAAGCAACCACAATCTTGTGAAAATGAGTCTGAATGTTCGAAGATCCGCCATGGACCCAGCCTGGGAGCATTTGATAAACCTAGAACAAGGCAGAAACAGTCTAAAACTGAACAACAATGTGGTCAAGCATATAACAAAAGAGTTGAAAGAGCTGTCTAAGGTCAGTGGGTGCCTCAAATATGATTGCATTCTGCAAAAATACACAGAGAGGTGCAAAGGAAGTGCAAAGACAAGCTTCAGAAAGCATTCTAAGAACACTCACGGTGTCCGGGGAGTGTTCGTAGGGGGTGTCCTGAGGACGCTGTCCGTATTGTTCTCTGTCAAGTTGAATGTGTTCTAAGAACACCCGCGGTGTCCTGAAATGTTCGCAAATAAACAAAATGGGGGTGTTCTGAAGACATTTTTGAGAACACTCCCGGTGTCCTGGAATGTTCGTAGGGGGGTGTCCTTAGGACGCTGTCCGTATTGTTCGTTGTTTGGCCATGCACCCAAGACTCTATGCCCTGGCAACAACCACTGCAGCATATCACATTCATATTTGCTTATAACTTTGGGTGAAAAACAAATGTATAAGGAACAAAGGTATTAGATACTATGGATGTGATATGCTGCTATGGTTGTCCTTATTATTGTATACTTACTGTTTGGTCTAGTAATGGGAGTCCATGTTTTTCTTCTTCATTTCTGTGATAAAAGAAAATAGCATGTTAGTATTAGTATTTTGTAATGACTTATTACATTGTATAAGCAATATACTTTTATTTTTTTTACCCTCATATTTAGTAGAGTACAAATCAGAGTACTGTGTAATTTGCTCAGTTTCTGTATTTGTTGCTAAAATCATTGGGTCTGTGGGAGAAAAAAAATCCATGTTGGATTAAAAAAAAACCTTTTTCTGTTATGCTACAGTTTATTTGTTTGTTTGTTTTCAGTGTTCACTTGTTGTTTCTGGCTAATGCTTTATACTTTGCTTTGTTGTATTTTTTTTGGAGCAGTAACAGATTCTTCATTTGTTTTGATATTATACAATTTTGGAGCAGTTAGATACCAATTGGCGTATTCTAACTATTTTTTTAATATATTTTAGTGGTTTTGATTTATCTATTTGGATATTGTTAAATTTTGGGACAGTTAGATACCAATTGGCATATTCTAACTGTGTATTTTTGGCCTAATTTAGTGGTATTCATTTATCTGATTAGTTGTTGTACAATATTTGAGCTGTTAGATAGCTTTTGGAGTATTCTAAAAGTTTATATTTTTTAACACAAATTTACTTAAAGGTTTAAATACAGTTTATTTATCAAATTTTGGTTTTAAGAACATCAAATAAGCGTTTGTAAGATTTGCTGGTAATCTCTGCTTTAGAGTAATGGTACTATCATTACATTCAAACCATCCACATTTTTTTTTTATATATGCAGTGTAGTGCCCTGAATTGGTTGTGGCTCCTGCGTGGTAGATTATACCTATTGTTGTGAAGGTTTTCTTACCAAGTGATATTTGACCATGTGTGAATCCAGTCAGCTTGCAGTTGTTTTTGGTACCATCTGCATTGTAACGTAGAAGCATTAGTATTACTATGTGTTTGTATTACTAACGTGGAGCAATTATCTGAATTGCAGGTAGAGCATAATCTACCATGGTTTGCATTTTGTACAAGTTGCTGAAATGGAATGGATTCACAATTTGGTATTGATATATATATATATGAAGCGTTCATTGGGGATTTCTTCTTGTGTCACATTGTTGCAGAGAGTGCATGTATGTTTCCACATGTATGAAATCTGAAAGATTTCATTTATAGGTATGTTTTTGTTTTCCAGTACTTGTAGTAAGTACATTAGAAATTCTTGTGGATCTTCCTGTGAGTTTATAGTGAATTTCACCTTTCCAGCACAGTAGTCCAATTGTCGTCTTATTCCAAAAACACTATATGTGTTGTCAGGATTGTTTGCTGCATTTCTGTGAAGTACTAAAATTTGCAAACACAAAGGGTCTGTACAGGGCTGTCAGAAGATGTGGTGAGGCCCGGGGCAAAACATTTGGTGAGGCCCCCTTACAGTTTTTTGCACTCGGCCAGCGGCGGCATATCCGCACACAGGAGACTTGAGAAATCTACCCTTGAGTTTGTGTGCAGGATCCCAAATATGGTTTAGTACTACTTTCTCTACTGAAGAAAGGTTCATGCCAGACTAACTTTTTTATCATATGAATAAATATATATAAGATGGCATGAGCTCTCCACTGCGCCACCTCCAATTCTCTGAGGGTCAATCACTTTTCCAAGCAAAGAGTTGAGGGCAGATCTCTTTCTTCGGCTGGGGCCTCCCTCTGGAAACAGCCTCCCTGCCTCGCTAAAAACGAGGAGCACCATCTCCGGTTCCGGAAGCACCCCAAGACCTGTTTATTTGCTTCTGCCTTCTTTCTTCCTCTCCCTTGCTGATCACCTGCCTGATCCATGCACTGGTCACCTGGTCAAGCTCTGAATTCGGGCCCAGGTCCCTGCCTTTTCGTCCTATTGCAATCCCGCACTGCCTCTTGGCTCCCCTGCACTTGTGGTCTGTATCTGTTGTATCTGTAACCCTACAGTCCCCGCTCTTGCTCGTATTGTCCACCCGTTGGCTACACTTATGAGTACTCACACTTGCCACCAGTTGGCTGCACTCTTGTTTCTACTTTGTTCCTGCACTTCTGCATCCTACCCCACCCTCGGCACTTCTCCCCTCCCCATTCCCTGCTCTTGTACGATCTGAATGACACAAGGCCTAGTAAGATCTGTGTTTTGTCCTACTCTTTTGTTTCTCCCTCCTTGCCTTGTCGCGCCTAGAAATACTTGCGTACAGGCACGTTATAAATGCCATATCATATAATTAAGGAGCACCCTGCCCCTGTTTGCGCATTAAAACACACATCATACACAGTGACAAATGATGTACAGTGGAGGCTGGTACATTTCTGAACTTAAGAGGCTTAAATGTTTGTTCCAATTAGTCAGGATCAACAGAGCACAGTGAGGGAGCCCAAACCAAAGGGTGGCTTGGGGGGGGGGGTTCTCACTCCCAAGAAAATGTTTGAAACATTGGGTTAAAAGTATGCATTTTATAGCACTTTCTTTGCAAAATTGGGTAGAAATCCACACAGTTTGCAATTGGTTTTGTATGGAAGCACATGGAAATTCCCAATAGTTGCAAATCACAAATTGTGCATAGGAACATTTTCCAATACATTTCATGCCGCCTTTCCACTCGAGATATGCTAGTATAAAAATATATTCATGCTGGTTGTTCTAATTATGTTGAAGCAGGCTGCATCAATATTTGCCATTATTACCATGTACGGATTCCCAACCAGTAAAAATGCCATGCCACAGAAAGTATATCCAGGCTGACTGTGTACCATAAGTGTTATTACTGGCTAGATTGGCCTACATTCAAAGTGGGCCAATTTAGCCAAGTAGTATGTTTGCTTTAACCTTGATGCATAGTCCTGTGCATCAAGGGTAAAGCAAAAAGAGCACTGGCAATGCTAACAGTTTGGGCATTTGTGTAGGCATGGCAAAGGCACTTCTGTATTGGTATTAGCTGGCCATTGATAGTGCCAGTGCAAAATGGTTTGAGTACCTGAGCAGCTAATGGCAGTGCCTCGTAAATGCCTAATACTTATACATAAGCCAAAACTGTTGGCTTTGCCAATGCTTATTTTTAAAAGAATTTCAGCGAAAGATATGCAGGGTGTTTTTAAATTGAGTGGCCAAAGGCAGACCTGATTAAGACATTTTTATTACACCAGTTACGTGTTTACAACTCCAATGAAGTCATGAACTCTTAGAAGACTCCTTTGAGGAAACACTTGCAGGCACATTGAGGGCAAAGTTTGATGGCTAGCCATGTTTAAAGCTAGCCCAAAGAGTTCCAGTGAGGAGTTGTTTTGGGTGGGGAGGACAGGGACTGGGTGAGAATGCCATAGGGATAAGCATGGCCATGAGAAGTCATTTCACTGTTAGCACCTGCATTCATATCCATACACTTTTAGGTAATTTAAATTGTGATGTGGGGTTAGCACTTGCATGCTAGGGGAGTGATTAGAAGGGAAGTGGTGACATGAGACATCTCATTCTCACAGCAGTCCTTAAGTGTGATGTTTCAGAAATGAAGGCAAGAGGTAGCTGCTTGTAACATTGAAGCTTCACCAGAATAGTCTCATTCGAAAAGTGGAAAGATTTTAGGTGCCCCCACACAAGGAAGTTTGCCCCTTCCTCACAGCTACTGACGTTAGCACCTCTCCCAACATTTGAAGTATTAGTCCCCTTTCCCCCCTGACATTTTAGCCTAGGTTCACCTCTGATGCCATGAGCCCACCCCTTAATGAAGTGGCCCCCAGGGTGGCTACATTTAGGGGTGGTGCTGAACACACACTCACAAAAAACACTTTCACCCATGCATTCAACCACCAGTTACACAACTCCATACATGCATGTATACATAAAACCAAACACAGCATTGACACAAACATCAACATGCACGCATGCATTCATACATACATACTAATTTAATTTAAATACACATACACACTTTTAATTTAAAATAAAAAACACTTACCTTACCTCCATGCACCCTTAAAAAGCATCCACGCAGCCGACACGTAGACATGCTGCCTGACAAGAGAGAACTCCTCTCCCATCAGTCAGCGGGGTCACGCTGAGCAATGTGAACACACTGACTGACAATAGAGAACTCCTCTCCCATCAGGCAGCGTGGTCACGCTGAGCAACGTGAACACACTGACTGACAAGAGAGAACTCCTCTCCCATCAGTCAGCGTGGTCACGCTGAGCAACATGAACACACTGATTGACAAGCGAGGAGTCCTCTCTAATCAAGATGAACACACTGACTGACAGGAGAACTCTCCTGTCAGTCAGCGTGGTCATGCTGAGCAACGTGAAACACTGACTGACAAGAGAGAACTCCTCTCCCATCAGTCAGTGTGGTCACACTGACAACATAACACACTGACTGACAAGAGAGAACTCCTCTCCTGTCAGTCAGCATGGTCATGCTGAGCAACGTGAACACTGACTGACGAGAGAGAACTCCTCTCCCATCAGTCAGCGTGGTCACACTGACAACATGAACACACTGACTGACAAGAGAAAACTCCTCTCCTGTCAGTCAGCGTGGTCATGCTGAGCAACTTGAACACACTGACTGACAAGAGAGAACTCCTCGCCTGTCAGTCAGCATGATCACGCTGACATGAACATACTGACTGACAGGAGAGGAGTCCTCTCCCATCAGTCAGTGTGGTCACGCTGACAACATGAACACACTGACTGACAAGAGAGAACTCCTCTCCCATCAGTCAGCGTGGTCACACTGACAACATGAACATACTGACTGACAAGAGAGAACTCCTCTCCTGTCAGTCAGCATGATCACGCTGACATGAACATACTGACTGACAGGAGAGGAGTCCTCTCCCATCAGTCAGTGTGGTCACACTGACAACATGAACACACTGACTGACAAGAGAGAACTCCTCTCCCATCAGTCAGCGTGGTCACACTGACAACATGAACATACTGACTGACAAGAGAGAACTCCTCTCCCATCAGTCAGCGTGGTCACACTGACAACATGAACACACTGACTGACAAGAGAGAATTCCTCTCCTGTCAGTCAGTGTGGTCACGCTGAGCAACCTGAACACACTGACTGACGAGAGAGAACTCCTCTCCCATCAGTCAGCGTGGTCACACTGACAACATGAACACACTGACTGATAAGAGAGAACTCCTCTCCTGTCAGTCAGTGTGGTCACGCTGAGCAACGTGAACACACTGACTGACAGGAGAGGAGTCCTCTCTTGTCAGGCAGCATGTCCACGTTTTCAGCTGAATTACGGGAGGCAGCAGAGCTCACTTCTGAGCCCTGCTGTCTCCCATTATTTTGCTGTTTGTTGCGGAGCCAAACGGCTTCACAAGAAACAGCAAAATCATTGCAGGGGCAGCACAGTCCCCCGTGTGAATAAAGGACACGGGAGACTGTGCTGCCTTCCACTTAGGAGAGGGGGCCGCGAGGCCCCCAGCAAGCGCGAGGCCCGGGGCAGTTTGCCCCCCCTGCACCCCCCTCGTGACGGCCCTGGGTCTGTACTATGTAAGTAAATATTGTCAACAATTGGTGGTAATTGAAATAGAATATTCATTGCTACATTTGCATAGCAACTTACACCAACTATATTTGAGAATTTAAATGGTCCAGGTAGTTCTGTATCTAACTGCTTTTTTTGGAGTTTGTCTTCCTTCTTTAAAGAAGTACCTGGTTTACTTTCTCTAATTGATTCTTTTTTGTTTGTGGTACTTGATGAAGTATTAGTTTCTTTTACTCTTTTTGGAGGATTTGCAGTGACGTCCTGTTGCATTTCTGTTTGATTTAGTTTTCTTTTACAACGTTTTAGTTTTTGTGGAACAGAATATGTGTTTAGATGGGGAGTGTATAGTGAGCGAAGTCTATTATATTCTAAAATGCAAGGAATATCAGCGTTTACTTTACTTGCATCAAAGTTGATTAGAAATAGACCGTCAAGTGTACGTAAGCGTGATAGTGCTACGCAGCTCATGCCTTCTTTAAAGACTGTGTTACCAATATCTATCATTGCTTTGTCTAGGGTAAGACCTTGTGATTTATGAATCGTGACTGCGTATGCAAGAGTTAGAGAAAATGTTTCTCTGCGTACATACATATCTTTGAAGAGAAGGAATCTAGCTGTTGAGCATCCTATCCGTTTTACTTCTGAAAGTTTGTCAAAGAGTATATTGACAAACTGAATTTTGTTGTCACGTGGGTATGTTTGAAAGCCAACAACTGTACCCAGTGCTCCATTAACTAGTCCTTGGTCCACGTCAAGGTTATTTTTAAGCATTACTCTGCAATTTAAGGATAATTTTAACATCTTTTTTATAAGCCTGCTGTGTTTGAGATTGATTTTTCTAAATTATTTAGTCTTGTTGTGGCTTTGTCACACATGGGTAGTGTCATACCATATACATCTAGTTTGTCTGTGGCGCTAATTTCCATTATTGGTTGCATTTCTTTACTTAACATTATTTCATTGAATTTGAGACAGCTTGCAAGAGTTGGCATTAAGGCCATACAATCGACATTTTTGTGGGCTAATTGTTCCATAACATCTGTAGCACATGCATTATCGCCATAAAGTGCATTAATGTGCCGGGTTTTCAATGTTGCTTCTGCTTCTTTAGAAAGTATACCAACTCTCAAACTTTTTAAAATGTTGGCATAAGTTAGATCTGGAGATTGGCACATGTTTTCTGTTAATTCTCTGTATTGGAAATGTTGCCAAGGGTTGACATTTCCAATGCTGCCAACAGTTTTACGGCAGAGTTTGTGCCCAAATGTTTTAAAAATAGGTTCACCTTTATGGTGTAATTGAAGCAGATCTCCAAAAACAATAATGTGTTTTCCTGCAAAGAGCTCTTCATAGTCTGTTTTGAGTACTTCTTGTAATCTGAAGTGAATCAAAGCTAACATCAGGTTGGAGACCATGCTCACTTCATCTATTAGTAGTATTTTCATTTGTTTCAATACTCTGCGTAATTCCATTTCAGCTTCTGCAGAAAGTTTGTAATAGTCTAATTTGTTCTGGTGTTCTACTGGTAATAGTAGTAATCGGTGTAATGTAACACCACCTATGTTGTAGGCAGCTAAACCTGTGGGGGCAGTGACAACAGCTGACAGTTTGTTGTTTGTCAATTGTTGAAGGAACTTACTAACGATTTTGATTAGGAATGTTTTGCCAGAACCAGCTTCACCACTGACGTACAGTAGTATAGGTTTATAATTATGGCAGGAACATTCTTTATTTTCATGTTTTACACCATGTGCAATTTGTTTTGTTACTTCTTGAAAAATGCTACTTTGCTCATTGTTTAGTTTTGATTGTAGTATAGTTAAGTCTTCCTTATCTTCATACTGACACATGGTGTTTTCTACTTCTAGCATAGCTAATTCTGCCTCATTTGTTATTAGTGGTTCTCCCAGTGGTTCTTGGCTTCCTGTTACAGAAGGTTGACTACTGTCAGGAGTATCCTTATCTAGTTGGGCTTGGAGTTCTTCTTCATGTTGCTGTTCATTGTGCAACATTGTTTTGTACTGTGTAAAGTTTACATCAGTTATAGTGCTTTCATTTGCTTTGAAAGCATCCTCATATTGTGGTGATGTTTGTGATGTCATCTTTGATTTCCTGGGTGTTAGTCTTAGCAGTGCATGGTGGTGGCACGAGTTATGGTTGCTTAGCTTACCATAACTGGAGAATTTCAAGGGTTTTTCGGTTTTACTTGGAACCACAACGTCCCTTTAACAAAGTTTTTTCACTGAATTTCATAGGTTTTTAGTAGCGCAACTTAACCATAACGTTAAAGTTTTTTTCACTGAATATATATATGGTTTCTAGTTGGGAATTTTATAACCAATGGTGTTTTTCTCAAGACGAGTGCTGTAAGTAAACCGGGTTAGATTATCTTGCTATCCCCTTTTCCATAGATAGGTGGCCCACCACTGTCTCCTAGAGGAAGGATGCACACGAGTGGAAGTAGAGCATTTCACTGAGGGCAAGACAGCTCTTTTTGAGCACTTTCGGAATTCAAAGGATTTAAGTGTGATGCAGATATTTGAGAAAAAGGTGCATGTTTTTCAGTGAAGGGCCATTGGTCTTAGGAGAGGTATTTGATAGGGGGGTTATTGCTTTACTTATTAATTAAATAGCCAGGATTGTATACCTCCAACTTGTCACCTTAGCCTTTGTAAGTGCATTTCAGGACAATATAAATTATGACATTTCAACATAGTATGAATTCAATCATGAAATCCCTGGTGTTTGCTGAGGTTGTGGACTGGACTGGCTGGGGTTAGTAGACAGAACAGCACACATGCACAGTGATACATCATCATCACTTATACTTGCAGTTCAGTCATAAGTTTGTGTTGATATTTATGGCATTTTTGTTCTTATCATCTGTCAGTTTCTATTAAATGAAATTCCAAAACAACATTATACTCTATGAAGAAAATGAGCACCAGGTGATAATTCATTCATTTTTTTCATTCACTAATTATTCCTCTATTTATTCATAATGAGAAAATTAAATTAAAGTGCGTTAGAAAATATAGCAATGTAAAAAATTCTCAAACGTACATATTATTTTACCCATCACAAGAACCTATTTCGCATCAATTACATTCTGAAGATAACACTTTTTAATTTCCTTGATTCATAATTGCATAAACAAGTTAGCAATTAACACAATGTGAAACTGTCATACCTGCAATTCCAGCCGCATCTAAAAGAAATTCATTTGGAATTAGTTATCCCAGGTTTACACAATACAAGCAACCACATGGATCACAATGAAACAAGCTGAGGAATGGATGCTCAAATCGAATACTGCCTACAAGGAACCTGATGATGATTTTATTGCACATTAGAATATCCCAAGATTACATATCTACATAAACTGTTAGTACAATGTGTGTAGTCTGATTCATCTCTTCAATTGGATACATTAAATGATCACAGCTTCCAGCCATTACTCAACTGTGATGCAAGTCTCATTGAAATAATTTCACACAATACTAGAGCAAAAGCAACAACACTAGAGCAACGCAAACAAACCTTTCATCTAATGGCCAATACCTTCTCACCAAATTCATCCACCAGCATGATAATCTCATTACAAGTACCAACTTCAGTGTCTTAAACATATGTACATATAACTGGAGGCCTCACTATCCCGACCTATGGGATAGCTGGCAGGCTTGGCCGGCCCTCCCACCAAAGGCCCACTCCTGGCCCCTGCCTCCCTCGACACACTGTTCTTCACTCTCTCTCCTTCCTGCAACGTGCTGCCCAGCAGAAGCGCCTCTCCTTCAAAAACCCAGAGCCTTCTCAGTGCCATCCGCTTCTTATGAGGATTTAAGGTAAGCCCCCCTGGGCTTTCTCTGCAATGCATGCATTCGTGCCCATTTCTGACTCTTATTTAGTGTGCTGCTTTCACTCAGTATTTTATTGAAGAAGATCATGACAAATTGATTTTATTTGTGGAGAGCACTTGTGTTTGTTGGGGCAACAGGTCTCCCCTTCCCCTCACTTTATTGCATGCCAGCCATTCCAAGATGGAAGCATTTGAGTCTTTTGTGCCTGATTTGTTGTGGCAAGCTGTTATTGGCTGGAGGCCTCACTATTTCGGCCTATGGGATAGCCGGCAGTCTTGGCCGGCCCTCCCACCAAAGGCCCACTCCTAACGCCCCTGTCTGCTCCATGTCCGCTACCAGGATGCTCTAAGGTGAGATGCAGTGCCCCCTGCTGTTTGCATGTGCCAGTGTGCCTGAACCCCATACCTAGATGCCCCCATGCTGTGTGCATGTGCCAGTGTGCCTGAACCCCATACCTAGCTGTCCCCCCTTCTATGTGCATGTGCCAGTGTGCCTGAACCCCATACCTAGGTTTCCCCCCTGCTGCGTGCATGTGTCAGTGTGCTTGAACCCCATACCTAGGTTTCCCCCTGCTGCGTACATGTGTCAGTGTGCCTGAACCCTGCACCTAGCTGTCCCCCCTGCTGTGTGCATGTGCCTGAATGTGCCCTCCTACTTGACCTTCTGCATCTATGTGTCGTAGCTACATTGCAACATGGGTTAGGCTCCATGAATGTGCCCATCTGATTGACTTTACTACATCTTTGTGTTGCCACTACCTCACAATATGGGGTTAGGCTCCATGAATGTGCCCATATGATTGACTTGACTGCATATGTGTTTCATAGCTGCCTTGCAACATGGGGTTAGGCTCTGTGAATGTGACATCTGATTGACCTTACTACATTTTTTTGTCGCAGCAGCCTTGCAACATTGGGTTAGGCTCCATGTATGTGCCCATCCGATTGACTTTACTGCATCTCTGTGTCACAGCCGCCCTGCAACATGGGGTTATGCTCCATGAATGTGCCCAGCTGATTGACTTTACCACATCTCTGTGTCGCGGCTGCCCTATTCATGGGGCTAGGCTCTATTAATGTGCCCATCTGATTGACCTTGCTGCATTTTTGTGTCACAGCTGCCCTGCAACATGGGGTTAAGCTCCATGTATGTGCCCATCTGATTGACTTTACTGGATCTCTGTGTCGCAGCACCCTGCAACATGGGGTTAGGCTCCATGTATGTGCACATCTGATTGTCTTGACTGCATTTCTGTGTCGCAGCCGCCTTGCAACATGGGGTTAGGCTCCATGTATGTGCCCATCTGATTGACTTTACTTCATCTCTGTGTCACACCTGCCCTGCAACATGGGATTTGGCTCCACGAATATGCCCATTTGATTGACTTTACTGCGCCTGTGTCACAGCCACCCTGCAACATGGGTTTAGGCTCCATGAATGTGCCCATCTGATTGACTTTACTACCTCTTTCTGTTGCCGCCGCCTCGCAATTTGGGGTTAGGCTCCATATATGTGCCCATCTGATTGACTTTACTGCATCTTTGTGTCGTAGCCACCTTGCAACATGGGGTTAGGCTCTGTGAATGTAAAATCTGATTGACTTTACTGCATCTATGTGTCGCAGCCGCTTTGAAACATGGGTTTAGGCTCCACATATGTGCCCATCTGATTGACTTTACTGCATCTCGGTGTCAGCCACCCTGCAACATTGGGTTAGTCTCTATGAATGTGCCCATCTGAATGACCTTCCTACATTTTTGTGTCGCAGCTGCCGTGCAACATGGGGTTAGGCTCTATGAATGTGCCCATCTGATTGACCTTAATACATTTTTCTTTGTCACAGCAGTCTTGCAAAATTGGGTTAGGCTCCATGTATGTGCCCATCTGATTGACTTTACTGCATCTCTGTGTCGCAACCGCACTGCAACATGGGGCTAGGCTCCATGAATGTGCCCACCTGATTGAGTGTACTGCATCTCTGTGTCACAGCTGCCCTTTTCATGGGGCTAGGCTCTATGAATGTGCCCATCTGATTGACCATACTGCATTTTTGTGTCACAGCAGCCTTGCAACATTGGGTTAAGCTCCATGTATATGCCCATCTGAATGAATTTACTGCATCTCTATGTCAGAGCCACCCTGCAACATGGGGTTAGGCTACATGTAGGTTTACATCTGATTGACTTTACTGCATCTCTGTGTCGCGGCCGCCCTGCAACATGGGGTTAGGCTACATGTAGGTGCCCATCTGATTGACCTTTCTGCATCCTTGTGGCGCAGCCGCCCTGCAACATGGGGTTACGCTCCATGAATGTGTCCACTCAAACTCTTTCTACACTTTTGCCTGTGATTGAATTACTTCTGTACTCCTCTCTATGATGTAATCACTTCCTGTGCTTTCTTTCTGTAACCATAAGAACTGTAACCAATCTCTTAAGTATAAGCGCCTAGATACATCTGGGTTTCGTGTCTCCCTACTGTTCCCCCCACCCCCCGCTCATGCCCCGTGTGTCTCTCCCCTTCCCCCTACCACCGCTCATGTCCCGTGTCTCCCTACTGTTCCCCCCACCCCCCGCTCATGCCCCGTGTCTCTCTCCCCTTCCCCCCAGCCCCTGCTCATGCCCTGTGTCTCTCTCCCCTTCCCCCCACCCCCTATGTCTCTATCCCCTCCCCCCCACACCCCGCTCATGCCCCGTGTGTCTCACCCCTTCCCCCCACCCCCTGCTCATGCCCCGTGTGTCTCTCCCCTTCCCCCACCCCGCGCTCATGCCCCATGTCTCCCCTGTTCCCCCCACCCCCCGCTCATGACCTGTCTCCCCTGATACCCCCAACCCCCACTCATGCCCCTTATCTCCCTTGTGTTACCCACCACCCCCCGCGTCTCCCTTGTGTTACCCCCCACCCCCTGCTCATGCCCTGTGTCTCCCTTGTTTTACCCCCCCACCCCCCACTCATGCCCGTGTCTCCCTTGTGTTACCCCCCACCCCCTGCTCATGCCCTGTGTCTCCCTTGTTTTACCCCCCCACCCCCCACTCATGCCCGTGTCTCCCTTGTGTTACCCCCAACCCATTCCCTGTCTGCCCTGTTACCCCCCACCCCCTGCTCATGCCCCGTGTCTCTCTCCCCTTCCCCCCACACCCTGCTCATGCCCCGTGTGTCTCACCCCTTCCACCCACCCCCTGCTCATGCCCCGTGTGTCTCTCCCCTTCCCCCCCACCCCCTGCTCATGCCCCGTGTCTCCCCTGTTCCCCCCACCCTGTGCTCATGACATGTCTCCCCTGTTACCCCCCACCCCCCGCTCATGCCCCGTGTCTCCCTTGTGTTACCCCCCACCCCCCGCTCATGCCCCGTGTCTCCCTTGTGTTACCCCAACACCCCCCGCTCATGCCCGTGTCTCCCTTGTGTTACCCTCCCACCCATTCCCTGTCTCCCCTGTTACCCTCCTCCCCCTGCTCATGCCCTGTGCCTCTCCTTTCCCCCCACCCCCGCTCATGCCCTATGTGTCTCTCCCCTCCACCAACCACCTGCTCCTATCCCCTTCCGCCAACCCCCGCTCATGCCCCGTGTGTCTCTCCCCTTCCCCCCCACCCCCACCCCCCACTCATGCCCGTGTGTCTCTCTCCCCTTCCCCCCACCTCCGCTCATGCCCCGTGTCTCTCTCTCCTTCCCCCCACCCCCCGCTCATGCCCTGTGTGTCTCCCTTTCCCCCCGCTCATGCCCCGTGTCTCTCCCTTTCCCCCCGCTCATGCCCCATGTTTCTCTCCCCTTCCCCCCACCCCCCACTCATGCCCTGTGTCTCCCTCCTTTCCCCCCACCCCCGCTCATGTCCCTTGTGTCTCTCCCCTTCCCCACCCCGCGCTCATGCCCCGTGTGTCTCTTCTCATGCCCCGTGTGTCTCTCCCCTTCCCCTCCACCCCCCGCTCATGCCCCGCGTGTCTCTCCCCTTCCACTCCACCCCCTGCTCATGCCCCGTGTGTCTCTCCCCTTCCCCCCCAACCCCCACCCCCCACTCATGCCCCATCTCTCCCTACGGCTCCCCCCACCCCCCTGCTCATGCCCTGTGTCTCTCTCCCCTTCCCCCCACCCCCCACTCATGCCCCGTGTGTCTCTCCCCTTCCCCCCACCCCCCGCTCATGCCCCGTGTGTCTCCCCTGTTCCTCCCCACCCGCCGCTCATGCCCCGTGTCTCCCTTGTGTTACCCCCCACCCCCCGCTCATGCCCCGTGTCTCCCTTGTGTTACCCCACCACCCCCCACTCATGCCCGTGTCTCCCTTGTGTTACCCTCCCACCCATTCCCTGTCTCCCCTGTTACCCTCCTCCCCCTGCTCATGCCCTGTGCCTCTCCTTTCCCCCCCACCCCCGCTCATGCCCCATGTGTCTCTCCCCTCCACCAACCCCCCGCTCCTATCCCCTTCCGCCAACCCCCGCTCATGCCCCGTGTGTCTCTCCCCTTCCCCCCCACCCCCACCCCCCACTCATGCCCGTGTCTCTCTCCCCTTCCCCCCACCCCCGCTCATGCCCCGTGTCTCTCTCTCCTTCCCCCCACCCCCCGCTCATGCCCTGTGTGTCTCCCTTTCCCCCCGCTCATGCCCCGCGTCTCTCCCTTTCCCCCCGCTCATGCCCCATGTTTCTCTCCCCTTCCCCCCACCCCCCACTCATGCCCTGTGTCTCCCTCCTTTCCCCCCGCCCCCGCTCATGTCCCTTGTGTCTCTCCCCTTCCCCACCCCGCGCTCATGCCCCGTGTGTCTCTTCTCATGCCCCGTGTGTCTCTCCCCTTCCCCTCCACCCCCCGCTCATGCCCCGTGTGTCTCTCCCCTTCCACTCCACCCCCTGCTCATGCCCCGTGTGTCTCTCCCCTTCCCCCCCACCCCCCATCCCCCACTCATGCCCTGTCTCTCCCTACGGCTCCCCCCACCCTCCTGCTCATGCCCCGTGTCTCTCTCCCCTTCCCCCCACCCCCCACTCATGCCCCGTGTGTCTCTCCCCTTCCCCCCACCCCCCGCTCATGCCCCATGTGTCTCCCCTGTTCCTCCCCACCAGCCGCTCATGCCCTGTGTCTCCCTTGTGTTACCCCCCACCCCCCGCTCATGCCCCGTGTCTCCCTTGTGTTACCCCCCACCCCCCGCTCATGCCCCGTGTCTCCCTTGTGTTACCCCAACACCCCCCGCTCATGCCCGTGTCTCCCTTGTGTTACCCTCCCACTCATTCCCTGTCTCCCCTGTTACCCTCCTCCCCCTGCTCATGCCCTGTGCCTCTCCTTTCCCCCCACCCCCGCTCATGCCCTATGTGTCTCTCCCCTCCACCAACCCCCTGCTCCTATCCCCTTCCGCCAACCCCCGCTCATGCCCCGTGTGTCTCTCCCCTTCCCCCCCACCCCCACCCCCCACTCATGCCCGTGTCTCTCTCCCCTTCCCCCCACCTCCGCTCATGCCCCGTGTCTCTCTCTCCTTCCCCCCACCCCCCGCTCATGCCCTGTGTGTCTCCCTTTCCCCCCGCTCATGCCCTGTGTCTCTCCCTTTCCCCCCGCTCATGCCCCATGTTTCTCTCCCCTTCCCCCCACCCCCCACTCATGCCCTGTGTCTCCCTCCTTTCCCCCCGCCCCCACTCATGTCCCTTGTGTCTCTCCCCTTCCCCACCCCGCGCTCATGCCCCGTGTGTCTCTTCTCATGCCCCGTGTGTCTCTCCCCTTCCCCTCCACCCCCCGCTCATGCCCCGTGTGTCTCTCCCCTTCCACTCCACCCCCTGCTCATGCCCCGTGTGTCTCTCCCCTTCCCCCCCAACCCCCACCCCCCACTCATGCCCCATCTCTCCCTACGGCTCCCCCCACCCCCCTGCTCATGCCCTGTGTCTCTCTCCCCTTCCCCCCACCCCCCACTCATGCCCCGTGTGTCTCTCCCCTTCCCCCCACCCCCCGCTCATGCCCCGTGTGTCTCCCCTGTTCCTCCCCACCCGCCGCTCATGCCCCGTGTCTCCCTTGTGTTACCCCCCACCCCCCGCTCATGCCCCGTGTCTCCCTTGTGTTACCCCACCACCCCCCGCTCATGCCCGTGTCTCCCTTGTGTTACCCTCCCACCCATTCCCTGTCTCCCCTGTTACCCTCCTCCCCCTGCTCATGCCCTGTGCCTCTCCTTTCCCCCCACCCCCGCTCATGCCCCATGTGTCTCTCCCCTCCACCAACCCCCCGCTCCTATCCCCTTCCGCCAACCCCGCTCATGCCCCGTGTGTCTCTCCCCTTCCCCCCCACCCCCACCCCCCACTCATGCCCGTGTCTCTCTCCCCTTCCCCCCAACCCCGCTCATGCCCCGTGTCTCTCTCTCCTTCCCCCCACCCCCCGCTCATGCCCTGTGTGTCTCCCTTTCCCCCCGCTCATGCCCCGTGTCTCTCCCTTTCCCCCCGCTCATGCCCCATGTTTCTCTCCCCTTCCCCCCACCCCCCACTCATGCCCTGTGTCTCCCTCCTTTCCCCCCGCCCCCGCTCATGTCCCTTGTGTCTCTCCCCTTCCCCACCCCGCGCTCATGCCCCGTGTGTCTCTTCTCATGCCCCGTGTGTCTCTCCCCTTCCCCTCCACCCCCCGCTCATGCCCCGTGTGTCTCTCCCCTTCCACTCCACCCCCTGCTCATGCCCCGTGTGTCTCTCCCCTTCCCCCCCACCCCCCACCCCCCACTCATGCCCCGTCTCTCCCTACGGCTCCCCCACCCCCCTGCTCATGCCCCGTGTCTCTCTCCCCTTCCCCCCACCCCCCACTCATGCCCCGTGTGTCTCTCCCCTTCCCCCCACCCCCCGCTCATGCCCCGTGTGTCTCCCCTGTTCCTCCCCACCCGCCGCTCATGCCCCGTGTGCCCTGTTCCCCCCACCCCCAGTTCATACCCCGTGTCTCCCTTGTGTTACCCCCCACCCCCAGCTCATGTCGGGTGTCTCCCTTGTGTTACCCCACCACCCCCTGCTCATGCACCGTGTCTCCCTTGTGTTACCCCCAACCCCTGCTCATGCCCCAAGTCTCCCTCATGTTACCCCCACCCCCCGCTCATGCCCTGTCTCCCCTGTTACCCCCAGCCCCCGCTCATGCCCCGTGTCTCCCTTGTGTTACCCCCCACCCCCCGCTCATGCCCCATTTCTCCCCTGTTCCCCCACCCCCGCTCATGCCACGTGTCTCTCTCCTATTCCCCCCACCCCTGCTCATGCCCCGTGTCTCCCCTGTTCTCCCCCTCCCCCCGCTCATGCCCCATGTTTCCCTCATGTACCCCCCGCTCATGCCCCGTGTCTCCTTTTGCCCCCCCACTCATGCCCCGTGTCTCCTGTTGCCCCCCCACCCTCTGGTCATGTCCCTTGTCTCCCTCCTGTCCTGTAGCCCCACTCCCTACCCCCCCGCTCATGCCCCGTGTCTCCCTCATGTTGTCCCCCACCCCCGCTCATGCCCCGTGTCTCCCTCATGTTGTCCCCCACCCACTGCTCATGCCCTGTGTCTATCTCGTGTTCCCCCCTCCCTCATGCCCTGTGTTTCCTTCCTTTTCCCCCCACCCCCTGCTCATGCCCCGTTTGAGCCCTGTTCCCTCTCACCCCCCGCTCATGCCCATGTGTCTCACCTGTTCCCCCCCACCCCCACCCCCTGCTCATGCCCTGTTGTGTTCACTTTATACACCCCGCCTTCCCTTTCCATGGTGGCCCTCTTGGGAAAAGATTTTCCTTCCTACACAGGGACGCCTGCGGCATCCCGGTGTAGGAAAGAAAATCTTTTATTTTTTTACCGCCCAGGGTTCCCACTTTGAGGACCTAAGATGCTAGTGGTCTTCATCTATTGAAAAGGATGTTATGGTGACGGTGCACTAATAAAAACCTATAAAATTCAGTAAAAAAAGTGTTACAGGGACGTTATGGTTAAGTTGCACTAATAAAAACCTATGAAATTCAATGAAAAAACTTTGTTAAAGGGGCGCTATGGTTAAGTTGCGCTACTAAAAACCTATGAAATTCAGTGAAAACACTTTGTTAAAGGGACGTTATGTTTAAATTGCGCTACTAAAAACCTATGAAATTCAGTGAAAAAACTTTGTCAAAGGGACGTTATGGTTCAAAGTAAAACCGAAAAACCCTTGAAATTCGCCAGTTATGGTAAGCTAAGCAACCATAACTCACATCACCACCGTGCACTGCTAAGACTAACACCCAGGACATCAAAGATGACATCACAAATGTAATTGATGACATCACTGATGACATCACATGTATATGTACTTTTCATGAAATATGTGTACAAGGGATTCTTATTATAATGTTGCGAAACAAGTGTCAAGGATCATTGCAATAAATATCATACCTTCCGTGCAAGAAAAGTGTACATTGAAATTAGAAAGAAGAATGAATACCATAACTCGTAAGCATAGTGTTAGGATAGTTATGGAGGGATAACAAAACTAGTGAATTAGAGCACTCAGGTGCAAGAAGACCATGGAATGGTCTTGACCTCAGAATACAGCAGTGTGAAGTCTATGCTATTATGCTGTGTTGTGGGTTTGCATTTCAAGACTCAGGAGAAGATTTCTCTTGAAGGCAGTTTAGGTAAGGTTAATGAAAGTGGCCCTTTTGCCAAATGACAAGATATTCACTCACGTAAGGTATTGCTCTTAATTCAAGGACTGAAATAGGAATAGGGCATAGGGGATGTGATGATGAACAAGAGCCAGGCTTAGTAGTTGAAGAGAATGTGAGGGCTATAGAAAAGATCATTTGGACACCAAGGGGCAAGGCCAAAGAGTTGTGATTGGAATCCTAACGTCGGGTGCAGCATAGTGGTGTATGCCACTGGTGGCTAAATGGTGGAGATGGACATTGGGACCTTCCTGGAAATTATGATATTCAAGTCCTTCATTGCATTGTCGTACTGTGTTAGGTTTCTTGCTGCCATTGGTGTTTTTGGTTGGCTTATTTGGCCTCATGTTTGCATGAGATCTTAAACAGGATTCTTGGATTTTAGTGCAAGGTCAAAGAGGTTGATGTATTGCATAAAGTATGAGGTCTGGTGCCAATGTTCTGAGGGTGTTAGATTATATGTCCTACAGCGAGCTTGCTTATGATTTGTTACTGTACCCATGCTGTTGGAAGATGTTAACACCCTCTTCTTGCTACATCTATGGTGACATCAAAGGATTGCATTGCAAGATTTCTGTCATCCATGGTTGCTGCTGCTTATATGTTCCTGATCTTTTGGAATGGAGTGGGCTCCCTTTCTGATCTAGGATTTTTTCAGTCTTTCTTTCCGTTGACAATTTATTCCAGTGAACACCTTTTCTAATGGGCGCTGTTGTTATTTTCTGTATCAGTATAAAAAAAAGCAGGTTAGCTAGAAAGTTATCTCTTACGTTTTTCATGAAAATTGAGACCAATATGCTCCAACCATAACATGAAGGCATGTTTAATCACCAGTATCAGATCTTCAAATAGGGCATTGTTTTGTGCTAAGGGTCTGGCTGCTTGATGCAGATAAGAGAATGGTATGGCTGGCGTTTGGAGATTAAAACACAATCAGGTTTTATAAAGAATTAATAATGGTGGAGGTGTGTAATTCATTCGTGACTGTCGTTTATCCTAACACAAAACATTGTCAGGCTTTACCTAAATGCAGGAAAGGTAGAAATGCAAAAATTGACAAATTGATGTTCACACATCTTGAGTAAACTTCAAAGGTTTGATAGCAGATGACCACTTAAAATTCAAATATTCATACTTAATAACCCACTGTTGTCATTTTGTAATGGATCGTGCGGAAAAAGGGGGCATAAAAAGCAAGGTGTAATGCGTTTACATGGATGTACATGAATTGACCTAATGACAATTGATAGCAGGAGAATTGATAGCGGGAGAATTGATCTCATTTAAAAGGTAATTAGGACATATATGTGGGGGGAAACCCACTGCAACTCCCACCCAATCCAAAACCCCACAACTCCCCACCCAATCCCCTTATATTATTTATTATTCCAAACCCACCCAACACATATATAAAAGAAATAAGGTAGAGGTCATTTATGAGAAGGTCAATTAGGACCACTATTATGAGGTCAATTAGGACAAAAGGTAAATTTGAAAAGGTCAATGTGGGTAATACTGTTTACCTTGCCCTTTCCTTAATCCACCCAATTTTCATCTGCTTCCAAGGTGATTTCAAAGACTGTGTTTGCTTTTAAGAAATGTGCAAGTCATAAGCAAACTTTGATGTTAGCATTGCAAAAACTAAAAGGGGCGATATAGAGAGCTTTTGGGACCAATATAAAGGACACAGGGCCTGTGGCTATAGCTCTGTGTGTCAGTTTACTTTGGCCATGATGGAATGTATTTATTGTGATATCAAATGGACTGTATTAACCCATGCAAATAGCAACAGCAAATTTGTTATTTATATCATTTGTTGCCAATGTATTAAATTACATGTATGTAAAACTAAAAGAAACGTCAATGTTCGTATAATTGACCACAGATTAAGGATTAAAAATAAAGTATTAACAGAACGGCAGTAAAACATTATATTGAAGAAGGGCATGATCAAGATGCTATACAGTGATTTGTTATTGAAAATGCTCAGAACAATCTGTGAGATGGAGATTTTGAACAAAGGTTTGCGCAAAGAGAGCAATATTAGGTGTCCAATTTAAAAACACTGGGCCTCATTTCAAGTACTGCGGTGCAAATACAAACGCTGGTAACATGGCAGTAATTCCGTTACTGCCGCATTACTGCGCCACTGTACTACAGTCTTGATGGTGAGGTGGAGGATTCTCCTCCAGCATAAGCTCGAGGAAAATCCTCTGCCTTGCCACCAAACACTGTGAAGAATCGGCAGGATTACCGCCAGTGATAATTCTGCCAAAATCCCCATGGAGCCTGAATTAAAAAAATGGGGATTTACACCGCCTACTTACTGTTGGACCAAGAGGTGGTAACAGTAATCCCGTTTGGCGGTATTCCAGTGAATTTACCACTGGAATACCACCAAACTTGGAAAGTGGCCCACTATCAGAAGGATTGAATGATCAAGAGAAGTGGTGGTTACTATTAGTCTAGTCAATTGTAATAACAGGTTTTAGTGACTAAACCAAGTTGCCGACCAGTACTGATGAAATGTAGTTTTGCTCTACTGCGCAAATAGATCCCATCAAAGGCACCAATTTATTACAACGTCAGCATGTTGACCGTGCAACCCACTGTGGGAAATTGAAATAGGTTTAAACAAGTGTTTAGGATGTGGTCACACAAAAGAGATCAACATTTGTCTGTGTAAGTGATTCTCATGCAATCCAGCCAGCACAATAAAGAATGGAGATTGAAAAGACGTTCGGCTACTTCTGTGAGTACAATCATCTTGCAAGGTCCAATTATGAAACACTAGCTGATATATCTTTATAAGACAAGTGAGAGTTTGTCACTGAATAGGATAGGGCTTTCTAGATTTAACAGAGCAGACCATGAGATGATTGAGCTTCCAAAGAGCAGAACATATTGCAGGAAAGTTCTAGTCATTTGTTTTTGCAACTTCGGTGTAAATTCTAGTTAGAAGATTAGTCTTAATGAGTGTTACACATTTTAAAATGTATACATAATAATTAAGCTTATTTGTTGATAGGTTTTGAGATTCCCATCTTAATTTGATTATTACAATTTTCAATAAAAATTTGCTGGTTCGTGATGATCAATAAGAAGATTAATAAGTATAATATGTTTTAATTAACTTGCATCAAGATCTATTAATTAGTTTAGAGGGAGTAATCATCTTATATGTATTTTCAGATAAACAACCTGCCCTGACGTAAATGAGACCTTATTAAAACATTGACACATTGAATGGGGCAAGTCGTTGAAACTAGTAATTGGCGTTGTAAGTGGTGTTGTAGTGGATATTTAAAGTAATTTTAAAATCACAAATGTGTTATAGGCTTGACGTTGTAAGCAGTTATGAAGCAGATAATTGAAGAGATGTTTAAATCACAAATGTGATATAGGAAAGTCTATGAATTGCTGCTGAAATTTTTGTGTTTGTTGTGTTGGTTATGTTTGTAAATGTATGTGAAATAGTTGTGAATTGTCACACACAAAGCACTTTAATCTGTGTTACATTATTGTAGAGAAAGAAACTATTAAATAATTGTATTTTTGTAAAGGTTACTCTGTCTTGATGATTTAAACAACATTTTATTTTGTTAAATATTATGTACTAATGTGAAAATAGTTTAATTGATGTTTTTATATTGTTAGAATTCATTTAGTATGACTCAGACAATTTGTACATGTTAGAATTTCAAGGCAGCTAAGGTCATGGAGCAGATGCACCACAATGCTTTCCTCCACAGTCTCGGAAGAGCAATTGCGCTTCCATGATACATTTATGCAAGTATAAAACAAAGGAATTCCTATAAAATGCACCACAAATTACCACCTGCTGTAGAGCAGACAGATGGTATAGGAAGCCATTATTAAACACAGTATACAAAGAGTAATTTCCAAAAGCATTAGCCTTTTTAAAATCATCCAAACAATGAAGAGTAGAGACAATTTCACCTGCTTTTACTCTGCAAATATTTGAATTTGCATGCAGGAGATGCAACATCATGTAAAGTGTTAACATTGGTGGTGCCCTGAATGCAATTTAGGATTGTTTTCAAATGATCCCGACTGAATGTATCTGAATATAGTGACAACTCTGTGAAAAACCTGTCCTTGGTCAGGAGACTAATCATCTGAGTATGTATATGTAATAAACATTTAACCGCACGAGAATAAACAGGAGGTGTGGTCTATTGGCAGAAACAGAACAATTTGGAGCCTAGATGTGAGTGCTGATTCTAGGCTATACACTTCAGAAGTGGTATGATCCTCTAGAAACTCAATTTGCTTACATGTTGGGCCAGAAAGCTTATTTTTATGTACTTTGTTGGGTAACTTGTAAAGAGCAACTAACACCGGAAGGAATCTTGGTGCTAACTAGCAACGCTGCAGATATTCTAACCAACCATATAGCCTATTAGGACCTGGAGCAGGAGCGCATCCAATCGGGTTCTGTGGATCGCAGGCTGAAATCTAGGATCTCAGCCTGCGTTCCATGGAACCCAGAAGCTGCCTCCCCCGCCACTGGCCGACATCTTCTCCACATCCTTTCCCTTGTTTTTCCCCCCAAACTAGCCCACCCTCCCTTCCAAGCCCCACTTACCTGATTGCAGCAGCAGTGCCTAACATCTCTGTTTGCGGCGCCATCGGAATGGAAGAGGGGCTCTGTATGGAGCCCTGACTTCCTAAACAATGGTGGCCATCTTGGCACAGTATTTTCATTTAATGATGGGACTCTGTGCTCGTCCAGTTCTTTGAATGAAAATATATATTTTTTCTAACACCCTAGGTCACTGCTTTGATAACCTGGGGTGCTAATATCATTAACATCCTATTCCAAGCTCTGGAACGGGGGGTAACGTCCCGGTGCCGTCATTATAGACTAATTTTGCTGAAATGTTGATGCCAATCTCTTTAACTACTGAGACAGGATGAGGAAAGTGTCCAAGATATGAGGGCAAAAGGAAGGTGTCTAATAAGAGGCGATTTGACAGAGGACCACTCAGCAACACCTCGGTCTTGTCCCCATTGAGCTTCAGCCAGTTGTTACTCATCCAGCTACCCACGGATTCCAAACACACTAAGCTGTGAAGCGGTGTCCTGCTGAGATAAATCTAGCCGAACAATAATCTGAGTGTTGTTGGTGTATGATTAGCATTGAAAGCCATAGGTCTGGATTTATTTAGTGAGGGGCTGGATGTAAACATTAGACAAAAATAGGGGAAAGACAAGAGCCTTGAGGAACCCTAGAGGTAAGTGGAGCTGCAGTCAACTGAATAGGCGTGCGGGAGAATGACTGAGTCTGATCCGACAGAAAGTATTGAAACCAGGATAGTACAGAACCTGTAATGCCTACCTGTGCTAAACGATCAAGAAAGATGGAATGCTCTATAGTGTCAAAGGCCATAGCCAAATGTAGTAGGATCAATGCCCCAACACCACCATGGATGCAAAGATGAGTGAGGTCATCGACTACAGTGATCAATACTGTTTCCTTGCCCCTTCTGGGATGAAAACCAGATTGCAAGGGGTTAAAGAAAAGTGAGTTCTCAGGAAATCCACTTAATAAAGGAGTAGCCAAAGATTGAAGAAATTTCATCAAAAATGGCAGCAGTGAAATTGGTAGAAATTGGCCGTAAGTGCAGGGTCCAAGGTAGGTTTTTTTTTAAAAAGCAGAATCACCAGGGCATATTTAAAAGAGGGTGGAATATGCCCTGAGCTGAAAGATTGATTTACTGTTCGAGTAACCAGATATGCAATGGTGGATACCACTCTTTTCAGGATCCCACAGGGAATGGGATCCATGGGAGAAGCTGACTTCAGCTGATTCATAGCAGCAATAACTTCTGTTGAAGTGAAAAGAGGAAAGGTGGATCAGGTGGCAACATGGTCAGCCACCCAGTGCTTGATACAGGGTCACCTGTCCTCAGGCCCGATATCACAATTTTCTGGCAAATAACAGATTTTCTCAGTAAAATAATTGGACAGAGAATCACAGAGCGCCTGTGAAGGGGACACTGTACCACTATTAGCCGAGTTATCTGAGAGGTAATGCAACAGACTAACTCTTTAGGTAGATAAAGAGTAAAATGGGCCTCATAAGTATAAAGGTCCTATATAAGCCTCAAACATGGCGTTGTGGTAGATGACAGTAGCCTGCTGAAAGGCAATCCTGGTGGCAGAGCAGAAAGTCCTATGTCAAGTCAGTTCTAGTTGTCTACGACGGAGGCAAAGCTCTTTAACATGAGCATTGAGCAAAGACTTAGCATGGCGAGCGTGAGTCTTTGAGATAGACAACGAGAGGGAGTTGGTGTAAGCAAGAAATCTTGTGAAGGGGTTGAGAAATCAACAGGCTGTGTAGCTGCACAAAAGTCACTGATCTAAGCCGAGATCATTGCTGCTTCCACTGAGCACCTACTAGGCTGAAAAATGCCTTGAGTGTTTGGCGGCTTGATGGCAACCTTAGTTTCGATGGTAAAATGATCAGTCCATGGGACTCGAATAGCTGGATAGGTTTTCACTGACAGAGTAGCATTTCATAGTAAATTCAGACTGTGATGTTGCACAAAACAAATCTCTACAACCCGATGTCCCTGTGTCATTGTTGGTTCATAGACATGGGTATTTGATCAAACCAATCCAAATGCTGTGAAATAATATAAACAGATGTATAGTGACTGTTCCATGGAGGGACACATTTAGGGGGAAAAGTTTCAGACACAAATCTCCCTGGGCCATTTTGTGGATCTGAACTGGCTTCTAAATCCACTTTTTATCATGAAGCCAGAAGAATTGTTAAGTGTCTTCCCCTTTTCACCAACATTTTACATACTTCTATGATGCCCAACAGGCAGGAAACACATTGGTCGGTAACCTCCATCAATGGAAATCTGCAAAAAAAACCAAAAAAAGAATTCTTAAAAGATGAGAAAATATCTTAAAATGGTTTGAACACATAACTTTTAAAACCATCCATATGTTCACACCACCAATGCCAACGATGATTTCTTAATTATTTCCAACTGTTGGAATGAATTTTGAGTCGGAATGATTCCGAATGGGATTCAGCTAAATCGCTATTTTTTGGCCCTAGACATTAACATAATCTTCCTTTGGCCCCCTGTCTCTTTTACCTTTTGACCTGCTTGGTTACCAATATATGGAATCTGGGATGCATCTCGCAATCCAAACTGATCTGTAATCAGCAGGTCGGGTAAATTTTCAAATCTGTATTTTTCAGAATGTGTTTGCTTAGTGATGCCCCCAGTTTCATCTCACAGGCTGAACACTGCCATTTTGGGGGCATTTGTTAACTCAAAATTGAATTATACAAATACATTTCTGGTGAGGATTCCAGAGGTCCAATTTACCCGACTACAGTCATCCCAGAATACTGCTGTCTTACTCATTTTACATTTGCCAACATTCTTGTATTTTTCTCTGTTTAGACAATATATGTGTCTTCCTTTAAGGCAGTTAATTCACTTCAAGGTTATTTGCCTACTTTTTAACTGCGGTTTGCCGCCCCATTATATGTCCCAGAAGATCATGTTTTTTAAACCTACACAAACACATATTGCCCATTTTTGCTGTAAGACTAGAGGTGACCTCTGATATGTGAGATATCACTTTATCTTGCACTCCAATAGAGCTGTGGGAAGTGGAAGTTCAAATGACGCGGCTTGATGGTAATGTCGTAATGTTGGAAGCGTGACTTCCTCTAGCATTCCTCATGTGCTTGTTGTGCTCTGCTCTGCTGCACTCCATCGCTCCTGGATGTTGCTATGGTCTTCAGGCTTGAGATGAGGTGTGATTGAGGCCATCAAGAGCAGGCTGACAAGAGCTGGCTGTTTGATAGCTTTGAGGGCAGGAGGGCCAGAGGACAAGAGGCAGCATGTGTGCAGTGGTGGTAAGCGTTGATCATCAACAGGCCGTGCAGCATAGTACAGAGCAGAGCAGGGCATCTTGCTCCATGATCTACAGTGAGTGATTTTCTGGTGCTAGGTATGTGCGGAAACTGGTGAAACTGCAATAGGAACTGTGATAGGCAGATAGGAGAGTGCAATGATGGTGGTAGCCTGTTTAATTGTGGAGGGTATACTACTGACATACTGCCGCTTTGTTGTTACAGTTATCTCCGTAGCCTTTTGTCCCTGCTCCTTCACCTTCGGCATAGCTGTGAAGTAAAGAGGAGAGGGTATTTTCCAGCTCTGAAGACACTGAGGTTGCCTGCTGCAACTCTGTCTGTTGTATCACCTTGACTAGTCCCTTGTACCCTTTTACTTTTGTACTCTTGTACCCTGCCTAGCATGGCGTCCATCTTGCCTAGTCCAAACATGGGTGTTAAATCTGGTAAATCACTGTCAAGGTGTAAAGCCCCTATGACTTGGAGGCTGAGACCTTCTAAAAGAGTGCCTGTTCTGGCAGCAAGGGAGCTAAGCAGTCAAATTAAATGGAACGTTAGAAGTCAAATTAAATGCAGCTTATTTGGTCACTGCAAGCAGGCTTTCAGGGGAGTGGAATGTAGATGATATGGGGATGTTTGCATAGGTGAAAAATAGGCCATGCACCCAAGAATTCTAAGCACTGGCACAATCACCACAGCATAATACAGCCATGCAACCAAGAATCTGGCCACATCAATTGTAATAATAAGTCTTTGGCGGGAATTTGGAGAAACACGTTTGGGGTTATTTGGTGACTGCAAGAGGGCTTGTTACAGTAAAGTAGAGTGGAGTAGAGTGGAATCTAGATGATGTTTTTGGGATATTGACATAGGTGAAAAATAGGGTTGGTGGTTGATTTTGATGTCTGCAAATGGCATTTGAATTGCAAAGTTAAGGGCAGGTTGTGGTGTGGTGGTTCAGGCCAGTGGCCAGATTCTTGGGTGCATGGTCATATTATGCTGTGGTGGTTGGGGCCAGTGCCTAGATTCTTAGGTGCATGGCCATAGGGCACTAGCCACAACCACCACAGCATAATAGGGCCATGTACCTAAGAATCTGGCCATTGGCCGCAACCATTGTAATACTATGTGTACAGAAAAGGAATTCAGCCATAGGAAACAACCATTATAATAATATGTGTATAGTAATTATAGATAGTGTGTGGGTAGTGTGTAGATTTTCTAACATGGTATCACAATGATTCTTGGGTGCATAGCCGTATTATGCTGTGGTGGTTATTACCAGTGCCTAGATTCTACAGTGCATTGCCAAAGGGCACTGGCCACAACCACCACAGCATAATACGGCCATGCACCCAAGAATCTGGCCATTGGCCATAACCATTGTAATAATATGTGTACAGAAACGGAATTCGGCCATTGGAAATAACCATTATAATAATATGTGTCTAGTAATTATACATAGTGTGTGGCAGTGTGTCGTTTTTCTAACATGGTGACACAATACTATTGAAGTACAAAAGGTATTTATGATTCATGTGCCATTGGGTGTACAGGTTGACTTTGTTGTACATGGTAATGCAGGAGAAATCTTTGCTTCTTTTTCTGTGAAAACCATTGTAATAATATGTGTACAGAAACGGAATTCGGCCATTGGAAATAACCATTATAATAATATGTGTCTAGTAATTATACATAGTGTGTGGCAGTGTTTCGTTTTTCTAACATGGTGACACAATACTATTGAAGTACAAATGGTATTTATGATTCATGTGCCATTGGGTGTACAGGTTGACTTTGTTGTACATGGTAATGCAGGAGAAATCTTTGCTTCTTTTTCTGTGAAAAAAACATAGTATAATATGTTAGGTAGGCTAGTTCACAATGTTGCATTGCATACTATCTCACATATTCATGTACTTTTTAGACCCTCATAATTAGTACATTCCAAGAACTATGTTTCAAACAACATAACTGTGCGTTTTGCACAGTTGCTGTTTTTGTTTGCATAATCACTGGGTCGTTGGGAAAAAAAATCTGTATAGGATTTTTAAAAAACAAATACATTTATGTGACTTTTGTTTGAAGTATGCAGTAAAGGAATGTTTAAGGTACACAAATAAGTGTATTTTTTGTTACAAGCAGTGTTGCAGTGTTGCTGTAGGAAGTATTGTAATGCTGTAAGTGTTTTTTTGCTTTTCGAAAGTGCTGGGGGACACTTTTTCTTAAAGGAATTTTTGAAGTATTTAGATACCTGTTGGCGTATTGAAACTGTGTTTTTATTTGAAAACTATAGACTATAGATGTAGTTAGATGCAAGTTGGCGTATTCTAACTGTTGATACTTGTGTAGTTCTGACGGTACATTTTTTAAGCCTTTCAGATACTTGTTGGTGTATTCCAACTATTATACTACTGAAAAGTAGCATTGCAGTAGTATGGCTGCAGTTAGATACCAGTTGGCGTATTCTAACTGTTGATAGTTTTGCAGTTTTGAAGGGTGTGTTTTGAAGCACTTTGATTCCTGTTGGTGGATTCTAACTATTTTACTATTGGAAAGTAACATTGCAGTATTTTGGGTGCAGTTAGATATGAGTTGGCCTAATCCAACTGTTCATAGTTTTCCAGTTTTGAAGGGTGTGTTTTGAAGCAGTTTGATTCCTGTTTCGTGGATTCTAACTATTTTACCATTGGAAAGTATCATTGCAGTATTTTGAGTGCAGTAACATACCTGTTGGTGTATTCTAATTGTTGATAGTTTAAATGTTTTGAAGGGTATGTTTTGAAGCACTTTGATTCTTGCTGGTGTATTCTAGCTATTTTGCTATTCAAAACTAGTATTGGAGTATTATGGCTGTGGTTAGGTACCAGGTGACATATTCTAACTGTTGATAGTTCTACAGGTCAGTGACTAAACTCTGTAGACCCTCATAATCAGTGCATTCTAAGTACTATGGTTGAAACAACATTAGTGTGTGTTTTGCACAGTTGTTGTTTCTGTTTGCATAACCAATGGGTCATTGGGGAAAATATCTATATAGCATAACAAAAAATGTAGTACATTTATGTGAATTTGACTTCACACTATGTTTGTTTGAATTGTGCAGTACTGTCTGGGAATGTCTGAAGTGCACCAACTAATGATAGTTTCACAGGTCAGTGACTACATTTTAAGGACTATTAAGTAGCCATTTGTTGCATTTGCTGGTAATCTATGTTTTATTGTAATGGAAGTGTCATTTCATTCAACCACATTTGATTAAATGTATGCAGCATAGTGACCTCCAGTGGTTGTGGAACCACTAAAGTCTATAATGCCTACTCTTGTGAAGGTTTTCTTGCCAAGAGATACTTGCCCGTGTGTGAAGCTAGTAAGCTTGCAGTTGTATTTGGTACCATCTATGTTGTATCTTAAAAGCATTACGATTACATATTGGCTATGTAAGTTTATGTGTAAGGTGTAACAATTATCGGAATTGAAAACAGTGCATAATATGCCATGATTTGCATTGTGCACCAGATGATGAAATGGATTCACAATTAGGTACAGATACATACACAAATTGTTCATTAGGGGTGTTCATTAGGGGTGAATTAACTACAAAACAGTGGCATCACTGTCATGAACAAATTTAGGACCATCTTTTATCCACAAAAGTGTTGTGCTCCTCTGGATTGATATTCTTTTCTCCAAAAGAAGTGTTCCACTTCTCTGAGGGGAGGAATATTTTTTATTATAGATGAAGTGCAGCATGACAATAAAGCAGAGGTGAAAGTATCCTGATACATTTAAAGGGTCAAGAGAGCAGAGTTCTCCTGGTGTTTTTATGTCTATCCCTTCTTTGTTTTGGTTTGCTATGCGTTGGAAGTCATGCATGTCCTTCCATGCATATTCTGCACAACTTAAAGGGACAATCCATGTGGGTGGACCAAGGTTCCTTAGCATACACCATACATCAGCGTGACATTGAAACCAGTATTATTTTGTACCATGCATGTTTTCCAAGAGATTTGCCATACTTGACTGCAAAACTTCATCTTTGTCTTTTATCTTTTGAAGAAGTTGGGTAGCAGACATGTTTAAAAAATCGGACCCTGTTTTCCATGTGTGTACAACTCCGTAACATAAAGTTGCTAGTTCACTTTCGAACAGGAGGTGAAATATATATTCAACATTTTGTCTGAATCTGGGGTCTTCAGAATACATTTGTGAAGAGCAGTATTCTGATGCTGCTATTTGTGTGCACCTTTCATCATATCTTCCCCCTTTTCCTGTAGGAAAAGGTAAAGGAAATGCTTGTTCTTCTACGCTTTTCTCCCAATTGCTGATTGGAGATCCTTTGACTTGATGCACTTGATATGTTTCTAATGCATAGTCTATGGTGTCTTTGGATTGTAGTGGGTGAATCGTATACTGGTCTAAAATATTGGATGCTGTAATAGGATCCACAAGTTCAAATTGGCCAGTTGGTAAGGAATCCTGAATTATTTGGGTGGTTTCCCTTAAGTTCTGTTCAATGCTTTGTAGTAGTCATTGTTTTATTCTTGATAGTGTAGGTCTTTTCTAACTTTCTTTAAGTCTACTAGTTGTTGCCCAATTCTTTTGTTTTTCGTTGGTACACCATTAACTAGGATAATCAAAGAGTGATCTATTGGCCATTGCACTCAGAGTTTATACATTTGTGTTCAGATCTAATGGCAAATAAACTACTTTGCCACAAATGCCTTTTAGTAGGTCAGAAGGAGGCAATTTGGCTGTTTTGGGTTGAAGGTGTAACTGTAATTGTAATTGTGATTGTTTATTTAAAAAGGCCCTATAGACAGGCAGTGTTTCAAAGCGCTCAAGGAGGGTGGGAACACATGGAAAAAATAACAGTCCCTCTGAGTTTTTGAAAATCGGAGACAATAATGGTCTGCACAGGCAGAGTAATTGAAAAATTATACATTTAACAATTGAGATACAGAAAATAGACCTGACAGTGATTCTCTGTTTTTTCAAGTGCACATTAAGCGGTGAAGACAAGGGAGAACATACAGACGATCTTCAGGCAGCGATGTATTCAGATCATGCAAGTACAAGACGGTCAGGGGAGGGTATTATAGCTTGAAATGGGTATACTGTTTGGATTATAATGCTTGCATACAAATTAAGCTGATGGAGAGGTTTGGGAAGTGGCAATATTTCCAAGTTATTAGTGATAGCCCATGAAGGCATTTGGTTATTATCAAGCTTTGTATTGCAGTATGTGCAAAGTATTGAGGGGTCTGTTATTTTTTATTTGTTTTCTGTTATGAGTTATATAGCTAATTGGAACCATTGGGATTCCTCATTGACTTCTACTTTGTAAGTCATATCTACAGTTTTGGTCTCTTTTTATAAAAAGTTCTGCAACAACACACACATACTGGTACGTCAGCAGATGGTCTTTTAATTGTTGCTATTTCTTTTTTGTATGTGTTCATTAGAAGATTGGCATTTGGAAAGTTTTCGCTAAGTTCTCTATAGACACTGAATTTTCTAAGTGATCTTCACTTCTGAAATATTTACTTTGAATGTGGTCTATTTTCTGAAGGAATTATTTGGCTGTTTCATGTAGGAGAATGTTATTAAAATGTTGCAGTTGTAAAGCAGGACTTTTTACATACTACAGACTCTGGAAAAGATTCCGCATAGTTGAATGGTGTGTTGCTAACATTTGGATGTGGTCGAAGGTGCTTTTGCAAGCAGGTCCCAAAATGCAGGCTAATTAATGTCCTCGCAGTCCAGTGTTATTGCGCACTGGACAGGGGTCCATGGTTTGTAAAGTTTTAATTCTAATTGTGTCTTTTACTTTTACATAGTGATTGAGGAATTGTCGTAAAGATTTTAAGGATTGTTTCTGTATGTTACACATTGAGGTGCATGGACATTTGTAGACTGGACAGATTGGTTGGGTGGAAGGAACAGTTAATTGCACGTTTGTTAGTGATGTTTTTTCAATAAGGATTTCTTGTGCCATAATGTTGTTGTCTAGCATTTCGTAGCCTCTGCCAATACTATGTATGGCAATTAGGTTTTTTCTGTTCTTGTTTACAAGCCTCTTCATTGAAATATGGTTCTGTGCTGCTCTTGTGAATCCATCCACCTGCATTGACGTTTGCAAAGGTATCTATCTTGACATTGCGCATGTTTAGAAGTACTTTTTGTAATTTACTGATTAATTCTGTTAGTGGTTTCATTCTGGTTAAAATTAATATAAACAATTTTCTTTTGAGGAGCATTGTGCTGTCAATGAGAGCTTCCAGGATTAGTCGTCTGCAGAAATTTTTAAGGGTCGAGCATGACGTTTCTGCTGTTTTTGTATGATTTTGCAAGTACTCTACAATGGAAAATGTTTTGTAAAATAAATTCTTTGTAATGGTTAACTGTGGCTACGTTAACATTGGTAGATATAGTGGTAGCTCTGGAAAGGAACAACATAAACAAAAGCAAAAGCAGCCATGCGCACACAGAGCATATGGTTCCAGAACATTCCATAGTTTACCAACAACACGGTGAATTGTTGCAAGTGCTTTATTTTGGTACAGAATGTTGATGAGAATGTGTAAGGTGGCTGCAATCACCGATCTTTTATTTCTTAAACAAAATCCAGTGAGCAATGCCATCTGTGGACTTCTGTACTCTGCACTTCTGTTGTCGTCTCGCAAAGTGAGAAAAGGAGTACTTTGTGGTCCTTGGTGCCCCATGTGGCAGAACACATTTTCTTTGCAAGGTAGACAAGGTAGCAGCTGTTGCCTCTGGGATGCTTTACAGCATAAACGCTTGCAGGTTGGTTCGTATTGCCGGAACCGCAAATGGACATACAGGCCCATATCGGTCAGCCCTGATAACAACAACAGAAAACACATTGCTTATGATAATCTTGCAATGATTAGTCCTCCACACGTCTGTTGGAAGTGGAAGGGGTGGCATGCGCAGTAAGGTGCAAGGTATCTGAGAAGAAAGAGGAATAAGAATAGGTGTAAGTAGCTGTTATTAGTGGCAGTGTACAGGACAAGAGTTTGCTGGAAGGATGTCTTAATAGGTGGCTGCCTCATGGACCATGTAGTGTGTTTTATTGAATAGTGTCATATGGTAACCCACTGCCTTGCTCTCTGTTTTGTAGGTGATACTGTCATTATATGGCTCCACACAAGCGAAATGTCTTTGAAACGTTGCCACCAGACGCTCCTTTAATGTGTTTCATTTTTACAAAAAATGACAGTGCTAGTGAGTGTTGTTAGACCCACGGCACAATGTCTTTTTGTGTGTCCAAAGAAAAAAAGAATCCTCATGGGGGTCCCCACAGTTTGAAGGAGAATACAGGAGATGGTTTACTAAAAAATGCAACATTGAAATATGAGCTGTCGATGTTTGTGTGCCGGTTGACTGCTACATGCACCTGTGGCCATTATTACTTTCAAAACAATGAGGGTGCATAGAAGTGGTAATTGTTTGAAAGGGCATAGTAAGGGTAACACAGGGAATGTAGCACTGCACGAGTGAGCAGAAGGTGTGCTGTTTCAGTGCACAAATTCCGTTCCCTTTTTGTCTTGTCCTTTATGTCTGTTTTTTTAAGGGGCTGGGGAAGAATGAAAACAAAACGAAGTACAATCACAGTTGCAATTTACAGGGAATGGTGGAGACATGCCACTGTAACGGCATGTGATTACTGCCATCACAAATCTCTGTACAATGAACACAGGGAAATTGTGCGGTAAAGTAAATGTATAATTATGCATACAGAACTGCAGCTTAATAAATGTTAATCATAAAACATGTGATGTAAAGTTGTACTTACATAACATCAGCAAATTCCATGCTTGTATTGGGTGGGTGAAAAATTGCAGTATACGGCATGTGGAATCGTTGCAGACTACCTTTGGAGCACATGGACAGAGCAACCGCACTGTAAGTTCTGCATCCTGTTTTTCTACAATTCCATACAATGTCTGACCTTGGAGCTAAACATGCTTTGTACTCAAGGCTGTTTTACAATGAGCATTTGTCCTGTTGAAGGAGAGGTATGTTAGGTTTCGCTTTCCGGAGATGATGCTGGGAAAAAAAAGGATTCCGCCAGCAATGTGTTTCGATTATAGCATGCATTTTTGAATGTTGGTAGTGTCATTACGGTGAAGGTAGTACAACGTACAAGTAGAGATGATGGTGCCGTACACATGCTTCCCTGAATGCACAGATGGCAACATACATAAAATGTGCTTTTACAGTCCCTAAGGAACATTTATATGTGCAGTATGTTAGGAGGCAATGGTGGATGATGGCAGAGTGTGTGTTCGGTGCCTCGGCATACGTGGTTGGCTGGCTCATCGTACGCAGTTTGGTGTCTTGCAGCAAGTTTGGGGCTGTCATTGATCAAAGAAAAGGAATTACTGCATATGTCCTTCAAACATTGTAAGGGGGTTATGGTGTTCAAATGGTGTTTCCATTATACAATAAGAGAGGGAAACAGAAGTTTAAAAATGGAGTAACGCAGTGTTTTAAATATGGCTGCCGAGCTATGTACCATGTTTTGCAGTGGTATATGTGTTGGATACCTTCTTTTGCAATGGTGTACATAACAATTTTATTTATTTGCATTTTTAAAGCACACACTCAGCCCGGGGGCATTGAGGCACTGTTACAGAATTATTATTTTGTCTTATTTGCATATTTATAACGTGCTTAAATACCCAGATGTTTCTAAGCACAGACACGGGGATCGAACCTGTGTTGCTTCATGTCATTTTACTTCCAATGCTAGCACGTTGCCACTGGGCTATCCTCCTGGGACGATGACCTAATGGTCTAAACGGTGTGAGTGGAATGCGAGGAGACAAATGTTGCAGCAGTTTGGCCAGTTACATAAGATATATGGGCGCATTGATCAATTTGCATTGTTGTGTGCAGATTATCGGGTAGGTTACTGTAGTGTAGTCCATTCAGTGTGTCCACTTATTATAGGGTTAGGTGAACATTGTACATAGGAAACTGTTATGTGTGGGGTTTCTGGTATGTGGATAGATGTTTGTATGCATAGTTGTTCAGTGCAGCGGCAGTTGTGGGCAGGGTCTAAAATATTGAGTGCACAGCTGTAGCCCCTACACTGTACTGGGTTTAGTGAAGTGAGTAGGGTGCAGCCACAAGTGCGAAGTGTAATATAGGTGTGCATTGCAAATTGTGGCATTGCTATGTGTATTGCAGAAATAAGTACACACAGTGCACTTTGGACATTGTAGAAAGGTATGATAACAATATTTGCATACTTACTGTTTGGATTGGGGAGGGCCTGTGCTGTTTTTATGTATTAAGTGTGAAATGTTGGGGTTCTCGTTGCTGCATTAACTGTGGGAAAAGAGAACAGAACATCTTAGAGCAGGTATTTCATTACTTTGCAGTCCACTACATTGCATATATGTTTTTACTTTGTGGACCCTCATAAATAGTACTTCATAAGTACTATGCTTTGAACCAGTGTACTGTCAATGAGTGCAGTTCCTGTATTTCTTTGCATAATCATTGGGTCAGTGGGGAAAATAAATCCATGCTGAAACAAAAAAAAAAAAACATTCCAAATGTCTTTGCTGCTTTGTGCACAATGAATCACAGTAACGTTTGGCGTAGTTACAAAACTTTTTAAAGTGTACTCTTGAAGAAGGAGGAAATGTAATGGTTTACGATTGTTGGCCTATACATGTTGGTAGGATAGGTGACGTTGTATAGTTGTTGGTGTTTTGTAAATGTTTACCTGCTTCATTTTGGTAGCACTGTTTCTTTATGCGTTCGGTTGCTGCTGCTGGTTTGCAAGTATTGTGGCATTGTACTCTGCTACTGCAGAATTGTGATGGTAGTTACGTACCTGTTGGCGTACTGTAACTGCTTATACTTTGGAAGGGTTTGAGGATATGTTTGTAGCACTCTGGTTGCAGTTAGATACCAGGTGGCGTATTCTAACTGTTTACAGTGTCCTATTCCTAAAGGGTACGTTTACAAGCTTGTGCATCCTTGTTGATACTTTCACATCTGTGTACATTCTGAAGTGGTAGTCTACCATCATGGGTTTATGTAGTGATAGTTCCATATGTCTTGCAGTTGTATGAGTATTCTTAGAGAGCTGGTGACTCATTTGCGTAGTTGGTGGTTTCAGAGGTTACCGAGGATAGTTTTGAACCCTCATACTTTCCCTTTTATGTATCCTGTGAAAAATATTGCTATTGTGATTTGTGTACACATATTGTTTGTGTGAGTGTACTCATTGGGTTCATTGATGATATAATTGTCCAACACACACTTTAATGCATTTCTTCAATGTTTGCTGTATGCTAAGTTGCTTTCGGTTGACAGTGTGGAAAGACATTTTCTTTTGTTACAATAACGAAGGTACTGGTTGCTGCTGGGGACTGAGGTATAGTAGGTTTGTACATAAATTACTACATTTTGGTTTCAAGAATAATGAGTAGGTATTTGCAAGATTTGCAGGTAATCTCTGCTTTGGAAGTATCATTGCATTCCCACCATAACCATTGCTATCTAATGTATGCAGTAGAGTGGTCTACACTGGTTGTGTCGCCTGTGTGGTAGATTGTGGCTACTGTTGTGAAGGTTTTCTTCCCAAGTGATAGCTGTCTGTGTGTGAAGGCAGTAAGTTTGCAGTTGTTTTTGGTTTCATCAGCATTGTATCTTAAGATCATTAATATTACATATTGACTATGTGAGTGTATATTTAGCGTCGAACAATTATCAGAATTGCACGACGTACACAATATGCCATGGTTTGCATTTTGTACCAGTTGCTGAAATGGAATAGAGTCACAGTTAGGTATTGCTACATACACAATGCATTCATTAGGGACGTGTTCCTGAATGACATGATTGCACAGACTGCATGTATGTTTCCACATCCAGGAAATGTGAAAGATTTAATTCATGAGTATGTTTTTCCTTTTCAGTATTTGTAGTAAGTACATTATAAATTCCTGTGGATATTCTTGTCGGTTTGCAGTGAATTTTACCATTCCAGCACAGTAGTCCAATTCTTGCCATATTCCTGAGACATTGTAAGTGTTGTCAGGATTACTTACTGCATTTCTGTGAAGAACAAGCATTTACAAACACAACTGGGCTGTGCCATTTAAATACATGTTTTCAATGATTGCTGGCATTTGGAATAGAACATTCATTGTTACATTTGCATAGCAGTTAACACTTGATGTATTGGAAAATTTGAATGGACAAGGTATTTCTGTGTCTGAGTACTTTGATGGAAGGGTACGTAGTTTCTTTGAAGAGGCACTTTTTTGTGTATGGAGTTGGGTATGTCTTGTCTTGTTTACTCCTTTTGTCTGTGCTTTTGGTAGTTGATGTACTATGAGTTGATTTCAATTTCTTGGGTGGTACTGTTGCCAAATCATTTACAACTTCTGATTGAATGAGCCTTCTTTTCAAACCTTTAGGTACATTTTCAGAAGGGGTGTGTACAGTGCACGTAGTCTATTGTACTCGATGATGCAAGGAATGTCTGTGCTGAATGCAGTTGCATCAAAATTCACTAGATACAGTCCTTCCAGTGTACGTAGCCGTGACAGTGCTACGTAACTGATGCTTTCTTTAAAGACTGTGCTGCCAATATCAATCAATGCTTGATCTAAGGTTAGACCTTGCGATTTAATATCAATCAATGCTTGATCTAAGGTTAGACCTTGCGATTTATGAATAGTTACTGCATAAGCTAGCGACAGAGAAAACTGTTCTCTGAGTGCATACATTTCTTTGAAAAGAAGGAATCGAGCCGTTGTGTGTCCTATCATTTTAACTTCTAACTGTTTGTCAAACTGGGTGTTTACAAACTGAATGTTGTTGTCCTTGGGTATGTCTGGAAGCGAACAACAGTACCAAGTGCTCCATTAACTAAACCTTTCTCTACGTCAAGGTTACACTTCAGCATTACTCTACAGTTCACACATAATGTTAACATTTTCTCCAAACCAGTTGTGTTCTAAGGCATTTAGTCGTGCTATGGCTTGTTGACACATAGACATTGTCATATCGTGTACATCCAGTTTGTCTGTGGCATGAATTTCCACTAGTGGTTGTTTTTCTTTGTTCAGCATTGTTGCATTGAATTGTGCACAGCTTGCTAGAGTTGGCATTAAGGACATACAGGTGACATGTTTGTGCGCTAAATGTTTCCCTGACATCAGCAGCACATGTGTTACACCCGTACAGCTCATGGATGTGTCTAGTTTTGAGTGTAGACTGCGCCTCCTTTGATAGTACAACAATCCATATTTTTTTAGGATGTTGGTGTAGGTGAGATCTGCAGACTGACGCATGTTTTGAGTTAGTTCTATGTATTGGAAATGTTGCCAGAGATTTACATTCCCAATGCTTCCAAGACTTTTACGGCACACTTGTGTCCCAAGGTTTTGAAGATAGGTTCACTTTTCAATGGTGTTAATTGAAGGAGATCTCCAAAAACAATGACATGTTTTCCTCCAAAGAGATCTTCGTAGTCTGTTTTGAGGACCTCTTGCAATCGGAGGTGAATCAAAGCTAACATTAGGTTAGAAATCATGCTCACCTCATCTCTTAGGAGCATTTTCATTTATTTCAAAACTCTGCGTAGCTCCATTGCAGATTCTGCAGAAAGTTTATAGTACTTTAATTTGTTTTGGTGTTCTACTGGAAGGAGTCTCTTAGCAATCAGTAAAGATTGAGTCAACCTATCTTGTAGGCAGCCAAGTCTGCAGGGGTGGTTACAACAGCTGAAAGTTGCTGTTTGTTAATTGTTGGAAGTATTTACGGATTATTTTTTATTAAGAATGTTTTCCCTGACCCGGCTTCACCACTTATATACAGCAGTACAGGTTTGTAGTTGCCACAGGTACAAGTTTTACTATTCATGCTGTATACCATGTTCAATTTTTCCACTTACTTATAGAAAAATTGTACGCTGCTCATTGTTTAGTTGGGATTTCAGTTCAGCCAACACCTCTGCAGACTGCTCATATTAAAACATGGTGGTGGTTACTTCCGTCATGGCTAATTCTGACTCATTTGCTATGTGTGGCTGTCCAAGTGGTTCTTGGCTGCCTGTTACAGAAGGTTCAATGCTTTCAGAAGGGTCTACATTTAGTTGTGCTTGGAGTTATTCTTCTTGTTGGCATTCATTGTCCAATATGGTTTTGTACCGTGTAAAATTTTCATCTGTAATTGTATTTTCACTTGCATTGAAATCATCTTTATAGGAGGTGTGGGTGGTTAATAAATCTTCTTCTTTTCTCCATGGTTTGAAAAGTTGCAGTAGAGCCATGTAGTACAGTTCTTTGTGTTGAGTTTTTAATGGTAATTTCATATGCTGCCTTCACAACGTTCCACTATGTAGCTACCTTTTTTCTCATCTGGTTTAATGTTATTTTTGTATGCAAAGTTTTGGGCTATCTGGTACAGACATACAGCTTCTAAAGTAATACTCCTGTTTGGGTAGTATTTGTAGTTCTTTTTCATAATGTCCTGGCTCTTGGGATCTTATCTGGCTATACCGGTTAAACAGTCTGCAGCTTTGTAGGAGCCACATTCTCTAAGGGACAGCATTTTTATGCCAAAGCTGTACAATTTTTGTGCCAGTGTTTTGTCAGATGATATGTCATGTCAGGTATTTGAGCTCTCTTTGCTCTGCTTTGGTTAAGTAGGCTGTGACATATTGTGCAACTGCAGTCGAATTTTCTGCAATGTACGGTACATCAACATTAGCATTCCATAGGAGGGCAATTGTTGCATTGTAATCATTGATGTACTTTGATGCTTTGCTCATTTTTATGCAGTATGTGTTCTTAGGAGATTTGCCTTTCAGACTGTGTCGGACCGAAGAAATGAAGCTGTTTACTTGCCATGTTGTTGAAACAGGTCTAGGGCAGTTTTCGGGTGAAGGCATATTATTTTTTGAAATGGGTGCACTGTTTGGAATATAATGCTCTCATACAAATTAAGCTTCTGCAGTGTGTTGGGCAGTGGAAATACCTCCAAATTGTTACTGATTGCCCGTGAAAGCCTTTGGTTATTGTCAAGTTTTGCGGTGCAGTATGTGCACAGTATCGAGGTGGTTGTAAGTTCGTATTTGTTTTTAGCTATAAGGTACAGAGTTAATTGAAACCTTTGGGATTCCTCATTGTCTTCTATTTTCTGCATTATATCTACAGCTATTGTGCTCTTTCTATAGTAAGTTGGTGCTCTTTCTATAGAAAGTTCTACAACAACACACACATACTTGGTTTGGCATTTCAGCAGATGTGCTTTCAAACTTTTGTATTTCTTTTCTGTATGTGTGATATAAAAAGTTGATCGCTGCAATGTTGTCAGTACTGTTGTCTGAAAATGCTGCAGTTTGAAAGTACTCTTTAGATCCACAATATTTCCTTTGGATGTGCTCTATTTCTTTGAGCACATGTTTGGCTGTACCGTGTAGGAGAATATCATTTAAATGTTGCAGTGCTAAAGCTGGACTTTTTGAATAGTACAATTTGTACACTAGATTTCTTACTGTAGAATGGGGGGTTGCGAAAATTTGGATATGGTGTAAGGTGCTTTTGCAAGCAGCATACAGGTTAAGGAATGTCCTCATATTCCTGTGTAGTTGCACACTGGACACGAGTCCATAGTTTGTAGTATTTTTATTTTTATTTTCTCGTTGCCTTTGACATACTGATTGAGAAATTGCTGCAAAGATTTGATTAAACATTGGTGAACGTTACACATTGATGTGCAAAGCCATTTGTAGGTGAGGCATGTTTGTTTGGTGGAAAAGAGAGTGACATTTAAGTTTGATGGGGATATTTCTGAAAGCAGTGTTTCTTCTTCTATTACGGTATTGTGTATCTTATCATACCCTCATCCACTCCGATGTAAGGCAATTTGGTTTGTTTGTTCTTGTTTGTATGATTCTTCATTGAAGTATGGCTCTGTGTGGCTTGTGTGACTCCACTCACCTGTACAGATGTGGCTAAAGATATCTATGCTGATATTGTGTTTGTTTCGAAGTAGTGCTTGCAATTTAACAATTACTGTGGTTAGTGGTTTCATTTTGTTCAAAATTACTATAAACCATTTTCGTTTCACGATCATTGCACGGTCTACAAGAGCTTCCAGGATGGCTTTTCTGTGGTAGGTTTTGAGGGTTGAGTGTGATTTCTGCCCTCTATTCATAAGGTTCTGAAGGACTCTGTGGTGGAACATTTTTTGTAAAATAATTTTTTTGGAATGCTTGCTTGTGGTTACAGTACCATTTGTACGTGCTCTGTTAGCAGTAGTGCGCGTTGCACTGTTTCTAGTGCTTTTCTTTTCATTCTCACATTTTGACAGATGACCTACACTGTTTTCACTGGTAGATGCATCTATTTCCTTAATGATTGGATTAGCTCTTCTCTTTCATCTTTCTGTAGAGGTTCTGCTTGAAGTGGATGGCTACTTTCTATGTTTTTAGGTGGCATGGCTCTATTTCTGCATTGCTTTCCACAGAGTTGCAGTTTGGTAGGCATTGTGCAGCGCTGTTGGCGAAGAAAGAGAAATGTGGGTGTGCAGAATTTCAAATGTATATGTGTGCAATGTGCATAAGTGGGTCAATAGGAGGGTAGGCATATAAATGGAAGTGTCTCACTGTGTAATGGCCTCTACCTTTCAGTTGGTGACAGTTTAGTTTCGTTTAGTTTCTTTATTTATACCGCACGCCGAACCCTAAGGTAACTGGGCGCCGTAGACTTAGAGGTATTTACAGCAGAGTAAATACGTACAGGCAGAAAACAGACATACAAGATAATGGCAGTAAGTACAGATGACTGGGTTACATGGTGGTCGATAGGCAGACACAAGATAAGTACATTAGTTGGTGAGTCAGACCGAGGTGAAGATCTTGTTGGCGAGACAGGCCTTTGCTTTTGCTCTGAAGGTCCAGAAGGAGGGTTCGGGTCTCAGGTTCAGTGGTATGGCATTCCATTGTTTGGCGGCTAGGACTGGAAGTTGGATCCACCTGCTTTTATTAGTGAGAAAGACAGTGAGAGTACAGCGTTCTGGTTCGTCTGGTTGAGGTGTGTTTGATGAACTTGTCTGCCAAATATTGGGGGGCTTTGTTAGATATGCATTTTTGGACAATGACAAGGGATCTGAGGGTGATTCTGTCTTGTACCGGGATCCAATGGGCATCTTGTCTGAAGCTGGAGATGTGTGAGTGCTGTGGGATGCTGAGAGCTGCTCTGAGGGCATTATTCTGCAGGACCTGCAATTTGTTCAGGTTACATTCTGATGTGCCAAGAAAGAGGGTATTACAGTAGTCAATTTTTGAGAGCACTAGTGCTCTGGCTAGTGTAATGCAGCTGGAAGGCGAAAGGAAGGGTTTTCAGGCATTAATGAGCTTATTTGTATAAGCTGTGGAGGAGGCTGTAGCGTTCACCTGTTTTTTGAGAGAGAGTGTGGAATCTAGATAGACCCCTAGGGTTTTGCTTTCTTTGGCTACAGTGATTTGGTTACCGTCTATGTTGATAGATGTGTAAGGGGGTCCAGTTTGTTTAGCCGTAGTTGTGAGCCGATGAGAAAGAGCTCAGTTTTCTCGTCGTTGAGGAATAACCCATATTCTGCCATCCAGGCTTGGATCTCGAGGTAGAGGTTGTTGATCAGTGTGGCATCCTCTTCATAACAACCTCATAGGGTGTTGAGAACCTGGGTATCGTCAGCATAGTTGTTGTATGTGACACCCAGGTTATCAAGGTGGTCGAACAATAGCTTTGTGAAGATATTGTATAAGGTCAGCGAGATGCACAAGCCTTGTGGGATGCCACAGAGGATGGGGATGGGGTGGGCTGAAGCCCCCAGTGAGAAGACCCGGGTGATTCGGTCGGCTATGAAAGATTGGACCCAGGAGGTCGCCTGGCTCGAGAAGGCAGCTGAGGTTGTCAGATGTTCCGTGAGGATCTGATGGTCAACGAGGTCAAAGGCTGCCGAGAGGTCAAGCATCAGGAGAATGGCTAGATTGTCCTTATTATTTGCCTCGTCCATCTGGATTTTTAAGTCCAGGAGGGCTGTCTCCATTCTCTGCTTAGGTCTGAAGCCAGATTGTCTAGGCCCAGGAGGTTGTTCTCTTCCAGATGCTTCTGGATTTGCAGGTAGGCCACTCTGTCTACAATCTTTAGGATGTACAGGACAGTGGTAATTGGCCTGTAGTTTGTTGGGATATTGGGGTCTCGGTTCTTTTTTTTTTCTAGGGGCATGACCCAGGCTTCCTTGAGGCTGCTAGGGACTGAGCTCGTTTTGAAGGATGCGTTCATTAGGGTTGTTATGAAGGGGGCCAGGTCGTTGTCACCTTCCTGGATGATGGGAGCTGGGCTGTAGTCCCCTTGGCATCTGGATGGCTTGAGGCCTTTGATGATGCCTTCCACTTCTTTTGTGGATACCGGGGTGAAGGAGAAGGGGGGCAGGATAGAGTTTTAGAGGTGGGTGGTAGAGGAGCATTTCCTTTTTTTGTCTAGGCTGCGATTTTTCATTTCAATTTTCGATTGTAGCATGGCAATTTTGTCTTCCAAGGCTTTTTGGATCCTCTCACACCAGTCTGCATCTTTCACGCCAGTTTCTGAGGGTGGGGAGAGGGACTCGAGTTTCCTGAGGATGGTGAAGAGCTCTTTTGTTCTACACTTGGCGTTCTCAATTCTGAATAGTGTTTTGTTCGCCTCGTTGGGTGTTTTTCTCCATGTTGCTTCTGCCGTTCGTTTGGTGTTCCGCAGGATTTTAAGCTCTGGGGGCAACCATTTGTTCAAGTGAGCTACTGGTTTAGCTTTAGTGAGTTTGATAGGAGCAATGATATCTACTGCAGATTCAAGTGTTTTATTATAGAGATCAGCCAGTTTATCCACATCTAGGTTGGAATAATTTGCGGGAGCAAGGATGTTGTGGATTAGAGGGCGAAGGGTCTGCAAGGTGATGTTACGGTTATTCCTGGTTGAGGTTTGCGGGACGGAGGCTGGAGGGGTGTTTGATTGGATGGAGAAGGAGATGGTGTGGTGGTCTGACCATGTGATTGGTTCATTTTTGAGGATTGAGGTGGAGCAGTTGTGCTCTGCCAGCCAGTCCAAGGTTTTGCCTTTGTTATGGGTTAGGGCTGTGATCCTGTTCTTGAACCCTAGTTGGGAAACGGTGCTTTCCAGGGAGAGTGCATTGGAGTCATTAGGCTCACCGAGGCCCAGGTTGAAGTCCCCTAGGAGGATGACTTGCGATCCTGTTTTGGTATTAGTGGACAGGAGGCCAGATATCTCTTCCTCAAATGAGGAGATGGGGCATTGAGGTCTATATATGAGATGCATCAGGATGGTTTGTGAAGCAGAGAGTTGGAACTTGACGGACTAGAGTTCAGGGTACCGGAGGCTGAATAGGGGGGTCATTCTGAGGCCAAGGGAAGTTTTGGCGATAAAGGCGACTCCTCCTCCTTTACCTAAGTTTCTGTTGTTCCTTAGTATTGAATAGCCCTCTGGGATGGCCAGGGATAGAGCTGGGCCTGCTGCCTGATGCAGCCAGGTTTCAGTAATGGCCATGAAGTGAAAGTTGTTAGTGGATATGAGGTCAGCGATGTCCAGTGCATGGGCGACTAGAGATCGAGCATTGATGAGAGCACCTTTGATCAGAGGGTGTTAAATTATGCGGGTGGAGGCCTTTTGGGTGTTGTGCCTGATTTGCGAAGAGCTGGCATGGACTTGGTTATGTTGAGAATGACAGGGGTGTTTTTTGAGGAAGGACCTGGGTGGTAAGAACCGGGTCACAAGTATCAGGTTTCTGTCCTTCACTGGGCAGGGGTGCCAGGGTGAGGGGGGAGCAGCAAATCGGCAGATCCATTCTGATGGACTGATGCAGTTTGGCTGGTCCATTTGTTTAGTGTTAACATACCCCATAGTTATGGTGTATGTGAGGCGTTTGGGCTTAGGTGAGTGAGGTAATAGGTTTGTGGGGGAGCAGAATGTGTTGTTGGGGTGGAGTAGAGAAAGAATTACCATCAAGGTAAACGTTGTTAGGTAATGGATTGCCATGAACAGACTGTTTGGGTCCGTCCGTTGTTCGCTGTGGTTTGTGCTGCTACAGTAGATTAGTACAATCAGGAATGGATAGGTTGGGCACAGTGGGCTAGCTATATTTGGGAGCATATGATAGTATAGTTTTAGACACAGTATACAGTGTGAGTACAGCAGGTGGCCGGGGGAAAGGCTGTTTCAAGATAGGCACAGTGGACTACAGCAAGCTAGTTCGAAATAGGCACAGTGAGCTACAGCAGGCTTGGTCAGAATAGGCACAGTGAGCTACACCAGGCTAGTTCAAAATAGGTATAGTGGGCTACAGCAGGCTAGTTCAGGAAAGGCACTGTGGGCTACAGCGGCTAAGTCAGAATAGGCACAGTGGGCTACAGCAGGCTAGTTCAGGATAGGCACAGTGGGCTACAGCAGGCTAGGTCAGAATAGGCACAGTGGGCTACAGCAGGCAAGTTCAAAATAGGCACAGTAGGCTACAGCAGGCTGGTTCAAAATAGGCACAGTGGGCTACAGCAGGCTAGGTCAGAATAGGCACAATGGGCTACAGCAGGCTAGATCAAAATAGGCACAGTGGGCTACAGCAGGCAAGTTCAAAATAGGCACAGCGGGCTACAGCAGGCTAGGTCAGAATAGGCACAGTGGGCTACAGCAGGCTAGTTCAAAATTGGCACTGTGGGCTACAGCAGGCTAGTTCAAAATAGTCCCAGTGGGCTACAGCAGGCTAGATCAGAATAGGCACAGTGGGTTACAACAGGCTAGTTCAAAATAGACACAGTGGGCTACAGCAGGCTAGGTCAGAATAGGCACAGTGGGCTGGTAGAGTCTAGCACAGGGGGCCAATTAATTGAGGACACCATGGGCTAAAACATTGGAGGATGGGCTACATGGCCTGAAATGGGTTTGTGCATGTGAAGAGAGCGGTACATGAAATGGATGCATATAGACAATTGGGTAAAGCAGGTGACAATCCAACATATCCAAAGAGAGGGTGGATTACTATATATTGTGGGAGGAATTGTAACAGTCATGTTAATTACTTACAGAATGTTCATGCTCGCATGAAGGCGTAGATGCATTTGTTATGTGATGAGGCAGTTTCATAGTTTTTTACTATGTGTGGATTAGTCTAATTGTGGCGACATAACAAACACTGAGCACCTGTAGAGGTGTCAAGAGTTACAATGAAGTACATACTGGTGGATTGTCGCAAATCTATATGCTACAATACAACATTAGTGCAGTCTTCTAGTAAGACGTACAACACTATGATGGCACTGTACTTACTTTGTTGCTTGGTGAGAATAGGTTTATTGCAGGTTGTATTTTGAAGTGCACACACCTGTGGCTTTCCGGAGAGAGGTGGATACTGCACCTGTATAAGGAGATGGTAAGAAAATATGTTGGCTAATGGCATAGTGCTTACATTTGTACAATACATTCTTTAATACTATAGGGGGATGGGTTGGCAGGAAGAGACAGTGTGTGTGTATAAATGAATGGCTTTCAACTTCAAAGGAGACTTGGGAGCATAAGCATGTTTGTTAAGCGGGTAGGTGGGTTATTTGTGAGTGTATTGTATGACGTCTTATTGATCATGTGTGTGTATTAATGTAGGACTATTTACTTTCAAAATGCAGTACTTCACATTGCGGAAGGATGACAAAAAGGTACGGAAAGATGTACAGAGTGCAAGGCAGAATGTTTCTGTGTGTGCATTCACATGCACTTCTCTGCATATATATGCTAGCTACATGAGTGGAGCCATTGTTTCCGGTCTTTAATTCCTTAAGCGCATTTGAGTGTTACTGTTGTCAATGCACACATACATTTTTTTCTTTTTTAAGTAATGTTGTAATCTATGAAGTGTGAAAGGAAGGTGGCAGGAAACTGTTGTTATGCATGCAATGTATGCACTTGGCTTAGTTTGGTGGGATACACTGACTGATCCTTTTGTGTACGATTTTTAGAAATTTGATAGGAGGTGCATTAATGGGGGCAAGCATCGTAAAATGGTGGAAATAAAGAACAGAGTAACGGTTTCCATATAACAATGGCTGCTATGGGCAAATGGCAACTTTGCCGGCACCTACCACTGTAGGAGCCATTTCATGGTACGTGATGGGAGAAATAACAGTATGAATTATGAGTATGTTATGGAGAATCAGTGCCAGATACCCTGTTGCAACAAACTTTTAACATAGTTGCAAATGTAATGTACAAAAAGTAGTGATACCTACGAGGCATGTTGATGGGTAGTGATGATGATGTATGAGGATGCAGAACTTGTAGATCGTTTTTCAGTACTTTCCCGTGCAGGTGCTTTTGATTTACAGGACACTTGCATGTTTAACAGTTGGTATGGACTGTGCAACAAAGCTCATAGTGTTAGATGCAGAATTCTTGGATGTAATTGGTGGATGTGTATGTGACCGTTTAACAGTAGCCAATGAGGGAGTGCTGGGAAAAGACTACTGGAAAGCGAAGAAGGACTAGGCCTGCTTTACTGGGGCACGGCCCTCACGATAGTTGAGGAAAGCGCATGTGCTACATGCTGTTCTTCTTAATATGCTTGCCATGGAAATGGGACTATGGATTATCAAATCAGGTGTATGTCTGCTTTTCTGTTCCATGCTAGGATGTACTTCTGTGCCCATGCAAACCTTACTGCTTCAAGTGTGAAGTTTGTCAGGGGAGCTGATATTTTATATCCCCCTATTGAAATTAGTCTTACGTTTCACAATGTAAAATGTAGGTTGCAGAAACTCATGTAATAATGTAAGGAGGAAAAGCAGAGCGCATCCCCAGTTTGCGATGAAGGAGACATTTCGGCAACTCATGGAAATGTTTCCAAAATTGCACATATTTTTTCTCGCATTGCCCAGAGACAGATGTGGCTGCGTTCTTCCTCGTGTAGGCCACAAATGGAGAAAGTGCGACGCAATGTGAACAAAGCTGTCTGCGCTTTTTTGCAAGACGTTGGCATGTTCTTCTTCCACAATGAAAACATTACGTTTCGTAGTAGCAACATTTTTCGTTCAGATGGAGTTCATCTGAGTAATGGTGGCAATGAGCTGTTTCTGCATAATATCCAAAATGCAGTGCAGTGCTTCCTGTAAGTTTAGCAAGCATTTTCCCTGTGGGTGTTCACCACTGTGACTGTTGCAAACATAAACAGCACAAAATAGCTCTTTTCATAGCCACCACTTTGTTTTGCGAATGCGTCCAATGTTTTTGACGGAGTACCGTCGCCCATTGTTGACAACCCTGTATGCTACGCTCATAGGCTGCGCCACCACCTGCATGCTTTCATTCAAATTCTATTTTTGAACAGTGCAAGGTGGCTCTGAAAAGAGCCTTTATGGTCCCCCCTTTCTGGTTGTGTTGCAATATTCCTGTTGATATAACACACATCACAGAAGGACAGGAATGGAAGGGAGATTTGGCAAAGCGTACCAACCACCTGGGTAAGAAATTGCATGTGGAGTGCTGAAAATGTTGGGTGGACCTTACTTGGGTAGGGGCTACTCTTTTTCATGTGCCCAGACTGAAGCCTAAAAAAAAGCACTTTGAAATTGTTCCCCCCTGCACAGTACTGCGTTGCAGTACTTGTACAAGACAGTGACCTTTGAAAGGTACGGGTCTGTTGCGGTGCATATGGCCTGCAAGGCTGGTTGCGGGATGCACTGGCCACTGTAGTGTCACTAGTGAGAGCAGGAGTAGATGCGGAGGATGCTGTAGAGGAAAGTAACCTACTACCTTCTTTGAAGGGGACAACCCTCCGAACAGCTGTCCTGTGGTTCTCTTTCAAGTGCCGCCGCATGGAGCTGGTGCCGCAGCTGTTCAAGCCAGGTTTTCCACGACTGTGCACTCAGTGCATTTTACCTGGTTTGCACAAGATTTGGGCACATCTTCAACGGTCGAAAATAGTTTCCACAGCCACGACTTACGCTGGTTGCAGGCAATGGGGATTCCCACTACTTTATCCTTGTTTCCTTTTTGATGTCCATCCACATTATCACACCTCTTCCCTTTCTCAGGCCCTTCAGAAGGAGATGGTGGTGGTTAGGGTGTGGGTGCTCCTGAGTCAGAGGTAGTAGCAGAAGCCCTGGTGCCCATTACTTAGAGAGGTACTTCGCAGGCACAGAATTGGTCAGACAGCAATTTCTGCACGAACCAATGTGCACCGCTGTTCTTCTCTGGAAAGCCAAACACAGATTGCAGTGCAGTTGTGGGGTGTGCCCCTTTATAGGAATGTTGTGGAGCATGTGCAACTGGAAATCCGTGATGTCATCTATCATGTCATGGGTGTTAGTGTTAGCAGTGCACAGTGGCGGCGTGAGTTATGGTTGCTTAGCTTACCATAACTTGTGAATTTCTGAGGGTTTTCGGTTTTACTTGTAACCATAATATGGATAGGTTGTTATTAGTGCAAAGTAAGTATAATATTCCTTTCATGTACTTGTTACACTGAATTTGTTAGGTTTTTCTTAGGACAACTGAACCTTAACATCCCTTTAACAACGTTTTTTTGTCAGTGAATTCCATAGGTTTTTAGTAGGGCACTGTAACCAGAATGTTCTTTTAGCACAGTTTTGTCAATAAAAGTGATAGGTTTTTCTCAGCAACTTATCCACAATGTTTGTGTTAGTGAATATTTATTTTTTATTTATTTTTGCATTTTTAAATTGCTCAAACAGCCCGTGGGCATCGAGGCACTCTTACAGGAATTGTTTTTTTTTTTAGTTGCGTAATTGTTTTTGTCTTAGTTGCGTATTTATAACGTGCTTTAATACCCAGAAGTTTCTAAGCGCGGACCCGTGGATCGAACCTGTGTTGCTTCATGTCTTCTTGCTTCCAAGGTGAGCATGTTGCCGCTGAGCTATCCTCCCGGGACAATATATATATATATATATATAAACTAACAAAAAACATTGCTAAACAGACATTATTGTTAAGTTGCACTACTAAAAATCCTATGAAATTCATTGGAAAAACTTTCCTAAATGGACGTTGTTACAGGTAAAACCGAAAAACCCCAGATAATTGCCAGTTATGGTAAGGTATGCAACCATAACTCGCGCTACCACTGTGCACTGAAAGGGATAACACCAATCACCTCAAAGATGACATCACAAATGTCAATGATGACATCGCATGTGAAATTAATTTTCATGAAATGTCCCTATAAGGGGTTGTGTTTATAATGTTGGTAACAAGATGTCAGGTGTGATTGTGTAATGTTAAACATGTAATTACTAGCTGTCAAGACTTACTACACACTTCTGCTAGTATAAACAATATGAAGACCCACAATGCATAGACATCAGAGGCACATACAGGGAAACTAAAGTAAGGAAGAAAGAAACAGCATCATCAGAAAATATCAATAGCAATGAAAATGTATCTTCATGTATAGAAATTAATTGTGTGTTTGAGGCTTGCCTATTGGCCCATGTATGTGCACCATGAGCCGAGACCAAACCCTAAGGAAAGTACTTTAAGAACATATGACAAGGTTAACATCTAGATATACAGCACCTTGTTAATTTTAATATTCTGATTGTCAGTGAACAAAACCACCTGGCCTAGATATGTCAGTGAACAAAAACAAGTGGGCCAGATATGTGATGTCATCAGTGATGTCATCAATGACATTTGTGATGTCATTATTGAGGTCATGGGTGTTAGTCCTTGCAGTGCACAGTGGTAGCGTAAGTTATGGTTGCGTACCTTACCATACTGGTGAATTTCTGGGGGTTTTTGGTGTAACCATAACGTCCCTGTAGGAACGTTTTTCCAACGAATTTCATAGGTTTTTTGGTAGTGCAACTTAACCATAACGTCCCTTTAACGTTTTCTGCTAGCTAATTTCAATGGTTTTTCATAGGTTTTTTAGTAGGGCACTTTAACCTTAACGTTGCTTTAGCATACTTTTTTCTGTAAAGGTAATATGTATTTGGTACAGCAATTAAACCATAACGTCCCGTTTAGAACGTTTTGTGACTGATAGCTTAGCTGCCCTCCTCACAAACTTTTGGAAAGGGCAGATTGCCCTGTCTATCTATCCATTTGTGCTACACCTTCCCTCACCTAATAGTGTTGGTGTATCTTACAAATGAAAGTGTTCATGTTAAGTGTTGGTGACACTGAGAGTAGTGTTTCTTTTTGTGTTAACATAGCATTGTGAATCTGTGCCACACATTAATAGCTGAGATAGCTGCAGGTAAGTCATGTGGAGGTTTTCAATGCACATTGCACCTGGCCGGTGTATGTGCAATCACAATGCAGGTATCCGTTGGACTGCAGTACCATCCACAGGGCTGCATGTTGGAAAGCTCTTTTAATTGCTTGTGGGAGTGCACATCTATCTGTTTTAGAACCATGTCCATGGTTAGGGCATCTTCTGAGTGCTGGGAAGAGCTCCTCTGTCGCCAGCCCTACGGATTGATATGGTAGGCTACCGAATTTCAACTACTGGTCACGACTACGTGGGTTGTTCTGCAAACCTACCAATTTGTTGCTGCACCTCGCCTGCCTGTATGAGGTCGCTGGAAAACAAGGAACAGCAACCTCGAGTTTACAGTGGGCGTGCTAAATGTCAAAATAGTTTGATTCATGTGTTGCTGGCCTTTCCATGACTCGTAAAACAGACACATCACACATCGTCTCTGCACTGAGCACTGTGCCGGAAAGTGTCAAGGGTTCCCCTGCAGGTCGTTGAGTTGGAGATAACATTTAACTGCAGGTGTGACATTGTGTAGTGAGTCTGTAAAATGGCAAAGCTGGTGCAGATTCATAATTAACATAGTAGTGCATGTTAAGAAAAGTAAGCAAACAGCAGAATCGTTGGAGAGCAAAGAATAGCACTGGTGGTTAGAACAGTACTGTAGCCGCTAGGGTCACGCTTAATAAATATCTTCCTCCTGCACGTACTGAAGATGCGTTTCTCCTTGTTGTAAGCATTGTTGTATTTCACAATTCATTCATCTCCTTGCATGCTAGTGCTATGGCTAATGGTGTACCATGAACTGTCCATACTGTATGTGACGAGAACAGCAATGCAAGCATAAAGGACCCGTTGACGCAAACTGCACTGAAAATCATGTTATATATTGTGCAATTTTCCCTCCACAATGAACAACAATAATATTGTCGTAATCGCGCATCATCAAAGTCTCACACAGACCAACCAAAATCAATCAATTCATTGTACGAACTCCATACATGTACAAATCCACATGATACAATCCACAATGAGCTCCCACTGGACTCTGTGTTCCATTCACTGTGACGTAATGTATGTAGAACTCACCCACAAAGCATACACTGTGGCTCATGCAACACACAGCCATTAGCACACCATCTGCATTTTGCTCGACAAATATACTGTGTACCACAGTCTGTGCGTGCACTCCACAATCAGAAACCTTATTAACCAATCCTGTGTCCTCCACGGGTCCAAATGTATGACCAAAAGCAAATGAATGAACTGGAAAAGGAAAAAAGGTAAGTAAAGAAAGCTCCTTTCAGAGTGCAACAATCTAAGTGGCAATGAAGGGAGGCAGGGTGCCACGCATCGCATACCCTCCACAGATTGTGTGCTAAATAAAAGGAACTGTGGTACTGTGGTACTGTGGTACTGTGGAAAACACTGCAGTCGAAACGGGTCAAAATGGGTGGCTGTTGAAAGAGATAGTTTTACGAGTTGCAGTGCATTTTTAAGAGTGCAAGTGCGCAACACCTTGCAAAAACATTATTCTTATACTTCCAAAAAGGGCAGCAAGGCAATTTCTGTAGGCTGTGCAGAAAACAGAAATGCAGTAATATTAAGAGGAACGCTATTTGTGGGGAAAACTCTTCATGCTGTGAAACATCAGATTCCCATTTGTAAAGTACTACATTGGCACAAGTCGTAAAAAGGCACAAATACACTTCTTCACAATGTACCATGCTTTTTTCCATTTCCGGACTAAATGAAAAATAATGCGCCAACCTGGGTGTCTGTGTAATGGGATAAAAAATTATGCAGCAGATTGGAAACCGACGCATGACCTGGCCAAGTGCCTCCTTCAGTGCAAACGGCACTAAAATCGTGTTAGAGGTTGTGCAATTTTCACCTCCACAATGAACAACAATAATATCGTCGTAATCGCGCGTCATCAACGTCTCACACAGACAAACCAAAATCAAATCGATTCATTGTAGGCACTCCATGCATGTACAAATCCACATGATACAATCTACAATGAGCTCCCACTGGACTCTGTGTTCCATTCACTGTAAAGTAATGAATGTAGAACTCCCCCACAAAGCATACGCTGTGGCTCATGCAACACAGCCATAAGCGTACCCTCTGCATTTTTCTCATCATACATAGTGCGTACCACAGTCTGTGCATGCACTCCACACCCAGAAACCATATTGACCAATTCTGTGTCCTCCACAGGCCCAAATGTATGGTGGCCATGTGCAAAGGGACGTATGTCACACGTGCAACCCTGCAACTGTTGCGATGTCTGCAGACTTTTCCAAGTGTGTGCACATGAGAGTAGGGGAATAAATGTCAACCAAGGTAGGGGATGTCATTTGTAGTGGTGGCTCTCAAAAGAGCTGTTCTGTACATTTTTGTTAAAGGTGCTTCCATAGAAACAATTATTTTCAGGTTTTTATAAGTGTTTTTGTTTTTTGTACTTCGCCTCACATTCTTACAATAGCATCTTCAATGCAGCCTGTAGAATGGAAAACAAAATGTCATTGCCACTGGGCAACAATGAAATTCCATTTCCATTGAGAAGGTGCACATATCGATAACCAATGTTATCATTCTCACAGGAGTACATCCCAACAGCATGCAAAAAAGTTACACATGCTTCTGTTGATAAGATGCCTTCCGACCTCTGGCTGCCGACAACATTCATTGGAATAGTTATATACTGGACTTGGTGGTATAGATGAGAAAAGCACCTTTGCAGTGGGAGAAATGCATTTCACTGCTTTCACCATCTTTTTGAGTTGACGGTACACACTTGCACAAGCTATGGAACCCAAAAGCAATGCTCCAAAGTGCATGGCCACAATGTGTACAGTAGCGAAAGTGGCCACTCGTCGACATTCAGCAAGCAAATGGTCAAAAGTATGGACAGCGACCGCGCACCACAAAGCCTCCAATTCTTCCAAATTCAAATTGCCATTAAAGCCTCTTTTGACAGCATACTGGAGCAGATCTAGCACAAAGGGATCACCCACTATGAAAACTGTGTGTCTCGTCATCTCTACCAGCCTCACTACACAGAGTAATGAAACAACATATGGCCGCCCTTATCTGTGATGCACACTCTGACCACCTGATTAGACAATTTCCATAGTCGCATTTCCATTAGCTGGCATGGTGACAAACACAATGTGAGGCACGTGCGCCCTCCGTGTAATACTAGCAATTCTGTACAACAGTTCCCTCCGTACACACCACACAGAAACATTGTTGCGCAATCCCTCAGCCTCCACAGTCCCATTTCCATGGCCACAGGCCTGAAAATCCCCGGATTCGGCTTTCGTGCTGCGTGTGTGTATGGGGGAAGGAATGTCAACCAGGATGAGGGCTTCGGTTTGCAGGGGTGGCTCTGAAAAGAGCCGTTTTCAGAGCTGCTGTGCTTTTTTTGGTTATTATCTGCTCCCCACAAAGAGCTCATTTTCGGTTTCATACAATTGTGTGTTTTCTTTTCATCCTCAGAATCTGACAGGAACCTTTTTAGTGCATCTTGAAGATGAGCGAACAAAACAGCATTGCCAATGGACGACAATGAAATGCCATTTGATTGGAAGAACTCCACATTTGCAGAACTAATGATGTCATTGTTACAGAAAAACATGTCACGAGCGGACATAAAATCAGACATGCTTCTGTTAATCAGACACCTTCCAGCTTCTGGCTGGGTACAACAGCCAATATGAGTGGTCCATACTGTTGTTGGTGCTATTGTGAACAAAACCACCTGGGCAGTGGGAAAAAGCCTCTTCACTGCATTTATCGGCCTCTTGAGTCAACAGAGAAAGCGTAAACAAGACAAGTAACCCAATTGCAACCCACCACAGTGCATGACGACAACATGCACAGTAGCGGAACTGTCCAGTTCTCTGCAAAGTGCATGCATATCGGCTAAAATGAGGTCATCGACAGTGAACCACAATGTGTCCACTGCTTCCAAACCAAAATTGCCATGAAAGTTTCTTTCCTGGTCATACTTGTGCAGATCTATCACAAAGGCATCATTCAAAGTCAACACAATATGTTTCTCCATGTCAGCCAGCCTCACTACGCAGAGTAATGAATACCAGTATTATCGCCCCTTCTTGTGACCCACACCCTCAGTACCTGATTGGGTAATCCCCACAGTGCAATTTCCATTGGCCAGCATGGTGAGAACCACAGAACGTTGCATGTGCCCTTTCCAAAATAACGTGAGGTTTGCGCCCCAGTAAAGCACAAACAGTTCTTCTTCCCTTTACACTATCCTCTTCCCACCACGCCCTTATTGGGTATTGTTAAGTAGTCAAACACACATCCACCAATGCCATCCAAGCCGTCAGCATCTAACACTGTCAGTTCTCCACAAGACGTCATATGTACCATTACAAAAGCAGCCTGCAAGTGTGCTGTTATTGGAAAGCACGTCCAGTGGAAAGTTCAGTCAAACATTGCACAATTTGGCATGCACATTCATCCACATGAGCACCCATCACCACAAAAGAAGGGTATGAAAAATGTTTTGGCAGTATGTTTACAACTCTGTTATAAGTGCCTCTGCACACACTATCTGCCTCTAAGAGTCAATTATGTGTTTGAAAAGCATACTGGTTTTCCTCCCATCTCCTACCATGAAGTGGCAATTTAATGGTATTTGCTTGCAATATTACCATTTACCCATAGCATATAGTGTATTAGCAAAAGAGTAACTCTTCTTTCCTTCCGACAATGCTACGAAATGTGTTCCCCTCTAACTCATCTCCTACATAAATCGTATAAAGCTGGCACCAAAGCCACAGCTGAATGTATCTTACCAACCTAAAGTCAGTTCCGAAAAGGTCAGTGTGTGCACGGCTGTGGTTCTTTGTACACTGCACTATTGCAAGAGCTTCTTTTTAAATCTGCCAGCTTCCACTCTGTGCCCTCAGCAACTCGTCCATAATAGGGTTGTGCAACTTGTACTTGGCCTGAATGCCAGGGATTGTATCTCTGCTGGACTAAAATGTGTGCAATAGCTCCCAGTGACTGCGAAGAATAAAGTGAAAACCCTGTGCATTATGCAGAAGGCCTTCTGGTCCCTGGGACCTCAATACCTCGCACTATCACTTCCTAAATATCTGCTTGCTCCAGCTCTTCCTTCATCTGCCTCCTACTTTCTCAGGGTCAGTTGCTTCTGCCCACAACCAGTTGGTGGTAGATGTCTTTCTTCTGCTGGGGCCTCCCTCAGGAATAGGCTCTCTGCCTCCCTGGAACTTGAGGAAACCATCTTAGGGTCTGGAAGCACCTCGAAACCTTTCCATGTGCTTCTTCTTTTTCCCCCTCTCCCCTGCTCACTTCCTGCCTAAAAATGATTGTGCACTGGTTTCTAACCCACCCTGTAATCTGTGCTCAAGGCCACCACCCTCCCAACAGTTCCACCCCTGTACTGGCTTTCTGCCAACCCCTGCACTTGGGGACTGTTTTCTGCAACATTAACAGTCCAGCCATTTGATGTCTACACTTATCCTTCCACTTGCCAGCACCGGCCATAGTCGCACGTATTGCTATTTTTTGTTGTTCCCATGTACTCCACTTTGCCCTCCCCCTTCCCATTCACTTGCACAGTCTCAGTTTCACCTGGCCTAGTGGGATCAATGTCTCTGTGTGGCCTCTGTTCGGTATACACGCATTTCGTCAAATGATTTTACATCGTGGAACTTTTCATCGCCAACCCTTTCATCGCCAAAAACTTTTTTTTAAACTTTTTTTCAAAAACTTTATGGGGGGTTGTTTGGTGCGGTTTGGGGTATGATTATTTAAGTAAAGGGGATTTGGGGGGACAAAGCCCCCCATAAATACAATTTAAAAAAAGGAGTTTTTGGCGATGAAAGGGTGGCGATGAAAAGTCCCACAATGTAAAATCATTCAGCGAAATAACGTAGAACCCTCTGTTCAGCCTCCCTTTCCTCGTCGCGCCTTCACACACCTGTTTGTAGGCACCATACAAATGCCACAGAATATCATATCATATGATAGAGACACTGCATTCATAACAGATGCCTGACACGTACCTTGTAGACTTCATAAAAGTTTATTTCAACTGTAGTGCACGCACTACAAATGTCAGAAAAGTGATCCCACAAAAGCAGCACAGAGTGTATGTTAGTAATGTTAAGCAAATGCATGCAGGGCATGGATACAAACAGGATGCCTGCCCCTTAACTTGCACACGTTCACCATAGCCTCCTACATTTCTCTGTACAAACAGACCTTCTGCCACAGTGTTTGTGTACATACCACAACCAGCAACCACATTGCGCAATGGTTTAATCTCCACAGTGAGCATCCTGAAACGAGCTGGATGTAGCGCGTCTAATACTCAAATAAACTTGGAATACGTGGGGTTACTGTGCTAGGAATAGGAGTAGGAGGGGGGGTGTAAACCAGGGTAGGGGATTGTGTCTTTAGTATTCTCTCTAAAAACATGTATTTTCTTTTTTTTAATGTTTTTGCTATGTACGTGCATGCATACATTATTTTGTTTCCTTTTTTTGCTGACTGTTTGCTTCTCCTCGTGACATTTCTCTCAACTGAAGATGAATGCTTCTCTTACAATTCTAGAGGATTCTCTGCAATGCTTCATGCAGAGTGGCAAACAAAACACCATTGCCAATGGAGGTAAATAAAATAAAATTTCTTTGGATTATTAATGCTTTCATAGACGGTGCAGAACATCCCAGCACTGCACATAAAGTCACAGATGCTTCTGTTTATCCAACATCTCCCAACCTCTAGCTGTGGACAAATTACACTGGCATGGTCCCATGCTCCTCTTGGTGTTATCGAAGAGAAAATCACCTTGGCAGTGGGAAAGATCGGTATGACTGCTGTCATCAACTTCAAACGTGAGCACGACATGTACTCCAAATGTAGTGCTCCAAAATGCACGACCACCACATCAACAGTACCGGCAGAAATCCATGCACCCGAAACCCCACTCATACACTGTGCCCCAAAAAGCCTGCACTCCTTCCATCTGAAAGTCAGTATCAAAGCCTCTTTCCACAGCATACCTGTGCAGATCGTGCACAAAGATATCACCCACCATCAGCACTTGGCGTCTGTCCATCTCTGCCAACCTCACTGCATCAAAGTTTGGGTAAATATGTCACTGTCCCTTCCTGTGAATCACACTCTCGACATCTCATTGGAGAATCCCAACAGTTCCATTTGCGAAGGCTCTGTGCGCTTTACCAGCTACAGCGAGGGCTATGCTCCAGTAAAGCAGACACACTACTTCTTCCCTTTGCACTGGCATTTTTCCAACACTCCCTCATTGGCTGCTGTGAAATTTTCCAACACGCATGCACCAATCACATACTGGACCTCTGCATTGCACACTATCATTTCTGTACACCACTCCATATTTACCGTTAAACTCAGTGCATGGTCCCTTTGCTTCCAAAGCTCCTCCACCAGAAACTTCTGCTAAAGGATGCACTATTTAGGCATCCACAAAGATCCTGAGGACCACCCAGCACACCTTTGGCCATGAACACAACAGTCCACCCTTACCCACACCCAGCACAACACTATGGATCCATGCATGCAAACATGTGGTCCGCTAACATTATGCACAAACGTAACATACGTAGGTAGGAGCACTTCACCCCAACTCCCACACACCATAAAACACCCATTCACGAAAACAGGTCGCAATTAGCAGAATCCACAAACATACCACACCCTCCACCACCGATACACACAGCCATTCACAAAGTATTGTGTCACTGCCAACCTAACCACAACATTGGGCCTACTTCAACAAATATGCACACAGCTTAGTAACCAAGCATATGTAAGCTGCACTTCAACCATACCTTCTTCTTCCCTTTGCACTGTTTTTTTCCAACACTCCCTCATTGGCTGCTGTGAAATTTTCAAACACACATGCACCAATCACATACTGAACCTCTGCAGTGCACACTATAATTTCTGTACATCACTCCATATTTACCGTTAAACACTCTCAGTGCACGGTCCCTTAGCTTCCAAAGCCCCTCCACCAGAAACTTCTGCTAAAGGATGCCCTATTTCAGCATCCACAAAGATCCTGAGGTGCACCCAGCACACCTTTGGCCATGCACACAACAGTCCACCCTTGCTCACACACAGCACAACACTATGTATCCATGCCTGCGCCCATGTGGGCAGCTAACATTGTGCACAAACGTAACATACGTAGGTAGCAGCACTTCACCCCAACTCCCCACACCATAAAACACTCATTTACGAAAACAGGTCGCAATTAGCAGAATCCACAAACATACCACCGGCTCCACCACCCCTACCCACAGCCATTCACAAAGTATTGTGTCACTGCCAACCTAACCACAACATTTTCACAACATTGGGCCTACTTCAACAAATCTGCTCAGAGCATAGTAATCAAGCACAAATAAGCTACACTTCAACCATACCCTCTTCCATACTGACAGTATGCAAACACTGAACCCAGTGCCCACACTGCATGACATTTCACTGCACCATCTCCAACCACACATCAAAACCTTTAGTGCACTTCAACCATACCCTCTTCCATACTGAGAGTATGCAAACACTGCAGCATGTGCTCACACTGCATGACGTTCACTGCACCATCTCCAACCACACATCAAAAACGTTACCATGTTGTAACAGTGACCTCACCTGTGAAACCAAACATACACGCATGGCAGCTCACTTCTGCTGCTCTATGGCATCTGAAATGTGCTCCACAACCATTCCTTACAGGTCACCACCCTCTAACTGATGCAGGGTCAGACATGTATTGCTGCGGTGGGTATGCTAAAGCCCTACGCTCTTTAGTGCATACCCTATGGCCTATGGCCTTCAGCCATGCACATAATAGTCTAATCCTTCCACAGACCCACTGCAACTTCATTCACCCTTTCATTCCACCATGTGCCCAACTACTGCATTCCATCCACAGAGCCCAGCCACCCGTGCTCCCACCTAACCTATGTCATGTGCAATTCACTCACTTCTGCTGCTCTACGGCATCTGAAATGTGCTCCACAGCCATTCCTTACATGTCACCACCCTCTAACAGATGCAGAGTCAAAAAGGCAATTCTGCCGTGGGTGTCCTCAAGTCCTAGGGTCTTGAGTGCATGGCCTATGGCCTACGGCCTTCGGACATGCACCCAATAGTCTAGGTCTTGAACACACCCACTGGAACGTAATGCCACCATGCATGTTACCATGTCACCAACTACGACAATCCACATACACACCACTGCCACCAGCACACCTACCCAACCTATGCACCGCCATGGAGCTATGCAACAACAAATTGCAACAGTTACCATAATGTAGAACGAAAACACTCTCTCCTGCACCCCTGTGCACTTTCATTCACATACTATGGCTGTACCCACTTCCATTCACAAAGTATTGTGTCACTGCCAACCTACCCACATTCTGTTTGCAAAACTGCTCCTAATCCAACCAATCTGCACACACCACACTATGCAAGCACCACCCTCTATCGGATAAAGAGTCAGACATTAATTGCTGCGTTGGGTATGCTGAAGCCCTATGCTCTTGAGTGCATGCCCTGTGGCCTACAGCCATTGGCCATGCACCCAATAGTCTAATCCTTCCAGAGAACCATTGCAACTTCATTCACCCATGCATGCCACCATGTGCCCAACTACCACATTACATCCACAGAGCACAGCCACCCGCACTCCCATCCAACCTATGTCATGTGCAATTTACTCCCCTTCTGAAATTCACTTGCCCCCACTCACCACGAAAAGTGGTCGCTACAAAAATCTTGCAGCAGAAGCTATCAAGCCGTTACGACAGCTGCCTCCAATCACCACACAAAGTACTTGCCTGTCTAGGTACCCGAGAATTGGAGCAATATGCACGAATACTGCAGGCACTCCTCTGTCTTCATCCATCTATGTACATATGTCAAATGAACCACTTCTCCCTCCCCCACCCGTTCCCTCCCTTCTTGCCACCAACACATGGCGCACAGTACATTTTCCAGACACTTCCGCTGCCGCACTGTTCTCCGATACACCATGTCAGCATTTCCCAAAACATTTTGATGCACAGTATGCTTTCCTCAAGCCAACCACCAGCTGCATCCAAAGTTGTCCAACAGCAAGCCGTACCGCAAGCCAATGACACTTCTGTCCATGGAACAAACAGGGAAATGGGTCCACTCATTTTTTTTGGGATGTGCATTTCAGTTCTTTGCAACAAAAGTACTGCTAGGATTTCCACCAAACACACAAATGCACCCTTTCTGACCTGCTCCTGCCGCAAATTTGGTGAAAATGCATCCAGCCATTCAGACTGCAGCCGTGAGCAAAGTTTTTCCCATTTGGTCTATGGAAACATTTTGGGACCCCTCTAACTTTTCACCCGCTGAACGAAACTTCTCCCACCCGGGTGAAAAAATTCAGAGCCGGCCATGTATTTTTTGGGGAAAGTTTGGTGAAGAATCCTCCAGGGGGAGCAAAGTTATAAGCCACTGAAAAAGTGTTCTTCCTATGAGTTTAGCAACTTAACCATAATTACACGGCCATTAATTATGCCCCAATGATTCCTAGTCATTTTATCGAAACTGTGTCATTGAAAAAAATACATCTGCCAAAGCATTGACAGGCTAATTATTACATGTAAAAGTGCTTTTCTATCAAAACCAATCCATCGAAAATATACATGGACTGGTTTCATTGGAAATGCACGTTTACATGCAAAAGGTAGCATTTCAATGCATTTTTTGGTAATGTTAAAACATTACATGGAGCTGTCCAGTGCTGACATTTTGGCACTGGCCAGTTCCTTGTAACTTTTTAATCTTTTATTGTATATTGGGGATGCCCCCATCCCAGGCATCCAACTGCCACGCCCACCCCCCTTAACCTAACCCTAGCCCCAACCCTAACCCTAATGTAACCCTTGATCTAACCCTAGCCCCAACCCTAACCCTAACCCCAGCTCCAGCCCTAACCCTAACCTTAACCCTAAATCTAATGTAACCCTTAATCTAACCCTAGTCCCTACCCTAACCCAACCCTAACCACTAACCCTAATCTAACCCCTAATATAACCCCTAAAATAACCCTAGCCTCAACCCTAGCCCCTAACCCTCACCCCTAACCCTAACCCCAGTTTCGATTATACCATCGAATTATAGTCAATGGAAAGGCAATTCGATGTAAATGATTGTCGATACCTATAATTTCGATGGTATTGGGTTTAGATGAATTGACTAGATACCGCCCCAATATGGTTTAAAGATTGTATTACATGGCCTGCGGTAGCGGTCATGTTATAATGGTTAAATTGCTAATCCCATAGGAAGAGCACTTGTTGGGTGGCTTATAACTTTGCTCCCCCTGGACGAATCCTCACCGAACTCTGCAAAAAAAGTATATGGCCCACCCTGATTTGTTTTGCAAAGTTTGGTGAGGTTGAGTCCAGGGCGGGGCAAAGTTATAGGGGGGTCCCAAAATGTATTTTTTCCCATAGACATAATGGGAAAAAAAAAACTTTGCTCATGCCTACAACCCAAACCGCTGGACGGATTTTCAGCAAATTTGCAACAGGAGCGGCAGCATGGTCCCGAAAGCGTGCTTTTGTTTTGGTGTAAATCTGTCCAGTAGTTTTTTTTTTAAACTACCAAAACTTGAGGCAACAAAAAAATTGTGATATCTATGTCCGCTTTGCGGACACACTTCCCTGTTCGGACAGGGCACCGATTGGCTAATAGACTTGCGTCATGTCCACAGACACATAACGTGTTCACTGATTGGTTGGCGTGAAACGTGAGGTGCGTCAGATTTTTGGAAACGCCAGCCATCTTGGATTTGCGGACATCGGCCGGTGTCCACGAACATCGCGGTAAAACAGATTACAAAACACAACATTGCACTTGTCAAATTTATGAAATAATCTGTGGGGTGAGGGGTGATGATGATGGGATGGAATATGGCTGCAAGAAGCAAAAAAGCTGGTGGTTTTTGCTGTGATAGTCTGTGAACAGTCCTGAGAAGTTCGGGGACACATCATATGTTTGGGGACAGTTTTTGGTTGGCATATAACTTTGGCACCACTCAATGAAACCGCATGAAATTTATTCCCGTCCTGATTCCAAATGCATTTGCAAAATTTGGTGGGATTTTGTCAAGAGGGGGCAAAATTAGAGGGGGGTCTCAAAATAATGTAAAGGCTTATAAATGAGGTGCCATTTGACGAATGTACACTTAATTTGGCAAACTGATAACATAACTAGATATTAATGTTTTTGCAAAGTTTGGTGGGATTTTGTCAAGGGGATGCAAAATTAGAGGGGTGGGATCCCAAAATATTGTAAAGGCGTATAAATGACAAAACTACATAAAGATTATAGATCTATATATAAATGTTTTTGTAAAGTCTGAATGGATTTTGTTTTTTGAAAAGTGTCATAATGTAGGTACAAAAAATATTGATTTACTTTTGGTGACTGGGGAGTAGCCTGTGGCCATGGGCAGTGGCCAGATTCTCCGGGTCTTGGAATGAGGTGATGATCCGGACAATCAGGCTACTGGCCATGACCACAAGGGACAACACATGGTGTTAAAGTGGCCATGTCCACCTGGGACTGGCTTTGTGGTAAAGTGCTCATGGTAATCTGGTCATAGGGTTCTCGTTTTGCCTTCTGCAGGCTGCCATGGAAAGAGAAGAGGGGCCCTGTACAGAACCCTGCCTTCCCCTTCCATAGTGGCCATCTTGGAAAAGGATTTACCTTACTACACCGGGATACCGGAGACGTCCCGGTGTAGGAAGAAAAAAAAGGTAGGAAGAAAAATCTTTAGCACCCCGGATTCCCACTTTGGGAACATAGGGTGCTAATGGCCTTCATCTCCCATTACAGCGGCTAGAATGGGGGATAACGGTCCGTAGACCTCGTTATCAACCCTTGCTTTGCTTGGGCTGATAACTTGGGCTGACAGGTCGATATCCACCGTTCCATCCCTGGAACAGGGGATAAACGCCACAATATCGCCATTAGCATAACACAAAATGCAAATGGAAATGTTGGAAAATCTTAGAGTCTATGTACTTTACTGAGAAATATAAAGCAGATGGAGTCTATATGTTTTTTTTTGTTCTGTGTTTTAACTGTGAAAGGTGGTTCCTAAAGGAAAATGTATTTTAATGTTTTTGGATGCATTTTTTTTTTTGGGCAGGAGAGCTTAGAATGCAAGGTGGGGAGGGAAATGAGGGAAGAGGCACCAATCACTAATATACAGGGGCAGGTGGACAGGGGAAAATGTTACGTGTGTTATTTCTAAAGCAGGGGGCAATGTTTCTCATGCTCCTTGATTACAGCATTGGTGGTGTCTCTTGGGGAGGAGGGATTGCATTAGCGGATTCCATTTTAAGATAAATAGCAGTTTTGCTAAAAGTATGTACTGTGCACCAGATTGTTAATGGATGAGTAGGAATAGGTGTTGGAGCTGTGCAAGGGAAATTTGAAAGTTCCTAGATCAGTAGAAAATGCAGTTCCGAACTGTCTGCGAATGTCAGGAATAATGGCTGGAACAGGAGAGGAGTGCTCAAGTCTACTTATTAAGGACCCTGAGCGTGGGAAGGCATAAAGACTACAATTTCCAGCAGCATTTGGGAAAATGTGTAGTTGTAGACGTGTGCGTGTTGCCAGCTGCCTTGGATTTAGTACAACTTATTAGCAGGCAACGGCGCGTGGCAGGTGTGGCTTATTCGTATTATAGTGCGGCTGGCATCGAAGCAGGAAGGAGGGGTCTTAAGCTACATGAAATGCTGAATGACTAATTCCCCCCTGATGGACTGCAGCTCGGAAGGAAAGGCTGTTGCCGGGATGTTTGATTGCTGTGTAAGGCTTTGTCCGGGAAGTCCTGCGGGGCTTCCCGGACCTCAGATAAGTACCAGAGAGATTTGTGGGGTGGGGGTTGTGTGCACCCGGAACTGTTATGTGGAAAACAAGGACTCAAATCTCTTACATGATCTATGATGATTACTACACAACGTTAATAGCAGACAGGAAACGGGCACATTGCTAACCATTACGATCTCAGTGCTCGTACAGGGAATCAGGCAATCCGCTTACTACATGACAATATGATCTCTAAACACATGTGTGAATCCCTGCAACTCCAACTAGTGCTGCAAGCCAGTTAGGACTTTATGATTGTTTTGTGTTCTCTATGTGTTGCTAATGCTTGCCCAAAGGGCCATGTGTTTTGCATCTCATTCTTGGGGAATGATTCCCATTTGTTTCCATCATGCTTTCTACAATAAGTGTTCTGTATGTGTTGGGTAATGAACTAGCACACGTATTAAAGTGTGTTTAAGTCGGTACAGGCAGGGAGTAGGTGGATGGTGTAAGTTCAGGTCAGGTTTACTAGTGTTTAGGGTTATGACATCACATGTACACATGTTAGGCAAAGGTCTAGATATGCAGGGTTTTCCCTATCCAACCTATGTGATACCTTAACCTCTATCCGGTGTTCCTAACTTCCCCTACACTATGCACAACCTCTCCCTAACTCCTCTTCCCCCCACTGGCTGCCACTTGGTGAACTGTTTAATATCTATCAGGTGCTGGGCCAACCACGGCGGGAGAGTCAAATTCATTTGACTTCTATGGTTCGGGGTAGAACGTCGATCTAGCTTTCCCATTATTGTGCCTATTTGACATAATAAGCCACCCCCATCTTGGGATACATATGACCACCCATGCCAAATGGAAGCGACTCCTCCGCCTTTGGCCGATGTGCTAAAGGCTCTTCAAGATATTCAGTTGGAATTAGCTCATGCTCGACAAGAATCAGATAATTTGAAAGTACAAGTACAGGCTTTGGTAGCTCAAAGTGTGTTTAAGTCGGTACAGGCAGGGAGTAGGTGGATGGTGTAAGTTCAGGTCAGGTTTACTAGTGTTTAGGGTTATGACATCACATGTACACATGTTAGGCAAAGGTCTAGATATGCAGGGTTTTCCCTATCCAACCTATGTGATACCTTAACCTCTATCCGGTGTTCCTAACTTCTCCTACACTATGCACAACCTCTCCCTAACTCCTCTTCCCCCCACTGGCTGCCACTTGGTGAACTGTTTAATATCTATCAGGTGCTGGGCCAACCACGGCGGGAGAGTCGAATTCATTTGACTTCTATGGTTCGGGGTAGAACGTTGATCTAGCTTTCCCATTATTGTGCCTATTTGACATAATAAGCCACCCCCATCTTGGGATACATATGACCACCCATGCCAAATGGAAGCGACTCCTCCGCCTTTGGCCGATGTGCTAAAGGCTCTTCAAGATATTCAGTTGGAATTAGCTCATGCTCGACAAGAATCAGATAATTTGAAAGTACAAGTACAGGCTTTGGTAGCTCAGCGTACCCCCTTGGAGGGGGCTAGTGCGTCTACAGAAATGGGAGCTTCTAAAAGGCAGAATTCCAAGGTAATTGTTCAACCTCCCAGCAGTGTACCTTTAGCAGCTCCTGAACTCTTTTCAGGGGATCCTCGGAAATACATGATGTTCCTTCCCCAATGTAGACTTCATTTTTTATGTAAACCAGTAGCGTTTCAGACAATTCAGGCCAGAACGGTGTTGTGATATCATATTTAACTGGAGATGCTGCGGCATGGGCCATGCCACTGGTTCAAAAAGATGACTGCTTGTTATATATTTGTATGGGTTTTTGGCAGAGTTTGGCAGGCTGTTTGACCGGCGGGAGGTGTCATTGGCACAGGATAAAATGTTGTTAGGACTGAAGCAGGGAGCTCGGGATCTAGTAACATATGTGACACAGTTCAACATATTGGTGATTGAAACAGAGTGGCCAGTGGCCAAGCAAACTTATTTTATCAAGGACTACGAGAGGAACTGAAGGATGCAATTGCTCAAGTAGAGCCGCAACCAAGGACTTGTACTGCCATGATAGATTTAGCCTTAAGTTCGGACCATCGAATGAATGAAAGGATGAAGACAAGAAGAGACCCAAAGCAGAACCTTTTGTGAGATTAGATAGAAGCAGCGGAGGAAAGACGAGTGAGGTGGAACCAATGCAAATTGGTAGTGTAAGAGGACCATTATCAGCGGCAGAAAAGGAACAGAGTAAGGTTAACAATTTGTGTCTTATTGTGGGCAGGCAGGACACTTTATACGTACATGCCCTAATACTCCACAGAAAGGTGTGGGAGGAGAAAGGAGCAAGAAGGAAGCGGGAAAAGAGATGGGCCGGCCTAAGAGAGAACACAAGTGACAGGCCCGAATGATTTAAGGTTCCCCAGATGGGTCGCAAATACGGTTGGGAGTAAGACTTCTCACTTATATATTTTGGTGACGTTATGTTCTGCATTGACTAAGCAGGAGATAATGGTGATGGTTGAGTCGACGGCCTACCGGATATTTTGTGGATATTACTTTGGCAGAACAGCTAGGATTACCAGTGCAGGATAAACAAAGGGTAGAAGGAGTGCAGTCGGTGGATGGTTCACCATTATTGTCAGAGCCCATACGGAAACAAACAGAAAAATTGGAGATGATTTGCGCATCAGGTCATAGGGAAGAAATTACTTTTGATTTGATAGCAGCGCCTCAGTTTGGTTCGATTTTGGGGATGCCTTGGCTGGTAAACCATAATCCCCGGATTGATTGGGAAAGGCAAACGGTTTGGTTTGAGGAACAGAGGTGTCAGGAGCACATATTACCAGAATTGGGACCAGCAGCCTTGTTGGCCGAAAAGGGACAAGTAGATCAGGTAGTGGGAGCAGTGGGATCAGGAATTCCCTCACAGTACATGGAGTTTGCTAAAGTCTTCGACAAGGGAGAAGCAGAACAGTTATCCCCTCATCGACCATATGATTGTGTTATTGAATTGGAAGAGGGGGCAAAGTTGCCTTGCCGCAGGATTTATGCCCTTACTGAGACAGAAAATAAGTACCTAAGACAATATTTAGATGAGATGCTGGCTAAGGGGTTTATTAGACATTCTACTTCCCCGGTCTCCTCACCTTTATTTTTTGTTCCTAAGAAAGAAGGGACCTTACGAACATGCATTGATTACCGTGCATTAAATAAGGTAACTAAAGAATAGATTCCCCTTGAATTTGATTTCGATCCTGTTAGATCAAGTGAGGTCAGCACAGATTTATACTAAATTGGATTTAAGAGGCACATACCACCTGATACGAGTGAAAGAGGGGGGATGAGAGGAAAACTGCATTCCGGACAAAGTTTGGTTTGTTTGAATATCTTGTTATGCCGTTCGGTTTATGCAATGCCACAGCGGATTTTCCGTTTTTTATGCAAGAGGTATTGCGAGAGTTCATTGATGTTTTTGTTATGGTCTATATTGACGACATTTTGATTTACTCAGGTTCCCCAGAGCAAAATGTAAAACATGTGAGGGCACTGTTGCAACGTCTACAAGAATATCAATTGTGTGTAAAGTTGGAGAAGTGTGCATTTCACGTGACGCAAGTTGAGTTTTTAGGATTTATATTGACCCCAAAAGGTATTGTTATTTATCCCAAGAAAGTCCAGGCAGCAATGGACTGGCCTTCTGCACAATGCATAAAAGACATCCAATCCTTCCTAGGATTCACCAATTTCTATTGGCGCTTTATCAGCAATTTCTCAAAAGTAGTCACTCCAATCATGCAATTACTGAGAAAGGCGGTGAGGTGTACTTGGAGTCCAGAAGCAGAGAAAGATTTTAAGGATTTGAAAGTAGCCTTCACTACAGCACCATTGTTAAAACATCCAAACACGCATAGAGCATTTCAGGTGGAGACTGATGCTAGTAATGTTGTGGTAGGAGCAATATTATCACAGAAAGAGGAGGAGGGAGTTTAGCACCCAGTGGCATTTTACCCTAGGAAGTTGTCTGGTTGTGAACAGAATTATTCCATCGCTGATAAAGAATTGTTGGCTTTTCAATCAGCCTTCCTTGAGTGGAGGCATTATTTGTTGGGGGCAAGACATCAGGTGGTAGTGGTAACTGATCACAAGAATCTGCAGTATTTCAAGACCGCCCAGACCCTTAGTCCTAGACAGCTTTGCTGGTCCCAGTACTTTAACGAATTTGATTTTGTGGTGACATTCAGGCCCGGGAGGAAGAATGGGCACGCAGATGCTTTATCCAGTCAACACAATTTAGACAATATAGTTGGTGAAATAAAAACAATCATTCCCCCAGAGAGGGTCATTGGGGCTATTACGAAACAATTAATTGAGCAAGTAAAGAAAGCTTTACCACCCATACAACTTCAGAAATGGCCGGACAGTCATCCGACAAGAACGGTGTGGGAGGGGCTGCCTTATCATGGTCATCTGTATTTACTGACCAAACAGTTATAGGAAAAGGCTTTATACTGGTGCCACAAGCCTCAGTTAGCAGGACATGCAGGTCAAAGAAAGATGCAAATAATGTTGGAGAAATAATTCTGGTGCCCTAAATTAAGGCAGGATGTGGAGAAGAATTTGTTACAATGCGAGAACTGTGTGAGTAACAAGGCAGATTATGTTAAGAAGAGAGGATTACTACAACCATTACCAACTACTGAGAAATCATGGACTCATATTTTGATGGATACCATTACGGTTCTTTCCCCTGATAATCAATTTGACACAATTTGGGTGGTGGTGGATAAACAAGCCCGTTTCGTTCCATGTGTGGGAATACCGGGGGCGGGTGTAACGCTCACCTGATTCCCACGGAGGCGCGGGTCTTGGCAGGAAGCTGTCTGTGACTCGAAAAGTGATGTGCAGGACTCAATTGGCTTCTGGGGTAGAACCTCTTCGCACTGTGTGTCGGACTCGAAGAGTGAGGTTTCTGCAGGTGAAAGAATATGGGGGTTAATGGTCTGGGTAGTTGAATGTCCCTCTCTCCCTCTCTCTTCCCAGATTTTTCGTAGAGCCCCCAGCTCAACGTGCTCACCTTATATAGGTGAATGCTGGGCTCTCCATCTGCGTCTGGTGCAGGGTGCCGTTGCCAGTTCCTTCACTGGTGAAACATAGGCCTCTTGAATTCAGAGGATGGTTACCGTCGTTGTCTGCACGAGCGGTGAGTTTCTGGACACCTTTTGTCTTTATAGTCTTTAAATGCGTGGCACGTTTATATGCAGACTCTATATAATGCTTTTCCCTTATGTATTGCAGGGCTCTTGAGATGGAAGATGAAGTAAAGCGCCTGGAAGTTTGTAAGCATGGCAAGCGCTCTAATTGTCTCTTTCCTTGCAGCTTAGTTCGTGTTAAAGAGACGCCAGAGTATTTGCAGGCGTTTTATTGCGACGAGCGGGGTGAACGTAAGTAAATACCTGCTTAATGTCTTTTCTTTTGCCTTTCAGATGTTGGTTTGCAGCGCCGGAGTCCGCGGAATGCCAGTAAGTTGTTAACAATGCTTTGTCTTTACAGGCGGCGATGCAGAACGAAGAAATCCGGAATCCACAGCGTGCCGGTAAGTATGGCAATGCTTTTGCCTTTGCAGGTGGAGATGCGGCGTGACGAAGCGGCCGCAGCCGATGGATCAGGTGAGTAAGTACTGCGTGTAAAGTTCGCCTTGCTAACCTGTTGTTTCTGTTCTTTGCAGGTGCTGATGATGTCTGGATACTGAAATGGTAAGTAGGATTCTTGCAGATCCAGGATCAGAAGAAGAAAAGCCGGAGCAGACTCGGTGAGCGTTCTGCTGCAGATGCAGAATAACGCGAAGCACGCTTCATCTATCGGGTGTGGTTTAAATAGCCTTGGAGTGATGAGGCGTCTTCTTCCACGGCCCCGCCTAGGTAAGAAAAGAGTTCCAGTTTCCAGAAGAGTTCCAGTGCTGTATCCAGGGAGTGGAGCTGCCCCACCCAGGTAAGAAAGTAGTTCCTGTTCTTAGATAGCTTCTAAATGGCTGGTAGGTAAGCAGCATGGTCTGCTGCAGGTAAGTCCACCCAAGCATCCTCACACCTATTATGAGCCCGGCGCTTCCAGTGCCGGGACCAAAGGTTTTGATGAGCCTGGTGCCACCAGCGCCAGGACAAGGTCCAAAAGGTCCCAGTGGGGACCAGCTGGTGCCTAGGATAAGGGTTAGGGGCCTGCTTCCAAGGACGTTGGGCTGGTCCTGGCTCCTTGGAAGCAGTGATCATGACAGTGGGCAAGCTAGCAGAGTTATTTTTACAACATGTGGTGAGATTGCATGGTTTACCGAAGAGTATTGTATCAGATAGAGGCTTGCAGTTTCCTTCAAGATTTTTGGCGTGCTTTGACGGATTTTGGGAATCAACTGTGCTCTATCTACTAGTTATCACCCGATGGTCAGACAGAAAGGGTGAATCAAACCCTTGAGCAATATTTGCGAGGCTATTTGGGGGATGGCAGAGAATCTTGGGTGCAAGCACTATGGTTGGTGGAGTTCACATACAACAACACATTTCACACATCCTTGGGAATTGCACCCAATGAATGTTTATATGGTCATGAACAAAACATGATACCGGAACATTTACCGGATATGGAAACCATGCCGTTATTACAGGCGTGCAAACAGTTGCTTCTTGAAATCAGGCAGAGAACACACGCAAATTTGGAATGAGCCAAAGAAGTATATAAAAACAGGCCGATAAGCACCGGCAGAAGAGTGCCCAGTATCAAGTTGGGGACAGGGTTTGGTTTTCACCCAGGAATTTATCTTTGGTGCGGTCACGTAAATTTATGCCTCGGTTTATTGGCCCTTATGAAGTCATCAAGTGTGTGTCTGATACCGCTATGAAATTGTATTTGCCTAGACTGTACCTGTACATCCGGTATTCCAAGTATCTTTGCTTAAACCGGCAGCTCCACGGATGAAGACCAAACGGCCTCCGGCTATTATGAAAGAAGGACAAATGGAATACAAAGTGAAATGCACTCTGGACGTCAAGAGAAAAAAATCAGGAGTTATGGTATTTAATTCAATGGGAAGGTTATGGTCCAGAGGATTGTTCATGGGAACCACCAGGAGCTGTGCATGCTCCCAGGTTAGTCAAACAATTCTATTTGGGTCATCCGGCAAAACTAGGTCCTGGGAAGAGGCCTGGGAGAGGAGATAATGTCAGGAATAAGGGCTGTAACAGGAGAGGAGTGCTCAAGTTTGCTTATTATGGACTATGACTGTGGGAAGGCATAAAAACTTCAATTCCCAGCAGCACTTGGGAAAATGTGTAGTTGTAGACGCGCGCGTGTTGCCAGCTGCCTTTAATTTAAGAGAGCTTATTAGCAGGCTGTGGTGCATGGCAGGTGTGGCTTATTCATATTATGGAGCGGCTGGCATCAGAGCAGGAAGGAGGGGTCTGTAAAACTACATGAAATGCTGAATGACTAATTCCCCCCTGTTGGACTGCAGCTCGGAAGCACAGGCTGTTGCTGGGCTGTTTGATTGCTGTGCAAGGCTTCGTCCGGGAAGTCCTGCGGGGCTTCTTGGACCGCAGATAAGTACCGGAGAAATGTGTGGGGTGGGGGTTGTGTGCACCCGGAATTGTTATGTGGAAAACAAGGACTGAAATCTCATGTCTATGATGATTACTACACAACGTTAATAGCAGACAGGAATCTGACACATTGCTAACCATTATGATCTCACTGCTCGTATGCGGAAACAGCAATCCGCTTACTACATGACTATATGATCTCTAAACACATTACGTTAATCTGCAACTGCAACGTTAATAGCAGACAGGAATCGGGCACATTGCTAACCATTATGATCTCAGTACTCATACGCAGAATCAGCAATCCGCTTAATACATGACTATATGATCTCTAAATAAAATGTGTGTATCCCTGCAACTCCAACTAGTGCTGCAAACTAGTTAGGACTTTATGATTGTTTTGTGTTCTCAACGTGTTGCTAATGCTTGCCCAAAGGGCCATGTGTTTTGTATCTCATTCTTGGGGAATAATTCCCATTTGTTTGTTTCCATCATGCTTTCTGCAATAAGTGTTCTGTATGTGTTGGGTAATGAACTAGCACGCGTATTAAGGTGTGTTTAAGTCGGTACAGGCAGGGAGTAGGTGGATGGTGTATGTTCAGGTCAGGTTTACTAGTGTTTAGGGTTATGACATCACGTGTACACATGGTAGGCAAAGGTCTAGATAGGCAGGGTTTTCCCCTGGTTCTTCCCCTTCCCTATCCAACCTAGGTGTTACCTTAACCTCTATCCAGTGTTCCTAACTTCCCCTACCCCATGCACAACCTCTCCCTAACTCCTCTTCCCCCACTGGCTGCCACGTGGTGACCTGTTTAATATCGATCAGGTACCATCAAACACAAATGGGAACCCCAGGTTCAAATGAAACCCAACCACACCTGGGAAACACTCATATATAAAAACTGAGAGGTTGGGACTCAACTTCCTCAATTTAAGTGTAACCAGAGCAAAACAAAAGCAACTATTGCATACCCCCACCAAAAGTGGTAAAACAATTTCTCATGTTCAGAAGTGAAAGAATTCAATTCACTCCCATATAGATCGTATAAGAATACATTTATTTGGTCATAAAAACTACCTTAAGGATAATAAAATCTATTAACGTGTCAATATGGAAAAAATTAGAACCCATACATCATAAATATACAATTAATTCATATTCCACTTCACAGTGCAAAATCTAACAAACCCAAACACATTCACATCACCACAACACTCCATCCATACCACACTCAATCAGCAACAACATACTATTGGTCTAAATATAATCAAAAAAATTATAAAAATATATAAAAAACAAACCTACAACAATAATATAATGTAGCAGAAAAACTAATCTCCCACAGTGATATATTCATTAACAAAAATAAAACATACTATAACCAGTGACAAAAAATCATAACCGTGCTAAATATAAAGTTCAGTGACTGGAAGACATAGTCAGGGCTTATTATATCAGTTTTTCACATGTTCATAACACAAAAAAGACCTGACATGTTTCTTTCCATCTTGATTATTAATTATATTTTTGGAAATTCATCAGAGGTTCTGAAGTCTGAAGTATTCGGAGAGGAATGGAAACAGGTTGTTAAGATGCACCAATAGCTGTTGCTTTGTCCTCACACCTAAACGAAAAAGCAAAAATTAAAAAAATTACTGATCTCATACAAATTGTAATTAACTGAGATCAGTCTGCATACATATGGCTCTATAATTGAATCACCAGCAAGCAGCTAAATTGCCCAAACACCTAAAACTAGGTTGCTAAATTAATTAATTAATCCAGCCATCTCAACAAAGAACTAATTAATTTCCGTTCCTGTTTAATGCACTGTTTGTAAGAGTAAGAAACACACCCTTAGAAAAAGGCTACACACTACCTGTTCACAAACCATCAATACTGCACTCTGTCCCATATCACCACTACAAATATTTCCAAAAAGACATGATGAGATGGTCTAGTACAGAATCTGACTCTACTCATAAAAAGAATGAGTACAGCTAAAACATCTAATTCTGTTAAACTTCACTAGATCAATGATCTGTGGTTAAAAAGACTAGCGCTGATGTTAGCATAATTCTAACCGAACAAAAGTTTGTCAACAGCCAGTATGATACAATATAGTCTCATGTCCTGGATGTTTTAACAATACAGAGATTGTTCAAAAGAAACACTCACACTATATGTGAATGGATACTCGAGGTCCAGTCGTACTATTGATGGTTGAATAAAACGGATGGCCTTCTCAGCAGCTCAAAGTTCATAAGAAGATACATCCTATAACAAGGGAAACTGTACAAAGGCAGGCAACTTAAATAGGGCACTTTAATATTTAAAGTAATGCCCTTAACCAACGCTATATTAGCCCTACAGCTCTAAATGGACATGTGAGGGAAAAACAGCCCAGACACTTACTTGTTTAGGCAGTCTAAATTGTGCCACTGTTCTTTAACAGTCGCCTCCTGTTGTGCACAAAACTTGTAAATGCAGTGATCAGTATAAAACGTCTCCACTCTGACTCGGAGCTCATAACTGTTACGGATTAAACAGTAAGCTAATATTAAATGTTGATTGTAAAATATTTCGGCACTGTGGCAATTCTCAAATCCAACCATCAAATAAACCATTTAAAATGAACCCTTTAAACTGAAAAGGTACACTCTGTTAATGTTCAACAGGTGAGCACTGATTCTCGCATTCATTACTATAATCACAAGTTGTACTTCAAAATCTAGACGGCAGAGCCTTCAAAAACAAACCCATCATTCAAAGGGACCATCAAAAATGTAAATACCCAGCTCCCTTGTACGTGACTAACTCGGCAGCGCATTCAAAGTTAAAACACCAAGACTCACCGTAAATCAATCAGAATGCCTTCGCACGTTCATAGTAACGTGCGTACATCCCAGGAAATGGCAAGCAGGGTGCGAGTAAACAGAAAATGTCCTTTCTTATATAGGCCGAAGGTCACATGCCTAGCCTAATTAGTGCACCCGCCCAAACGTTAGTCAGCTGGTTCTAGGCTCGCATCAGCTGTCATTAAGAAGTGTCTGTGCGTGAGCTCACTCGCACACAGAAAGCAAGGTAAAAAAAACAAGGTAAAAAACTCTCAGCGAATATAAGAAATAGCGAGGTCACATCACTAATCTGATTCAAGCGTCTACCCGAAAATGTTTTTCAGCTAATACTTAACTGATATCAGCTCTCATCAAACCGTCTATAAATCCACTCACTGCCACAGGGTAAGCTGGGTAAAGAGGCTCAATAAATATACAAAGTCGCAAGGGGGAACCCAAAGCACACCAGTATTATGAAATACAACAAAAAAATAATTCTCAATTTAAATGGAGTTATTCTCGGGTACCACTGTGTGGATCACAGCCCATAACCCTGGACAGCGGGTCTCGCCAAAGTTAGTATGTATTAGTCACTCACCCAAATGTGATGTATTTAAAGAACCAAATCTCAATGTTCATTAAGACCAGTTTGATGGCTATTTGTTAAGAATATTAGTCGCATTTCTTCTCTCACTAAAGTAGACCTATCAGTGTTGTAACCATTGGAGGTACGCACTTTCTTAAGCACCGTCCACCTTAAATCTTCACAATCATGGTTGCAAGCTACAAAGTGTCCAACCATGGGCGCTGTCAAATTTTTATTCCGAATACGAATACAGCTTTTGTGTTCGCTTATTCATACTTTGACCTTTTGTTCAGTCTGTCCAATGTACAACTTAGAACACGGACACCAAACGCGTATACAACACCACTAGTGTTGCAATTGGTGAACGATTTTTGACACCATGGTCTGATTAAACCAATATCAACACAGGTACTTCGTTTTGTGGAGACACAGCATTGACACATGCCACAGGGAGCATGGCCAGTCGGTTTTTCCATCCCCATTGTTCAGTAATGGTTCGTTGAGAGCTAGACTGTTCGCTAACATCATTCCTAGATATCAATTCTTTTAGATTGCGTCCTCGTTTGAACGCACATCTGGGAGCTGGAATCGGTTGACCTCCTTTAGACAGAATATGCCAATTCCGCCTAATAATTCTCACAATCTTGTGTGATAAAGGATTGTAAGTGCTCACAAAAACTAGCCCATCCTGATCGGATGTCGAGGATTTTGATTTATATTCTAATAATGCTTCTCGATGATTGTTCTGTTGGGTGTCCTGACCCACGTTTAAGCTATCATGCTACAACATTTGGTGCTGTGGGCTTAGAAAATTCAAGATGGCAGAAAACCCACATGTGCGCCGAAATCCAGGAAAGCTGCGCAGTTTGTGCGCCCACCAAAATGGTTGCCTCACTTGCCACCCACCAGTGCGAGAATGAAAGGCCGGGTTGCCATGAGGGAAATGGGTTGCCAAAGGAAAAACAGTAGCGCTGGTTAGCTTCAAAGCGCTTTAAAACCACCATTGGACTACCCGCACAGTAGTCTGAAACCATTGGGAATGGCAATGCTGATTGCCAAATGCAACTTAGAATTGTGGGGAATTCATTTGTTAAATCCCAAAAATGGGTGCAGTACCAGTACTCACCACTATCCAAAAGCCGGCGTTTTAAAACCACCCTGTGTTTCTCTGAAGGCAGGCTCAAAATGCCTATTTTCAAACATTACAATATGTGCAAAATATTCACTGAACACCAGCAGACATTTGGCAAAATGGAGTTTTGTGTGCCTACAAAATCTGGGAAATGAAGAGCCCAGAACAATGCTTATAACAAAACTGGCTGAGCTATGGAGTCAGCAGTTTAAGTTGCACTGGATTTAAAGACACTAAAATCGAAAATGTTTAGATTAAATGAGTGACCTATGTTTGGTGTCACATGCCTTTGTAACTGTTGAAATGTCATAGTTTTGCACTTAGAATCAGCATTCTAGCTGCATGTGTAAAATTGCAAGTTAATTTAAAAAGCAACAAAAAACATGACAGTTAGCTGAAAGTCTGGCTTAAGGAACTTGATTTTGCTTGACAACTACCCCATCAGGAGTGAAACTTGAGTCACAGCTGTGTTCCCAGGACTATCTGCCTTTTTGCTGGCCACACTAAGAATATACCATCTATCTGATAATTGAATTACCTGTGCTCTGCAGGAGAGTGAACAATGCAACTCCCTTCACCCAGGCAGAGGGTTTATTGAGAGGATCATAAATGGCTTCCTCTTGAACAATGAGCCTTTCAGGACCCAAGCAAATCTTATATTGCAGGGGTCGTAAAAGTGGCTTACTCTTGGCAGAAACTGGGAGGGGGAGAAACTGGAGACAGAAGCTGGCTTGGCAGAACTGGATAAACCAGTATTTCTACCTTGTGCTGAGAGGAAACCACACCCCTTTGGAGCCAGAACATAACTTTAAAAAGATGGATCATTCATAGAGCGGACATGTGAAAATTTTATAAATGATACCATAATTCTTGTGATTTTTCTGCCCACAGTTTAAGAGGTTTTTAGAACCGGTGGTATGTTCAGGGGGGTGTCAGCGGAAAAGTGGATATTACTCTAAATGTATGCATGTTAAAAATCTGAAACTTCATCAGTTAATGTCCATACTCCCTGCGCACATGTATGTAAAGTTGGGTCAATGTCAGAAATTGAAAAATCAGTTAAAAAGTCAATTATGTGCCATTTCTGAATGCAAGCTCTTAGAAACAACAGATTTGGACAGAGACATGGCTAAATTCAGCCACACCATGTATATGTAATTTCGAGCAACTGTGTAACTGTGAAATATGTCTTTTGTTATCAAATATAGAATGTGTGCAATCTGACAGAGGAGTGTCCTATCTGCAAGCCATAAAATGACATCACTCTGACACAACTTAGCTTCGCCAATCAAGTGAGGAATGGAAATTTGACCAATGACAAGTGAGAGGGGCAAGTTTAGTTATGACCAACATACCCACCCACTCTCAAAACACATAAAAGCAGATAGACAGGACAGATAGGGACCTTCAATTCCATTTGCTGCAACGCGCTCTGCCGGACCATACAACATCCAGAGATCCAGACTTCAAATTCATCAACCTCCAGAAAGCCAAACTAGAGACTTCAATCTATCCAGAACTAAGAGACCAGACCAGAGAGCGAGCAGTTCCAGAGACCAGACGCTGTGCCCAGAGAGAGACCAGAGCCCAGTCTAAAACCCTGACCAGATCCGTGATGAGGCCCATTTAATTCAAGAATATAGTGTGAGTACCCAGCAGAACTGTGTAGAACCAATCTCTTAGTTAAAATAATATAATTCAATCTATTTTAACCTAAGTAGAACAGCCTGATAGCTCCAAATCTGTCACCTGTCATTCTAGCTGCAAAATCTGTCACTTGTCATTTTGAGCTTTTAAAATTTCAAACCTGAAAAACGACCTTCACAAAATCGCTCATATCTCCGCGATCGTTTGTCTTAGAGACTTGCAGTAACTTTCATTTGGAAGCTGAGATCCTAGGCTTTCCTAGGACCCCAAAACGATAGAGATAATCCTTGTGGTTCCTCTGTAATAGCGCTCGGCGCATCCGCGAATTTTGTCGCGATTTGCAAATTTCTTCACGTGTAAAAAGACAGCAGTTTTGCTTTTCCTTGCCAAAAACTTTGTTTACCTGCTAGTTACTACTAAAGCATTGTTAAGGTGATCCCGAATTCATAGAGAGTAGCTATCACTCACCCTGAACCTCTGAAAGGGAATTAAAAGCATTTTAGCATATTTTTTAATTCATTGCCAGCACATATCAAAGCAATTTGGGCCTGTGTTTTCAAACTTCTGTAGTCTAAGCTTGCTGGGGTGAACTGAATCACATTTGATTGCATTTCTGAGAACTGTGTGTTTTCCTTCCATTTCCTTGCCTTGCATCAAGGGGGGGAGGGGATTGCCAGAGAAAAGTGATTACATTGTTTTGTTGAAATCATATTGAGTATTTCTATACTGCATTTCATTCATTCAACCTTGCATCCATTTCAACTCTATAAAGCATTTTGTACCACCTTCTTCTTTTGTTCCTATTCACCTGTGTGCTACCTTATCCATTTCATGTCAACTCCTTATTGATTATAGAGAAGCGTGTTAGTGCCAGATTCTCCGTTGTTAATCTTTATCATATCAGATTAAGTGTGCTATTCAATTATTAATTTATTATAAGGTGTGATATATACATATCTTGTTTAAATTATCAAATAAACCTTTTAACTTGCAAAACAGAACTACTTCTTGGCTCAGTGGGGTCAGGGGGATTCCAAGAGAGGGGTGTTATATAGGGGTAGTCATCCAGAACGCATGAACTGGACATAAAGATATATCAATAAGGGTTTTCATTCAGTATTATAGACTAGGCGTTGACTTAGCTGTAGTGTTGAATTGAATCCTCTTACAAAGTGGGGGCTCGTCCGGGATCTGGTCAGGGTTTTAGACTGGGCTCTGGTCTCTCTCTGGGCACAGCGTCTGGTCTCTGGAACTGCTCGCTCTCTGGTCTGGGTCTCTGTCCCCAGGAAAAGAAAGTGGAAGCACTTCAGAAACTGAAAGACCCCACAACTCTGCGGGAACTAAGGAGCCTCCTTGGACTGACTAATTACAGCAGAAAGTTCATTGAGGGCTACGCAGAGATCACCAGACCCCTGATTCATCTCCTGAAGGGGGGGTCAAGTGGGAATGGGGTCCAGAACAAGCCGAGGCAGTAAAACAACTCAAAAGAAGCCTCTCACAAGCACCTTGCCTAGCTTACCCTGTCAGAAACAAGGAGTTCTTCCTGGAGACAGGGTTCTCTAATACGTGCTTGACGGCCGTATTATACCAAAAGCATGACAAGGTCAATAAAGTAATCTCCTATGCGAGCAAAACTTTATCCTCTGTGGAGAAAAAATTCAACGATTGTGAGAAGGCACTCCTGGCAACGGTGTGGGCATTGAAGAATTACCGCCCGTTTATCCAGGGGGAACACATCATAGTGGAGACTCCACACCAGCCTCTGCAATATCTCCAAAGTGACAGAATCCGGGCCGGAAATGTGAGTAACTCCCGAATTACTTCCTGGATTCTGTCAATGCAAGGCTTTCCTGTGGAGGTCCGATATGGCCAAAACAAGAAGAGTCCCCTCGCGCAAGGTCTGGCTGACTTGCATGATTGTGCCAGAGAAAACTGTCTCGAGGACGAAAGTCTAAAAATAAAGGACAACATGGAGGCATACCTTAATTCCCCCCACAAAGTCTTTGAAGAGGACAAGTGTGAGGGAATGCCCACTGTCTATGTGGATGGATGCTCTTACCCTGTTGACAACGACGGGGAGAAAGAACTGGTGGCCGGCGTAGGGAATGCATGGGTGAATGAGTCCCCAGAACCCTCCGCTGGATACAAAATTGGTCCCCGAAGTAGTCAGGTGGCAGAATTGATGGCTGTGCATCAGGCCATCCTCGCTGCTGTCCAGCATCAACTCCACGAACTGGTCATAATCACAGATTCGGATTATGTACGGAACGGGTTCGTGGAGCACCTGGTTAATTGGAAAACCAGAGGCATGTTATGTGCTAACAACAAACCCTTGAAACATGGGAAGTTGATCCAAAACATTGATGATCTGGTCACCTCGAATGAGATGACCATCTATTGGAAAAAGATCAAGGGTCATTCCAAAGTAGAGGGACCAGACAAAACTGGAAATGACTTAGCTGATCAGCTGGCCAAAACCGGGGCCATCCAAGGGGATCTAATTGAGATTGAGTCCCTGTTGGGGGAAATCCAGGTCACTGCCATCACTAGGTCCCAGACAAATGCTCACAACGACCTTTCAATTGCACAATGGAGTAAGGAGACCCCTGATGCTGATTTGATTACCGCTCAGAAGGGGGATCCAATAATTGGTAAATTTTACCAGCACCTTGAGGACCCTGAGAACTTTCCCCTGACGGATACCGATTACATTGGGAAAGAGGACCTAAGAGTGTTGATGAAGTGTCCAAAAATGTTCCGGATCCAAGACGGTTTGCTGGTAAGGAAATCCAAAGCTGGCCACGATCAGTGGGTGGTTCCTACCTCATTCCGAAGCCTGATGTTAAGTCACGCCCATGATGCCACCACCGCCGGTCATAGGGGGTTTCACACAACATTGGAAATCTTAAGAGAGGTTGCATACTGGCCACACATGGGGCAGGACCTCGACCAATACTTGAAGGGTTGTCTTGTGTGTGCACAATTTCAGCCGACATCCCTCGCACACCGGGCGCCTTTACAAAAAAGGGGGATGACAATGCCATGGTCAGATTTACAAATCGACTTTGTAGGCCATGTGATTCGCTCGGCTAGGGGGAATAAGTACATGTTGACTGTGACATGCTTGTTTACCAAGTGGGTGGAATGTCTCCCAGCCCCAAATTGCAAGGCAGAAACTGCAGCTGCCTTGATGATTAACCACATCTTTTCCCGTTTTGGTCTACCTCAAAGGATTGAGTCAGACAGAGGTAGCCACTTCACCAGTGAAGTAATGACAAAGATGTGGGAGATACTGGGGGTCAAGAGAAAGCTGCATATTGCTTATAGACCAGCTTCTTCTGGGGCAGTAGAGAGATATAACCGGACAATTGTGAGCATATTAAAGAAGTTTGTGGCAGATTCTGGGCCAAGTTGGGATATCCGATTACCTCTGGTCCTAATGGCTATCAGATCTACCCCTTCATCTGCAACCAAAATGTCACCATTTCAGTTGATGACTGGGCGCAAGATGGTGCTTCCTCAGCATTTGCTCTATAGGACCCAAGAGCAGACACTGATAAATGCCTCCACTACTCATGAGTATGTAGAGAATTTAAGGAAACACCTCCAACATGCTTTTGCTTATGCTCAGCGGAATCTAGAAAGATCAGCTGATAGCATGAAGACCCATTATGACCTGAAAACTTCCAGGAAGGAATATCAGGTGGGAGACCGGGTCTATCTATACAACTTCCAAAGGAACCAGGCCAAGCAGCGCAAATTTTTGCCTACATGGAAGGGACCAGTCGAGATCATAGACAAAATCTCCCCTGTGGCCTACAAAATCCACATCCCCAAAGGTCCTTTGGCAGCGGGGGAAGACAAGTGGGTCCACATAAACCAGTTGAAATGTTGCCATCCCAGGCACGCTCTGCAGCAACTGGAGGAATCCTCTGGAATCCTAGCGGGTACTGTCTCAGACTAATTCAGTTCCAATCATAAAACATACCACATCTAGTCTCTAAAATATTGTGATTTGCATGAAACTGTCTCTTAGTTATACTGTTTTTTTTTCAAAATAAGAATGTAATGTTTCGTTATGATGAAATGCATATGCTGCCCCACTATCTCAACAGTGGTGGAAAAACGTCTATGAGTAGGTATTGCCGCTCTTCCTTTGTCGTCCTAGGAGAAAGAAAACCTGGAGACGGGCCAAGGAGGGCGATCCGGAGACCAGGAACGAAGATCCAATGGGCCCAGTGGACCGCCCAATACTCCCATCAGGACTGGCGAGGAGAACCGATCGATCCGACCGGATGGAGGAAAAGATGCTGAACTGTGCCATCTACCGGAAGAAGATTATGCGGACAGACCGGTGCGTGGGTCAAAACCCTTGTGCACCCGACTCCCCATCGACTCAAATTCAAAGTGCAGTCGCGTGGGGGGGCTTGTTGGGTGTCCTGACCCACGTTTAAGCTATCATGCTACAACATTTGGTGCTGTGGGCTTAGAAAATTCAAGATGGCGGAAAACCCACATGTGCGCCGAAATCCAGGAAAGCTGCGCAGTTTGTGCGCCCACCAAAATGGTTGCCTCACTTGCCACCCACCAGTGCGAGAATGAAAGGCCGGGTTGCCATGAGGGAAATGGGTTGCCAAAGGAAAAACAGTAGCGCTGGTTAGCTTCAAAGCGCTTTAAAACCACCATTGGACTACCCGCACAGTAGTCTGAAACCATTGGGAATGGCAATGCTGATTGCCAAATGCAACTTAGAATTGTGGGGAATTCATTTGTTAAATCCCAAAAATGGGTGCAGTACCAGTACTCACCACTATCCAAAAGCCAGCGTTTTAAAACCACCCTGTGTTTCTCTGAAGGCAGGCTCAAAATGCCTATTTTCAAACATTACAATATGTGCAAAATATTCACTGAACACCAGCAGACATTTGGCAAAATGGAGTTTTGTGTGCCTACAAAATCTGGGAAATGAAGAGCCCAGAACAATGCTTATAACAAAACTGGCTGAGCTATGGAGTCAGCAGTTTAAGTTGCACTGGATTTAAAGACACTAAAATCGAAAATGTTTAGATTAAATGAGTGACCTATGTTTGGTGTCACATGCCTTTGTAACTGTTGAAATGTCATAGTTTTGCACTTAGAATCAGCATTCTAGCTGCATGTGTAAAATTGCAAGTTAATTTAAAAAGCAACAAAAAACATGACAGTTAGCTGAAAGTCTGGCTTAAGGAACTTGATTTTGCTTGACAACTACCCCCATCAGGAGTGAAACTTGAGTCACAGCTGTGTTCCCAGGACTATCTGCCTTTTTGCTGGCCACACTAAGAATATACCATCTATCTGATAATTGAATTACCTGTGCTCTGCAGGAGAGTGAACAATGCAACTCCCTTCACCCAGGCAGAGGGTTTATTGAGAGGATCATAAATGGCTTCCTCTTGAACAATGAGCCTTTCAGGACCCAAGCAAATCTTATATTGCAGGGGTCGTAAAAGTGGCTTACTCTTGGCAGAAACTGGGAGGGGGAGAAACTGGAGACAGAAGCTGGCTTGGCAGAACTGGATAAACCAGTATTTCTACCTTGTGCTGAGAGGAAACCACACCCCTTTGGAGCCAGAACATAACTTTAAAAAGATGGATCATTCATAGAGCGGACATGTGAAAATTTTATAAATGATACCATAATTCTTGTGATTTTTCTGCCCACAGTTTAAGAGGTTTTTAGAACCGGTGGTATGTTCAGGGGGGTGTCAGCGGAAAAGTGGATATTACTCTAAATGTATGCATGTTAAAAATCTGAAACTTCATCAGTTAATGTCCATACTCCCTGCGCACATGTATGTAAAGTTGGGTCAATGTCAGAAATTGAAAAATCAGTTAAAAAGTCAATTATGTGCCATTTCTGAATGCAAGCTCTTAGAAACAACAGATTTGGACAGAGACATGGCTAAATTCAGCCACACCATGTATATGTAATTTCGAGCAACTGTGTAACTGTGAAATATGTCTTTTGTTATCAAATATAGAATGTGTGCAATCTGACAGAGGAGTGTCCTATCTGCAAGCCATAAAATGACATCACTCTGACACAACTTAGCTTCGCCAATCAAGTGAGGAATGGAAATTTGACCAATGACAAGTGAGAGGGGCAAGTTTAGTTATGACCAACATACCCACCCACTCTCAAAACACATAAAAGCAGACAGACAGGACAGATAGGGACCTTCAATTCCATTTGCTGCAACGCGCTCTGCCGGACCATACAACATCCAGAGATCCAGACTTCAAATTCATCAACCTCCAGAAAGCCAAACTAGAGACTTCAATCTATCCAGAACTAAGAGACCAGACCAGAGAGCGAGCAGTTCCAGAGACCAGACGCTGTGCCCAGAGAGAGACCAGAGCCCAGTCTAAAACCCTGACCAGATCCGTGATGAGGCCCATTTAATTCAAGAATATAGTGTGAGTACCCAGCAGAACTGTGTAGAACCAATCTCTTAGTTAAAATAATATAATTCAATCTATTTTAACCTAAGTAGAACTGCCTGATAGCTCCAAATCTGTCACCTGTCATTCTAGCTGCAAAATCTGTCACTTGTCATTTTGAGCTTTTAAAATTTCAAACCTGAAAAACAACCTTCACAAAATCGCTCATATCTCCGCGACCGTTTGTCTTGGAGACTTGCAGTAACTTTCATTTGGAAGCTGAGATCCTAGGCTTTCCTAGGACCCCAAAACGATAGAGATAGTCCTTGTGGTTCCTCTGTAATAGCGCTCGGCGCATCCGCGAATTTTGCCGCGATTTGCAAATTTCTTCACGTGTAAAAAGACAGCAGTTTTGCTTTTCCTTGCCAAAAACTTCGTTTACCTGCTAGTTACTACTAAAGCATTGTTAAGGTGATCCCGAATTCATAGAGAGTAGCTATCACTCACCCTGAACCTCTGAAAGGGAATTAAAAGCATTTTAGCATATTTTTTAATTCATTGCCAGCACATATCAAAGCAATTTGGGCCTGTGTTTTCAAACTTCTGTAGTCTAAGCTTGCTGGGGTGAACTGAATCACATTTGATTGCATTTCTGAGAACTTTGTGTTTTCCTTCCATTTCCTTGCCTTGCATCAAGGGGGGGAGGGGATTGCCAGAGAAAAGTGATTACATTGTTTTGTTGAAATCATATTGAGTATTTCTATACTGCATTTCATTCATTCAACCTTGCATCCATTTGAACTCTATAAAGCATTTTGTACCACCTTCTTCTTTTGTTCCTATTCACCTGTGTGCTACCTTATCCATTTCATGTCAACTCCTTATTGATTATAGAGAAGCTTGTTAGTGCCAGATTCTCCGTTGTTAATCTTTATCATATCAGATTAAGTGTGCTATTCAATTATTAATTTATTATAAGGTGTGATATATACATATCTTGTTTAAATTATCAAATAAACCTTTTAACTTGCAAAACAGAACTACTTCTTGGCTCAGTGGGGTCAGGGGGATTCCAAGAGAGGGGTGTTATATAGGGGTAGTCATCCAGAACGCATGAACTGGACATAAAGATATATCAATAAGGGTTTTCATTCAGTATTATAGACTAGGCGTTGACTTAGCTGTAGTGTTGAATTGAATCCTCTTACAGTTCGAAGCCCTTGTAAAGGAACGTTTAAATTTTTTACGAGGATAACCTCTCTGTATCAAATTCTGACTCAAAACTCCAGCTTCCTCTTTGCACACAGTCGGATCTGTACTATTGCGCTTCAGCCTCAAAAACTGCCCAAAGGGCAAGTTATCTCTAAGTGTTTTGGGGTGCAAACTGACATATCTTAACAGGGAATTACGATCTGTGGATTTGTGAAAGGGTCTTACCTCTAACGTCTTGTTATCAGAATTAACAAAGATCGTAAGATCTAAAAAATCAATCTTATTCCTGTCATAATGAACAGTAAATTGTACAAACGGATTAACACTGTTAAGCCAGGCAAAAGAAAATGCTCCTCAACTCCATGCCAAATCATAAGCACTTCATCGATGTACCTTTTCCACAAAATTTGGTGATGTCGGAAAACATTAGAATCACTGTAAATACTTTGATGTTCCACACAATCAACATAGAGATTGGCCAAGGTCGGGGCTACAGCAGACCCCATAGCAGTGCCATGGATCTGTTGAAAATAGTCGTTATTAAATTTGAAATAATTCTCTGTTAGAGCAAGGGAATTGCACCAGAGTATAAAAGAATTTGGTGTAATACCTGGTGTTCTCCTGGCTAGCAATAGTTCTTCAATCATATCGAGAGTGGCCATCTGTGGAATCTCTATATCGATCAGGTGCCTGTGCCAACCATGGTGGGAGGGTTGAATTCATTCAGCTTCTGTGGTTCGGGGGAGAGTGTCGATCTCTCTTTCCCATTATTGTGTGTATTTGACAGAATAGCACGGATCTTATCGTGAAGTGCGGATGGGTTCTCTCACATGTCATCATGCCGCACGCCAGCATATGGTCATGTGGCACTGTCCGGAAGGTCAGCAATGAAGTCAGATGTTCGTACACATTATGGGTAAGTTTCACTAATAAAAACCTATGAAATTCAATGAAAAAACTTTGTTAAGGGAACGTTATGGTTAAGTTGCACTAATAAAAACCTATGAAATTCAATGAAAAAACTTTGTTAAAGGGACATTATGGTTAAGTTGTGCTACTAAAATCCTATGAAATTCAGTTAAAGGCATGTTATGGTTACAAGTAAAACTGAAAAACCCCTGAAATTCGCCAGTTATGTAAGCTAATCAACCATAATTTGGGCCACCACCCTGCACTGCTAAGAATAACACCCATGACATCAAAGATGACATAACAAATATAATTGATGACATCACATATCTTTTTTTGTTCACTGACATATCTAGGTCAGGTGAGTTTATTCACTGGCAGTCAAAAACATAAAATTCAAAAGGTATTCATTTGTAGACTTTGCTATTCTCACATGTTCTTACAGTACTTTCCTTAGAATTCAATAAAATCTTATCAAAGACCTCTATTAATGTCAGACACATAGTCAACCAAACACTCCCATCTGCAGAACTGATCACCATTAAACTATCCCCAACCAACATGAACACCACCACCATCCACCTCCTATACAGACCGCCTGGTCCCATCTCATCCTTCAATGACGCCATTGCTCTCCTGCTCCCTAACAACACCAAACCTAACTCACAGATACTCATTCTAGGCAATTTCAGTCTTGGCTATAACAACACCATAGATGACAAAGCAAACATGATCGCCAACACCATCTCAGAGCTCGGATTCACCAATCACAACTCATGACCCACGCACAATAAAGGGAGAACCCTTGATTGGTTAGCGGACCTCAATTGCAATACCACCATTCTATACAATACATCCTGTGCATGGACTGACCACCACCTAATCACCTTCACCATCAACAAAAACAAACATGCCTCGCCTCCAACAACTAATGCCCCACCTGCATTTACAAGAAATAGCAAAAATTTCACAGCTGAGAAATTAATCCCGCTGCTCCAACCCATCATCGACTTCGCACCCTCCCTTGCCAACCCCACAGATTTAGTAGACCTATACAACTCAACTATCCTCAAAGCTATCAACATTGGTGGGCCCCTTAAATTACACAAAGCCAAACCACACACTCACCTTAACTCTTGGTTCATCCCTGAACTAAAAACGCTTCGGAAAAACAAGAGACATGCCGAATCAGTATGGAAACACTCACCCTCAGTCATCAATAAGATGTCATACACTGCAGCCTCCAATAACTACAAGCAAGCCATCATCCAAATAACAAATAACATGTATAATGAAAGAATCAGTAAGGCCAAATCTGACACAAAATATCTTTTTAATATCTTAAGAGAGCTCAAATCCGCAGTACCCATACCTGACACTTGCACCAAAGATACCTTGTGGCGTACAAATATACAAGAAGCCCTCCTCGGCAAAATTGCTATACTCCAGGCAAAAATCAAAGTTAAGAAAGCCAGCCTTACAACTGCCAATAACCTCACCCCATCCCCTCCCACCAAACAAACATACAACAATACCCCATTTGAATTCTCAACCATCACCACCAAAGAGGTTGAAGACATAATATCTACCCTAAAACCGTCCAAATGCCAAGGTGACACCTGCCCAGCTCCAGTAATCAAAGACGCAGCCAAATATCTAGCCCCTTTCATCACCTCACTTTTAAACTCTTCATTCACATCAAGTCTAGTACCTGACAATCTGAAGGATTCTTGGGTTTTACCACTGCTCAAGAAACCCACACTGGACCCAAGCATCTCCACCAACTACAGACCCATAACTACAGTACCTTTCCTCTTAAACATTCTGGGCAGAGCAGCCCACCTGCAGATCTAAAACTGCCTAGAGAAAAACAACTTACTTGGACTAAGACAATCTGGTTTCCGCCCTAAACATGGTACAGAGACCGCCCTGATCGACCTCAAGACTCAAATGGACAAGTTAAAAGATAATGGCAAACTCGCCCTTCTACTCCTTGATTTATCTTTCACTTTTGACTTAGTAAATCATGACATCCTATGCAAATATCTAGCCTCTGCAGCCAACTTCTCTGACAAAGCTAACACCTGGATTCAATCCTTCTTGACCACTAGATCCATGAGGGTCTTTGCACCCATCGCTACTGCCGAACCGGCACCTGTTACTTGCGGCGACCCACAGGGATCCTGCGTCTTGCCCACACTATACAACGTGTTTACAAAACCCCTTTTCGACATACTGGATCATTTGGGTGTCATCTACACAAACTACGCAGATGAACACTCAAAAACTCATCCCACTAACAGGTGACTATTCCACTGATAATAAAGTCACCAACAACATTTAATCCATCATCCAAGAATGGATGGCAAAGCATGGATTATGCCTCAATGACGACAAGACCGAGCTTCTCCTCCTATGCTCCCAATCCAGACTCAACAACCTTGTCAAACTTTACCAAGCATTCACCATTGACTCCAACAACATCACTGTATCTAACTATGTAAACACCCTAGGAATTCACCTCGACTCTTCCCTCACCTTGACTAGACAAATCAATGCCATCTCATCCTCTACCGCCTATACTTGCAAGCTTATCAACGCCTGCAGACCATACCTATCCACTTTAACTGCACAACCCTCGTTAGAGCCTTAGTACTCTCTAAATTAGACTATTGCAATGGACTCTATCTCGGCACCAGCCAAAAGAACATTGACAAGAATCAAGTTGTTCAAAATAATGCTCTCAGAGCAGCCTTGAATATACCTAAATCTGAACACATTTCAGATCTGAGACGCTCCACCCACTGGATATCTGCACCACAAAGAATTGAGCTCAAAACACTGTTGCTCACCCACAAGTGCCTGTCTAACCAAGTCCCCAAATACCTTGCTGACAACTTCATCCTTAACATCTCTTCCCGGCCACCCAGATCAGCCAAACTCATTGCTTAAATGTCCCTAGACATCAGCTCCAAAGAGCAGGTGGCTCAAGCTTCCCAGTGCTTGCCTCAAAACTCTGGAACTCCCTACCACTTGCCCTCAGAACTGAACCATCCTTCCACCGATTCAGACAAAATGCCAAAACCTGGTTGATCACCAAAGAAGCCTAAGCTTGCATTCATCATTCACCTGAGAGACTTATAGTTATAGATATATATAGCCAACACAACCTGCATTAACCACTCTTCTTGCAATCTTATTGTAAATACCCTACTTGCTGTTTTTGCTCTGAATATCCCTGTTCCATAACGGATTGCACAAACTGTGAATAATATGTACCACAAGAACCATGCATATGTAACATTCACACTGGACTACAACAACCATAATATATTACCTGCTACCTTGTAATCTTGTCTAGCCTGTATGTATTTTCTGCTACCTTGTAACCATGTCAAGCACCCAGTTGCTCCAGGGCCAACCGCCCTATACAAAACAATAAACTAAACTAAACTAAACATACATAGGGGAAGAAGCAGGCCTGAAACACAGCAATGATTTCTATGCGTAAAGATAATCATGTTGGTTATACACAGTGGCTCATGATACTGCCTCTTGTTTACTTACTTTACTCTCCCTGTATAAGCCCTATATTTGTATACATTGTGGTCTTTTAATGTTTTGTGTTTAGTTGTACAAGCATGTAGTAAGTTATGCATTATTACCTACTTAGTATGTTTCACAGTATACAAACATGTGATACAGAAGCATTCACCATTTTACTATTGAACATGGGAAAATTAGAAGTATTACATCTCTATGGTGTATGTTGCAGCCAATGCCTATGTTTCTGTGTGGGTAGGTTCCTGTTCTAGAAACAACACTGCAATGGAATATTCTTTGGAGCAATACATTGCATAATCAAGTATGTAGTTCATCACACATCTCCAGATGACCCTTTACACTTTTTTGCCAACATTACATTCACAAACCCTTGTATGAACATTAAATGCACATGTGATGTCATCAGTGATGTCATCAATCATATTTGTTATGTCATCTTTGATGTCATGGGTGTTATTCTTAGCAGTGCACGGTGGTTTGGTTATGGTTGCTTAGTTTACCATAACTGGCGAATTTCAGTTTATTTTTTGGTTTTACTTGTAACCATAACATGCCTTTAACAAAGTTTTTTCACTAAATTTGATAGGTTTTTAGCAGCGCAACTTAACCATGAAGTCCCTTTAACAAAGGTTTTCCATTGATTACACAGCCACGGCAGTGGCTGTGTAGTTGTGGTTAAGTTGCCAATCCCATAGTAAGACCACTTTTTGGGCGGCTTATAACTTTGCTCTCCCTGGACGAATCCTCACCAAAATTTGCAAAAAAAAGTATATGGCCCACTCTGAATCTCTCTGCAGAGTTTGGTGAGGTTTGGTACAGGGGCGGCAAAGTTGTAGGGGGGTCCCAAAATTTCTTATTTTCCCATAGACTGAATGGGAAAAAACTTTGCGCACGCCTACAGCCCAAAACGCTGGACAGATTTTCACCACATTTACAGCAGGAGCAGCGCCTTGGTCCCAAAAGCATGCTTTTGTAAATTTGGTGAAAATCGGTCCAGTAGTTTTTTTTAAAACGATCAAAAAGTAGGTCTAAAAAATGAGTGATATCTATGTCCACTCCATGGACACATTTCCCTGATCGCTCCGTGGACAGGAAACCGATTGGCTGATCGTCTCGCGTCATGTCCGCAGACATGTGACGTGTTTGCTGATTGGATGGTGAAGAGCATGAAGTGCGTCAGATTGTTCCAATGCACCCGACATCTTGGATCTGCGGACAGCACGGTGACAAATGGGGGAGAAATATAACTTTGGCAAGTGTGTTGGTGTGTAAGAGTGTTTGGGAAGGGTGGGAGAGTAAGAGATGGGTCAAATGCTGTATTTATTTAGGTGGCAGGCATCCCCGTTGTGTTCATCTTGTCCGCTAACAGCCGTGCTCCCGGGATGTCCGTAATCAGTCAAAATGGGGGTGTCCTGAGGACAATATTCCTGTCTGTACTGTCCGCAGGCAAGTTGAAACTGTTTTGAGAACTACGCGGGATGTCTGTAATTAAACAAAATGGAGGTGTCCTAAGGTCACTAAACCTGTCCGTGCTGTACGCAAGCAAAATAAAACTGTTCTTAGAACATGCGCTGTGTCCGCAGGCATAAAAAATGCCCATATGGCATAGTTAAAATGTTTGATTCTATGGGTGTGATCTATGGGTGTGATATGCTGCGGTGGTTGTGGCCAGGGCCTAGAGTCTTGGGTGCATGGCCGAAGGCCGTAAGCTGTAGAGAGGTGAGAGAGCTTTCAGATGAGAGGTGTATAGTGAACATAGTCTATTGTATGCTAAAATACAAGGAATATCAGCGTTTACTTTACTTGCATCAAAGTTGATTTGAAATAGACAGTCAAGTGTACGTAAGCGTGATAGTGCTACATAGCTCATGCCTTCTTTAAAGACTGTGTTCCCAATATCTATAAATGCTTTATCTAGGGTAAGACTTGCGATTTGTGAATGGTTACTGCATATGCTAGAGTTAGAGAGAATTGTTCTCTGTGTACATACATGTCTTTGAAAATAAGGAATCGAGCTGTGGAGCGCCCTACCCTTTTTACTTCTGAAAGTTTGTCAAAGAGAATATTGACAAACTGAGTGTTGTTGTCACGTGGGTATGTTTCAAAGCCAAAAACTGTACTTAGTGCTCCATTAACTAGTCCTTGCTCCACGGCAAGGTTACGTTTAAGCATTACTCTACAGTTTAAGGATAATTTTAATATTTTCTCCAAACCAGCTGTGTTGAAGATAGAATTTTCCAAGGTATTTAGTCTTGTTGTGGCTTGTTGACACATGTACAGTGTCATACCATGTACGTCCAGTTTGTCTGTGGAGCAAATTTCAATTATTGGTTGCAGTTCTTTTTTCAACATTGTTTCATTGAATTTGGAACAGCTTGCAAGATTTGGCATTAAGGACATACAATTGACATTTTTGTGTGCTAATTGTTCCATGACATCAGTAACACATGAGTTATGGCCATAAAGTGCATGGATGTGCCAGGTTTTTTTAATATTGCTTGTGCTTCTTGAGATAGTACACCAACTCTAATACATTTAAAATGTTGGCGTAAGTGAAGTCTGCAGATTGGCACATGTTTTCTGTTAATTCTCTGTATTGGAAATGTTGCCAAAGGTTGACATTTCCTATACTGCCAACGGTTTTATGGCAGAGTTTGTGTCCTAAGGTTTTAAAAATAGGTTCACCTTTCACTGGTGTCAATTGAAGAAGATCTCCAAAAACAGTAATGTGTTTTCCTCCAAAGAGCTCTTCGTAGTTTGTTTTAAGTACTTCTTGTAATCTGAGGTGAATCAAAGCCAACGTTAGGTTGGAGACCATGCTCACTTCATCTATTAGTAGCATTTTCATTTGTTTTAACACTCTGCATAGTTCATTGCAGCTTCTGTAGAAAGTTTGTAATATTCTAATTTGTTTTGGTGTTCTACTGGAAGGAGTAGTAATAGGTGTAAAGTGACACCACCTATGTTGTAGGCAGCTAAACCTGTGGGGGCAGTTACAACAGATGACAGTTTGTTGTTTGTCAATTGTTGAAGGAACTTGCTGATGATTTTGATTAAGAATGTTTTGCCTGAACCAGCTTCACCACTGACGTATAGTAGTATAGGTTGGTAATTTTGGTAGGTACATTATTTATTTTCATGTTGTACACCATTTGAAATTTGTTTTGTTAATTCTTGAAAAATGGTACGCTGCTCTTTGTTCAATTTTGATTGTAGTACAGTTAAGTCTGCTGTATCTTCTTCATAGTGACACATGGTGTTTTCTACTTCTGTGATAGCTAATTCTGTCTCGTTTGCTATTAGTGGCTGTCCCAGTCGTTCTTGGCTTCCTGTTACAGAAGGTTGACTACTGTCGGGAGTGTCCTTATCAAGTTGGGCCTGGAGTTCTTCTTTGTGTTGCTGTCCATTGTGCAACATTGTTTTGTACTGTGTAAAGTTTATATCGGTTATAGTGCTTTCATTTGCTTTGAAAGCGTCTTCATAGGAGTTATAGTTTTCTAGTATCTCTTCTTCTTTTTTCCATGGTTTAAAAAGTTGTAGCAGGGATATGTAATATAGTTATTTATGTTGAGCAGTTTCTAATGACAATTTGATATGATTAATTAAGCTTGGTTTGGTAAGTTTCACTAAGATGCCTTCACAATTTATCACTCTATATCTACCTTTTTTTTCATCGGGTTTTATTTTATTTTTGTATGTGAAGTTTTGGGCTATGAGGTATAGACACATGTTTTCCAAAGTGGTACTCCTGTTTGAGTAGTATGTGTCTAGTAAATTGTTTTTAAAAATGTCTTGACTGTTGGGATCATTTTTGGCAATTGTTTTTATGTCGTCGTATGATTTGAGAACTCTTTTTCTAGATTTAGCAGGACCAAGACTTAGCCATACTATATTTTCAGATTTTCCATACAAATCAGTACCGGTTAAACGATCTGCAGCTTCATAGCAGCCACATTCTCTATGAGAGAGCTCTTTTATGCCTAAGCTGTATAATTTCTGAGATAGTGTTTTGTCCAATGATAGGTCATTCTAGAGGTCTTGAAGCTCTGTTTTTTCTGCTTTGGTTAAGTAGGCTGTAACATATTGTGCAACTGCAGTGGAATTCTGCAATTTACTGCACATTTATGTTTGCATTCCATAAGAGGGCAATGATTTCATTGTAATCATTGATATATTTTGCTTCTTCTGTTCTTTTTATGTAATATGTGTTCTTAGGTGGTTTACCTTTAACACTATGTCTAACTGAAGACATGAAGTTGTTCACTTCATCTGTTTCTGTAACTGGTCTAGGAAAACCAAAGCGGCATTTGGTGTAGTATTTCCCTTTGTTTTTGAATTTGCAACAACAATATTTGCCACATTTGTGTCTTTGAAATTGTACAATTTGTGCATGAAGATCACTATTTGTTGCTTTTGATGGAATTTCACAATTGACATATTTTTTCGATAAACTGTAAAACAGTGGCATCACTGTCTTGACCAAATTTAGGAGCATCTTTAATCCATAAAAGCATGTGGATATGTGGTGCTACTTTGGCTTGGTATTCTTTTCTCCAAAAGAAGTGTTGCACTTCTCCGAGGGAAGGAACAGTTTTATTACAAATAAAGTGTAGCATAGCAATGAAACGATGATGGTAATATCTTGAAACATTAACAGGATCTAGATTTCTCCAGGTATATCTATGTTTGTTTTGTTTTTGTTTGATATGCGTAGGAAAGCATGTAAATCTTCCCATGCATATTCTGCACAACTTAATGTATCAAACCAAGTGGGTGGGCCAAGGTTTTTTATCATACAAGGTATATCTCTGTGACGTCGGAACCAGTACTCTTTAGTACCACGCATGTTTGCTAACAGATTTCTAATGCTTGATTGTAAAACCTCATCCTTTTCTTGCACTTTTTGTATTCATTGCGTACCTGACATATTTTGAGAGTGGGTTCCTGATTTCAATGTGTGTGCAATTCCATAACATAGAGTTGCTAGTTCACTTTCAAAGAGTAGGTGGAATATGTATTCCACATTTTGTCTAAATCTTGGATCTTCAGAATACATTCGCAATGAGCGGTATTATGATGCTGTCATATGAAAAGGTCTATCATCGTACCTTCCTCCTTTGCCAGTAGGAAAGAGTAGAGGAAAAGCACGTGCTTCCATACTTTTTTCTCATATGCTGATTGGGGATGTTTTGATTTGTAGCATTTGGTATGTTTCTAGTGCATCATCTATGGTGTCATTAGAGTGTAATGGATGAATTGTATAATGGTCTAAAATATTGGATACTGTAGCAGGATCAGGAAGTTCAAATTGACCAGTTTCTGGTGACTCTTGAATTATTTCAGTTGTTGTCATCAATATTTATGTCTTTTTAGTATTCATTATTGTCTTTTAGATATTGCAAGGCTTGTCTAACTTTATGTTAAGTCTACGAGTTGTTGCCACATTTTTTTGTGTTTTGTAGGTACACCATTTACTAAGACAATTAAAGATTGCTCTATTGGACCTTGTACTCCCATCATGTGCACATTTTCTTTTAGATCTAATGGTAAACAAACTACTTTGCCATGAATACCTTTCACCAATTCAGAGGGAGGTAATTTAGCTGTTTTTGGTTGAAGGTGTATTATTGCTTGAAATGGGTGCACTGTTTGAATTATGATGCTCTCATATAAATTGAGTTGTTACAGGGGTTTTGGTAGTGGGAATAATTCCAAGTTCTTTGTGATAGCACGTGAATGAGTTTGGTTGTTGTCAAGTTTTGTAGTGCAGTAACTGCAAATTATTAAGGGGTCAGTTATTTTTCATATTTGTTTTCTGCTATAAGGTAGAGGAGCTAATTCAAACCATTTGGAATCTTCATTGTCTTCTGTTTTATATGTTACATCTATAGTTTTTGTGTTACTTTTATAAAATGTTCTGTGCCAACACACACACACATGGTTGGAACTTCAGCAGATGTACTTTTACATTTTAGTATTTCTTATTTGTATGTGTGTAGTAGAAGTTTGCCATCTGTACAATTGTTGCTAGTCTGTTGGAAAGCTATTGCATTTTGTAAGTAGCTATTATTCCAAAATATTTTGTCTGGATATGCTCGATTTCTTTGAGTAGGTCTTTTGCTGTACCATGAAGGCTCGTGCTAAAGCAGGACTTTTAGCATAGTGCAGTTTATAGACTAGATTTCTTATAGTTGAATGATGTGTTGATATCATTTTGATATGATGGAAGGTGCTTTTGCAAATAGGTCCTGAAATGCAGGCTAATGAATGTCCTTGTAGTTCTGTGTATTTACGCACTGGACAGGTATCCATATTTTGCAGCAGCTTCATTTTGATTTTGTCTTTGCCTTTCACATCCTGATTGAGGAACTGGCGTAAAGATTTGAAAGATTTTTTGGCAATGTTACACATTGACGTGCATGGCAATTTGTATACTGGATATTCTGGTTCTGTCGAATGGAGAGGTAATACTGGGTTTTCTGGTGATATTTTTGTAAGCAGTATTTCTTGTTGCATTATGGTATTATTAAGTTTTTCATAATCTCGTCCACTGCTATGTATGGCAATTGTGTTTGTTTGGTTTTGTTTATATGCTTCTTCATTCAAATATGGTTCTGTGCTCGTGGTGTGAATCCATTCACCTCCACAGATATTTAAGAAGTTATTTTTGTTCACATTCCGTATATTGAGAAGTCTTTTTTGTAATTTAGTAGTTAGTTTTGTTAGTGGTTTCATTCTGTTTAACACTAAAATAAATTACTTTCTTTTGAGAAGGATTGCACTGTCTATCAAAGCTTCTAAGATTAATTTTCTACGGTAGGTTTTAAGGGTTGTGCATGATTTGTCTCCTGTTTTTATAAGATTCTGATAACATTTTTGTTAAAATACTTTTTTTGGTTTGGTTACTTGCCACTATATTAAGATTTATAGGAGCAGTTTTAGCAGTAGTGGTAGCTGAATTCTTGTTAATCATTTTCTGTTTTGTTTTACATTTTGATAGAGCAGGCGAAGTTTCTGTACTGGAAGCTTGTTTTGTTTCGCTAAATGACTGTATTAGCTGTTTTGTTTGAACTTTTTCTACAAACTCTTCTAGAGATGGATGCTTATTTTGGACATTTTTATTTTCATTTGCTCTATTTCTGCGTTGCTTTCTATGGACTTGCTTTTTGGTAGGCATTCTTTGGGGTCTGTTAAAAAAAAAGAAGCTATGGGTTGAGCCGTTCTATAATGTATGTGTGCTGTGTGCATGAGTGTCTGAGCATGATGATGAAGATGTACATGGTGGTGTGTGATTGTGCATTGGGCAGCTACAATTAGTTGGGAAGGCTATTCTTCTATTTGTGTGTTACTATACTGCGGTTCAGATGACAGTAGAAAGTGAGCTAGTGGTGAGGAGAAGCACTAATAGTAAATCTAATGGTATAAAATTAAAACAGTTCTTTGTTGTGTAATACTAACATTCTAGGGGTTGAGTTATGTTATTTCTGTTCCAGAAAACGGGGATTTGTGTGCCGTTCTGCCTGCTAATCACTGTTTAATAAATGGGGATTTGTGGGCAGAATGGTTCAGAAATCTCATTTTTTCTGGTGCACAAATTACATGAATGAACCACACAGTGTGTTTGAGTAAGAATACTAAGGTAGTATTGTATTTACTCTTTTTTTGTGGAATGATCAGGTTTCGTCAGAGATGTTGTTTGTAGTTCAGATGCTGCTGCTTTTCAGGAGAGTGGTCTTCACTGCAATTGTAAAAGAAAGAAGTTAGTAATTTTGTGTGTTTATAGCACTTATGTTAATTTAGATGTTGATTTTTATGTTTTTGTAGTAGTATTCTTGTTTGATATCTGTACATAGTTTATGCATGCATGTCATTTGACTATGTGCAGCCTTTATATTTTATTTACAAAATGTTAGTTCAACATGCTTTGCAAATGAGTAGAATATTAAGTGTATGAAATTCACTTGTTTTTTTAAAGCTGTGTTGTAGATAGCAGACAGGTTTGGAAGTGACAGTTGATTATAGCAGATGAGAAAAATTGCAATAAGTTCCTTTTATAGCATATACAGGTTTAGTGTCATTACTCTGTTTTATGCATTCATAAAAGTTGTACATGTACTGTGAATAAAATATGCATACCTGTAGTTTGTATTCATGCATGTGGATATGCATGTGAGTAGAAATCTTGGAGACTTGTACAGTAGTTTGTGTAGTAGGTGCTTTGCAATGATATGAGACTTGTACTCAGAGTGATCAACAGTACATTTGAAGTGCTGAACTCTGATGATGGAGTTAGAAGTAGAGGTCTTGGATGTGATTGGTGGATGGTTGTGTGACTGCTTAGCTGTATCCAATGAGGGAATGGCACAGAGAGTGAAGTGGAAAGGGTAGAAGGGCTGTCTAAGAGTTACTTGCTCTGCGGACAGCGCGGCTGTCCACGGACAGGGCGTGCCACATCCAGGGTTTTCCAGCAAATCCAGCATGGAAACGGGACTGTAGGGATCAGCCAATCAGATGTTGATGTTGTGGATTTGTGTTGAAAGAGACTGTGTGTAGTGAAGATGGTAGAGGTGGAGAAAGTCAGGGTGTTGGTGCTTGGAGATATGTTTGTGCATGTTTTACAGCAGTATGCTCAATGCAGGCACGTGGCAAACAATTTTGATGTTAAAGGCATGGAGGCGGTGTGGAGCACTGTGCCTGATTACAATGTACAGGGAATTGTACAAGTTTGTGAAGATATGGGCAGGATGAACAGGCCACATGTGGTAGTCATGCACTATGGTGCTTTCCATTTGGGCTATGTCAATGCCCCTACTTTGTTGGCAGATTTGGAACACTTGGTTCAAGCTGTAATGAACATCCTTCCAAATGCCAAAGTAATTGTTTCTGGATTACTACCTAGGGCAATATGGGACAATAGTTCTGTTTTTTGTCCTCAGCAAAACATTTGTACGTTTGTACAATCAACCGAGGCATGTGTGCTTTCATGCTTAGAGCTGGTATGTTTTTCTGTAATAATGAGAATATTGATTCCAGTAATGCAGTTTATTTGAAAGAAGATGGAATTTCCTTATCTCTTTTGGGAAATGATATGCTGTTTTGGAATGTAAGGGTTGCGTTGGAGAAGGTTATGTGAAGATTTTAGTAGTAAAGTAAGAAGAAAAAAAACAAAAAAGAAATACAAAATAACAGGTGTGTGTCAAGCATCTGCAAAAAAAACAAAGTAAACTGCTCTTTTCAGAGCCAACCTCAAAGGGGAAATAGGGCACACTATTTAAATTTACATTCACCACGCTCAGATTTTCGATATGTACGCGGACATGGCGGCAGTCCGCGGACAGCGTGTATTACATATAGGGATTTTGGGGTGGAGAGGCATGCACATGAGAATGAGCAGAGCAAAGGATTGGTCAGTAAAGATTAATGGGTATGTTGTGTAAGGAGAGAGTTTGTCAGAAAGTCTTTTTCCTGAGAGAAGAACAGATAGCTATGGCTGTGTGTTTCAGAAAACAGATTATCTGGATTATTGGAGACTCATGGATACATTGGTTGGAGGTGCATGCAGACTGCTATGGAGTAGCTGTAGATCTTGGATTCCCTCATGTGGAAGTGCACTGGCATGGAGTGCGTGGAATGAAGTGACTGGACTTGGTACCTCTCTGTGCTACTTTAGAGACAGAGGAGCATCATCCAGACATAATTATAATTAATTCTGGAGGGAACAGTTTAGGACATGTGTCTGGAATTTCATTGCAATTTGCAATGAAAGAAGGACTTGAGAAGGTCATGGACATGTTTCCAAATTCCCAAGTAATTTTTTCTTGTATCTTGCAAAGAAAAATGTGGCTACGTTCTTCTTCATTTGGTCCACAAATGGAGAAAGCGAGGCGCAATGTCAATAAGGCTGTTTGTGCCTTTCTAAGAGATGTTGGCAAGTCCTATTTTCACAATGAAAATATTATGTTTCGTAGCACATACATTTTTCGCAGAGATGGAATCCATCTTACTTATGCTGGCAATCAGATTTTTCTGAGAAATTTACAAAGTGCACTGCGACCTTTTTTGGAATTACAGTCATCTATTTTGCAGTAGATGTTGACGATTTCAAGTTTTTCAAACACACAAAAACACCACCAAAAGGCTCTTTTCAGAGCCACCACTTCCTCCCAGAGAAAAGTGTATTGGTTTTGCTAGGGCAGCACCCCAAAACTTTATATGTCCTAGAACTGTCCGCAGACTTTTAAAAAATGCATTTTGGCCCTGCACTGTGTATTTGTCAATTCTATTTTTAAACTGTGAAAGGCGGCTCTGAAAAGAGCCTTTTTTGGGGGGGATTTTTTTTGTTTTATATATATATTTTTTTACACACAACACACTAGGAGAGGAGGGGAGAGGAGGGTAAGGAGGGGACACCAACCACGGGGATAAGAAAGGGCAGGTGGAGAGAGGAAGATGTAGGGTGGGCCTTATTTAGGTAGGTTCCAGACCTTGTCATGCTGTGTGACCGCAGTCTTGAAAGCACTCCAAAGATTCTCCCCCCTGCAGAGTACTGCATCACAGTACATACATAATATTGTGACCCTCGAAAGGTAAGAGGAACTCAACCTACTACGTTCATCACAAGGTACAACCTTGCGAATGGCCCCACCATGGAACGACGTTAGGTGTTGCTTCATGGATGTCGCACCAAAGCTGTACGAACCACGACTCCCACGACTCAGCACCATTTTGCACTGGTTGCAGGTGACCTTGTTCGCACGTGCTTTTGGTACATCACTATGAATAGTAAACAACCGTCACGTCAAAGACTCCCGGCGAGTGCTGGTAGTAGGGACTTCCACTACCTCATCCTCTTCATCCTCTTCATCCTCCTCCTCTACATCCTCATGCCTGTTCCCCTCTGCAGGCCCTTGGGGAGGTATTACTGTACAGTAATAAAAAAACAGCAGAACAATAAGAAAGTGTTGATAACCTTACTGATTGTCTTCATACAAAGAAAGTATTGGTATCTTTCAAGTGTATGTTCTCCTTATGTACATGTTTCATATGCTGTGAGTGAACCCCAAATGAATTACTGTAAGAACATATTTCAAGTATAAGTCTACAAATATAGTACTTTTTGATTTCTTTGTTCCTAAGTATCACTGGCTAAGATATGTCAGTAAAGGAAAAATGAGGGAGCCAGACATGTGATGTCATCCGTGATGTCATCAATGCCATTTGTGATGTCATATTTGATGTCCTGGGTGTTAGTCTTAACAATGCACGTTGGTGGTGCAAGTTATGGTTGCTTAGCTTACCATAACTAGCGAATTTCAGAGGTTTTTCGGTTTTACTTTGAACCATAACGTCCCTTTAACAAAGTTTATTTACTGAATATATATATATATATATATATATATATATATATATATATATATATATATATATATATATATATATATATATATTATATATATATATATTACATGGCCATGTAGTTATGGTTAAGTTGGTGTTTCCATAGGAAGAGCACTTTTTGGGTGGCTTATAACTTCGCTCCCTCTGGACGAATCCTCACCAAACTTTGCCCACTCAAAGTTTGGCCCACTCTGAATTTTTTTGAAAAGTTTGGTGAGGATTCGTCCATGGGGGAAAAGTTATAGGGGGGTCCCAAAACTTTTTTTTTCCCTTAGACTGAATGGGAAAAAACTTTGCGCACGGCTACAGCCCGAACCGCTGGACGGATTTACACCAAATTTGTGGCAGGAGCGGCTGCCTGGTCCCAAAAGCGTGGTTTTGCAAATTTGGTGTAAATCCGTCCAGTAGTTTTTTTAAAAATTACCAAAATGTAATGCAAAAAATTAGTTATATCTGTGTTCGCTTTGCGGACGGACTTCCCTGTTCGCTCCGCGGACAGCACCCCGATTGGCCCAGCGGCTTGCGTCATGTCCGCAGACATGCGAGGTGTTCGCTGATTGGGCTTTGTGGTGCGTGATGCGCGTCAGATTTTCTGTCGCGCCCGCCATCTTGCATTTGCGGATGTCCGCAGACAGCGCGGTGAAAGTTTGTTCAAAATGTGTATTTAGTAGAGTGTGTTGGTGTTTAGAAGTCTTTGGGGAGGATGGGGGAGTATGAGATAGGTTGAAAGTTGTATTTTATTTATGTGCTAGACGCTTTTGTTGTGTTCGATTTGTCTGCAGACAACACGGCTGTTCTGGAATGTTCGTAAATAAACAGAATGGATTCGGTGTCAACTTGAAAGTGTTCTAAGAACACTCGTGGGGTCTTGGAATGTTTGCAGGGGGTGTCCTGGAGACGTTGTCTGTATTGTTCGTTGGCAAGGTGAAAATGTTTTAAGAACAATCGCGGTGTCCTGAAATGTTCGTACATAAAGAAAATGGGGGTGTCCTGAGGACGCTGCTTGTATTGTCCTCTGGCAAGTTGAATGTGTCCTAGGACCTTCCCCCTGTCCGCGGACATAAAAATGGTTGCAATGCTTGCATCTATGGGTGTGATATGCTGCGGTGGTTGTAGCCAGGGTATAGAATGTTGGGTGCATGGCCATTTGGCCATGCACCCAAGAGTGTATGCCCTGGCCACAACCACTGCAGCATATCACACCCATAGTGGCTTTTAACTTTGGGTCAAAAACAAATTTATAAGGAACAATGTTATAAGCTTGTATGGGTGTGATATGGTGTGATGGTTGTATTTATCTTGTTATACGTGCTATTTGGTTTAGTAACGGGAGTCCATGTTTTTCTTGTTCATTTCTGTAATAAAAGAAAATAGCATGTTAGTATTAATATTTTATAATGACTTATTACATTGTACAATCAACATTTTCTTCTTTTTATTGACCCTCATATTTAGTAGATTACAAACCAGAGTACTGTGCAATTTGCAAAGTTTCTGTGTTTGTTGCTAAAATCATTGGGTCTGTGGGAGAAAAAAAATCCATGTTGGATTAAAAAAAAACCTTTTTCTGTTATGCTACAGTTTATTTATTTGTTTGTTTTCCGCGTTTACTTGTTCTTTCTGCCTAATGCTTTATGCATTGGATTGTTTCAGTTTTTGTGAGCAGTAAGATATTAGGTATTTGTTTGGATATTGTAAAATTTTGGGCCAGTTAGATACCAGTAGGTGTATTCTAACTGTTTATGCTTTAATATAATTTCGTGGTATTGATTTATCTGTTTGCATATTTGTAAATTTTGGGACAGTTAGATACCAATTGGCGTATTCTAACTGTCTATTTTTTGCTCTATTTGAGTGGTATTAATTTATCTGATTAGTTGTTGTAGAATCTTTGGGCAGTTAGATAGGTTTTGAAATATTGTGACAGTTTATATTTTTTACTACAAGTGTACTTAAGGTTTAAGTACAGTTCCGTTATCACATTTTGGTTTTAAGAACATTAAATACGCGTTTGTAAGATTAGCTGGTAATATCTGCTTTAGAGTAACGGTACTATCATTACATTCAAACCATCCACATTTTTTTTTATATATGCAGTGTAGTGCCCTGAGTTGGTTGTGGCTCCTGCGTGGTAGATTATACCTATTGTTGTGACGGTTTTCCTACCAAGTGATATTTGACCATGCGTGAATCCAGTCAGCTTGCAGCTGTTTTTCGTACCATCTGCATTGTAACGTAGAAGCATTAGTATTACGTATTTACTATATGTTTGTATTAGTAATGTGGAGTGATTATCCGAATTGCAGGTAGAACATAATCTACCATGGTTTGCATTTTGTACAAGTTGCTGAAATGGAACGGATTCACAATTAGGTATTGATGTATAGACACAGCGGTCATTGGGGATTTGTTCTTGTGTCACATTGTTGCAGAGAGTCAATGTATGTTTCCACATGTATGAAATCTGGAAGATTTCATTTATAGGTATGTTTTTGTTTTCCAGTACTAACAGTAAGTACATTAGAAATTCTTGTGGATCTTCCTGTGAGTTTATAGTGAATTTCACCATTCCAGCACGGTAGTCCAATTGTTGTCTTATTCCAAAAACACTATACGTGTTGTCAGGATTGTTTGCTGCATTTCTGTGAAGTACTAACATTTGCAAACACAATGGGTCTGTACTGTGTAAGTAAATGTTGTCAACAATTGGTGGTAATTGAAATAGAATATTCATTGCTACATTTGCGTAGCAACTTACACCAACTATATTTGAGAATTTAAATGGTCCAGGTAGTTCTGTATCAAACTGCTTTTTTTGGAGTTTGTCTTCCTTCTTTAAAGAAGTACCTGGTTTACTTTCCCTAATTGATTCTTTTTTGCTTGTGGTACTTGATGAAGTTTTAGTTTCTTTTAGTCTCTTTGGAGGATTTGCAGTGACATCCTGTTGCATTTCTGTTTGATTTAGTTTTCTTTTAGAACATTTTCCTTTTTGTGGAACAGGATATGTTTGTAGATGGGGGGTGTATAGTGAACGAAGTCTATTGTATTCTAAAATGCAAGGAATATCAGCGTTTACTTTACTTGCATCAAAGTTTATTAGGAATAGACTGTCAATTGTACGTAGGCGTGACAGTGCTACGTAGCTCATGCCTTCTTTAAAGACTGTGTTACCAATGTCTATCATTGCTTTGTCTAGAGTAAGACCTTGTGATTTATGAATGGTGACTACGTATACAAGAGTTAGAGAAAATTGTTCACTGGGTACATACATGTCTTTGAAGAGAAGGAATCGAGCTGTTGAGCGTCCTATTCTTTTTACTTCTGAAAGTTTGTCAAAGAGAATATTGACAAACTGAATTTTGTTGTCACGTGGGTATGTTTGAAAGCCAACAACTGTACCCAGTGCTCCATTAACTAGTCCTTGGTCCACGTCAAGGTTACGTTTAAGCATTACTCTGCAATTGAAGGATAATTTTAATATCTTTTCCAAGCCTGCTGTGTTTGAGATTGATTTTTCTAAACTATTTACAGGCCGATTCATGGAATAATTAGCGCGGCGCAAGTGGGCAAAAACGTGCGAATCGCAGTGGAATAGCGAAAATCGCAGTGCAAGTGCGAAAATCGCACGAAAAGCAGCGCACATCGATTCATGGAAGTCTGTGCGTGAGAAAACCAGCGGATGTGCGATAAAAAAGTGCGCGGCGCACGTTGGCGCACAGGCCATCTAACAGCGTGCGCCAGGTCACAGCGAAAATCGCACAGGCCAGAGCGAAAATCGCACATAGCGCGGCGCACGCAACAAAAGTAGGCGGAACACGGGCGCAACACTCGGAATGCGGAACAACTTGCCAAAACGTGGGCGTCACGGGGGAAGTACAGGGCACAAGTGCGCGGAACGCCCACACGCTAGCCTACAACACGTATTCATGGAATAGAATAGGGCAAAAAAGCGCACGCTCAAACCAGCGCACAGGCACAAACAGACCGCCACAAGAAAGCAGGCGGTAGCATCTCTGCGGCTGTAAGAAATGTGCGCCAAAAGGTGCGCCAACAAATAGCACCTATATACTGCCATGATGAATGTCCTATACTGTGGCCCTCCAGGACAAATGACGTGCAAAGGGGTACCCACAAACACGGACCCGCTGACAAAAAATACGTGTGCGTGTATACCGGGGTGCGCGGGAAGTGTCACACGCGATTTGGCCGGGTACGTGCATTTCAGGGGTGCGCGGGAAGTTCCACACGCGAATGGGCCAGTGCGAGCAGGGTACGTGTATTACATGGGTGCGCGGGAAGTTCCACACGCGATTCCATCAGGGTACGTGTATTTCAGGGGTGCGCGGGAAGTTCCACACGCGATAGTCCCAGTGCGAGCAGGGTACGTGTATTTCAGGGGTGCGCGGGAAGTTCCACACACGAATGGGCCAGTGCGAGCAGGGTACGTGTATTACATGGGTGCGCGGGAAGTTCCACACGCGATTCCATCAGGGTACGTGTATTTAAGGGGTGCGCGGGAAGTTACACACGTCCCAGTCCCAGTGCGAGCAGGGTACGTGTATTTCAGGGGTGCGCGGGAAGTACCACACGCGATTGGCCCAGTGCGAGCAGGGTACATGTATTTCAGGGGTGCGCGGGAAGTTCCACACGCGATTGGCCCAGAACGAGCAGGGTACGTGTATTTCAGGGGTGCGCGGGAAGTGCCACACGCGAATTCTGCAGGGTACGTGCATTTCAGGGGTGCGTGGGAAGTGCCACACGCGATAGTCCAAGTGCGAGCAGGGTACGTGTGTTTCAGGGGTGCGCGGGAAGTTCCACGCGCGATTGGCCCAATGCGAGCAGGGTACGTGTATTTCAGGGGTGCGCGGGAAGTTCCACACGCAAATTCTGCAGGGTACGTGTATTACATGGGTGCGCGGGAAGTTCCACACGCGATTCCATCAGGGTACGTGTATTTCAGGGGTTCTGGGGAGTACTACACGTGAATTGGCCTTGTGGGTCCTCCCAGGTGTACCATCCACCATGGGCATGCCCCCAGCCAACGCACATGTCACCTTGCACTACTGATCAACAATGCATGTCTCCCACCACCCCCACCCCCCTGCCACCATGGGCAGCCTCCAGCAGGCCCCCACTCATGTTTCCCACCACCCCCACCCCCCAGCAGTGCAGGGGCAGCCTCCACCAGGCCCCCACCCATGTGTCCCACCACCCCCACCCCCCAGCCACCAGGGGCAGCCTCCAGCAGGCCCCCACTCATGTCTCCCACCACCCCCACCCCCCAGCCACCAGGGGCAGCCTCCAGCAGGCCCCCACTCATGTCTCCCACCACCCCCACCCCCCAGCCACCAGGGGCAGCCTCCATCAGGCACCCACTCATGTCTCCCACCACCCCCACCCCCCAGCAGTGCAGGGGCAGCCTCCAGCAGGCCCCCACCCATGTCTCCCACCACCCCCACCCCCCAGCCACCAGGGGCAGCCTCCAGCAGGCCCCCACTCATGTCTCCCACCACCCCCACCCCCCAGCAGTACAGGGGCAGCCGCCACCAGGCCCCCACTCATGTCTCCCACCACCCCCAGCCACCAGGGGCAGCCTCCAGCAGGCCCCCACTCATGTCTCCCACCACCCCCACCCTCCAGCCACCAGGGGCAGCCTCCAGCAGGCCCCCACTCATGTCTCCCACCACCCCCACCCCTCAGCAGTGCAGGGGCAGCCTCCACCAGGCCCCCACTCATGTCTCCCACCACCCCCACCCCCCAGCCACCAGGGGCAGCCTCAAGCAGGCCCCCACTCATGTCTCCCACCACCCCCACCCCCCAGCAGTGCAGGGGCAGCCTCCACCAGGCCCCCACTCATGTCTCCCACCACCCCCACCCCCAGCAGTGCAGGGGCAGCCTCCACCAGGCCCCCACTCATGTCTCCCACCACCCCCACACCCCAGCCACCAGGGGCAGCCTCCAGCAGGCCCCCACTCATGTCTCCCACCACCCCCACCCCCCAGCAGTGCAGGGGCAGCCTCCACCAGGCCCCCACCCATGTGTCCCACCACCCCCACCCCCCAGCAGTGCAGGGGCAGCCTCCAGCAGGCCCCCACTCATATCTCCCACCACCCCACCCCCCAGCAGTGCAGGGGCAGCCTCCACCAGGCCCCCACTCATGTCTCCCAACACCCCCACCCCACTGCCACCATGGGCAGCCTCCAGCAGGCCCCCACTCATGTCTCCCACCACCCCCACCCCCGGCAGTGCAGGGGCAGCCTCCACCAGGCCCCCACCCATGTGTCCCACCACCCCCACCCCCCAGCCACCAGGGGCAGCCTCCAGTAGGCCCCCACTCATGTCTCCCACCACCCCCACCCCCCAGCCACCAGGGGCAGCCTCCAGCAGGCCCCCACTCATGTCTCCCACCACCCCCACCCCCCAGCCACCAGGGGCAGCCTCCACCAGGCACCCACTCATGTCTCCCACCACCCCCACCCCCCAGCAGTGCAGGGGCAGCCTCCACCAGGCCCCCACCCATGTGTCCCACCACCCCCACCCCCCAGCCACCAGGGGAAGCCTATAGCAGGCCCCCACTCATGTCTCCCACCACCCCCACCCCCCAGCCACCAGGGGCAGCCTCCACCAGGCACCCACTCATGTCTCCCACCACCCCCACCCCCCAGCAGTGCAGGGGCAGCCTCCACCAGGCCCCCACCCATGTGTCCCACCACCCCCACCCCCCAGCCACCAGGGGCAGCCTCCAGCAGGCCCCCACTCATGTCTCCCACCACCCCCACCCCCCAGCCACCAGGGGCAGCCTCCACCAGGCACCCACTCATGTCTCCCACCACCCCCACCCCCCAGCCACCAGGGGCAGCCTCCAGCAGGCCCCCACTCATGTCTCCCACCACCCCCACCCCCCAGCAGTGCAGGGGCAGCCTCCACCAGGCCCCCACCCATGTGTCCCACCACCCCCACCCCCCAGCAGTGCAGGGGCAGCCTCCAGCAGGCCCCCATTCATGTCTCCCACCACCCCCACCCCCCAGCAGTGCAGGGGCAGCCTCCACCAGGCCCCCACTCATGTCTCCCACCACCCCCACCCCCCAGCAGTGCAGGGTCACCCTCCACCAGGCCCCCACTCATGTCTCCCACCACCCCCACCCCCCGGCAGTGCAGGGTCAGTCTCCAGCAGGCCCCCACCCATGTGTCCCACCACCCCCACCCCCCAGCAGTGCAGGGGCAGCCTCCAGCAGGCCCCCACTCATGTCTCCCGCCACCCCCACCCCCCAGCAGTGCAGGGGCAGCCTCCATCAGGCCCCCACTCATGTCTCCCACCACCCCCACCCCCCAGCAGTGCAGGGTCACCCTCCACCAGGCCCCCACTCATGTCTCCCACCACCCCCAACCCCCGGCAGTGCAGGGTCAGCCTCCAGCAGGACCCCACTCATGTCTCCCACCACCCCCACCCCCCAGCAGTGCAGGGTCAGCCTCCAGCAGGCCCCCACTCATGTCTCCCACCACCCCCACCCCCAGCAGTGCAGGGTCACCCACCACCAGGCCCCCACTCATGTCTCCCATCACCCCCACCACCCAGCCACCAGGGGCAGCCTCCAGCAGGCCCCCACTCATGTCTCCCACCACCCCCACCCCCCAGCAGTGCAGGGGCAGCCTCCAGCAGGCCCCCACTCATGTCTCCCACCACCCCCACCCCCCAGCAGTGCAGGGGCAGCCTCCACCAGGCCCCCACTCATGTCTCCCACCACCCCCACCCCCCAGCCACCAGGGGCAGCCTCCACCAGGCCCCCACTCATGTCTCCCACCACCCCCACCCCCCAGCAGTGCAGGGTCACCCTCCACCAGGCCCCCACTCATGTCTCCCACCACCCCCACCCCCCGGCAGTGCAGGGTCAGCTTCCAGCAGGCCCCCACTCATGTCTCCCACCACCCCCACCCCCCAGCCACCAGGGGCAGCCTCCACCAGGCACCCACTCATGTCTCCCACCACCCCCACCCCCCAGCAGTGCAGGGGCAGCCTCCACCAGGCCCCCACCCATGTGTCCCACCACCCCCACCCCCCAGCCACCAGGGGCAGCCTATAGCAGGCCCCCACTCATGTCTCCCACCACCCCCACCCCCCAGCCACCAGGGGCAGCCTCCACCAGGCACCCACTCATGTCTCCCACCACCCCCACCCCCCAGCAGTGCAGGGGCAGCCTCCACCAGGCCCCCACCCATGTGTCCCACCACCCCCACCCCCCAGCCACCAGGGGCAGCCTCCAGCAGGCCCCCACTCATGTCTCCCACCACCCCCACCCCCCAGCCACCAGGGGCAGCCTCCACCAGGCACCCACTCATGTCTCCCACCACCCCCACCCCCCAGCCACCAGGGGCAGCCTCCAGCAGGCCCCCACTCATGTCTCCCACCACCCCCACCCCCCAGCAGTGCAGGGGCAGCCTCCACCAGGCCCCCACCCATGTGTCCCACCACCCCCACCCCCCAGCAGTGCAGGGGCAGCCTCCAGCAGGCCCCCATTCATGTCTCCCACCACCCCCACCCCCCAGCAGTGCAGGGGCAGCCTCCACCAGGCCCCCACTCATGTCTCCCACCACCCCCACCCCCCAGCAGTGCAGGGTCACCCTCCACCAGGCCCCCACTCATGTCTCCCACCACCCCCACCCCCCGGCAGTGCAGGGTCAGTCTCCAGCAGGCCCCCACCCATGTGTCCCACCACCCCCAACCCCCGGCAGTGCAGGGTCAGCCTCCAGCAGGACCCCACTCATGTCTCCCACCACCCCCACCCCCCAGCAGTGCAGGGTCAGCCTCCAGCAGGCCCCCACTCATGTCTCCCACCACCCCCACCCCCAGCAGTGCAGGGGCAGCCTCCAGCAGGCCCCCACTCATGTCTCCCACCACCCCCACCCCCAGCAGTGCAGGGGCAGCCTCCACCAGGCCCCCACTCATGTCTCCCACCACCCCCACCCCCCAGCAGTGCAGGGGCAGCCTCCAGCAGGCCCCCACTCATGTCTCCCACCACCCCCACCCCCCAGCAGTGCAGGGGCAGCCTCCACCAGGCCCCCACTCATGTCTCCCACCACCCCCACCCCCCAGCCACCAGGGGCAGCCTCCACCAGGTCCCCACTCATGTCTCCCACCACCCCCACCCCCCAGCAGTGCAGGGTCACCCTCCACCAGGCCCCCACTCATGTCTCCCACCACCCCCACCCCCCGGCAGTGCAGGGTCAGCTTCCAGCAGGCCCCCACTTATGTATCCCACCACCCCCACCCCCCAGCCACCAGGGGCAGCCTCCACCAGGCCCCCACTCATGTCTCCCACCACCCCCACCCCCCAGCAGTGCAGGGTCACCCTCCACCAGGCCCCCACTCATGTCTCCCACCACCCCCACCCCCCAGCAGTGCAGGGTCACCCTCCACCAGGCCCCCACTCATGTCTCCCACCACCCCCACCCCCCAGCCACCAGGGGCAGCCTCCAGCAGGCCCCCACTCATGTCTCCCACCACCCCCACCCCCCAGCAGTGCAGGGGCACCCTCCAGCAGGCCCCCACTCATGTCCCCCAACACCCCCACCCCCCTGCCACCATGGGCAGCCTCCAGCAGGCCCCCACTCATGTCTCCCACCACCCCCACCCCCCAGCAGTGCAGGGGCAGCCTCCACCAGGCCCCCACCCATGTGCCCCACAACCCCCACCCCCCAGCAGTGCAGGGGCAGCCTCCAGCAGGCCCCCACTCATGTCTCCCACCACCCCCACCCCCCAGCAGTGCAGGGGCAGCCTCCACCAGGCCCCCACTCATGTCTCCCACCACCCCCACCCCCCCAGCAGTGCAGGGTCACCCTCCACCAGGCCCCCGCTCATGTCTCCCACCACCCCCACCCCCCGGCAGTGCAGGGTCAGCCTCCAGCAGGCCCCGACCCATGTGTCCCACCACCCCCACCCCCCAGCAGTGCAGGGGCAGCCTCCAGCAGGCCCCCACTCATGTCTCCCACCACCCCCACCCCCCAGCAGTGCAGGGGCAGCCTCCACCAGGCCCCCACTCATGTCTCCCACCACCCCCACCCCCCAGCAGTGCAGGGTCACCCTCCACCAGGCCCCCACTCATGTCTCCCACCACCCCAGCCCCCCAGCAGTGCAGGGTCAGCCTCCAGCAGGCCCCCACTCATGTCTCCCACCACCCCCACCCCCCAGCAGTGCAGGGGCAGCCTCCACCAGGCCCCCACTCATGTCTCCCACCACCCCCACCCCCCAGCCACCAGGGGCGGCCTCCACCAGGCCCCCACTCATGTCTCCCACCACCCCCACCCCCCAGCAGTGCAGGGTCACCCTCCACCAGGCCCCCACTCATGTCTCCCACCACCCCCACCCCCCAGCCACCAGGTGCAGCCTCCAGCAGGCCCCCACTCATGTCTCCCACCACCCCCACCCCCCAGCAGTGCAGGGGCACCCTCCAGCAGGCCCCCACTCATGTCTCCCACCACCCCCACCCCCCAGCCACCAGGAGCAGCTTCCAGCAGGCCCCCACTCATGTCTCCCACCACCCCCACCCCCCATCAGTGCAGGGGCACCCTCCAGCAGGCCCCCACTCATGACTCCCACCACCCCCACCCCCCAGCCACCAGGGGCAGCCTCCACCAGGCCCCCGCTCATGTCTCCCACCACCCCCACCCCCCCGGCAGTGCAGGGTCAGCCTCCAGCAGGCCCCCACCCATGTGTCCCACCACCCCCACCCCCCAGCAGTGCAGGGGTAGCCTCCAGCAGGCCCCCACTCATGTCTCCCACCACCCCTACCCCCCAGCAGTGCAGGGGCAGCCTCCACCAGGCCCCCACTCATGTCTCCCACCACCCCCACCCCCCAGCAGTGCAGGGGCACCCTCCAGCAGGCCCCCACTCATGTCTCCCACCACCCCCACCCCCCAGCCACCAGGGCAGCCTCCACCAGGCCCCCACTCATGTCTCCCACCACCCCCACCCCCCGGCAGTGCAGGGTCAGTCTCCAGCAGGCCCCCACTCATGTCTCCCATGACCCCCACCCCCCAGCAGTGCAGGGGCAGCCTCCACCAGGCCCCCACTCATGCCTCCCACCACCCCCACCCCCCAGCAGTGCAGGGGCAGCCTCCACCAGGCCCCCACTCATGTCTCCCACCACTCCCAGCCCCCAGCAGTGCAGGGTCACCCTCCACCAGGCCCCCACTCATGTCTCCCACCACCCCCACCCCCCAGCCACCAGGGGCAGCCTCCAGCAGGCCCCCACTCATGTCTCCCACCACCCCCACCCCCCAGCAGTGCAGGGGCAGCCTCCACCAGGCCCCCACTCAAATCTCCCACCACCCCCACCCCCCAGCAGTGCAGGGGCAGCCTCCACCAGGCCCCCACTCATGTCTCCCACCACCCCCACCCCCCCGGCAGTGCAGGGTCACCCTCCACCAGGCCCCCGCTCATGTCTCCCACCACCCCCACCCCCCCGGCAGTGCAGGGTCAGCCTCCAGCAGGCCCCCACCCATGTGTCCCACCACCCCCACCCCCCAGCAGTGCAGGGGTAGCCTCCAGCAGGCCCCCACTCATGTCTCCTCCCACCACCCCCACCCCCCAGCAGTGCAGGGTCACCCTCCACCAGGCCCCCACTCATGTCTCCCACCACCCCCACCCCCCGGCAGTGCAGGGTCAGCCTCCAGCAGGCCCCCACTCATGTCTCCCACCACCCCCACCCCCCAGCAGTGCAGGGGCAGCCTCCACCAGGCCCCCACTCATGTCTCCCACCACCCCCACCCCCAAGCCACCAGGGGCGGCCTCCACCAGGCCCCCACTCATGTCTCCCACCACCCCTACCCCCCAGCAGTGCAGGGTCACCCTCCACCAGGCCCCCACTCATGTCTCCCACCACCCCCACCCCCCAGCCACCAGGAGCAGCCTCCAGCAGGCCCCCACTCATGTCTCCCACCACCCCCACCCCCCATCAGTGCAGGGGCACCCTCCAGCAGGCCCCCACTCTTGACTCCCACCACCCCCACCCCCCAGCCACCAGGGGCAGCCTCCACCAGGCCCCCACTCATGTCTCCCACCACCCCCACCCCCCGGCAGTGCAGGGTCAGCCTCCAGCAGGCCCCCACTCATGCCTCCCATGACCCCCACCCCCCAGCAGTGCAGGGGCAGCCTCCACCAGGCCCCCACTCATGCCTCCCACCACCCCACCCCCCAGCAGTGCAGGGGCAGCCTCCACCAGGCCCCCACTCATGTCTCCCACCACCCCCACCCCCCAGCAGTGCAGGGTCACCATCCACCAGGCCCCCACTCATGTCTCCCACCACCCCCACCCCCCAGCAGTGCAGGGGCAGCCTCCAGCAGGCCCCCACTCATGTCTCCCACCACCCCTCCCCCCAGAAGTGCAGGGGCAGCCTCCACCAGGCCCCCACTCATGTCTCCCACAACCCCCACCCCCCAGCCACCAGGGGCAGCCTCCAGCAGGCCCCCACCCATGTCTCCCACCACCCCCACCCCCCAGCAGTGCAGGGGCAGCCTCCACCAGGCCCCCACACATGTGTCCCACCACCCCCACCCCCCAGCAGTGCAGGGGCAGCCTCCAGCAGGCCCCCACTCATGTCTCCCACCACCCCCACCCCCCAGCAGTGCAGGGGCAGCCTCCACCAGGCCCCCACTCATGTCTCCCACCACCCCCACCCCCCTGCCACCATGGGCAGCCTCCAGCAGGCCCCCACTCTTGTCTCCCACCACCCCCACCCCCCAGCAGTGCAGGGGCAGCCTCCAGCAGGTGCTCACAATCCCCAATCATGTGCGTAATGGACAGCCTCCACATCCAAAAAGCCCTACCAAGTAACCCATTCACCCACATGGAAATGGAAATCACATGTTACACCCCCAATGTTCATGAAGCTAATAAACCCATGTCCGTCACACACAATGGTTGCAATATAATGGGAAAACACACAACATGACATGCATGAAACCAATGAGATGATACCACACAGTGAAGTATGCTAACAGAATTGTATTAAAAAATTTAAGAATGCAAAAGAAAGAAAACTAACTACAATGTGAATGAGAACAAAAAACATGCATGTCCGTATAAAAAACTACCAAGGGTCCATGAGCCCAACTGAACAAAGGAAACCTACTAAAAAAACCTACCTAAAAATCCACTATATACAAAAAGTGGAGCAGTGTCCGTCGACTCCAAATCATAATTCGAAAGAAAGGAAACCTAAAACTAAATAACTATATACAAAGGCGGCGGGCCAGTCCAGCGGCTCACTCTGTGGTGTCCCGGGCCAGGGCATCATCGAACTCCTGTTCGATGTCCCGGAGGCGGTCCAGTTCCATGGCCCCGAGGGTCCGCAGGGACGACGCTGTGTCCTCCTCCAACCCCCTGCGGATTGCCTCGAGGCACTCGGCCCGCCTCAGGGCCCTCCGCATGGAGTTCTCCGCCCTGACCATTGTGAGCCGCGCCTCTTCCGCCCGCCGCCGCTCCGCACCTATGGCGTGGCCCAACCGCTGCCACACGGAAGACACTCTCTGTCCTGGGTCCCCCTGCCCTCCGGCCGATGCCTGCCCCTCCGATGTGGAAAGCCCCGAGCCTTCATGTCTCCCACCATGTTGCTGCTGCTGCTGCTCTGCCTCTGCCTGTGCACTGCCTCCTGCTGCCTGCACATCCTCCGCCGGCTGGGGTGCACTTGTTGATGTGGCCACCCCTGCTGGACCTCCGACTCCCGACTGTGGCAGGGATGCCTCCTCCACCAGCCTGGCCGCACCGTCAGAGGCAGCTCCACAGGGCACCCAGGTGACTGATGGGTGGGAAGATGGCACAGAGGACGACTGGCGCGTAGGGGGTCCAGTTGAGGAGGGGGTCGGAGCAAGCCCCATCAGACGGAGGAATCCGGCCTGGGTGACCTGTCCCAGCAGGCTGACGTGGTCAACGAGCCATTCGAGATGACGTGCAGTCTCTCCATGAAAAGACTGCAGGTCACCTCGCATGGCCCGTTGACGCAACGCCACACCAGCCAGGACAGGCTCAACCCGGACCTGGATGGCCACGTCCGCAGGCAGAGGAAGGCCAGTTGACGTCAGCTCATCCCCTGCCTGAAAACAGGTCTGGACGTAGGCATCCCTGCTGGTGCAAGATGATGCAGGGACAGGATCGGGGACAGGATTGCACACAGGCACCTCCGCGGCAGCCTGTGCTGCCTCCTGTCCCTGGTCCTGCACTGCACCACTAGCACCAGTGGGATCCCCACCTCCAGACCCCGTCTCTGGTGCTTGCGCGGCCCCCTCCTCCACCAAACCCCCCACCAACCTGGATGACTCCGTGCCATCTTCCCCTGTTGGGCCCTGTGGGGTCCCAGCTGCCCCTTCTGCTGCCGAGGAGTCCAACTGCAACCTCCGCCTCTTGGACCTCGCCCCGGCAGCTGCGGCCTGGGACGCGGCACCGGACTCCTCACTCCCCGACGAGATGACAACACGGGAGGGGAGCCGGGCCTTGCGTCTCCGGCTGGCGGTCGGATCCCCGCCGCTGTGCTCCACAGCACCTTCTCCGCCCTCTTCATCAGTTGACGCTGCAGACAGGGAGAAACAAAACACAGGCATCAGGGCACTGTACAATGGACACATACACGCATGACAGTTGCACATGAGTGGCATTGGCAAACCTCAGACATGTCATCACAATTCCCAACACACATGTCATTGCAACTGGCACACATGAGCCATACCACAGCCATTTTGCAACTGCCAGCACCATCCCTACACATACAACAGCATCAGCAGCCAAAGGTGAGCCAGACATCACATGCAACACAGGAAGTGCACCACACATGTACACACACCACCACACTTCCATGCATGTCTACACCTCTGCCAAGTGTTGCACTGTTCAGACGGGCATCCATGTCACATCTGCCAATCAGGCTTCCACATACCGCTGTCACATGCATCCATGTTGCATCACTGTTGCACCCTTGACAAATACACACACATGCACATGTACACAGTGCTCATACATGCAGCCGAAAACAACATACATGCCTGACATCACGGACATGTCTACTTACATACACATTCATCCAAACATGTGTGCACGCACAACTGCATTTGCCATGCAAGCCCACACACACAAGCACCATCCATGTCTCACACATTACAGCCCTCGCATGTGTCAGCCCCATGGCCCTGTACACCCCCACCCATACTCGACCCCATACAAACAGATGTGCAACCGGCACAATGGCGAATGATCACCACACGCCCTGCTCACAACCAGGATGCATGTACACTCACCGCTCGACTCCAGACGGGTCTGCTTCTGTAGGACCTGGACGTGGAGCGCTGGGGAGATGCGTTCCAGGACCCCCATCTGTTCTTCCGATAAGTGGCCCCGGAGCCCCTTGCCATCCGCTGCCTTCAAGAGGCGCCGGGCCTTGTTCAGGGTCCTGGACCTGAAGTCCTCCCAGCGCTTCCTGACATGTTGTAAGTCCCGGACTGCCACCCCCTCCGCGTTGATGGCAGTCACGATGTCAGTCCAGATCCGAGTCCGTCCTTCCTTGTCGGCGTGGGAACTTCCAAAGAGGGCATCATACTGCCCCAGGACTTGCTCCACCAGGACACCAACTTCGGTGGCACTGAAGCTGGTGCCCCTCTGCCTCTCTGGCCGGGGGTTGTCAGTGGTCACAGATGGTGTTTGCCCTGACATGACAACCCCAGAGGCAGGAGTGGGTGGGCAACTGGGTCCTGGGGCTGGGCTGTGGAGCGATGGAATTCCAGTCGGGAGTCTTCGGTTCCAGCAGGGGTGGTCACAGCAACAGCACCCCTGGCTGATGTGCAGGCAGCAAATGGCAGTGCACGTGGGCAGCAGGCAGTCAGGCAGCAGCAGATAGCAGGTGGGAGCGTGCTCGGGGCTCTGGGGGGCAGTAGTTCGGCCTTCTGGGCAGGAGCGTGGTCTTCCGTGTGCTTACGCGTGGCCAGCTTGGTACGGAGTGATTTGGCACGTGAAAATCCTGCACATCAGCGTGAAAACCGAGGGAAGGCCCTTAGCGCGTAAGCGCGTCAGCACGCATACGCGATTCTATTGGACCAAAGGCCCTCAGCGCGTAAGCGTGTCTGTGACGTGACCCGCACGGGTGTTTCCCACACAGCACGTGATGACAGAGCACACGTGGAATGACTGCACATCAGAGTCTCATCGCGTGTGATTGGTGGAAATGGCCGTACACGCAGAAGTGACAAAGCGTGTAATTGGTGGAAATGGGCATACACGCAGAAGTCACAAAGCGTGTAATTGGTGGGAATGGCCCTAGCGCGTACAAGCCGCGTAAGTGACGTTGGACATGTGGGCCTTTATAAAAGGTACGCGTAGAACACCATTTCCTTGTACGTGCTTTTCGTGGAGAGCGAGTGGGTGAATTCTGTACTTCTTGTCGGTTCACACGCGATTTACTTCATGGCGTTTCAAGTTCGTATTCCCTGTTACCTCTGACAGATTTTTCTCTTTTTTCTTTTTTACTGCTTTACCTGGGCCTGTTCCCTCAAACAGTGTTCCCTTCTACTGTTGTCCTGTCTCCTCAGACAGCGTACAAATCTTCTTTTGGCGAGGGTGTTGCCAACCAAACGTGCTCCTTTTTCACGCTCTTTTACCTGGCAGACGGTGAGTCACGCACGTATCTAACATCTGTGCTTGCCCCGTGTGTAGCCTACTCCTTCAGAGGTCATTCTAGGCTGCGTGTGACACGCATACGTTCATTCTTGTGTTACTGGGTGCCACAGCGTAGTGCAGGTTTTTCTTTCTGCAAACGTGGTCTAGGAGGGGTTGCGTGCACGTCATCTCTCTTTTTTGGGGCTCCTGTGCGTAGCGTGACCCGTCATCTTTCCCCAGGGGTTACAATCAGCCTTGCAAGAGCACTAGGATACAATTACCATCTGGTACCCAACCCCTTTGACCCCCAATTGCCCAGGACAATATTTGACAGCCACTCCCATACGCACATAAACATCAGTGCCATGGTTGGGAGGCGAGGATTCCGTAAGGGTGGCAAAGGTGGAAGAGCCACAAGTGGTGGCCGTGGTGGATCCGGTAGGGGACGTGGTCGTTACTTGCAGGGTGAGCCTGTCCCCCCATGTGTGGAGGACCAGTCAAGGGCACCCATAATCCCCCCCTCCCATTGAGGCTGATGTGGCTGACACCATCCATGCTCAGCCCTTGTTGGACCAGCCCATTGTGGCACCAGACCTGGCTGACTCCATTGCTGACTTCCAGGTCAGCAGGCCTATGACACGTGCGCTGGTGCACGTTGATATCACCATGCCACGTGCATCTGGGGCAGCAAGGTCATCTGCTGCACCAAGTAGGCAGGGCGGAGAGGCTTCAGGGGCAGCTGCGGCTCCATCCACCACAGCCCTCACACACCCAACCAGGACAGTGTCGGTCCTAGTCCATGCTGCTGATATTCCCCCTGACACCATCATACTAGAGCCAATGCCTGCACCAACTCCCATGCTGAGTGTGCAATCCCACACTCCTGATACAGAGTCCACCAGGGCTCCTGCCCCTAGTGTCCAGAGCGGTGCAGGACACTCAGGATCACCACCACCTTCCAAGCGAAAGAGGAAGAGTGCTCGTCCGGCACAGGCTGATGCCCCAGACACGGCTACACAGACCGGCCCGTCCAGGAAGCCCAGCTTCACGGATGACGAACTGAATGCACTTGTCGAGTATGTGTCCGCACATGACAACGAGATGGTCATTGTTGCAGGATCCAAGACCACACCTGCACAACGCCAGGCACACTGGCAGACCGTTGCGGACATCGTAAGTGCCCTTGGAATCGTGAGGCGCACAGCCAATGATTGCTATAAGCGCTGGAATGACCTAAAGCGCAGGGCAAAGAGTAAGCTGGCCTCAAGTCATGCCGCAACTCTAGTGACTGGAGGTGGGTCTCCAGTAGTAGACATGGAACTCACTCCACATGAGTCAGTCGCTGGGACCTACGTCACGGAGGAACAGATCCAAGGCGTCGGAGATCTCCCTGATTACGAGGCATTGTCCGGTGAGTGCACATGCATGTGTGTGTCATCCATGTGCATGGTGTGTGTGAGGGCTTCTGTTTGTGTGCCAGGTGAGGGTGTGTGCGCTTGAGTCGTATGGGTCATCCATGTGCTTCATGCAATACATCCTGCGCAGCTGCATTTGGCCATAGCTGTATCCCTTCTGCCAACAGTAGACATGTAGTCCAACTGCACGTCAGTTGCCCTTGAAGTGTCACCTTGCCACAACATTGTTGCAAAATTTAGCACTGTTCATTTAGTCAGATATTTTCCATTCCACCACTTTTACTAGGCATGTCGCAGTCCTCTAGTCACATGTCTGACATGGCTATGGTAAAGTTGAGTGACTTTGTTACCTGGATATCATTTGTTCAAACATGTCCCTGTGCAATTGCACCATTTCGGACTGGCAGCTCCAGGTGAAGAATCTGCCCTGTTAGAATTAGAAAAGCTATTACATGCGGGAACTGGACAGTATGCATAGGTGCTGCCCTCCTCTCCATCTTCACTCAATAGCAATGGTACATGCCATCTGTGTGATGGCATGTGTGTTTCACCTGCCAATCACAGGCCAATGTGTGATGCCACTGCCAGGCAGCATGCAGAAAATGTGTTCATCTTCAATCTTGGTGTCATCAGTGTGTGCCATTTGCCTGCCCTTCATACGCAGTGAGGGTGCATGCATGGGAGGGTTTTAGTCATGTGGGACATGTGTCAAACAAGTACTGTTTCTCTTGCTTCTCAGCCCTCATTGTGTGCCATGGTGCTAATGCCTGTTTCCATTTCTTTGTTTTTATGTCTTTGCAGGGGAAGAGGCACCTGATACTGCTGGGGTTGTGGAGATGGTGCTGACCCAGGAGGGGCCCGAGGGCCGACCAACCACCAGTGAGGGACGTGGTGTGGTGGTGGATGAGAACCCACAAGTGCTGCAGGTCCTGCTCTCAAGGGGTGTCTCTGGCTGCACCTCCCCCGAGCTGTACTCAGGTGTTGATTCGGATGAGACCTACGTGCCGTCGCAGGTGAGTGTTCCAGGGAGGGATTCTGTTCTGTCACACCCACCTGCACCAGGGTCAGAACCCTCAATGGGGATGTCAGTGTTGGCAGCTACGCCTTTGGTGGTTACGGATGCAGGGTCACACTCCGCGACATCTGATCCTGTTCCTGGGCCAGCAGATCAGAGGGGGAATGCAGTCCTGCAGCCTCAGGCAGTGTCGGCACAGCAAGGTGCAGTTCCCCTTGCCCCAGACAGGTGTGGTGCCCGCCGACGTGGTGGCCGTACGGCACCTGGCAATACTGCATGGGAGCAATCCATTTACGGTATGGCAACCCAACAGGCAGCATCATCCGAGATGATGGCTCAGGCCATGGATAGGGCGGCCACTTCCATTGTCCCCCCTGAAAGGCTGATGGAGCGACTAGAGCAGGCAACCGACACCATCTGCCAGTCACACAGGGAGGACATGTTGGGGTCCAACAGGGACAGGCGGGCGGCACTGGCGACTCTGCAGGAGGCCATCTCCATTGAGTCCCAGGGCCACAGGGTAGCCCTGAGGCAGGAGCTCCTTCACCTCAGGACGACTCTTGTTGAGCTTGAGGCTTCTACACACCAAAGGACAGAACAGCAGCTGGAGCATCTCACCCGTACGCTCTCAGCTGAGATGCAGGCAACGAGGGCGGAGGTCCGGGCATCCCGTGAGTTGTTGCATGGGGACCTCCGCACACTCATCCTCCAGAACCAGACCTACCACACCCGCATGCTTGCAGCCATGGAGGAGCAGACTAGGGCCTTGCGTGGGCTGCCTCCCATAGTGCAACCACCTCTGGATGCAGCTGCACAGGGTGATAATAGCGACAGCAGTGATACTCCCACAATAGGGTAGCCGTGTGGGCCATGAGCCCATGGAGGTGTTTTTTTTTCCCAGGATCCACGCAGGTGGGTTCTGGTGTGCATCCTGTCCTCGGACCTCCTGGGTGGCCTCCCCAACCCCGTCTGGCCCTTCAATGGCCATTTTTTATTTTTTTTTTTTATTTTTTTTTTTAATTTTTATTTCTTTTATTCCCAATTTTTTTGGGACGATTTGTTAGCTTCCGTGGTTCCTGTGGGCATACGCTGCATTGTGGCTGGGCACATGCAGGCTTGTAATGTATTTGGTTCAGATGCTTGGGTTTGAGTCACACGCACCCCTCCTGCTTCCTGTTTCCATGGGCTTGCAAAGGGTGTGCCCAAGTGACAGTGAATTACACAGTGACGTTGGACTCCCATGAGCTGTGTGGGCAGTCTGTAGTCAATACTGTGTATACTAGTGCATATTGCTCTTGTGTTGTACACTGCATGTTTCATTGATGTGTAACTCATCTTCTGTGTCTACCTCCCAATTTGCAGGTCCCTTCCTCATGTCTACACAAGGACCTCTAGTCTGGAGATGTGGTCCATGTTGGCAGCAGTGCACCTACAACTCTACAGGCGCCAACACTGCACAGTTGGTAGTGGTGGGAGTGCAGGCATTTCCAGGTGGTGAGACTACTAATATTATACATTAGTGATGTCATGTTAATGGTAGTACGTGCTCAAGTTTGTTGTTGGTCCGGCATTACTGTGAGCATTTCAGGTGTTGCAAGTTTCTAATAGGGACACTGTACATTGTGACACTAGTGTCATGTTGTGGGGATTACTTTGTTTACGTGCAAATAGCATGACATGGCACGGTGTGTCGTGTGGCGGTGCTGGGGTTGGGTTGGCTGACATGGCACTGTCTTCTTGTTGCATTTTGCAAGTGGGTATTCATTTCAGCTGCTTGAATGTGTAACTTCACAAAACTGCATTGGTGGTGTCAGTGTGGGTAGGGATGCACACATTGTGACACTTCCAAGTGAACAATCTCAGGCTGATATGGTTTTCACAGTTCTTTCTCCAGACATTCAGGATCAGTGTCAGGTTGAGTCATCATTGAATGTCAGATGGAATGTGCCAGGGCAGTGTGCACTCCACAGGGGTGTGATTTCTATGTGAAGTAATTAGCCACTAGCTGTGTACGGGCTGCCTCCCCCCGTGCCCTTTCCCCTCCCATGTGCAGCGGCTGTGCATGTGGTTGGGGATGGGGGGGGCACCACCATGTCCACGGCCAGGCCCCGGTGTGTTGCAACGTTGTGCAGGACACATGCTGCCACTATGATCCTGCACACTACTGGGGGAGCGTACAACAGCTGCCCGCCAGAACGGTCAAGGGAGCGAAAGCGTGACTTCAGCACTCCAAATGTGCGCTCCACTATGCACCGGGTTGTAATGTGGGCTGCGTTATATCTTACCTGGGGTGGCGTGGTGGGGTTCCGAATTGGCGTCATCATGTGGGGGCTGAGAGGGTAGGCACTGTCCCCTGTGGAGGTGGTGATTGGTATCGTTGGTGGGGTTGTGACCTTGCTCAGTATCTGACATGCATGCATGTGCAGTGGCATTCATACTCAACAAGCACCCATGTATCGCCATGCCGGCCAGCTTCTAGGTCCCGGCTTAGGGTGGACATTCGGTAAATGCAGATGTCGTGGGTTGACCCAGGATAGTTGGCATATAGTGAGGTGATGATTCCCTTGGCATTACATACTACCTGCACGTTGATGGAATGCCAGTGCTTGCGGTTCCTATAGATGTGCTCAGATGCCCTGGGGGGACGTAGAGCCACATGGGTGCAGTCAATGGCACCTAGCACTTTGGGGAATCGTGCCCAGCGTAGAAATCCAGGGCGGCAGCATGCCTTTCTGCAGGGGTTCTGGGCAGGTATATGTGCCTGCGGACTGATGGGCGTGCAGTGATGATGTTCAGGACCTGGTGTAGGCAGCGTGACTGGGTGGCCTGTGATACACCACCCACAATGGCACTTGTCCGCTGAAATGATCTAGTGGCTAAGAAGTGCAGTACATTGAGGACCTTCTCCAGGGGGCTGAGTGCTTGGGAGCACAGGGTGGGTGATGTGAGGTCGTCCTCCCACTCACTCACCAGGTCCAGTATTATGTGCGGTGGAAACCTGTACCTCCCATGCACCTGGTCATCAGGCATCCCGAAAAGGCTGGTTCTGGGTGTGAATATTCTGGCCCTGACTATCCTCCTCCTACTCCTTTGGTAGGCCACGCCCACTGCTGCTAGGAACGGTATGTTCATCCTGGGTCAGAGCTAGTTATTTTGTTAGCGCGCAAATTAATGCGTTGCGCGTGTTGTAGGCGAGCGTGTGACCCGCGCACCCCTCCAATCCAGTGGCCATTACATTAGCATGTGTAAATTGGCGCGCACACCGGGATACACTTTTGTCCAAATACACGCGATGAGACTCTGACGTGCTGTCCAATTACACGCGATGAGACTCTGATGTGCAGTCTTTCCACGTGTGCTCTGTCATCACGTGGTGTGTGGGAAACACCCGTGCGGGTCACGTCACAGACACGCTTACGCGCTGAGGGCCTTTGGTCCAATAGAATCGCGTATGCGTGCTGACGCGCTTACGCGCTAAGGGCCTTCCCTCGGTTTTCACGCTGATGTGCAGGATTTTCACGTGCCAAATCACTCCGTACCAAGCTGGCCACGCGTAAGCACACGGAAGACCACGCTCCTGCCCAGAAGGCCGAACTACTGCCCCCCAGAGCCCCGAGCACGCTCCCACCTGCTATCTGCTGATGCCTGACTGCCTGCTGCCCACGTGCACTGCCATTTGCTGCCTGCACATCAGCCAGGGGTGCTGTTGCTGTGACCACCCCTGCTGGAACCGAAGACTCCCGACTGGAATTCCATCGCTCCACAGCCCAGCCCCAGGACCCAGTTGCCCACCCACTCCTGCCTCTGGGGTTGTCATGTCAGGGCAAACACCATCTGTGACCACTGACAACCCCCGGCCAGAGAGGCAGAGGGGCACCAGCTTCAGTGCCACCGAAGTTGGTGTCCTGGTGGAGCAAGTCCTGGGGCAGTATGATGCCCTCTTTGGAAGTTCCCACGCCGACAAGGAAGGACGGACTCGGATCTGGACTGACATCGTGACTGCCATCAACGCGGAGGGGGTGGCAGTCCGGGACTTACAACATGTCAGGAAGCGCTGGGAGGACTTCAGGTCCAGGACCCTGAACAAGGCCCGGCGCCTCTTGAAGGCAGCGGATGCCAAGGGGTGCCGGGGCCACTTGTCGGAAGAACAGATGGGGGTCCTGGAACGCATATCCCCAGCGCTCCACGTCCAGGTCCTAGAGAAGCAGACCAGTCTGGAGTCGAGCGGTGAGTGTACATGCATCCTGGTTGTGAGCAGTGCATGTGGTGATCATTCGCCATTTTGCCGGTTGCACATCTGTTTGTATGGGGTCGAGTATGGGTGGGGGTGTACAGGGCCGTGGGGCTGACACATGCGAGGGCTGTAATGTGTGAGACATGGATGGTGCTTGTGTGTGTGGGCTTGCATGTCAAATGCAGTTGTGCGTGCACACATGTTTGAATGAATGTGTATGTAAGTAGACAGGTCCGTGATGTCAGGCATGTATGTTGTTTTCGGCTGCATGTATGAGCACTGTGTACATGTGCATGTGTGTGTATTTGACAAGGGTGCAACAGTGATGCAACATGGATGCATGTGACAGCGGTATGTGGAAGCCTGATTGACAGATGTGACATGGATGCCCGTCTGAACAGTGCGACACTTGGCAGAGGTGTAAACATGCATGCAAGTGTGTTGGTGTGTGTACATGTGGGTGCACTTCCTGTGTTGCATGTGATATCTGGCTCCCCTTTGGCTGCCGATGCTGTTGTATGTGTAGGGATGGTGCTGGCAGTTGCGATATGGCTGTGGTATGGCTCATGTGTGCCAGTTGAAATGACATGTGTGTTGGTGATTGTGATGACATGTCTGAGGTTTGCCAATGCCACTCATGTGCAACTGTCATGCGTGTATGTGTCCGTTGTACAGTGCCCTGATGCATGTGTTTTGTTTCTCCCTGTCTGCAGCATCAACTGAGGAAGAGGGCGGAGAAGGTGCTGTGGAGCACAGCGGCGGGGATCCGACCGCCAGCCAGAGACGCAAGGCCCGGCTCCCCTCCCGTGTTGTCATCTCGTCAGGGAGTGAGGAGTCCGGTGCCGCGTCCCAGGCCGCAGCTGCCGGGGGGAGGTCCAAGAGGCGGAGGTTGCAGTTGGACCCCTCGGCAGCAGAAGGGGCAGCTGGGACCCCACAGGGCCCAACAGCGGAAGATGGCACGGAGTCATCCAGGTTGGTGGGTGGTTTGGTGGAGGAGGGGGCCGCGCAAGCACCAGAGACGGGGTCTGGAGGTGGGGATCCCACTGGTGCTAGTGGTGCAGTGCAGGACCAGGGACAGGAGGCAGCACAGGCGGCCGCGGATGTGCCTGTGTGCAATCCTGTCCCCGATCCTGTCCCTGCATCATCTTGCACCAGCAGGGATGCCTACGTCCAGACCCATTTTCAGTTTTCAGGCAGGGGATGAGATGACGTCAACTGGCCTTCCTCTGCCTGCGGACGTGGCCATCCAGGTCCGGGTTTAGCCTGTCCTGGCTGGTGTGGCGTTGCGTCAACGGGCCATGCGAGGTGACCTGCAGTCTTTTCATGGAGAGACTGCACGTCATCTCGAATGGCTCGTTGACCACGTCAGCCTGCTGGGACAGGTCACCCAGGCCGGATTCCGCTGTCTGATTGGGCTTGCTCCGACCCCCTCCTCAACTGGACCCCCTACGCGCCAGTCGTCCTCTGTGCCATCTTCCCACCCATCAGTCACCTGGGTGCCCTGTGGAGCTGCCTCTGACGGTGCGGCCAGGCTGGTGGAGGAGGCATCCCTGCCACAGTCGGGAGTCGGAGGTCCAGCAGGGGTGGCCACATCAACAAGTGCACCCCAGCCGGCGGAGGATGTGCATGCAGCAGGAGGCAGTGCACGGGCAGAGGCAGAGCAGCAGCAGCAGCAACATGGTGGGAGACATGAAGGCTCGGGGCTTTCAACATCGGAGGGGCAGGCATCGGCCGGAGGGCAGGGGGACCCAGGACAGAGAGTGTCTTCCGTGTGGCAGCGGTTGGGCCACGCCATAGGTGCGGAGCGGCGGCGGGCGGAAGAGGCGCGGCTCACAATGGTCAGGGTGGAGAACTCCATGCGGAGGGCCCTGAGGCGGGCCGAGTCCCTCGAGGCAATCCGCAGGGGGTTGGAGGAGGACACAGCGTCGTCCCTGCGGACCCTCGGGGCCATGGAACTGGACCGCCTCCGGGACATCGAACAGGAGTTCGATGATGCCCTGGCCCGGGACACCACAGAGTGAGCCGCTGGACTTGCCCGCCGCCTTTGTATATAGTTCTTTAGTTTTAGGTTTCTTTTCGTTCTTATTATGATTTGGAGTCGACGGACACTGCTCCACTTTTTGTATATAGTTGATATTTAGGTAGGTTTTTTAGGAGGTTTCCTTAGTTCAGTTGGGCTCATGGACCCTTGGTATTTTTGTACATAGTTCTTTGTTGCATGGAGAATTTTTTACATTTGACTTTGGACAGAATTTTTTAGGATTTGGATTTCCAGTTTTGTGTTTTTATGCGGACATGCAGCTTATTTTTTCACATTTACATTGTAGTTAGTTTTCTTTCTTTAGCATTCTTTATTTTTTTAAATACAATTTTGTTGCCATAGTTCACTGTGTGGTATCATCTCATTGGTTTCATGCATGTCATGTTGTGTGTTTTCCCATTCAATTGCAAAAAATGTGTGTGACGGACATGGGTTCATTAGCTTCATGAACATTGGGGGTGTAACGTGTGATTTCCATTTCCATGTGGGTGAATGGGTTACTTGGTAGGGCTTTTTGGCTGTGGAGGCTGACCATTACGCACATGATTGGGGATTGTGAGGACCTGGTGAGGGCTGCACATGGTGGCAGGGGGGTGGGGGTGGTGGGAGACATGTGTGGGGGCCTGGTGGAGGGTGACCCTGGATGCTGGCGGGTGGGGGTGCAGGGGGACATGAGTGGGGGCCTGGTGGGGGCTGCCCCTGCATTGCTGGGGGGTGGGGGTGGTGGGAGACATGAGTGGGGGCCTGGTGGAGGGTGACCCTGCACTGCCGGGGGGTGGGGGTGGTGGGAGACATGGGTGGGGGCCTGGTGGGGGCTGCCCATGCTGGCAGGGGGGTGGGGGTGGTGGGAGACATGAGTGGGGGCCTGATGGAGGCTGCCCATGGTGCCTGGGGGGGTGGGGTGGTGGGAGACATGAGTGGGGGCCTGGTGGAGGGTGACCCTGCACTGCCAGGGGGTGGGGGTGGTGGGAGACATGAGTGGGGGCCTGGTGGGCGCTGCCCATGGTGGCAGAGGGGTGGGGGTGGTGGAAGACATGAGTGGGGGCCTGCTGGAGGCTGACCCTGCACTGCCGGGGGGTGGGGGTGGTGGGAGACATGAGTGGGGGCCTGGTGGAGGTTGACCCTGCACTGCTGGGGGGTGGGGGTGGTGGGAGACATGAGTGGGGGCCTGGTGGAGGGTGACCCTGCACTGCCGGGGGGTGGGGGTGGTGGGAGACATGAGTGGGGGCCTGGTGGAGGGTGACCCTGCACTGCTGGGGGGTGGGGGTGGTGGGAGACATGGGTGGGCGCCTGCTGGAGGCTGCCCCTGCACTGCTGGGGGGGTGGGGGTGGTGGAGTCATGAGTGGGGGCCTGCTGGAGGCTGCCCCTGCACTGCTGGGGGGTGGGGGTGGTGGGAGACATGAGTGGGGGCCTGGTGAAGGGTGACCCTGCACTGCCGGGGGGTGGGGGTGGTGGGAGACATGAGTGGGGGCCTGGTGGAGGCTGCCCATGGTGCCTGGGGGGTGGGGGTGGTGGGAGACATGAGTGGGGGCCTGGTGGAGGGTGACCCTGCACTGCCGGGGGGTGGGGGTGGTGGGAGACATGAGTGGGGGCCTGGTGGGGGCTGCCCATGGTGGCAGGGGGGTGGGGGTGGTGGGAGACATGAGTGGGGGCCTGCTGGAGGCTGACCCTGCACTGCCGGGGGGTGGGGGTGGTGGGAGACATGAGTGGGGGCCTGGTGGAGGGTGACCCTGCACTGCTGGGGGGTGGGGGTGGTGGGAGACATGAGTGGGGGCCTGGTGGAGGGTGACCCTGCACTGCCGGGGGGTGGGGGTGGTGGGAGACATGAGTGGGGGCCTGGTGGAGGGTGACCCTGCACTGCTGGGGGGTGGGGGTGGTGGGAGACATGGGTGGGGGCCTGCTCGAGGCTGCCCCTGCACTGCTGGGGGGTGGGGGTGGTGGGAGACATGAGTGGGGGCCTGCTGGAGGCTGCCCCTGCACTGCTGAGGGGTGGGGGTAGTGGGAGACATGAGTGGGTGCCTGGTGGAGGCTGCCCCTGGTGGCTGGGGGGTGGGGGTGGTGGGAGACATGAGTGGGGGCCTGGTGGAGGGTGACCCTGCACTGCCGGGGTGTGGGGGTGGTGGGAGACATGAGTGGGGGCCTGTTGGAGGCTGCCCATGGTGCCTGGGGGGTGGGGGTGGTGGGAGACATGAGTGGGGGCCTGGTGGAGGGTGACCCTGCACTGCCGGGGGGTGGGGGTGGTGGGAGACATGAGTGGGGGCCTGCTGGAGGATGACCCTGCACTGCCAGGGGGTGGGGGTGGTGGGAGACATGAGTGGGGGCCTGGTGGAGGGTGACCCTGCACTGCTGGGGGGTGGGGGTGGTGGGAGACATGAGTGGGGGCCTGGTGGGGGCTGCCCCTGCACTGCTGGGGGGTGGGGGTGGTGGGAGACATGAGTGGGGGCCTGGTGAAGGGTGACCCTGCACTGCCGGGGGGTGGGGGTGGTGGGAGACATGAGTGGGGGCCTGGTGGAGGCTGCCCATGGTGCCTGGGGGGTGGGGGTGGTGGGAGACATGAGTGGGGGCCTGGTGGAGGGTGACCCTGCACTGCCGGGGGGTGGGGGTGGTGGGAGACATGAGTGGGGGCCTGGTGGGGGCTGCCCATGGTGGCAGGGGGGTGGGGGTGGTGGGAGACATGAGTGGGGGCCTGCTGGAGGCTGACCCTGCACTGCCGGGGGGTGGGGGTGGTGGGAGACATGAGTGGGGGCCTGGTGGAGGGTGACCCTGCACTGCTGGGGGGTGGGGGTGGTGGGAGACATGAGTGGGGGCCTGGTGGAGGGTGACCCTGCACTGCCGGGGGGTGGGGGTGGTGGGAGACATGAGTGGGGGCCTGGTGGAGGGTGACCCTGCACTGCTGGGGGGTGGGGGTGGTGGGAGACATGGGTGGTGGCCTGCTCGAGGCTTCCCCTGCACTGCTGGGGGGTGGGGGTGGTGGGAGACATGAGTGGGGGCCTGCTGGAGGCTGCCCCTGCACTGCTGGGGGGTGGGGGTGGTGGGAGACATGAGTGGGTGCCTGGTGGAGGCTGCCCCTGGTGGCTGGGGGGTGGGGGTGGTGGGAGACATGAATGGGGGCCTGGTGGAGGCTGCCCCTGCACTGCTGGGGGGTGGGGGTGGTGGGAGACATGAGTGGGGGCCTGGTGGAGGGTGACCCTGCACTGCCGGGGTGTGGGGGTGGTGGGAGACATGAGTGGGGGCCTGTTGGAGGCTGCCCATGGTGCCTGGGGGGTGGGGGTGGTGGGAGACATGAGTGGGGGCCTGGTGGAGGGTGACCCTGCACTGCCGGGGGGTGGGGGTGGTGGGAGACATGAGTGGGGGCCTGCTGGAGGCTGACCCTGCACTGCCGGGGGGTGGGGGTGGTGGGAGACATGAGTGGGGGCCTGGTGGAGGGTGACCCTGCACTGCTGGGGGGTGGGGGTGGTGGGAGACATGAGTGGGGGCCTGGTGGAGGGTGACCCTGCACTGCCGGGGGGTGGGGGTGATGGGAGACATGAGTGGGGGCCTGGTGGAGGGTGACCCTGCACTGCTGGGGGGGTGGGGGTGGTGGGAGACATGGGTGGGGGCCTGCTGGAGGCTGCCCCTGCACTGCTGGGGGGTGGGGGTGGTGGGAGACATGAGTGGGGGCCTGCTGGAGGCTGCCCCTGCACTGCTGGGGGGTGGGGGTGGTGGGAGACATGAGTGGGTGCCTGGTGGAGGCTGCCCCTGGTGGCTGGGGGGTGGGGGTGGTGGGAGACATGAGTGGGGGCCTGGTGGAGGCTGCCCCTGCACTGCTAGGGGGTGGGGGTGGTGGGAGACATGAGTGGGGGCCTGGTGGAGGGTGACCCTGCACTGCCGGGGGGTGGGGGTGGTGGGAGACATGTGTGGGGGACTGGTGGAGGCTGCCCATGGTGCCTGGGGGGTGGGGGTGGTGGGAGACATGAGTGGGGGCCTGGTGGAGGTTGACCCTGCACTGCCGGGGGGTGGGGGTGGTGGGAGACATGAGTGGGGGCCTGGTGGGGGCTGCCCATGGTGGCAGGGGGGTGGGGGTGGTGGGAGACATGAGTGGGGGCCTGTTGGAGGCTGACCCTGCACTGCCGGGGGGTGGGGGTGGTGGGAGACATGAGTGGGGGCCTGGTGGAGGGTGACCCTGCACTGCCGGGGGGTGGGGGTGGTGGGAGACATGAGTGGGGGCCTGGTGGAGGGTGACCCTGCACTGCCGGGGGGTGGGGGTGGTAGGAGACATGAGTGGGGGCCTGGTGGAGGGTGACCCTGCACTGCTGGGGGGTGGGGGTGGTGGGAGACATTGGTGGGGGCCTGCTGGAGGCTGCCCCTGCACTGCTGGGGGGTGGGGGTGGTGGGAGACATGAGTGGGGGCCTGGTGGAGGCTGCCCCTGCACTGCTGGGGGGTGGGGGTGGTGGGAGACATTAGTGGGGGCCTGGTGGAGGGTGACCCTGCACTGCCGGGGGGTGGGGGTGGTGGGAGACATGAGTGGGTGCCTGGTGGAGGCTGCCCCTGGTGGCTGGGGGGTGGGTGTGGTGGGAGACATGAGGGGGGGCCTGCTGTAGGCTGCCCCTGGTGGCTGGGGGGTGGGGGTGGTGGGAGACATGAGTGGGGGCCTGGTGGGGGCTGCCCCTGTACTGCTGGGGGGTGGGGGTGGTGGGAGACATGAGTGGGGGCCTGGTGGAGGGTGACCCTGCACTGCCGGGGGGTGGGGGTGGTGGGAGACATGAGTGGGGGCCTGGTGGGGGCTGCCCATGGTGGCAGGGGGGTGGGGGTGGTGGGAGACATGAGTGGGGGCCTGCTGGAGGGTGACCCTGCACTGCCGGGGGGTGGGAGTGGTGGTAGACATGAGTGGGGGCCTGGTGGAGGGTGACCCTGCACTGCCGGGGGGTGGGGGTGGTGGGAGACATGAGTGGGGGCTTGGTGGAGGCTGCCCATGGTGGCTGGGGGGTGGGGGTGGTGGGAGACATGAGTGTGGGCCTGGTGGAGGGTGACCCTGGATGCTGGGGGGTGGGCTCCCTGCAGGGGCCGTGGAGGTTGTGGAGCGTACAATTGGGAGGACCCACACAGCCAATTCACGTGTAGTACTCCCCAGAACCCCTGAAATACACATTCCCTGCTGGTTTCGCGTGTGGAACTTCCCGCGCACCCCTGAAATACACGTACCCTGCTCGCACTGGGACTATCGCGTGTGGAACTTCCCACGCACCCCTGAAATACACGTACCCTGCTCGCACTGGGACTATCGCATGTGGAACTTCCCGCGCACCCCTGAAATACACGTACCCTGCTCGCACTGGGACAATCGCGTGTGCAACTTCACGCGAACCCCTGTAATACACATAGCACGCTCCCCCAGGCCCGATCGCGTGAGAAAGTTCATGCTAACCCCTGAAATACACGTAGCCCGCTCCCCCAGGCCCGATCGCGTGAGGAAGTTCACGCGAACCCCTGTAATACACATAGCCCGCTCCCCCAGGCCCGATCGCCTGAAAAAATTCACACGAACCCCTGTAATACACGTAGCATGCTCCCCCAGGCCAGATCGCGTGAGAAAGTTCACGCTAACCCCTGAAATACACGTAGCCCGCTCCCCCAGGCCCGATCGCGTGAGAAAGTTCACGCTAACCCCTGAAATACACGTAGCCCGCTCCCCCAGGCCCGATCGGGTGAGGAAGTTCACGCGAACCCCTGTAATACACATAGCCCGCTCCCCCAGGCCCGATCACCTGAAAAAATTCACGCGAACCCCTGCAATACACGTAGCATGCTCCCCCAGGCCCGATCGCGTGAGAAAGTTCACGCTAACCCCTGAAATACACGTAGCCCGCTCCCCCAGGCCCGATCGCGTGAGAAAGTTCACGCCAACCCCTGAAATACACGTAGCCCGCTCCCCCAGGCCCGATCGCGTGAGGAAGTTCACGTGAACCCCTGTAATACACATAGCCCGCTCCCCCAGGCCCGATCGCCTGAAAAAATTCACGCGAACCCCTGAAATACACGTAGCCCGCTCCCCCAGGCCCGATCGCGTGAGAAAGTTCACGCGAACCCCTGAAATACACGTAGCCTGCTCCCCCAGGCCCGATCGCGTGAGAAAGTTCACGCCAACCCCTGAAATACACGTAGCCCGCTCCCCCAGGCCCGATCGCGTGAGGAAGTTCACGCGAACCCCTGTAATACACATAGCCCGCTCCCCCAGGCCCGATCGCCTGAAAAAATTCACGCAAACCCCTGAAATACACGTAGCCCGCTCCCCCAGGCCCGATCGCGTGAGAAAGTTCACACGAACCCCTGTAATACACGTAGCACGCTCCCCCAGGCCCGATCGCGTGAGAAACTTCACGCGAACCCCTGAAATACACGTACCCTGCTGGAATCGCGTGTGGAACTTCTCGCGCACCCCTGAAATTCACATACTTTGCTCGCACTGGCCCAATCGCGTGTGGAACTTCCCGCGTACCCCTGAAATACACGTTCCCTGCTTGGCGTTTGCTGTTTGCCAGCCCGGTGAACTGGTCCAGGGTTAGCGCAGCCCTTTGCGATGATTTAGCGATTTTGATGGCTTTTCCTTGCGCGAGGGCGTTCTTCGGGGCGTTACTGGCGCTGCTGCAGGGTCGCTGCGATTCTCTGCGCCACGGCTGGTTTGGGAGCCTAAAATCCATGAATACGCTGTGTGCGGAAATCGGTTTTAGCGCACGTGCCTGGCGCAGACAATCGCACGCGGACACTCTGCGCCAGCCGCTTGCGACACTTTTCTGCGAAATTCTATGAATTACCCTCAAAGTCTTGCTGTGGCTTGGTCACACATGGGTAGTGTCATTCCATGTACATCTAGATTGTCTTTGGCGCTAATTTCCATAATTGGTTGCATTTCTTTGCTTAACATTATTTCATTGAATTTGAAACAGCTTGAAAGAGTTGGCATTAAGACCATACAATTGACATTTTTGAGGGATAATTGTACCATAACATCTGTAGCACATGCATTATCACCATAAAGTGCATGAATGTGACGGGTTTTCAATAATGCTTCTGCATCTCTAGAAAGTATACCAACTCTGACACTTTTTAAGATGTTGGCATAAGTGAGATCTGCAGATTGGCGCATGTTTTCCGTTAATTCTCTGTATTGGAAATGTTGCCAAAGGTTGACATTTCCAATGCTGCCAACAGTTTTACGGCAGAGTTTGTGTCATAATGTTTTAAAAATAGACTCACCTTTTACAGGTGTCAATTGAAGATGATCTCCGAAAACAATGATGTGTTTTCCTGCAAAGAGCTCTTCATAGTTTGTTTTGAGTACTTCTTGTAATCTGAGGTGAATCAAAGCCAACATTAGGTTGGACATCATGCTCACTTCATCTATTAGTAGCATTTTCATTTGTTTCAATACTCTGCGTACTTACATTGCAGCTTCTGCAGAAAGTTTGTAATAATCTAACTTGTTTTGGTGTTCTACTGGCAGGAGTAGTAATCAGTGTAAAGTGACACCACCTATGTTGTAGGCAGCTAAACATGTGGGGGCAGTGACAACAGCTGACAGTTTGTTGTATGTCAATTGTTGAAGGAACTTACTGATGATTTTGATTAGGAATGTTTTGCCAGATCCAGCTTCACCACTGACATACAATAGAATAGGTTTGTAATTTTGGCAGGTGCATTCTTTGTTTTCATGTTGCACACCATGTGCAATTTCTTTTGTCATTTCTTGAAAAATGCTACGTTGCTCTTTGTCTAGTTTTGATTGTAGTGTAGTTAAGTCTTCTTTATCTTCATAGTGACACATGGTGTTTTCTACTTCTATCATAGCTAATTCTGCCTCATTTGTTATTAGTGGTTCTCCCAGTGGTTCTTGGCTTCCTGTGACAGAAGGTTGACTACTGTCAGGAGTGTCCTTATCTAGTTGGGCCTGGAGTTCCTCTTCGTGTTGCTGTTCGTTGTGCAACATTGTGTTTGTACTGTGCAAAGTTTACATCAGTTATACTGCTTTCATTGGCTTTGAAAGCGTCTTCATATGAGTCATAGGTATCTAGTATTTCTTCTTCTTTTCGCCATGGTTTGAAGAGTTGTAGCAGGGACATGTAATATATTTCTTTATGTTGAGGAGTCTTTAATGACAATTTGATATGATTAATTAAATTTGGTTTGGTGAGTTTTACTAAGCTGCCATCACAGTTTGTCACTTTGTATTTACGGTTTTGCTCATCAGGTTTTATATTATTTTTGTATGTGTAGTTTTGGGCTATGTGGTATAGACACATGGTTTCCAAAGTGGTACTGCTGTTTGGGTAGTATGTGTCCAATAAATTGTTTTTTAAAATGTCTTGGCTTTTGGGATCATGTTTGGCTATTGTTTCTATATCTTCGTATGATTTTAGAACTCTTTTTCTAGATTTAGCTGGACCAAGACTTAGCCATACTATATTTGCAGATTTACCATACGATTCAGTACCAGTTAATCAATCAGCTGCTTCATAGGATCCACATTCTCTATGGGACAGCATTTTTATGCCCAAGCTGTATAATTTTCGAGACACTGTTTTATCTGATGACAGGTCATTCCAGAGGTCTTGGAGCTCTTTCTTTTCTGATTTGGTTAAATATGCTGTGACATATCGTGCAACTGCAGTAGAATTGTCTGCAATGTACTGCACATCTATGTTTGCATTCCACAAGTGGGCAATGATTGCATTGTAATCATTGATATATTTTTCTTCTTCTTTTCTTTTTATGCAATATGTATTTTTAGGTGACTTACCTTTAACACTATGTCTAACTGAAGACATGCGGTTGTTCACTTGACCTGTATTTGTAACTGGTCTAGGGAAACCAAATCAGCATTTGGTGTAGTATTTCCCTTTGTTTTTGTATTTGCAACGACAATATTTGCCACATTTGTGTCTTTGGAATTGTAAGATTTTTGCATGAAGATCACTATTTGTGGATTCTGACAGAATTTCACAAGTGACATATTGTTCAATAAACTGTAAAACAGTGGCATCACTGTCTTGACCAAATTTAGGAGTATCTTTAATCCATTAAAGCATGTGGACATGTGGCGCTCCTCTGGCTTGGTATTATTTTCTCCAAAAGAAGTGTTGCACTTCTCCAAGGGGAGGAACAGTTTTATTACAAATAAAATGTAGCATAGCAATGAAGCGATGGTGAAAATATCTAGAAACATTAACAGGATCCTGAGAACAAAGTTCTCCAGGTGTTAGTATATCTATGTTTGTTTTGTTTTCGTTTGATATGCGTAGGAAAGCATGTAAATCTTCCCATGCATATTCTGCGAAACTTAATGTAACAAACCAAGTGGGTGGGCCAAGGTTTCTGATCATACAACGTACATCTCCATGGCGTCGAAACCAGTACTCTTTAGTACCTCGCATATTTGCTAATAGATTTGTAAGATTTGCTTGTAAAACCTCATATTTTTGTTGAACATTTTGTAATAATTATGTGGCTGTCATATTTTGAAAGTGTGATCCTGATTTTAATATGTGTGCAACTCCGTAACATAAAGTTGCTAGTTCACTTTCAAAGAGTAGGTGGAATATGTATTCCACATTTTGTCAAAATCTGGGATCTTCAGAATACATTTGTAATGAGCGATATTCTGATGCTGATATTTGAACAGGTCTATCATCGTATCTTCCTCCTTTGCCAGTAGGAAAGAGTAGAGGAAAAGCACGTGCTTCTATACTTTTTTCCCATATGCTGATTAGTGATCCTTTTGTTTGACGCATTTGGTACGTTTCCAGTGCATCTTCTATGGTGTCATTAGAGTGCAATGGGTGAATTGTATAATGGTCTAAAGAGTTTGCTGTTGTAGCAGGATCTAGGAGCTCAAATTGACCAGTTTCTTGTGTCTCTTGAATTATTTCAGTTGTATCTTTCAAGTTTTCTTCGATATTAATTTCTTTGTAATAATCATTATTCTCTTTGAGATATTGCAGTGTTTCTCTAACATTATGTAAATCTACCAGTTGCTGTCAAATTTTTTTGTCTTTTGTAGGTACTCCATTTACCAAGATAATTAAAGATTGTTGCATTGGACGTTGCACTCCTAGAGTGTGCACATTTTCTTTTAGATCTAATGGTAAATACACTACTTTTCCATGAATACCTTTCACTAATTCAGAGGGAGGTAATTTTGCAGTTTTTGGTTGAAGGCGTATTATTGCTTGAAATGGATGAACTGTTTGAATTATGATGCTCTCATATAAATTAAGTTGTTGAAGGAGTTTTGGTAGTGGGTGTAATTCCAAGTTATTTGAGATGGCACTTGAAGGAGTTTGGTTGTTGTCAAGTTTGGTAGTACAGTAACACTGCAAAGTATTATGGGGTCAGTTATTTCGTATTTGTTTTCTGCTATAAGGTAGAGAGCTTATTCAAACCATTTAGAATCTTCATTGTCTTCTATTTTGTATGAAAGGTCTATAGTTTTTGTGTTACTTTTATAACACGTTCTGCGGCAACATACACACACGTGGTTTGGTACTTCAGCTGAACTGCTTTGAAATTTTAGTATTTCTTTTTTGTATGTGTGTAGGGAAAGGTTGCCATGTGCAGATTTGTTACGAAGTTGGTTGACAGCTAATTAATTTTGTAAGTGGGTTTCATTTCCAAAATATTTTTTCTGTTTATACTCGATTTCTTCTAGTAGGTCTTTTGGTGTACCATGTAGAAGAATGTTATTTAAATTGGCTAGTGCTAAAGCAGGACTTTTTGCATAATACAGTTTATAAACTAGATTTGTTATACTTGCATGATGTGTTGATATCCTTTTGATATCATGGAAGGTTGTTTTGCAAGTAGCTCCTGATATGCAGGCCAACAAATGTCCTTGCAGTCCTGTGTGCTTGCGTACTGGACAAGCATCCATACTTTGCAGTATTTTAATTTTGATTTTGTCTTTGCTTTTCACATATTGATTGAGGAATAGGCGTAAAGATTTGAACATTTTTTTGGGAATGCTACACATTGACGTGCATGGCCATGTGTAAATTAGATGTTCTGATTCAGTCGAATGGAGGGGTAAATCTAAGTTTTCAGGGCATATTTTTGTAAGGAGTACTTCTTGTTCCATTATGGTATTATTAACTTTTTCATAACCTCGACCACTGCTGTGTATGGCAATTGTATTTTTTTGCTTTTGTTTGTACGCTTCTTCATTAAAGTATGGTTCTGTGCTTGTAGTGTGACTCCATTCACCTCCACAGATATTTAAGCAGTTATTTCTGTTCACATTTCGTTTATTGAGAAGTCTTTTTTGAAATGTAGTTATTAGTTTTGTTAGTGGTTTAATTATGTTTAACACAACAATAAATACGTTTCTTTTGAGAAGAATTGCACTGTCAATCAATGCTTTTAAGATTACTTTCCTACAATAGGTTTGAAGTTTTGAACCTGGTTTCTCTCCTGTTTTTATCAGATTTTGAAGGACTTTGTGACGGAACATTTTGGCTAATATACTTTTCTTGGTATGCTTACGTTGTACTATATCAAGATTTATAGAAGACGTTTTATTTGTTGTGATAGTTGATTTTCTGTTAATAGTTTTTTGGGTCGTTTTACTTTCTGATAGAGGAGGCAAAGTTTTTGCACTAGAAACTTCTTCTGTTTCACAACATGACTGTATTAGCTGTTGTGTTTCAATGTTTTTTACAAATTCTGCTATAGATGGGTGTTTATGTTGGAGACTATTCTTTTCATTTGCTCTACTTCTGCGTCCCTTTCTACGGAGTTGCTTTTTGGTGGGCATTCTTTAGCGTCTGTTAAAAAAAATACAGAAGGTATGGGTTGGGGTTTTCTGCAATGCATGTGTGTTATGTGCATGATTGTTTGAGTGAGATGATGAAGATGTATGTAATGGTGTGTGATTGTGAATTGGGAAGTTGAACTACTAGGGATGGGTATTCTTCAATTAATGTGTTACTAAACTGGGGTTCAGATGACAGAAAAAAGTAAGCCGGTGGTGTGGAGAAGAATAAATAATATAGGTAAAGCTATACAATGAAAATAGTTTTTTGTTCTACAACATCTACATTCTAGCGGCTGAGTTGGGTAATTTGTGTGCCGAAAAATAGGAATTTGAGGGCCATTCTAACAGGAGATCACTGTTTAAGACGGGGGGGATTTTTGGTAAAAATGGTGCAGAATCTCTATTTTTAGGCACAGAAATACCATGAATGCACCATACAGTGCGTATGAGTTATAAATCAAATATTATTGTAACAATCTACTTACTTTTTTTCAAAAATGAGTAGTTTGCTTCTTAGTTGTTCTTTGTAAATCAAAATTGGTTGCTTCTATTCAGGAGAATGGGCTTCACTGCAATTGTAAAAGAAAGAAATTAGTAATTTGGTTGCTATATAGCACTCTTTTCATTTTAGACATACATTTTTTTTAATTGAACTGCTCCGCGCCTTCCTGAAAACCATTAAAACTATATTATGACTAAGTGTAGGAAAGAAAATATCTTTACTATGGTTTGTGGAATTCATAATCTACCAACGTATACCACTATTCTTGTAACCAAGCTTTTCCACGTAATAGTGAGTCATTGTCATCATAGCTCTCAACCATGTGTGTCGCAAAGGCGGGTGAAATCACCTGATTTTGTTTTTGGCGGGTGAGATGCCCATTGGAATGAATGGGCGTGCAGGAGGCTTGGCGGGTGAGTCAGTCCTTTACAAGGCGGCTGACACCCGCCAAAAGCGTGTGAGTTGAGAGCTATGTGTCATAGCCTGCTTTTGCACGTAACAGTGAGTGAATGTCATAGTCTGCTTGTCCTATATAAATGTATGTAAGTACTTATATAAACGAAAAAAATTAAAACCAATTATGTGTTTGTACAAATATTATTGTTTGAGATTTGATCATAGAGTGTGTATGTTATTTTGTGTGATTACATGTAGTGTATATATTTTATTTCAAAAATGTTAGTTTAATAGTATTGGCATGTGTGTGTGTGTGTATGAAGAAATTAAACGATATAAAGGTTTGTAAGTGACAGGTCATTTTAGAACAATGAAACAATGATCGTCCATTCATTTTTCTGATTATAGCAGGTAAAAGTCGGTTAGAAAATGTATTCATGTACTGTGTAGAAAATATGCATACCTGTACTTTCTGTTCATGTATATGGATATGGACCAAGCTGCAAGTAGAAATATTGGAGATTTGTATAGTATTTCTCGTAGATCGTGGTTGTCAATGGTATGAGACTTGTACTCTGAGAGATACACCGTACATTTGTAGTGCTGCTCTATGATGATGCAGTTACATGTAGAGTTATTGGATTTGATTGGTGGATGGTCATGTGATTGCTTAGCTACATCCAATGAGGGAATGGCACAGAGAGTGAAATCGAAATGGTAGAAGGGCTGTACATGTTACGATACGTTCGCGGACATGGCAGTAGTTCTAGGACACTGCGTATTACATCCGGGGAATTTGGGGAGGGGAGGTATGGAAATGAGATTGGATGAAGCAAGGGATTGGTCAGTAAAGTTTAGTGAGTGTGTTGTGCTAGGAGAGGTTTTCTCAGATATTGTTTTTGCAGAGAGAAGAACAGATAGCTATGGCTGAGTGTTTCAAAACACAGATTGTATGGATTTTGGGAGACTCATGGATCAATTGGTTGAAGGTGCATGCAGAAAGCTGTGGAGTATCTATAGATCTTGGATTCCCACATGTGGAAGTGCACTGGCATGGAGTGCGTGGAATGAAGTGGTTGGACTTGCTACCTCTCTGTGCAACTTTGAAGATAGAGGAACACCCAGACATAATTGTATTTCATTGTGGAGGGAACAGTTTAGGACATGTGTCTGGAATTTCTTTGCAATTTGCAATGAAAGAAGGACTTCAGAAGATAATGGACATGTTTCCAAACTCTAAAATAATTTTTTCACGGATTGCGCAGAGACAAGTGTGGCTTCGTTCTTTGTCATGTGGTCCACAAATGTAGAAAGCAAGGCGTAATGTTAATAAGGCTGTTTGTGCCTTTCTAAGAGATTTTGGCATGTCCTCTTTTAACAATGAAAATATTTTGTTTCATAGTACATACATTTTTTGCAAAGATGGAGTCCATCTTACTTATGCTGGCAATCAGATTTTTCTGAGAAATGTACAAAATGCATTGCAACCTTTTTTAGAAATACAGCATTCGTTTTGAAGTACGTCTTACGTAGTTAAAATGTTTTACATTCAAACACCTCCCAAAGGCTCTTTTCAGAGCCACCACTTCCTTTTAGAGATAAATGCATTGGTTTCAATAGGGTAGCAATGCAATTGTTTTTCTGTTTGCGGACCGTCCGCGGACTTTCACAAAATGGAAATGGCTATGCTTTATGTATCTTCACTCCTATTTTTTAACTGTGAAAGGCGGCTCTGAAAAGAGCCTTATTTTTTTTTTGATTTTTGTTATTTTGTATTTTCTTTGTTCTTTTTTATACACGACACACTAGGAGAGGAGGGAAATGAGGGTAAAGGGAGGGGGACACCAACCAAAGGGATAAGAAAGGGCGATCTGAGAGAGGAAGATGTAGAGTGGGTTTTATTTGGGTAGTGAGCAGGTCTTCTGGTGCTCTGAGACGATTGTCTCAAAAGCACTCCGAAGTCGCTCCCCCATGCAGAGTACTGTGTCACAGTACACACATACAACTGTGACCCTCGAAAGGTAAGGGTCATCAGAATTCTGTATGGCTTGTGAGGCAGCTTGAGGAAGAAGCTGTCCCACAGAGTTGTTCCTTGTGGTGACAGGATCAGGAACGGAGGATGAAGTAGAGGCAATCAAACTACTACGCTTCTCGCAAGGTACAACCTTGCGAATGGCCCCAGTGTGGAATGAGCGCAGGTGTTGCTTCACGGTAGTGGTCCCAAAGCTATATGAACCATGCTTCCCGTGACTGAGTACCATTTTGCACTCATTACAGGTGACATGGTTCGCATGAGACTTAGGACCGTTTCCATGAACGGTAAACAACCGCCACACCCAAGATTCACGCCGACGGTGGGTAGTAGGGCTTTCCTCTACCTCATTCTCATCCTCCTCTTTTTCCTCCTCTGTATCCTCACTCCTGTTCCCCTCTTCAGGCCCTTGGGGAAATGGTGGTGGTGGAGGGGGTGGCGGTGGTGCTGAGGCAGATCTAGCACCATGTGGTAATAGTCGAGCCATGGATGTCATAGGCTTGGAGATGGAAATCTCAAAATCTGCAAAGTATGCAGCAAAATGCAGTGTGCTCTGTGGAATAGTCAGAAACACAATGAGAATGCGCTCTAGGGGTGGTCTTATATCGGGGTGCTTGTGCGTGGGTCGCGGACATGCGTGCCGTCCGCAAGACAGATCGAACATCAAAAAAGGTTCAAAAAGTCACAAAAACTATGTGGAAAGTTAGGATTAGTATGTGGGATTTGTGCTATGGTGATTTTTTAATGAGAAATATTGTGGATTACTTGGAAATGTACTTTTAAACTGGTCGGGGATACGAACAGTGTCCGCTTTTAGAGCACGAGATGAGCGTGGGCGCGGTCACATGATTGTTTTGTGAGCATGTTTGCTAAGCTAGCGGTCGTCAGCAGGACACCCAATGTACAGACATTGTTTTACGCATGCGTGTTGATGTTCTGCGGACAGTGTTCGGGTCCTGAACTAATTAAAAGTGCATCACATGTAAAACGAACAGTTACGGACAGCCGTTTGTTCTTAGCACAGATTAATTTATTTGCTAACAATACGGACAGACATAGCGTTTCAAGCACACCTCCATTTTTGTTTATTTATGAACAATTCAGGACACCACCAGTATTCTTAGAACAGTGTCTGCTTGCTATCGAACACTACGAATAGGCATAGTGTTCTTAAGGACACCTCCATTTTCGTTTATTTACAAACATTTCAGGACACTACGAGTGTTCTTAGAACATTTTCAACTTGCATGAGAACATTACGGACAGATGTAGTGTCCTCAGGACAGTTACATCTTCGTTTCTTTACGAACATTTCCGAACAACCGCGGTGTCCGTGGAAACCTAAATTGGTTTTATCACAAGGAACTGAAAGTAATTACAACACAATATAAGAAAAGTAACTTTATTTCATATATATATACAATTATGACTGGGAAGGTGGGGCAGAAACGGAAACAAAAACAGGAGAATTAGTCATTTCTAGATAACGGGGATCAGGTGAAGAAGGGAAGGAAATCTCTTTGAAACGCTTTGGTCCATAGACAGGGTTTGGGATTAACTGCATTGGATAGGGTGAGGGGGGACAAGTGCAGGTTGGACAATAGTGTGCTGTTGGGGGTTTCACATAATTTTCCACAAAGTTTTTCAAATCCATAAAATTTTGCATAAGGTCGTCCATTTTTTGATTAATCTGCTGTAGAGTGATATCCTCTGATTGTTGTTGTGAGATGCTTGGAATTTTTGTATGGTCTGTAATAAAAAAAATGTATATGTTAAATGTATATAAAATAATATTTATTAATTGGTTTATATAGTAAAGTGTGTACCATTAGGTGGACTATTTTCTAACATTTCCTCTCGTGGGAAATGCTCCTCTAGCCAGTCGAGAGTACTACACATTTCTGTGAGAAAACAAAAAAGTAATATGTTTTTTTTTCTAATATAGAAAGTTTATAAATACATGAGTAAAAAGAAGTGCACTTACTATGTCTGGTGAGATATGTAATCAGTAGTGTATACGTCTGGTCTTGCTGTTGGTTGTGGAGCGTCTGTGAGGTAATTATGGTGGAAGCCACTTTATCTTCTTTTGGTATATTCCATTTTAAAACATATTGTATTTACATTAATGGTTAGTGTGTTACATATATGGGTAACATTTTTTAATTATTACTACATATACTTTGTATGTGTGCTGCTTTGTGAATTTGTTAAATGTTCCTATGTTATGATATAACTATTACACATACCTCCCCAGAGTTTTTAGGTGGTGGTACTGTTGTCCAAACATGTCTGTGGACCGTCAAAATCAGTAGAAAGGGTTCAGTATGTTCCATATTATATGTACATAAAGTCAAAGTTATTATTGTTAAGTTGTGCTACTAAAAAACTATGAAATTCAGTAAAAAAAACTTTGTTAAAGGGACGTTATGGTTAAGTTGTGCTACTAAAAACCTATGAAATTCAGTAAAAAAATGTTGTTAAAGGGACGTTATGGTTAAGTTGCGCTACTAAAAACTTATGAAATTCAGTGAAAAAACGTTGTTAAAAGGGACGTTATGGTTCAAAGTAAAACCGAAAACCCCCTGAAATTCGGCATTTATGGTAAGATAAGCAACCATAACTCACGCCGCCACCGTGCACTGCTAACACTAACACCCAGGACATCAAAGATGACATCACAAATGTCATTGATGACATCACTGATGACATCACATGTGCATTTACCTTTCATGAAAAGTCTGTACAAGGGATTCTTAGTGTAATGTTAATAAAAAAAGTGTCAAAGATTATTGGAATAAATATCAAGTGCTAATCAGTGCATTAAGCTATTCATTGATATAAATAGCATTCTATTATTAACTTCAATCCAGTATACTAAGGTACTCATGTAGAAACATAGGCATTGTGTGCAGCATACATGATGGAGGTGCAATATTCATAAGCTTGCCATGTTGAATATTGAAATGATAATTGTTTTCATATTAGAGTTTTGCGTACAGTGAAACTTATGATAAGTAGGTAATAAAACCCACTTACTACATAATTGCATTATTATACACAAATCACAAAGAGACAACACCACATACAAATATGAATATATACAAGGGAATAGAAGTAGGAAAAAGAAACAGCAATTGTAGCAGAAAGTGTTCATAACCTAACTGATGACCTTTATGCAGAGAAATGATTGCTCTGTTTCAGGGCGGTCCTTCTCCTTACCCTATCTATATATATCACATGATGTGTCTGGACCCTAAGGAAAATAGTGTGAGTACAACATATAAAAATATGAGCATATACAGGGAAAGTATAGTAATAAAAAACATCAAAAGTATCAGAAAGTGCTGATAAATCTACTGATAATTTTAATGCACAAAAAGGATTGCTGTCTTTCAAGGTTGTGACTTCTCCTATGTATATGTTTCATATAATATGACTGGACCATAAGGGAATTATTCTGAGAACATACTTGAAGGATAAGTCTACGAATATAGTAATTTACAATTTTTAGTTCCTGACTGTTACTGAAGAAAATCATGTGGCCTAGATATGTCAGGAAAGGAAAGAAAGGGAGAGCCAGCCACGTGATGTCATCAGTGATGTCATCAATGACATTTGTGATGTCATCTTTGATGTTCTGGGTGTTAGTGTTAGCAGTGCACGGTGGCGGCGCGAGTTATGGTTGCTTATCTTACCATAACTGCCGAATTTCAGGGTTTTTTTCGGTTTTACTTTGAACCATAACGTCCCTCTAATAACGTTTTTTCACTGAATTTCATAGGTTTTTAGTAGCGCAACTTAACCATAACGTCCCTTTAACAAAGTTTTTTTTACTGAATACATATATATATATATATATATATATGAACATTTTATTCTGGTTTACCTCACACATGCAAGCTGGATTTCTCCCTGTATTAGCATCTCCTTACCCAGATATAGCTGCCTTTTTCATGTGGGCCTCATGTCAGCTTGCACTTTAAAATGCAATACTTTCAAGGAATGACTGTAGCACGGTTTGAAAAAAAGCAGATGTTATTTTTTTGCTTATTGTGTTCAGAGATATTTAAAACTAAGAAAACACATGGCATCTGGGACTGTGGACTGTCTCCCATCCATGCAGTAACTGGGATCGACCCTGCTTAGCTTCAAAGCGAGTTAGAGGAACATGGCCTGAGGGGCTGGTCACAGGCTATGGGCCCTGATTTAACCCCTCCGACATTGCTATAGCTGTAAAAATATATATATGTATTTATTCACTTTCATTTCATAACTCAAAATACCGTTGGTTATACCCTTGGTTATTATCTTGTAGTCCTTATATGCACGGTTACTGATGAAAACTGTGAATCTCAAAAATGCTTTCTGCCCTCCTGAAACCTCACCAAGAGCCCCCGTTGTGTATGCCTGCTCTCCCACTCCCTGGATAGCCTCCTCACCTCCCCTGCCATCACCTATTCAGCCAAAAGTACTTGCTGTTTCTGTGACTGACTTTGCTATGAAATGTTGCCTTTTCGCATCTATCCTGTCTGATAGCCGAGGTTACATATAGGCTTTGTCCTTAAACCTCCTCAAACTCCCAAATGTAAAGTGATTTCCTGTTAACCCCCTGTTTTCTGCTAACTGGGGTCATAGCCGCGGCTAGCACTCAAATTGAGAAAAAATAAAGATGATGGCTGTTCCATTTATAAACGCCAGGTTCGTTAGCAATTTACCCGAGACATGGCCATCTAATTTGGAGAAGGAAGTAGCCCCTTGTCCATCAAATACTTAAAAAAAGAACTGTCTGAAAAGCCCCAAGCCAATAAATGATCTTGAGCCAATGCTTCATGCCCAAGTTCTTTTCTGTAATGATATATTGAGAGACCACTTCAACCTGGTGAGTTCTTTTCCCCCAATCAAGGTGCCACACAATAGATCATATATCTAATTCAAACTAGCCCTATCTATGATTCATATAGATTCACATAAATCCCTTCCCTGTGCCAACGATGAACCAAGAACCAGAAAGAATGGAAAGAACAGACTAGAACAGAAAGAATATATATTTATTTCAAATATAGGTTCAATTCATATTTGCACTAAATGGTTACACAGGCCACCATCTCTGTGGCACAATACAAAGCTTCAATACAAAATTCACTTTTTCTTTGAATGTTACTGTTGTCTCCTGTCAATGGAAGACACACGCAAAATAACTGTTCCACCTCTTGTCCCAGAAACCCCAAGCTTCAATTATATTCAGCAGTCCTCTGATTTAAGGCCTGTTCTGGGGTGTGGGATCAGTTAGGAATTTTGTTTTTGGACAAGGACACTCTTTTTGTTTGGGGAAGTTGGGTTGGCAGGGACAATAGATGTACCCAATTACTTAAAATTACCATATCTTGAATTACCGCTGGGAAAGAGGGCAGAGGGTTCAAACTCCCCCAGCTCCCCCTGATTCAATCTGTATGGGATTTAATTACATTATTATTCAGTAAAATATGCTACAGGTCTACTGACTTTTCCCCCCACCAACTACTAAGGGAAGCAATTAAGGCAAGCAGATCCCCCACACACTTGTTTTTTTTTGGATTAAGCTACTTACATTGGAAAGCTCTGTTTCTGGTGCTCATGAAAATAAGCAGGGCTCCTCTTTTGGGGAAGAACAAGGATCTGGTCTGGCACTTCATTCAGAGATAGCCACCAGCCTTCATCCCTCTGTTTCTGCTCTCCTTTCAACAATCCCTGCCTCTTTTGTCTTTCTCAATTGCTGTCTCCAATACAGTGTTAAATCTCCATCCAGCTTTCAATAGTGACACAGCGATGATGGTTAGGCAGCTATCCTGACAAGGTTACATTTTTCCACCTTCCTTCAGTATTTCACCCAGATGATGTTTAGGTCAGTCAGTCCTCAAGATTTTTAGGCAGCTTGCCCAGGATTCACTTAGTTGGTTTTTAGTCATGTTTTCCCTATTTGGCTTGTGCAGCCACTTGTTAACTGCACAGTCCCTCCTAGAGACATTGAGATCAGGAGGTGCTAACCTATAAGCACTGAATTTTCATTGGACCCCTTACGGTTATCATATGTGATCTCAACACCCTCTAAGTCCAGATCCAACCCCTCCTCCTCACCTGAACCCTGATGTGATTCTTGAGTCCTCTTCTCTGTTTTCTTCCCAATGGCTCTTGTTTTTTTGTAGAGATAAGATCTGCTCGAGAGGTAGCCACTGTGGAAGCCGATAGGCAACAGCGGTCCACTGGCTCCACTCTCGGGACAAGCCCACAGAAGGGGAAAAAAGCTGGATAGCTAAAAAAAAACAACAGAGATCCTGAGTATTGGAGGGGATTGAGTTCAGTATTGCACAGTAGAGATCTGAAGACCGTGTTAACTGCACAGGCAGCCTAACAGATTGCAAGGTGTTCATGTATGTAAGCAGGCAGAGGGCGGAACTCTGGAGGAGGGGAGGGAGCACTTAGGTAGTCCAGAAAGGATCCGCAGAGTTGGATTGGTGGACCCAGGATAGTAAGAGGGGCACAGAGAGGGGGGGTGATGAACAGAAAAACAAGGGAGAGAAGGCACGGGAGAGGAAAAAGGGGACAGGAGCGGGACAGAGGAGCGACAATGATAAAGGGGAAGTGGCTCGGGGCAGAGCAAAAGAAAGGAAAGGAAGTAGCACAAGTAACGGAGAACAGGAGCAGCGTCTTCACCAAGGCAAGGAAAGTACCGCGGGTTGGGCCCCGAATGTAATGGAATCCTTAATGGATTCTGAGCCACCAGAAATTCCACAAACGTTGGGAAGCCCTGCGCGTGACAGTATGCCCCCATCCAAAGTCTGTTCCTCCAGGTTTACCCGGGCAAGCTCGATGAAACTTTCTAACCAACTGTGGGGCATGGACGAAGGATTTGGGCTCCCAAGAGTCTTCCGAAGATGGGTATCCTTTCCAGTGTATGAGATATTCCAAACGCCCCTTATGGTAGCGCGAATCACAAATTTGAGATACTTCATATTCATCAGGCAAATGATATAGAGGACAGGGACCTTCACGTCTAGGCATAGATGCTGAACCTGGGACTGTGGATTTGAGGAGAGAGGAGTGGAAGACTGGATGGATGCGTGACAGACTTTTTGGCAGTCTAAGGTGATATGCAACTGGGTTAATCTTGGCAAGTATCGCAAAAGGCCCAAAATATCTAGGTGACAGCCACCGGGGCAAGTACTCAGTTGACAGCCATACCATTGGCACTACTTTCCAATCAGGGCATGCCCTACGGAAGCGATCCACATGTGCCTTGTATCTGTTGCGAGACTCCATTAGGGCTTTACTTGCTGTCTGATGGGGGGCAGCAATGTTCTTGAGGGTAGCTTCTATCGTGGGAATGTCAGTATGGACCGGACTGTCTAAAGGTAGGCCTTGAGGATGCTGACCATATGTACAATAGAAAGGACTGATCCCTAAGGCCAAGTGACCCGAGTTGTTGTAAGCGAACTCAGGTGTAGGTAAGAGTGACACCCAGTTGTCTTGAAACTGATTGGAATAGCAGCAGAGATACTGTTCCAATGTGGCATTGAGGCATTCAGTTTGCCCATTTGTTTTGGGATGGAAACCTGAAGAAGATGCCCTGTCTATTCCCAAGCAATTACAGAGAGCTGTCCAAAAACGAGAGGTGTACTGACTTCCCCTGTTGGAAATAACAGTCTCGTGCAGACCATGCAGGCGTAAAATGTCCCGAATGAACATTTCTGCCATTTTGGAAGCCGAGGGCACCACTGCCAAGGGAGAAAAATGTGCCAGCTTAGAGTAAGAGTCCACCGTGACCATTATGCAAGTACACCCCTGAGATTCTGGGAGGTCCACGATGAAATCCGTGGATATCTGGGACCAGCGCCTGAGAGGGACCGCAGTCTGATGGAGTAAGCCATAGGGTCTTTGAGTGCTGTACTTATTTCTGGCACATACTGCACAGGCCTTACAGAATCTGTCAACATCGCTAGCCATTTTAGGCCAATAAAAAGAGCGGGAAATTAATTTGAGTGTGTTTTTCAATCCTCGATGCCCGGCTGTCTTGCTATCATGGCACCACTGCATTATCTTCTGTTGAAGGAGAGGAGTGGGAATGTAAACCTTCCGGTCAATTAACAAAATCCCATCTTTTTGTTCAACCTGGTGGGAACTCAGAGATAAAACAGTTTGTGTGGTGGCTGTAGCGGTCCTAAGATCTTGCAAAAAGGAGAACACCTGATAGACATTTCTTGGAAACATGGGGTTAGGTGGTTGTTCAGTGGGACTGTCAAATGACTCTCTACGAGAGAGAGCATCCGCCAACCCATTCTGACTGCCAGGGATGTAAGTCACAGTAAATTCAAGGTGACTAAAGAAATGTGCCCATCGGACCTGCCTAGAATTGACACACTCCATATTCTGTAAAACCATAAGGATTTTATGGTCAGTGCGGATGAGGAAGGGACGAACACCCCCTTGAAGCAGGTGCCTCCACTCTTCGCAGGCTGTTTTAATTGCCAATAGTTCCTTTTCGATAACAGAATAATTCAGTTGGCTAACCGTCAAGGTCTTGGACAAACAGGCTATTGAATGTTCCACCCCATTCCTTTCTTGGAGAAGGACCGCCCCTAAGGCCCCAGTGGAAGCATCAGCCTCAACGATGAACTCTCTGGATTGATCTGGTTGAAATAATATTGGAGCTGAACAGAAGAGTTCTTTAAGCTTCCGGAAAGCCTGCTCAGCTTCTTCGGTCCACCGAAAGGGATGGCTTCCTTTCTTCAAGAGTCCCGTGATGGGTAACACTACCTCTGAAAACTTGACAATAAACTTCCGATAGAAGTTGACCAAGCCAAAAAACCTCTGAATTTCCTTAACAGACGAAGGAGTAGGCCAGTCCAGAATGGCAGCTACCTTTGCAGGATCCATCTTGATTCCTTGTTGAGAAAGAATATATCCCAGATACAGAACAGTGGAAGCTTTGAAAACACATTTTTTTGGCTTGAATAGCAATTTGTTTTCCAGGAGTCGGTGTAGTACTGCCTGAAGATGCTGGTCGTGTTCCTGAGGATCTTGGGAGAAAACCAGGATATCATCCAGATACACTATGGTATTGAGGTTTAGGATATCAGAAAACAAGCGGTCCATGAATTGTTAAAAGATGGCTGGGGCATTCACTAGACCAAAGAGCATGACCCGGTATTCACACAGGCCGTAGGTGGTAGGAAAGGCTGTCTTCCATTCATCACCGCTCCGGATCCGGAGCAGATGGTACGCGCTTCTGAAATCCAGCTTGGAGAATATTGATGCTCCCTGAACGGCCTCCAGAATGTCTGAAATGAGGGGCAGGGGATAACGATCCCTAATCATTAGCTTATTAAGGCCCTGGTAATCTATACAAGGTCTGAGATTCAAGGAATTCTGTTTGGGGATAAAGAATAGGGAAGAACCAGCTGGCGACCTGGAAGGTTGAATAAGACCGTTCTGTAGGTGGGCATCCAAGTATGCCCTTAGAGCCTTCTCTCTACCAGAGATAGGGCGAACATCTGACCAAAAGGAACCAAGGCATTGGGGATCAGGTCTATAGAGCAGTCCTCTGGATAATGAGGGGGTAAATCAAGGACGGTCTTGTTTACAAATACTTTCTGATATCTTCTCAACTCTGATGGAATGCAACAAATACCCTTGGTTTGGTCTTTGTGGGTTGGCAGCATTTGGGCAGTGTCCTTGGGTTCATGGGAAAAACAATCACATTGGCAATACAAGGAAAGGAAAGCCAAGGAGTTCTTGTGCCAATCGATAGTCGGGTTGTGCCTCCTGAGCCAAGACACCCCTAGGATCACAGGGAAGTGTGCTGCCCATATGATGTCAAAGGCTAGCTTCTCAGTATGTTGTCCCACTGTAATATGCAGTGATTCTGTAGTAGGGTTATGGGACCGGAGGTGAGGGGCGTGCCATCCACTTCTTCAACCTTTTAGTCTTCATTGCGCCTGAGGCGATGCAATTTCACTTGATCCGCCCAAAAGGTGTCAATAAAGTTGCCTGCCGCTCCGCAGTCAATCAGAGCGAGGGCTTCAATGTTCCTTTCTTGTGGATGTATTTGGAGTTTGACTACCATCAAACGGGAGTCCTCCGAGTCATTCGGAGGTGCCACAGATAAGGTCACAAAGAGACTGTTGGAAAAACCTCGGTAGCCCGTCCCTACTAGGTCCGAGGTCGTCCATTTCCCGATCTCTGGGGAGGAATCTCAGGGCAGTTCTGAAGGAAATGTTTGTCTGAGCCACAGTACATACACAAACCAGCATCTCTTCTATGACACTGTTCTTCCTGAGTCAATGGTCCCCTGGCGGCTCCTATCTGCATCGGCTCTTCTTTAACCGTTCAGTTCAAGGTGGGAGGTGGTACATAGGGTGATGGGCCAGAGGTGGACAAGGCTTGATTCTTTTTCGTCTCTGATCTTTGTTCCCCTAGCCGGTAATCGATCTGTAACACCGTTGACAGGAGATCTGACAAAGTTGCAGGTCAGGGATTCGGGCCAACTCATCTTTTATCTCTTCTTTGAGTCCCCTCCAGAAGATCACATACTGCACCTGTTCAGCCCAACCGGCCTCGGACGCCAGCCTTTTAAATGTGGCGATGTAGGTAAGTAAATCCATAGTGCCTTGATGGATGTCTAGTAATTCTTCACAGGCTCCATACGATATTTCTGGGCACTCAAATGTTTGTTTTAATAGTGCCAGAAACCCCTCGTAGTCACGAAGTACTGGGTCTTTGGCTGTAACCAAAGGAGTGGCCCAGGCTAGGGCGTTACCAGTCATATTCGACACCATATAGCCCACCCGGGCATGTTCAGACGCATAAGCGTGGGGTCGAAAGGCAAAATGAATCGAACATGCTTCAATTAACTCTTTTAGTTTTTTAGGGGACCCATCATATTTGCCTGAGGAGAGGGCCATTGGGGGTAGATCAGTAGGGGGCGGTTCTCTGGCGGTAACCATCTGGCGGAGTGCAGTGATTTCAGACTTTAGATTTTGAACCTCCAGAGTCAGGCCCTGAACAACAGCTACTAGTTCTTGAATCTGTTCAGTGATAGACATAGCGAGATTTTGGTGTTGCAAACTATCAGATCTGCTCTCAACACCCTCTAAATCCAGATCCAACCCATCCTCCTCACCTGAACCCTGATGTGATTCTTGAGTCCTCTTCTCCTTTTTCTTCCCGATGGCTCCTTTTTTTTGTAGAGATAAGGTCTGCTCCAAGAGGTAGCCACCATGGAAACCGATAGGCAACAACGGTCCACTGGCTCCTCTCTCGGGACAAGCCCACAGAAGGGGAAAAAAGCCGGATGGCTAAAAGAAAAACAACAGAAATCATGAGTATTGGAGGGGATTGAGTTCAGTTCCAACTGCAAAATGCCCTTGCAAGGACCTTTTGAATCAGTTTTTCTTGCACACAGCAATTCTTTCAATGGAGCAACTGAAAGTGAAACACTGCTGTTCATTTTGTCATTCACAATGTGCATTTTCAAATCCTTTCTGCAGTCTGGTTTTATTTTGCACATTCTCCTTATTTCACTTGCAGAAGGTCACACATTCTCCATTCACTAGCCACCTTGGCTCTGTTAAATTTTAAGGCTGGCTTTTCATTCTGCCACTGTGCCCTTCCATGACAAAAATGTATTTCACATTAGAGGCCTAACCTGGAATTTCTGGTAATTTTCCTGGACTGAAAATATCCTGTATACTGCCCCCCGGCCCCTCTACTCTTGTCCTTGGTGTTTGGTCTGAGACAGAGCAGGGAAGAGTGTTTTTTCCGGTTCACATTATAAATAAAGCACATCCTGCTCTTTTCCTTCTTTAGAAAGGTGTCCTCTGGTACTTTCCTCCTTGCTCTTGCATTCTGGGGTATGGTCATGGAACACCCCCTCTCTTTGTTGTTTCCTTTGTCTCCTTTTCTGATTCCCTGGGGTCTTCCCTGGACTACAATTTCTCAGTTCCTCAGGCTGGAAGGGAAGGAGGTTAATCATTCTATAGGTAGGAATAGAAAGAGAGGTTAAGTATTTTGTGCAAAACTTATTTCAGTTGGAAATATTACACAGAATTTGAAAAACAACATCACATAATTATAATACAAGACATGTAATAGAATTATACATTTGTCACATTTTCAATTTGCATTTTTGAAACAATTTCTTTGTTTGCATTTTTGATTGTTATCAAATTACTTCCTCTATATATATATATATATATATATTTTGCTTCCACCTGAGGTTTTCATTCTTACCTTTCATTCCTCTGATGGTCCCTCAGCTCGAACTTCATTTGGCTCCTCAATCAGTCATAACGCTTGTCCGGGATGACAGCTTTTCAACTGATTGATATGGACCCATTTCTCTTCCATCTTTACTCCTTCTTGGATGCAGATCTTATAGGCCACAGGTAATATGTTGTCTACAATTTCAAAGCTAGCATGCTAAAACATAAGAGGTTTCCATTCATTGGTCTGATTCCTCCGAAAATTATACAGGTAAATCTTGTCACCTGTCGTGTACTCCTTTGTGGTCTTTAGGCTGTAGTACCATCGAGTACTGACTGCACGTCTGCACTGGACTCTGCCGCCGGCTGCCTTCGCCTGGATTAATTGCTGATCTTTACATTTCACTGCGACCTTTGGATTGTTTGGACACTGGGCTCCGCCCATTTCCCACGCTTCCTCTACAAATCTGATGCCCGCGCGCACCAGCGCGTGCGCACCAAGCCGAGTACCATCGAGTACTGACTGCACATCTGCACTGGACTCTGCCGCCGGCTGCCTTCGCCTGGATTAATTGCTGATCTTTACATTTCACTGCGACCTTTGGATTGTTTGGACACTGGGTAATTGTTATACCCCTTATAACTTTTAAGCCACTTTTCAAATTACTCAAACAGCTAACTTTTGCCCATTTCTCTCTTATTGAAATAGACTCCACCCATTTCCCACGCTTCCTCTACAAATCTGACACCCGCGCCCACCAAGCCGAGTACCATCGAGTACTGACTGCACGTCTGCACTGGACTCTGCCGCCGGCTGCCTTCGCCTGGATTAATTGCTGATCTTTACATTTCACTGCGACCTTTGGATTGTTTGGACACTGGGTAATTGTTATACCCCTTATAACTTTTAAGCCACTTTTCAAATTACTCAAACAGCTAACTTTTGCCCATTTCTTTCTTATTGAAATAGGCTCCTCCCATTTCCCACGCTTCTTCTACAAATCTGACACCCGCGCGCACCAAGCCGAGTACCATCGAGTACTGACTGCTGAGCGCTGCTCCGCGGATCAGCGTCGGCACGTTTCCCTTCCGGCCATTTTCAAACACTCTTCACTGCAGCCCCTTTTTTTTTTGTTGTAACTACCGACACTTTGCTTGTGGTCACGTACGTGTTGTACATTGTTACGGTGATTAACTACTCTCACTTACAACCAAAACGTGAGTCTAGAACTAATATGCTTAGATTAACGTCCGGCATGCCACGTGTCCCAAGTTTATTCCTGCAACAGAGGAGTCTCCCAAAGTCCCCCGTGAAGACTCACCCTCCTAAGGTGGGACTGAGTTAAAAAAAAAATATAGCTTTCTCCCCGGATATTCGTACCTTTTTGAAAAATCCTGATGCAACGGACACAATTAATGGTGACGTCAACACTAAAAGAACCAGCGCTCGAGTAGGAGCCAATTTAGCTCTACTGGAGCAGGGCAAAACCACAGAAGTGATCGAATTTTCTGGTGTTTCTGACGCCACCATGCAACACTGTGCCTCTATGACAACTGGTACCGCAATAGGGGAGCAGTCTAGGGCTCCTGCTTATCTGCCTGAATTTTCTATTCCATCACTCCCCGCAAAATGTAATTTACCCATTAAAAAATGTGCACCCTTGCCTCTATGCTCCCAAATAGTTGATCCACTATTCACTAAGTCAGTGGAAATTAGGAAGGAAGTAATTCAGAATCAAGAGTTATGCAATGATCCTCTCATAATGCCCTTGCCTGATTCGACTTCTACTCAAGCGATTGATGATGGGGCTATAGAGTTATCCTCCTCTCCTCCTCCTATTGCTAAAGGCTCTAATATTTCTAATCTATCCAAAACCCCTGAACTTTACACCACGGACGAGCCTGACGATATTATTTCACCCGAGAACTCCCAATTGTCAGCAGCCTCGTCATTTTCTAAACCTCTTCCTCGTCCATCATTTGGTTTTCCATCAATTTCGAACCCTGCTCTTGAAGCGGCACTAGCTGCAATTAATACAAGCATATTCTCGATTGTAAAGCTTTTTGAAGTTTTAGACCATAGATCTATGGATCAACATGAGTCTGTTTTACTGCTTCACAAAAAAATCGACTGGATTGCTTTATATGCTATTAATTGCCCTTCCCAAGCAATGGTGGTCGATTCTTCATATGTAATGCCTTTGGAAAGAACATCAGCTGAAGAAGCTATTGATGTGGATTATGCATTAACTGCTCAATCTCCATCCGCTGTCTCAACAGAAGCAATTCTCAATTCTCCTGATGTTCAATTAATAGAGAAACCGTTATATGAGGTATTCACTAACCATCCGCGCCTTAACAGGCGAAAAAGAAGAGGCAATAGGAAACGTACATCACAAAATTTTGATATATCGAAATATAACCAGGATATTGAAGAAAGACCTCCAACAAATTCAAAAAAATCTAAAAAAAATGTGCCAGCTTCCAAAACCAAAAATTCCAAATCAAAAACGAAAAAATGTATTTCAAATTTGGTTAATGCTGAATTATCAGTTTTAGATGCTGTGAGCATCTCCCCGATGTTGAGCCTAAATGGGCAATCTGTTTCTCGCCCGACTACTTTGATGACTACGGAGGCTGGTGTTCTCTCCAAAGGTAAGAAGCTCGATCATTCACTCTCTGAACCTAAAGGCAATGAGGAATTGCAGATTTCGCTAAATGACCTCATGATTTATCTGTTTATCCATTTGACCCTACCATTGATGATGTTTGTTTTGGCCTTCACAAGGGGCCTTCTGCTCAACCTTTGGCAAAAACGAATTTCCATGTGAATTTTGATGTCCCGACTCCCCAATTTAGAACCCTGGATCAAAAGAGGTTGGACATAGTGACTAGTTTAGCGGCCTCTGGTGGCAATATGCCACTATCAAACTTGCCCCCTCCATCCACATCTAATGCCACTATGACCATGTGTCAACAGCTCTCAAATCTAAAAGTATGTACCACTAAGAGCTCCATTCACAGTGCTCACAACTCACTAGCTACCTCATCATTGTGACCCCCCCTGACATCATATATGAGGAAGTGAGATCAGTGATACATCTGCCCAACCCCCTATGTTACAGGAGGAGCACATCAAAGCAATTGTGCTTGATAGGATTTTTGCGGATCTGTTTCCTAACCGCTCAACTCTTCTGTTAATTCTGAATTCTGTACCATCTCTAAGTCAAGTCACATCTGATGATATTGATCGTGTTTGGTACCCGATTCCTGCACAGCAAGATGTTAGCGTTATGAACATCAACTCAAAAATTGTTAAGAACTTAATTTGGAATGAAAGGCAGGAATTATATAACCCGGGTTTATGTCTAGAAGCGTTTTTGCCTCCATCTACACAAACCGAAGCTGCATCAAATATCCTTAGTCAAAATGACAATCAAGCAAAATCTTGCTGTTCATATAAGAATGACATTAGACTTATAACTTTACCTCCTTTGTCCAAATGGAATTGGATAGCTCAGAAAATAAATAACAGCCAAACACCTCAGAATCATTAGGATAAATATTTGGGCCTATCCCATTCTTGCTCCATGATTTCCTGGAACACTAGAGGTTTTAGTCATTTTCTATTTAATAATTCATCGAACTTAAATAACTATGACATTGTACTTCTCCAGGAAACGTGGCTTCGTGCAATCCCAATATGGGAAGATCATCAAATTAATATTGCGCCGGCATCTAATCATACGAAAGGTCGACCAACTGCTGGTCTGTTGATAGCAGTACGCACGGATGCCCAATTATCACTTGTCGCGTGGCCTTCCCCTGATGCTGGGATACAAGCAGTTGTACTATCCACTAAGAACATTAATCATCCTCGATCCAAATTGTTTTATAATTAATATATATTTGAACCCACTGTCGCCATCTGAAGCCCAATTCATAGATAAAATTGACAATCTATTAAATCTGGCATTAACCAGATCTAACATTGGATCTGTATTAATAGCGGGTGACTTTAATCTGAATTGTCTGAGCCCGAATATTAAATATGATTCTAGAGCCTATAAATGGGGTAAGCATGTTACAACAAGGAAGCTTACAATGTTGAATGGTTCAACATCAGAGGATTGACCCCCAAAGCCAACTTGGTCCAGGATGGAAAGTAATTCTATTTTAGATTATATATTCATTTCTGAGGAGGCCAACAAGTTGATAGCCACCTTCAAGATAATTCCATCTAAACTTAGTGATCACAATATACTTCAAGTCTCGTGGCTCCATCACCCGGTTGAGGACCAAATCTATTACCAATCATCTATTGATATTAATAATTCTGGTAATCGTTTAAAATGGTACCCTGCCATGGTCACGAGATTGCAAATCAAAATATCTAAATTAAAGCATACAACCTCTTGTCCATCAGAGACTTTTTATAGTGATTGTATCCAAATATTGAAATTAGAAAACCACAAAACATCTCGATCACTGGTCGCTCATAAATACCCCCGAATAATTCTGATTTCCGATTTAAAAAAAGAACTAAAAGATAACTTACGGAATCCAGTAGTCAGAGGGTCCAAGGTACTAACAAATCAACTAAAGAGACAATATAAAAACCAAATTAGACAAATTATCCAAAACTTTAAACAAGAAAGTGCGAGAGAAAAAAAATGCTAAAGGCAATTATGTCAAAATCAGCTGGGGAGATATTGAAAATACTTAATTCTACGTCCACCTTAACTCATAGATTTATGTTATTGAGCCCCATCCCCGAAGCAGTGTGGACAACTCATTTTCAAGAACTGTTATATAAACCTGTTGAAGGGAATGATGAAATAAATATTATGCCTAGTTTAGCAGAATTTAAATTCGATGAATTGGACATTTTGATTTTAATAAAGAAACTGAGCTCCTCAAGAGCTCTAGGTCCCGATCAGCTCACAAATGTAATTCTTAAACAAAACCCTAAAATGTGGGCGTCTGTGCTCTATATGATATTTACTGAAGTCATAAAGTCAGGACAAATCCCTGACTCGTGGCAACAAGCTATACTAATTCCTATATTCAAAAAAGGCGATCGGTCGAATCCGAACAACTGTAGGCCGATTGCCCTCCTAGATGCCCCGGGGAAGATATTTGCGAAATTGATTTTGAAAGACTTTGCAAAATGGCTCACTAACAACAATCTTTTAGACATTAATCAATCAGGCTTTGTGCCAGGGATTGGGACCATGCAAAATTTATTCATTTTATCTATTTTAAAAGCACAAGCTATTTTAGCTAAACATCCACTTTTTATTGCTTTTATAGATTTTAAACAAGCATTTGATTCGGTATCAAGACAGATTTTATGGAGAAAACTTCTTGACGTTGGATGTCAGCCATATATTAGTTTTTTAATACATACATTTTATACAAATACATCTATAAGGGTCAAACTAACATCCAAGGGCTTGTTAACACAACCAATTTCGACTAACACAGGTCTAAAACAAGGATGCCCTTTTGCCTCGATATTGTTTAATTTCTATATTAACAATATTTACAGTGCTTTTATTACGGTGCGCTCCTTCCCACCAAAATTGGCCAATCAGGAAATTGCATACCTTTTGTATGCTGATGACCTTATGATATTAGATCAGACCCCAATTGGCCTGCAAAGGAAATTAGCAGCCCTTTATGAATATGCACAAGTGAATGAATTGATAATCAATACATTCAAATCGAATATTCTAGTTTTCCAACATAACCGCACAACTAGTGAATATAAATTCAAATGGTTTTTGGGACATACTAGTTTAAAGCAAGTATTCGAATATAAATACCTGGGTGTAAATATAAATGGCCATTATGCTTATTCCCTTTACAAAACAGAACTTATTGCGCGTATGAAATCACTTGCAATACAGGATAAAGCATTACAGAGGAAATACGGAAATTTCTCCATCATCCCTGCAAGAACCTTTTATCTACAAAAAGTTCTACCGACAATAGTTTATGGCAGTCAGACAAAGATAAACCCAATGGCAACCACATGGGACACACTAGTAGGTATATACTGGAAACATATCCTACTGGTCCCACGGTCTACCCCAATTTCGCTGATAAGACATGAATTGGGGCTTATATCTTTGAAGACATCAGTTGCTTGGCTGATGTTAGCATTATATAGAAAGATTATAATGTCTACTGACCAAAGTAAAAACATGTTTCCAATAATCAAAAAGGCACTCAACAAACTGGCATTTGTTCCCCTGCGAGAATGGAAAGAGTTGTTCACCCAATATATTCAACAAGCTAACATTTCAGTAGAGCAATTGATAGAATCACCAGATAAAGCAAAACTGAAATTATGGAGATACGATTGGATCAACACAACGGAACAAATTATAAAATATCAAGCGGTTAATTTAGGTGCCTTTGAAATACGTGCTATGAATGTGTTACCACAATATCTGATTCAATTTCCGAATAGAAAATACGCGGATGCATTTTTGCGATTTAGGTTTAATTTATTACCTACGAAAGCAAAATTGGCTTCTCTGGATAGATCTGGAAAACTATCCAAGATATGCACCTACTGTGAACTTTTTTGATTCAGTTCAAACTATGAGACATCTTCTAATAGATTGTACCAAACTGGTTGACATGAGAAAGAAATATCTTTATAGACATTTTAAACATCGACGAATACTGACTCACGATGAACTATGGGTAACAATCTTCAACACCTCTAATACGTCCTTGATTATTGACATCATTCATTTTATAAAGGAACTTAACTTGATACAAATAGATGGAAGTTGTAAATGGAAGTGAGAAAACGTTCAAAGTAAGATGACTGATCCAACATTGCAAAGAAATTGGTAAAACAAACCCAGGTTGATGATTGGCTAGTGATACTGCAAACTGTAAACAAACTGAACTAAAATATTATGTAACTTCCTATATATTACTCGATGTAAATGAGAGATAATTGTAATTTTCAGATGCTTGTATTCATTATCACAGTAATTATGTATACAATTGAAAAAGTTCTTTATTCAACTGAAACAATTTCTTGAATAAAAAAAAAAGGTTTGTTTTCATTCCTTCACCCAACTTCATTAAACTCGATCATAAGCAAAAGCTTGCTGGAGGTGCTTCCTTAAATATACAATATACTCATGTTTAGTGGATGCAATAATCAGTGTCTGCTCCTGAGTTCTATAGAGCAGATGCTGAGGTAACACCATTTTTTGTTTGGTCATAATCTCAAAAGGAAACATTTTAGTTGCAGAAGATGGTGTAGACCTAATAGCAATCAGGAAAAGCAGTAATCGAATGTCCTAACTGGATCCAGAGTCTGCCACAAACCTCTTCAGTATGCTCACAATTCTCTTGTATCTCGCAACTCCCCCTGCTCAAGGCCAGGCAGTAAACAATGTTCAGTTTTCTTTTTACCCCTTGAATCTCCCACATTTTCACCATCACCTCGCTGGTAAAATGACTTCCTTGGTACAACTCAATTCTTTATGGGAGGGCAAAATGAGAGAAGATTTGGCTGATCATTAGCTCTGCAGCTGTCTCAACCTTACAATTCAGGGCAGGAAGACATTCTATCCACTTTGTAAATGGTAAAGCGTCCTTTCGCCGACACCTTTTTTCAGGACAGGTGTTTTGCCGTAGGAGTTTTTCCAAAAACTCCATCGAAATATATTGGGGGGTGATAAAGGGCAAATAAATGGTTGGGGATGGTGGGAAATAAAAAGAAATTGTCAAAGGAAGGTGGGCTTGGGGGTGAACCACCCAAAAATAATTTAAAAGAAATGGCGATAACATTTTTCAGAAAAACTCCTGCGGCAAATCACCTGTCGTAAAAACGGGTGTAGGTTAAATTACATGGAACCTTGTAAACCAACATCTTACAGTCAACATGTACTTGTTTCCTCTAGAAGAGCGAATCAATGGCCCAATGAAATCAACTTGCCAATCTGACCATGGCAGTGCCATTCACCTTTTCTGTAGGAGAGCTCTGTGTGTGAGTGAAATGGGTTTAAATAAATGTCAAGGTCATGGCCCATTTATGGTCAGTATGCAACCTTGCACAAGATTTCTAATGTCGTATGAAACCCCCTTTGAATGGCAGTGGCTGTGTCATGGGCATGATTCAACATCAGGCTATGGAATGAGGTAGGTACCAACCACTGATCACATTCAGATGGAACATTTTACAAAACTTCATCAACATGTGGAGATCCTCTTTAACAGTATAATTGGATTCTGTTAGGGGTCTTCAATGTGTCGATAGAATTTCCCAATACTCGAGTACTCTTTCTGTGCAGGGATCAAATCTGCATCCAGGGTATCTTTACTCCAATGGGCAGTCGAGGGCTCACTGTTGGAACGTGTTTGTAACCTGGTGACAGCATTGACTTGGATTTCACCAAGCAGGGATTCCATCTCAATGAAATCCCCATCCAGAGCTCCAGGCGTAGCCCGCTGGTGAGCCAGGCCATTAGCAGTCTTATCTGGCTACTCTATTTTGGAATGATCTCCTGCCTTCTTCCAAAACATGGTCATCTAATTTGCGGTCACCATGTCATCAATCGAATGGATCAGTTTGCTATGCTTCAAGGGCTTTTTATTGGCACAAAGCATGCTTCGATTTTTCCAATTAATCAGGCGTTCCATGAACCCATTTCTGACATAATCAGAGTCAGTGATTAAGACCAGTTCTTTAAGTTGGCGGTGTACTGCAGTGAGGATGGCTTGATAAACAGCCATCAATTCTGCCACATGACTAATTTGGGGTCCTATTTTGTAGCCAGCAGTGGACTCTGGGGTATCATTCACCCAGGCATTCCCAATACCCCACTTCTTTTTCCCCCTGTCATTGCCAACCAGGTAGGAGCAGCTACCTAAATAAACTGTGGGTACCCCCTGGCACGTGTCTTCTTCACAGACATTGTACCGGGAAGTAAATACACCTCCATATTGTTTTTGGTCATTAGACTTCAAGGCAGTTTTCTTGAGCACAATCATGCAGGTCAGCCAATCCTTGCGCTAGAGGACTTTTCTTGTTTTGGCCATATCTGACCTCCACAGGAAAGCCTTGCTTGGACACAACAATCCAGGAAATAATTCTGGAATTACTCACATTCCCCTCCTGGATTCTGTGACTTTCTAAGTATTGCAAGGGTTGGTGAGGAGTCTCTACGATGATGTGTCCCCCCTGGACAAATAGATGGTAGTGTTACAAAGCCCACACCAATGCCAGAAGTGCCTATTCCTAGTCTTGAATATTTCCTCTATAGAGAACAAAGTTTTTCTCGCGTGCAAGATGATTTTGTTGACCTTGTGAAGCTTCTGGTGCAATACGGCTGTAAGGCAAATATCTGAGCATCTCATTTCAAAGAAGAGCTCCTTATTCTTGATGGGGTATTCCAAACAAGGTGCTTGGCAAAGGCTTATTTTCAGTTGTTTAACTGCCTTGGATTTTCTGGTCCCCAGTCCAACTTGAATCCGGCCATTAATAAATGGATCAAGGGTCGAGTGACCTCTGCATAGTCTTCAATGAATTTCTGGCTGTAATTAGCAAGTCCAAGAAGGATTCTTAATTCTCACAGAATAGTGGGGACTTTTCATTCCAATAAGGCATGCACCTTCTTTGCCTGGACATTGTGACCCTCAGCAGTGATTTTTTGCGCCCTAAGAAGTTCACTCAGGTCTTACACCTATGTGCCTTCTAAAAGGACAGTTTTGCTCCGGCTGTCTGCAACTGGTAAGAACATAGCAGGTTTCTGCTATATGTTCTTCTACGGTTGAGCACTTGATCAAAACATTATCTTCATAGGCCAGGTTCACCTGTTTACTCACATCAGACATGTCCTTATCTAGAAAGATGTTGAACTCATTGCAGACATTATGTATCCAAATGGGGTTTGTGTCCACATATATTGCTGCCCCCCGATGGTAAAGGCAAGTTTGTATTGGTCTTCTCTACTCACGGTTACATACAGTAACCATTTGTCAAGTCAGTGGTTGTGTACACTTTTGACTCTTGAATCTGTGCCATCCCTTGATCAATGTAAGGCAGTGGCCAACTTGACATGTGTACCCATTTGTTCAAGTCCCTCAGCTCTGCGCATAGTCTCCTTTGGCCGTTTGGTTTAAGTGTCCCCAGTACCTGGTTGTTAAAAGTACTGTGTATCGGACAAATTATCCCATGGGATTATAAGTTCTTAACAAACTCTGTGAGTGAATCCATGGACACGAGAGGTAACCGGTATTGTTTACTAAACACTGGAGCCATCTCTGGGGTCCGTGGATTTGGTCTTTGAATGAATAGAGATGTGTCCACAGTGATATGTGTCCACTGAAAAGATATCATGGAATTCCAGGAACACCTCTTTCAGCTTTTGTCTTTGCTCCTCAGTCCCACAGACATCAACAGAATTGATCCGTTCTTCAGCCATCTGCTTGAAACCTGGAAAGACTTAGAACTTGTCAATTTCAGCGATATCCTTCAGTTGGGTGTAGAGATCTATGTTTATGGTGATAACCTGGATGGGAGGTTCCATGAATTTGAGGTAATTATCATTCACTATAAATGCCACCTTGTCCTTCCTGATGCCACAGATCAGGTCTACTACCCCATAAGGGCATGAATAGTACACCAAGAAATTCCCCCATGATAACCTTTTCTGAGAAGCTACCATCACATTTTCAGTTGTAACTTGAGTCTCGAAATGAGGATTGTGATGCAGTTGTGGCAACATAAGCACCTTAGAATAAGATTTACAATTACAGCTGACCACTGTGTGACTTATCATTGCTAAGAAAATCCCTAAGGTATGATTCTGCATTAACTCAAATTGACATTTATGCATATGTTTTCAGTTCCTTGGTTCTCTCAGTTTAATTTCTCTTGAAACATGTGTACAGGGCACTCTGCTCTCTCAATGACTTTGCCTGCAATTATCCCATCAGCATTTGTTCTCTAATGGCTAAGGGTAATCTTGCTCTTTATCTCAGAGACCAGTCCCCCAATAAATTCCTTAATCACTGCCTGAGTCGTCTGCCCATCAACTGACTCCATCTCAGGAAATCCAAGCGTACAGTTATACATTTCCTGGGTCCATAAGGCCTTCACATTTTGCATCCGAAGGAAAATACAGTATTTTTAATTTGTTGTATTTGTTTTTCACGTGAAGCCTTTTTATTTATTTTTAATAACTTGCTTCTCGCTATCACTGTTCAGGTACTTCTCATAATATGTTCATTTTGGCAAGGGAACATTTTTCTCCATGCTTTGTTCCCAACTGCAAAATGCCCTTGCAAGGACCTTTTGAATCAGTTTTTCTTGCACACAGCAATTCTTTCAATGGAGCAACTGAAAGTGAAACACTGCTGTTCATTTTGTCATTCAAAATGTGCATTTTCAAATCCTTTCTGCAGTCTGGTTTTATTTTTCACATTCTCCTTATTTCACTTGCAGAAAGTCACACATTCTCCATTCACTAGGCACCTTGGCTCTGTTAAATTTTAAGGCTGGCTTTTCATTCTGCCACTGTGCCCTTCCATGACAAAAATGTATTTCACATTAGAGGCCTAACCTGGACTTTCTGGTAATTTTCCTGGACTGAAAATATCCTGTATACTGCCGCCCGGCCCCTCTACTCTTGTCCTTGGTGTTTGGTCTGAGACAGAGCAGGAATGAGTGTTTTTTCCGGTTCACATTATAAATGAAGCACATCCTGCTCTTTTCCTTCTTTAGAAAGGGGTGCTCTGGTGTCTTCCTCCTTGCTCTTGCATTCTGGGGTATGGTCATGGAACACCCCCTCTCTTTTTTGTTTCCTTTGTCTCCTTTTCTGATTCCCTGGGGTCTTCCCTGGACTACAGTATCTCAGTTCCTCAGGCTGGAAGGGAAGGAGGTTAATCATTCTATAGGTAGGTATAAAAAAGAGGTTAAGTATTTTGTGCAAAACTTATTTCCATTGTAAATATTACACAGAATTTGAAAAACAAAATCACATAATTATAATACAAGACATGTAATAGAATTATACATTTGTCACATTTTCAATTTGCATTTTTGAAACAATTTCTTTGTTTGCATTTTTGATTAATTGTTATCAAATTACTTCCTCTATATGTATATATTTTTTGCTTCCACCTGAGGTTTTCATTTTTACCTTTCATTCCTCTGATGGTCCCTCAGCTCGAACTTCATTTGGCTCCTCAATCAGTCATAACACTTGTCCGGGATGACAGCTTTTCAACTGATTGATATGCACCCATTTCTCTTCCATCTGCTCTCCTTTTTGGAGGCGGATCTTATAGGCCACAGGTAATATGTTGTCTACAATTTCAAAGCTAGCACGCTAAGACATAAGAGGTTTCCATTCATTGGTCTGATTCCTCTGAAAATTATACAGGTAAATCTTGTCACCTATCGTGTACTCCTTCGTGCTCTTTAGGCTGTAGTATGTTTTCATTCCTTCACTGTTCTGACTTGAGAGTCGTGTAGACCGATGAGACCTCCGTCCCCAAGTGACACACAGGGGAACCAATAGAAACCCGCTGTGCGACCTTTGAGGCCACAGGTGAGAGATGTCTTCCCAGATCCACGGAACCTCTGGAATACCGATGCTGCTGTCAAAAGGGAACGAGGTTAAGTACCAGGCAATTACAATACAATCAGGTAAACAATAGGATCTAAAGAGTCTTACCTATCTGGTGTTGGGGAAACCCAGGTAACCTAGTAGAGAGGTTCGAGATTCAGATGATGTGGCGGTCCCTGGAATAGTAGAACTGCAGGTGAGCGTGGATGTAGGGTTAGCCACCTGTAGGAGAGAGTGCTTGACTTGAATCCCACGAAGGGAAATGGCGTAGAAGTTCAGCAAGGTATAAAGGGATGATCCAAAGACAAGTCGAGGTGAAGTCCAAATTCCGGCAACAGGTAAACAGTTCCAAGCAAAGGTACAAAGGGGTGTCCGAAGGAGTCCGAGGTAGAGTTCCGTGATCAAAGTAACAAGGAGCGATTCGTAACGCCAATCAGGGTCTGAAGACAGCTGAGAAGCAATGAGCATTCTGTCTCTCAGACCTTTATACTGTGTGTCTCTGGGTCATGTGACGTCTCTGGGTCATGTGACGTCCACCAAGGTCACGTGAGGAACGCCACACTGGATCACGTGACCGACGTGAAGACGTAACGCCGCCCCTTCTGCTATACGTTCTCCAAGGCAATTGCCAATGCAAAAAGGGTTGCAATCGAGCCCGTACACCAAAACTGGTACGGTATTTTCGGTCCTTTGGGTGCACCGAATCACCTGAGCCTCGAACCGTGGGAGGAGATGTTGGGGGAATGTGTGCGGTGTTCTGATGTGGAGTGGACTGGTGTGCAGAGGATCGCCTAACATAGCCCCCCCCAACGGCCCACGACCCCGTGGGCAGGACGGATGATCCTTATGGAATTGGGCCACCAACCGAGGGGTGTTCAGATCCAAGGCGGAAACCCATGAACGCTCCTCCGGGTCGTAACCCTTCCAATTCACCAGATACTGGAGCCTACCCCTAAACCATCTGGACCCTAAAATGGCCAACTCCTCAAAGACATCAGGAGAGGTCAGGGACACCGGCGCAACAGGGGCTCGAAGACGGACGGAATCAGGACAAGGTTTGAGGAGGGAGACATGGAACACAGGATGGATACGCCAAGAACTAGGAAGCACTAGACGAAAAGCCACCGGATTCACAACCTGAGAGATCACATACGGGCCGACAAAACGAGGAAGCAATTTCCAGCAAACCACCAGGCGAAGATGACGTGAAGACAACCAGACCCTAGAACCCACCACCAGAGGGGGAGCAGCTCGACGTTTGCCATCCACACGGGCCTTCATAGAAGCCTTTGCTTCAGTGAGATGAACCACAGTACTAGCATGTACAGCAGACAGATCCCGAAGACATGTCGCGGCCGCAGGATTCGAAGAACTAGAAGCATCAGGGACCGACAAGACCTTTGGATGTTGGCCGTAGAGGGCGTAAAAGGGAGAATAACCAGTAGCTGAATGAGCCGCATTATTGTACGCAAACTCAGCAAGTCGTAAAACGGCCAACCAGGAGGTCTGATGTTGCAATATAAGGCAGCAAAGGTACTGCTCCATAGATTGATTCGTCCTTTCGGTCTGCCCATCGGTCTCAGGATGATAGGCCGAAGAAAACCTGGTATCAATGCCCAGTAATTTCATCAGCGACCTCCAGAACCGAGAGGTGAACTGTGATCCTCGATCGGATATAATGACCAAAGGAAGGCCGAATAACATGAATACATGTTCAAAAAACAAGTCCGCCAAGACCGGGGCCGAAGGAATGCCTTTAGAAGGAACAAAACGAGCCATTTTTGTGAACGTGTCCACCACTACCCAGATGGAGTCAAAGCCTTTCGACTTGGGGAGATCGGTAACGAAATCCATAGTCAACGTATGCCAGGGCCTGGGAGGTACCGGAAGCGGAAGTAACAACCCAACCGGTCGACCCCTTCGATGTTTAGCCTGAGCACATACTACGCACGAATTGACATAACAGTCTACATCGCGCTTCATAGAGGGCCACCAACACCATTGCTTGAGAAGATCTAAAGTGCGCTCTTGACCCGGGATGGGCATTAAAGGGAGCATCATGAGACCACTCCAGGGCCAGATTACGAGTGTCAGGTGTGGGAAGGAACAGACGTTCATGTACGAAAGGTAATCCATCAGAATACACTGGGTCCCACTCTCGCAACTGACCGGAATGTTTGCTAGTCCAGGATCGGACCGAATCTAATAATGACAATGAGGGTGTACAAAGACAAATCACATGACTCTTTCCAAGTACAGTGTCAGGGAAGGTTGGCAACTCGACCCCCCCCGGGGAACGTGACAAGGAATCTGCTTTTCCATGGGAAGTGCCGGGGCGATGCATAATATGAAAATCAAAAGAGGAAAAGAAAAGATGCCATCGGACCTGTCTGCTATTAATGCACTTCAATGAAGCCAGATCCTGTAAATTCCGATGATCTGAATAAACAGCGATGGGATGTTTAGCCCACAGAAGATGATGACGCCAAACACGAAAGGCATCCATGACAGCCAAGAGTTCCTTCTCCGTAACGGTGTAATGAGTCTCAGTACTGGAAAACTTACGGGAATGGTATGCCACTGGGTGTAACTTGCCTGTTGTAGGACATGTTTGAGACAGTACCGCACCGAGAGCAAAAGAAGAAGCATCTGCCTCAACTATGAAGGGAAGCTCAGGATTGGGGTGCTGGAGTACCGGTGCGGTAGTAAAGGCGGTTTTCAAAGCCTCAAAAGCCTCCTGATGTTCTCTCTGCCAACGATAGGGTACCTGAGGACTGGTCAAAGCCGTGAGCGGGGCAACAATTGTGGAAAAGGAAGAAATGAACCGTCTATAAAAGTTGGCGAATCCCAAAAAAGCCTGCAAGGACTTGAGTGTTTGAGGTACTGGCCAATCTAATACTGCTTTGACCTTAGATTCGTTCATGGATAACGCCCCAGGGGTAATGTGGAAACCCAGAAACTCAACACACGTTTTATGGAACTGACATTTCTCAGGTTTGGCGAATAAGGAATGTTCTCTCAGACGGGATAGTACTTCTCGGACATGCTTTACATGGTCATCAAGACTACGAGAAAAGATTAAGATGTCGTCCAAGTACACAAGCATGTATACATCCAGAATATCCCTGAATATGTCATTCATGAATCGTTGGAATGTGGCCGGGGCATTACATAGGCCGAAGGACATGACTAGATATTCATATAAGCCGTAATGGGTACAGAAAGCAGTCTTCCACTCGTCTCCCTCGCGAACGCGCACTAAATTGTATGCGCCGCGTAGGTCAAGCTTGGTGAAAATAGAAGCATGTGATAAGTGATCTAGAAGTGGTGTGATTAACGGGATTGGATATCTATCCTTTTTTGTGATAGCGTTAAGACGCCGATAATCCACACAAGGACGTAACTCCCCCTCCTTCTTGGGTACAAAGAATATAGGGCTTGCCGCTGGTGAAGTGGAGGGGCGGATATGTCCTAAACGAAGGGCGTTCTGTACATACTCTTTTAATGCTTGTTCCTCCGAAGGGGACAAGGAATAGATCCTGCCCGAAGGAATCGTGGAATCAGGGAGTATTTCGATTGGGCAGTCATAGGGTCTATGTGGAGGAAGTACCTCGGAAGAGCCACGATCGAAAACTGAATCAAATGCTTTGTACTCAGGTGGAATCCCAGACACCAAGCCCCCAACAGTATGAGAATGCACAATCTCTGAATCGTCAACAGTCAGCGTGAGTTGAGCTAAGGCTCCCAAGGCCCGAGAAGGTGTGTCAGTGGTTTGATGGACCAGAAGACAATAATTCTGACAGACCTCGGACTCGAAGAGCACAGTGCCTGACTGCCAATCGATCAGCGGATTTTGTTCACGTAACCATGGAATCCCTAATATGATACTGAATTGAGGTGTGGCAATCAAATCAAAACTTAAGGTCTCTGTGTGAATTTCTTGTATGTTCAACAAGAGAGGTGCGGTTTGGTGTCTAACAGGACCAGAAACTAACGCAGAGCCGTCTACGGCTTGGACATGTTCAGGTTGTGTTTTTACCACTAGAGGTAGGTTGAGGGAATGGGCCAAATCAATGTCTATGTAATTACCAGTGGCACCTGAATCAATGATTATATTGACTGCATGAAGAAGGCCTGTAGAGGGACATAAAGTAGCCTTTACAGAGATGGGTTGAACACGAGCAAAGGCAAGAGGGGTACCCGGAGATGATGACGGAACACTCGACCTGTTCTCCGGATCTAAGGTCGAGCTGTCCGAAAAACCTGACTCTTCTTGGAACGTCGAGGACACTCTTTCACAAAATGTCCAGTGGTGCCACAATAAAAGCAGGCATTATCCACCCTCCTACGTTCCCTCTCAGATGTTGTAATAGGACTACGTAAACCTCCCACTTGCATAGGTTCTTCTGTACTGGGAGCCGGAGTACTAGCAAGAGTAGGATGGGAAGAGACCCCCAATTCGGCTCTACGCTCCGATCGCCGTGCATCTATCTGCAGGGCGAGATCAACCAATTCCTGATACTGAGTGGGCACAGAAGGGATTACTGCTAAAGCATCTTTCATGGTGTTACTCAACCCCCTATAAAAAACCACCGCCCGCTTGTTTTCTGGCCATGATGTTTCAGCAACTAGTTGATTGAACCGGGTGATATAGTCTATCAAAGTCCTTCTACCCTGAGTTAATTCTAACAATTCCAAATCCCGAGACTGTGCCTTGTGTCGGGTATCGAATACTCGAGACATTTCCAGAACCAACAGATCAAAATCATATAGGACTGGGCTATTATTCTCCAGCAGGGGATTAGCCCAAGCGGCAGCTGTCCCGGCTAAATGGGAAAGGGCAAAAGCGGCTTTAGCTGTGGAAGTAGGAAAGGCCAAAGGTCTGCATAAGAAATGTAACTTGCACTGATTAACAAAGGTTCTGAATTTCTTGGGGTCACCTTGATAGCGTTCAGGAGCAGCCAGGGGGGAAGGGGTTGGGAGGACCACCGGGGCTGGGACTGTAGTAGCAGCCAAGGGAGGAGGAGTAGTTGAGGAGCTAGCATCACCAAACTCAGGGTCTGCGGGAAGGGAATGCTGAACACTCTGTATGGAATCTAACCTTTGGTGGATCACCGTGTTCGCGGTGGCCATATCTGCCCTTAATACTGTAATAGCCTGGACTAAGGCAACTATGGGTTCTTCCGTGGATCCCTGCATCGTCCAACACGACCAAACGGCTTCTCAGTCTGTTCTGACTTGAGAGTCGTGTAGACCGATGAGACCTCCGTCCCCAAGTGACGCACAGGGGAACCAATAGAAACCCGCTGTGCGACCTTTGAGGCCACAGGTGAGAGATGTCTTCCCAGATCCACGGAACCTCTGGAACACCGATGCTGCTGTCAAAAGGGAACGAGGTTAAGTACCAGGCAATTACAATACAATCAGGTAAACAATAGGATCTAAAGAGTCTTACCTATCTGGTGTTGGGGAAACCCAGGTAACCTAGTAGAGAGGTTCGAGATTCAGCTGATGCGGCGGTCCCTGGAATAGTAGAACCGCAGGTGAGCGTGGATGTAGGGTTAGCCACCTGTAGGAGAGAGTGCTTGACTTGAATCCCACGAAGGGAAATGGCGTAGAAGTTCAGCAAGGTATCAAGGGATGATCCAAAGACAAGTCGAGGTGAAGTCCAAACTCCGGCAACAGGTAAACAGTTCCAAGCAAAGGTACAAAGGGGTGTCCGAAGGAGTCCGAGGTAGAGTTCCGTGATCAAAGTAACAAGGAGCGATTCGTAACGCCAAACAGGGTCTGAAGACAGCTGAGAAGCAATGAGCATTCTGTCTCTCAGACCTTTATACTGTGTGTCTCTGGGTCATGTGACGTCTCTGGGTCATGTGACGTCCACCAATGTCACGTGAGGAACGCCACACTGGATCACATGACCGACGTGAAGACGTAACGCCGCCCCTTCTGCTATACATTCTCCAAGGCAATTGCCAATGCAGAAAGGGTTGCAATCGAGCCCGTACACCAAAACTGGTACGGTATTTTCGGTCCTTTGCGTGCACCGAATCACCTGAGCCTCGAACCGTGGGAGGAGATGTTGGGGGAATGTGTGCGGTGTTCTGATGTGGAGTGGACTGGTGTGCAGAGGATCGCCTAACATTCACCCAACTTCATTAAACTACCCTGAACATAAGCAAAAGCTTGCTGGAGGTGCTTCCTTAAATATACAATATACTCATGTTTAGTGGACGCAATAATCAGTGTCTGCTCCTGAGTTCTATAGAGCAGATGCTGAGGTAACAACATTTTTTGTTTGGTCATTATCTCAAATGGAAACATTTTAGTTGCAGAAGATGGTGTAAACCTAATAGCAATCAGGAAAAGCAGTAATCAAATGTCCTAACTGGATCCAGAGTCTGCCACAAACCTCTTCAGTATGCTCACAATTCTCTTGTATCTCGCAACTCCCCCCGCTCAAGGCCAGGCAGTAAGCAATGTTCAGTTTTCTTTTTACCCCTTGAATCTCCCACATTTTCACCATCACCTCGCTTGTAAAAATGACTTCCTTGGTACAACTCAATTCTTTATGGGAGGGCAAAATGAGAGAAGATGTGGCTGATCATTAGCACTGCAGCTGTCTCCACCTTATAATTCAGGGCAGGAAGACATTCTATCCACTTTGTAAATGGTACAGCGTCCTTTCGCCGACACCTTTTTTCAGGACAGGTGTTTTGCCGTGGGAGTTTTTCCAAAAACTCCATCGAAATATATTGGGGGGTGATAAAGGGCAAATAAATGGTTGGGGATGGTGGGAAATAAAAAGAAATTGTCAAAGGAAGGTGGGCTTGGGGGTGAACCACCCAAAAATAATTTAAAAGAAATGGCGATAACATTTTTCAGAAAAACTCCTGCGGCAAATCACCTGTCGTAAAAACGGGTGTCGGTTAAATGACGTGAACCTTGTAAACCAGCATCTGACAGTCAACATGTACTTGTTTCCTCTAGAAGAGCGAATCACTGGCCCAATAAAATCAACTTGCAAATCTGACCATGGCAGTGCCATTCACCTTTTCTGTGGGAGAGCTCTGTGTGTGAGTGAAATGGGTTTAAATTGAATACACACCCCTTTAAATAAATGTCAAGGTCATGGCCCATTTATGGTCAGTATGCAACCTTCACAAGATTTCTAATGTCGTATGAAACCCCCTTTGAATGGCAGTGGTTGTGTCATGGGTGTGATTCAACATCAGGCTATGGAATGAGGTAGGTACCAACCACTGATCACATTCAGATGGAACATTTTACAAAACTTCATCAACATGTGGAGACCCTCTTTAACAGTATAATTGGATTCTGTTAGGGGTCTTCAATGTGCCGATAGAATTTCCCAATACTCAAGTACTCTTACTGTGCAGGGATCAAATCTGCATCCAGGGTATCTTTACTCCAATGGGCAGTCGAGGGCTCACTGTTGGAATGTGTTTGTAACCTGGTGACAGCAGTGACTTGGATTTCACCAAGCAGGGATTCCATCTCAATGAAATCCCCATCCAGAGCTCCAGTCGTAGCCCGCTGGTGAGCCAGGCCATTACCAGTCTCATCTGGCTCCTATATTTTGGAATGATCTCCTGCCTTCTTCCAAAACATGGTCATCTAATATGTGGTCACCACGTCATCAATCGAATGGATCAGTTTGCTATGCTTCAAGGGTTTTTTGTTGGCACAAAGCATGCTTCGCTTTTTCCAATTAATCAGGCGTTCCATGAACCCATTTCTGACATAATCAGAGTCAGTGATTAAGACCAGTTCTTTAAGTTGGCGGTGTACTGCATTGAGGATGGCTTGATAAACGGCCATCAATTCTGCCACATGACTAATTTGGGGTCCTATTTTGTAACCAGCAGTGGACTCTGGGGTATCATTCACCCAGGCATTCCCAATACCCCACTTCTTTTTCCCCCTGTCATTGCCAACCAGGTAGGAGCAGCTACCCAAATAAACTTTGGGTACCCCCTGGCACGTGTCTTCTTCACAGACATTGTACCGGGAAGTAAATACACCTCCATATTGTTTTTGGTCATTAGACTTTCGTCTTCAAGGCAGTTTTCTTGAGCACAATCATGCAGGTCAGCCAATCCTTGCGCTAGAGGACTTTTCTTGTTTTGGCCATATCTGACCTCCACAGGAAAGCCTTGCTTGGACACAATCCAGGAAATAATTCTGGAATTACTCACATTCCCCTCCTGGATTCTGTGACTTTCTAAGTATTGCAAGGGTTGGTGAGGAGTCTCTACGATGATGTGTCCCCCCTGGACAAATAGATGGTAGTGTTACAAAGCCCACACCAATGCCAGAAGTGCCTATTCCCAGTCTTGAATATTTCCTCTATAGAGAACAAAGTTTTTCTCACGTGCAAGATGATTTTGTTGACCTTGTGAAGCTTCTGGTGCAATACGGCTGTAAGGCAAGTATCTGAGAATCTCATTTCAAAGAAGAGCTCCTTATTCTTGATGGGGTATTCCAAACAAGGAGCTTGGCAAAGGCTTCTTTTCAGTTGTTTAACTGCCTTGGATTGTTCTGGTCCCCAGTCCAACTTGAATCCGGCCATTAATAAATGGATCAAGGGTTGAGTGACCTCTCCGTAGTCTTCAATGAACTTCTGGCTATAATTAGCAAGTCCAAGAAGGATTCTTAATTCTCACAGAGTAGTGGGGACTTTTCATTCCAATAAGGCATGCACCTTCTTTGCCTGGACATTGTGACCCTCAGCAGTGATTTTGCGCCCTAAGAAGTTCACTCAGGTTTTATACCTATGTGCCTTCTAAAAGGACAGTTTTGCTCCGGCTGTCTGCAACTGGTAAGAACATAGCAGGTTTCTGCTATATGTTCCTCTACAGTTGAGCTCTTGATCAAAACATTATCTTCATAGGCCAGGTTCACCTGTTTGCTCACATCAGGCATGTCCTTATCTAGAAAGATGTTGAACTCATTGCAGACATTATGTATCCAAATGGAGTTTGTGTCCACATATATTGCTGCCCCCCGAAGGTAAAGGCAAGTTTGTATTGCTCTTCTCTACTCACGGTTACATACAGTAACCATTTGTCAAGTCAGTGGTTGTGTACATTTTTGCCTCTTGGATTTGTGCCATCCCTTGATCAATGTAGGGCAGTGGCCAACTTGACATGTGTACCCATTTGTTCAAGTCCCTCAGCTCTGCGCATAGTCTCCTTTGGCCATTTGGTTTAAGTGTCCCCAGTACCTGGTTGTTAAAAGTACTGTGTATCGGACAAATTATCCCATGGGATTCTAAGTTCTTAACAAACTCTGTGAGTGAATCCATGGACACGAGAGGTAACCGGTATTGTTTACCAAACACTGGAGCCATCTGTGGGGTCCGTGGATTTGGTGTTTGAATGAATAGAGATGTGTCCACAGTGATATGAGTCCACTGAAAAGATATCATGGAAGTCCAGGAACACCTCTTTCAGCTTTTGTCTTTGCTCCTCAGTCCCACAGACATCAACAGAATTGATCCGTTCTTCAGCCATCTGCTTGAAACCTGGAAAGACTTAGAACTTGTCAATTTCTGCGATATCCTCCAGTTGGGTGTAGAGATCTCTGTTTATGGTGTTAACCTGGATGGGAGGTTCCATGGATTTGAGGTAATTATTATTCACTATAAATGCCACCTTGTCCTTCCTGATGCCACAGATCAGGTCTACTACCCCATAAGGGCATGAATAGTACACCAACAAATTCCCCCCATGATGGGTAAAAAAAATTATTCTGAAGGAACACCGTCGCTGGTGTCAAAACAATTGTTTGGAATTGATCCAATGATTTAATTACTTAAATTAAAGAATAAAGTTGGGCATCAACTGCAATTCCAATAAATGGGTCTGCAGCCAAAGTGATACTTTAGGGGTTGCTGTTATCCACCAATATTTGAATGGTGTCGTGTTCTAGATCTACTATAGGTGCCGGATGATAATACAAACCTTGCTGTAGGAGATGGGAATTCAGATTTGTATAGGCGTCCTGATGTTTAAGGTTCTGTCCTCGCATAATTTTGAGGGAAATTGTGAATTGTTGCACCTGTCTTGTGATGGTAACGTCTTCATGCACTTAAACTTCAACCACATACTGCAACAATTGAGCTGACCGGAATGCTTTTTAAGTGCTGTTAAAGCCCACCGGGTTACCCCACAGTCGTGATCAGAATGTATTATTAATTAAATTCAAATTGATTGAGAATCAGTTGAGAATGCCACTACCTAAATAAACGAAGGAAGGGGCATCCCACACGACCCAACAATTATGTGCTATGCTTATATTGCCAATGGAATTGTTTTGCATACACAGGCTATACAGGAAATGTTTGGAATGTGGCAACTTCAGACCCACTTCCCATTTATCAATTAATTTAAATGTGGGAATGGTCTGATCTTTGGGAGTTTCCTAATTAATCCTTTGCTGATTAAGCTTTTTCCGTTATTCAGGCATACTTTGGCGAGCACAGGCTCCTTCCCCTCATTTATCTGAATGGGGAAAAATAACTGTTCACCTTTTTTCTGAATGTTGGTCAGACTTTGAGCTTGTTCTTCATCGTCTTTTTTCATGGGACTCATGGTTTCTTCTGACTTTGGACTATTGTAAAATGTTAGGGTGTTCCCCTCGAGTGTAGAATGCTACTTAAAACTAGGAAGTAGGTTGATTTTCAAGAATGAAGAAGCATTCAAATCCCCAGCTTTTTTCTCCTACAGAGGTGATGGTGATGTTTGTGCCCAGATTATTCTATTATTCTGGAAATGGAATTCCTCTTTCTTGGACCATCATTAGACTAAATGGCAGGTACCATTCAAACTTACATAATTGGTACTCATTTTTTGTTTGATAGGACGGTTAGTCTGGGCACACAGTACCTTGTTCACATAGTTGATCAGAGGTGATCACCTTTGAAGGAGATTGTTGCCCAGTAAACAAGGTGTGCTCTCTGGATTCACGACTATCACTGGATGTTTTAACCAATGTCACTCAATTTTTATTTCCAGATTCTCAGTCCCTTCGATGGTAATGTCATTCCCATTGACATTTTGGAGTTGTCCAGAAAAAGATAAAAGGGGATTTTGGTAGCCGTCCCCCCTTCATACGTTTTGTTGGTTACATTTTTTTTTGGACAGGGTGTGGCTTGTAATCCAGTATCAACCAGAGTTGACAATTCACAATGAACCTGCACCTTGACCGGGGCATACAATCTGCCCTCTTTCTCCTCAAGAATGCAAAGAAAGTGTGGTTTATTTGCCAGGTTGGCGTTCATTTTATTAATATTGAAATGACGCTGTGTGCTCTTTTCTGTGTAGGAGATCGGGAATCTATAATAAACACTTTACATTGAGCAATTTACGTATTTGGGGATCCTCTTTCTCCCCCGATTTCTCCCCCGATTATTTGCTATCCCCCTGTACCTAGAGACAGTTTCCATAACCTGTGTGTTGTTAGGATACACTTTCAGTTGCTGCATGATCTGGCTCGCATTTTTGTGATCTAAGTGTTTTTTGATCTGGCTTGGTCTCCATTCTTACCCTGTCAATCTCAGGGTCTTTTTGGACCCATTTTTCTTTGGGAGGGTGCCCCCCATTCCTGAACAAGAATGTTTGCTTACCTGAATCCTCCAGGAATTCTTCTAATTCAAAGGGGATTATCTTGTGTTTTTCCAAAAAGTGGGTTCTTCTTTGGCCTCTCCTTTTCTTTCCTTTAAATTAGTGTAGGCGTGGGCGGACCCACGCAGGCGCTTCCCCATCCAATTGGATGATGTGCACCTATCCACCATTCAGCACTCAACCCACGTAAACTCACAACTCCTCCCACCGCCCTGTCTGCCCACAAAATCCAACAACACACTACTCCTCCTCCTGCCACTCACCCCGTCACCTCCCAACAAAGCCTTCCCACTCAACTCAGCCACACCCAGCGCAGACAACCGAACCCTCATCAATTCTCTCTCTACAGCATGTCTCTCACACCTAAACAGAAAATGTTCCACAGTCTCAGACACTCCACACACCGCACAGTCCCTCGACTCTCGCTTCCCCATTCTAAACAGACAGTCATTCAACCCCACATGCCCTATTCTCAATCGATTAAGCATCACCTCCTCCCCCCTGCTCCATTCTAGACTTCCCGGATCCACCTTTACTGACACTTTCTCACGAACACCAAACATCCACCTGCCTTTCACCCCACTCACCCATTTCTCCTGCCACTCATCCATGACCCGCCTCACCATCACTGCCTTCATCTCATCCACACTCAAAGGCAACCTTACATCAACCGCTTCCCTTCTCATACCCTTACCCACCGCCAGATCCACTAACTCATTTCCCAGAATACCGCTGTGGCTGGGGACCCACGCCAACTCCATATCCATCCCCCCACGCACACACCGATCAATCTTTCTCCTGATATCCAAAATCACATCCTTCCTATCACCATTCCCTGCCACAATCGCCTGCAACCCACTCAACGAATCTGAAAACACCACTACTTTCTCAAACCTCAACTCGCACACCCTTTCAATCGCCATTGCAATCGCCACCAACTCAGCCGTACAAATTGACACATCGTCCGCCAGACACCCCACTTTATACTCCCCAGTGCTTTCCAAATAATACGCCATTCCCACTCTCCCAGATACTGGATCCTTTGAACCATCCATGAACACCCTGCACCCTTCTTTCTCTGCCACATATGCCTGACCCAAATCTTTGATCTCACCCCGCAACCCCCGCTTCTTCGACACCACACTCGTCAACTCCAAACACACCTTTGGAGACCCCATCATCCACATCGGACACCTCACCAGATCCATATCTGTCACAACCATCAACTCGCCCACACCCCACTGCACCCCCTTCTCCCACATGTGAAACCCCAAGTGCCTCCTTTCCTCCTCCACCGATCCCCATAATAGTCACACCTCCAATTATACAGCAAACATTCACGCACCGGATGAGCCACACTCTTCGCACTACACTTCACCCACCACCTCATATTCAACACATCCCTTCTCAACCCCAATGGCATCTCCCCCACAAGTACCTCAACCGCATTCACTGGAGAGGACCTCATCACACCCGAACACCCTCAATGCTCTCGCCTGCACCCTATCCAACCGCAACTTCTGACTCATTGTGAAACCCACTGCCACCTGACATCCAAAATCTACCACACTCAAAATCAACCCCTTACATAACATTCGTAAACACTTCTGCTGCGCGCCCCACTCTTTCCCAGTCACCGCCCGCAACAAATTCAGCCTGCGTTTACACTTGTCCACCACTCCATCCACTTGCATGTTCCAATTCAACTTTCTATCCAGAATCACCCCCAAGTACCGAAACTCCTCCACACTCTTCACCCTCACACCTTTCAAAACCAAGTTCAACTCCTGCTGCACTCTTCTCCTCGAGAACACCATACTCACACTTTTTTCCACAGACACCGAAAAGCCCCATTTCCCACACCACTCCTCCATGCGTACTATCAAAGCTTGCAACTGACTCTGCACCAACATCAAACTCCGCCCTCTTACCCATACCACGCCATCATCCGCAAATAAATCTACCTGACACCCGATTCCCATCATAGCCCAAATCAACCCATCCACCATCACATTAAACAGCATTGCACTAATCACACTTCCCTGCGGTGTCCCATTCTCCATCTTCCAAACTTCAGACAGCACCCCCCTCACTCTCACCTGAAAGGTCCTATCCGCCAAAAATGCCCTTATCCACCGAAACATCCTTCCTTTCACATCCATCTCCAACAGTCTTACCAACAACCCAGTCTTCCACACCATATCATATGCCTTCTCCAAATCCAAAAAGAACGCTCCCACCAACTCTCCATCACATAATGCCTCCTCCACCCCAGTCACTAATCTCACTAATGGATCAGCCACCAACCGATTCTTCCTGAACCCACTCTGAAAGTCACTCAAACACCCATTCGACTCCAAATAAAACCCCAATCGCTCAACCACCATCCGTTCCATAACTTTACACATCACAACAGTCAACGCAATCGGCCTATAGGACCTACACTCTGTAGGAACCTTTCCACCCTTCAAAATCGCCAGCACAATCGCTCTTTTCCACAACTTCGGCAAAACACCACTCTTCCAAATCTCATTAATCAGAGCTAATACTTCCAACTTACATTCTACAGGCAACTTCTCCAAAAATACATACATAACTCCATCCACCCCTGGGCTTGACCACTTCCCGTTCCGAATCGCACCATCCAACTCCAACATCGAAAACGGGACCTCATATTGCTCTTCCCAAGGCCCAACATTCGCCAACACCTCCCGCATCTCCTCCTCTACCAACCCATTCGTAACCTCACCGCTTCTGGGAAGTTCCTTGAACTGTGCACCCCCGCAAAATACTCCCCCATCAAATTTGCCTTTTCCCCATCCTCACTAATCACCTCTTCTCCTTTCAACAACACTGACATTCCACCCTGTGGCCTCATTAATCCAGACATCCGCTTGAACTGTTTCCATACCTCACCTACAACAGAATCACTCCCCAGGGACCCACAATAACCCCTCCAATAACCACGCTTCCTTTCCCTAATCACTCTCTGCGCCATAGCCTTAGCCTTTTTATATGCCACCAAATCCACTATCATTCCTGATCTTACCGCCCTGGTCCTAGCCTTCTTACGTGCCGCCACAGCCCTCGAACATTCCACCGTCCACCAAGGTACCTCTTCCCACTCATCCCCTTCTCAATCTCTGGAACTGCCACCTCAGATGCTGCTCTCATTCCCTGCACCAGATATTCATTCCATTCATCCACCACCCCATCTCTACCTCGAGGAACAATCACTTCCTGACACACACTCTTGTACATCCCCCAATCAGCCTTCTTAAAATTCAACCGTCTCCCAGTCATCCGTGGCCTGATCCCTACCTCACCCCTTACAGTCACCAAGATACCAGAATGATCACTCCCCATATCTCCATCCTTGCGCACCTTCCAGTCACAATCTCCCGCAATCTCAGCAGACAGCCAGGTCAAATCCAAGCATGATAACTTCCCAGTCCTCACATCCATCCTCGTACCTGATCCATCATTCAGTAAAACCAGACTCAATTAATCCGCCATGTCCTCCAACAGATCCCCATTCGAATCCGTCCGATCACTACCCCACAACGTGTTGGCGCTGTTAAAATCGCCACACAAAACACAAGGTCCCCCATGTCCCCTCATCACTCCAGACAACACACCCACTTCTACCACCTCACACGGATTATAATAGTTTAACACCAAAACTTCTGATACCTCTATCCGAATCCCCGCCCCGATAGCCTACACTGCTCCATCCACTACAATCTCCCTTGCAACCAACCCCTTCCGGACTGCTATAGCCACACCTCTCCCTCTCCCCTCCAACCTATCCTTACGAAACAATTCAAAACCCAGAATCACAAACCTCAGATCACCTCTTAACCATGTCTCCTGAATACATACCACATCAACATTTAATTCTCTACACAACACCGCTTTCAACTCTTGTCCATTCCTCAACAAACTTCTCGCGTTCCACTGCAGGATCCTCAAACCGGCACCCCACTCAACTTCCGCACTTTAGAAACCATCCTAAACACTTCCTGTTCCACCACATCCACAACACTCAAAAACCTCCTCCCTGCTTCCACCACTCCTTTCGTAAGATCCGATGCACTGACTGATGTATTTCCCTGAACCAGCTCCAGCACACTCACTATGAAGCACATAAACTCAGTTTTTGGAATCACCACCATTTCCACGCCTTTTACCTCACCCACCACTTTCTTCTTTCCCACAGCCTCATTCACCACCGAATCTTTCCCACTCACCTCACTCACTACCCGTACTGGTTTCACCTTTGTTACAGCCTCCGTATAAGACAAACATTCCGCCGCCCTAACCTGCACCACCTCTCTCGCCACCCTGTGACTCTCACACCTCCTAAACGCAGTAGAATGCCCTCCCCCAATATTCACACACTTCATCAGGGTCTCCACCTTGCATTCCTTAATATCATGATCCCCTCCATACCTCCCACAATGTCTCTCATTCCTGCATACTCTCGCCACATGTCCAAACTGCTGACACTTATAACACCTTATTGGCATCGCTACAGAAGCTTTCACTCTGAACCTCTGATATCCCAACTCCACCATTTCCGGACACTCCTTCCTCGCAAATCTCACTGCTACTGTCGTAGATAATACATCTCCACGTGCATCCCTCCTCCCCAACCTCCACGCTTCCACCACCCCAACATCCACCAATTTATCTTCTATCTCAGACATATTCACAGCGTCAGGCACTCCATACAGCACCCCCTTACACGACACACCACTTTGATCAATCGCATGCACCGCATGTCTACCCAGACAACGCACCTCCAGAATCTTAGCCTTGCTAACAGCATTCGTTCCCTCCACTAACAACCGGCCCCCAGCCACCACTAGCACCCGAGTAACATCCCCCACAGCTGCCTCTATCCAACTACCAATTTCCAATGGATTCACCCCCAGAAATGTCTTCTCCCGACTATCAGGCTTCAACACCACCTTCCACAAACTATCACACTGCATCTCCTCCTCTTCCAGCACACCACTCCCCAAGGCCCCAGCTCCTCCAAACCACCTTTTTCCTGGGTCTCCGACCCTGAGATGTTCTGAACCAACCCTCCTTCATCGTTCCTCTGAGAAGATCTGCTGCGATGCCGTCTCTCAGTTCCCCCTTTCCCCTCCTCCACAGATGAAGATTTCACAGATGACACCTTCCCCCTCTTCTCCCCTTCCTCCACCCCTCCTTTCTTTCCAGGCTTCCCGTCCCCCTTTCCCATCCTTACCTCCTCCTCTGGACACACTTTCCCCCTTCTCCCGCCTAAGGAGACCTCTCAGCCTCCTCAAGCCCAGGACCCTCCTCCCAGTCACCGCTCCGCCCTGCCTGAGTTCGCCCGAATCCAGTTCCCATCTGAGGAACGGACCCTCACCAAACACTTCCTCACACGTGATTCGCCAGCACTAGTTCCTGTTAGAGACGCGACAGCGACCTGTCAGCTGTGTGGCCACTCTCGCAGGACACAACAGCTCCTTTCCCCGGATGCCCCGGAAGTAGTCATCCTTTGGCCTCTCCTACTTACCCTTTGCTCTATGGATTCTAACTTCCCGGGGGTAAAAGAGTCACTTTCAGTCTGAGAGGTTTCCAGGGGTTCTGTTTTGATGAGAAAGGAAGCTTCCTCTTGGGCTTGGCATCTCCCTTCAACCCAGGCCTCATGCTTGGGAATCTGGTGCTTGCCGGAGGTGTTCTACTGTCATTTCCTCCCATGGCATTTTACCCGGGTGTTGGGGCATTGTGGGAAGCAGGGTTATGGTGATGATTTGACTGAGCATTACCACATGTCCCATTTTGTTGGTAAGCTGCTGGACCTGTCGCTCAAGCTGTGAAACTTTTTCTGGGTAGTAGGGAGGTCTCGATGCATACCTATGCTCCCGTAGTCCATAGAGAACTGTCCCTTCCTCCTGAGCAGCATGGGTAAGGGAAGGTTTCCCCATAATTTTCCATCCTGATTCTCCCGTCTCACAGGTTCAGGGATCTATTGTTCCGGATGTCATGATGCCCGCTCACGGGGAGCCGGTTCAAGCCCTGCGTCCCCGAAAGCGGACATCCAGTCCCCAAGGAAGGACCCATCAATCCCATATAGGGGCCCTTTGGACAGTGTCCTGGCGCCTATGGCGCCAGGCTCATAAAAGACATCAGTCCTGGTGCCATAGGCGCCAGGCTCACTATGGGAGTGCTTGGGTGAACTTACCTGATGCAGACCATGCTGCAGGATCCCGGCCTCCTTGAGGCCTGAAAGGAACTACTTTACCTGTGGGACTAATTTACCATCCGGGCGTGGTTGGGGAAGGATACATACCTGATTGGAGGAAGGATACATACCTGGAACTTATTCCAAGGCTATTTAAACCCCACCCAAACAGCCACACGTGCTTCGCGTTGTTCTGCATCTAGCAGCTGGACGCTCACCATGTCTGCTCCTGCATCCTGATTTCTGCCACGCCTGCCAGCATCCTGGATTACCTGCAAAGGAAGAGAAGAAGAGAACAGAAGAAGGAAAAGTCCTTACCCGCTAAATCCGCATCCCGGAGACATCTCGCCGACAATCCTGAAAAGGAAGACTTTTATTTAAAAGCTCATCGCGTCGATCGCTGCAGCGCCGCATTCCACTCACCTTTACAGGGCGCCTCCATGTTCAGCAGCGATCATCCGGATTCGCAGTCACGCCCCAGCGCCTAGGGAGAAAAAGACAAGAACAAAAGGTGAGAGAGAGAAGGGAATAAGGAAAGCTAAATCTCCATGTTAAGACTTACCGGTTGATTCATTCCCTCATCATTTCGGGTCCGCGCCACATCCTGGCATTTCCGACCCCGGCCCCTAAGGGGAAAAAGAGACATCAGCGTTAATGAGCGAATGAAAAGACATTACCACAAAACGCTCATTAAAGACTTACCTGATTTCTACAAGGATTTCACCTCTCATCTCGGGTCGGTGCCTGTTCCCCGGCATTCCGTACCCCGGCCCCTATGGGGAAAAGACACTAGCATTAGTACATTAATGCATGGACACAAGGGGAATCTCTTATCAAAAAACTTACCTGGCAGCCAAGCAAGTTTGGTTCTCACCAATCCGAAAATCCAGTGAAGTAACTGGATACCAACGCGCCCCTGCATCAGAAGCAGGATGGAGAGCTCGTCCTTCCAGACCCTAAGGTGAGACGCTACGAGGAATCACAGAAGGGTTTCGAGGAGGGTGAGAGGGGAAAGTGGGAGGCCGATTGCATTACCCCGCAGACAGTTAATCCCCTATTTTTGCCTACAGAAGGATACTTCTGTGAGCCAGACAAGCCAGATTTGGGGGCCCGGTCCAGTCCGTCATCCGAACCCTGCGCATCACCTTAGAAGAGGTCACAGCAGCGCGAACCAGGCCAGCGCCTTCGTGGGAGTCAGGTGAGCATTACACCGGAACCGGTGAGAAAGAGGAGGATTATTTTAGAAATTCTGAATCTGAAGGCACCTGTCGAAAAAGTTACAGTTGGGAGGTCGAGTGGTACTTATCTCCTGCAGGAAGTTTGGAGTGAGGTTTCCCGGGGAAGTACTTACCTGGTTGGGCCCACCTCTTTGTGCTGTGTACACATACCCCAGTATTGTTTTGGTACCCATATATCTAGGTGATATATAGGTGACAGGGTCAGTGGGGTCATTGTTCCTGCCTGACTACCAATCGATTGGGCCGCGGCAGGCGGTCCCCTCTGCTTTTCATTCTGCTAGTTGGCAGGAAAACTATTTTTAGGCTGCCCATCTCCAGTTCCAAAGTAGTGGTAGTTTTCACCACCACCACCTTTGCAGTGGCAGGTGTGGTAGATGGTTTTGTGGTTGTTGGGATATTATTATTTTCAGTGGGCTTCTGGACCTCAAATATCATGGTGGCTTGCTCTATTACCCATTCCAGGGTCCTGCACTCATGAAAATCATGCACTAACTGGGTAGTTATGTATTTGGGGAGTGCATGGAAATATGGGGTCACGTGCTGCCTACTATTTGTGTTCACCCACCTGGAGGTCTGTGCAAATGAATGTTTTAATTCCTGCACAAACTCCATAGGTGCCTGGTCTTCCCCACATTGCAAGTTATATGCAGCCTTATCAGCCTCCTGTGGGTTCTTCTGCATGGATTTTTTTTCCAAATGGCCACTTTATAGGTCGACCATTTAAATGATCCTCGTCCTCCATTCCTGCAAAGAAAATGGAGTACTCAGGGGAGGATGTGCATTTGGCAAATGCTTTGCGATCATTTTTTGTTTCAAATGATAAAATCATTTGCTCAAAACGTTCCATGTGCTCCCACACCAAATACTAAGCATTCTTATTGTATGGGGTTAGGAAACTCTTCATGCCCTTAATTTGTCTGATTGGTTTTTTAACAAAATCCTTTCTCTGTTTTGCTGTCTTTCTTTTTTTCTGCACCTGAGTCCATTCACTTTCTGATTCAGAGCTGCCATTTGGGCTACATTCTCCGTCCTCTAGATGCTCCCTATCCCTGTAAGATTGGGAATACCTCCCAGAGTCATCATAGGATCTGGACTCCTCTCACCTGGGCCGCCATTAACTCTCAAGGACACTTTTCCAGCTATCACTGTTAGGCACAGGATAAAACACAGTCTCTTTATCCCTCCTTCCAGGTAGTCTGGGAAAATCGCCCCGTTCCCCTGAATTTATGGAGGCTTTTAATGTGCCCTCCCAATGCTCAAGCTCTGGCTTTTCTCCTCCAGTGTAGCGGTCTAGGTGGTCTCGTTGGAATCTCATCTTCTAGGCGTTTTCAGGGTCAGACTTACTCACAGAATGCTTTTTAGTCTCCCAGAACACCCTGGTCCATCCACCTTCCCTTCTGTGTGGTAGAGATGAATACTCATCAGTGTAAGACAAGGACTGGCCTTCTGTGTCAGTTTGGCTAGACCTGGATATGTCCTGCTGCCATATGTTCACCTGTTCTCTATTGGTTTTATGCATGAGGCCAGTTCTCATTTGTACATGGAAGGTTGTGGATAACTGGCATAAGGTCCCTGATGGGAGGGCGATCTCTCCTTTATCAAAGGGCACTTTCCCATTACCTAATTGGTCAGGGTGCCTCAAGACCAGTTTAAATGTGTCCATTTCATTTGGTAAACCCTGACACTGGCTTCTCTCTGTCCTTATTTACTGTTGGTACTCACCCTGCTCTGAGACATCAATCAATGCTTTATTGTCTGTACTTCATCCTGAATCGCTTCATGTTCTCTCTGTGAGTCTTGTATTATGCACGCATATTCAAGGCACTTTTCTTTCAAGAGACCAATCTCTTTCTCTTGAGCATCTCTACAATGTGCTGACGGTGATAGGTTAGCTTTCTTTTACATGCTCCATAAGCTCTTGTCCCTCATTCTGATCAGTGCCTGAGATCCTGACTGACACTTGTCTGCATTCATTCTCAACCTTAATGCCTCTTGGTCTTTGATTAGCTATAATTTCTGTTGCTTCACAATATTTAAACCCTATTGCATTATATCAAACTCCTGTTGTGAGTTCCATGGAAGGTGGTTAGATTATTGAGAGAGCCCACTGTATTGAGGGATGCTGTGCTTCTGGTGGGTATCCAGAGGATAGTGAATACATTTGTGTTAAAGTACATCCTGACTCTGCATCGACGCAGCGCTCACCAGACACCCGCGCGTGTCAAAAGTGGCAACTACCCTGTGAATCCACTGCAGAGGGTAAGAGTGCAATGTCCCCCTTTGATGCCCACAATTTCACTGTGCTTCGCTTTAAACATTTGTATGCACGTCAAGATAAGCGTGCAAAACTATTGCCATTTGATATGTTGGAGAACCTACAAAATTAAGTTTTTCCCTGATGGTGGAGACACGGGGGTGCAGTCAATATGTTGATGCCACAGTCGAGCTTCAGAACATAACAATCAGCCATGCGATGCCTTTAAAAATCGGTATCCAGCTGTTGGATCTACCCAGCAACTGTGATGCTGCTGGAGATAATAAAGCGTTCACTTACAGAAGGCTGCAACAAGCACATTCTTTCACTCAGAGAATTCTGCCCAGTTTTGTGTGACGCAGCTAGCACTACGAATCCTGTCTAGCAACAATGAAGCGCTGCCAACTAGGAAAAACAAAGTGTTCAATTCTCTACAAGGGAAACAAACATGTATGGACAGGCGCTCATGGAAAAAGAGCACTGTTGAACACAATCAATTACACTTAGCCAGGGCTCTTTCATTTTGAACAGAGAGAGCACGGTGAACACTGAGTGAATCACAGCAGGGAAAGCTGCTAGGTCATTCAGTCCTGAATAACAGCATTAAACTTAAAACCCCCCACAATATATGCAGATTCAGTATTTAAAGGGCACATACCAGTTAATGGAACTGAGTGCTCAGATAAAATTAACAAGAGACTATAAGAGAGATAGAAATGCACGCCTGTTCCACCTTGCAAGCTTGAGAATCCATACAGGAGACAAAACAAAAATAATTCTGCACCAAAAATTAATTATATTCTGAGTATGCTTCCCCTGAAAATTGGTCAATCTTTTTGGAAGTTGATTGATACCACTCTCCAGTCCTTTCTTTGGGATGAGAAACCGCCAAGACTGAAGCTTTGGAAACTCCAGCTTCCGGTTGAGAAGGGGGGACTAGGTGTCCCAAATTTTAAGGCATATCATTTGGCCTTCTCGTGCCAATTTTTTCTTCCTTTTTTGAAGGATTCTCCTAGTGTGTGGGCGATGGCAGAGGCAAGTGTGATGGGCCCACTCGCCCCAAGAGCGATATTCACGACTGTTAACAAACATGGTAGTAGATGCCCCTTGACAGAGTTTCTAAGAGACGTTTGGAAGAATATCTATGACATGTGTGGATCGGTTGCTCTGAAATCGCCTGATGCATCTCTGTGGTTGAATAAAGCTATAAATGACAATGGCAAGTTGTTGATTTGGCCAGAGTGTTTTCTTGGCGGAATTCAATGGATTAGTGATGTTTTTAAAGATGGAAAATGGATTGACTTTGCTGAGTTAAGTGCTACTTTTACTGTTGAAAATGTTTCTATCTCGGAATTCAGGAAATTGAAGAGATGTATTGGTGAAGTGCATTGTGATGGGGATGCGAATGTTGAACTTTTCACTACTGGCGTTCAGTCACTTGCAAGTAGGGTTTATCATCGAATTGTATCGAATTATAAGGAGAATACTGAATTACTTAATGAATGGAGCAGAAGAGTGGGTTGTGAAATCACTTCTGACCTGTGGCTTGTGATGTGTGCGAATGTGAAGCTTTGTTCAATAAGTTTGACTGAACGTTCGAGACAAATTAAAATTCTCAATAGAGTTTTTTGGAGCCCGGAAAGGCTTAAAAATAGAGGTTTGTCTGATTCTGATGTTTGTTGGTGTTGCTGGAGTGAGAAAGGTAGTATGGAACATTTGCTGTGGGACTGTGTGAGGGTTTGTGGTTTTTGGCATGAGGTTTGTATTATTTGTCTCGGGGTTCTGAACCAAAATGTTGACTTGGATTTTAAGACTATGGTGCTAGGCTGCGATAATTTACTTGACGACCTTTCACTATCGGAAAATACATTTTTGTTCAGAGGTGCTTCTATTTGCAAAAAAATGATTTTGAGGAGCTGGAAATCGTGTGTCTCACCAATATTGGAGGATTGGATTAAAGAAATGAACTGCTTAGCGAATATTGAGAAATTTATATACAGAAAAATGGGAAAATTGTGTTTATATATGAAGGTCTGGGGAGCGTTTTTGAGTACGTACTAGTTCATCATTAAATTCTTTCTTTTTCTATTCCTACATGTTTATATTCTTTATGCTGTTGTCAGGGGGAAATTCTCCCGGGGTCAGCTGGGCCGTCCGCGGACCACCGGGCAGGGCGGACCCAACTCCTCCTGCGTATCCCAAAAATGAGTATGAGGCACACACAAGAAGCAAGGTGGTTCTGCTGTTTATTAAACAACGGCAGGGATGGGTCTAGAATCTTACGCGTCCGTCCTGACTCTCGAAATTCGTGGGGCTCGCAGGTCCTTTTTGCCTCAGTATGATGCGCTACTTGTGTCACCTGGGAAAGTTAGTAAAAACCTATCGCCACTCTGGATTGGTTCCTCAAGTGGTAGGGTTAGTAAGGCACACATATAGAGGAGATTGTTAGTTGTTAGGAGTCAGTCAGGTGGTATACTTGGGTTGTCCCTTCTATTAGATACATGAAAATTGTTACACGAAGACCCCTGATGATTGGCTAATGTTAATGGTGTTAGTGATGAGTGCTCCATGTTCTGATTGGTCCACTCGCGAGCCCCCCAGCCTGGGACCATCGTTGTTCCCAGCTCGCGGTGTACCTGTCATTTGCAACAATATGTAACTATGTGTTTGTGGAGACAATGCGTGAATTTGCTCATATGCTTGAGAGCAGACTATTCCCACCGCCGTAGGTGTCCATTGGGTCATTTCATTGTTGCAGCCTGTGTCTCAAAACGTGGGACCCAGGCGACTTCTCCTTCCTGGGTCTGGCAACCTGTCAGGTTTGGCTTGGTCACGTGAGGAGAGACCGTGGTTGAGGCAGAATTCTGCACATTTAAAATTGTATTTGCCTCTGCGTGTCTGGCTTAGTTTGCATGTGTGACCTTGGCTTCGGGTTGTGGCATGCGAGTTGCAACATTGCCCCCTTGGCAGTCAGTTCTCGCTGGGCTCATTCTGCAGGGTCAGCAATTGTACTCTTGTTCGTTCAATGTTCGTGGAGGCTCTTGTTTGCGGCCTACTTGGGCCTGGTGCATAGGTGGGGATGTTTGATGCACGGCACTTTAAGTTACGGTATCATATTGCTTCGTATCCAGCATCATGTCTTCGTTGCATTTTTCATCACAATGCATGGGTTAGGAGAAGCGTCAGCAAGCATTTTAGATGAGTGCTTTGTGCGTCTTGCGTTTCTGCATTTTGAAAACCCTATGTGAAAAATAATAGAGATGCGCGTCAGTGGGTGTGTCCGTCACCTACGTCATAGCACTGAATATGTTCTTCGTGTGGATTGCTGTGGGAGTGTCCAGTGTGCATGGTTGCACGGGTGTTCTGACCGTTGGCTAGGTCGTCATGGCATCTCTAACGATGTGTTTATTTACTGTTGAATGGTTCAGTCGAGTTCATCCATGCCGCAGGTGTCGGCTTGGGCAGGGCAGGCTGGAGGGCAGGCTGGTGGGCACATCCATATGTTCCTGTACCAGGGTATTTGGTCGTCTGGTAGATAGGCAAATTCTTCTCGTGGCAGGTGTCTGGGCCGCGATCCTCTAGGCCAGGGGCGTGAGGGGATTGGGGGGAGTCTTTTGTCCCATTCTCCCACTTCAGTCCCCCCTCTGGTCGACTTGTCGACCACAAACATATCCTTTTCCTTATCTCCTCTTACTCTCCATATCTTAGTTACTCCTCCCAGGTGTCCATAGTGGTTGACATGGTCTTCAAATGACCAATACATATACACACAGCTTCCTCCAGGTGTATACCCATTTCCCTATGTAGCTCCTTGGGTTTCTTGGGTTTTTGAGCTTCACAGATGATGGGTCCAGGTGGTTGGTGATGATCTGTTTGCACAGTTTTTCTCTTTCTTTTATTATTGTGTCTGTGTGCTGGCCATCATCCGTCGCATCAAGGGGTGCATACCAACCATTTCGATCATTTTGTCTGTAGTGCATGCCTTCCGGGCCTTCCAAAACCTTATTATGATCAGTGCAGCTCCAGCCAGTATTATGCATCCAACTATAATCTTCAGTCCGTCCGACAGCCATGATGGCATCCATGACCATAACATTGAAAACCAGCTGTCATCCTTCTTCACTCCTTTACTTTCTTCCATCATTTTGGAGTGCATTTGAGCCAGTTGTGATACTGCTTCAGTCAGTGTACCATTGTCAGCATTGTTAGCAGGAATAAATGTGCAGCATGATTGTCCTATCTTTGCGCAAACTCCTCCTTCCATTGCTGTAAGGAGATCCAATACATAACTGTTCTGTAGTGCTACCATTCTTACTGCTCGCAGTTCCTCTTTTATTGCGTTGAATCCATTTACTGTAGAATTTATTGTCATCATTAGCTCCCATCGGGTTATCTGGAGCCATTTTGCGTTTGCGTAAGCTTGTAGTCCAGGATGTATTATTGACGAGAAGAACATTGCTGCTCTGCTGAATAATCTGTGTTCTGGTGGGATTGAAGTCAGTGCTGTTTGTGACCTTCCCCATAGGTAATTTCCTGTCAGAGGTTCTCCTTGTCTCTTCTTTCTATTCAGAACATTGTTGTTGTTGTTTTCGTTCTCTGGCCCCTTCTGAGGTTGTACAGATCTCTTCTTCCTCTTGTTTCCTTCATCCATTTTAGGGAAGTTTGCCATGTTCACATGTTTCTGGGGCACCACTAGTGATGGTACGTTAATGTGTACCATAGTGCATATACCATTCCACAGAGGGGGCAGTGTGTGGTATGCCTTGTTTCCACAGGCCCAGTAATGGTCCATTAATACTGCTGTTCCTGCTCCCCCCTCAGGTAACTCTATCACGCTTGCACAGTTGGTGTTCTATCCCACGTCCACTTCTCCTCTATGCTGGTAGCATATCTTAGGTGCAGACAGCGGCAGTATGCTTATTGGGTCTTCATCCTTCTCCATCCACGTCAGCATGGGTACGTACTTGCCCCAAATTGTCCAACATCTGTTATTGTGTTCATCAATAGTTGTAATATTTTCTCTTGTTACCATGTTGCTGCCAATCACTCCTATGTCCCATTTGTTGTCCATGTACACCTTCCCTGTTATTGTTACCAGTGGTCTTTCCCAACATCCTTGTGTACCAGGAACTTCAGTGGTGTACCATTCACATGGTAGGTATTGTAGTGTTACTTTCTTCGTTTCTCCCTTTTCAGGACCACTTGTCATGTATCTGAATGCTTCAGCATGCAAACTGCTCTTGTGGTAACTCAAATAAGTCTTGAGGAAGTTGTTTTCGTATGGATATGTGTCTCGCGTTTTCCACACCAGTCTCACCACCGTCCCTTGAAATCTCCCTCTCGTTTGGAATAGTGCCAGGTATATTATACATTGTGCTGTCTTTTCATCTATTTCCGTGGCAACGAATGTTCGAGAAGCGCTCATGGCGTATGGGATCAATGAGCAGACGTAGCAGCTGTCTTCTGTTGTCTGTTACCTATTTGGGTCATGTGTTGGTACCACATGTTGTTCGAGACGTGTGCTGAGTCTGTTATGTAATTATCAATGCCTTTAATATCTGAGTATGTGCTGTGTTTAACTCTATTTCCCTTATGTGGAGGCTTGCTAGTACCACCTGACGTAACACCTGTTGCAGCCGTGGGTGGGGGTACATTAGGTTTGGGTACAGCCAAAATATTGATAGCATAACTTTTCTGCCATACAGAGGCAGCCAAAAACCCAGTCATCATCAAAATCCCTATCATCTTTATTACAGAAGCTAGTCTCACCGGAATTTTGCTCTTACCTTGCTGCAGTCCGGCAGCTTATTCTTGCAACGTTAAAGTTGCCCGCCTGAAAATTCTCTATAAGCTTGTTATTAGTGTTAGTTGTTGTTTTCAAGCTCTCCCTATCAAGTAGTCGTTCAGTGCCCAGGCGAAGAGCTGTTCCCACGCCAATCTAAGCGACCTGTCTCTTAGGGCAGGCAAGTGTTGGTGAAGATGGGGCATTGATTGTTCTATGGCCAAGATAAATGCTGTGTAGTAGACACGTACCCTCCTTCTTTTTAGGTACTTTGGCCTTTTTATGTGATAGACAAATTGGTGTGATAGGGCTTCAGGGTAATTATCGTCTGAGGGTAGCATCTACTCCTGGGCAATGGACGCTGTTAGTTATCTGTTTTCTCAGCAATACAATAATACGCGGTACCTGCATGTGCGAGAAAGAAAAAGAAAACATACAAGTGTTTACATGTGTATATGTGCAAGACAATGTCCTTCAATTGGGTGGTGACTGTAGTGGGTAGGAGTTCGGTGGGCAGAGGGTTTGGGGCTCAACTGGTGGATGTCTCTTTACTCTTTGATCGTGTGACCATGGGGTGGGCGGTATGGGAATTACCAGTTTCTATTTCAGTAGTTGTCTCTGGGGAATCTGGGGGGTGGCAGGGTATGGAGACACTTAGGTCGTCAGCTGTGGTAGAAGTCTCTTTCTCCGTGGGTGACGCTGTCGCTGTTCTTCCAATGGCCCTGTCGGTGACGCTAGGGCTGGTCTTTAGTTTGCAGATCTTCACGTCGTGTAGGTGATTCCAAGCACGCTTGTCCTGCAACTTCACTGGTCTCGTAGATACCTCCTCTACAAGGTGGGGACCAGTGAATCGTGGGCTGTTCCACTTTCTATTGAAATTGCAGAGTAGCACGTGTCACCTTTAGCAATTTTGCACAGTTTTTCCTTTTCCAATCCTTTGTCCTCGTCTTCTTGTTGATAACTCTTAGACCCGCCCCGCATGCGCTCGAGCTGTTGAGACACAAACACTACACTAGTAATCAAAGAAGACACATATTGGTACATTTCATCACCAAGAACAGTTGCAGTGTTTTCATAGTCTGTGAATGCCCTTGATGTTGGCGTTAGAGGAAGGCGCATTTGATGTCCGGTCACCACCTCGTGAGGAGTTAAGTGGTGGTCGGAGCCTGGTCTATTCCTTAGTTCAAATAGAGCTAGCGGAAGGCAATACAGCCAACTCTTCTTTGTTGTATGCTGTATCTTTGCAATTGCCTCCTTCAGTAGGCCATTCAGGCGTTCACATAGACCGTTGGCCTGCGGGTGATATGCACATGCAAATTTATGCTTGATGTTCAGTAAGGATGTAATGTGCTGGAACATTTCATTAGCGAAATGCGGGCCGTTATCCGACCGCAGTACCTCGCACACTCCCCACCTGGGGAAAACCTCCCTCACTAGAAATTTAGCTGCTCTGAATGCATCTGGATGTGAGCAGGGTCCTGCCTCAATCCACCTGGAAAATGGGCATACCACTACAATCATATACCTATTTCCTTGACATACGTTGATCATATCAACGTAATCAATATGGACGTGCAGGAATGGTCCCTCTGGCCGGGGTATAGTACCTTTTATCACTTGCAGCGTTTGACCGGCCGTAAACTGTTGACATGTGAGACAGTTGCTGATAAAATTTGTCACATGGGAATTTAACTCGGGGCAGAACCAATCTTCCCTAATTCGTGCTGCAATAACTTCCTTGCCTGTATGAGCTGGGTGGTGGAGTTGGCTCAGGGCGGTGTTCAATAGTGCCAATGGCATTACCATCTTTCCAGTGTTACCCTGACGCCATAGTGCGTCAGTTGGTGACATTGTACATCCTCTTTTTATCCATATTTCTTTTTCTGCCATTGGTGCAGCCGCTTGTAACTCCATTATCTGTGTAGCTGGGAGATGGGTGTACCCTTCTCTCATCAACATCTCTTTAGCTATCCCCCTCCCTCTCCCTCTCTCTGACTCTGGGGGGTTCCATATCTCACCAAAATATGCGGCATACTTCGCATGTGCGTCTGCTGCTGCATTTCCTTTTGAGATATGATCTTCTCCGTTAGTGAGTGTGAGACATTTGACCAAAGCTAGTTCTTGGGGATCATTTATTACTTCAATTAACTCAGCTAACAAGAGAGCATGTTGCACTGGGGTGCCATCAGCTCTCCTAAACCCTCTTCTCCTCCATTTGGACAATCCTGAGTGGACAGTAGACATGACATATGTGCTGTCAGAATATATAGTTACTCTTTTGTCAAAGCTTTCCTTCAACGCCAAGATCAGTGCAACCAATTCTGCTGCTTGAGCAGAGTAATGTTGAGGTAATTGTACGCATTTCACCGCCACATACACCAATTCCTCTGTCATTTTTACCACTGCTGCCCCAGTTCTCCTTATCCCATCACGTTGGTCTATTGTTGATGACCCATCAATGAACAAGAGCTCTCCTCCATTTAGCGCGTCCTCTTCAACTTTTCTGGTACATGAGTACATTTCGTTAGTCTGCGTACAATCATGTGCATAGTCGCCTTCTTCAATAACTTCCGCTATAAATCTTGCAGGATTAACTGTGCTGCATCTAACAATTGATAATTCTGGTCTAGATAAGATGATCTCATAACCTGACGCCCTCTGCGTGGTTAGTGTGGACTTAGGCTTGTACAATATTGCAAATAGTGCATGTTCCACAAATAGTGTGGTTGGGCACCCCATTGTAATTGATTATGCTTTCTCTACCGCGAAGGCAGCTGCGGCGAGACCTTGTTCGCAAGGGAAATGTCCTAACATTACAGGATCCAAGTGACCGCTGTAAAATGCTACTGGTTTGTATCCCATGCTTGTTTTTTGAGCCAACACTGCTTTCATTACTGCTGAGTCGCAATGTGAAAATATAAAGAATTCTCGTTCATAATCTGGGCTGGCCAGCACCGGAGCAGTTGATATTGCGTCTTTCAGTTCATCAAAGGCCTCTTTCATTTCCCTTGTCCACCCCAATTTTTTCTCCCCTTTGTTAGCCTCTCTTAATGCTTCAAGTAAGGGTCCTATGTATGAGTGGTAATCGAATACCCATGCTCCACAGTAGTTGCACAATCCCAGGAACTGCTGCAGTTCCCTCACTGTTTGTGGCAATGGTGTTTTTGATATAGCCTCTGCTCTCTGTGGTGCAATCTTTCTTCCGTGTTGGGATATCAGATGACCAATGTACAGTACCTGTTCCTGACAATACTGTAATTTTTCTTTGTCTACCTTGTAACCCTTTTCAGCCAATATTGTCAGCATCTTCAATGAGTGCTCCCTGCATTTTTTTTCGCTTGTGCTGCAAATTATTATATCGTCAACATACTGCAACACTGTGCTATCTAATTCAATGTTTCCCAAGTCCATCTGTATTACTCTGTTGAAAATTGAGGGTGACTCGCAGTACCCTTGTGGCAATCTGGTGTGTTTCCATTTTGTGTTTCTGTACGTGAAGCTTGTCAGATCTTGTGAATCTGGATGCAGGGGTATTGAGAAAAAGGCATTTTTGAGGTCAATCACTGTAAATCGTGATGCCTCTGCTGGAATGCCACACAATATTGTGGCCGGGTTTGCTGCTATGGGGTATTCTGCTTCCACTATGTTTTTCAAGGGCCTGAGGTCCTGGATGAAACGCCAAGACCCTCCTTTAGCTTTGCGCACTGGATATACGGCTGTGTTACATGGTGATTCTGATGGTACCAATATGCCATTATTTATAAGGGCCGTTATTGTTTCATATATGCCCTCATCTGCCTCTTTTGATAGTGGGTATTGTTTCACTCTAGGGAGTATTGCACCATTTTTCAATTTTATTCTTACTCCCCCTATACTTTTTATCCACCCCACGTCATAGGGACTAGTAGTCCATGATGATGTTGGGACTTTTGCCATATCCTCCTCAAAGAAGGGAACTGGGGTGGATGTGGGTGCTTCAAGTGCCATTGCAATTTTCTGTGCCACTTGTTTGTATGTCACTCTTAGCCATATATCTACACTCATCATAAATACCATTTCACCCTCTTCCTTTTCTTCTGAAAAGAGCTCCTCGTCTGACACCTGGGTGAGCCTGCATCCCTCAGCTAGGGCTATCACTGCCCTCCATGCTCTTCCTTCCCTGTCTTGGGCATGTACTGCGATATAATCAGCAGTTGCTATAATGCTCTCCATGCTCACTGAAATCACCTTTCCTTCTGGTTCATTGGCTGGTGTTTCTGGTCTAAACAAATAGGCTGTTGGCCTCCTCCAGATCTTTCCTTCTATTGCTGGCATCGATGCGAATGCCATGTCTGTTCCGTACTGGAACAGTTCGCCATCTACTGGCTCAGCCCTAATCACTGTCTGTTCACAGTATGCTTGCATAATTTGCCGTGCAGTGAGCATGTTTATTCCAGGAGTGGAACAAATTATGCCGTCCTCCGTAAAGGAGATCGTCATATTCAACCTGCTCATTATGTCTCTCGCAAGTATCTTTACTGGTGAGTCCCTTGAATATAAAAGCGGGATGGACATGTCATAATCCCCTATTGATAAGGGGATGTTATCAGTAAAGGGAACCAACCCCCAAGCCCCAGAGAATCCTTGGGTGTTCATGGCCTCACCTGACATCTTAAATTTACCTTCCCTTATACAAGACCGGGTTGCCCCTGTGTCGACAAGGAATGATAACTTTTTGTCACCTATCGTTACCTCTATGCGTGGTCCCTCCGCACTGTTAGGTGTTACCGACAGGATGGGACACACCAAGGCCGTCTGTGGGCTGTCCTATTGTGGGTATAATGATTGACCACTTCCTGTGTAAGAGTTGTGTCCCAGGACCGTCACCCTTCCCAGTTGTGTTTGCTGTAGTTGTGTATTGGTAGAGGTTATTTTATGGTCTTGAATTTGGGCAGGTTGCTTTACGTGCTGCACTTGAGGTTGTTGTGTTATCGCTACCTGTTGTTGTAGTGAATATGTCTGTGGCTGTTGTTGTGTTACTAGTTGTTGCTGCACATTAACCGGTTGCAGTGCCTGCTGTTGTTGGTTGCCCTGCTGTTCCCTTTTAGGCCCTTGCTGTCCCTGTTCTCCCCATGCTGGTGTGCCGGTTCTCATTCTACATGTGCGTGACATGTGCCCTAGCAATCCACAAATCCAACATACCGGTGGTTCCCTGGTCTGCCATGGAAAGCTCCCTAAATTGTCCTGATATACTGGTTGCCCGGTGGGGTAGAAATTTCTGAATCCTCCCCCTTGCTGTTGTGTGTTATAGCTGTATCCCCTTCCCCTCATCATTCCTCCCCTTCCCCTGTTATAATTATAATATCCAGCTCCTGGTGTTGAGTATCCTCCTCCCATGTTAGTCGTGTATGGTTGGGGTGGTGGCAGCTGTTGTGCTACAATCTGTGATGATTGTATTTGGGAGGGATCTTGTGCAGCCACTACTTGTGTGGGGTTTTGGGTCATTGTTGTAGGTGTAGTTATTAGTGCACCTTTCATCGTGTATTTAGTACGTTTTTTCTGTACCAATTTAGCCTCTTCCGCTTTTCTATCCTCTTCCTTTTGTTTCATCTTTTCTTGCCATGTCCTACAATGATGTACTATCGTCAGTTGTATTTCTGGCCATGCTTTTGCTTCCATCTCCACTACTTTCTTCAGTTGTTTCTGCACTGCTTCTGGGAGCCCTTGTATTAGTATATGATAGAATATTGCTGGTGTTTTGTCCCATTGTTCTCTAGTTTCCATGCGCCACTTCTCTTGAATTTCCTGGATATAATCAACAGGATCTTCGTTCTCACGCATCTTGCGTGATGTAATCGCTCCTATGCCTGATGTATCTGGGTACTGTACCCTCAGCGCTTGCATTAATGCATGTCTGCAGTTTGCGAATGGTGCGCCATCGTGTGATGAGTTTGTTATTGTGACCCCAGGGAAGCCTGCTCTCTTCCAGATGTCATCTGCTGCATCCCCCAATACTGATATTAGGAGGCCCTTTACATCTCCTACTGCCAGTTTCTGTCCTGCAGTGTGTTTTTCCATTTCATATATCCATTTTCCCGCACCTCCACTTAATGATGGGAGCCTGCACTTTATATTTTCCTTGTCTGCATGCTTCCAAGGGACGTATTGTGGTCTAACCCTTCCCCTCTCCAGAAGTGGCATTAGGTTGTGTCCTGTTTGACCCCCTGGGTTCCCCAAAGTCAAGTCCGTGTACCCCTCCTCTTCTTCCGTGTCGTCTACATCGTCTGTTGTGTCCATATTTCCCCTGCTCGTAACTGTTTCTCCTCCATCTCTTCCCCTTCTTTTATCATTTCCTTTATTTAATGTGGGCGTGTGTATTCGTTCTTCCTGCCTGCGTCCAGGGAGGTCTCTAAGCCTGCCTGCATAGGGTGTGAGTTCGTGAGGAGCGGGTGCGGTTGTAGGTGGGCATGTTGCACGGGATGAGTGTGGGGTGGTGGAGCATGTTGGACGGGATGATGAGGGTGTAGCTGCACGTGCCTGCCTTCCCGCCATTCCTTGCTCTTCTTCCTCACTTCACCCCAGTTCTTCCTTTCTTCTGCAGGCCCATGGTGATTCCCTGTTTGTCCGGGTGATGTACAATTTATCTAAGCTTTCCCTTTCCCTATTTCTTCCTTCCTTCTCCATTCCTCCTTCTTCCTCACTACAAAAGTCATCCAGGAGCGACAACCCCCAATTTGTCTTTTTCCCCTAATCGTTACTGTTTTTAAGTCTAATAGATCCGTTCCTCCCGTTTCTTCTTTACCAATTGCTCCCCTTTGTGCTGATGTTGTTGCTACTTCTGTCTCTGCGTACATATCTCCTTACTTCACTCTCCCCTCTCCTATCTTCTCTTTCCCCTTCTCTTTTCTCCGCTATTTCACTACCAATTTCCTCTCTTTTCTTTATTAATTCCTCCATTACTTCACTACTGATCTTTTCCAATATCATTTCCTCTTCTCTCTTCTTTTCCCATCTCTCTCTTTCCCGCTCTAATATACTCTCTATCATCCTCCCTTCTTCGTATTTCTTTGTCGTTTCTGATAGTATTCTCCTCTTCCATATTTCCATTTCTTTTTCTTTCTCTTCTTCCTCTCTTTTCTTGTCACGCAGTGCTGCTCTGGATACCCTTTCTGCTACTGCCTTTACCCTTTCAGCTTCTCTCTTTCGCTCCTCAGTTCGTTCCCTCATTTTTTCCAACTCATTCTTACTTTCTTTCCTTTCCCGTGCTCTCTCTCTTTCCTCTCTCTCAAGCTGCTTGATCAGGGCATTCTGCTCATCCCTTAATTCTGCTAATCGTTCCTCCAAAATCTCTTCCTTTTGTCGTGACAGCTCTTCCTCCTGTCTTTTTCCCTCTTCCCCTTTCATTTTGCTCTTTCTGGTATTATCCTCGTCCATTTTCCTTAATACCTCCTTCTCTTCTCTTGTTAATGAACTGTATGCCGGGTTCAAGTACCCCTCAGCCGCTCTTAATTATTCTCTCACTATTTCTTGTAGTTCCGTTAAAGGATATAACCCCCCTTCCTCTTTTTTCACTACCTTCGCTAGGGGCATATCGTCGCTCTGTTCCTTTTTTATTTCTTTTTCGTTTATGTTGTTACTCTTTTCTCCTCCCTCTTGTCCGTTCCCCGTGTTCTGTGTGCCTTCACTCTCTTTTTCTCCATTCTCTTCTTCCTCCTTAATCTTCTTCTCTTCCGTTGTTTCCCCCATAGTGAACATTCCATTTGGTGCTGGTCGGGACCCTTGGAACATCCTCCATAAGTTAAACACCTCCACGTGGTGTGTCAACTTCTTCCCCTTGTATGTGTTATGCAGATGGGTTAATAGTGAGTGTTGGGTATATGGATCGAAACTGCCATTAGGCGGCCATGGTGTCGTCATTTTGTTGTCCGTCCCCTGTGTCCATTCTATGCTGTATTTGATCAGTTTCTCCCTATGGGGTGACAGTGTTTTACATATATGCTGTAGCGGGGTAGTGAGGGTGTTCCCCCACCCTCCCGATCCTGTCCCGTATGACATAGTAGCACTTCAATTGTTATCCTACCTCTACATGGTAACGGTTATCTTTCGAATAGTTTACGCTATACAATTTCAGATCTTTACCTGGCCCCGTAATTTTGGGGACTTGCGATTGTCGATAAAGCAAAATAGTAAAATATAGCATTTGCATTTGTATACTCTTTTCTTTCTTTTCTTCCTTCACCGAACACCTTTACGGCCCCCTACGCCCGAGGTGCATGTAGCCCCCTGCGGCTGCGTGCCTTGTGTGACATTCTTATACAGCCGTCCCACTTTGTTTTACCCTCCTCCTCTTTCTTCACTTGTCGTGGCCGGCGTTCTCCGTGCGCGGCCACGTCCCCCTTTTCACCTTGCCCCGATCTACTCGTTACCGTTTATCTCCGTCTCCACTCCCTTACCATTATTCTCTTCCGCACCACTCTTCAAAAAATGCCTTGTGTTCGAGATATCCTATGAAAGCCATGCTGGTGACGTCACCGATCTCTTTCAAAACTACTAGTAAGTTCTTTACATGTTTTTAAAAGTTCAAAATACGTTTGCAATCTACCCCCTTTAACCCCACAACTGTCCTCTTGTCACGCCTGGAACAAGGTAATCAACAATATAATCAGACTGCGCACGCTGCGTCGCCTCGCGTGTGATTCGCCCCTCGACAGGAGGGCTTAATCAGCCAATTATCTTCCGTATTAGGCAACCAGCTAGCTACCGCCTACAGGGAAACGTCATCTATCTATCGAGTTTTCTACTCGATCAATAGGGATCCTCATCTACTCATTGATCAATAATCACCAAATCGTAGGAAACCGCACACACACACGCCCTTACAGGTGGTCGCGACCTAGGCCAATCAGTGTCTACGAGCGGCCCCTCGTGATGTTTTCGTGCTCCGCCCCCTCCTCTTCCGTAACGTAGCGGACTGCTCTCGCACTTGTCCACCTACCATTCACTTCACCGTCAACACTAATTTATCAAACCTTCGCCGCGCACCTGTGTAACACCTCCCACCTCCCGTATTCTATTCCTCCCCCCTCCCTCACAATTTCACATTGCTTGTTGGGCGTGGCATACTCACCAAGTTCTCTTGATGCAGGGCCGCTCGACTGCGTGCACCCCTCCAAGCGACTCGCCACCTCCCCTCGTCTGGACCACGTCTGGACACTCGCCAACCGCGGGCTGGATACTTCTCAACCGGCTCCCGAAGGCCAATATCCGGATTGCGCTGTCCGGTCTTCTCGCAGTTCCGCGATGGTCCTGTAGTCCTCAAAAAGGGGGCAGCGGCAGAGGGGGCCGTGCCGCCGGGCCTCCTCGCAACGAGAGCACTCGGAAAAATAAAATAAAAGCAGATCTTAAACAGATCTCAGCGGTGCCTCCAACTTGTCAGGGGGAAATTCTCCCGTGGTCAGCTGGGCCGTCCTCGGACCCCCGGGCAGGGAGGCCCCAACTCCTCCCGCGTATCCCAAAAATGAGCATGACGCACACACAAGAAGCAAGGTGGTTCCGCTGTTTATTAAACAACGGCAGGGATCGGTCCAGGATCGTACGCGTCCGTCCTGACTCTCGAAATTCGTGGGGCTCGCAGGCCCTTTTTGCCTCAGTATGACGCGCTACTTGCGTCACCTGCGAAAATTAGTAAAAACCTATCGCCACTCTGGATTGGTTCCTTGAGTGGTAGGGTTAGTATAGCACACGTATAGAGGAGATTGTTAGTGGTTAAGAGTCAGTCAGGTGGTATACTTGGGTTGTCCCTTCTATTAGATACATGAAACTTGTTACACGAAGACCCCTGATGATTGGCTAATGTTAATGGCGTTAGTGATGAGTGCTCCATGTTCTGATTGGTCCACTCGCGAGCCCCCCAGCCTGGGACCATCGTTGTTCCCAGCTTGCGGTTTACCTGTCATTTGCAACAATATGTAACTATGTGTTTGTGCAGATAATGCGTGAATTTGCTCATATGCTTGAGAGAAGACTATTCCCACCGCCGTAGGTGTCCGTTGGGTAATTTCATTGTTGCAGCCTGTGTCTCAAAACGTGGGACCCAGGTGACTTCTCCTTCCTGGGTCTGGCACCCTGTCAGGTTCGGCTTGGTCCCGTGAGGAGAGACCGTGGTTGAGGCAGAATTCTGCACATTTAAAATTGTATTTGCCTCTGTGTGTCTGGCTTAGTTTGCAGGTGTGACCTTGGCTTCGGCTTGTGGCATGCGAGTTGCAACATTGCCCCCTTGGCTGTCAGTTCTCACTGGGCTCATTCTGCAGGGTCAGCAATTGTACTCTTGTTCGTTCAATGTTCATGGAGGCTCTTGTTTGCGGCCTACTTGGGCCTGGTGCATGGGTGGGGATGTTTGATGCACGGCACTTTAAGTTATGGTATCATATTGCTTCGTATCCAGCATCATGTCTTCGTTGCATTTTTCATCACAATGCATGGGTTAGAAGAAGCGTCAGCAAGCATTTTAGATGAGTGCTTTGTGCGTCTTGCGTTTCTGCATTTTGAAAACCCTATGTGAAAAATAATAAAGATGCGCGTCAGTGGGTGTGTCCGTCACCTACGTCATAGCACTGAATATGTTCTTCGTGTGGATAGGTGTGGGAGTGTCCAGTGTGCATGGTTGCACGGGTGTTCTGACCGTTGGCTAGGTCGTCATGGCATCTCTAACAATGTGTTTATTTACTGTTGAATGGTTCAGTCGAGTTCATCCATGCCGCAGGTGTCGGCTTGGGCAGGGCAGGCTGGTGGGCAGGCTGGTGGGCACATCCGTATGTTCCTGTACGAGGGTATTTGGTCATCTGGTAGATAGGCAAATTCTTCTTGTGGCGGGTGTCTGGGCCGCGATCCTCTAGGCCAGGGGCGTGAGGGGTTTGGGGGGAGTCTTTTGTCCCATTCTCCCACTTCACTGTGTTATGATACTTTGTGATTTATTGTTCAGTCTTGTCTGAGTACTAAAATTAAAATAAAGAATTTAAAAAAAAGAGTTAAAAAAAAACAAAAATAATTCTCGCCAGTTAACGAAAAATGCTTCTGGTGATTGGCAACAACCGCCTTAGTCATGCAGAACATTGTGCTACCTATCACATTTCTACCTAGCCCAGGTGATCCACTAACACCATGGAAGTGCTGGAATAAATATTCTGAACACTATGCCTGGGTAGTGTGTGGAAATAGTTATGGCATCGGGTGAAAAAATCATTGCTAATCCATTACTTAGGCACCCCCCGGGACAAGAAAATGTGATGATCCGCCCAACCTGCCAGCGTATGAAGCCCAAAATCTTAATGAATATGAGAAATGTATAGAAAAACTATTTTAACACTACGAGTTCAAGGTGAGCAAAATCCTAGAGAGATATACATTTGGCAAGAGAACCCAGATTGAAGGAGAAAACAGCTGAGGCATTCATCATGGTTCTGAGAGGGTTAGCAAGACCCTGCAATTTTGGTCAAATGACAGATGAGCGATTAAGAGAAAAATTCATGTTAGAGTGCAATGATGGAAAGATCATAGAACAACTCTGGTCTAAGGGAGAACCACCACATGATGAGGTCCTGTGAATAGCGAAAGATGTAGAACACACAAACAATTGTGTGGAGATACTCGAGAAAAAAGATTCAACAGATTAAACTGCCTGAGGAGAAAAGTGGTAGTTCTATGTCTGAGATGACAGCAGCTGTTTCTGGTAGCAAGGTGAATCCATCAACGAGGTCTAAAACGAACAATGTGAACAAAACTAATTCAAGCTCCAAACCTGTTCAAAGGCTTCAACGAAGGGACTGTGCTCCAAGAAAATGCCAGAATGAAAGAAATGCCAAAGGAAAGTTCTCTGTCACTGGTGCAGGTTCCTCAGATGCCGTGGGAGAGAATAGGCAAGGACATTGTCGTACCCATTTATGGCAGGGATGTTGACAAGTACAGCATTGTGTTGATTCACATATTATCAAAATGGGTGGAAATGAAAGTTACAAGGTCCATTACGACAAGAGATGATATTGTCTTTATGGAGGATGTATTCAGGAGAGTAGGTTACCCAATGGAACTGTTGACAGACAATGGTGTCCAATTTAAATTAAAAGAGAGCAGTGAATATCTAACGAGGATTTGTATCCAACATAAACTGACTGCAATGTATCATCCCCATACTTGAATGGTTTAACAAAGTAATCAAAGATTGCATTAGATGTGCCTGGGTGAATGGAGAGGATTGGGAGTAGATTGTAATAAGCAGGATGGTGGCATGCAGATTTTAACCTCATATTACGACTGGTGTATCACCATTTGAGTTGTGTAGAGGGAGAAAGGCAAATTATAAGTTGTCTCCACCATGGAGGGGGCATGCAAAATGGATGTCCGAGAGTGTACATCAGATGAGAAAGAGAATAAGGGCAAAATTATATGTTACGATATGTCATTTATAACATGCCTGTACACAAGTGTTTCTAGGCGCAACAAGACAAGGGAGGGAAAACAGAGAGAGGACAAGACAAACGATCTTACTAGGCCTTGTGTCATTCAGATCATGCAAGTGAGTCAATTTCAAGTGCAGGGGGAAGGGAGAGGGGGAAGTGCAATCAGGGCAGCATTGCTCTGAGTAAGTGCAGCCAGGTCAGCGCAACTCTGGGTGTGTGCAAGGAGGCAGGGGACTGTGAATGTTACAGTTACAGTACGTTAGGCCCATAGGCAGTACAAGGGAGACTGATCATGGAGGGGCCTGGTACCCAGTGACTCTGATGGCAGCCAAGCAACCAGTCGGCACCACAGACAGGTGATCAGCAGGGGAGGGAGAGAGAGAGAAATCAGAGGAGAAAAGGAAGGTATTGAGATGTTTCCGGGCCTTCAGTTTGTCCTGCTCAATTTTGAGAGGGGCAGGGAGGCCATTCCAGAGGGAGGCACTTGCAGAGGAGAGGTATATACCCCCACTCTCTGTCTGGAGTAGTGTCTGACCCTCAGACAGTTGGAGGTAGCTCAGCAAAGGGCTCAAGAAGGAAGGAATTTTGGATGTAATGAGGGCCTTAGCCCCAGAAATCCTTGTGGACTATGCAGAGGGTCTTGAACTAGATCATTGCAGCCACCGGGAGCCAAAGGAATGATTTCAGGGCTGGAGAGGGCTTGGGGCCAAGGATAAATCTTGCAGTCCTGTTCTGGATTAGTTGCAGAGGGCGGAGACTAGAGGAAGGCAGATTGAGAAAGAGGCTGTTTCAGTAGTACAGCCTAGAGAAAACCATGGCTCTAGAGACAGTGATATTCTGGGGAAGTGAGAAAAGGAAGAATACCTCTGCGGAGGTGCAGCTGGTAGTGGGCCTTCTTGGCAAGGTCACTGATGTGTGGAGAGAAGGAGAGGCTGTAGTCAAAGATGACACCAAGGGTTTTGGCCTGACAAGAAGGCAAAGGAAGAGGGTGCATGGAGGTTGGCCAGAGTGAGAGAGGTAAAGGAGGAGCAAGGTTCCCAATGAGAAGGATCTCTGTCTTACTGGCATTAAGACAGAGGTTGTTAGAGGTGAGCCAATCCTGAATTGCAGATAGTCTGGAATAAGCGAGAGAGGAGAGTAAGCTGAGGGGAGACTGAAGGAGAGCTGAGTGTCATCTGCCTAACACTGAGGTTAGAGGAGAGGATAAATATCAAATGGGCCAAAGGGGCCAACTAGATGTTGAAGAGCCAGGGTGCAAAGTTAGAGCCCTGGGGAACACCACACATGGAGAGAGAGGTGGTGGGGAGAAAGGGCCCAAATTGGACCCTGGAAGGTCGGTCCAGGATGAAGGTGGTCAACCACACCAGTGCTTGATCCTTGATGCCCAGGTTCTCACAGAGTTGCTTGAGCAAAATGTAGTGGTTGGCCATGTCAAAAGCAGAGGAAAGGTTAAGGAGGAAGAGGACTGAAGGAAGTCTGGAATCAAGATTAGAGAGCAGATCTTCACGGGTATTCAGGAGAGCAGTTTTCATGCCTCTGGCTGCTCTGAAGCCAGACCGATGGTAATGGAGACAACCAACAGGTTAATTGTAGAGAGTAAACTGGGAGATGGCCAGCTTTTTAAGGAGTTTGCCAGGAAAGGAGTGATTGAGATCTGGCGATAGTTTGCCGGAAAGGTAGGATGGCAGAAGGCTTTTTTAAGGAGGGGGCACACAAGGCACTGCTTGAGGAGAGAGTGGAAAGATCCAGTGGCTGAAGAGTGATTGCAGAAATCAGCCAAGGATATAGCAAGGGTGTCTGTGTGGTCCTTGGTGGTTCTAGAGGAGCAGAGGAGCACCTGTTTGAATGACACTTTCATAGATGCGACTTGTCTAGAAACCTCCTCAGGTGTTGTCAGAGAGAACTAGGAGAAAGGAGGAGGAGAGAGAGAGGTGACCAGAGGGGGCCAAGAGAGTAGAGGGAAAGGAAGAGGAGAGCGAGTACAGTATGTCCTGAATTTTAGTGGTGAAGTGAGAAGCCAGAGCCGTACAGATGCAAGCTTGGATGTGGACTCTCTTCTTGGACAGGACAGAGAGGCTGTATTGCCTTTGTAGCAGGCAGAAGGCCAGTTTTTCAGAGGATGTGCCTGAAGCCCTCCACTTACTCTCAACCAATCTGCACTTGCATTTCAGGGTGCCAAGGTTGAAGTCATACCAAGATTTGCACTTGGAGGTAGGCTTCAAGTGGATTCTCCTGCAAGGGGCAAGGAAGGCTGTCCAGGGTGTTGGAGATAGAAAGATGCAGGTTCGAGAGGGCTGTGTCAGAGTGTAAGTCAGTCACAGGAGTAGGTGGAGCAGAGAAAGTAGAGGCAAAGCTGTAGATGCTGGACACAGTTAGAGAGAGGCCAGGAGGCATTTGCTCGATTTCTCTCAAAGCATTACATAAAAAAGAGCATTCTAATACAAAAGATTTGCCACTATTGATGTCATCCTACGTGGCAAATTAAGAAAATCTACCAGGCGATGTGATAGGCTTAAAGGGAACATCTAAGTATATGTTCCATACTGAACAGGGTTGGGATTTGGGTCTCTATGAACAGGTGGACAACTAAACCCATCCCAAGTGCAAGTCATTTTCTGTGTCATACTAACACTCAACACCCTATTGGTTACACAAGCTATAGGGCTCTTTGGTACGTGGACCTTTATAATTGTTTGGCACACTTGTACCCTTTTGGAATATTCCACTTGCTAGCTGCGCACAAGCTGGTTAACCCAGATGCTGGGAGGGATGGCCTGGTTTGCATCCTTTTTCTCCTTGTAAAATAACTAGCTTCTGGTGACTAGTTACTGCCACAGATCTGCATATGACTTTGCCTTCTTCCCAGCCATCTGGAGACAGTACTGTTCCCCAAATTCACATCAGGTATCTTTCTTTGCAACTTCAAACTTCTTCATCAGTCTTTCCTTGGCAGGTGGGTTTCCTGTTTACCTCCCATCTAATTCCAGCTCCCTTCATTCCAGGCTGTTGAAATCTTATCACATGATCTCTGTTGTGTCCTCTTTCTCTTTTCTCAAATCTTGGAAATAGTCATCTTCTTCTGTAGCTGACCATTCTGTTACCCATACCAAGGATGCCGTTCGACCCTGGAATTGAACTCTTGAATGACAGAGTGCAAGGTGAGTCAGGCAATGAGCTGTTTGGACATCTATCTCAATATCTATGAATATCTTAGACTTTCCCATAGCATAAGGCAGGAGAGCATATACATAGCAATCCTCCTTAGACGTTATTTTTCCCACTTCTTTAATGTTCCAATACCACATGTTTTTCTCCAAATGTGCTGTACTGTCTAAATAGTCATTTAATTCATAATCATCCTCCCTTGCACTTCTCGTAGGTCTCTTTCTTGTCAAATGAGTTCATATAAGCAACTCATGAAATACATCATTATACATTCTTCCTACGGAGGGAATCATAGGGACACTTGTCAGAGAAATCGGTGCCTTCACATGTGCTATTGGTGTAGGAGCTATTGTTACGCTCACCTGATATCCCCGGGGGTGTCTGGAAGGCTCAGAGATCTGGAACCCTGGATGCGTAGTTTCCCAGTGCTGAATAATGATTCTGCAATTACAGAAGGGAGGCTTTGTGATAACTGTCTCTAATGGGTGAATCTCCCACCTCCCTCTGACTGATCCCCTTCCCAATGGGTCTTTCTTACCTTAGTTATTTGTAGGGTTAGCTATCTGTCCTGCATTTCTTGTGCAGGGCCGCTTGACGTTTGTTGGTGAGCTGCCCGAGTTGCTTCACTACTGCAGTGCGCCTTCCTTGGGCCCAGGCCTGATGTGACCCCAAATCTGCTGATAGGCAGGTAGATTTGTTAATTGTAAGTCTTTGTTCTGTTTATGGTGGGAATGTGTTAATGTCTTTATCTCCTTCTTTTCAGGTGTGAAGGTCTTGATGCTGATGTGCCGGATGGAGAAGCATGTTTTTGGGTAAGAGAAAGCGCGAAGCCTGGCGCCTTTATTGTCTTTTAATGCTAACCTGTGCATTCTTCTTCTTCTCCAAACAGGCCTCTGTGGTTCTGTGAGTGGATGTGAGCGCGATGAAAAACTGGCCCCCCGGAATCTGTTAAGGTAAGTAAAGTGCTGTGCGGTTGTTGTATATGAAAGCAAACCTGAATATGTCTCCTTTTCCTTTGCAGGATGTTGCTGTGGTGGTCTGGATGGAAGCGCAGCGTAGCGCAATGGAATTTAGGTGAGACTGATGGAATTTGATGTTTTGGAAGCACGCAAGCTCTAATATTATTTTTCCTTTTCTCGTTATTGCAGGTCGCAATGTTCGAGCAGCAGCTGTGGTAGCGGTTCGCCAGAAGTCTTTAAGCTAGTACTCACAGGTGAGTGATGTTTCTTCTTCTCTCGGTTTCCACAGATTGCAGCCCGGTTGAGATGCTGAGTGCTGGATGGTGTATTCTCATTAAAGACAGAATAATGTTGTTCTTGTTCTTGCAGGACTGCAGGAAGATGCTGCAGACCAGTAGCTGGACATGGTGAGCGTCACGCTGCTAGTTGCAGAATAACATGAGGCATGTTCTGCAGTCAGGGTGTGGTTTATATAGCCCAGGTAAAGTAGTGCCAGGAAAAGAAGTTCCAGGCCTGCCACACTGAAAACTCTAGACCGCATGGCTTGGTTCTTAAGAACTAGGCTGTGTGGATTTAAAGACCCATGCAGTAATTGAAAGTAAGCCTGGTAAGTATCTCCTTACACTATATGAGCCTGGTGCCAGATGCGCCAAGACTGGCTCCAAGAGCCTTTTGCAGAAGTCATGAGGCCATTTGAGTAATTGTGGGAGCTTGCTTGTGGCACAGTTTGTGGCCCCTGACAGTGGTCATGACAGCTATCCGATATGGCATTGGCCTTCTTACAGTGTCTAGTTCTGCAAAGGTGACTTGAGTTGGAAAGATTAATGGAAGTCCTTCCCTTTTGTGGCCAGCAAAGTAAACAATGTGGATCAATAGAAACAGAAAAAAGATAATAGGAATTGCAATATGTTAAATAGACCACATTTTGCCTGCAATTACTGTTAAGGAAGGAATATGTTTAATCAGGCAATCTCGTTAAATGCTCAGGTAGCTGTCTGATTTGCTCTATAATCTCCACAAGTAACCGACTGATTGCAGGACGATTTATAGGATCTCGTAGAAACACATAAGTGTTGCTGATGCGCCAAACAAGATAAGGATGAACTTGAAGTATATAGTAAAAGATCATGACAAGTAGTCTGTAGGCATTGTCATTAGATCCATGTATGCACCCTAAAGAGAAATTCAGTGAGAAACGAGTCAGGGAACTGCTCCCTTTTCGAGTCGTCGAAAAGGAAGTCTAAATTGGGCATCTTTCATCTGCTTCAGCACTCCTAAGGTCCAATGTGGCTTAGGAACAGTAACGTTTTCACTTCCTGCTATAATATCTACAAGGAGTGTTTCAGGGGAGCCACAGTCCAAATGTAAACTTTCATCTATCTACTGGACAGTCTTTGCGTCCTTCTTCCTTGTCATCGATTTGGTGTGCACATGCTGAACTTCTTTTTGACTTGCTTCCAAATGAGGTGGGGGTATGTCGGCCTCCCCTGCATAGACTTTTACAAGTCCTAAGTGAATCCAAGCTCGCCTCCCTTGGACTTTAACTGCTGAGGGAGTAAAGTCTTCCACTATGTAAGGGCCACTAAATCTGGGCTCATGCCATTTTAAAAGTACAGTTCCTAATTAGAACTGTGACTCCGGCAAAATGTTTAGGAACACGTAGCTTTTCAAGTCCGGTTGCTGTATTGTCTTCATCTGCGTCCTGAGACCAACAACCCATCCACTTGAGTTGATCTGAAGTTACAGCGATCCTAGTCGGCATACATGTTAAGTACACATGTAGCTCATTTCCTAACAGTTATGCAGTTGTCTGTGCATCACTCCTAGTCCTCGATGGAGGAGTCAGAGGCATTCTCATCCGCTTCCCAGTAACCAGCTCATGGGGTGTGAGGTGGTGGTCTGAACTGAGCTGATTTCTTAATGCATATAATGCAAGGGGCAGGCAATGTAGCCACCCCTACTTCAGTGTCAATTTCAACTTTTCGATCCTTTCTTTGAGAAGACCAAGTGAGTCTGTCACATATCCCGTTTGCTTACGGGTGATAAGCAGAAGAAAACTTGTGTTTAATACTAGGGGATAGGCCGATCTGTTTTAATACCTCATTCACAAAATGAGGTCCATTGTCTGATCTCAGCACCTCAAATACTCTGCATCTAGGAAATCCTTCTTGAACTAAAATCTTTGCAGCGCAAGTGGCATCAGGATGTGTGCATGAACCAGTTTCAATCCATCTTGAAAAGCGGCACACTGCCACTATCATATACCTGTATCCATTACATACTTGCAGCATGTAAACATATTCAATATGTAAATGCTCAAAAGGACCATTTGGTTGAGAAATTACTCCTCTGACTGTTCACAGCGTGTGCCCAGCAGTAAACTTTTGACATACGATGCAATGCACTACATAAAAAGAAATGTGTTCTAACAGGTTTGGTACAAACCAGTCCTCCGCAATAGTTGCTGCAAGCTCTCCCTAGTTAAATGCGCCGGGTAGTGTAGCTGTTCGAACACCACCCTTAATAAGGCTACAGGCATCACTGGTTTACCAGTGCTGTCTTGCCACCACAATTCTACAGAAGGGGATAGAGAACACCCCCTCTGTGTCCACAGTTCTTTTTCTTCCTGTGGAGCTCCACCTTGCGTTCTTGACAAATGATTAAACACTTTGTTCACAACCATGATTATAACCAGCCTTTCTTTCAAAACTAAAAATATCAGATGAATATACAACCCTTTTGGCCTCTTAGTCTGCAGCTTCGTTTCCGTGTGAGATAAAGTCAGTTCTCTTAGTATGTGCTGCACACTTAACTATTGCAACAGCTACTGGTAGTTGTAGTGCTTTAATGAGCCTGTCCAATAATGCTGTGTGTTGCACTGGAGTGCCGTCCGCTCAGAGGTATCCCTTTCTTTTCCAATGTTCTAGCCCTGCATGCACAGATGATGTCATGTAGGCGGAGTAACTGTACACTGTTACTTCCTGTTCTGCGTGATTCTCGAGCATGACAATAAGTGCCACCAATTCTGCAGCCTGTGCTGAAAAATGAGACGAGAGTCTCGCACTTACTACATCTTCAAATTCCCCATTAGCTTTGTGTCTTACCACAGCTGAACCTGAATGCCTTTCTCCATTAGTTTGATTGAGCTTCGAAGACCCATCAATGAAAAGTATCTGCCCGGCTACTAAAGTATTCTCTTTTACCTTCCGGATCTCATCATAAAATTCCTCATAGTTAGAGCAATCATGCACTTGTTCATCCGCTGTCAATGGTTCGGCTACAAACGTGGCAGGATTCATTATTTTGCACCTGACTATTTTGATCGCCGGATTCAAAATGACCACCTCATATGCAGAAGCTTTCTGAAATATCAGCGTACCCTTAGGTTTCTCCAAAACAGCAAACTGAGCATGCTCAACAAATAAAGTCATGGAGAACCCCATTACTATGCTTGCAGACTTCTCAATGGTGAACGTGGCTGCTGCCAGCGATTGTTTTGCAAGAGAAGTGACCTCTCATAACTGAGTCTAAAATCCCACTATGATATGCTAAGGGTTTGTACCCTAATATGGTTCTCTGTGTGAGGACTACTGTCATAATTGTTCCATTCATATGCAAAAATAAGTAAAATTCCTCAGAATAATTAGGAATCCATAAAACTGGAGCTGTGCAAATTTAAATTCATCAAACCCTTCCTTCATCACCTCAGTCCATTCAATGTTTTCCTTATTCACCTGTACTTTCTTCAGAGCCTGCAAAAGGCGTCTTGTGTATGAACTATAATCAAATACCCATGCTCTGACATAATTACATAGTTCTAAAAACTGTTGCATTTGCTTAATTGTGTACGGTTTTAACATTTTCATAATTGCTTCAGCTCTTTCAGGTGTAACTTTTGTTCCTTCATGCAAAATTAACTGGCCTATATATAAAACCTCTTCCTGACAATATTTCAATTTCTGCTTGTCCACCGTGTAGCCTTTGTCTGCTAGAACAATCATCAACTGAATCGAGACTTGTCTGCACTCTTCCTCTGTTGTGCTACAAACTAAAATATCTACGTACTGCAGCACAATGCTTGGAAAATTAACATTGCTTAGGTCCATCTGCAGGACCCTTTTAAGGATCGATGGCGACTCACAGTATCCCTAGGGCAAACGTGTGCTTTTCTGCTTAGTCTGAAGGAAGGCAAATGACTTGAGATCTTGGGAATCCTTGTGCAACGGGATTGAGAAAAACACATTTTTTAAGTCAATCACTGTAAAATATCATGCCTCTGGGGGGACACTGCATAGAATTGTTGGAGGATTCGGAACTAGAGAAAACTCTGACTCTACAATCTGGTTCATCGGCCTCATGTCCTGAACTAAACGCCAAAACCCCCCTTTGATTTTTTTAACTGGATACACTGCAGTATTACATGGTGACTCTAATGTCACTAAAATTCCCTGTTCCATCATAGCCGAGATAGTTTTAAAAATGCCCTCATCTGCCTCTCGAGACGGAGGATACTGCCTTGCTCAAGGTAAAATTGCTCCTGGTTTCAACTTAATCTTAACTCCCCCACCTTTCAAAGGGCCTATGTCATAGGGGCCCGTAGTCCATTGGGAGGTTGGTACCTTTTCCATGTCTTAATCAAAAAATGTGGGACACTGCCGCACAATCCCCATTAGCTGTGGGATTTCTCTTCGTTCTATCATGATTCAATAAGTAATGCTCATTTTGAACACCACTTTGTCATGTGACGTGTCATCTTTAAACATATCCTTGTCAGTGACTTCAGTCAATCTGTACCCTTCCCCAGTGGCAATCAATGTTCTCCATGACCTGACCTCATCATCAAATCCTTCGAGCATGGCCAATTCCCCTCAGACTATGGCTGCCTGCAATTCTAGTGGAAAAACCTGTCCCCCCTCTTCATCCATAGGTATCTGTGGCCCGAATAGAAATTTGTCAGGTACTCTCATAATCTTGCCCACTAAACCGGGTAGCCATGTTAAGAAAATGTGTACCCCATAGTGAAAAACCTCCGGCTCTAACAGTGTTCCTCACAGAGCTATTTGTCTTGTAAATGCCATGACAAATTCACCCACATTCAAATAATGTATTCCTGGCGTGGAACACACCATGCCTTCATCAGTGAAGGAAATCCCCATATTTAGCTTTGTCATCAAATCTCGGCCCAAAATATGAACTGGTGTCTGTCTCGAATACAATAATGGGACAGACATATCACACTCTCCTATAGAGACTGGTGATTTTTCTGTGAAAGGAACTCTACTTGTAGCTACAGATAACCCTTGAGCAATCATGGCATTTCTTGATAACAAAAATGTTCCGTCTCGTATACATGAGCGAGTTGCCCCAGTGTCTACTAAAAAAGAAAAGGATTTGCCTGCTATGGTAATATTGGTCCTTGGTTCCTCTTGAGGATTCAGCATCACTAATAGTACTGAACACATCAAGTCACCCTGTGAGCTATCCTATTGTGGGTACATACTTATTCCCATACCTGTAAAAGGATTCCCTCCCGCGACAGTGACACTCCCTACTCTAGTAGTCAATAACTGTCCTGTGTTTGCACTCTGCTGTATCTGCACGGGTACGTGCTGTGACTGCCCTTGCGGTGGATTCAATGGTGTTTGCTCTGGTTGTAAAGCTTGTTGTATTTGCAGTACTTGTGCTTGATGCACGGTCTGATCTTGGGTGAACCCATCCCTACTTTGTGGGCTATATGCTGGAGGATAAGTGGTCCCCCTCTTGAGAATTGCCCATTTTGCACATACCCGTGGCTCCCACATGTTCGTGCAATATGCCCTGTCATTCCACATGTCCAACACACAGGAGGGAGTATTCTAATCTACCCTCCCTGCATGCCTTGATTATCATTCTGCACATTCTGGAAACCACCTTGGCTGTTCTGGAAGCTTCCATGATTATTCTCAAAGCCTCCTCTTCCTCTGAAACCCGTTCCCTCCTTGATCTGACTGATGTTGATTGTTCATCTGTGACATACCCACTGCTTGCTGTGTCCCCAACCCCTTTCTGCTTGTCATTACTGCTCCTTCTATAGCATACTTCGACAATTTCTTCTGAACTAACTTGGCTTCCTCAGGTTTTCTAGCATCTTCCCTCTTCCGGTTGTTCTCTTGCAATAATTGTCAATGGTGCACAATGGTCAACTGTATTTCTGCCTATGGCTTTGCTTCCATTCCCACAAGCTTCTTGAGCTGTCTCTGTACCTGCTCTGGCAATCCATGACACAAAATATGATAGAATACAGGTATTGACTTCCCCCAAGTCTCTGGAGTTTCCAAAGACCACTGTTGTTGAAATTGTTGAATGTAAGGGATCTGATCTCTGCCTTCTTGCATTTTACGTGCCATAATTGCTCACATATCTGATATATCAGGATATTGTAGTCTAAGTGCTTTCCAGACTGCTGCTCTGCAATTATTAAACAACGCTCCATCATGTGCTGTATTCTGTGCTGTGACACTCTAGTATCCTGCTCTCATCCAAATGTTGTCAGCCCTTTCCCCAAGGATAGCTGCTAGGAGAACCTCAATGTCTACTATGGCTAACGCATATCCTCCCGTCATTTTTTCCAATTCATAAATCCATTTCCACAACCCCACCGTTAAGCTGGGCAATTAGCATTTTAAATGATCTTTAGCCATCTGTGGCTAGGGGATATACAGCTGTTTGACCCTCCTTTCTCTAATAAAGGGATTTGCAAAATCCCAAAATCACAATCGTCTCCCATCGTCTGCCTATCCATAGTAGGGAAAATGGTTCCTGATGGCCTTCTTCCTGGTAATTACCTTAGTCTGTTCACTTATGGTGGCCACCCCCCCATCTCAATATGAGATCACCTTTTAGGTTGCTCTGGGTATGCCATAGACTCGGGCATCCTTTCTTTAGGTTAGTCCAAATCTGACTATCTTACTTCCTTTTCTGTCTGGAAACATCCCTCAGGACAGCATGCACTAACAACCTCCTCCTCACGGAAGGTTTCCCTGTCTTCGTCTGACATATCTTGTCCCCAACTAGTATGGCTATCATCTTTATCGCCTCTGTTTAGAGTCAGCCTGTCCAAAGTCAAGGCTCTATGCTTGAGACTAAACAGGCTTCCCTGCTTGCCTTGTGACTGGGCAATTTCAGATTGGTCTTCTTTCCCTCTGTTCCTCTATTCACTTTTTGTCCTCATCTCCCGATAAGCTGTTTTGATTCTGTCTCTGATATTTCCTATCTCAAAATTCTAACCGTAGATGGTCCTGGCATCGCTTCTTGCGACGGGAGAAACTTCTCTATGTCTTCCCATAGTACTACTGGACTTGGTTCCATTAGCTCTTTCTCGATGCGATGAATATCGCGTGCCCTCTGCCTTCTCTTTTGTTCCATTTCCTAATCAAATTCCCTTTGTTTCTTTGCATCCCCTCTAGCCATTTCTTCTTCCTGTTTTTTAGCTTATCTCCTTTCATTTGCCCTGTGCAACTTTTTGTCTCTTCGTCTTTGCATTCTTTTATCTCTTAATTTCTGCTCTTCCTCCTCTTCTTTAATCTATACTGTTCTTCGATTGCTCTTTGTCTATTATCATTTCTTCTTTGCTCTTCTCTCTTTCTTCCTTCCTCAGCTGTCCTTCCCGATACATCTGTTCGCATCTTTGTCTACTGTTTCTTTTATACCCGTCTCCTTTCTATTGTTTCTCTAGTTCCCTGTCTTTTTTATTCTGCTCATCTTGATCTTCCTCTTGCGTTACTTCCTCAATGCTCTTCCCATCAAGTTTGAGCAGTATCTAACCACCCATCCATTCGTTCTGTATGGGCGCTATCTTGTCAGCTTTGTCTTTTTCTCCTTTCCATCTGTTAATTTCCCAATCTATGTCCAGGGTCACACTCGGCCGTTCACTTTTCTCTTTGTCCTGTAAGACTTTAGAGATCACTTCCTTTTCTGAAGTTCTTTCTGCGCTCTCGTCACTGCTATATGCAGGTGTTTCATATATCGTATTACTATATCCTGTCACTGCTTTTCATTCCCATGCAATCCGTCATCTTTTGCACTATTGCCATTTACTTCAGGTGCGGTAGGGGGAGCAGAAGGCTCAACACCCCCCTCTTTACACTGGTTAGGCATCCAGTCTTCAGGAGGTGGGTCTTCCCGTTCCTCCTGGTTCATCTTCCAAAGCTCTAAGCTGGCTAATCTTTTCTCCAATTTCTTTCCCGTGTACGCAGCATGCAAGTATGTGGTCATGTGTTGCAAAACCACTTTTGACAATGATCCCCCTTGTGGCCCCCTTGTGGCCACGGCATGAACATTTTATCTTCCGTGCCCATAACCTATTCTGCACTCTATTGCTTAAGCTTGGGTTCATGTTTTAGCAGTTGCTTACATTGGTGCATAAGTGTTCAGCTCCTGACCCGCTGGATCATCTCCTCCTCAACTGGCACCAGCTCCTTTTGGAAACCAGGAGGGGATTTTGTGACAGAGGGACCCGGACATTAATAATAAATTAAATTAAAAAGTGAGTATGGCATGGTCTTATCTTCTGGTTTCGGTGTAGCTCGACCCACAGTCTATTTTTCTCCGACCATGTGACAGGAGACAAAGTTTTCAAGCTCTTTGTTGCATAAAATATTATTAAATGATGAACTCTTGACATCTTCAGTGTTTTTCCATTACACCTCAAATAGAAGTTTATATCTCTCTCGCGTTCATGTAGTTTCTTGACGGACAACCAGGCTCATGGTGGCCTCTACTCTTGGTGCTGGACCAGCCAGCCTTCATGCATTCTCCTTCACCATTAGTTATTTTCAACTGAGCCACAGTTCAAGCCCTTTCCATCCATTCATGGGTTTCGAGTTTCTTGAAGTGCATCGTCGAACATCCAGATTCTATAAATTACTAGAGTATACATTGGCACATCGCCGCAATATATTTACTACGTAGCCAGCCTCAGGATTACTTCGCCTACCTGCGTTACAGCATCTGTACAATTGTTAAATGACTTTGCATTTCCTTCAGTGTTTCTTTGCATGAGCATCTTCATTTCAATCCCGAAATGTTACTTTACTTCGGTACTTCAAACTCAGATCTTAGAGAATGTCTATATTCTTTCTTCATTTGTGTCTCTTCTGGGTGCCTCAATTATGCTTCATATGATGTCACCAGTCTTCTTTCTCATTAATTTCCATACTTCTTCCGGGACTCTTTCCAGAAGACCATTATTTCTTCGTGAATGCATTTAGGATTTTCTCAGTGGATACTTTGTCTCAAGAATTCTTTGCGGTATAGGCTTTCTCACTGGTACTCTGCATGTCGCAATTTCCGGTTCCCAACATATAGGCAACATGGGGGAGGAGCTTCTGATAGGGGCATTTGACTCCTCCTCTACACCGTGATCACTTTTTCTTTTATAATTACTGTATTTTCTATCACATCTTGATCAAAGTCACACTCAAAGATCGGGATCACCAAGGGCTAAATGTTTCCATGTCAATGGCTTCAGTATGACATACGGTTGTGGAGAAAAGTGCAATAAATATGATCCCCTATGTATTCCCATAGGACTATATATAGGACATTTGCATACTGAAATTATTTTACACAAGCCCAAGACATCTGCTACAGGAAAATTCTCCCTCTCCTGTTCTTATCAGATGACCACATCACAGTTAATGAGGTTTTCTGGCAGAGCAGAGGACAGTTGCCTGAAAACGGTCAGCTTCAGGATTCACAGAGGTGTGATTCCAAGAGAACAGGATGACCATTTTGCTCTGGGGATTGTTCCCTTCTTCCAAACTGCACCTTCAAAGTGACGAACACAGAGCATCTGGCACCAATAGACATTCCTGGTCATTGTAACTAGGCAGATTTCTTGAAGAACTGGAGGTAGTCAAGCATTCCCCCACTGCCATCACAGGCTGTGTATTAATCAATGGCCATTTGGCAAGGGAAATCTTTATCACTGTATTATTTATTTATTTATCTCTCTCGATTTAAACAGTAAAAAACACACACACATTTGCAGTTTTGGTGTTCGTGGTGTATACTTGTATGTAACATATTCCTGTCCTTTTAATGATTTGTATTCCTTTATTCACAAAGTGCTTATACTTTCAGTTTAGCGGTTAACAGAATTGCATGCTGTCAGTCGTTTTGCTCAATTTTCGCATGCTCCCTTGCAAATCGGCACACTTGAATTCAACATGCCCATGGTTGGAGTGAAATGTCAAGGACTGACTCTTCATTCTGCCAGTATATTTTTAAATGGCACATGAGCTGCCATGCTGTGGTGGGCATAATCATGGCCCTTCAGTTTTAACGTCCAAATACACTTGATAACGCCTGATAAGGAGATGAATAGGTAACATATTCCTTTTTTTTATCAAAGTGAATTGCTTGTGGTAATTAAATTCAACAAAATAACTTTGTGTATGGGAATGGAGGTACATCCCATTTAAAACAAAGTGAATCATTACTAAGTAAACAACATAGAGCCATTGATACAATAGATAGTTCCTTGCATAGTTGTACTGAATGAATCTCTAGGAGGTTTATGATCAAATATACTGGCAATATTTGGCGATGATATGCCCATTTAAGGTGAGGGAAAGAAAAGCTATATATCCAAATGATTTCCTCATATAAAGCGGTTCCTCTTTAGGTGGTTGCGGAATTTGTGGCACACAGAATAGAGTGACAAAGAGAGCAATCAGGATTTGTGTGGTTTTAAGGTTTTCTCATGGTTCAAGGGCTAAAATGCACTGTTTCGGAAAAGACTGAACGGTTATGGGTGACAGATATAGTCACTTATTCAACTCTCACTGCCCATGGAAACCAGTTTCAGACAGTTTCCATGTAGCCAAATGTTTTTTAATCCACCTACAAAATGAAGCAGCAGATGCATGCAAAATGTGCTCAAGCAGTGTTTGAAGGTGTTCGCTGGTGACAGTGTCCTGGCTTAACAAATGATTGACTAATTTAAGGAAGGACACCATGCAGCAAAGCAGTGAGGGTAGTGGTCTGCTCTGTGGTGTCACTGAGTGAATGGAAAGACAGAGTGAAAATGCATACACTTACGCAGGTTTGTCCAACTCCAGGCCTCGAGAGCTGGGATCCTGGTGGGTTTTCTGGATATCCCTCATTAATATTCATGGGGAAGGATTTGCATACATTTAAAATCATTGTATCCAAATGTATCTAATGAATAATAATGCTGGATTCCCTGAAAACCTGACATGGATCTAGGACTCGAGGCCTGGAGTTGGACAACCCTGCACTAATGTAAGGCATGCAGTGTTCTCCATCAGCATGGAATAGGGAGTACACCACACCGTGCCCGTACTCTGAACTTTTCTGTCATATTGATATTCTGAGTTCATAAACATTTAACAATATAAGTGTACACGTGAAAGTGTGGCCCACCTTAACTTTAAATGCATTGCTGATGCCATCCATGATTCTTGAACTCTTATTGGATTTCAACAAGAGAATTACAGTGTTGCTCGCGGAGCACTGAAAGACTGCTGGTGATATTGAGACATCGTGCCCTGGTATATTATGTGCCAAAGGAGGTACGTTTAAACTGACAAACGGGCCCATAGAGATAGGGATTACGGCCGTAGTTTCGAGCCCATAAGAAAGTTAAGAAAGGGCGGGGGAACGGGTAACAGAAAGAATTACATGAGTTTAAGTTACCAGTAGTTAAACACATACGTACTTTGCTTTATTTCACAGGGATTAACCCATGATTTTTGTGAGATGGAATTCCGGTAAGCCACAAATTATATATAATTGATTTTTTGCAAAACGGTTATCAATTATAATTAAAAACAAGGAAATGTAACAGAGGTTGCGCAAACAGGTTATTTAATTATATTTTACATGTGTACATGCACGGGGACTGCTTTAGTAAGTCGTTAACTACACTGGACAATCTACCAAATATTGTACGGAATGATGCAGGGAAATGATAGGAATGTGCAGGTGCACAGTGGTTTATTTAAGGGCAAAGCTAAGAATATTTGAATATGAACTATTTAAGGACATACTATGGTATAGCGATGTAGAATTACGGAATGAAGATAAATATTGCGGAAAATTAGGTTAAGTAAGCTTTTTGAATTTGTAATATAATGGAATCATGAGGTTGAATCATGTGTACATTTTTTCAAAGCTCATTGTTCTTTTATTTTCACCATTTTTTTCTCTTTTCTCTCTTTTTCGTTTCTTCCTTTCTCTTCCAAAACATGTTTTCATTTTTTTGTTTCACAAACTAATACAAGCTATTATGTACATCTGTATATGTATATTGATTCATGATATGTGTGTTATTTTGATTGTGTCATCTGTGAAATATACAGATAGAAAGTATTATTTAGCAAATCATTTGCCCTTAAAAAAGTTTTTGTTTTGAAAAAGGCCCTTGAGAGGCTGAAACACGTGTCAACAACAATTAATGGGCAATGTGAGCAAACCATTAATAAACTTGCTCCAACATCACCAAAGTGAGAGTGACCACACATTTCTTTCAAGGAATAACGAAGGTGGCACAGTCAAAGTGTGTATCAACCTTGTTTGATTTAATAATGATTCCTACCATGATATTTAACATATGTTTCACATACCAACATTTTACACCGTTGTGGATTGTGATGAATATAAAATATCCCTCCGCACACATTTTATTTGGGTTAATGGGTCTTTCTACCTTTGAAATAACATTAATCTGCTGAACAACCATCACATATATCAATTCCAAATGTATTCCTATCTTAGTTTTGAAAATGACCGAGGAGGATCGAAACACGTGTCGGCTATAAGAATAAATATATGCTGCTCAAAATCGAACAGACTATGATTGTTTAATATAACAGACAACCTACCACTGACTGAACAGTCACCCAGCACATGTCATAAGGATTCTGACTTGTCGAAATGGGCAGATGGCATGCCTGTGCTAATTCTGGTCCTGCCGTTGATCTTGCACTGTTGGTGATTCCACAGGTGCCCGTGACTTGGCTTTGAAAGGGATTCACTCCTGAAGGATACGTTGTGACTGCACACTGAATGCGCATACCCTCTTGGGTGGCCTAGCTGCAGCTCATTTCCCCCTTTTCCTGACTGCCTGCATGCATGTTTTATTATTACAAACAAGGCAAGAGATTCCTTGATTTGCATGGGGACATGGCCCCAATCAGATAATGGAATGCACCCTTTGCAACCTGGGCCAACAACTGTGGTAATGCATCTAGTATTACAGAGCCGACCTCACTGTTCTTTTGTTATATCAAGCAAATAACAATTGGCAGTTAAAGTCAGTAATATCCACAGCGATTATACAAGTGACTTTCAGTTGGCAAAGAGGCAGCAGGTGTCAGGGAAGTGTGAGTGGACTGCCAATCCACTGCCACGTAGTAGGATGCAGACTAAGAATTGCCCAGACACACTGCGCCAAAAATGCAAAGGTTTTTTGGAAAATACAGAGTTGTATTTATGGATGTAGAATGCTCAGCCTGACATGTGTTTTGAGCCAAACCCGGCTCTTCATCTGAGGCTTGTTTGGAGCAAGATGGATGCAAAACATAAAGACAGGAATTGCCAATGTACTCTAAAGCTTTGAAATTGCGGCAAGGGGAACTGTGCGTGTGCAAGTGGACAAAAACAAATGACTTTCTTGTGTTATATCACACTACAACCCCTTTACAGCAGACTGCACAATGTGGCTATGTGGGCAACGGGCCTGATGGTGCCTTCTCTACATTGATACACAACTGTACACAGCGTTCCAGAGACAGGGTCGGACTCGGGTATAAAAATATCTCGGGCACCAATGAAAAAGTGGCCCAACGTTGCAAAACCCAATTCATTCTTTTTGTTACAGACTGCTTGAGTAGTACACAAGAGGGGGATTTTTTATAAAATGTGATGCAAAATGTGCATTTTAAGTATTCAGTAACACTGGTCAAAACTCCTAGCCATATGGTGAAGCAACTTATGAAACTGGCCCAAATGAGTGTCCCACTTTGACCCAAAAATCCGGCCCACACTCGCATTGTTTTGTGTTTTCGGTTCGGGCATTGCCATGCTGTCCTATAGGCCAGTCCGAGCCTGTGCCGAGATACATACATCCACTACACGTTGGAAACCCTACACCAAAAAACTCAAAGACGAAGATACAAAAATGCACCCTGAACAGCACATCCATCAAATGCACCTCATTACGGCCATCGTTTCAGTACACAACTCTTGCGAATTCTTATTTTACTTGTAGCCTTTAATTATTTACTCTTCTGTGTCACCTCTGGCAGGTCACAATGCTCTATAATAATACTACATAGACAAACATAAACAAATAAAGTTTCATTTCAAAAGCCCCTGTGACCACACATGTTATCATGCAGCATTGAAAATGAAGCATCTGCTGTTTTACTTTGCAGGCTGAGTTCAGTGAAGTCAGTGTCACTTGTGTTTGTTTCGCAGCCAACAGAGCTTGGCATTTTTCCTGGCCAATTTATTGAGCCCGAGGTAAGCGTGGGTTAGTCCTGGGTCGCTCGTGTCTACCTGAATTGCTGCTGCTACACAAACCATCTGTTATTTACTCACCCTTGCTCGGATTTATTTATTTCGCTCCCTGAAATGTACCAGTGGCGGTATTGACTTTTCTGAAGTGGACCCACAGGAACGGCCATCCAATCTGTCACGGCTGAGAACCCCTGCAGCAAAGCGCAGGCCTTAATTCTCAAATATCATGCACTCTGCGCTTCTGTCCTTTGCAACAAAACACCATTTTCCAAATGAACGTGTGACAATAAGGCAGGCGAGATATACAGGGCCGTGTTATCGGGCTCTTACTGGAAGTCGAGCGCGGACACGACGCAGCGGACTGACGTGCTACCTGCTAGCTGCCGAAAAATCTGAAATGTGTTTGCATAATGCCTCGCACTCCGGCGCCCGAAAGATAAGTCCCCTCTCTGAAATGGAATAAACAAACATTTCATTACTATAGTCACTGTTAATACATAAATCCCCGCAATGTGCATGGTTACAGAAGAACCGATACGAGTTCCAGGGATCAGGCTGAAACAACAATAACGCACACGGAAGATTACAGACTGCATTCCTCATTCAAAGAGATAGGCCGCTTTGCCTTCCGTTGACGAGATTTCCCGCCCCATTATCACGTATTTAGGGAAACTGAAGGTCTTAAGTTGACAAGGTAACGGAGAAATTCTGAAAGGCCGATGGGATCTGAAGCAGTCATCGTTCTCATTTGTTCCCCCTGTTTATTTTTTTTTTCTCTCCAAAAAGCACATCTGTCAGGAAGCGTGTACTGTGCTTATTATAACACGCGCTGGCTTTTGTTTCCCCCCATGTCTTCCGTGTTCTACTTAAAGAGCAGGCTACCTGCCGAGACGAAAAACACTGCTCTCTGCGACTTCCCGTCAAATGAAGGCGGCTCCCGAGAGCAGGGGTATCAGGGGGCCTGAACTCCTCGACACTAAAAATATGACGGGCGAAATTAGAAAAGCTCTGATCAGCACGTCTTATGATAAATATTCTATCTGCAAGGGACATCGGTACATCGTTTAATTATGCCCTGCTTCTGTTACCGACTTATAGTAGCAACCTCGCCTGGTACTGCATGTCTTTAATGAAACCGAATTGCAAATACAGTAACATTCACTTGAATCATCGGACAAGAAATCAAGACATGCGGTATCACCTCTCCATAGTACTGCTCGCCCCAAGCAGAAAATACGTCTTAGATTAGCATCAATTCTTGCGATTGTACACGCATGAATAGCATCATAAACCCGCTAAAAATACCAATGTCATATTTGCAGGCTATGTGTTTAACTCAATAGACGTGCATCTATTGAACCACGTATTCTCTAAAACAGCACACCTAAGTATTAATTATGTATAGCGCTCCATGCAAGATTCCTCCCTTTTCTAAGTGGTATCAATGTAGAGGCCTGATTTGCAAAAGCGTTTTACAATGGTGCCATCCCATTTGAAAGCTCCATGTAAATCAATAGATGGTATTATTGCCCAGTCTAACGATACTCAATGTAGAAACCTCACAAGAATGCATTTTCTGGCAATAGCCTTTTCCTTACTGAATACCTGTACAGGGAAGTCACACATCTAGGCCCTGTGCTTCCATCTTCCCCACTGCTCTTATGGTCCTCCTTCATACAGCGAATTCCCATTTTCACAACTTGGGAGTTTCTTTTGCAATTGATTTACCCTTTGTGTAGCCAATTAATTTTGCCACCACATATGCCTTTTATCACCTCAGAATTCCCCTTAGGATCGTTCTCTTCTTTGTGAAGCCCTAACGGATTGCTTTGTTCCTGACAGTTGTCATGCCCCACCTTGATGACTTCAATGAAGTCCATGCTAACCATCCTAGCAAAGTGCTTCAGAATCAATAAAAACACGAAACACTATACTGCCTATCATACTTTTGGCTTGACAAGTTTGGACCTCATCAACCAGGCCACAAAATCACTACATGAAACAAGCAAACAACATGTTGACTTTGACATTCTTTGTTTGACTCACAAAGCTCTCAATGGCCAACTCTGTCGTTCCAAAATAGTCGTTCTCTAAGCCAATTTGACACCTTGTCAGATTCACAAACATTGCTAGCTCTTGGTTTGCCGAAGTACATCTCATTTTGGGGTAGATTTCTGCACTATCAAGGTTCCTCCCTCTGGAACTCTTAGTATCCGAGTTTTCTTCCAACACCCAGTAGAATGAAGGGTAGTCTGAATACCCAACTTTTCAACTCTACAGAGACTCTCCAGCGTAATAAATATTTAAGCTTTAGGAGGTGGGATTAACACAGAATAATGCCCACTCACAGGTTATTGCCTAAGTAAAAACCAAGAGCAATACATCAGAGAAAGGCATTAACATTAACAATAATGTTCCATTATGTCTGGGGAGTACCATCCTCTCGCCTAAGTGGCAGGCAGCACGGTCTACCCATGTGCTTCATTTGCACGGGGGAATGTGCTGCCTGCCTCAGACCAGGGCGTGTCCCTTGCTATGCATTTTATTTTTGTTTATATGCAGAGACCCTTGGCATACGCAACAAATGTAGAACATAAAAATGTGAGGTGGCAGTGAGCTTGAGGTCTGGCCCTGGCACCCCTAAATATTGCATTAATAGAGTAGACACACTGACTGACAGGAGAGGAGTCCTGTCTACGCGTGTCTACATTGCGAAGAGTAGGGGAGGGATATTCAGTGCTCCGTGGTGGAGCAGCATTTAGTGAGGGTGATCTGGGGGTACAACGTCCTTTGATCACCTGCAATTGCAACGCCAGGCATTTCAAAGTGTATACTATAACGCAAACGTTCATCACATTTTTTAGGGGGTTGGGAAAGGGCAGATAAAAGGGTTGGAAGTAGGGAATAGGTAAAGATGGGTGGGGGGTTGATTGGGTAACGCCCCCAAAACTCCAACCCCCAAATAAAGCAAAGAAAAAAATAGAAATTGGAGAACATTTTCATTAGAATGTACACGTTTTAATGCCAGGCGTTGTAATTACAGGCGATTAAAGAACATGGAACCGATTTGGTACGTTTTTTAAAATATAATGTGTAGGTATGTATTTAGGCATCGTTAAGGTTAAGACAAACTCTCTATGGTGTTTCAGAAAAGGACTTTTCTCAATAACTTCCCATCGCTTGCATGAAAAAAATCAGAAAATAGTCCAGAGTAATATTTCAAGGAAGCCGCCTTTGCATGCAAAATTTCAGATTGGGACGTTAACGGCTTCATAGTTTAAAAAAAATGTTTAATGTGTTTGCGTTTTGGACAGCTTTTAACATGGTGGAAAACATGTTTTGGCCTTATAACTCAAGATTGTCTGTTTCGATTCTCACAATTTTTAGCAGGCACCTAGATTTCATCTGTAATTGGTGCACTGAAAAGAACTTTGGAAATGGACTTGATCAATTTAAAGAGATTAACGTTTGAAATGTATTTGTATATAGGGCGCACACGCAGGATGAATGCACATTTTGCATAAAAACTGTACACAGTTTGTATCTTTTTTACAGTATGTACATTCGACAGTTAACATCTAAAAACTCACATCAAAGGTAAGTCACAGCTGACTTTGATGTCAGTGTTAAGGTGATGGAATAAACATACACTTTCAATATGAACTGTCCACAGAGCGTACATTTTACAATACGTAGACTTTCATATAAACTGTATGAGCATGCACCTATGACACATGCACCTTATGACACATGCTCCTATGTCACATTTGTCTATGACACACGCTCCGACTACACAAGGCCTTGCGACACCCTTAGCGCACACTCTTTCGACACACACTCTTTCAACACACACTCTTGCTCCTATTACACTTGCTGCTATAACAAGTGTTCCTACAATACACACTCAAATCATGCATGTTCCTATGACATGCACACGTATTAGACATGTGCTTATGGCACATAACATATGGACGTATGTTACAATGGATTTCTGAACTCTTCTCTGGTGAACAGATGTTCAGGAGGCCACTCTTCTTTAGTGAAACAGGGAACACTTCTTGAAAGTTAGCAAGGACAATACAAGGTAGCGTGGAGAGCAGTCAATTCTAAGTCGGGGTGATCTGAGGTCCTGGATGAGAACACACAGTAGGACACAAGAATTACTCTTAGACAGTAGTATATCAAAAATATACAATTTATTAGGCCCAGAACAAACACAGGTGAATAATGAAGAACGCAGTAATACTACTACTTAAACACACACAATGTAAAATGTAAATGCAATCACTTTTTGGTCAAAGCGGTTGTGGTGTTCCTTTAAGAAACACACGCGGCAGAGTGATGTAATTCTTTCGCATGTGGATTTAATACATTGGGAATTTCCCGTGGTGCGGCAGCGCACGTGCATAGCTCGGACAGAGAACAGCTTGTCCCGAGAGATCTTTGGGGCTGGTGTTGCATGCAGTGAGCATGACCCCATGGGGGTCAATACAACATTGCTGACAAGAAGGTCGTCTGCAATTGCATGGACCTGCGTGGCCAGGTGGCAGTGATTCTGGGTCACAGCTCGGGGAGGAGAGCATTCACCGGCCATTGAGCCGACATGTGCATTGTAACAATTGCCATCTTTGTTGCTCGAGCCATGGAAGATGTGACTGCCTAGGGGAGTGCTTGTGCACCTGCCTGACTAATCTCTGGACCATCCACGAACATGTGGGTATTTCCATATTGCTGGTGTCTTCGTTTTTCTCTTTTTTTTCTGAGATCATTTAAAAAAAAAAAAAGACACATGAGACACTGCAAAATGGCTTTTAAGGTTGGTTTTGTCACAAAGGAAAGACAGTTTCTAAATTTTTCTGGGTGCATCTGGAGGAGGACTAGTTGGAAGATAGCCATATTGATGTTTTCTCTAACATTCATCTCAGTGCACCCCATTGGTGCACATATTCTATGCCTTATATGGAGGAGGGGCTTTCTGTGCAAGAGTACTCCAAGTGGCAAGTGGTGGGGGATTCTCCATTTGTCTCCTGTGTGGATTGTGGTCCCTGGCCAGAGAGGGGTTCTCGGATAGGGTGTGGGCCAATGCACTAAACATTGTTTACCCATGAGTGGCTCCAACATGCAGGATAATCAGGATGCTGGAGGTGCTGCTGTTGGAGTCGCACAGGTGAGAGCGCAAGCACATGCCAACAGGGAGCTCTAGCCCCAAGGCCCGAGTTTGACATCTCAGGGGCCCCGCCCAACCTGGGTTTGAGATGGAACTCGTGGATCGACCACCTTGACATGTACTTCAAGGCCACAGGGGAGACTGATGATGAAAGCAAGGTGGCGACCCTCATCTATTCTGCTGGCACTGCACCAAATTTTCAAAACATTGTACCCAGTGAATGATTCATGAGATGCATTGAAGAATGTGCTGTGAGAACATTTCACGCCCTTCGCTATCATGTATTATGAGAGGTTTGTGACGTGCAATGCGAAGCAGAATGGCGATTAATCCCTCAACTCCTTTCATGGCTGTCTATGACACATGGCGGCAACCTGTGCATGGGAAAATGATCAAGGCATGATCCTCAATCAGTTGATCCAGGGGTGTGCATCTGGCTAGCTACACGGTCAAGTGCTGCGGGAACCAGGCCTAACTTTGGCCGAATCCGGGAACTTGGATGATCCCATGAATTGGCAGAAACACACCCTTCCAAAACGGATGCTGCGATACGCTCGCTCAAGATTGACGAGGTATGTGCAATACATCATGGCCATGGGGGTGAGGGGGGCTGAGCTGGCCATGGCACTGTTGAAGGAAAGAGACACCAGATCACCAGAGTCGTGCCTCAAGTGTTGGTACGGTCTTCCACCCCCAACGGAGTGTCCAGCAAAGGGCAAGGCCTGTGGGAGGTGTGGCAATGTCGACCACTATGCACGTATGTGTAGAGAACCTCTTCCAGTGGTGATCCAGAGAGGTTATGTCATTGCAGGAATCTTCATGCATCAGCACCCACTGAATGTAGCCCTCGTTGACCAGGAGGAGGAAGGAGTGAGCCAAGAAGTTGAAGAAGTAGACAATGATGAGACATTTATTTTCATCTCTAGCATGAGTGTGCTGAAAGTGAAGGTCGGAAGACAGCCGAAGTGTATTGTGTGGGGAGATGGATCACCAGTTCTGGTGTTGGGGAACACAGATGCCTCTGCCAACATCATGGTGAGAGTCCACTATAATGCAATTAGGTTTCCCCCGGTACTAAATTGACCAAAAGCACGCATTTCCGTGTTTGGAGACAAACTAATCCTGCTAATGGGTGCATTCATGTCACAGGTGGAATATGGCACCAGTTCAATAAAGGCCAGGTTTTTCATCACAGAAGTGAGTGCCAACACCCTATTGAGTTGCGCTGGAGCTGAGGCCCTGGCGATCATGAGTTTCACATAAAGTGGTTACGTGGAAGATGGACATGAGCTGCATGAGAGGTTTGCAGAGGTATTCATCGGAATTGGACAGATGGTGGGTGAGACGATCAGGCTACACATAGATGATTCCATCGACCAGGCGACTGAAAATTGGAGGGTCCCTTTTCACCTAAGGGAGTTGGTGGACAAAGAGCTGGAGAATCTCATCAACCTTGACATCATCGAGAAGGTCGAAGGACCAATGCCCTGGGTGTCACACATCGTCATTGAATGGAGGCCCAAACAACCTGGCCCTGTCAGAATCTGTGTGGACATGCAGGTGTCCAACAAGGCGATAAACACATCAGACCCCCACAATTGACTACATCACAGCTGAGTTGCAAGGTGCAAGATTTTTCTCAAATCTTGATCCAAGGGCAGTTTACCACCAGGTTGTGCTACACCCAGAAACCAGGTATATTACCACCTTCACGATGCACCAAGGCCTGTACAGGTACAAGCGTCTCAGCTTTGTTGTGTCGTCAGCTGCTGAGGTGTTTCAAAACATCATCAGCTGACTTGTAGGGTGTTATAAATATCAGCAATGATATCCTGGTGTTTGCAAGGTTGGAGGTGGAACACATAGCACGCTTCTTTAAGACTCTCAAACACATCCAGTCACTGGGGCTCAGGCTCCACAAATGTGAGTTTTAAAAAACCAGCATTGAATTTTTTGGCTTTGTGTTCAAGGAAGGAGTTGTGTCGCCTGACCCCCCAAAGCTAAGGACATCATGGAGGTCAGACCCCCAGAGGCAGTAACATAGCTTCACAGTTTCCTGGGATGGTAACATATTGTGGGCTATTTATAAGGAAACTGGCCACACGATCGGAGCCATTGAGGAGCTTAATGAGAAAAGACACCACCTGGCAGTGGGGTCCTCTTGAGCAAGCCGCATTCAGATGGCCCTCATTGCTGAAGACACAATGGTGAACTTTGATTCATCCATTCTATCTGAAATAGTGGTTGATGCAAGTGTGTTTGGCGTTGGAGCTGAACTGACACATATGGACGCCAAGGGTGAGGCGAGGCCCATTGCGTTTGCCAGCCACGCCCTCTCTGATATGGAGCAGAGATATTTGAAGATTGAGCGTGAGGCTCTCGCAGTGCTCTGGGGGCACAGGCATTTCCCCATATGTGTGTCGGACAGGCTGGTGATGGTTGTGACAGATCACAAACCCCTGCAGCCAATCCTAGCAGGGTCGTCTTCCAGGCAGTCGGCCTGGATCGAGCAGTGGATGTAGGCTCTCTTGTTATACAGAGTGTTGTTGGTATACTGACCAGGTACGAACTATGCAGCTATCTGTCGAGACACACCCATGGTAGGGAGACTGATGGAGTGAGCACCGTGGAGGAGGCCTGACAAACATGTGCCAGTAATCATCGAGTCCGCCACTCTGAACGCCATGCCTGTACAGGAGTTGGAGAAAGTGCCAGGAGACAATGAATGTTTATCAAGTGACTCCAATCAAGCACTCGCACTAAGTCAGTGCCTTGTCTGGGATTGCTCAAGGGAAGCCCTTATTTATATATTTTTATGACAAGTTATACTCTGGATGATAAACCCTTATATAACGCCCCTCTCTATGAATCCCCCTGATCTCACTGAGCCAAGAAGTAGGTTTGTTTTGCAATTTAAAAGATTTATTGGAAAAATTAAACAATATATATATATCACACTTATAATAAATTAATATTTGATATCACACTTAGGCATATGAATATAATGTTGATCGACAATAGATAATCTGACACTAGCACACTTCTTTACAATCAATGAGGAGTTAGTATGGGTAGGATAAGGTAGCAGAAAATACTTTTATGGATTCAAGGAAAAGCAATGAGGGAAAAATGCAGCACAGAAATAAACTTGATATGATTTCAACAAAAGATAATATGATCACTTTTTATTTGACAATTCCCTCCCCCCGTCTGCAAGATAAGGAGATGGAAGAAGAGCACACAATTCTCAGGAATACAAAATGCAATACAAATTTCCAGTTCCCCCCAGTGAGCTTAGAGGAAAACAGGTATGATTTTAAAGCAGGCAAGATCCTTTTAAATGTGGTGGCAATGAAGTGAAAAATATACTGAAACTGCTTTAAATTCCCTCTGGAGGTTCAGGGTGAGTGAGAGATACTTTAAATCAGTTCAGGTCAGCCCTACCAATGATTCAGGGATGGTTATCAGGTTGAAAACGGGATTCAGTAATGGAAGCAAAAGACAGATATTTGTACACGTGGTTGAAATGAAGCAAACTGTCAAATCGCCGCACTTTTTTCCAAGTGCGTCAATCGCGATAACGGAGGAACTATAAGGAGTAGCTTAGAATCTTAGCTTTAAAATGAAAGTTAAAACTCGCTTCTAGCACAAACAGTTCAAGAGATACGGACGATTTAGTGGAGGTAGTTTTTCAGAAATGAAATAATGATTAAAAATGGCAAACTGACACTTATACAGGTTTAAAATCGGAGAATGAACACACGATTCCTATGATGCAGTTCGGGACAGGTTCAAATGTTTTGAATCAGATTATTTTAAGCTAAGAGATTGGTTTTGCACAGTTCTGGCTGAGTACTCACACTCTAATGTTGAAATAGGCCGTCAAGGTCTGATCAAGCTTAGACTGGACTCCAAGCCGGTGGTTCTGAAGTCACAGCTCTCTGGGTCAGCTCTGCTCTGCACTTCACAGCGGTCTGGTCTGGGTCTCTCTGGTGCTGGTCTCTCTGGATACAGCACTGCTTTCTGGGTCTGCTACCGGTTCTGGCAAAAGTTCTTGGCAAAGAATCCAACAGCTTGCCCGGCTGCAGAATAGTTTAGTTGGATTGCTGGATTCTGAAGGCCTGCTGAGAAGAGTACTCAGCTTGTGGGTTAGTCCTTTGCTTTAAGTTCTGTAGTCTATCTGGAGTCTAATTTCTGGATGTTCCTTCTAGATGTTGTGTGGTCCGGCAAAATGCTCCGCAAGAAAATGGAAAATAAATCTCTTGCCTGTCCAAGCAGTCTCTTTTTATGTGTTTTGAAAGTGGGTGGGTCGGCTCATTCTGCATGCCCAACCCTCTCATGATTTGATAGGTCAAGGATTCTCTGTGACCTGATTTGTGAAGGGATGGTGTGTCAGAGTGAGTCAGAGACTTACAGTCTATTGAAGAAACACCCCTTTGCTTTTACTTAGAAAATGAAATTTTCATAACTAACAGGTTTCCCAGATACATGTGTCGTTGAAATTTCATACACATTTCACAGATTAATTTAAGATACACTCTCGCCCAACTTTGATCCCCCTCAGAGCCTGGGTTCACAAATGGCAACATTTTGTGCTTTTTAGTGACTTTCGCCATATTGGTTTTTCCTCAAAATTTACACAGACCCGCACCCCTTCCATGAGCATATTACTGGAAATTACTATGTCTCTATCCTAAACACAGTGTCTGCAATATTAATAAATAGTGGGGTTCGGTCCAAGAACACCGCACAAAATGGAATTTGGGCTCAAATCGTGAGGGCATTTTTCATTTTCAGGATCCCCAAATTGTACATTTCTGTGAGCTTAATACAAGATTTTAGAAGCATTTAACTTAAACATATATTTGCTGCAATATGAATCCACAGTCCTGTCTGGCCCGCCCCTGGGAACTGGGGGAGTCAGGGATCAAATGTCTCTCCTTCCAGGCAGAGCTCTGTTTACAGTCCACACCCAAAATCAGCATACCCCATTCAATTGAAAGGGTCTAATGTGTTGGGTCCAGCAGGCTGCAGGGAAGTCCCCTCCCTCTCAATCAACATGGCCATGTGATATCCTGCCTCCTGGTGTGGGTCTCTGGGGTGTTAAGAGTTCTCAGGAAAGGCAATTCTTTTGAACTTTTAATTATATAAGACCCCCTTCTGTTCACTGCACAGTTCTGCAAGACAGCTCTCTTGTCAGGATTTATAGAGCGCCAGCGCCGGTCAGTGTCCAATGCCGGTACTGCACCTATTTTTGACAGCTGTCTTGAATTAATACATTTCAAAAAGAAAGGATTTTACTTGATAGTATATGATCCTTGCTTGACATGGCATTGATGTGGATCTGTAGTAGAGTAAAGTAAAACACTCAACCATAGTTGGATTTTTGTTTGGTGGTTTCGGGCCCATGATTTTAACAATTTTTGACATTAATAAAAACGGATTTTGAACAGAACCATCTTTCTTTGCACTGGTGGGTGGCAGGTCAGGGGACCATTTTGGTGTGCACAAAACTGCACGGTTCTCCTGGATTCTGGCGCAAATGTGGGCTTTTCCGCCATCTTGGATTTCCTAACCCCACAGCACCAAATGTTGCAGCATAATAGTCCAAACGTGGGTCAGGACACCCAACATGTTTTAGCCTTCTCCGTGGAGACCTTCAAAAAGGGGAGTGGAAGACTATTCTGGAAGGCCTTGGGCAAAGGACTCAGGAGGCAGGTACGACATTGGAACAGTTATGGAGGGTTTGAGACAAATTGGTGTTTGCGTACTCAGGTCTGCGGCTGCTTGTGGACAGAATGGTTATACCTGCAAACAAAATCCAGCAGGTGATTGAGCTGGCCCACCAGGCTCATCAGGGGAGGGCCAAAACAAAAGCTTGTCTGAGACTGAAAGTTTGCTTTCCCGACCTGGAGAGGAAGGTTGAAGAGTTTGTGGCGGGCTGTGTATGGTGCTAGGTGGCTGCCCCAATACAGAGAGAGCACCCAGTTGAGTCCATGCTTCGGTGGGAGGCAGTACATGCAGACTTCGGTTCTACTGGGAGAGACAGACACTTTCTTGTGGTGGTGGATCAGTGGTCAAGATATCCAGAGGTGGAGTTCCTGGAATTAGTGTGATTTGACGATGTGGCAGCGGCATTAGAAAAGATTTTTGCACCTCATGGTCTTCCCCAGGTAATGTGTTCAGACAATGGGCTGCTATTTCAAGGAGCATATTTCAGCCAACCCATGAAGGAGTACAGAATACACCATCGGAAGATCACACCGATCTGGCCAAATGCAAATTGGGAGGCATAACGATTTATGAAGACACTCAATAAGATGTTCCACATCCCCCATGGCCAAGGACATTGTCTCAGAAGGGCTCTCTATCAGTTCCCGAGGGAGTATCGGCCAATGCCCTGTACAGGAGGGCGGAGCATCTTCTGATGGGCTCATAGGTCAGAGCTCACCCTCGAGTACCTGTAAGACAATAGCTGCACCTTGAGGAGGTTGGGGGGCAGGATTTTCTTACTCTCACACAACTCAATAAGGACTCTCAATAGTTTGGCAAAGGGAAGTCCGTTTAATGACAAGTACAAAAAACGGGGAAACAAATGGTAATCAACAGTGTCACGATCGCCTGTCTCGCTTCAACTCCCAAATTCTTCATTCAGACAGCAATAGTTATAGCCAAAACTCATCATCATTGATGACTAACTCTACACGTGCGTCATGCAATAATATTGGTTGGAAAAGGTAACTTAAGCATAGGTGCTATATCTGTATATGGTAATAGAGCATGCGGATTGGATAACTCTTATCGGGTGGGCATCTACGCCCATCCCTCTACATCATTCATGATAGACGTCACTACAACTACAACGTCTTATTGGATCTACAAGCTATAGGACCCTAGATTACGTGGTCCTTTGTGATTGGGTAAGTTACACCCCTAGACATAAATCTGCACTTTATTTAGCAGCATACAGAGTGGACACCCAGGTGCCTAGTGCCCCGAGATTCACCCTTCCTTCTTTCCATCAATCAGTACTTTTAGGGCTTTGTGTCAATTAGTTGGCTGAGGATGGCCTCGAAATTGTAGCCTCTTATTTGGAGACGTTATGGCATCCTTTCTTCTGTGTGACATCAGACGTTGGTAACTCTTCGTGTCTGGCTGGTCACGTGTCTGTTCTCTGTGAATCTGCTTCAATTTCCAGCTTTTAGTGAATTTAATTCTCCTTCGGCCTCGCCACCTGCCTGGGCCCCCTTATCTTGACCTTCATGGGCAGGCTGGTATGCTCTGAAGTTTCGATTCCTCAGAGTTGCCGCTCTCCTCCCTTCATTAGGTTGACCTCGAATTCCCAGGCATGAGCTGCTTTTTTGCTAAATTTTGAATCTGCTCTTCCTTCTGGCTTTAGCTGGGATATGAATCCTGGCCCGGTAGGCCTCTGGCCGCCTGGGAATACTTCTGTTTTACAAAATGCAGTCGCACTTGCATAGTGTGCTTTATTGAGGTAGATATGTGGTTGGCACTTGCCGCTCTATTCTTCTACTAAGCATTGCAAACAGTATTGTTTTCTTAGCTTCTTGCGTTCCTAGCTTATTTACACGTGTTAGCTGGTTGGATATTTCCATTTTGTTTCACAGCAATGTTTCCTTATGTTTCAACATCGTCTCCTCCTCTGTGTCCATTACATCTATTTTCATAGCTACTCGCACTAGTGTGTTATCTTTTGTTGTCGTTTTCGTTCATCTGTGAGTCTGTCCGGGCTCTCGTGTCATTACCACTGGCCGTCCATTAAGGCTCTTTGGGTCTTTTCGTGGACAATCTGTAGGTACTCCTCAATTTCGTGTCAGCTGCTGGTACAGTTGTCTAAGAGGGTACCATGCAGCCCATGGTTGTCTGGTTATGGGTGCTCCAACAGGTATTGCTCTTCTGATGTGCACTGGGCAGAGTCCAAGTGCAGCTCTCTGTTGGTTCATCTGCTCCTCATACGTCACATATCTTGGCAAGTACGTTCCTGGTACCTTGAAATGGGGGCAGGGGTGCAGACCATGTCTTGGACCTCCTCTACACTCCCCCTCAGGTCGGTTCATCGACCAGTTCTGCTTCCTCCTTTGGATTCATCTTCCTTGGTTCTTCTGTGTCCTGTTCATCGTCTTCAGGGTTTGTACATGATGGTGTGAACATGTGTATCTTTGGAGTCCATATTTCTATCACACCTTTCAAACTTCCTGATGTTTTTACATGTTTGTCCTTGTTCCAGGTCATTAGCTGGCATTGTCCATTTGGGCTGAAATAGATCCATTTTCCTTCATGCTCCCTTCATTTCCTGGGATACGTAAACTTTGTTCCTTCTGGCACAAATTTGCTAGCTCTCACAAAGTCTCTTATTTCTTCATCAGATCTCTGGGCTTCCAACCTGGTTCGACATTGATTATGATTTTCATCCCAATGGCTTTCTTCGCAGTTTTCTGGCACTGTGGGATGATTATCTTGATAACACAGAATCCTAGCAGTATCATTACTAGTAAGGCTCCCAGAAACTTGAATATATCTGCCATCCATTGCGGGACCCATGAGAATAGTGCTCCAAACCAGCTATCATCATCCACTTCATCAGTTTCATCGATCATCTGGTTCTTTAGGTTTGTCAACATACTTATGGCTTCTGTTAAGGTTCCATTTTCTTCATCATGCGAAGGTATAAATGTGCAACATGATTCTCCAATTTTTGCACAAACACCTCCATCCATCGCTGTGATCATGTCAAGTACATATCTGTTCTGGAGGGTCATCAATCGGATTGGTCTCAGTTCTTCTTTGATCGCGTTAAATCCTTTTATGGTGGTGTTGATGGTCTGCAATAACTCCCATCTCGTTATCTGCAACCATTTAGAATTCACTCCGACTTGGATGTGTGGCAAGAGTAGTGTTGTGAATACTGTTGAGGTGAGGCTAAACAGCCTGTGTTCATATGGAATTGCATAGAATGCTTCTTCTGATTTGGCAGAAAAGTAATTCTCTCTCTTCATCCGGGATACCAGTTCCACAGATCTCCTCTTCCTTAGATGAGCATCTGCTTTCGGGAAACTGTCAATACTCATGTCACTTTTTGGGATCACTAGTGCAGGAACATGGGCGTTCACTAGTGTGCATATGCCTCCCCAGTATTTCGGCAGTCTTATATATGCCTTGGACCCATACGCCCAGTAATAGTCCATAATTACTGCGGTTCCTTGAATCATCCCTGGAGCTTCAAAGATTCATCCGCAGTTTTGATTCTCTCCCATCTTCCTTGTGCCATTGCTTCTGAAGCACAGTTTCAGGTTTTCCAGTGTTACTATTTGCAAAGGTCCTCCTCTATCTTCGACCCATGTCAGCAGCCTTACCAATTTCGGCCATAGAGGTTTGCATAACCTCTGTGAGTTCTCTATTGCTTCTTGGCAGGCTCCAAGGACCATCCAAGCTCGGCAGATAACCACTCCTTCTTTTCATCCGTTTGGGGAAACAACTGTTCCCCAGATCTGCATTTGGCCTCTGTTCTTCCAAATTTGAGCCTCTTCTGCAGTCTTTCCTTGGACGTTCAGTCTTGGGTTTATTTCCCATCTCGTTCCTGATCTTTTGGTTTCTGGCTTCTCGTACCTGACCACATGATTCTTGGTGTGCACTCTGTTTCTTGTCTTGATATCCTGGACGTAACTGTCTTCATCGGGGTAATCCTTTTCAGTTGCCCATATCAATGAGGCATCTCTCCCCATAAACTGTCCTCTGGTGTTGCACATTGCTACGTGTGACATACAGTGTGCCGTAGGGACATTAATTTCTACAGCCACAAAGATCTTGGATTTTCCCATGCTGTATTGTAGAAGTGCACAGGTGAAGCATTCTACTTCAGCTTTTCTTCTTCCGATCTCCTTCATGTGTTGGTACCAAATGTTGTTTCCCAGATGTGCTGTGCTATCTAGGTAGTCATTCAAGTCGTTGTTATCTTCGTGTGGGCGTCTCTTGATCCTTAGTCTTGTCGGAGGGGCAGGCTTCATTACTTGTATCGTTGTGGTAGGAGGAGATTTTGTGTTTCTCTTCCTCTCCTCTTGTATACTTTCGTAGAGTGTTTTTACCCACCATCTGTTTACCATTTGTCCACTGTGTGGCCGCCTCGTGGGCCTGGTGCTTGTAGGAACTGATGTGCTTGCTGCTATAGTCACTGTGGTTCTATTTTTCATTTCCTCATGCAGTTTCTTCACTGTAGCTATAAACGGGAACAAATGGTCTATCAGCATTTGTGTCTTTGCAGTGAATTCTCTTGTAGCTGTCTCTGTCTTTTTGAGTGCTTTGGTTATATCTTCTTTAGTTGGCCTTTCGCTTGCTTCCTCTTGGTCACTTCCACTATTTTCTGGAACTGGTTGTTCGGTAGGCAGTCTCTTACTTTCTGTTGCCATCGTTCGAGGTTCTGTAGCCATTGACACTTGCCCTTGTTCGTCTGCATTCAGTGGGTGTTTGTGTGTAGTGGTCAGTGCTACATTTTCATTCATTCCGCGCTGACCCTGTCTCCAGCTTTTCTCTTCATTTGATACCTCAAGTGTGTATGAATCACTGCTAATTACATTCAATTTTAGTTTGTTTAGTTTACCATCAGGTTTTCTTGGGACTGGAATAACTATAAAGGGTCTAGGTGCCTTTGTGGGACTCATGTGTACGTTATCTGGTGAGTGCACTGAAATTGGGACGCTTCGTGCACCAATGAAAAATGCAGTTCTGATTGTTAACGACAGAAAAACAATTATAATTACTACGCATATACACGTGATTGAGCTGCATGACAGCGGGCTGCATTTCCTACCCGGGAAGCGGGGGCACCCCTCTGCTTGTGGGAGGACCTAGTTATTGTTCTGGGCCCCCATTTCAAACATGAGTCAATTGTCAGTGTTTATTTCTTTTCACTTACTCCAATCTTCAAAAGTTTTGTGTCGTAAAGTGTCAGGTGGTTTAAAGAGTCCCCCCTCTTGAGGGAAACGATTGTCTATGGTTAGGTGAAACAGTTCTCATGCTAGAATATGGAGAAAGATTAGACTAACACCTTTGATGAATCACATTCATTAGGCATATTCAAAATAGGTAAGTTCCCAATGCAAATTGAAAAAATGGTATCACTCAAAATCAAATAAAAAAATAAAAATAAAAATAAACATAAAATAAAAAATAAAAATAAAACAAAACGGTGAAGTTCTCTTCTCTGCTCTTCTTGATCTGTCCCACGGCGGAAAGATAAAGTACTGTCTCTCTGTTTCCTCGATCTGTCCCACGGCGGAAAGATAAAGGTGTGAGGATGAAGAGCGTGGAAGAGTTTCGTTACTTGGGGGTGATTTTGGATAAGAAATTGAACTGGAATTTGCAGGTGGATGGTATGGTGGATAAGTGTAAATGTAGGTTGAATTTGTTGCGGGCGGTGACTGGGAAAGAGTGGGGTGCGCAGCAGAAGTGTTTGCGAATGTTGTGTAGGGGGTTGATTTTGAGTGTGATGGATTTTGGATGTCAGTTGGCAGTGGGTTTCAAGGCGAGCCAGAAGCTGCGGTTAAAGAGGGTGCAGGCTAGGGCATTGAGGGTGTGTTCAGGTGTGATGAGGTCCTCTCCAGTGAATGCAGTGAAGGTACTTGTGGGGGAGATGCCGTTGGGGTTGAGGAGGGATGCGTTGAATATGAGGTGGTGGGTGAAGTGCAGTGTGAAGAGTGTGGCTCACCCGGTGCATGAATGTTTTCTGTATAATTGAAGGTTTGACTATTATAGGGACCGGTGGAGGAGGAAGGGGGGCACTTTGGGGTTTCACATGTGGGAGAAGGGGGTGCAGTGGGGTGTGGGTGAGTTGTTGCCTGTGACGGGTACGGATTTGGTGAGATGGCCTATGTGGATGATGGGGTCTCCAAAGGTGTGTTTGGAGTTGGTGAGTGTGGTGTCAAAGAAGCGGGGTTTGCGGGGTGAGATCAAGTCTTTGGGTCAGGCGTATGTGGCAAGGAAGGAAGGGTGTAAGGTGTTCACGGATGGTTCAAAGGATCCTGTGTCTGGCCGAGTGGTATGGCGTATTATATGGAAAGCACTGGGGAGTATAAAGTGGGGCGACTGACGAATGACGTGTCGATTTGTACGGCTCAGTTGGTGGCAATTGCATTTGCGATTGATAGGTTGTGCGAGTTGGGGTTTTCGGATTCATTGAGTGGGTTGCAGGCAATTGTGGCAGGGGATGGTAATAGGAAGGATGTGATTTTGGACATCAGGAGGAAGATTGATCAGTGTGCTCGTGGGGGGATGGTTCTGGAGTTGATGTGGGTTCCCAGCCACAGTGGCATTTTGGGTAATGAGTTGGTGGATTTGGCGGCGGGTGCGGGTATGAGGAAAGGAACGGTTGATGTGAGGGTACCTTTGAGTGTGGATGAGGTGAAGGCTGTGGTGGTGAAGCGGGTTATGGATGAGTGGCAGGAGAGGTGGGAGAGTTGGGTGAATGGCAGGTGGATGTTTGGTGTTCGTGAGAAAGTGTCTGTGAAGGTGGATGCAGGGAACCTGGAATGGAGGAGGAGGGAGGAGGTGATGCTGAACCGGTTGAGGATAGGGCATGTGGGGCTGAATGACAGTCTGTTTCGAGTGGGGAAGCGTGGGTCGAGGGACTGTGTGGTGTGTGGGATGCCTGAGACTGTAGGACATTTTCTGCTTGCGTGTGAGAGCAATGTCGAGGAGAGAGATTGATGAGGGTTCGGATGTCTGCACTGTGAGTGTCTGAACTGAATGGGAAGACTTTGCTGGGAGGAGTTGGGGTGAGAGGCAGAGAGAGGAGCAGTGTGCTGCTAGATTATGTGGGGCAGACGGGGTGGTGGGCGGAGTTATGAGAATGTGAGGGCTTTGTGTAAGATTATTGGGGTAGGTGCACATCATCCTTTTGGATGGGGAAGCGCCTGCGTGGGTCCGCCCACGCTGTCGATAATTTGAAGAAGAAGGAAAGATAAAGAATTGTGTCTCTCGCCCCTCGATCTATCCCTCGGCGGAAAGATGAAGAACTGTGTCTCTGTCTCCTGGATCTGTCCCTCAGCAGACGGTTTCACTGGAATCTCCTTAGGTACTCTCTTTGAAAGTTGGACAGCTCCACTTGGAGCATTATTCCATGGAGGAGTGTTCCCATGTGTGGAATATTAGCTGGATCTCTGAGGAAGGTGATGACGTCAACCTCTGCAGACCTTCCCACCATTTCTGGATAGTCAGTGACTAGGCGGAATAGGACATTGTTAGCCAGTTGGCTGTCTTTGGGTGACAGGGACATTTGTCCTGCTTGGCTGGTTTCTGGATCACAGGCGTTTCTTTTGATGTGAACAGTCTTTGCACTTTCCTGCTGCGTGGATTGCAACCACGTAGTTTAGCTTGATTCACAGTTGGCTGAAATGTTCAGTGTTTCTTGGATCTCTGATATACGTGAGTATGTCCGTGGTTCTTCCGATGAGTCCTGGGCACTCTTCTATGATGCGAAAGAATAGCGTGTACATGAGTTCATCTATGAGTACTTGTGGTGGAAGCATTTGTGTCCTTTTCACTGTATTTGGGCAATTCGGCGAAGGCTTCCGCGATGACAGTCAGCAATTGCCTGATTACTTTCTTGTTGGCAGGATTCTGTATAACGTCTGTAACACTGGTCACTTTCCCTATAAGTGACGGATATGATATTACCACTAGTTGTAAGTAGGTGAGTACATCCCATGTGAGATTTCTGCAGGGAGATACCATAAGTTCTGTAAAACAAAGTCTTGGTATTGGGTGTTCCAGGATACTGTGTTAAGCTCTCAGAGAAAATGTCTTGTCTGTAGTCTATCAGAATCTTGGTTTTCAACAATGCTTAAGTGTGGCTTGATTCAGAAATTTGTGTTGGCTTAGATGTGCATTTCTCTTCTTCACCCTGCAACTGTGATGCACAGAGTGTCCATATTATTGTCCTTTATCACCTTTCCTTCTTTGCTTAGAGGAAATGTCCAGTTCAAAAGCCACCATTTTCAAACAGAGTTCTTTTGTCTTGGCTTTGCTGCTCATGTGTCCTTCTTCCTCGTCATGGATCTTGTCTGCACGTGCTGAGGTTCTTCTCCGTTGTCTGTGGTTTCTTCGTGGTGAGGTGCAGTTTGAGGGGTCTCACTGATATAGGGTTTAATGTCATTTAGGAAAATCCATGCTCTCCTGCCCTGCAGTTTTACAGCTGATGGAGTGCAGTCCTCCACGATGAAAGGGCCATTGAATCTTGGCTCGTCCCACCTTTTTCTTGTGTGGTTTTTTACCAACACGACGTCACCAAGGAAGATGAGAGGCGCACATAGACCTTGAACTGTATCTGTTTCTGCACCTCCTGTTGTGTTTTGTGCTGTGCTGCATCCTTTCGCCGTCGCTGCAGTTGGTCTGAAACAACAGAAAGGATTCATGTCATGCAGTTCAGGTACTCCTGCATTTCGGTTCCCAAGACCTCTCTGGTTGGCTGGGTATCACATCTAGCTCTATCTCAGGGGGTAAGGAGGGTCCTCATTCTCCTTCCCGTAACTAGCTCGTGCAGCGTAAGATGATGGTCAGAGAAGTGCATACAATGCCAGTGGCAGACAGGCTATCCTTTCCTTTAACAAGCGGTTGGGCCTCTCACAAATACCATTACCTTCCCGATGATACGCCAACGAGAACTTGTGCTTTATACCAAGCAGCAAGCTGAGATGTTCAAATACTGCATTAACAAAGTGAGCCCCGTTATCTGACCTCATTACCTCACACACCCCCCATCTAGGGAACACTTCCCTCACCAGGAACTTAGCAGCACAGGTTGAGTCTGGGTGTTTACAGGGATCTGCTTCTATCCATCTAGAGAATGGACACACCACTACAATTAAATACCTGTACCCGTTGCACACTTGAATCATGTCGACATAATCGATGTGTAAGTGCTGAAAAGGCCCATTTGGCCGGGGGATGACTCCTCTCACTTCTTTTAATGTGTGCCCAGTGGTGAATTGCTGGCAGATTATGCAGTTCACCATAAAGAATGCAACATGCTCCGCTAAATTCTATGTAAACCAGTCTTCTGCGAGCGTTGCAGCAAGAATTTCTTTTGACACGTGAAAAGGGTAATGTAATTGCTCCAATGCAATCTTTAGTAGGGCTACAAGCATTACTGCTTTGCCAGTGCTGTCTTGCCGCCACAAACCATCAGAGGGGTTTAAAGAACACCCTCAATGCTTCCATATATTCTTCTCATCCTGAGGTACCTCCCCTTGGAGCTCCATTAGTTGAGTCTGCCCCATATTGCTATCGGCTTCTGGTGTGGCTCGCGCTACCATCATACGCTCATGGGTGTGTGCCACTTCTACTTCCATGATCGTTTCACTTTTGGATGCCATACGCTTGGCTTCTGTGTCTGCTGTGTGGTTTCCGCGTGACACGAAATCTGTCCCTTTGGTGTGGGCGGCGCCTTTCACAACCACTACGCCCACTGGGAGCTGTAGTGTCTTTATCAGCCTGTCCAATAAGGCTGCATGTTGCACTGGTGTGCTGTCCGCTCGGAGGTAGCCCCTCCTTTTCCAGCGTGCTAGTCCTGTGTGCATGGTTGACGTCACATAGGCAGAGTCACTGTACACCATTACTTCCTGGTCTGCATGATTCCCAATGGCGAGTATCAACGCCAATAGTTCTGCAGCTTGTGCTGAATAGTGAGATGGTATTCGTGGACTGACGAGTACTTAAAACTCTCTATTCGCTATGTGTTTTACCATGGCCACACCTGTGCATCTTTGTCCGTCTTCTTGGTCGATTCTCAAAGAACCCTCAATGAACACGATCTCTCCACTTGCCAGGGCATTTTCCTTTACCCGGGGGATTTCATCATAGAATTCCTCATAGTTTGCACAGTCGTGTATAGGTTCTCCCTCAGTGACTGGCTCAGCTATGAATGTAGCGGGCTTTACTCTTTTACATCAAACTACTAGTACGCCAGGGGCTTATACCCCAGTGAGGTTCTCTGAGAGAGTACTGCCGTCATAACGTTGCCATCTGTGTGTGAAAACAGGTAGAATTCCTCTGCATAATTAGGAATCCCAAGAACTGGGGCCTTACAAATTGCCCCCTTGAGTTCTGCAAACCCCTTCTCCATTGCCTCAGTCCATTCAATATTATCCTTTGTCGCCTGTGCCTTCTTTAGGGCCTGAAGCAAGGGCTTGGTATAAGAGCTGTAATCCAAGACCCATGCTCTGACATAATTGCACAGGCCTAGGAAGCTCTGCATTTGCTTTATCGTGAGCAGCTTTGCCGTGTTCATGATAGCTTCAGCCATTTCTGGGGTTACCTTTTTGCCCTCATGTGAGATTAGCTGGCCTATGTATAGCACCTCTTGTCGACAGTATTGTAACTTTTCCTTGTCAACTTTGTATCCTTTCTCAGATAATATAGTCAGTAGCTGGACAGAGTCGTGCCTGCATTGCTCTTCAGTGGTGCTGCAGATCAGAATGTCATCCACATACTGCAAAACAACACTGTCTACTGCAATGTTGCTTAGATCCATTTGCAGGACTCTGTTGAAAATGGACGGGGATTCACAATACCCCTGTGGTAATCTCGTGCTCTTCAGAAGCATTTGGCTGAAGGTGAATGACGTCAGATCTTGTGAGTCACAGTGCAACGGGATTGAGAAAAAGGCATTTTTCAAGTCAATCACCGTGAAATATCGTGCCTCAGTGGGTATGTTGCATAGGTTTGTAGATGGATTAGGGACTAGAGGGAACTCGGCTCCAACAGTATCGTTTAATGCTCTTAAATCTTGGATTAAACGCCAAGACCCTCCCTTTGATTTCTTGACGGGGTAGATCACCGTATTACAGGGTGATTCTGACGTCACTAGGATGCCCTGCTCCATCATGGCGGAAATTGTCTTCGCGATCCCTTCATCCACTTCTCTGGACATGGGATATTGTCACTCTCTTGGTAAAATTACTCCTGGTTTCAGTTTGATTTTCACTTCTCCTACCCCCTTCAGGAGGCCTACGTCATAAGGTCCAGTAGTCCATACTGAGACAGGCACTTGGGCCATGTCATCCTCAAAGTATGCTGGACAGACCAGCGCCAACATCATTCACTGTGGCACTTCTCGTTTAATCATTTTGACCCAGAATATGAGTCTTACTTCCACCCTCGTCTCTTCTAAATCGGGGTGTTCTGTGAACAGATCGTCATCGGTGACGTCAGTTACTAGATACCCTTCTTCAATGGCAATGATCACGCACCATTGTCTGCCTTCATCGTCATATCTTTCGACCAATGCTACTTTCCCTCGCACTGCTGCAGAATGTATCATTAAGGGAAATACTTGTCGCATAGGTATTCCTGGTCTGAAAAGGAACTCATCAGGGGTTCTCATAGTTTTATCTGCAAGGCCTGGCAATCCTGCCATAAGCACAAGCATGCCATATGTGAAGACTTCTGGCTCTAATGGTATAGCTCTCATGGCTATGCGTCCAGAGTATGCTCTGATCATTTCTCACACGTTCAAATAATGCATATCTGGAGTGGAGCATACTATGCCCTCCTGTGTGACCGAGACAGTGATATTCAACTTCGTCATTAAGTCTCGACCCAAAATGTTTACTGGTGTCTGGCATGAATATAATAAGGGTACATTAATCTCACAAACCCTACAGAGACTGGGAGATTGTCTGTAAAGTGAACTCTGCTGTGAGCTCCTGTAAAACTCTGAGTATCTATGGCCTGGCCAGACAAGGAAAACTTGCCTTCTCATATGCACGAGCGTGTTGCACCCGTGTCAACTAATAAGGAATATTCTTTCCCTCCTATGACGACATTTACCCTAGGTTCCCTGTCAGGGTCTGGTGTCATTGATAGGATAGAACACATCAGGGTTCCCAGCGACCTGTCCTATTTCATGTATAAGTTCGGTCCACTGTATACTTGTGGATTTCCTCCATTTCCAGGGTTGACTCCCCCTCCGGGGTTTGTTCCCTGAGTTATTTGCTGTAGTGCCTGTTGGGATTGCCCCTGTGGCCTGCTCCCCATGTTCAAGGGTTGAACTCCTTGCTGCAAGCCCGGTGCTTGCTGATGCACTGTGTGATTCAGTGCACCGCCCGGTTGCGGGAAGGCAGGCTGTTCACCATGCCTGTTCCCATTCCTTGTCCATTTTGCAATACGCCTTGGCTTCTGCATGCGTGTGCCACATGTCCTGTCATTCCACACAGTCAACACACTGGCGGTGGTCAGGCCATCTGTCCATTTGGCATATCTGGACTGCCCATTTACATGTTTTGAAAGCCCCCTTGATTATTCTGAAAACCTCCCGTATTAGTTTGAAACCCTCCCTGATTACTCTGCCATCCTCTTCCTCTAAATCCCCTTCCCCTTTGGTAAAATCCTGCGTTACCCTGGTTATTCTGTGATGGGTTAGTCACTTGTTCACTCGGTTCAGCTGGTCTTGTCAACATGGCTCCTTCGAGAGCATACTTTGAGGGTTTCTTTTGCACCAGCTTCGCTTCCTCACCCTTACAAGTTGCCTCCTTTTTTCGATTCTTTTCTTGCAACAATCTACAGTAATATGCAATTGTCAACTTTATTTTGGCCCATGTTCTAGCTTCTACTCCTACCAATTTGTTGTGCTGTTTTTGCAATGGTTCAGGCAACCCTTGGAATAATATATAGTAGAATACAGGGATATATTTCGTCCCAGATTCATATGTTTTGAGCACCCATGCGTCTTCAAAAATTCTGGATATAAATCAATGGATCCTCTGACCCTATCATTTTTTGAGTCATTATAGCTCCCATATCGGAAGTTTCTGGGTACAGCACTCGTAGCGCATTCCACACTGCTGCTCTACAATTATTAAATGGTGCTCCATCATGGGTAGTGTTAATTATGGTTACCCTGGGGTACCCAGCTCGTTTCCATACATAGTCTGCCTTTTCACCAAGTATGGCAATCAGGAGGCCCTTAATGTCCCCTATAGCTAAGGTGACACCCCCTGTCATTTTTTCTAACTCATGTATCCACTTCCCTACTCCTGAAGTCAGCACTGGAAGCTTGTTTTCAGGTTCTCTCGATCCATGTGCGGTCATGCAATATATTGTGGTCTTGCTCCCCCCTTTTCTAGCAGCGGGAATCGGAATGCGCAGCCTTCCTTCTCTTTCCCTATAGCTCTCCTGTCTATCACTGGGGTAGCATTCCTGCATCACCGTCTACCTGGCAATGTCCTCAATCTGTCTGCATAGGCAGGTGCTAACACCCCCCTCTGACCGCGGGGTGTTCCCTCATGTTGGCTAGGCTGCGCGGCGGACTCCGATGCCCTAGGTGCGGACTCGCTAGTGTCTGACCATCGTACCCCTTGGTCCCTTGGGAGCCGCTTTTCGCGCCTTCTCCCTTCTTCCTGTGCCTCGTCCTCCATCTCCCCACCAGAGTCGGACGCTGATTGTTCCCAGTTTGCGCAACTCCTTGTTCATTCTTACTAATTTCTAGTCTGTCCAGGGACAGTCCCCTGCTCCCACAACTTTGGGTGACATCCTTGGTGTCATATAGTTGAGTGCTTTCCAAGCGCTCGTCTTCCCTTCCCCTTTGGGAAATTTGTTCCAGCCCCATTTCATCGTATATTTTATCAATCGTTTCCCCGATGCTTCTGGTGTCAAAGTCATCTTCAATATTTGCCCACTCGTGCCTGGTACTGAGTCATACACAGGAAAGAATTATTCGATGTCTTCCTATTCTACAACAGAATTAACTTCCCGCTGTAAATATTCAAGATCCCGTGCCCTCTGTCTGCGTTTGCATTTTATATCATCATCAACTTCCTTGCCCTTCCTTGCTTCTTCTCTAGTCTTATCTTCTTCCCTTCTTCTTTCATTTCTACATTCCTTTGCCCTTCTAACTTCCTCATCTTCCCTTCTCTTTATTCTCTTTTCACGTACACTTTGCTCTTCTTCCAACCTTTGCATGTTCTGCCTGTACTGTTCATAGGCTGTGCATTGTGTGCGAATGAGCGGTATTCCTTGCTCTTCGCAATATAGTTGTTCTCGCCTCAGCCTAACCTGTCTTTGCGTTTTCTCGTCCCTTATTTCCTTATCCTCTCCTTTTCCTTCCTTTGTCTCTCATCTGACTTCACTCTCGGTCTCACAACATCACTTCCTTTTCCATCAAGTTTCAACAATATCTGTCCTCCCATCCATTCGTCTTTTGCGAATGCTATCTCATCAGTTCTGCCTTCGCTTCCTTTCCATTTCTTTCCCTCTCTCTCCTTAACGAGAGGTGCACAACTCTGTGCCTGGTCCTTCCTTTCATCATCGCTTCTCTCCTTGTCCCTCAGGACTGCAGAGGTAAGATTAATTTGCTGCTCCTTCTCCTTGATTATGTCACTACTGTATGATGGGTTGCTATATCCTGTGGCTGCCTTGAGCTCCCTTAGCGGGCAAAGTCCCTCTGACTTACTTTCCTCGACTTCTTGCTCAGGAGGGGCTCAGGAGGGGCTGGTGGCGCGGTAGGCGTCTCTCCCCCCTCCCTGCATACGTTTAATATCCAGTCTGCAGGTGGTTCTTCCTCCTTCGTCTGTTCGACCATCTTCCACAGTTCTAGAACAGCGAGGCATTTCTCTAATTTTTTACCTGTGTATGTAGCATGCAGGTAAATCGTCATATGTTGTAAGACGGCTTTGGATAGGGACCCATTCTGTGGCCACGGCTTAAACATCTTGTGGGCGTTACCCTTAACCCACACTGTGCTGTATTTTTTAAGCTTGGGTGCATGTTTGGGCAACTGCTTACATAGGTGGGCAAGTGGGGAATCGCCTCCATTCTCAAATTTCATTACCAACAATATTTTATGCAATTTCAACACGTCCAACAGTATGAGCGAGCACCAAATACGCAAGCTCCAATCCAATCCTTCCCGCCAAAATTCTATATCATCAGTTTACTCAAGAACATCAATCCATTGGCGATTCCCTCTTAGTTACAGAATCACGTAAAACCCAAACTTCATTTCAAACACTCAATGATACAGTTCTTTACATTTGACATATAACAGGACACGCATGACAGACATTTGAGAGACTAGACGGACACCAGCTGGACACACGTATACATATCTTCTAATCAAAACCCCGACATGGAGTTTAAACAAACCCCTTTAGTGCCATCTTTAATTGTCACCGTAGTCTAATCATCCCCCATTATGTGGGCTCTGAGTTCACGTTTCTTCTGACCGCTATATTAAAGCGCAGGAACAAGGCGAATCCTCTTACTTTTTTATCTCAGGTGTCCTTCCTGGTATCCTTCTTGTTTTCTCTTGGGTGTCCCCCCGGTAACCACTTGTTTTTCTCTTGGGTGCCCTCTCGGTAACCATTATTTTTCTCTCGGGTGCCCTCCCGGTAATCACTATTTTTCTCTTGGGTGTCTATCCCTGTAATCACTATTTTTCTCTCGGGTGTCTATCCCAGTAACCACTTTTTCTCTATTATACTCGAGTCATTAATCCCTTATATATATATACAGTCTTCTCTACTTCTGACTATTTTTATTTTTCTCCGCCATCCTCCGTTACTTTTCCCTTACTTGTTCTAATGCCTACAAGACATTTGCCAAAGAAATGAGTTTATTGTTTCACTCACCGCTCGCATCTTTTCCTCTCTGGAACCTCGGGATCACCGCCCCTCCTTTCTCGCCTCTTGCGGTCTTTTCTTCCGATCGGCTGCCTGTGGGAATGAGAAGGGTTATGCTTTGAAAGGCGGGTTCCTTCAGACCCACTGCAGATTTTTGAGTTAGACAATCATTGTCCACGGGAAGCTTCTCAGTCTACTCAGCCGAATGGCAAAGGACTTGTGATATTGCCGAAGGCCTAGATTTATTTTGTGCCGTCGGTCTATGGGTGTGTTGGTATTAATTATTCAATAGTTGATGGTCGGCAGAACCATCCTCTGCTACCAAGTGTACAGGAGGGCGGAGCGTCCTCTGATGGGCCCATAGGTCAGAGCTCACCCTCGAGTACCTGTAAAACAAGATAGCTGCACCTTGAGGAGGTTGGGGTGCAGGATGTCCTTACTCCGACAGAACTCAATAAGGACACTCAATAGTTTGGCAAAGGGAAGTCCGTTTAATGACAAATACAAAAAACGGGGAAACACATGGTAATCAACAGTGTTGCGATCGCCTGTCTCACTTCAACTCCCAAATTCTTCATTCAGACAGCAATAGTTATAGCCAAAACTCATCATCATTGACGTCTAACTCTACACGTGCGTCATGCAATATTATTGGTTGGAAAATGTAACTTAAGTATAGGTGCTATATCTGTATATGGTAATAGAGCATGCGGATTGGATAACTCTTATCGGGTGGGCGTCTACGCCCATCCCTCTACATCATTTGTGATAGACATCACTACAACTACGATGTCTTATTGGCTCTACAAGCTATAGGACCCTAGATTACGTGGTCCTTTGTGATAGTGTAAGTTACACCTCTAGCCATAAATCTCCACTTTAATTAGCAGCATGCAGAATGGACACCCAGGTGCCAAGTGCCCCAAGATTCACCCTTCCTTCTTTCCATCAATCAGTACTTTTAGGGCTATGTGTCAATTATCTGGCTGAGGATGGCCTCGAAACTGAAACCTCTTATCTGGAGAAGTTATGGCATCCTTGGTTCTGGGTGACATCAGACGTTGGTAACTCTTCGCGCCTGGCTGGTCATGTGCCTGTTCACCGTGAATCTGCTTCAATTTCCAGCTTTTAGTGTATTTAATTTTCCTTCGGCCTTGCCACCTGCCTGGGCCCCCTTATCTTGTCCTTCATGGGGCAGGCTGGTATGCTCTGAAGTTTCGATTCCTCAGAGTTGCCGCTCTCTTCTCTTCCTTAGGTTGACCTCGAATTCCCAGGCATGAGCTGCTTTTTTGCTAAATTTCGAATCCGCTCTTCCTTCTGGCTTTAGCTGGGATATGAATCCTGGCCTGGTAGGCCTCTGGCCGCCTGGGCATACTTCTGTTTTACAAAATGGAGTCGCACTTGTATAGTGTGCTTTATTGAGGTAGATATGCGGTTGGCGCTTGCCGCTCTATTCTTCTACTAAGCATTGCAAGCAGTATCGTTTTCTTAGCTTCTTGCGTTCCAAGCTTATTTACACACGTTAGCTGGTTGGATATTTCCATTTTGTTTCACAGCAATGTTTCCTTATGTTTCAACATCGTCTCCGCCTCTGTGTCCATTACATCTATTTTCATAGCTACTCGCTGGCGTGTTATCTTTGGTTGTCGTTTCGTTCATCCGTGAGTCTGTCCGGGCCCTCGTGTCATTACCACTGGCTGTCCATTAAGGCTCTTTGGGTCTTTTCATGGACAGTCTGTAGGTACTCTTCATTTCGTGTCAGCTGCTGGTACGGTTGTCTAAGAGGGTACCGTGCAGCCCATAGTTCTCTAGTTATGGGTGCTCCAACAGGTATTGCTCTTCTTATGTGCACTGGGCAGAGTCCAAGTGCAGCTCTCTGTTGGTTCATCTGGTCCTCATACATCACATACCTTGGCAAGCACGTTCCTGGTACCTCAAAATGGGGGGCAGGGGTGCAGGCCATGTCTGGGACCTCCTCTACAGCCCCACTGCTCTCCAGTGGTGGCACTTGTTTAGGCCATGTTCAGAAGATATCTGAGAGGACTCCTGACAGACACAGGGGACCGGGAGGCAGTGGTGATCCAAGGCGATCAAGTGGCAGAGGAAAGGAATTCCAGGAGTGAGATGGAGAACTCAGACAGTATCCACTGGTGCCAGGAGACAAGGTGATTGTGAGAAACACACACCCTCAGGGCAAGCTGTCCTTGCCTTATGAACCCAACCCCATGGGTGTGGTAGCAGTAATGGGATCCATGGTAACCGCATCCAATGGAACTGCCACCGTCACCACAAAAATACAAGCATCTTCACAAGGATTGGGGAGCGCACACAGCCAGGTGTGTCCCCCGGAAGAGGGTGTGCAGAAGAGTCTCATGAAGGTGGAGGGACTGATCGTTCTTGGACCCAGGGGATACAATTTAGGAGAGGCTGAGATGGGATGTGGGCCAGGGATATCCGCAAGATGCAGGGAGGGGAAGACCTGCTCACATGTAGGATTGTGTGCTGGATACATGAAACTAACAATGGACGCTGTCCCGAGTCACTGAGTAACTGTGTTTGCTGTGTGTGTGTTCATTACCATTTGTTTATGTGGTGACCTAGTTCTTCAATTGTTTTGTTGTTATGAAAAAGGAGGAGTGTGGTGTTCCTTTAAGAAACACACACGTCGGCAGAGTGACATACTTAAACAAATAGGGCATGTCCCGAGGAGAGGCAGAGCATGCGTGGATCCCGGATGCAGAACAGCTCGTCCTGGATCATTTGTGGGGACGGGGGGCTCGCAGTATTTACAACCCCATAGGGGTCAATACAACAGCGGTAACATGAATATTCCTGCCAAAACCTGTAAGGAGGGAATTCACACAGACTTTAACACAATGGCCAATTCCAGAAATGGATATCCCTAACTTAATAAGTCCAGCCCTACGTAGATTGGAGCCTTGTGCTCAATGTTATGTTTGTGCGTAAAAGCGCTTGTTGATGCATAAAGCTCACAAAGGACCAACTTCAATGGGGAGGAAAAGTTAGAAGAGGACACTGGAGTGTGAGGAATTCAGTTACAAGAGTCTGAGATGGGTCTTCTATGGAGAACAAAGCTGTCCCCAACTTCTGGATAACTATAGGAAGCAAGAGCCACCCAAGTCAAGACAAGGACCACAAGGGATCCTTTGTGCATAAAAACAGTATGGATGAACTATGGGCCACTGGTAAGTGGTATGATTACTCAGTGCCCACAGATCACTCTGTATCCAAACTTGGCAGGTTTGAAGAAGGTTGCCTAGACTGTGGAATCCCCTCCTTGGTAATTCTCCAAAGTGCACAGGCGCTGCGGGTGCAGATGCGGTCCAATTTATATCAGGAGCCGGATCTCTTCTCATGAATGCAGGACAAAGAAAGTACAGATGAAGCAGGTATCGGGGCACTTGAAGAAAGTCACCAGCCATGACCGCCACTGTCACACAGTGGCGCAGAAGCACCTAAGTCTCGTGGACGGATGCACACTTATCTCTTGCGGCCAAAAACAGTGGGATGATGAGATTTGGCAAGAAGATGCTTTTCAGGGCAAACTAGGTTTCTTTCAAGGCTCTAGCCTACTCGATGTAGCAACGCTCCAGCACGGGTGCCAATGTACAAGCTTGTCAGTCCACTGGAGGGCCCAGGGACACTTCCTATAAGGCTTGTTTGCAGAAACCCAAGGAGGTGTTGAGAGGGATTGTTTCTACCACTAAAAATGGTTGAAGCACCTTTGCAGGTCTTTGGAGATCAAATGCAAAGCTGGGCTCTACCGGGACAACAGCAGGCTCAGGGTGCCAAATCTTCTCTCCGCGGTGCCGAGCAGTCCCTGGATCTGCTTTGCTTCTCAGGCTACTTGGCTCTGTGTATAGGTCAATGCAGACCTAAAGGTGATCTGCTGTTCTGAATTCAGAGCCCCTCCTCATATCCTGAAGTCCTGTGAGTGCTCCCATCCAGTTGGCCAATTAGGAGATCTGCCCCATTCATATACGCCAGCAGTGGTCCAATCAGGGACCACTGCAACCCTCATGTTCTTGTGCACAAAACACATCCTGGTACCAGTAGTGTGGATTGGTACCAGACATTCCCAGCCCACTTCCGATGTAACCACACATGTGACATGCATTAGCCTGTGAAAAGCGCCTCCACCGGTAATAAAGAGCAAAGGGAATACCAATTGACAAAATGGCCAAAGGGGAAGACTAAAGACCTTGAGGCACGGCCATGACAGACACTAGCCACAGTCATGAGCCACACGTGTTAAGCATGGTATGGCTTAGTAAAAATAAATACAAATACATGACAAGGCTTCTGCTGCCATCAGTCTACTCCTAGGGACATTGTCCAGATACCAAAACATTCTTAAGGGATGTCTAAGGCCTGAAAACGCAAGGACCCCAGTGCGTGGTATTGCAATGTACTTTGTGCACTGAAAAACAGTTGCCAAAATTGGCAACAAAGTCATAAGATTAAGGGAAACCATGTTTCCCAGTACTGACTGTCAGGGGGACAAGTCGGTTTCCCAAGAACGATGAGCGAAAGCTCAGTGGAGTGCAGCTGAAGGCTGTGCGTCACTGGTAGAAAGTCAGCACAGGATGCTGAAATAAAAGTGAAAATGGAGGGGTTTCCACAAATAAAGAGGTAAAACAGCAGTAAGTGAAATTTTACCTAACAATGTATGACATGTGCTCTCACATGCACCAATGACACATGTACCTACAACACATGCTCCTATGAAACATGCTTCTATGACACACCTTCCAACCGCACACACCATTAAAACACACTCTTATAACACACACTCTATCATGCACACTCTGATGACACACACTCCTACAACATGTGCTCTCATGACAGATGCTGCTATAACACATGCTCCTACAACACAGACTCATATCATATATGTTCCTGTGACATGCACACCTACTACAAATGCACCTACTGCACATGCACCAACCACACACACACCTACCACACATATTCCTATCACACACACACACTCCTACTACAAACACTCTTACAAAACACTCTTATGACACACTCACATGACAAACACTCAACTGACACACATCCCCATGACATGTGCTCTGACAGCACATGTTGCTATACTACATGCACCTACAACTCACACTTCTATAGATACATGTTCCTTTAAAACTCTACTACTCACAGATCGGCTACACATAACACGTGGATGCACTACACATGCTCTTACCACACATGCTCCAACCACACACACTTTTACAACTAATACTCGTATGATGCACACTCATACAATGCACACTTACCACATACTCTTACAACACATTCTTATGACACACCCTCCTACAACACGCACTCCTACAACACACTCCCATATGATACGTTCAGCTGCTACACATGCACCTACTACACACATGCTGTATGACATGCGTTCCTACAACACATGGTCCTATGGCACATACTTTTACAACACATACTCCAACTACACATGTGCCTACTACACATAACATGTGGACACCTAGGGCACATGCACATATGACACATGATCCTAAAACACCTGCTCCTATGGCACAGGTTCCTATCACATGCACTCTTATGACAAATACATGCAGCACACTCTTATGACACACTGTACTGGCACACAGTCCTACAACACGTGTTGCTACGACATATGCTCCTACAAAACACGCTGCTACAACAAGAGCTCTTACAACACACACTCCTATGATATATGTTCTATAACATGCACAACGACTGCATATGTACCTAGTACAAATAACTTGTGAACATATGACACATGCTCTCACATGCACCCAGGACACTTGCCCCTAAGCAACATGCACCTAGGAAACATGCACCCTCGACACATGCACCTACAACATATGCAGCTAGGACACATGCTCCTATGACACATGCTCCTACGACACATGACCCTACCACACACTCTTATGGCACACAATGTAATGACACACTCCTACAACATGTGATTCTATGACACGCAATGTTCTTCTTAAACACGCGCTCCTACAACATGCTCCTTCAACATATGCTGTTACAACACACAATGCACACAATATTACAAAACACAGTCTTAGAACACAGAAACATACAACACATATACTTACAACATGCACTGTTATGAAACATGCTCTTATGCCACACACATACACACACACGTATACTACATTCTCTTGCAACAAAGGCTAGTATTACAACAGAAACTCAAAATCAATTATCATGTAACCGTAAAAAAAGGATGAAATGTTTTGAAAAACACATTTTTTATAAAAAAAAGAGTTAAGGTTAAATTAACAAAAACTCAAAGGGGTAGATTCACAAACATATTTTTGAATGGGAAATCTCCATTGGGAAACGCTTTGTAAATCCGTCCCAAAGTCTACAGAGGCACAGCTCCACCTCACTGATGAAACCCAAAAAGGATGAAACAAGTGTCTGGGGTTGCTGTTGGTACTCTTGTTCAAAGGAGGTTTGCCTGGCATTTCAGTGTTGGACTGCTCTTATGGGCGGGACAAAGACTAATATGCAAATGGATATTCCTCCTTTTTGAAAAGTACAGTGAGCAAATAGAGTTGGCTGCAGACTCTCAAAGTGGAAAAAAAGACAATAGAGGTTATCATGCCATGTACTTTCTATAGAGGGGCGCCTGCTACCTTTTTTGTATTTTTGCAAGGAACTTGAGGTTGGTCAACCTAAGTTACCTGGGTGAACCCAGACGTGGACTCCTTGCTCACTGTGTTCAGAGAGGCACAACTCCACCTCACTGATGAGGCCCAAAAAGGCTGAAACATGTGTCTGGGGTTGCTGTTGGTACTCTTGTTCAAACAAGGTTTGCCTGGCATTTCGGTGCTGGACTGCCCTTGTGGGCGGGAGAAAGACAGATGTGCAAATGGGTATTCCCCCTTTGTGAAAAGTACAGGGAGCAAAAGGTGATGTCAGCAGACTCTCAAAGTGGGAAAAACTACAGAACGGGTTATCATGATCATGTCATGTTCTTTCTAGAGAGGGGTGCCTGCAAACTTTTTACAGTTCTTAAATATTTTGATTAAATATGCCCGAATTGACAGAGACAAGGTGTTAACTAAAATTGAAGAAATCAATGTTGAACGGTCCGCAATTCAACCTAGCGAAGAAGGTAACAAACTCATGGAAACAACTTTAATAGCCTATGAGGAAGACATCAAATTACGCAAACAGAGAAAGTTCCTTCGTGACAAAGAAGATTATTCAAAAGGATGAGTTTACACCTTTGCATGCCGATTCGACAATTTGAGAAAAAACATAGCAAATCAAAGTATTGAAAATAATGAAACAATTCCGGTCTCGAGCGATCAGATTCAGAAGCATCCACTAGTACCAATGAAAATCACAAGCAGCTCAGAGTCAGAGCAAAGTACAAAAACACACTCTAGGAAGAAGAAGGCACAATAGAGCCCAGAGACTCTAACAGAAGCATCATCAATCTTTCTAAGTATGTACTCAACCAGGACCAAATAAAAGTTCTCCAATATGGCTTTAACTTCTGTCCCACAGCAGGATATGATTACATGGAAACCAGAGTAGATTTCTTTAAATACATGAGAAAGATCCGATTGAAGAAATTTTTCATTTTGAATCCACCAAAAGCAAAACCCAAATCAAGTCTATCTGGTCGAACAGCAGTAGCAATTGAGGATTTTGAAGCATTAACTGTTCTGGCTGAATTAGAATCCACTGACCAGGCAACAGACACAGCTGCTGACATCACTCCAGAAATGCTGAACATAGAAACTGATTGGCCCATTGAGAGTACTCTAAAAGCTAAATCAAGATTCAATCCTATGTTTCAGCCAGGAGGTAAAATTGAAGCTTTTCGGGATTTAGTTATTCAAGACCTGAAGAAAGCCAGATCATTTAAAAAACACCCTGACGCCAAACTTTTCACTCAAAGCAAGAAAAATTCTAAAACAACTGCAAGAAATTGACCATGTGATCATAAAAGCCTCAGACAAAGGAATCAACATAGTAATTCTTGATAGAGAAGACTATGTGAAGGAAGCACAATGCCAACTTGGTGATAAACACTGCTATGAAAAGCTTGAAGAAAATCCATTGGAATCCATAAAAACTAAAGTTGAGTGCTTTTTGCGTAAATGGCAGGAATTGAAAATTCTTGATGATGACGACTGTAAATATCTTTTCAATAAAACACCCATTATCCCCACTATTTACTTCCTACCAAAGATCCACAAAAATCCTATTCGCCCCGCTGGAAGACCTATTGTTACCCTGAACAGTGCCTCACTAGAAAATATGTTAAAATGCGTTGATCAAACATTACTACCCTTAGTTCTTACCTAGGTGATACGAAAGACTTCCTCAGTAAAATTGAAGGAATCACCTGGGAAAGAAACTTTATGTTTGCTACACTGGATGTAGTATCACTCTTTACTTCTATCCAACACAATGATGGCAAAATAGCATGCAAATATTTTCTTGATAGCAGATCGTTAAACTATTTGAGTCATGGACAAATGATCATGGAAATGGTAGATTTATGCTTGACCAACAATGTATTTCTTTTTGACAATATCTACTGCAACCAACTACGTGGAACAGCAATGGGAACAAATTTCGCACCACCTTATGCAAATCTCACTATGGGTTGGTGGGAAAAATTCATTGTCTGGACTGATGCCAACACCAAGTACACTGACCAAGTAGTCCTCTGGTTACGGTATATTGACGATCTGTTTATCCTATAGAATGGAAAAGAAAAGGATTGGCTTGATTTTGTGACTATATTGAATACCAATAACCTAAATCTTAAATTTACAGAGACCCATAGCCAAGAATCCTTAATTTCCTTAGATGTCCTGGTGAAAACTGACAAAAAAGAAATCAGTACTGAAATTTATCGCAAACCAACAAGTTCGGACATGCCATTATTTGCAACAAGCAACCACCCGACTCCACTTAAATGGAGTATACCATACAGAGAGTTTGTCAGGACTCGGCGTAACTGTAGCAAACTGGACGGCAAAATCACAGCTCGAAATTTCACCAAACAAAGATACCCAAAGGCCATCATTGAAAGAGCGTATATTAAAGCTCAAAATCTAGATCGAGTGGCACTGCTCTCAACCAATCGAATACCTGAACAGTCATTGGAAACCGATGATGTAAGACTGATACTCACGTATGGTTCACATGCCAAAACGATAAGGCAAATACTACAAAAACATTGGCATGTCCTGAAAACCGGTGAAGTTCTATCCCCATTCATGGGGAAACGGGTCAACATAACCTATCGGAAGTCAGTCTCCATCAAAGACACACTAGTCACAAGTTTCATGGCACAGAAAAATATAACCCAAGTGGAACCCACGTGGTTGGACATAAGGATACTGGTTTTTCGAAATGCACCAAATGTAAAGCCTGCCAATTTGCACTGAAAAAGACAAGCTATGAACATCCAATACTGGGATATGATGTTGAAGTCAAAACTAAAATCACATGCAATACTGAATTTTTTGTGTATGTTTTATTGTGTTCATGCAATCTTTGGTATGTGGGTAGCACCACTGGCAAGTTCAAATTGAGAATTTTGCAACATATTCGTGCCATAAAAAACGTAGATGCCTCATACCCTATGGCAGTGCATTTTAGAGATCAACACCAGAGCAAGTTGGACAGTTTTAGATTCTTTGGTTTGCATCATATCAAACTCAATCCACGTGGGGGTAACCGCGAGCTAGAACTGCGACAGATGGAGACACGTTACATTTTAGACTTCCAAACTAAAAAACCAAGAGGACATAACTTGGATGAAGAACTGTATACATTCCTTGGGACATAACTCTGACAAATTTTCTGTAGTCGATAACAATAGGCAATGTTCTGCTGAATTTTTTGATACTTGAGCTTGTTTTAACAATTTCAATTTTTTATATGTGTATGTTAACTTTTTTAGTGAAACATTGCACAGCTTTCTAGACCCATATTCTCTATATTCTTCCCCTTTTTTCACTTTCCTTTCTCTTTTGTACACATTTTTGACTACGTTTCCCTAAATCCTGGTTTTATTATATTCTATATTGTATACTGATTGTCAGTATCAATGTTTGTTTACAGCACTATGCACTTTATGAACTTAGCTTCTGTCTGTATCATCAATGAGATTACTGATAATTAATTAATTGCCCGCATGTGAGGAATAATGAGGAGCACTATGCACTTTAGGAGTTATTGGTTTAATTGTGGAATTATCGATGACCAATATTTACAGCACTATGCACTTTAATTACGATCTTGAGAATGATCGAGGGGTCTGAATATCATGTTTCCTCCCCTACATCTAGGTGACAATGTTTATATAAAAAAGATCTCTCATTGAATTCGATACAGCAGAAGACTATCTTTACGGTTAACCTATATTGGGAAATTTAGTCTGTTTTTTGGAAATTAGCTAATAAGCGCACACTGATGCCGGCTATACTATATTGTATTCTCACATCACTAGAGTGATAATATATAGAAACTGCCATTTTAATTTGCTATTGTCCATAATATCCTAAATGGGAGAATGATATTAAACACATTCCAAAATGGCCGCTAGCAGTTTACAAAAGAGAATTCAGATGGATTGTAAAAAGGCGAAAGAGAAAAGAGACTAATTATGTTGGGCAAAACCATAGAGTTCAAACCGCTCTGGCTGTATTTAAAAACACTGTGCAATATACTCACTTGTGTATATGTGATCAAGCAACGGGAGCGTTGTGAAACGCGTCATAGTTCTGTCATGCCTTCAATAAAGCTGGATATGGCATAAGAATTTCGTGAGGAATGGTGGATTTATTTACTTTTGGGAGACCATCACTGACGTCCTGACGGCTTCGAGTGCCGTCCCTGTATGGAAAAGTGTAATTACTTTTTCTTTTGGTTAATATATATATATATATATATATATATATATATATATATATATATATTTATATATATATATATATATATATATGCGACTCTGTTGGTGTTTATGTTTGCGTGCATGCAAGGAGTGTGAATGATGTATAAATGCGTGGGTGAAAGTGCTGTATCTGAGCGTTCATCAGTGTACATGTGAAAGGGAGCTGGCCCGCAAAATGTAGTGCATGGCATTCTTGTATGACAGTGCATCAAGGGTAAAGGTGACATGATAAGTGTTAGTATATGGATAGACTGACCTACATTAGGCCAATCTATCTATGTAATAACACTTATGTTTGCTTTAGCCTTGATGCACAGTACTATCCATCAACAGTAATGCAAACATGCTAAGTGTTATACCTTGACCAGTCTTGCCTGCATTAAAAAGTAGGACACTCTTGTGATGTAATAACACCTATCATGTTTGCTTTACTCTTGTTGCACATTTACTGTGCATCAAAGGTAAAGCAGACATGGTAAGTGACCTGGCTATCGTGGCCTAGATGCAATGTCAAAAATGATAAGTGTTATTAGCCACATAAGAACATGTATCATGTTTGTTTTAACTGTTGTGCACAGTAGTGTGCATAAAGAGTCCAGTCTAACCACATAATAACACTTTTCATGTTTGCTTTACCCTTGGTGCACATTACTGTGCATCAAGGGTAAATCAAACCTAAGTGTTCTTAAATGGTTATTAACACTTAACTTTGCTCTACCCTTGGTGCACATTAAAACATGCCACATTAAGAAAGTGTATGCAGACTGGCACTACTAATAGTGCCAGTCTGCATATACTTTCTTAATGTGGCATGTGCTTTTTAGTTACTGTACATTAAGGGTAAAGCAAACATGATGGGCCTCATGACACAGTAGGCGTTAAGGGAAAAACGATGCCGGTAAAGGATTACCGGCATCGCAAACCGCACCTGCCAATTACGACCCGCCTACCCGCTATTAGCGGCACCGCTAAGTACGGTGCCTCTAATAGCGCCACGGTCGCGGGCGTGTAACCCTTCATGGTGGCAATAGCGGCATGGCGGAATTAGGAGTCCATTACAAGACATGCGAACATGCAAATAGCAGCATGGGGCAGTCCCAAAAAGCCTATACCGGCATGTCGGAAATACCGGCATCGCAAACCACTTGTAAAGGGCCATATGCAGTGTTCCCAACCGCCACAGGTGCCCACAATCAGCACAGGAGGAGGCAATGGAGACTGGACAAGCACAAAAGGAGCACACCACCCCCCTTCCCACACCCATTCACACACCAAAATGATTCCAATACTAGCAGCATTACATGGGCTGGAGGACATGATTGCATTGCAACAGCAACAACAACTGGCAGAACAGAGGAGACGCAGGAGGAGGAGGAGGAGTAGGGGGAGGGCGAGACAGGCACAGCAAGCCCCACCAGTGCATCTAGTTGTACCAGAGAGGCAACCACAAATCCCCAGGATCAGAGCCAGTCCGTTCAACCTAACCCCTGAGCAGATACACACCCTATACTGTCTGGACCGGGATACCATCACCACCATTGTGGACATGGTACACAATGACATAGTCAGCCTCATAGACATCCGTACTGCCATCCCCCCTCTACTGAAGGTGGTAATTGTGCTCCACTTCCTGGTCACAGGCACCTACCAGCATACAGTAGGGCAGATGCATGGCATATCACAACCAGTATTCTCACGCACACTGAACCAGGTGCTCGATGGGTTCCATGTGATAATTCCGCCGCAAAAATATTGCGATACAAAAATGTCGCCATATTTTTGCGGCATAATGCACAATGGACCCTGCGGGGGACACCCCCGCAACCCCTGCATCATTCTTTTATGTGCGGGGGACACCCCGCACCAACCAAAAAGGCCATTGCAGTTACTTTGATTACCTCCATCCATGCAGGGATTTGTGGATGTCATTCACAATGCTAAGTTGATTTGTGTGATATGTACAGGTTCCACTTGATGTAAACACTTACACATACCCATTGTTGCACCTATGCAGGTGATGATGGCTATCCCCTGAAGAGGTGGCTCCTTACCCCTGTACGGAACCCACAGAACAGGCACGAAGAGGAATACAACTGTGCACATACCCATAGCCGTGTGATAATTGAGCAGACATTTGGCCTTTTGAAGACATGGTTCCGGTGCCTCAGCAGGTCGGGTGGGGCACACCTGTAAAGGCATGAGAAGGTGGCCAAGATCACCATGGCATGTGCCATGCTGCACAATATGTGCATCAGACAGAATGTGCCACTGCCCCCTGACATTGAACTGCAACCACCTGGTGAGCATGATGATGGGGATGAGGGGGGAGAAGATGGGGCTGCAGGTCATGCAGGTGGCGATGCCCAGGAGGGACGTGCTGTGCGCCAGCATCTGATAGACCAATATTTCTAATACACATGTATGAAGAGTGTTCAATGGGTGTGGGTATTTGGGCACTGGGTTTTGTGGTGAAATGTACACTGTGCCCTGTCCACCAGTAAAGCACACATGCACAAAGAAATTGTCCACTCCTGTGATTTGTCATGTCACCAGTGTGTATTAAGTATTGTAAGTAAAAGAAGTGCATAGACCCAACAACACAAAAACCCTTTCCCCTGCCCCCCACAACACTCCCAAAAACCCTTTCACCCTCCCCCCACAACACTCCCAAAAACCCTTTCCACCTCCCCCCACAACACTCCCAAAAACCCTTTCACCCTCCCCGCACAACACTCCCAAACATGGCTTGCACATCAGTGTTACATAGCTGTACACGTGTCAGAAACATCTGGCTGGCCCGAGTTGCCACACCCTCTGCCACCATTGGGGGGTTGTGAGGTTGTGCGCCGCATAGCCTGCAAGGACATGCGCTGGGGCCTGGTCTTCCTTGAGCTGGCAGAGGAGGAGGTGCACGGTTGGTCCGGTGCTGGTGGGGGTTCTGCCTGTCCATCGCGTCTGCAATGCTTCTGAGGACCTGCCTCACAAGTGACATTTCCTCAGATAGCCAGTTGGTGCTGGCTTCTATGGCTTGTCTGATGCCCCTTGCATGCTCCCTGCACTCCTCCCTCACCAGGGCAGCCTCGCCCACATGCTGGCTAACCAGCACAGTGATGTCTTCCTGCCGCTGTCTGATGATGGCCATGTCATGGCCTCTGTGTCTGTGTTGTGTGGTGGGTGCCGCACCTTGTGGTATTTGTCCAGCATCAGGTGATGTCACCGGTGGACTCCAGCACCCTGCCACAAATTCATCCCCAGACTGATAAAGAGCCCAGTCTAACCACAGACTGCTCATGGCTTCTGGAATGTGATGTGGGGCGTGGGCTCGGTTGCTTTGACTGCTGTAGGCTGGGTGTATGGTGTTGAATTGGCGAGGTACAAGTGTCCTCCACATCGGACATGGGTGCCGTGGCAACTGCCTCGCTGATGGAGCTATTAGCAGCGGAAAGTGTCCGTTCCGCGGGTGGATCGTGCGTGGGGGGGATTGCTGGAGTGGGTGCTGCAATTGCGTCTGGCGGACTTTCACGTCTTGATGACATGGGTGGCTTTGTGGGTTTGGCCCTCTGCGGGAGTGCACTCTTTCCAGTGCCGCTCAATGTGCTGGCCATGTTGCCTGCTTCCATTCCCCTGGCCTGTTTCTTAGCAGGTGGGGCCTGCATCGCAGTGTCCTGCTCATCGCTGTCAGTTTGTGAGCCTGTAGGGGACAAAGAGAGGGATGGCATTGGTGATGGGTCAACGTGCTTCATGCTGATGTTGTTCCTGCTGTTCTATGCATTTTGACTTCGTGTTTGGCCATTCAGGTCGTTAGAAAGTGGGTGGGTCATTCATGCATGAGTCTGGGTGACACGTGTCTCTGGTGCTGCATGCATGTGTTTGAGTCGGGATGTGCACCGCATATGGGCAGGGTTGTGTGCATGTATGTTTGATGGCCCCATCCATGAGATGATTTCAGGGTCACATTTGGGGGATTACCTCATGTTTCACAGTGCAGTGTTTTGTGTGGACACTCACCTCCATCTGACGATATCGGCACACCTCGCTCCATTTCGCCTACTTTCTTGATTGATTCGACCACATTGTTGCTTGAACAGGTCTCTTCCCACTCCTGCAGTTTTATTGGGGTTCCTCCACCGCCTCTTGTGCCCATGGCCAGCCTCCGGCTGGCAGCCAGGATGCTGCATACACGTTGGCGTAGATCGTCCCACCGCTTCCGTATATCCTTCACAGTGCGGGGGGTGGAGCCCACCGCACTGACTTTACGGGCCACCTCTGCCCAGATCTCCTTCTTGATTAGGGTGGGACGAAGCATGTCATTGGCAAGCACGACCTCTGCGTTGGCAGCAAGCGTGTTGGTTAGCATTGTCAGATCTTCATTTGAAAAGCGCTCCTTGCGCTGCCGCTCAGCTCCTTTTATGCCCTTGGACATTCTCAGTGGGTCTGGGGATGATTTTTAAAAGCTCTGGTGTGGCTGCAGGTCCTGGGGCAGAGGATGGCAATGGATTGTGTTTTTAAAGATGGCCACCATGCTCTCTCCCGTTCCTGTGCGATGATGCTACTTCCGGTTCCGCTTATTTACGGTCGCCGCTATTAGCGGTCACCGTTTTTGGCGGTAACCGCTAATGCCGTGTTGTGGGACGGCGGAAGTGCAATCAGCGCTTTCCTCTGTGCCGTTAAGGTACTTTTCGGGGCCTTTTGCAGCATGGCGGTAGGTTCCTTACCAGCATGGCGCTAAGCTTATGCCTGCGTACTCATGATGCCACGCAATTAGCGGGCTTCTTCCTGCACGGACACGTTATTAGCGCCATGCCTGTAAGGGCCGTTAATTACCGCCTACCATGTAATGAGGCCTGATATGTGTTATTAATGGCTAGACTGGCCTCCATTAGTGTTGCCAGTCTCCATATGCTTTCCAACTGTTGTATGGAATTGTTTACTTGTCATCAAGCGTAAAGCAAACATGAACATGATTATTTTATGACTAGACTGGCTTACATTGGTAGTTCAATTATGATCATATGTTCTTAGAGTGTCATAACATTTTTGTACTGGGAATCAAGAGAAAAAGTAAACATAAGTGGGATTTCTTGATACACTGGACTATGTTGGTATAGCCAGTCTGCATATACTTTCTTTCCGTGGCATGGTATTTTGAGTCCCCAAATGATAATACAGGCATATGTTGGTAGAGCCTGTATGAACTATGGGCACCGCTAGCATGAAAATGTGTTTTGTTCATATGTTCTGACAAAGGCATCTTGAACATGTGTTGGAAAATGCTCCTGTGCACTGTTGATAACTTGCATCTATTGGGTTTTCTATGTGCTATCCAATACAAAATCATTTGCAAACTGTGGTTTTTTACCCAATTTTTCAAAAAAATGCAGTAAATCCATTATTTTAACGGAATTTTATAAAAATAAAATAATGTGTGTAGAGAGAGCCTTCCCAGAACCCCTTGTTTGGTTTAAGCTCCCTCACTGCGTTCAGTCCCTTGTGCACTTTCGGAGCAAACATTTAGACCTCTGACAGTTGCCAAAAAAAAAAAAAACAGCCACCAGCGGCTATTAGCACTTTATGGTCAAATAAACTATGGTAGTGTATGCAGGGTAGGCTTTCAGTATGCTGCTAAAGTCAGATTGCTGGGAATGAGGTCAGTAACAGACATGTGTTACTTGAAGCTTTATTTATTGTGTGTTTAATACCAATAAAATAAATACTGTAAAAAAAAAGAGTAGGTCAATAATGTGCAAATTGTCTATTCGCTATGCTGACCCTGTTTCCCAACTCGCTTACAACTTGGTCACACTTAACTTTTTGAATAGTCTCTGATGTGATCGTTCTTAACAGAACACCACAATACAATGACATAAAACAAACTGTTAAAGCAGATACACGTTATCTCTCCAATTTAAGTCTTCCAGAGAGTGCAGAAAAGGCATGTTAGCAGGAGTATACAGTAAGTCACTTATCTTCTCTTTTGGCGACAGCAGAAACAATAGATGATTGTGCAAGGTGCTGTCCATTTAGTGTGTACAATCTTGTTGTACCTGAACGGAATGCATGCATAACAATCTAAGACACATCTTAGTTGTGCAATGCAGATTTATATTAAAAATAACTGTGTTTTATAAGTGGCAAAATTGAATCACTGATTATTCCAGGAGAGGTGTGAAAGCATGATTTAAATGTATCCAATGATTTGTATTGCATTATTTTTGGCATCTTGCTGTTGTAATGGTTATTATAGAGCTGAGGTAGAGAAGCCACGTTTCAAAGGTGTGATACCAGCATAGAGAAGGCACAGGCAGATTGTGGGAGACTGTTACCAGAAGGAAAGTAACAGAGCATTAACTGCTAAAAAAAAACCACTATTGAATGATCCATGAGTGTAGATCAAGTGGCACAATCATGTTCTGGCCTAGATGACGTAGAGCGGTAAATATACAAAAGTGTCTGTTGCTAGTCTTGGCTTCACGTTCCAGAAACATACTAGAGACAGAAGAGATACGTCCAGTGAGATCACAAAAAGTCAGACCCTCTGTACCAGGCATTATGAAAATGCAGTGTAGGAAAAAACACAGTCTGCACCGAAATTGCTATGAAGAAGTAGGGCTGGTATGAACCTAATCTTCATTTTAACTCCTTTCTGTGTTAACCAATACAGGAACACTGTTAATTCAGGGTCGGGTAGAGATCACATGGTGGCCCCAAAGGACCGGCCAGACTTTCTGCTATGTAATTTAACTTGTGTATTAACAGTCATTCACTCGTTCGTAGCAGCAGTTGCAATGCCGATGGTTAATTGATATGTCGCACAGAACCCCTCCCGGGCCAGGTCATCCCTTCAAAGTTGTTATTTATGGCACTCATTTCCGTATCCACACTGTAAACAGGGCAAGCAGGCCCGGGCAATCTGGCGGATGCAGGGGTGAGTTTTTTGAGAAAGGAAGGAAAAGAAAAATGTAAGGGGCCCATGGGTGTGTTCCAGTGAGAGAATGTTATAAATATAAAAAAAAAACAACGGATCACCTAGGTGTTGTATAATGGTGCCTGAAGGAAGACAGGAGCCAGGCAGATTTTTCACCAGGACTTTATTTCCAACAAGTCTGGATCAATGAAGCATAGATAATGTCCAGGATTAACTGGGCCAAACGTGGCCAACAGGGGTTTGGGTGCCGTGGCTTTAATTCGCGGCAAAACTCGTAAATATATTCCCGTGCTCGGAGGAGCCGGGAAGACGCTGCTCTCCGCGTCCTCAGCTCCGTCCCGTAATCCCGCGTAACGCGCGGGGGCGGAGCTGATCGCGCGAGCGAGATCTCGCGAGAGCGGGGCTCTCGCGATACCTCTACACACCTCCCTTTTCCCAAAAGCAGAGCGGGTTCACTGTACTACATAGTCATTGTATCTCACCGGTCTTCTGTGCTCCCTTCAGGGCCTCTCACTGATTACAGGGCATGGTCTCTGCTGCTCTGGTTCAGGACTTTCACATGGTTCTTCCCGCTCCACTACGGTTGCGTCTCTTTCTCCATCGCTTCCTTCTGCTTCTTGTTCCTCGTTTCTCCAATTATCTCTTTCGGTTTCTAAGTGGGGTGTCTCTTGGGTCCTCGCTTCTTCTTGCCTTCTCTGGTATAATGCTACCCTTTCCAAATTCCACGAGCGCCCGTCTTCCGTGCGGACGTGATTGGTCCCTTGGTGAGTTACTTTTATGGGCCTACTGTAACGGGATCCCGTGGCTAGGTCCTTTCTTGGCAGTTTGATTTTGACCCAGTCCCCTTCTCTTATGTTGGGCGCTTGCTTCGTCCTTCTTCTTTCATCACTCCACGCTTTCATGCGTTTCTTGTTTCTCTCCATGCGCCATACTACTTCAGTCATGTCAACTGCTTCATCTTCCCTTACTTTCGCCAGCCATGGAGGAATGAGGGTGGATGCCGCACTCCTCCCTCTCAACATTTTGAATGGGGATACTTGAGTAATTCCATTTGGCGTAAGCCTGTGAGCCGCTATGGCTTCTTTGGCAGTTTTGAGGGAGTTCATTCCTGACGCTGTTGCCAGTTGGATGGCCCCTTTTATGAACCTGTTCGCCCTCTCCACCAGTCCATTTGCTTGGGTGTGATACAAGGCCGCTTTCTTTTGTTTGATGTGGTTCTTTCTCAAAAATGCTTCCATATCTTTGGATACTAGTTGCACACCATTGTCTGTGACGACTTCTTTGGGGAGGCCTTCCCTTTGGAATATTTCAGTGAGTACCTCTATGACCGTCTCTGTGGTTATGTTCGGGACAAACTCGGCTTCGACCCACTTGGATAAGTAGTCGACCAGCACTATGCCATATTTATGTTCCGTTTCCATCGCCTCCAGGGGCCCTATGAAGTCAATGCCCACTTTGGACCATACCGCTTCTGGTATCTCCGTGGGAATGAGAGGCGCTTGTCGGACCTTAAGTCTTTTGTCACTGTTTAGGCATTCATGGCAGCGCTCTATCATGGCGCGTATTTCCTGGTCCATGGACGGCCACCAGTAAGCTTCTCTCACCCTGCGGCGAGTCATCGTGTTCCCGAGGTGCCCCGCGTGGGCCCTGCAGAGTATGGTGCGCCTCATTCCTGTGGGGGGGATGATCTGGTCCATTTTCATGATTATTCCCTCCGTTTCCGACAACTCATCTTGCACCTTCCAATATGCTCTCATGCCCTCCGGCAGCATTTTCTCATTGGGCCAGCCTTCTTTGATCCAATTGCGTATCTTGGCCATGATTGGGTCCTTCCCGTCTTCTTCTTCCCAGTGTCTTTCACTGAGTTCCAGGTAATCTGGGGCCCTTATGTCTGATATGGATGCGACTATGCATTCCCCATGTAGGAATGTGGTAGCCCTTTCCTTGTTCTCTGGCAGTCTCGACATGCAGTCGGCTTGCAAGTTTTTCCATCCTGATATGTGATGGATTTCGAATGTGTATTCTTGTAGTTTTGCTGCAATGCGAGCTAGCCTGGGCGTGGATGTTTTGGTGCCTCCCGGGCTGAGCATGTGGATGAGCGGCTTGTGATCTGTCACCAGCTTGAACTTTGTGCCCCACACATATGTTCTAAAATGTTCGACTGCCCATGCGCATGCTAGCATTTCCTTTTCAATCGTTGAGTAATTCCGTTCCGCCTCTGATAGTGCCTTCGACGCGAAGGCCACCACATGTTCGGTGTCACCTCTCCTCTGCGTTAGCACTGCTCCTAATCCGTATGCACTGGCGTCAGTGGTAATGACCGTATCCCACTCTGGGTTAAAGGGTTGCAGACATGGAGCTTTCATGATGTGTTGCTTTATGGTGTCCATCGCCCTCTTCTGAGGTTCCCTCCAAGAAAATTCTGTCCCCTTTTTGAGTAGATCGCGTAGGGGTGACGTGGTTTCTGAAAACTTTGGTATAAATTTCGTGTAATACTCAGCCAATCCCAGAAAAGACCTCACCTCTTCTTTGGTGGCTGGTTCAGGAGCTTTGGTGATGGCTTGCATCAGGTTTTCTTTCGGGCTGATCCCCTTTTCCGAAATTTTGTACCCCAGATATTCCACTTCTTTTACTCCAAACGAGCATTTCTCGTGACGTAAACGCACTCCTGCATCTTGTAGTTTGTTGAGAACCACTTTGAGGGTGGTATCATGCGTCTGCTTGTCCTTTGCATAAACCAATATGTCATCCTGAAAATATACTACATTTTCGACTTTCCTGAGTAGGACGTCCATCATGCGCTGAAAGGCCGACGCAGCCGACGACAACCCGAAAGGCATTTTAGTGAATTGAAACGTGCCAAAGGGCGTGATAAATGCGGTAAGTGGTTTCGACTCTTCATGGAGCTGTATCTGATGATATGCATTTCTCATATCAAGCTTTGAGAATATTTTGGCCTCTTTCATTAATAATATGAGTTCGTTTATGCTTGGGAGCGGGTAGTTGTCCGTGATGACTTCTAAATTTAGGCTGCGCAGGTCTATGCACACCCTTAATTCCTGTGAGTGGGGTTTCTTTATCAGGACGACTGGGCTCAGCCATTCGGACGCTTCAATCTCTTCTATCACTCCTTCCATCTTCATTTTGTCCAGCTGTTGCCTCAGGGTGTCCCTTGCTGTGGCCGGTACTGGTCTCACCCGGTGCTTGACAGGGACGGCATTTCTTTTGAGCACGATCTTGTGAATGAAACTTTTAATGTGCCCCGGCTCCTCCGAGAAAAGTGTTGGGTAGTCGCTCTTGACAACAGATTCATTCCTCGTATGGACTGATAGGACTTGATCTTCTGTGCTGGGATCCAGTCTGATTTTTAACTTGTCTTGATCATCCCAGCCCAATACTGCAGGCCCTTCATGGCTGAAGTAGACTCTGGTGATGGTTTCCCTTCCTTTGAATTCGACTTTTCCGTTGATATACCCTAAGAGTTCGACTGAGGCCCCGCCAAACACCGTGGGCTTGTGTCGTGTGGTGAGCACTTCCACTTTCTCTTTACCCACCATGTCTTTATATGTCTGAAGGGGTAGGATGGTGAGGTCCGACCCGGAATCTGCCATAACCCGAGTCTCTCTTCCATCGACTCTGATGAGGCAGTGAGGCTTCTCTCTCCTGGCTCGGGTGCTGTTCACCATTATGACCGTGGGTCTCCCCTCCTCATCTGACGAGGATTCCCTTTCCTTTGTGTGGTCTGTGGTGAGGCTCGCGACCTTCTTGTTCCTCCATCGACACACTATCGAGAAGTGTCCTATGCGTTTGCAGATTGAACACTCCTTGTCTCTGGCTGGGCACTCTCTGTCATATGCCAGGTGTTTGGTGCTGGAGCACCTATGACACTTGAGGGGTTCTCTCTTGCTGTTCCTTGACTCTCTCGTGTCTGGTGCAGATTTTTCCTTTCTTGGACGGAATCCACTTGCTTGTATTTCAGTGGGGACTTGGGCCCCTGTAAACTCTTTCCTTCTCCCCGCGGTTTCCTCTACCGCTCTGGCAATTTCCACGGCCTTTTCTAACTGTAACTCTTTTTCGAGGATGAACTTATCCTGGACTTTGCGACTGTTGGTATGGACGATTAGCATGTCGCATATGCGGTTTTCCGCGTTGGTACCGAAGTTACACAGGGCTGCTAGTTCCCTTAACTTCGTGACGTAGTCATCGACGGGTTCGGACTGCTCCTGTTTCCGAGTGTAAAACCTTATTCTATGGAGTACAGTGTTCTCTTTGCTGGCGAACCTCTTAATGATTCTTCTAACGGCCTCCATGAACACATCGTCATTGACGTCATCTACTGGTATCGGGGTAAGGCCCTCGAAAATTCTTTGCCCTTCCACCCCTAAGGCGTTAAGTAACATGGCCCTGCGTCTCACTGCTGAAAATCCAGATCCACCCATTGCCTCCACGTAGGTCGTGAACAGGGGCTGCCATTGTGGCCAAGGAATGGCAGGCCTACCTGGTGTCTGTAGAAAGGGTGGTGGCGGTGTGGCTCCCTGCATGTCTCTGCGCGGTTCTAGTGGTGATCCTCGTCGCCAATTTATGTTGTATAATGGTGCCTGAAGGAAGACAGGAGCCAGGCAGATTTTTCACCAGGACTTTATTTCCAACAAGTCTGGATCAATGAAGCATAGATAATGTCCAGGATTAACTGGGCCAAACGTGGCCAACAGGGGTTTGGGTGCCGTGGCTTTAATTCACGGCAAAACTCGTAAATATATTCCCGTGCTCGGAGGAGCCGGGAAGACGCTGCTCTCCGCGTCCTCAGCTCCGTCCCGTAATCCCGCGTAACGCGCGGGGGAGGAGCTGATCACACGAGCGAGATCTCGCGAGAGCGGGGCTCTCGCGATACCTCTACACTAGGGTTCTTCCAAAAAAGTACACTTCCAAAAAGAAGTGAATCTGAGAAACCCCTGTTCTAAGCAGAAAATGGTTTTCCCCTCGGTTGCATGGAGGGATTAGCGAGGAGGATGATGAGCGCCCACACATGCATGATGATGGGAGCCGGTTATGCCACCAGGATAACCATGCTGGGAACGTCAAGGCATGCATCCCAATGCAGAAGTAAGTAGTGTGGGAGAGATCGGAACCGGACTGTGGGGTAATTATTTGCAGAAACATGACATACGACTTCATGACCCAATCCCCCTATCCAATAAAGGAGGATCTGGGTATCTTCATCACAGAAGAAAACATGTTAAAAGAAGTGCGAATATACCTATTGAGTGGGTAGATGTGAAAGGGTGAGAGGAGCCACAAACATTAACTTTTTGAAAAGTTAATATCAAGATGGGAGGAGGAAATGGAGAAACACAATTGTGCACTTATCAGCAGTGAAACAATGGAATTCTACTGTTCATGAAGCTCTTTGTACACACGTTGGTTGTAGGGATAATCTGCCTATGTGAAATCCACTTGGATGAAATACAAAAATACTGTCTTTACTCACTGTGTGATCTCTCTCTCTCTCTCTCTCTCTCTCTCTCTCTCTCTCTCCCTCTCTCTCTCTCTCTCCCCTCTCTCTCTTTCTCTCTCTATTGCTGTCTCCCTGTATTTCTTCCTGTCTAACGAAACACATTTCCTGTTTGATTTACAAGAAATCAATGAACATTTTGGGAACATTAGAATGACCACAGATTTTTATATTTGAAAAAGTCTGTGATAAAAGTGTTGCATGCTTGAATCGCTAAGCACACCATGCACACTGGGCTTGTGTGAAAGGTAGCATGAGCTAAGGTCAGGCTGCAATCTTCATGAGAGTGTGAGCTAGCAAGGGAGCATCCAAAACAACAATAGCACTTTGATATCAAAATAAAGTAATGCTCCTTCAAGTTTTATTAAAAAATACAAGACTTTAAACTAAAAGGACAGGCAAACTAATAAAATGCAATACACATTATATGCGACTTTTGGTTAAAAGTGGCACTCTACATATGAAGACAGCTGTACGCAGGATACTGTCATTGTAGTAATGTTACATTTTAGGTATATGTCTTTAAAAAAGGTAAGGAGTAGGGCTCTAGCTGACAGTTTTGCCCTTAAAACATTGGCAAGGGGGTAGAGCCACTGTAGACACTTTAATAGCTTCTTTCTATGTCTCTACAGTGTCGATGTTTTGTTCTTGGCACTTTCAAGTGTATCATATCATGTTTATGGTGGTCAAGCTGTTGCAACACCATTCAGCTAGATGGTGCAATTCAACAAGCTCCAATAACACTTGACATAAAGAACCTTGGTGCAGGCAGCCGATGTTTGGGTAGGTATTGCTTACAAGCGCTCAAAGCAGTTACACATTGCAGAACGAGTCAAATGAACTGTGTTTGTTACTGGAATGCTGTGAGTTCCTGTCCAGTGTATATGATGAAAGTTGACTTATTTGGCCCTTCCCAGCAAGGACAGTTACACTGGATGTGACAGGGTTTGCTACTTTGTTAGGGAGAATTCTCATAAATGTGATAATTCCCTTCACCTTAGTGACCCTTAGGACTTGATTTTGTTACCTGGAAAGACTGTGAGCCTTTGTTCCCAGTATCCCCTGTGTCTGAATACTTATGGAGCAGTCAAATGCTACCCTTTCCTATTGAAATGGCTGGTGGCAGTGGTTTTACAATGAACTACCATGATTTTTCCCAACCGCAAACACCGGTAGGTAAAAATAACAGAAGCCATGTTTTTCAAGATGGCACCTTAAGCCCCTTGTCAAAACGGGTCCCGGTCTTCTTTAATCGCTGTTTCTTTTTGGAAAGGTCCTTATAAGGTTTGTCTATGTGTGCCAAACCAGGTTTGGGCCCTTTGTTCGTATGCCTTTGGCGGGCTTCAGGACTGAAGACCGCCTCTGGTGCCTGAGTATCTGGGGTGTACAGGAAGTGACGGAGGTGCCTGAAACTCCCTGTGCTTAGTCTCCTAGGAGACCCAAATGAACTCTGGCGTGATTGGCTGGCTGACTGCCGGCAAGGACAGCAACCCTGCTGGGTGAGTGACAGCTAGGCTGGAATTAATGGGAGAAAACTGTTTAAAAGGTGAGTCTCCTGAACTGGAAGGCAGAGTCGACCACTGGAACGAAAGAACCAAAGACGAGCTAGAAGAGGACACCGCTGCAACTCCTGGACCGTTGGTTTGCCCGGTGAAGTCCTGCTGCAGGTCTGAGTTGCCAAACTCCTTTTGACAGAGAAGCTCTGTCAAGGACGGCTTCTTCCTTTGAGTTGGTGGGACCAATCAACCCGTAAGCCACCTGGATACCATTCATGGAGCTGGTTAAGGTTTAACCAGGGGGAAGGACACCAGCTTGGGTGCTTTACTACAGCTACTCAAACTGAAGTGACTCCATTTTGTCAGTGTTTTCCAATGATCCCGTGCAGTGCAGGAGTCCCCCGACGTCCTCCCTCTTGTCCCCACAACTGAGGCTTCAGGAACACTGAGATCTGCAGGAACTCCCAGGAACCAACAACTTCAGCTGCATCTTTTTCTTCATATTAAGGTACCCTGACAACTCGAATGAGAAAATCTCTCTTTCGCAGTGAAAGTTTGTGAAACTTTCCCAATGTGCAGGCCTAATCAGCTTGTGACCGAACATATTATTCTTTTTCATACAGACTACTTCTGAGAACTTTGGCAAAGACTTTTCCGTTTACTACCAGAACTGCTCTTTCCTATCCAAGACACTAGTCCATTGACTTTGGCCTATGCCTATTGAATTGAATCGACTCTTCTAGTTAACTGACACTATTTGCACTGCCTAAGAAAGTAATTGTGATCTATTCTAAAAACTTGTGCCCTTCTACCCCCATTTAAAGTGACTGATGTGCCATTTTGCTCCCACTTCAGGGGAGCCAAACGTGTTCCAGGAACTTGTTGGTTTAGTACTGGAGTGTATTTGAGTATAATATTAAGTTGCCTACTTCTAGTGAATGTTTTCTAAATGATTTTGTAATAAATTAAGAAGTGTGTAACGCTTACCTCTGGGGTCCTGCAGGAGTGCCCGGTCCAGTCTGTTGGCAATCTCAGGTCCAGTCTCTGGTCCGGTCTGTCGACGATCTCTAGCCCCTTGCTGCTGGCCCAAAACACTCCTTTCCCTCTGCTCACTGCAGGTCAACTACCCACTGGTCAGAGAGGTGGGAGCGATTTAGATTTAGTGGGAAGATCCCAGGGTACTCTGTATTGTTAGTTCTGTTTGGGATCTCCGGGTAGGCAATGAGTCTGTCCCAGTTGCTTCACTGGGTAGGCGGTTTGGCAATCCTAGTCCAGTTCCTTCACTGGACCACGACGGCCCAGGCCAGCTGCAGCGCACCAGTTTGCGTAGTTGCCTTACAAGTTCCTTTGTGCATGGGCACTGATCTGCACTGGTTAATGTCCCCTTGGAACCAGCATACGGGCAATGTGCCAGCGTACCGTCTTATTGGAAGAGGCACGCTTTGATCAATAATGTCCAAAGAATGTCTAATGTTGTTCTTATCCTACCTTTCAGGTCGACTCCGCTGTTACCAGAGAGGACTGGAGCCACCGCAGTGAGTATTGAATTGAGGGGGTTAAGCTGGAGGGTGGCGTGGAATGTCTGTGCTTACCCCCTTGTTCTTCGTTCTTCCCGATGTTGCAGGAATTTCCGGAATGCAGCAGGTGAAGGTCCAGAACCGTCTGGAAAGCAATGAAAGAAAACGCTGAGTCCCGTGGTGAGGATGAAGCCGGCGAGTGATTCTGGATGCAGAGTTCTGGGTTGCTAAGCCACTCTGAGGTGTGGCAGAATTCAAGGGAGCTCACACGTGGCCGAGATGTGCATCAGGTAGGTTTGCTGGGAGCTGGATACACGCAAGGCACTGCTGGAAGAGCCGGGACTGTGACAGGCAAGCGTCACGCCGATCCTCGGCCGGAGAAAACGCTAAGCGCTGGGTGTGGCCCAGGGCGGGGCTTATATACCCTGGGCCTACCCAGCACCACTAGACCACCAAGGATTATGGAATGGCAGGCTCCTCGGGGGCGATGTTGGATTCATTTAAGCATCCTAACATGGGGGCCATTTTGAAAGGGACAGCTACCAGGAGATAACTGCTTCTTGCGCCACTCACACACCTTCCTTGACCAGATGCTACCAGTACTGCCAGGGGGCACCATGGCAAAGTGTTTTAACAAGAATCCTTGAGTATAAGTGTCTACTTGAACCAATGTGATTGTAAGTCCTCTGTGCAACATCTTGTACTGCTCAAATTCCCTCTTGAGATAAGCCTGACTGCTCAGTCCTGCTACCACTGGCTGTGCAGTACAGACTTATACCAAAAGTTGGTTTTGCTTACACCTATAGTCCTAATTGTATGTGGTGGTCCCAGAGGGTACTGCATGCAATTCTGCCTAACATACTTAGAGAAAGAAAGTTATGGACACTAGCCTCCAAACAGTAGGCATGCTATTAAACAGGTCATTGGGGTGCTGTGAGAACCTGCTCTGGACCTTCGAGGTAAGGTTATTGTGGTTTCTGCCTTTGCCAGCAAGGAATGCCAATTTAGCAGGCAGAGTCCTGGATCGCAGTGTACAAGCCACAAACATTCCTTTTCTATCAGCAGGTTACTTCAAATGATTGCTTGACGTGTGTATGGGGAATGGGGGGCTTTATCCCATCTTCAAACTCTTTATCTTCAACCTAATGGCTTGAGTCTTGGGCCTTGAACAGCCTTTACCCAAACATAGATCTATCAAAATCCTCTTGAAGTTGGTTCAAGATGAGTCTTCAAGTTGATTGCATTAACAGAGGGAATCTAACCCCATTATATAGGCATTTTACCACAGCAGATTGGTCCATCTTTTGCCTTCTGGAATAGGCCGATTTTAGCTTGTCTTCTGATGTCATCTCTCAGGGTGCCACGTTTGCAGGAAGTTCAGAAGGTGGCAGGATAACATCAGACTAGGTATTTCCAAGATGTGGACCTTGTTCTGGCTGCAACTCCTCTCCTGGGCTACTCTATGCTCGGCTCCTCTCTTTCTGCTGAAGATAAAAGAAACTCCAGTCATTATCCATTGGTGTGACATCCCTTTAGTTTGGCCAGAGCTTCCGTTATAAAATCAGATATAAGTTATTAAATATATGCAGCTATGGCATGTGTGGGGCCCAGAAACAATATCTTTACTAAAGGGTGGGACCAGCATGAACATCTTAGGATATCACTGCTCCAGGGAGGTGTTAAGCCTTCCAGCAGAGAACCAACAACATCATGGGCTTGTGAGGAATTGCCATCACGCAGGGGTGCAAAGGCCTGTCTTTTTATGATTTGTATAGAATGATGAGGGTAATTATGTCTCAAAAAGTGGTCACCTTCCAACCAGATCCCTGTTTCCCTCAACTCTCTGCCCTGCCACAGCAATAGCCGGATCCATGACACCCGCTCTACTCATGGCACAGAGCAGGTTTGAAGGTAACGAGATGCACACTTGACATCTGCAGAGACAGCCACGTCCCTGTGGAACAGAGGTGGCATTTAAGATATGCTCCACTGTACCCAAAGTTATGATTGTCATAAGTCGCCCATGCTGGTGTCAGTGTAAACTTTAGTTAAAACTATGCATGCTTTAGGCATAGTGTATGGTGCTACTAATGAACACAACTGCTGCATTCCAATTGATATCACACCTGTGTCAGCTCGTGTGAGCCAGCTCTGTTATGGAAGGTGATGTGTATTCTGGTCAGCCGGGTTTACCTGCCAAATGGCAAGACGGGAACCTGGAGGACTAGGCCTCCTCTTTGATCTCTTTGCGAAGGTAAGTAACACCCTCCGACAGATCAAGAGAGCACACCCATTCAAAAGGATTAACCTCACCGCAAGGTGCATCATCTCTAAAGGTCTTTGTTTTTATTAAGGAGGAAGGAATGGGTTTATGATATGAAGGAGGGCTCTAGTCAGTGGGAGAAAGTTCCCCCCATCCTGATTCTCACGATCCCTTTCTTTCTTTCCTGTCCCCTCCACTTCCTCTGGAGCAAAGCTCTTTGGGTGTGAAATAACTGGGCAAAGTAAACTATGTTTGGCAGCAGGGATTGAACCCCTAAGGCAGGCTAGATTTAGTCCAATCACCTAAGGACCTTTGCCCTTAAAAGAGGGGTTATTTTACCCCTTCAGCAGATTGGCTCAGTTCCTTTTCGGATCCTCTAAGGCTGCAGATTTGTTCTGAAGATCTCACTGGTTTTCCTTTGGGAGAGTTTCCCTCTCCAAAGTCCTCAGCCTGAGGTGAAGAAGGAATCACTCAAGACAAAAGCAAGAGCTATCCACTACCACTCCCAGAGTACATCGGGAGTAACCACTACTGTGGATCCGAACTTACCTCTCTGGACCAGAATCTCCTGAGCTGGGAAAGCAGCCCCTGAACAGAGCTATTTTATCGTCGTCTCCCCCTGAGTGGGCCTCCCAGCAACCAAAGGACCAGACCAGCCGAAAGCTCCCACTGAACTGAACTGTTTGCTCTGTGTTCACTGCACCTGGAACAATAGTGAAGTCACCCGCATGGATATCTGCATTACTCCACCGCATCGAACATTGCTTGCACCTTTCACCTGCATGACACTGTATCAAGTCGCTGCCAAAGCTCTTCTCCTGGTAGGGCTGAAAGCTCTGCCGAGCACCAGGAACCAAAGTGAATCACTGCAGAGTCAAACACTGACTCCAACTGGAGGTTACAACCGCAGCGCGGCTCAGCTATCCCTTGAACTACCCCTCATTGATCACTCATCGATGCACCCAATATCACCACTTCGAAGACCATCATCCGCAGACTCAAACCACTGGTTCCTGGGACCACCCCGACCTGCATCATTGAAAACTGCTTTTTGACCACACAGAGCACCTGTATTCACCCCTACTTGATACCCTCTTGCTGCAGGGGCCTTTACAATCCTACATGCTGGAACTGAGTCTGACAAGCTCGCATCCACGTTCGACACCAGGTCTAACTGCGTCAGCCCAACAAGAACTGAATCCAGGTACTGTTGACTCTGAATTTCCCCCCTTAGTCCACATGGGGCTAGAGACTGGTTAGGTCACTATTGCTCCAGTTTTCGACAAGATATCAATTTTGTGGCTAGTACTTTACCCACCAACCCTGTTACTATGCTGAGAGTGCTACTTCCTGTAGTGGGTTTTTGTAAAGTATATTCTATTTGTTATACCTGCAGATGGCATGTTTGATGAAAGTTTATATTTTTATATTGAATCTTGATTGAACATTCCTTTTATTTTGCACAGTGATACTGTGTTTTTTGGGTCTCTACTAGTTCACTTTCAAACCTCTCTTGATTGGGAGTATAGCCTTCCCTTGGCCCATGGTACCACAAAAGGTGAAGAAGGTATATTGCTTAATTGTCCCTGTTTTACCTTTATGATTGCATTGTTTTGGTTTATAGAAGTGTGAGTCCTGAATGGGCCATTTTAACCCTAATGGTGGTAGAGGTGGGATCTGAAACAGACTTTCCAACAGGCTAGCCAGCCAAAATAATGTGTGCAGTTAACGTTCTTTTTTATTGCCAAGGTATTTTGCAACCATGGAACTCGACATAAGCAAATTTTGAGACCTTGAGAGCAAGCGTCTTAAATGACCTATGTCGCTAGAGGGGTCTCGCTCGTGGCAGTAAGGTCAGAAGAAGTCTGAACTGCTAAAAAGCCTCCAACCTTTCGAGGAAGCTAGGGGATAGGAGGGCTGTCCATGGACCCACTGGAATCTGGATCCCCTAGCCCTTGCCCATGCACCTGAGGGTGGGTAAACTGCCGAGGTGAGCGACAGTGATATTGCTTCTCAGCATTCTTACCACAGGGCATGCACTGTGGTCTCCCAATGGTCACACGCCTCCCACAAGTTGCACGCATCCCTGGGTTCCTGCTCTTTGGCCAGGCGCCTAGGGCATCTTGCTGTGCTTGACCCTGCCAGGCTCTACATCCTAGAAGAAAGGAGAGTAGCCCTGGAGGAGAAGAAGCAGAAGGTCTTAGTGATGCTGGGCAATATGGTGTTTAAGGCCCAGAATTAAGCCACTAAGACTTCCAGTGGGAAGGAAGTGTCTCAAGTGGTGGCTCCAAAGGAAAGCATTTGCACGGCATCCCCAAGGACTAAGTCCAGCTCGATGAGGGGGGAAATGACCTTTTTGACTAGTTCAAAAGGCTGCAGTTAGCTTTCCACCTCCGGGAGAATGAGGAGGAGTTGTGGGGTGCAGCCCTTATGAGCCATCTACCAATGGTTGGAACTGATGTAATTATTCACTTGACTTCAGAGGAGAAACCTATCTATTTAAAGATGAAGGCCACCATCCTCAGGAAATTCTGCAAGACCCCAGTGCAATACCCCAAGAGATTTAAAGAGCTCACCAAAAGGGGTGTCAAAACTTTGAGGCATTTACTTGCACTTGCAATTGGTTGGAAAAGTCAGGTGTGTTTTTGGCTTGGCCCCAGCAGCCATTTTCCATTTACTTTAATGACTGCCATGTGGAAGGATGTGGCAGGAGAAACCAGTGTGGAAGCACCTTTAGGGGCTGGTTGATTCTGAGTGAGTAGTTTCACAATGATTGTAATCCGTTTTTGGCATGTTTTATGCACTTTTCTGGAGTGGTGTGGGTGTTTTTTCTAATATAAATATATTTTTTATTTTTTTTATTTATTTAATCATTTATGTATTTATATTTTTTGGTGAGCACTGTTTGCTAAGATGGTGTCTGTCTCGTGTTTCTTTTGGCTTCTGAGCCTGTTTTTTTTTGTTCTGGGCTGCATTCAAAGGGTGCAGTCTGTGTGGTGTAGTCCTTTGTTTGTGTCTGGCCTTTTCCCAGTTCCACCCTCCCCACTTGCAATTGGTTAGAAAAGTCAGGTGTGTTTGTGGCTTGGCTCCAGCAGCCATTTTCCATTTACTTTAAGGACTGCCATGTGGAAGGATGTGGCAGGAGAAAGCAGTGTGGAAGCACCTTTAGGGGCTGGTTGATTCTGAGTGAGTAGTTTCACAAAGATTGTAATCTGTTTTTGGCATGCTTTATACACGTTTGTGGAGTGGTGTGAGTGTTTTTTCTAATATAAATATGTATTTATTTAATCATTTATATATTTATATTGTTTGGTGAGCACTGTGTGCTAAGCTGGTGTCTGTCTAGTGCTTCTTTTAGGTTCTGAGCCTGTTTTTTCTGTTCTGGTTGCATCCAAAGGTTGCAGTCTGTGGGGTGGAGTCATTTGTTTATGTCTGGCCTTTTCCCAGTCCCACCCTCCCCACTTGCAATTGGTTAGAAATGTCAGGTGTATTTGTGGCTTGGCTCCAGCAGCCATTCTCCATTTACTTTAATGACTGCCATGTGGAAGGATGTGGCAGGAGAAACCAGTGTGGAAGCACCTTTAGGGGCTGGTTGATTCTGAGTGAGTAGTTTCACAATGATTGTAATCCGTTTTTGGCATGCTTTATGCACTTTTCCGGAGTGGTGTGGGTGTTTTTTCTAATATAAATATGTTTTTTAAATAATGTATTTATTTAATCATGTATGTGTTTATATTTTCCATCCTAGCAAGAGTGGGTATGGGCAGTGGAAGGAGAACATATGCTATTATGTTTTGTTGAATAGCAATAGTAGTGATTAGTTTGTTGTTGAAAAACAGGATAGCGGGTTAGACCATTGGTGTATGATGCTTAAATAGGTGGTAATAAGTTAGGTTGGTAATTTTGCATGTATTTTTATGAGAGTCTAGAGAGCACTGATTAAATGGGTGCTCGGAGAAGCAACGGTGTGGAAGGACGTAGTTGTGTGAGCAGGAGCATAGTGAAAGGTGTGTGCGTGTGTGGAAATGGTCTACAGTTGTTAAGAAGAGGCTTTTAAGGTGTGAAAACTGCAGCTGGATGGAGCATGTGTCATTGAGTTTTCCTGCAGCTCTGTTCTATTACCACCTTACTTATTAATTGAAGATACACCAAAGACGCATGAATGGTAGGTTGGTACATGAAAGTAAAGATGTGTAATAGATTATCTTGCAAAACTGTCATGACTCTGTAATATGAAATGATGGTACTTTATGCCATGGTTATTGTGTTTAGGCTTAAGGTGCTCACTTTGCACCTTTAGCTTGTAGTAATCAATAAATGTAGAGAGAGAAGAACATCTACCGGTCCTTCATATTTTTGGGAAATTAATGCTTTTTATGGACAGAGTTTTAAAACTGTGTATCAATGTACAAGTAATGTTAAAGAGGAAATTGATTGTAGGAATTTGTCTAGTTAATGGAGCGATGGGAAGAGTGATTGAATTTCATACTTTTCCTTACATTACAAAACATTGGACATACTCTGTTTGCAGATTTAGTAATGAAACAGGAGTTGAATGCTATTCTAATACAGCATTGTGTATGTTATTTCAAATGACACCATTGATGCAAGAAATAGCTTCCAAAGCAGAGAAGCAGCTATGTGTGGAACTTTCATTTCTAAATTAATTTGTAGATGAAAAACCACACAGTATGCATTTTGCAATGTCAATCTGAAATGTAGTAGCTGTTGCAAGTGGAAATCAACAATACACTGATAGTCAATAATTTGTAATTGCTGTTTTTGATTTAATAATGCAGGAAACTGTTAGTAGATATTTATGCAGGAATCAGTTACACGTGGAATCATATGTGTCCACTATGTAAGCAACTTGAGTCTACTCCAGATCTTTGTGAAATATTTTTATATGTGCCTATCCCTGATCACAAAAGTATATATTTTTCTGATCTTGAAAGTAAAGCATTCCATGAATGCAATGCAGTGACTTTGGTTGTAATTTACAATCAACACTGCAAAATCTAGTTTTTAATAAGTATATATTGATTATGTTTCAAAATTGCAGTGTAGAATGTAGAAAATTAACACATCTATAATGAATTTTAAATTTGGTCAAGATTCCATTACTTAGGAAACTTTTAAAACATGTTCAATTATTTTTCATGCGGGAGCATTCATTGATTGTGGACATTTCACAACATGGGTGCATACAGAAGTATATTGGTTTGTTTGCAATAACTCTATAGTCACATACCAAGCTAGATTGCTAGATTGGTTTTCCCCCTTTCACTCCTGCCTGAAGGACGTTGTTCCACTATCCAACGAGGATGTAGCATGCTGCCTTTCCGCCTGCAGAAGCAGCCGGTGAACATTGGAAAAGATGGCCGCTGTGTTCTCTACAACCCTTTGTCCTGCCTTTGTTGCCTGGATGCACCTCGGAAGTCCTAGCAGCCTGATTGGCTGTTCCCTTCAGAAAATACAGAGGCCTGGCCACGCCGTGAGGTGTGGCCAGGCCCGGCACCAAAGGGCTGGATCTAAGGGCAATCACCTGTCTTTTCCCTGTCCTTGCCCTGGACGTGCATAAGCTACATCTTGCCTGCCCGACGTTTGCTCCTCGTTATGCCTGCATGTCATGCTCTCTCATGAGGTGAGATGTGAACACCCCTGACCCTGGAACGTTATCCGATCCACCACACTCTGACAATTTCACAGCTACGCAATGCTTTCCTGCTTTGATTTCACATGGAATAACTTCAAAACACTCATTATCATTCCGAACCTCGTCGATCAGTGCTACAAGCGCTGCACTTGTATGATTCCCTTCTACTAACTCTGTCATTGCTTTGGTTCACTGCAATTAAACTTTAGCTACTCCTAACTACCTGTGCCTCATCTACTGCCCACATTACACGAATTTGTAACTTGCATTTGTTTTTCTGTAACTTAAATTCTACTCCCTTGGCGTAATCGCCACCTTTCATAACACAGATCGTATAACCATCAGCCTCTATTTTACAATTGCCTAACCATCTCCGGTCACATTGTCTAGTTTGCAGGAATCTTGTTTATTAAGTCTGATATCCGTGCACTTCAACAGCCTTCCTCACAATGTTGTCAACATCACTACTTCTTACCCATCATACTATCAGCCTTTTCAACACACTACAGTAATATTCATTTTTGTTTACATGCCATCCGCAGCCTCGTTTTCTCGTATACTATTTAAACATGTATTTTACACTGTCACCCTGCTACCTTATATCTGATGCTTAGATTCTAAATGTATTCTTTTTCAAACTTCTGTACCGTACCCTTCTGCTCGCTATGTTCCAGTTCTACTATGCTCTCAGCCGCATTATTAACGTTCACCTCCGCTTTCCATCCTACATCCTCACTATACTACTTCTACCTGCATTTCTCAACCCTTTACTTATTTTCAGGATAGCCACTCCCTTATCTTATATTGACCCTGCACTTGTATTGACTTACTATGCTCCGGTCGCAGCTCCCCACTACAGGAGGTGAGGTCCGCGCATTATACTTACATGTATTATCAATGACATACCCAGTATTAATGTTAGCGCCTTATTATAAGTGATGAGCTATCTCTAGAACGTACTACTCTAGACTAATTTTATGAACCACTATGCTCTGAATATAGCTCCCGTAACATGAGGAGAACTCTTCTTGGCATATTATACTTGAAGTTAACCACAATGTATTTTGCAATGTCTGAAGCACCTTCGCATCTAGAAGTGAGCCTGCCCAGGTACACACCATACCTCTGTCCTGGTATGCTCTACCAGCAGCTCCCTGTAACATGAGGCGAGCGCCCATGAGGATACCTTTAGCTGAACTAACTATGACATTTCATGTACTGAATGTAGCTCCTCGCAGTATGAGCTGAGCTGTGCCTAATTCATGTTTGCACCAATATGACCCTCAATCTACAGACTGCAGCTCTCTGTAACCAGAGTCGAGCCAGCCCCAGTATGCTGTTCTTTGCCTTTTTTTATACAACCTAAATACACATGTTCTAACCTGTTACCTTCTATGTGATGTTCCTCTATGTATGAATCTGCTTGTTCTACCCAGGTTATCTGTAAGCCTGCTGTGTAATTACTGTAATGCACTTATTTGTAACCATATGCATTACATTAAACACCAAGATGTCCGAGGGCTGTGCACGCTATACAAATAATAAACCAAATCAAAGGGTTCAAAGAATGCTTATGTAATGATGTTAGAACCAAAGTTTTAAAATATATGTTTAATATTCATTGTGAAAATAAACATGCAAAATAAAAGTTTAAATGAAAAATATAGGCTAATATGTTTTTTTTGTAAAGTAGTAGAGGTATACTAGGATGTACTTTAAAAATAGTATGTAATACATGTACAGGTAATATTCAGAAGATTGTATAAATTAGAAAAGAAAACAGAATTCTGCAATTTTATACTTCTGTTTTATTGTGTAAAACACTGTCAGGCCGATTCATGGAATAATTAGCGCGGCGCAAGTGGGCAAAAACGTGTGAATCGCAGTGGAATACCGAAAATCACAGTGCAAGTGCGAAAATCGCACGAAAAGCAGCGCACATCGATTCATGGAAGGCCGTGCGCGAGAAAACCATTGGATGTGCGATAAAAAAGTGCGTGGCGCACGTTGGCGCACAGGCCATCTAACTGCGTGCGCCAGGTCACAGCGAAAATCTCACAGGCCACAGCGAAAATCGCACATAGCGCGGCGCACGCAACAAAAGTAGGCGGAACACGGGGCATAACACTTGGAATAGGGAACAACTTGCCAAAACGTGGGCGTCACGGGGGAAGTACAGGGTACAAGTGCGCGGAACGCCCACACGCTCGCCTACAACACGTATTCATGGAATAGAATAGGGCAAAAAAGCGCACGCTCAAACCAGCGCACAGGCACAAACACGACCGCCACAAGAAAGCAGGCGGTAGCGTCTCTGCGCCTGGAAGAAATGTGCGCCAAAAGGTGCGCCAACAAATAGCACCTATATACAGCCATGATGAATGTCCTATACTGTGGCCCTCCAGGACAAATGACGTGCAAAGGGGTACCCACAAACACGGACACCCGCTGACAAAAAATACGTGTGCGTGTATACCGGGGTGCGCGGGAAGTCTCACACGCGATTTCGGCAGGGTACGTGTATTTCAGGGGTGCGAGGCAAGTTCCACACGCGATTGGCCCAGTGCGAGCAGGGTACGTGTATTCCATGGGTCCGCGGGAAGTTCCACACGCGATTTCGGCAGGGTACGTGTATTTCAGGGGTGCACGGGAAGTTCCACACGTGATTGGCCCAGTGCGAGCAGGGTACGTGTATTCCAAGGGTGCGCGGGAAGTTCCACATGCGATTTCAGCAGGGTACGTGTATTTCAGGGGTGCGCAGGAAGTTCCACACACGATTTCAGCAGGGTATGTGTATTCCAGGGGTGCGCGGGAAGTTCCACACACAATTTGAGCAGGGTACGTGTATTTCAGGGGTGTGCGGGAAGTTCCACACGCGATTGGCCCAGTGCGAGCAGGGTACGTGTATTTCAGGGGTGCGCGGGAAGTTCCACACGCAATTTCAGCAGGGTACGTGTATTTCAGGGGTGGGCGGGAAGTTCCACACGCGATTTCAGCAGGGTACGTGTATTTCAGGAGTGCTCGGGAAGTTCCACATGCGATTTCAGCAGGGTATGTGTATTTCAGGGGTTCTGGGGAGTACAACACGTGAATTGGCCATGTGGGTCCTCCCAGGTGTACGCTCCACAACCTCCACGGCCCCTGCAGGCAGCCCACACCACGGGGGACTACCCTGCACCCCTGCTCATGTCCCGCAGGCAGCCCACCCACCATGGGCATGCCCCCCAGCCAACCCACATGTCACCTTGCACTACTGATCAACAATGCATGTCTCCCACCACCCCCACCCCCCAGCCACCATGGCCAGCCCCCACAAGGCCCCCACTCATGTCCCCTATCCTCCCCACCCCCCCGCAGTGCAGGGGCAGCCTCCACCAGGTCCCCACTCATGTCTCCCACCACCCCCACCCCCCAGCAGTGCAGGGGCACCCTCCACCAGGCCCCCACTCATGTCTACCACCACCCCCACCCCCCAGCCACCAGGGGCACCCTCCACCAGGCCCCCACTCATGTCTCCCACCACCCCCACCCCCCAGCCACCAGGGGCACCCTCCACCAGGCCCCCACTCATGTCTCCCACCACCCCCACCCCCCAGCAGTGCAGGGGCAGCCTCCACCAGGCCCCCACTCATGTCTCCCACCACCCCCACCCCCCAGCCACCAGGGGGACCCTCCACCAGGTCCCCACCCATGTCTCCCACCACCCCCACCCCCCAGCAGTGCAGGGGCAGCCTCCACCAGGCCCCCACCCATGTCTCCCACCACCCCCACCCCCCAGCCACCATGGCCAGCCCCCACCAGGCCCCCACTCATGTCTCCCACCACCCCCACCCCCCAGCAGTGCAGGGGCACCCTCCACCAGGCCCCCACTCATGTCTCCCAAAACCCCCACCCCCCAGCAGTGCAGGGGCACCCTCCACCAGGTCCCCACCCATGTCTCCCACCACCCCCACCCCCCAGCCACCAGGGGCACCGTCCACCAGGCCCCCACTCATGTCCCCCTGCACCCCCACCCCCCAGCATCCAGGGGCACCCTCCACCAGGCCCCCACCCATGTCTCCCACTACCCCCACCCCCCAGCCACCAGGGACACCCTCCACCAGGCCCCCACTCATGTCCCCCTGCACCCCCACCCCCCAGCATCCAGGGGCACCCTCCACCAGGCCCCCACTCATGTCTCCCACCACCCCCACCCCCCAGCAGTGCAGGGGCAGCCTCCACCAGGCCCCCACTCATGTCTCCCACCACCCCCACCCCCCAGCAGTGCAGGGGCACCCTCCACCAGGCCCCCACTCATGTCTACCACCACCCCCACCCCCCAGCCACCAGGGGCACCCTCCACCAGGCCCCCACTCATGTCTCCCACTACCCCCACCCCCCAGCCACCAGGGGCACCCTCCACCAGGCCCCCACTCATGTCTCCCACCACCCCCACCTCCCAGCAGTGCAGGGGCACCCTCCACCAGGCCCCCACTCATGTCTCCCACCACCCCCACTCCCCAGCCACCAGGGGCTCCCTCCACCAGGCCCCCACTCATGTCTCCCACCACCCCCACCCCCCAGCAGTGCAAGGGCAGCCTCCACCAGGCCCCCACTCATGTCTCCCACCACCCCCACCCCCCAGCAGTGCAGGATCACCCTCCACCAGGCCCCCACTCATGTCTCCCACCCCCCAGCCACCAGGGGCACCCTCCACCAGGCCCCCACTCATGTCTCCCACCACCCACACCCCCCAGCAGTGCAGGGGCACCCTCCACCAGGCCCCCACTCATGTCTCCCACCACCCCCAACCCCCAGCAGTGCAGGGGCAGCCTCGACTAGGCCCCCACTCATGTCTCCCACCACCCCCACCCACCAGCACTGCAGGGGCACCCTCAACCAGGCCCCCACTCATGTCCCCTATCACCACCACCCCCCAGCCACCAGGGGCAGCCTCCACCAGGCCCCCACTCATGTCTCCCACCACCCCCACCCCCCAGCCACCAGGGGCAGCCTCCACCAGGCCCCCACTCATGTCTCCCACCACCCCCACCCCCCAGCAGTGCAGGGGCAGCCTCCACCAGGCCCCCACTCATGTCTCCCACCACCCCACCCCCCAGCAGTGCAGGGGCACCCTCCACCAGTCCCCCACTCATGTCTCCCACCACCCCCACCCCCCAGCCACCAGGGGTACCCTCCACCAGGCCCCCACTCATGTCTCCCACCACCCCCACCCCCCAGCAGTGCAGGGGCACCCTCCACCAGGCCCCCACCCATGTCTCCCACCACCCCCACCCCCCAGCAGTGCAGGGGCACCCTCCACCAGGCCCCCACTCATGTCTCCCACCACCCCCACCCCCCAGCAGTGCAGGGGCACCCTCCACCAGGCCCCCACTCATGTCTCCCACCACCCCCACCCACCAGCAGTGCAGGGGCACCCTCCACCAGGCCCCCACTCATGTCCCCTATCACCACCACTCCCCAGCCACCAGGGGCAGCCTCCACCAGGCCCCCACTCATGTCTCCCACCACCCCACCCCCCAGCCACCAGGGGCAGCCTCCACCAGGCCCCCACTCATGTCTCCCACCACCCCCACCCCCCAGCAGTGCAGGGGCAGCCTCCACCAGGCCCCCACTCATGTCTCCCACCACCCCCACCCCCCAGCAGTGCAGGGGCACCCTCCACCAGGTCCCCATTCATGTCTCCCACCACCCCCACCCCGAGCCACCAGGGGCACCCTCCACCAGGCCCCCACTCATGTCTCCCACCACCCCACCCCCCAGCAGTGCAGGGGCAGCCTCCACCAGGCCCCCACTCATGTCTCCCACCACCCCCACCCCCCAGCACTGTGGGGCACCTGCCAGCAGGCCCCCACTCATGTCCAACTCATGTACCCCTGCACCCCCACCCCCCAGCACTGTGGGGCACCTGCCAGCAGGCACCCACTCATGTCCAACTCATGTACCCCTGCACCCCCACCCCCCAGCATTGTGGGGCACCCTCCACCAGGCCCCCACTCATGTCTCCCACCACCCCCACCCCGCAGCAATGCAGGGGCAGCCTCCACCAGGCCCCCACTCATGTCTCCCACCACCCCCACCCCCCAGCAGTGCAGGGGCAGCCTCAACCAGGCCCCCACTCATGTCTCCCACCACCCCCACCCCCCAGCACTGTGGGGCACCTGCCAGCAGGCCCCCACCCATGTCCAACTCATGTTCCCCACCACCCCCACCCCCCAGCACTGTGGGGCACCTGCCAGCAGGCCCCCACTCATGTCCAACTCATGTACCCCTGCACCCCCACCTCCCAGCACTGTGGGGCACCTGCCAGCAGGCACCCACCCATGTCCAACTCATGTTCCCCACCACCCCCACCCCCCAGCACTGTGGGGAACCTGCCAGCAGGCCCCCACTCATGTCCAACTCATGTACCCCTGCACCCCCACCCCCCAGCATTGTGGGGCACCCTCCACCAGGCCCCAACTCATGTCCCCTATCACCCCCACCCCCAGCAGTGCAGGGGCAGCCCCCACCAGGCCCCCACTCATGTCTCCCACCACCCCCACCCCCAGCCACCAGGGGTACCCTCCACCAGGCCCCCACTCATGTCCCCCTGCACCCCCACCCCCCAGCATCCAGGGGCACCCTCCACCAGGCCCCCACCCATGTCTCCCACCACCCCCACCCCCCAGCCACCAGGGGCACCCTCCACCAGGCCCCCACTCATGTCCCCCTGCACCCCCACCCCCCCAGCATCCAGGGGCACCCTCCACCAGGCCCCCACTCATGTCTCCTACCACCCCCACCCCCCAGAAGTGCAGGGGCAGCCTCCACCAGGCCCCCACCCCACCCCCCAGAAGTGCAGGGGCAGCCTCCACCAGGCCCCCACTCATGTCTCCCACCACCCCCACCCCCCAGCAGTGCAGGGGCAGCCTCCACCAGGCCCCCACTCATGTCACCCACCACCCCCACCCCCCAGAACTGTGGGGCACCTGCCAGCAGGCCCCCACCCATGTCCAACTCATGTTCCCCACCACCCCCACCCCCCAGCACTGTGGGGAACCTGCCAGCAGGCACCCACCCATGTCCAACTCATGTTCCCCACCGCCCCCACCCCCCAGCACTGTGGGGCACCTGCCAGCAGGCCCCCACTCATGTCCAACTCATGTACCCCTGCACCCCCACCCCCCAGCAGTGCAGGGGCACCCCCCACCTGGCCCCCACTCATGTCTCCCACCACCCCCACCCCCACCATCCAGGGGCACCCTCCACCAGGCCCCCACTCATGTCTCCCACCACCCCCACCCCCAGCAGTGCAGGGGCAGCACCACCAGGCCCCCACTCATGTCCCCCTGCACCCCCACCCCCCAGCATCCAGGGGCACCCTCCACCAGGTCCTCACAATCCCCATTCATGTGTGTTATGGTCAGCCTCCACAGCCAAAAAGCCCTACCAAGTAACCCATTCACCCACATGGAAATGGAAATTACATGTTACACCCCCAATGTTCATGAAGCTAATGAACCCATGTCCGTCACACACAATGGTTGCAATTGAATGGGAAAACACCCAACATGACATGCATGAAACCAATGAGATGATACCACACAGTGAAGTATGAAAACAAAATTGTATTGAAAAAAAGAAAGAATGCTAAAGAAATGAAACAAACTACAATGGGAATGAGAAAAAATAAGCTGCATGTCCGTATAAAAAAAAAAAAGCAAATCCGAATCCAAAAAAATGTCTTCCAAAGTCAAATGTAAAAAAATATCTATCCAATTAAGAACTATGTAAAAAACTTCCAAGGGTCCATGAGCCCAACTGAACAAAGGAAACCTACAAAAAAACTAAAATGCAACTATATACAAAAAGTGGAGCAGTGTCCGTTGACTCCAAATCATAAGAACAAACAAAGAAAACCTAAAACTAAAGAACTATATACAAAGGCGGCGGGCAAGTCCAGCGGCTCACTCCGTGGTGTTCCTGGCCAGGGCATCATCAAACTCCTGTTCGATGTCCCGCAGGCGGTCCAGTTCCATGGCCCCGAGGGTCCGCAGGGACGACGCCGTGTCCTCCTCCAACCCCCTGCGGATTGCCTTGAGGCACTCGGCCCGCCTCAGGGCCCTCCTCATGGAGTTCTCCGCCCTGACCATTGTGAGCCGCGCCTCTTCCGCCCGCCGCCACTCCGCACCTATGGCGTGGCCCAACCGCTGCCACACGGAAGACACTCTCTGTCCTGGGTCCTCCTGCCCTCTGACCGATGCCTGCCCCTCCGATGTCGAAGGCCCCGAGCCTTCAGGGCTCCCACCATGTTGCTGCTGCTGCTCTGCCTCTGCCTGTGCACTGCCTCCTGCTGCCTGCACATCCTCCGCCGGCTGGGGTGCAGTTGTTGATGTGGCCACCCCTGCTGGACCTCCGACTCCCGACTGTGGCAGGGATGCCTCCTCCACCAGCCTGGCCGCACCGTCAGAGGCAGCTCCACAGGGCACCCAGGTGACTGATGGGTGGGAAGATGGCACAGAGGACGACTGGCGCGTAGGGGGTCCAGTTGAGGAGGGGGTCAGAGCAAGCCCCATCAGACGGAGGAATCCGGTCTGGGTGACCTGTCCCAGCAGGCTGACGTGGTCAACGAGCCATTCGAGATGATGTGCATTCTCTCCATGAAAAGACTGCAGGTCACCTCGCATGGCCCGTTGACGCAACGCCACACCAGCCAGGACAGGCTCAACCCGGACCTGTAAGCCACGTCCGCAGGCAGAGGAAGGCCAGTTGACGTCAGCTCATCCCCTGCCTGAAAACGGGTCTGGACGTAGGCATCCCTGCTGGTGCAAGATGATGCAGGGACAGGATCAGGGACAGGATTGCACACAGGCACCTCCGCGGCGGCCTGTGCTGCCTCCTGTCCCTGGTCCTGTACTGCACCACTAGCACCAGTGGGATCCCCACCTCCAGACCCCGTCTCTGGTGCTTGCACGGCCTCCTCCTCCACCAAACCCCCCACCAACCTGGATGACTCCGTGCCATCTTCCCCTGTTGGGCCCTGTGGGGTCCCAGCTGCCCCTTCTGCTGCCGAGGAGTCCAACTCCAACCTCCGCCTCTTGGACCTCCCCCCGGCAGCTGCGGCCTGGGACGCGGCACCGGACTCCTCACTCTCCGACGAGATGACAACACGGGAGGGGAGCCGGGCCTTGCGTCTCCGGCTGGCGGTGGGATCCCCGCCGCTGTGCTCCACAGCACCTTCTCCGCCCTCTTCATCAGTTGACGCTGCAGACAGAGAGAAACAAAACACAGGCATCAGGGCACTGTACAATGGACACATACACACATGACAGTTGCACATGAGTGGCATTGGCAAACCTCAGACATGTCATCACAATCCCCAACACACATGTCATTGCAACTCGCACACATGAGCCATACCACAGCCATATCGCAACTGCCACCACCATCCATACACATACAACAGCATGAGCAGCCAAAGGTGAGCCAGACATCACATGCAACACAGGAAGTGCACCACACATGTACACACACCACCACACTTGCATGTGTACACCTCTGCCAAGTGTCGCACTGTTCAGACGGGCATCCATGTCACATCTGCCAATCAGGCTTCCACATACCGCTGTCACATGCATCCATGTTGCATCACTGTTGCACCCTTGTCAAATACACACACATGCACATGTACACAGTGCTCATACATGCAGCCGAAAACAACATACATGCGTGACATCACGGACATGTCTACTTACATACACATTCATCCAAACATGTGTGCACGCACAACTGCATTTGGCATGCAAGCCTACACACACAAGCACCATCCATGTCTCACACATTACAGCCCTCGCATGTGTCAGCCCCACGGCCCTGTACACCCCCACCCATACTCGACCCCATACAAACAGATGTGCAACCTGCACAATACCGAATAATCATCACACGCACTGCTCACAATCAGGATGCATGTACACTCACCGCTCGACTCCAGGCGGGTCTGCTTCTCCAGGACCTGGACGTGGATCGCTGGGGATATGCGTTCCAGGACCCTCATCTATTCTTCCGACAAGTGGCCCCGGCGCCCCTTGGCATCCGCTGCCTTCAAGAGGCGCCGGGCCTTGTTCAGGGTCCTGGACCTGAAGTCCTCCCAGCGCTTCCTGACATGTTGTAAGTCGTGGACTGCCACCCCCTCCGCGTTGATGGCAGTCACGATGTCAGTCCAGATCCGAGTCCGTCCTTCCTTGTCGGCGCGGGAACTTCCGAAGAGGGCATCATACTGCCCCAGGACTTGCTCCACCAGGACACCAACTTCGGAGGCACTGAAGCTGGTGCCCCTCTGCCTCTCTGGCCGGGGGTTGTCAGTGGTCACAGATGGTGTTTGCCCCGACATGACAACCCCAGAGGCAGGAGTGGGTGGGCAACTGGGTCCTGGGGCTGGGCTGTGGAGCGATGGAATCCCAGTCGGGAGTCTTCGGTTCCAGCAGGAGTGGTCACAGCAACAGCACCCCTGGCTGATGTGCAGGCAGCAAATGGCAGTGCACGTGGGCAGCAGGCAGTCAGGCAGCAGCAGATGGCAGGTGGGAGCGTGCTCGGGGCTCTGGGGGGCAGTAGTTCGGCCTTCTGGGCAGGAGCGTGGTCTTCCATGTGCATACGCGTGGCCAGCCTGATACGTAGTGATTTGGCACGTGAAAAGTCTGCACGTCAGCGTGAAAATCGAGGAAAGGCCCTTAGCGCGTAAGCGCGTCAGCACGCATACGCGATTCTATTGGACCAAATGCTCTCAGCGCGTAAGCGCGTCTGTGACTTGACCCGCACGGGTGTTTCCCACACAGCACGTGATGACAGAGCACACGTGGAAAGACTGCACATCAGAGTGTCATTGCGTGTAATTGGACAGCACGTCAGAGTGTCATTGCGTGTAATTGGTGGAAATGGGCCTAGCGCATACACGTGGCAGTGACAAAGCATGTAATTGGTGGAAATGGCCCTACACGCAGAAGTGACAAAGCGTGTAATTGGTGGAAATGGCCCTAGCGCGTACACGCCGCGTAAGTGACGCTGGACGTGTGGGTCTGTATAAAAGGTACGTGTAGAACACCATTTCCTTGTACGTGCTTTTCGTGGAGAGCGAGTGGGTGAATTCTGTACGTCTTGTCGTTTCACACGCGATTTACTTCACGGCGTTTCAAATTCGTATTCCCTGTTACCTCTGACAGCTTTTTCTCTTTTTTCTCTTTTACTGGTTTACCTGGACCTGTTCCCTCAAACAGTGTTCCCTTCTACTGTTGTCCTGTCTCCTCAGACAGCGTACAAATCTTCTTTTGGCGGGGGTGTTGCCAACCAAACGCTCTCCTTTTTCACGCTCTTTTACCTGGCAGACGGTGAGTCACGCACGTATCTAACATCTGTGCTTGCCCCGTGTGTAGCCTACCCCTTCAGAGGTCATTCTAGGCTGCGTGTGACACGCATACGTTCATTCTTGTGTTACTGGGTGCCACAGCGTAGTGCAGCTTTTTCTTTCTGCACACGTGGTCTAGGAGGGGTTGCGTGCACGTCATCTCCCTTTTTTGGGGCTCCTGTGCGTAGCGTGACCCGTCATCTTTCCCCAGGGGTTACATTCAGCCTTGCAAGAGCACTAGGGTACAATTACCATCTGGTACCCAACCAATTTGACCCACAATTGCCCAGGACAATAGTTTACAGCCACTCCCATACGCACATTAACATCAGTGCCATGGCTGGGAGGCGAGGATTCCGTAAGGGTGGCAAAGGTGGAAGAGCCACAGGTGGTGGCCGTGGTGAATCCGGTAGGGGACGTGGTCGTTACTTGCAGGGTGAGCCTGTCCCCCCATGTGTGGAGGACCAGTCAAGGGCACCCATAATCCCCCCCTCCCGTTGAGGCTGATGTGGCTGACACCATCCATGCTCAGCCCTTGTTGGACCAGCCCATTGTGGCACCAGACCTGGCTGACTCCATGGCTGACTTCCAGGTCAGCAGGCCTATGACACGTGCGCTGGTGCACGTTGATGTCACCATGCCACGTGCATCTGGGGCAGCAAGGTCATATGCTGCCCCAAGTAGGCAGGGCGGAGAGGCTGCAGGGGCAGCTGCGGCTCCATCCACCTCAGCCCTCACACACCCAGCCAGGACAGTGTCGGTCCTAGTCCATCCTGCTGACATTCCCCCTGACACCATCACACTTGAGCCAATGCCTGCACCAACTCCCATGCTGAGTGTGCAATCCCACACTCCTGATACAGAGTCCACCAGGGCTCCTGCCCCTAGTGTCCAGAGCGGCGCAGGACACTCAGGATCACCACCACCTTCCAAGCGGAAGAGGAAGAGTGCTCGTCCGGCACAGGCTGATGCCCCAGACACGGCTACACAGTCCGGCCCGTCGAGGAAGCCCAGCTTCACGGATGACGAACTGAATGCACTTTTCGAGTATGTGTCCGCACATGACAACAAGATGGTCATTGTTGCAGGATCCAAGACCACACCTGCACAACGCCAGGCACACTGGCAGACCGTTGCGGACATTGTAAGTGCCCTTGGAATCGTGAGGCGCACAGCCAATGATTGCTATAAGCGCTGGAATGACCTAAAGCGCAGGGCAAAGAGTAAGCTGGCCTCAAGTCATGCCGCAACTCTAGTGACTGGAGGTGGGTCTCCAGTAGTAGACATGGAACTCACTCCACATGAGTCAGTCGCTGGGACCTACGTCACGGAGGAACAGATCCAAGGCATGGGAGATCAGCCTGATTACGAGGCATTGTCCGGTGAGTGCACATGCATGTGTGTGTCATTCATGTGCATGGTGTGTGTGAGGGCTTCTGTTTGTGTGCCAGGTGAGAGTGTGTGCGCCTGTCGTATGGGTCATCCATGTTATTCATGCAATACATCCTGCGCAGCTGCATTTGGCCATAGCAGTATCCCTTCTGCCAACAGTAGACATCTAGCCCAACTGCACGCCAGTTGCCCTTGAAGTGTCACCTTGCCACAACATTGTTGCTTATTTTTCACTGCTAATTCAGTCAGATTGTTTGCATTCCACCACTTTTACTAGGCATGTCGCAGTCCTCTAGTCACATGTCTGACATGGCTATGGTAAAGTGGAGTGACTTTGTTACCTGGATATCATTTGTACACACATGTCCCTGTGCAATTGGACCATTTCGGACTGGCAGCTCCAGGTGAAAAATCTGACCTGTTTGAATTAGAAAAGCTATTACGTGCGGGAACTGGACTGAATGAATAGGTGCTGCCCTCCTCTCCATCTTCACTCAATAGCAATGGTACATGCCATCTGTGTGATGGCATGTGTGTTTCACCTGGCAATCACAGGCCAATGTGTGATGCCACTGCCAGGCAGCATGCAGAAAATGTGTTCATCTTCCATCTTGGTGTCATCAGTGTGTGCCATTTGCCTGCCCTTCATATGCAGTGAGGGTGCATGCATGGGAGGGTTTTAGTCATGTGGGACATGTGTCAATCAAGTACTGGTTCTCTTGCTTCTCAGCCCTCATTGTGTGCCATGGTGCTAATGCCTGTTTCCATTTCTTTGTTTTTATGTCTTTGCAGGGGAAGACGCACCTGATACTGCTGGGGTTGTGGAGATGGTGCAGACCCAGGAGGGGTCTGAGGGCCGACCAACCACCAGTGAGGGACGTGGTGTGGTGGTGGGTGAGAACCCACAACTGCTGCAGGTCGTGCTCTCAAGGGGTGTCTCTGGCTGCACCTCCCCCGAGCTGTACTCAGGTGTTGATTCGGATGAGACCTACGTGCCGTCGCAGGTGAGTGTTCCAGGGAGGGATTCTGTTCTGTCCCACCCACCTGCACCAGGGTCAGAACCCTCAATGGGGATGTCAGTGTTGGCAGCTACGCCTTTGGTGGTTACGGATGCAGGGTCACACTCCGCGACATCTGATCCTGTTCCTGGGCCAGCAGATCAGAGGGGGAATGCAGTCCTGCAGCCTCAGGCAGTGCCGGCACAGCAAGGCGCAGTTCGCCTTGCCCCAGACAGGTGTGGTGCCCGCCGACGTGGTGGCCGTACGCCACCTGGCAATACCGCATGGGAGCAATCCATTTACGGTATGGCAATCCAACAGGCAGCATCATCCGAGATGATGGCTCAGGCCATGGATAGGGTGGCCACTTCCATTGTCCCCCCTGAAAGGCTGATGGAGCGACTACAGCAGGCAACCGACACCATCTGCCAGTCACACAGGGAGGACATGTTGGGGTCCAACAGGGACAGGCGGGCGGCACTGGCGACTCTGCAGGAGGCCATCTCCATTGAGTCCCAGGGCCACAGGGAAGCCCTGAGGCAGGAGCTCCTTCACCTCAGGACGACTCTTGTTGAGCTTGAGGCTTCAACACACCAAAGGACAGAACAGCAGCTGGAGCGTCTCACCCGTACGCTCTCAGCTGAGATGCAGGCAACAAGGGCAGAGGTCCGGGCATCCCGTGAGTTGTTGCATGGGGACCTCCGCACACTCATCCTCCAGAACCAGACCTACCACACCCGCATGCTTGCAGCCATGGAGGAGCAGACTAGGGCCTTGCGTGGGTGGCCTCCCATAGTGCAACCACCTCCGGATGCAGCTGCACAGGGTGATAATAGCGACAGCAGTGATACTCCCACAATAGGGTAGCCGTGTGGGCCATGAGCCCATGGAGGTGTTTTTTTTTCCGAGGATCCACACAGGTGGGTTCTGGTGTGCACCCTGTCCTCGGACCTCCTGGGTGGCCTCCCCAACCCCCCCGGGCCCATCAATGGCCATTTTTGATTTTTTTTTATTTTTATTTTTATTTTTATTTTTATTTTTAATTATTTTTTTCCCATTTTTTTTGGGACAATTTGTTGGCTTCCGTGGTTCCTGTGGGCATACGCTGCATTGTGGCTGGACACATGCAGGCTTGTCATGTATTTGGTTCAGATGCTTGTGTTTGAGTCACACACACCCCTCCTGCTTCCCGTTTCCATGGGCTTGCAAAGGGTGTGCCCAAGTGACATTGACGTACATGGTGACATTGGACTCCCACTACATGTGTGGGTAGTCTAGTCAATACTGTGTATACATTCCTAGTGCATATTGCTGTTGTGTTGTACACTGCATGTTGCATTGATGTGTAACTCATCATCTGTGTCTACCTCCCAATTTGCAGGTCCCTTCCTCATGTCTACACAAGTCCCTCTAGTCTGGAGATGGGGTCCATGTTGGCAGCAGTGCACCTACAACTCTACATGGCGCCAACACTGCACAGTTGGTAGTGGTGGGAGTGCAGGCATTTCCAGGTGGTGAGACTACTAATATATAACATTTGTGATGTCATGTTAATGGTAGTACCTGCTCAAGTTTGTTGCTGGTCCTGCATTACTGTGAGCATTTCAGGTGTTGCAAGTTTCAATTAGGGACACTCTACATTGTGACACTAGTGTCATGTTGTGGGGATTACTTTGTTTAGCTGCAAATAGCATGACATGGCACGGTGTGTCGTGTGGCGGTGCTGGGGATGGGTTGGCTGACATGGCACTGTCCTCTTGTTGCATTTTGCAAGTGAGTATTCATTTTAGCTGCTTGAATGTGTTACTTCACAAAACTGCATTGGTGGTGTCTGTGTGGGTAGGGATGCACACATTGTGACACTTCCAGGTGAACAATCTCAGGCTGATATGGTTTTCACGGTTCATTCTCCAGACATTCAGGATCAGTGTCAGGTTGAGTCATCATTGATTGTCAGATGGAATCTGCCAGGGCAGTGTGCACTCCACAGGGGTGTGATTTCTATGTGAAGTAATTAGCCACTAGCTGTGTACGGGCTGCCTCCCCCATGCCCTTTCCCCTCCCATGCGCAGCGGCTGTGCATGTGGTTGGGGATGTGGGGCCACCACCATGTCCACGGCCAGGCCCCGGCATGTTGCAACGTTGTGCAGGACACATGCTGCCACTATGATCCTGCACACTACTGGGGGAGCGTACAACAGCCGCCCGCCAGAACGGTCAAGGGAGCGAAAGCGTGACTTTAGCACTCCGAATGTGCGCTCCACTATGCCCCGGGTTGTAATGTGGGCTGTGTTATATCTCACCTGGGGTGGCGTGGTGGGGTTTCCGAATTGGCGTCATCATGTGGGGGCTGAGAGGGTAGGCACTGTCCCCTGTGGAGGTGGTGATTGGTATCATTGGTGGGGTTGTGACCTTGCTCAGTATCTGACATGCATGCATGTGCAGTGGCATTCATACTCACCAAGCAGCCATGTATCGCCATGCCGCCCAGCTTCTAGGTCCCGGCTTAGGGTGGACATTCGGTAAATGAAGCTGTTGTGGGTTGACCCGGGATAGTTGGCATATACTGAGGTGATGATTCCCTTGGCATTACATACTACCTGCACGTTGATGGAATGCCAGTGCTTGCGGTTCCTATAGATGTGCTCTGATGCCCTGGGGGGACGTAGAGCCACATGGGTGCAGTCAATGGCACCTAGCACTTTGGGGAATCGTGCCACACCATAAAAATCCAGGGCGGCAGCATGCCTTTCTGCAGGTGTTCTGGGCAGGTATATGTGCCTGCGGACTGATGGGCGTGCAGTGATGATGTTCAAGACCTGGTGTAGGCAGCGTGACTGGGTGGCCTGTGATACACCACCCACAATGGCACTTGTCCGCTGAAATGATCCAGTGGCTAAGAAGTGCAATACATTGAGGACCTTCTCCAGGGGGCTGAGTGCTTGGGAGCACATGGTGGGTGATGTGAGGTCATCCTCCCACTAACTCACCAGGTCCAGTATAATGTGTGGTGGAAACCTGTACCTCCCACGCACCTGGTCATCAGGCATCCCGAAAAGGCTGGTTCTGGGTGTGAATATTCTGGCCCTGACTATCCTCCTCCTCCTCCTTTGGTAGCCCACGCCCACTGCTGCTAGGAACGGTATGTTCATCCTGGGTCTGAGCTTGTTATTTTGTCAGCGCGCAAATTCATGCGTTGCGCGTGTTGTAGGCGAGCGTGTGACCCGCGCACCCCTGAAATCCAGTACCCAGTCCAATAGCGTGTGGATATTCCTGCGCACCCCGGGATACAGGTGCGCTGACGTACTTGCATGTGTAAGTGCCCACGCACCCCTGATATACACGTACATAGGCCAATCGCGTGTACGCGCACTTTTGTCCAATTACACGCGATGACACTCTGACGTGCAGTCTTTCCACGTGTGCTCTGTCATCACGTGCTGTGTGGGAAACACCCGTGCGGGTCACGTCACAGACGCGCTTACGCGCTGAGGGCCTTTGGTCCAATAGAATCGCGTATGCGTGCTGACGCGTTTACGCGCTGAGGGCCTTTGGTCCAATAGAATCGCGTATGCGTGCTGACGTGTTTACGCGCTGAGGGCCTTTGGTCCAATAGAATTGCGTATGCGTGCTGACGCGCTTACGCGCTAAGGGCCTTTCCTCGATTTTCACGCTGACGTGCAGGATTTTCACGTGCCAAATCACTCCGTACCAAGCTGGCCACGCGTAAGCACACGGAAGACCACGCTCCTGCCCAGAAGGCCGAACTACTGCCCCCCAGAGCCCCGAGCACGCTCTCATCTGCCATCTGCTGCTGCCTGACTGCCTGCTGCCCACGTGCACTGCCATTTGCTGCCTGCACATCAGCCAGGGGTGCTGTTGCTGTGACCACCCCTGCTGGAACTGAAGACTCCCGACCGGGATTCCATCGCTCCACAGCCCAGCCCCAGGACCCAGTTGCCCACCCACTCCTGCCTCTGGGGTTGTCATGTCGGGGCAAACACCATCTGTGACCACTGACAACCCCCGGCCAGAGAGGCAGAGGGGCACCAGCTTCAGTTCCACCGAAGTTGGTGTCCTGGTGGAGCAAGTCCTGGGGCAGTATGATGCCCTCTTTGGAAGTTCCCGCGCCGACAAGGAAGGACGGACTCGGATCTGGACTGACATCGTGACTGCCATCAACGCGGAGAGGGTGGCAGTCCGGGACTTACAACATGTCAGGAAGCGCTGGGAGGACTTCAGGTCCAGGACCCTGAACAAGGCCCGGCGCCTCTTGAAGGCAGCAGATGCCAAGGGGCGCCGGGGCCACTTGTCGGAAGAACAGATGAGGGTCCTGGAACGCATATCCACAGCGCTCCACGTCCAGGTCCTAGAGAAGCAGACCCGTCTGGAGTCGAGCGGTGAGTGTACATGCATCCTGATTGTGAGCAGTGCGTGTGGTGATTATTCGGTATTGTGCAGGTTGCACATCTGTTTGTATGGGGTCGAGTATGGGTGGGGGTGTACAGGGCAGTGGGGCTGACACATGCGAGGGCTGTAGTGTGTGAGACATGGATGGTGCTTGTGTGTGTAGGCTTGCATGCCAAATGCAGTTGTGCGTGCACACATGTTTGGATGAATGTGTATGTAAGTAGACATGTCCGTGATGTCACGCATGTATGTTGTTTTCGGCTGCATGTATGAGCACTGTGTACATGTGCATGTGTGTGTATTTGACAAGGGTGCAACAGTGATGCAACATGGATGCATGTGACAGCGGTATGTGGAAGCCTGATTGGCAGTGACATGGATACCCGTCTGAACAGTGCGACACTTGGCAGAGGTGTACACATGCATGCAAGTGTGGTGGTGTGTGTACATGTATGGTGCACTTCCTGTGTTGCATGTGATGTCTGGCTCCCCTTTGGCTGCTCATGCAGTTGTATGTGTAGGGATGGTGGTGGCAGTTGCGATATGGCTGTGGTATGGCTCATGTGTGCGGGTTGTAATGACGTGTGTTGGGGATTGTGATGATATGTCTGAGGTTTGCCAATGCCACTCATGTGCAACTGTCATGTGTGTATGTGTCCATTTTACAGTGCCCTGATGCCTGTGTTTTGTTTCTCCCTGTCTGCTGCGTCAACTGATGAAGAGGGCGGAGAAGGTGCTGTGGAGCACAGCGGCGGGGATCCGACCGCCAGCCGGAGACGCAAGGCCCGGCTCCCCTCCCGTGTTGTCATCTCGTCGGGGAGTGAAGAGTCTGGTGCCGCGTCCCGCTGGGACCCCACAGGGCCCAACAGGGGAAGATGGCACAGAGTCATCCAGGTTGGTGGGGGGTTTGGTGGAGGAGGAGGCCGTGCAAGCACCAGAGACGGGGTCTGGAGGTGGGGATCCCACTGGTGCTAGTGGTGCAGTGCAGGACCAGGGACAGGAGGCAGCACAGGCCGCCGCGGAGGTGCCTGTGTGCAATCCTGTCCCCGATCCTGTCCCTGCATCATCTTGCACCAGCAGGGATGCCTACGTTCAGACCCGTTTTCAGGCAGGGGATGAGCTGACGTCAACTGGCCTTCCTCTGCCTGCGGACGTGGCCATCCAGGTCCGGGCTGAGCCTGTCCTGGCTGGTGTGGCGTTGCATCAACGGGCCATGCGAGGTGACCTGCAGTCTTTTCATGGAGAGACTGCACGTCATCTCGAATGGCTCGTTGACCACTTCAGCCTGCTGGGACAGGTCACCCAGGACGGATTCCTCCGTCCGATGGGGCTTGCTCGGACCCCCTCCTCAACTGGACCCCCTACGCGCCAGTCGTCCTCTGTGCCATCTTCCCACCCATCAGTCACCTGGGTGCCCTTTGGAGCTGCCTCTGACGGTGCGGCCAGGCTGGTGGAGGAGGCATCCCTGCCACAGTAGGGAGTCGGAGGTCCAGCAGGGGTGGCCACATCAACAACTGCACCCCAGTCGGCGGAGGATGTGCAGGCAGCAGGAGGCAGTGCACGGGCAGAGGCAGAGCAGCAGCAGCAACATGGTGGGAGCCATGAAGGCTTGGGGCCTTCGACATCGGAGGGGCAGGCATCGGCCGGAGGACCCAGGAGAGAGAGTGGCAGCGGTTGGGCCACGCCATAGGTGCGGAGCGGCGGCGGGCGGAAGAGGCGCGGCTCACAATGGTCAGGGCGGAGAACTCCATGTGGAGGGCCCTGAGGCGGGCCGAGTGCCTCGAGGCAATCCGCAGGGGGTTGGAGGAGGACACGGCGTCGTCCCTGCGGACCCTCGGGGCCATGGAACAGGACCGCCTCCGGGACATCGAACAGGAGTTCGATGATGCCCTGGCCCGGAACACCACGGAGTGAGCCGCTGGACTTGCCCGCCGCCTTTGTATATAGTTCTTTAGTTTTAGGTTTCCTTTGTTTCTTATTATGATTTGGAGTCGACGGACACTGCTCGACTTTTTGTATATAGTTGCATTTTAGTTAGGGTTTTTTGTAGGTTTCCTTTGTTCAGTTGGGCTCATGGACCCTTGGATGTTTTGTACATAGTTCTCCATTGGATTGATTTGATTTTTGATGTGACTTTGGACAACATTTTTTTGGATTTGGATTTGTATTTTTATTTTTTTTAGACGGACATGCCGCTTCTCTTTTTTACCTTTGCCATTGTAGTTTGTTTCATTTCATTTCCATTCTTTTTTTTTAATACAATTTTGTTTTCATACTTCACTGTGTGGTATCATCTCATTGGTTTCATGCATTTCAAGTTGGGTGTTTTCCCATTCAATTGCAACCATTGTGTGTGACGGACATGGGTTCATTTGCTTTATGAATATTGGGGGTGTAACATGCAATTTCTATTTCCATGTGGGTGAATGGGTTACTTGGTAGGGCTTTTTGGCTGTGGAGGCTGACCATAACGCACATGATTGGGGATTGTGAGGACCTGGTGGAGGCTGCCCATGGTGGCTGGGGGGTGGGGGTGGTGGGAGACATGAGTGGGGGCCTGGTGGGGGCTGCCCCTGCACTGCTGGGGGTGGGGGGGATAGGGGACATGAGTGGGGGCCTGGTGGAGGGTGCCCCACAATGCTGGGGGGTGGGGGTGCAGGGGTACATGAGTTGGACATGAGTGGGGGCCTGCTGGCAGGTGCCCCACAGTGCTGGGGGGTGGGGGTGCAGGGGTACATGAGTTGGACATGAGTGGGGGCCTGCTGGCAGGTGCCCCACAGTGCTGGGGGTGGGGGTAGTGGGGAACATGAGTTGGACATGGGTGGGGGCCTGCTGGCAGGTGCCCCACAGTGCTGGGGGGTGGGGGTGGTGGGAGACATGAGTGGGGGCCTGGTGGAGGGTGCCCCTGGTGGCTGGGGGGTGGGGGTGGTGGGAGACATGAGTGGGGGCCTGGTGGGGGCTGCCCCTGCACTGCTGGGGGTGGGGGTGATAGGGGACATGAGTGGGGGCCTGGTGGAGGGTGCCCCACAATGCTGGGGGGTGGGGGTGCAGGGGTACATGAGTTGGACATGAGTGGGGGCCTGCTGGCAGGTGCCCCTGCACTGCTGGGGGTGGGGGTGGTGGGAGACAATAGTGGGGGCCTGGTGGAGGGTGCCCATGGTGGCTGGGGGGTGGGGGTGGGTGGGAGACATGAGTGGGGGCCTGGTGGAGGGTGCCCCTGCCCTGCTGGGGGGTGGGGGTGGTGGGAGACATGAGTTGGGGCCTGGTGGAGTGTGCCCATGGTGGCTGGGGGGTGGGGGTGGGTGGGAGACATGAGTGGGGGCCTGGTGGAGGGTGCCCCTGCACTGCTGGGCGGTGGGGGTGGTGGGAGACATGAGCGGGGGCCTGGTGGAGGCTGCCCCTGCACTGCTGGGGGGTGGGGGTGGTGGGAGACATGAGTGGGGGCCTGGTGGAGGCTGCCCCTGGTGGCTGGGGGGTGGGGGTGGTGGGAGACATGAGTGTGGGCCTGGTGGAGGCTGCCCCTGCACTGCTGGGGGGTGGGGGTGGTGGGAGACATGAGTGGGGGCCTGGTGGAGGCTGCCCATGCACTGCTTGGGGGTGGGGGTGGTGGGAGACATGAGTGGGGGCCTGGTGGAGGCTGCCCCTGCACTGCTGGGGGGTGGGGGTGGTGGTAGACATGAGTGGGGGCCTGGTGGAGGGTGCCCCTGCACTGCTGGGGGGTGGGGGTGGTGGGAGACATGAGTGGGAGCCTGGTGGAGGCTGCCCCTGCACTGCTGGGGGGTGGGGGTGGTGGGAGACATGAGTGGGGGCCTGGTGGAGGCTGCCCATGCACTGCTGGGGGGGGGGGTGGTGGGAGACATGAGTGGGGGCCTGGTGGAGGCTGCCCCTGGTGGCTGGGGGGTGGGAGTGGTGGGAGACATGAGTGTGGGCCTGGTGGAGGCTGCCCCTGCACTGCTGGGGGTGGGGGTGGTGGGAGACATGAGTGGGGGCCTGGTGGAGGCTGCCCATGCACTGCTGGGGGGTGGGGGCGGTGGGAGACATGAGTGGGGGCCTGGTGGAGGCTGCCCCTGCACTGCTGGGGGGGTGGGGGTGGTGGGAGACATGAGTGGGGGCCTGGTGGAGGCTGCCCCTGGTGGCTGGGGGGTGGGGGTGGTGGGAGACATGAGTGGGGGCCTGGTGGAGGCTGCCCCTGGTGGCTGGGGGGTGGGGGTGGTGGGAGACATGAGTTGGGGCCTGGTGGAGGCTGCCCCTGGTGGCTGGGGGGTGGTGGGGATAGGGGACATGAGTGGGGGCCTGGTGGAGGGTGCCCCTGCACTGCTGGGAGGTGGGGGTGGTGGGAGACATGAGTGGGGGCCTGGTGGAGGGTGCCCATGGTGGCTGGGGGGTGGGGGTGGTGGGAGACATGAGTGGGGGCCTGGTGGAGGGTGCCCCTGCACTGCTGGGGGGTGGGGGTGGTGGGAGACATGAGTGGGGGCCTGGTGGAGGCTGCCCCTGCACTGCTGGGGGGTGGGGGTGGTGGGAGACATGAGTGGGGGCCTGGTGGAGGCTGCCCCTTGTGGCTGGGGGTGGGGGTGGTGGGAGACATGAGTGTGGGCCTGGTGGAGGCTGCCCATGCACTGCTGGGGGGTGGGGGTGGTCGGAGACATGAGTGGGGGCCTGGTGGAGGCTGCCCCTGGTGGCTGGGGGGTGGTGGTGATAGGGGACATGAGTGGGGGCCTGGTGGAGGGTGCCCCTGGTGGCTGGGGGTGGTGATAGACATGAGTGGGGGCCTGGTGGGGGCTGCCCCTTCACTGCTGGGGATGGGGGTGATAGGGGACATGAGTGGGGGCCTGGTGGAGGGTGCCCCACAATGCTGGGGGGTGGGGGTGCAGGGGTACATGAGTTGGACATGAGTGGGGGCCTGCTGGCAGGTGCCCCAGCACTGCTGGGGGGTGGGGGTGGTGGGAGACATGAGTGGGGGCCTGGTGGAGGGTGCCCATGGTGGCTGGGGGGTGGGGGTGGGTGGGAGACATGAGTGGGGGCCTGGTGGAGGCTGCCCCTGCACTGCTGGGGGGGTGGGGTGGTGGGGGAAATGAGTGGGGGCCTGGTGGAGGGTGCCCATGGTGGCTGGGTGGTGGGGGTGGGTGGGAGACATGAGTGGGGGCCTGGTGGAGGGTGCCCCTGCACTGCTGGGGGTGGGGGTGGTGGGAGACATGAGTGGGGGCCTGGTGGAGGCTGCCCCTGCACTGCTGGGGGGTGGGGGTGGTGGGAGACATGAGTGGGGGCCTGGTGGAGGCTGCCCCTGGTGGCTGGGGGGTGGGGGCGGTGGGAGACATGAGTGTGGGCCTGGTGGAGGCTGCCCCTGCACTGCTGGGGGGTGGGGGTGGTGGGAGACATGAGTGGGGGCCTGGTGGAGGCTGCCCATGCACTGCTGGGGGGTGGGGGTGGTGGGAGACATGAGTGGGGGCCTGGTGGAAGCTGCCCCTGCACTGCTGGGGGGTGGGGGTGGTGGTAGACATGAGTGGGGGCCTGGTGGAGGGTGCCCCTGCACTGCTGGGGGGTGGTGGGAGACATGAGTGGGGGCCTGGTGGAGGGTGCCCCTGGTGGCTGGGGGTGGGGGTGGTGGGAGACATGAGTGTGGGCCTGGTGGAGGCTGCCCCTGCACTGCTGGGGGGTGGGGGTGGTGGGAGACATGAGTGGGGGCCTGGTGGAGGCTGCCCATGCACTGCTGGGGGGTGGGGGTGGTGGGAGACATGAGTGGGGGTCTGGTGGAGGCTGCCCCTGCACTGCTGGGGGGTGGGGGTGGTGGGAGACATGAGTGGGGGCCTGGTGGAGGCTGCCTCTGGTGGCTGGGGGGTGGGGGTGGTGGGAGACATGAGTGGGGGCCTGGTGGAGGCTGCCCCTGGTGGCTGGGTGGTGGGGGTGGTGGGAGACATGAGTGGGGGCCTGGTGGAGGCTGTCCCTGGTGGCTGGGGGGTGGTGGTGATAGGGGACATGAGTGGGGGCCTGGTGGAGGGTGCCCCTGCACTCCTGGGGGGTGGGGGTGGTGGGAGACATGAGTGGGGGCCTGGTGGAGGCTGCCCCTGCACTGCTGGGGGGTGAGGGTGGTGGGAGACATGAGTGGGGGCCTGGTGGAGGCTGCCCCTGCACTGCTGGGGGGTGGGGGTGGTGGGAGACATGAGTTTGGGCCTGGTGGAGGCTGCCCATGGTGGCTGGGGGGTGGGGGTGGTGGGAGACATGCATAGGCGATCAGTAGTGCAAGGTGACATGTGGGTTGGCTGGGGGGCATGCCCATGGTGGATGGGCTGCCTGCGGGACATGAGCAGGGGTGCAGGGTAGTCCCCCGTGGTGTGGGCTGCCTGCAGGGGCCGTGGAGGTTGTGGAGCGTACACCTGGGAGGACCCACACGGCCAATTCACGTGTAGTACTCCCCAGAACCCCTGAAATACACATACCCTGCTGAAATCGCGTGTGCAACTTCCCGCGCACCCCTGAAATACACGTACCCTGCTGTATTTGCGTGTGGCACTTCCCGCGCACCCCTGGAATACACGTACCCTGCTGAATTTGTGTGTGGAACTTACCGCGCACCCCTGAAATACACGTACCCTGCTTGCACGGGGCCAATCGCGTGTGGAACTTCCCACGCACCCCTGAAATACACGTACCCTGCTTGCACGGGGCCAATCACGTGTGGAACTTCCCGCGCACCCCTCAAATACACGTACCCTGCTCGCACTGGGACAATAGCGTGTGGAACTTCCCGCGCACCCCTGAAATACACGTACCCTGATGAAATCGCGTGTGGAACTTCCCGCGCACCCATGGAATACACGTACCCTGCTCGCACTGGCCCATTCGCGTGTGGAACTTCCCGCGCACCCCTGAAATACATGTACCCTGATGAAATCGCGTGTGGAACTTCCCGGGCACCCATGGAATACACGTACCCTGCTCGCACTGGCCCATTCGCGTGTGGAACTTCCCGCAAACCCCTGAAATGCACGTACCCTGCTGAAATCGCTTGTGGAACTTCCCGCGCACCCCTGAAATACACGTACCCTGCTTGCACGGGGCCAATCGCGTGTGGAACTTCCCGCGCACCCCTGAAATACACGTTCCCCGCTTGGCGTTTGCTGTTTGCCAGCCAGGTGAACTGGTCCAGGGTTAGCGCAGCCCTTTGCGATGATTTAGCGATTTTTATGGCTTTTCCTTGCGCAAGGGCGTTCTTGGGGGCGTTACTGGTGCTGCTGCAGGGTCGCTGCGATTCTCTGCGCCACGGCTGGTTTGGGAGCCTAAAATCCATGAATACGCTGTGCACGGAAATCGGTTTTAGCGCACGTGCCTGGCGCAGTCAATCGCACGCGGACACTCTGCGCCAGCCGCCTGCGACACTTTTCTGCGAAATTCTATGAATTACCCTCTGTATATTTAACATGTACAAGTGTTCCCTATACGTACTAGGTTACTAAAATGGTTCCATGGACATTCATTTGAGTGTGAGGGAGTGTAGAAGGATTATGACTGTTTACATCTGAAACAATTAAACAGTAGGTTGTGGATATAAAAACAGACACAGTGTAATGTTTGAAAAAATAAATGAGGTGCTACTACTAATTACAGATTTAAGGAAGAATTTAGATATATTGTGTTTATTTATTCTGTGTATAGGTGGTGAATTTAAGTATGTACACAACCATTTCAAAACAGTGTTATAATTGTAATACAAAATGAAAATATCATACTAAAAGGGTTAGTTTGTTACATTTATAAATATGTTCTAAATGCAGTGTGAAGTTTTAGAAATGTTATATAATATGTGTAGTCATTAAACTGTGCCTGTTTTTTCATTTCATATGGTAGGTTTAAGAAAATTGTCAGTATCTTCTTAGATGTGGAGGTGACCAGAAAAGGGACGCACACCAAATTATGAAAGATGTTATGAAATGGCAATGTAGATATAATTTTTATATTTTAGAATTAATTTTGATATAGTAAAAAAAAGGTATTCCACACTGCTAAAAGTATCAGTGCTAACAGAAGTTCCTATAATCATTTGAAACTTTAACATGTTTTAAAAAATTATGTATATAATATGAAATGTCATTATGAAATTTGCATTTGTGTAGGTGGCCAAACAAATGACGCACACAGATTTTGTAATAAGTATGGAAATGGCATCTGTTAGTTTATTAGTGTCGTTTTTGCTATGCGTTAATATGTTTACTCACAACAGTTGTTATTGTCTACCTATTATTTGTAATATAGGCAAGACTATACTTTAAAAAAGATAATACTCAGAATAATGTTACACTGTTGGCATGTATTCATTATTGTTTTATTTGTAAAACTGAAGACATAGATTGGTTATATGTCCTGGTTTCCTGATGAAGTTTGCGTGAAGTAATCTGTACATTTGTTGTCTTATAATATTAAATGATGTTTGTACAACATTGTAACATATTGTTATTATTATTATTTTGGAATTTCTTAAGCGCAGACGGTCGCCTATGGGCATCTTGGCGCTGGAGAGAAGGCAAACTGTCCATAAAAGGGGTAAAGCCAACAAGGACTGATTTAGGAGAGAAAGGTCTTTATCGCTTTCCTAAAAGCTATATGGCCAGGCAATTTCTTTATATGAGGTGGCAGCTCGTTCCATGCAATAGCAGCATCCATGGAGAAAGAGCAACCTCCTATCCTTGCGTGTTTATATGGTGGTACCACAAGCAGATCGGCAGTGGTCGAGCGAAGCTGGCGGCTAGGGAGATAGTCCACAAACTTGGCATGCAAAAACTCTGCTCCCAAATTGTGTATCGCCCAATGGACGATACAAAAAGCTTTGAATCTAATACCCTGATACACTGACAGCCAGTGGAGGAGGTGCAGAACAGGGGAGATATGTGCTCCATAGGGGAAACCAGTAGCTACTCAAGCTGCCAGATTTTGTAGGCGCTGTAGTCTCTGGATGATGCCCCTCGGTTGGGCTAAATATAGAGAAATACAATAATCTAGCCGTGATAGAATAAGGGCAGCTACAACCGGGGGACGAAGATGTTCAGATATTAGAGGCAGCATGTTCTTATTATTGTCAGCTGCGATGACCAGTTTGACATACAGTAGCAACCTGACTCTCCATGGAAAGAGAAGCTGTTAGCATAACACCTAGGTTCTTTACCTTCACTGTGGGAGTAGGAAGGTTGCCCAAGGATGCTGGCCAGAAAGAAGACACCCAAAGTGACGGATCAGAGGACACCCCACCACCAGAACCTCAGTCTTATCTCCATTCAATTTGAGCCAATTGTGGTTCATCCACCTGCCCACGGCCGTCTTGCACGCACGGCGCCATCTCAGCCTGATCTAGATCTAAACAAATCAGAATCTGAGTGTCGTCGGTATACCAATAACACCTGACGTTGAAGGTGTGGATGAGACCGACTAATGCACAAATATACATGTTAAAAAGAATCTGGGATAAGGAGGAACCCTGCGGCACTCCACAGGTAAAAGGGCATGGAGTAGATAGAAAAGGAAGCATGGAGAGAGTCTGAGTGTGATCTGCCAGCAACGAGGTGAACCATTCCAGTACTTGACCAGATATACCCATCTGTGCAAGACAGGACAACAGGATGGGGTGGTCAACAGCGTCGAAGGCCGCTGATAGATCAAGTAGAATCAGGGCGCCCACCCCACTGGGGTCCACCAGCCTGGCCATATCGTCCTGGACGAAGATCAGAACATTCTCTGTGCGTCTGCATTTCTTTTTAGAATTTGTTGATGCAAAACCAAGTTCATAGTTACGTAAATGGTTAGTATAGTTAAGGTGATAATATTGGATTTTATTTTCTGATATTACACTGTAGAAGTTATTACTTTTTGAAAGTGTTATTTTGTAAAGGCTGTTTTATTGATAATGTTTTTATTTTATAAAATTGTTGACATTTTTATTGTACATGTTATGTTAGAGTATAATGTGTATATGCATATATAACGATTGGTAGATATTTAAAATAACTAAATAGAAGTTTTTTTCCCCAACAAGAAGTTTTTTTTCCTCAATAGTATTGTATAGGAGGTGCCAAGCTCGAATCACACTCCAACCGCCCATTTTGAAGTACCAGGAACGTTCCTGCTGAAATATGTGACGTATGACGAACAAAATAAACAGTAGAGAGCCGCAGTTGGGCTCTGTCCAGTAACTATCAGAAGAACAGCAACTGCTGAAGTACCAACACCTAAGAAAACCTGGACAGTAAGATACCAATTAAGAGAAAACCATATCGACACGTGAGACAGAATGACGATTGTCAGAATACAATACCGAAGAAGCTAAAAAGACATTAAAGGAAAATGAATAGTGACATCATGAGAACCCAGACTGATTCACATATAGAAGATATGACGACCAGAGAATGATGAAAAGAGACAAAACACTGTGGATAAGTGACATCCTGAGCATAAAGTGAAATAATTGATGTCAAGATGTCAGAAAGTATGTCATATGAGTGATGAAGATGTTAAGTTAGCTTAAACGTGTACATATGCAAAGTAACTGCAAGGAGCACAGAAATCATGAGGCTTGCTTATGCGTAGTAGTAATATAGATTGTGGCAAATACCACCTATACAGATATCTACCTCAAGGAGCACTTTATATAAGTATACTTTCACTATGCACAAGAGTAGAATCAATCAAAGGTTACTGAAGGTCTCAAGAGGAGAGTTTTGCAGCAAATAAATCGAGATTTAAAGACGGAGAGAAACCCAGACGAAAGTAACCATGCCAAGAAGCCAAGGTCGTATCAGCTGAAATAGACCGATAGTGGATACAATTAAGTGAAAGAAGAACAGAGTATCCTGTTCAGAAAGGTCAAAATACGCCACAGATGTCAGGCGACTGACAGAATTCAATCAAATACACGAAATTGCAGGAAGAATAAGATAATTTCCTGGTGTCGGAATCATGTGACCAGACCAGCAGGAAGGGATGAAACTTTCACACCTATGCATGGACCTTTGCCATGCACAGATGCCTTAACTTTTCCAGACCAAGAAGCAGACTCGAGATCAAGCACAAATAAATAATTGACACATGACCACTGAAGTGATGATTGATTGTAGCAATAATTTGTGGGAAGCTGGGGGTGCAGAAAAACTCCCTGTACCTGTCCGGCTAGTCTGCATGCTGCTAAGCAAGTGGAAAAGTATGAGTGGGGTTGATGCCAACCCAATCATAGTGGACCTAGTAATCTAGGGTCCTATTCTTAGTAGAACCAATGAGACGTTGTACTTTTATTGATGTTTAGTAGACATTTTGAAGGAAGGGCTTAGTTGCCCCACCTGACATTGTTTATCCAATTACCTCTCCTCGTTATCATATACACATATAGTACCTATATTAAAGTTACCTTCCTAGAACCAATCAAGTTGCATGCTAAGTTTTGAGAGTTACACGTCATTGATGATGAGTTTTTGGTATAAATACTATGTTTTTAAATAAATTAATTGGAGTTGAAGCGAGAAGGAAGATCGAGCTGTTTCACCCCGTTTATTTACTTGTCATTAAATGGGCTCCCTTTGCAAAATGAGTTGTCATTATTGATTTGGTGCAAGAGTACGAATCTGCATCCCCATCCATCTCAAGGGTGCTGCTGCTCATCTTAAAGTGCTGTTTGGAAATCCCCAGTCCTATGGGCCGGCTCGGGTCCATGGAGCACAGTATGGTTAATGAATCCAACCTGCTAGTGGTTGTGTACGAGGAATACAATCAGTAATCACTTAGTACCAATATGAAAAATATATATATATATTTTATTATGAACTACATTTTATTTTGTTTCAGAGTTGATATTATGGAAGACAGAAGAGAATATAAATAAAGGTATTTGGTAAGTTATTTGATACATTTGATATATGTGTGTGTGTGTGTGTGTGTAATGCACATATGTGTAGTTACAAAGTTGTATATTTTTTAAATATGATTTTGTATAGCTATGGCTACAGCATTTATTCAAAGAATTGCTGTTTTTTGCTTGCGCGGCTAAGGCTAGCAACAACTGGGTTGCTTTTATTCATGGCTATACTGTTTCCCCTGTTAACATTGTAACCGCAGTTACATAAAAGAAATTCAGGGGTTTGAATATGTATTGTAATATACTTTTGAAGTTTATGTTCATTTTTATTTATTTTTATAACTTAAAAGGTGTCCCTTAAAAGGATTGTTTTGGGGGATCGAACGAGGGGGTGTAATAAATGGGAGGAGAACACATAAGGATGAAACACATAACAATAGGAATTAAAATTAAAAAACAATTATTTTTATGGATTTTTTTACTTTTTTTAAAAAAAAAGGGGGACATTGGCACTTTAAAAAAACTAACAATGACAGGTAATCTGGTGTTGTGCAATTAACTTATGCCATTTGTTAAATTTGGCACCTTCCTTGACTACCCACTTGCAGCATTTTTTACCTATGACTTGCATCATGGTAATATTGGGTGTCAGTAACAGAGGAGTCTGTGTAGTGGATACCACTGCTGATGTAGAGGCTTCATTTCCAGTTGGAGTTGTTGATGCACTGGTGGATGGAGGTTCTACAGGTGGTGCTGCTCACCTTCTATACAAGGAATGTGCATGCATTTTCCTTTTTATGATGTTTGTGTGCTTTTCTATACTCATCATTCACCTCATCCCAATGAACTTGCACTAGATGGTTTATCATTATTGATGTTCCTAGGCCTTGAGATGGAACATCAGTAGGCCCACGGCATACAGTCTTGTTACAGAAGGTGCAGAGTACCTCCTCTGCATCTTTTCTTGCACAGTGTTCCTTCACTTTGAAGAAGTGCCAGCTGTCTTCTGTTTTTTTTCATTCCTGGCTGCTAGTTCCTATGTGGTGATGGATTGTCAACCCAAATGATGACGTTGTCACTACTCGTGCTCTCATGTTCAGACATGTTGGAATGTCTAAGCAGAAAGGGAAAAGGGAAACCTTAAAAAAGAAAACGCAAAAAAGAAAATGCTGCAAAAAATGAAAAGGTTTTTAAAAAAAGGAAAAAAAAAAGTTAACAAAATACACAAGTGAACAAATCACAAGACAGCGGGAAATAGGATTAAGGGGAAAGTGGGCAAAAAGGATAAGGATTTTAAAAGGCAAAGTGCCAAAAGTTCTTGCAGTTACTCAGATCAAATTTCACTAGCAAGTACAGAAAAAATGATAAATGTAAACTTCTTTTTAGTGGGTGTGGTTATTATTTGCAGCTACATACTTCCACGCCCGCTGCTTGGACAGTGTAGTATCTGCGATATTGTCATAAGGCATTGGCATAGCCACGTCAATTGATCTGCATGTGCGATTGGACAGTCCGTAAGCACAGATGACAATGACGCACAGATGCAAGGACATAGCGGTTGATATGATTGGTTGCAGTGTGGGGCACAGGGATGTGTAGCCGCGTGATTACATTTTGGCTTTTTGTTGGGTGATATTGCATGCACGGTTTATGGCAATGGCATGGGTGTAGACATGTTCATGAATCCGGTGTGCCATTGGTGCATTTGTTGAGGAGGCAACACAAGTAACCAGCAGACGATGTGATTGACCCATAAAAAGATGTGTGAAGGCACATAGCCATTTGAATGTGATTTTCAAACCGATTGGGCCTTTCACCTCCTTTGCCTTTGCAGGGACATTAAGGTGAGCAATACATTGCAACAAAACCTTTGAAATTCAAGGAAAAACCAAAAGTTTTTTTCTTCAATAGTATTGTATAGGAGGCGCCAAGCTCGATTCACACTCCAACCGCCTATTTTGAAGTACTAGGAATGTTCATGCTGAAATATGTGACGTATGATGAGCAAATAAACCAGCAGAGAGCTGCAGTTGGGCTCTGTTCAGCACCTATCAGAAGAACAGCAACTGTTGAAATACAGACACCTAAGAAAACCTGGACAGCCAGGTACCAATTAAGAGAAAACCATATCGACAAGTGAGACAGAATGACGATTGTCAGAATTCAATACCCGAAGAAGCTAAAAAGATACTAAAGGAAGATGAATGGTGACATCATAAGAACGCTGACTGACTCACATATAGAAGATATGACGACCTGTGAATGATGAAAAGAGACAAAACACCATGGATAAGTGACATCCTGAGCCTAATGTTAAATAATTGATGTCAAGATGTCAGAAATTATGCCATATGAGCGATGAAGATGTTCAATTAGTTTAAACGTGTACATATGCAAAGTATCCGCAAAGAGCACAGAAATCATGGGGCTTGCTTATGCTTAGTAGTAAGATAGATTGCAGCAAATGCCACCTATACAAATATCTACCTCAAGGAGCACTTTATATAAGTATACTTCCACTATGCACAATAGTAGAATCAATCAAAGGTTACTGAAAGTCCCAAGAGGAGAGTTTTGCAACAGACAAATCGAGAATTAAAGCCAAGGTCGTATCAGCTGAAATAGACTGACAGTGGATACAATTGAGAGAAAGAAGAACAGAGTATCCTGTTCAGAAAGGTCAAGATAATCCACAGAAGGTAGACGACTGGCAGAATTAAATAAATACACAAAATTGCATGAAGAATACGACAATTTCACAGTGTCGGAATCATGTGACCAGACCAGCAGGAAGGGATGAAACTTTGACACCTACACATGGACCTTTGCCATGCACAGATACCTTAACTTTCCCTGACCAAGAAGCAGACTCGAGGCCAAGCACAAAGAAATAATTGACACATGACCACTGAAGTGATGATTGATTGTTGCAATAATTTGAGGGAAGCTGGGGGTGCAGACAAACTCCTTGCACCTGGCTGGCTATTCTGCACACTGCTAAGCAAGTGGAAAAGTATGAGTGGGGTTGATGCCAACCCAATCATAGTGGGCCATGTAATCTAGGGTCCTATAGTTAGTAGAACCAATGAGACGTTGTACTTCTAGTGATGTTTACAGTAGCCATTTTGAAGGAAGGGCTTAGTTGCCCCACCTGACATTGTTTATCCAATTCCCTCTCCTCGTTATCATATACACACATAGTGCCTATATTAAAGTTGCTTTCCTAGAACCAATCAAGTTGCATGCTAAGTTTTGAGAGTTACACGTCATTGATGATGAGTTTTTGGTATAAATACTATGTTTTTTCTGAAACTAATTGGAGTTGAAGCGAGAAGGAAGATCGAGCCGTTGCTCCCTGTTTATTTACTTGTCATTAAATGGGCTCCCTTTGCAAAACTAGTTGTCATTATTGATTAGGTGCAAGAGGACAAATCTGCATCACCATCCATCTCAAGGGTGCTGCCGCTCATCTTAAAGTGCTGTTTGGAAATCCCCAGTCCTATGGGCCGGCTCGGGTCCATCGAGCACAGTATGGTTAATGAATCCAACCTGTTAGTGGTTGTGTACGAGGAATACAATCAGTAGTCACTTAGTACCAATATGAAAAAAAAATGTTTTTTATTTTATTATGAACTACATTTTATTTTGTTTCAGAGTTGATATTATGGAAGAAAGAAGAGGATATATATAAAGGTATTTGGTAAGTTATTTGATACATTTGATATTACACGGCCACGGTAGTGGCTGTGTAGTTATGGTTAAGTTGCTGTTTCCATAGGAAGAGCACTTTTTGGGTGGCTTATAACTTTGCTCCCGCTGGACGAATCCTCACCAAACCTTGCAAAAGAAGTATATGGGCCACTCTGAATTATTTTGCAAAGTTTGGAGATGTTTGGTCCAGGGTGGCAAAAGTTATAGGGGAGGTCCCAAAACGTCTTTTTTTTCACATAAACTGAATGGGGGAAAAACTTGGCGCACGACTACATTTCAAATCGCTGGATGGATTTTCACCAAATTTGCCGCAGGGGCAGCGGCTTGGTCCCGAAAGCGTGCTTTTGTACATTTGGTGACCTTCCGTGCAGTGCTTTTCTTTGAAATTATCAAAAAGTAGGTCTGAAAAAATTAGTGATATCTATGTCCGCTTCGCGGTCAGACTTCCCTGTTCGGTCCACGGACAATATACCGGTTGGCTAAGGGGCTGGCGTCATGACCGCGGACACGCAACGTCTCTGCCCATTGGCTGCTGTGGGAAGTGTTCTGCGTCAGATTGTTTGGATGCGCCTGACATCTTGGATCCGCTGAAAGCGGAGCAACAACCAGCGTACACATGCTCTATTTATAAAACTATTTTGCTGTGTCACAGAGCATTGGGAAAGGTTCAGACAATAAGACATGGGTGATCAATGCATTTGTTCTGGGGGTCGGTCTTCATGCTGTAGTTTCTATGGACACCTTGTACGCACAGAAAATGTGGGGTGTAATAACGAAAGCACTTCAGTCCATGCAGTGGACAGGAAACTTCTAACTGTTGAAAACACACGCGTAGTGGTAGTCAACATTGAAATTGACAACATGCCGTGATTGCATTACTTTTTCCGATGTTATTATTATATTCATTAGTATGCCGCCATGGGTGTCACATGCTACAGTGGTTGTGGCGAGGGCCTAGAGTCTTGGATGAATGGCCGTTGGCCGAAGGCCTCCCTTAAAAGACTATAGGGCCTGGCCACAACCACCGCAGCATGTTGCACCAATGGATATATCCGTAGTATTGCGTTTCGATTGGCAAATTATGGGGAGTGTGTACCATGTTGGGTGCATGGCCAAAGTCCATGCACCCAAGTCCAAAGTTATAAGTACTAGACGTGGAAGCCACTGCACACATATCCCATGTAAGATCTATGGACATACAGCTAGGAGTGAAGCCTCTGACCAGAAGCACTGAAGGATACCACACCTATAGAAAAACACCCACTACCACACATCACTGAGGTGGTTGTGGAGAGACCCTGCACTCTTGGTTGCATGGCCGAAGATTCATGCACCCAATAACACAGTTATAATCTCTTTATGATGTATTTCCTATCGCCACCTTGCATGCACAGAAAATGAGGGGTCCAATAAGGCCACTATTTCAGTCCCTCCAGTGCACAGGGAACTTGAAACTGTTGTAAGGACCCGCGTAGTGGCAGCAAACATTAAAATTGACAACATGCCGTGATTGCATTACTTTTTCATACGGCTATTATTATATTCTTTAGTATGCCGCCATGGGTGTCACATGCTACGGTGGTTGTGGCCAGGGCCTAGAGTCTTGGATGCATGGCCTTACTTCCAAAACTCTAGGCCCTGCCCACAAATACTTCAGCATGTCACACCCATGGATACCCTCTTACTAATGCCTATCGATTGCCTGGTTGTGGGGAGTGTGTGCACTCTTGCGTGCAAGGCTGAAGGCCATGTCCCCAACAACAAAGCTATAATCTTTTCACTTACAAGCCCACATGGGTTTCATGTAGTGTGGTGTTGTGGACAAGATGTGTACTTTTGAGTGCATGGTTGCAGGCTGTATGCCATACACCCAACCATGAACCCAACAGGAAACTGGTAAGCATTGGAGTTATAAGCCACTTCACAACCATATATTGAAATGTATGGCAATACACCTAAAATGTTAGGCCCTGCCCACAAACAGTGCAGCATTTCAGACCTACACAGACACCCCTAGTATTGAACATCAGGCTGGTGGCTGTGGGGAGAGTCTGCAGTCATGAGTCATGGCCAAAGGCCATGCACCCAACAGCACAGTTATATGTAGTGTACTTACAAGGTACAGTGTGTACGATATGGTGTGGTAGTGCATCACTCTGTCGGCTCTGGGGAGGGGCTGCAATCATGGGTGCATGGCCAAAGGCCATGCCCCCAAAAGTGCATTTGTTCGTAGTGTAGTTATATGTCACAATGAATGTCATATGGTGTGGTAGTAGTGGCCAGGATGCAGAGTACTTGAGCTAAGTAATAAGCACTGCAGTTGTAAGTAACTATGCATTTCAAATACTTATACCCATACATTCATAATGCTATGCCCTCAAACTCACCAGTGGCTACAAACTACTGCACCATATCAGAGCTATTGGTACACTTGTACTATGCAACATCATTAAGATGGTTGTGGTGAGGGCGTAGTGTGTACAAGTGTGTACATAGTAAAATGACAAGGCACCATCGTTCCGATATGTTGTGGTGTTTCTGGCCAGGACCCAGACTGTTGACTGCATGCCCAAAGGTGATGCACCCAAGACTGAAGTCATAAGCAGTGGAGTTGCAAGTCAATATGGGTGTGGTATAATGCACTAGTTGTGTTGACGCCCTAGTGTCTTAGCTTCATGGCTGCAGACGATGGTTCGAAAAGTAAATTTATAAGTAGCTAATTTACAAGGACCATTGTGTTGATATGCAGCGATGGTTGTGGATAGGAACTATACTCCTTGTACATTGGTCGTAAGGCGTAGGTGGTACATTACTCACCGAAGATGCAAGAGCCTGCCTACAGGCACTGCTGCATATTAGTACCATAGATTAGACATGTAGATTACCATGTGTAGAAAATGACTGCCAATATACTTACTCCTTACTTTGTACAGAATCCACATACAATTTTTAAGTGGCTATTGTACTTGGCGGAAGTATCCCTTTTTCCATTTCTGTGATAAAATAAAAAGGTGTGTTAGTGTTTGCAGTTTTTGAAAATTTACTACATTGCATAATAGACAGTTTACCTTTTTTTACCCTCATATTTAGTTTACAAACCAGTGTACTGTGCATTGCGCTCAGTTTCTGTGTATGCTCTTCTAATACTTATGTCTAGGGAACAAAATCCTTGTTGGATTAAAAAAAAACCTTTGTTTACTATGGTACTTACTACTTCCTTTTTCCTTTGCGTGTTTCCTTCATCTTTCTGATCAATGTTATGTTTGTTGCCTTCCTGCTGATTTTTAACAACAATTAGATACCTGTAGGCGTATGCTAACTGCATTTGTTTCCAACGATCTGTGGTAATCATTTATTTGTGTCATTCGTCCATCCTCTTGGGTATTTAGATACCTGTGGGTTTATTCTAACTGTTTGTAGTCTTTCACATAATTTGTTGAAAATCTTGAAGTACACATTATTTCGTAAATGTTGGCTTTAAGAACATTAAATACGCATTTGTTAGATTAGCTGGCAATCTCTACTTTAGAGAAATGGTGCTATCATTACATTCGAACCATCCACAATTCTTTTTAATGTATGCAGTGTAGTAACCTGCATTGGTTGTAGCTCCTGCGTGGTAGATTATAGCTACTGTTGTAAAGGTTTTCTTTCCAAGTGACACTTGACCCTGTGTGAATCCAGTCAGTTTGCAGTTGTTTTTGGTGCCATCTGCATTATAACGTAGAAGCATAAGTATTATGTAGGTACTATGTGATTGTATCAGTAAAGTGGAGAGATTGTCTGAATTGCAAATAGTACATAATCTGCCATGGTTTGCATTTTGTACAAGTTGCTGAAATGGAATGCTCTCACAATTTGGCATGGAAACATACACAAATCGCTCATTTGGGATTTCTCCCTGTATCAATTTGCTACAGAGAGTGCATGTATGTTTCCACATGTATGAAATTTGGAAGATTTCATTTACAGGTATGCTTTTGTTTTCCAATACTAATAGTATGTACATTATAAATTCTTGTGGATCTTCTTGTGAGTTCATAGTGAATCTCACCATTAAAGCACAATCGTGCATTTGTTGCCTTACTCCATGAACACTGCATGTGTTGTCAGGATTTCTTGTTGCATTTCTATGCAGCACTAACATTTGTAAACACATTTGGTCCGTACTGTGCAGGTAAATATTATTAACAATTGGTGGCAATTGAAATAGAATTTTCATTGCTACATTTACATAGCAACTTACCCCACTTTTCATTTACAAATTTGATTGGCCCAGCAAGTTCTGTATATGAGTGCATTTTTCGGTTTGTCGGTTGCTTCTTTGACGACGTCCCTGGATAACATTTGCTAATAGGTTGTTCTATGATTGCAGTATTTGATGAAACTTTAGCTTCTTTTCTTTTCTTTGCCGAATTTGCTCTTGAATTCTGTTGCATTTCTGTTTCATTTACTTTTCTTTTACCACGTTCTACTTTATCTGAAACAGGGTATTGTTTCAGATGAGGGGTGTACAGTGTATGCAATCTATTGTATTCTAGAATGCAAGGAATATCAGCTTTGACTTTACTTGAATCAAAGTTTATTAGCAATAGACCTTCAAGTGTATGTAAGCCTGATAATGCTACATAGCTCATGCCTTCCTTAAACACTGTTTTTCCTATATGTATCAATACTTTGTCTAGGGTAAGATCTTGGGATTTATGAATGGTAACTGCATATGCAAGAGTTAGAGAAAATTGCTCTCTACGTACATACATGTCTTTGAAGAGAAGGAATCGAGCAAGAAATCGAACGTCAAGGTTACGTTTAAGCATTACTCTACAATTTAAGGATAATTTCCAAACCAGTAGTGTTGGAGATTGAATTTTCTAAACTATTTAGTCTTGTTGTCGCTTTCTCACACATGGGTACTGTCATACCATGTACGTCTAGTTTGTCTGTGCTGCTAGTTTCTATTATTGGTTGCATTTCTTTCTTTAACATTGTTTCATTGAATTTGAAACTGCTTGCAAGAGTTGGCATTAAGGACATACAATTGACATTTTTGTGCGCTATTTCTTCCATAACATCAGTTGCACATGCATTATCGCCATAAAATGCATGTATATGCTGGTTTTTCAATACAACTTGTGCTTCTTGTGATAATTCACCAACTCTAATACCTTTTAAGATGTTGGCATAAGTGAGATCTACAGATTGCTGCATGTGCTCAGTTAATTCTCTCTATTGGAAATGTTGCCAAAGGTTAACATTACCTATGCTACCAACAGTTTTCCGGCAGAGTTTGTGGCCTAAGGTTTTAAAAATCGGTTCACCTTTCACTGGTGTCAATTGTAGAAGATCTCCGAAAAAGATAATATGTTTCCCTGCAAAGAGTTCTTCGTTGTAATTTTTAAGTACTTCTTGCAATCTGAGATGAATCAAAGCCAACATTAGGTTGGAGACCATGCTCACTTCATCTATTAGTAGCATTTTCATTTGTTTCAGTACTCTGCGTAATTCCATTGCAGCTTCTGCAGAAAGTTTGTAGTAGTCTAATTTATTTTGATGCTCTACTGGAAGCAGTAGTAATCGGTGTAAAGTGACACCGCCTATGTTGTAGGCAGCTAAACCTGTGGGGGCCGTTACAACAGCTGACAGTTTGTTGTTTGTCAATTGTTGAAGGAACTTGCTGATGATTTTGAATAAGAATGTTTTCCCTGATCCAGCTTCACCACTGACGTACAGCAGTAATTTTTGTAAATTTTGGCAGGCACATTCTTTATTTTTGTGTTGTACACTATGTACAATTTGTTTTGTTATGTCTTCAAAAATGATGCGCTGATCGTTGTTAAGTTTTGCTTGTTGTACTGTTAAGTCTTCTGTATCTTCTTGATACTGATACATGGTGTTTTCTACTTCTGCCATAGCTACGTCAGCCTCATTTGCTATTAGTGGTTGTCCTAGTGGTTGTTGACTTCCTGTTACAGAAGGTTGACTACTGTCGGAAGAGTCCCTATCTAGTTGGGCCTGAAGTCTTCTTCATGTTGCTGCTCATTGTGTAACATTGTTTTGTACTGTGTAAAGTTCACATCGGTGATAGTGCTTTAATTTGCTTTGAAAGCATCTTCATAGCAGTCATTGTTATCTAGTTTGTCTTCCTCTTTTCTCCATGGTTTAAAAAGTTGTAACAGAGACATGTAATATAGTTCTTTCTGTTGAGGAGTTTTTAATGACAATTTTACATGATTAATTAAGCTTCGTTTGGTAAGTTTCACTAAGCTCCCTTCACAATCACTCACTCTATATCTACATTTGCTTTCATCGTGTTTTACATTATTTTTGTATGCAAAGGTTTGAGCTATGTGGTATAGACACATGATTTCCAGAGTGCTACTCCAGTTAGGATAGTATGTGTCCAGTAAATTGTTTTTTAGAATGTCTTGGCTGTTGGGATCATTTCTGGCAATTCTTTCTATGTCCTCATATGATTTTAGCACTCTTTTTCTAGATTTTGCAGGACCAAGAATGAGCCATATCATGTTGTCTGATGTTACATACAAAGCAGTGCCGGTTAAACTATCTGCTGCTTCATAGGCCCCACATTCTTTATGAGAGAGTATTTTTATGCCTAGGCTGTACAATTTCTGTGATAATGTTTTGTCTGATGCTAGGTCATCCCAGATGTCTTGAAGCTCTGTTTCTCCTGCTTTTGTTAAGTAGGCTGTAACATATTGTGCAACAGCAGTTGAATTTTCTGCAATGTACTGCACATCTATGTTTGCATTCCATAAGAGGGCAATGAATGCATTGTAATCATTGATATATTTTGATTCTTCCCTTCTTTTTATGTAATATGTGTTCTTAGATGATTTACCTTTAACACTATGTCAAACTGAAGACATGAAGTTGTTTACTTCACCTGTTTCTGTAACTGGTCTAGGGAAACCAAAGCGGCATTTGGTGTAGTATTTACCTTTGTTTTTGTATTTGTGGTGACAATATTTGCCACATTTGTGTCTTTGAAATTGTAAAATATGCCCATGTTGCTCACTATGTGTCTGTTGTGAAGGGATTTCGCATGTGACATATTTTGGGATAAACTGCAAAACAGTGCTATCACTGTCATGGCCAAATTTCGGTGCACCTTTGATCCAAAACAGCATGTGAATATGTGGTGCTCCTCTCGCTTGATGTTCTTTTCTCCAAAAGAAGTGCTGCACTTCTCCAAGGGGAGGAACAGTTTTATTGCAAATAAAGTGTAGCATGGCAATGAAACGATGATGGAAATATCTTGAGACATTAACTGGATCTAGAGAGCAAAGTTCTCCAGGTGTTACTATATCTGTGTTGTTTTTGTTGCTGTTTGCTATGCATAGGAACTCATGTAAATCTTCCCATGCATATTCTGCACAACTTAGCTTAACAAACCAAGTCGGTGGTCCAAGGTTTCTGATCATGCAACGCACGTCTCTGTGCCGTCTGAACCAGTATTCCTTTGTACCACACATGTTTGCAAACAAATGTGTTATACTTGATTGTAAAACCTCATCTTTTTCCTGTACTTTTTGTATTAACTGCGTAGCTGACATATTTTGAAAGTGGGTTCCACATTTAAGAATGTGTGCAACTCCATAACATAGTGTTGCGAATTCACTTTCATAGAGTAGGTGGAATAAGTATTCCACATTTTGTCTAAATCTGGGATCTTGCGAATACATTCGTAATGAGCGGTATTCTGATGCCCCAATCTGAGTGGGTCTATCATCGTATCTTCCACCTTTGCCAGTAGGAAATAGCAGTGGAAATGCACATGCTTCTATTCTTTTTTCCCAAATACTCATTGGTGACCCTTTGGTTTGTCTCATTTGGTAAGTTTCTAGTGCATCATCTATGTTTTCATTGGAATGCAATGGATGAATTGTGTAATGGTCCAAAAGAGTGCATACTGTAGCTGGATCCAGAAGTTTGAATTGTCCCGTTTCTGATGGCTCTTGAATTATTTCAGTTGTTTCCCTTAAGCTTTCATCAATATTTATTTCCTTGTAGTACTCATTGTTGTCTTTTAGATATTGCAATGCTTCTCTAACTTTGTGTAAGTCCATTCATTGTTCCCTTTTTTTTTTGTCCTTTGTTGGTACTCCATTTACCAAGACTATTAAAGAATGCTCTATTGAACGTTCCACTCCTAGAGTGGGTACATTTTCCGTTAGATCTAATGGCAAATAAACTACTTTGCCACAAATGCCTTTCACCAATTCAGATGAAGGTAATTTAGCTGTTTTTGGATGAAGGTGTATAATTGCTTGAAATGGGTGAACTGTGTGAACTATTATGCTCTCATACAAATTGAGCTGTTGCAGGATTTTTGGCAATGGAAACAATTCCAAATTATTTGTAATAGCATGTGAAGGAGTTTGGTTGTTGTCTAATTTTGTAGTATAGTAACTGCAACATATTAGGCGTTCAGTTAGTTCATATTTGTTTTCAGCTAAATGGTACAGAGCTAATTCAAACCATTTAGAGTCTTCATTGTCTTTTATTTTGTATGCTATGTCCACATTTTTGTGTTCCTTTTGTAAAACGTTCTGCGGCAACACACACACACATGGTTTGGTACTTCAGCCGATGACCATTTAAATTTCACTATTTCTTTTCTGTATGTGTGTAATAGGAGGTTGCTATGTGGAGAATTGGTGCTACTATGTTCTAAAACTGTTGCATTTTGTAAGTGGCTCTCACTTCCAAAATACTTTTTCTGAATACAGTCAATTTCTTCTTGTAAGTATTTGGGTGTACCTTGCAGAAGAGTGGTATTTAAATTGCCTAATTCTGAAGCTGGACTTTTTGCATAGTATTTTTTATAAACAAGATTTCTTACATTGGAATGATGTATTGAAATTCTTTTGATATCATGGAAGGTATGTTTGCAAATAGGCCCAGAATGCAGGCTAATGAATGTCCTTTTAGTCCTGTGTATTTCCGCACTGGACAAATATCCATATTTTGCAGCACTTTCATTTTACTTTTGTCATTACCTTTTACAAATTGATTGAGGAACTGACGTAAATATTTGAAAGCTTTGTTTGGAATGGCATACATTGATGTGCACAGCCATTTGTATACTGGACGGTGTGGTTCTGCTAAATCGAGAGGTAATTCTGAGTTTCCAGGGGATAGTTTTGTAAGCAGTGTTTCTTGTTCCATGATGGTAGTATTGATTTTCTCATACCCTCATCCACTGATATGGATGGCAATTGTGTTTGTTTGATTTTGTTTGTATGCTTCCTCGTTAAAATATGGTTCTGTGGTTGTTGTGTGACTCAATTCACCACCACAAACATGTAAGAAATTATTTTTGTTCACATTCTGTTTAATGCTGAATTACTTTTGTAGTTTGGTACTTAGTTTTGTTAGTGCTTTCATCCTATTTAACACTAATATAAACAACTTCCTTTTGAGAAGGATTGCACTGACCACGAGAGCTTGTAGGATTAACTTTCTATGGTAGGTTTTAAGGGGTGAGGATGATTTTGGTCCGCTTCATAGAAGATTCTGAAGTACTCTATGATGAAACATTTTTGATAAAATACTTTTTTTCCTATGGGTTCTTGTGACACTATCAGGATTATTAGGAGCATTGTTAGCTGTACTGGTAGCCATTTTCTTGCCACATTTTTGTGTTTTGTGACACATTTTGATGGAGGAGGTAAACTTTCGGTAGTTGAGACATCCTTTGTTTTGCTAACAAACTGCATTAGCTGGTTTGTTCCAAGATTCCCTACAAACTCTACAACAGGTGGATGCTTACATTGTGCACTTTTATTTGTATTTGCTCTACTTCTGCGTTCCTTTCTACGGAGTTGTTTTTTGGTAGGCATTCTTTGGTGTCTGTTGAAAAAAAAGGTATACTTTGGTCTGTTGCCCAATGTATGTGTGCTGTGTGCATGTGTGCATCAGTCTGATGGGGAAGCATTGAACTCTTGCAATGATTTGGTAAGGCTACTTTACTGTTTGTATACTACTACAATGTGCTTTAGATCAGAGTACAAAATGGGCTACTTGTGACGAGAACCATTATTAATAAACGAAATGCCATAAACTTGCAACAGCAACTTCTTTCCTAAATCTAACCTTCTAAGGATTATGTATGTTATTTGAGTTCCAAACCATTATGCCTGTTATTGTTTGTTCAATAAATGGATATTTGTAGGTAGAATGGTTTAGAAATCAATGTTTGCTTTGGTGCCCAAAATAAGCAAATTACCCGCGCAGCCTCTTTGAGGAGTCATTACACTATAAAGGTAGTACTGTGCTTACTTTTTTTTGCAAGATGACCAGGTTTCTTCGGATATGTCGTCTGCAGTGTAGATGCTGTTGATTCTCAGGAGAGTAGTCTTCACTGCGATTGAAAAAAACAAAATCAATTACTTTGTGTGTTTACACCAGTGATGATACTGCACATATTAATTGTGCTTCTTTCGTCAGAGCATTTTACTTTCATATTTCAACCCAGTGCTTGTGTGTACTTCACTTCACTTTGTGCAGTGTTTGAATGGTATTTGCAATATGGTATTTGGAAGTCCTTCAAAATTGCTAACAATTTTAAGGTTATGGAAATGCCTTGTTTTTTACAAGGTGCACTATGCATAGGAGAAAGGTTTGTAAGCGATAGGGCACAGTAGTAGATGGGGAAACATTTTCTACTTGCAAACTAAAAGCATGATGCTGACACATCGGGAGACCCTCAGAGGGAGATGTCACCACAGCAATCGGGAGCGCTTACTTTTCTCATACGATTACATTGCAAGTAGCATTACTGTAGTCCGTACACAGTACACAACTCCAACATTTCCACATACACAATTGAGTTCCGCCCTAAATAGGCATGCTTGCAACATATGTACAGGTTATGCAGAAGACAGTAAGCAGTTGTGCGGTTTGTCAATGACAAATCGGACGTCCTGCACTTAAAATGGGGTGCGTTCATATGTATTGCCTATGAACATTTAGCAGCATTATTTTGTCTAAATTAAATCATAAGGGTTGCACATGTTCTCTGATTAAAATATACATACCTGTACTCTATACTCATGCACGTGCGCATGCATGGAGCTGTACGTAGAAATTCGCAGTACTTGCACAGTAGTTTGTGAAGTAGGTGCTTTGCAGTGATATGCGACTTCCATTCAGAATCATCGACAGTAATTTTGAAGTGCGCAATGTTGATGACAGAGTTAGATTTAGCAATGTTTAATGTGATTGGTGGATGGTTGTGCAACTGCTTAGTTGTGTCCAATGAGGGACTCGATTTGTTACCGCTGTGGAAAGGGTGGAAGGACTGGGTAAGAGTTCCGTGCCGCACCAGGCAACGCTTGTCCGCAGGTAGGGCGTGTCACATACAGGTTTCTACAGCTAATCCTGCATGGAAAGGGAACTGTAGGCATCAGCCAATCAGATGTTCACATTACTCTTTTGTGTCGAAAGACGGTGCGCACACTGAAGATGGCAGAGGTGGAGAGGGTCAGGGTTTTGGTGCTTTGAGACATTTTTGTGCATGGTTTACAACACTATGCCGAGAGTAGTCCTGTGGCATACCATTTCGATGTCAGAGGAGTGGAGGTCGTGTCGAGCGCACACCCTGATGCCAATGCTGCAGCAATTCTGCAGGTTTGCAGAGACATGCGTACAATGACCACTCCTCATGTGGTAATTTTGCACTACGGTGCTTGCCATTTGAGATACGTGAGTTCACGTACTTTGTTGGCAGATTTGGCACAGTTGGTTGAACCAGTCATGACCATCTTCCCAACAATGAAAGTCATTTTTTCTGCTTTACTCCCTAGAGTAAAATGGGTCAACAATTCTGTTTTCTGTCCGGATCAAAGCATTGGGAGGTGTATCATCAATTGCGGCATGCGTGTATTCATGCTACGAGTTGATATGTTTTTCTGCAGCCCGATAACATTGCTCCAAGCAATGCAGATTATTTTAAAGCAGATGGAGTTGCGCTACATTCTTTGGGAAATGCAATGTTCTTTTGGAATTTAAGGCTTGCTTTAGAGAAGGTTCTGTAATGGTTGTAGGAGCAAAGCAAGGACTTAAATACAAAAAAATAAATAGAATAACAGATGTCTGTACAATATCTGGCCAAAAACAAAACAACGGTTCTTTTCAGAGCCCACCATAAAGGGGAAAAGGGGGAATATTACTTTAATGTACCGCTCTGATCCTATACATGTCCGCGAACATGGCGGTAGTTTGCAGCCAGCGCATATCACCACCGGGAATTCCGGGGTGGAGACGCATGCAAATAAGAATGAGCGGAGCTAGGGATTGGTCCATAAAGTTCAGTAGGTGTGTTCTGACTGGCGCATTTTAGTAAGACTGCCTTCTCCCTGACAGAAGACCACACAGCCATGGCTTTCCATGCTCCAAAACAGATTATCTGTATTTTGGGTGACTCATGGATACATTGGTTGGAGATGCATGCAGAAAGCTCAGTTTATCTGCAGATCTCGGATTTCCTCATGTGGAAGTGCACTGGCATGGCGTGCGTGGCATGAGGTGGCTGGACTTGGAACCTCTCTGTGTTACTTTACTGACAGAGCGTCCTCCAGATATACTGATCATTCATTGCGGAGGAAACAGTTTAGGCCATGTCTCTGGAATTTCTTTGCAATTTGCAATGAAGAAAGGACTTGCAAAACTCATGGACATGTTTCCAAATTCGCAAATACTTTTTTCCCTTATTGCGCAAAGACAAATAGGGCTGCGTTCTTCTGTTTTTGGTCCAAAAATGGAGAAAGCAAGACACAATGTGAATAAGGCTGTTTGTGCCTTTTTAAGAGATGTTGGCATGTCCTCTTTTCACAATGAAAACATTTTGTTTCGCAGCTCTTTCATTTTCCGCAGAGATGGAGTCCACCTCACATATGCTGGCAATCAGATTTTTCTTCGCAATGTACAAAATGCATTGCGACCTCTTTTGAATTCACACTAGCCTACTGACAATCCGTTTTCTCCAATCCACAGTTTTTGACCCACACAACACACCACCAAAAGGCTCTTTTCAGAGCCACCACTTACTCCCAGCGTACACTTCATTGTGTTTGCTCCACTTGCACCCTCCCTTTTTTCCCCTACGACTGTCCGCAAACTTTTCCACAACTCTGCGGGGGTCTACAACCGTCATTTCATAGTTCTATTGTTAAACTGAGAAAGGCGGCTCTGAAAAGAGCCTTTTCTGTAATTTTTGTTGTTTTCACATTTATTGTTTCACAGCACACGACACACTAGGGGAAGAGGACAAAGGAGGATAAGGAAGGGACACCAGCCATGGGGATAAGAAAGGGCAAGTGAAGAGAGAAAGATGTAGAGTGAGCTTCATTTAGGTAAGGAGCAGATCTTCTGGTGCTCTTTGACTGCAGCCTCAAAAGCACTTCGAAAACTCTCCCCCCCTGAAGAGTACTGCATCACAATACGTACACACTACTGTCACCTTTGAAAGGTAAGGGTCAACAGCATTGCGAATGGCTTGCGAGGCAGCTGGAGGGAGGCGCTCCGCCACAGGAGTGTCTCTTGTGGTAGGAGGATCAGACACGGAGGATGCTATGGAGGAACTCAATTGACTACACTCTTCACATGGCACCACCTTGCGAATGTCTGCAGTGTGGAACGAAGTGAGGTTTCGCTTCATGGTCGTCGCACCAAAGCTGTACACACCAAGTCTCCCGCGACTCAGCACCACCTCACACTGGTAACACTTCACCAGGTTTGCACATGCTTTTGGTACGTTCCCATAAACCGAAAACAACCGCCAGACCCACAACTCCCGGCGAGTGCTCCTAGTGCGGAGTTCCTCCATTTCATTCTCTTGCTCCTCTTCTACCTCGCTCTCTACATCCTCATCTGTATATCTCTCTGCAGGCCCTTGGGGAGGTGGTGGTAGTGGCAGGTTTGGGGGTGGTGCAGAGGCTAATGACCCAACAGCAGCCATGGAAGCCATACCATTAGTTTCCTTTTGGTCACTACAGCAGCAAAGGCAGTACACCTCAATCTGCTATAGCTAGAAGTACAATGAAGATGCACTCGGGGGCGTGGCCATTTGTAGGGGTGGAGGGGTGTACCTTGTGACTGTCTTATTCTCTGCAAAGCGGTACACAAATTTTACACACCAAGTCCTCAGGTCAGCTATTGTCTGGGATATGTGAAATTACATTTTTACACTCTACAGTACTTTGCCTTGTGTCCACAAGTTCTTTTGTACAGCTGCAGAAGCATACAAACTGTGCAAATTAGTCCACATGCTCAGCGTGGGTGCCGGACATGATGACGTCCTCAACACATCCACGCCAGAAATGGGACTCTGCAGGACAGCAAATGCAGATTACCCAACGTGCGCATGCGCGCATGTGTCCTACAGACAGTGTGTGGGTTCTCCAACTAATTCAAAGTGTGACACACGTGAGACAGACAGTTAGGGACAGGCGCAATGTTCGATATACTTACGGTTGTACTGCGCATGTGCACAAATGATATGTTCACTGTACGGACAGTTCCAGTGTCCTTAGGACAACTCCATTTTGTTTGCCTACGAACTTGCCAGCCACTGCCCCTGTTCTATGGATGGCACCATTTTGGCTGCACCCGATACGGACAGGTATACTGTCCTTCACACACTCCCATTTTGCTCATTAACACCCATTCCGGACATCTGGTATGTTCTACGAACATGTTTCATCTCGTTTGCAAGCGGTACAGCGAGGTATAATGTCCTTAGGATGCCCCTATCTGTTTATGTACGCACATCTTCTACAGATGGTGCAGTCAACCATCAAGTCTATCTTCCTTGACATTAGTAAGGGTAGGTGTACTGCCTTCTTAGCACCCACATTCCATTCCTTGCGGATAGGTGGAACAGGCACGCTGTTTGTGAACATTTTACGTCTGTTAAAAAAAAATATTTACTCTAACTCTTTCACTACAACTACTGTACAAAAAACATTCCAAACACACACACTTCAGTCCAAAGAAATAGCGGGGGAAGCAAACACTGACACAAATATGGGGGAATAAGGATTCAACACGGGCTGGTTATGAGGAGAAGATTTGCGAGGGGAAGAAGGGATGGATATTTCGTTAAAACGTCTATTTTCCTCTTGAAGGTTTGGGGAAGGTTCAGTAGGGAATGGAGAAGCACGGCAGGTACAGGTGGGGCAATGGTAACAAACTTTTCCTCTCACACAGTCCTCCACAAACTCCTGCAAACTTTTAGAATTTTCGTTCAATATGTCCATTTTCTGCTCAATCCTTTTTATCCTGTCTTCTTCTGTCTCATTTGTTGCCCATTCTGCTTTTCTTTCCTGGTCTGTTAAAAGAAAATATACATATTGTCGGGGTGATTCTCCCGGGGCCAGCAGAGCCGTCCGCGGACTTCCGGGCTGGTGAGGCCCCAACTCCTCCCGTGTCCCCAAAAGGAGTATGAGACACAGACAAGAAGCAAGGCGAGTACTGCTGTTTATTATAATTACGGCAGGGATGGGTCTCGGCTTGTATGCATCCAATGAGACTCTCGTTGTTAGTGGGGCTCGCAGGCCCTTTTTACAGCAGTATGACACGCTACTCGCGTCACCTGGGAAAAATCGTCACAAAACCTATCGCCACTCTGGATTGGGTCCCCGAGTGGTAGGGTCAGTATATGTCCCCTATGGGAAGAAATGTTATTGGGTAAGGATGGATCAGGTGGTACACTTGGGCCCATGGTGATTGGCTAAGAGTACTGGCGTTAGTAGTAGGCCCCCCTGTATTCTGATTGGTTCTCCCACGAGCCCCCAAGCCTGGGACCATCATCGTTCCCAGCTCGCGGTGAACCTGTCATTAGCAACAATGTGCAACTATGTGTTTGTGCGGACAACGGACAGGTCTGCTCATGGGCTTGTGAGCGGGTCTTTCCCATCACTGTAGGTGTCCATCTTGCTGCTTCGTTGTTGCAACCTGTGTCCCAAACGTGGGACCCTGGTGACTGTCTGTCTCGTGAGTTTGGCACCTTGTCAGTTCGGCCTGGTCACGTGTGGAGAGACCGTAGCTGGAGCAGAATTATGAGCATTAGTTTTTGTATTTTGCCTCTGAGGGCTTGGCACTTACAGGTGTAACCTTGACGCTGGGCTTGCGGCATGCGAGTTGCAACATTGTGTCCTTGGCTGTGAGCTCTCGGTGGAGGCTCGTTCTTCACGGTCAGCACTTGTACTCTTGTCGCTGAGAGGATTTTCATGGCGAGGCTCCTGTCTGGGACTCTTGCTTGCGGCCTACTCAGGCCTGGTTCATGGGTGGCGGTACATAATCCATGGTATGGAGGTCGCGGGGCGACAGAGTGTCACAAGCAGCAGTAGATATACATGGTGATGTCGTCATAGGGATGGGTGGCGGGGAAAAGCATCAGCAAGCATGTACGCAAGCTCTTCATGCGTCTTGCATTTCTGTGGAGCTGTAGAAGACCTATGTAAAAATAACAACAATGCACGTCAGTGGGTGTGTCAGTCCCCTACGTCAAAGCACTAAGTATTTTCTCCGTGTAGGTTGGTGTGTGAGTGACCAGTGTGCACGGTGGCACGTGTGTTCTTGTCTGTTGGCTATGTCGTCATGACATCTCTAATGATGTGAATACTTATGGCTGTTGTTCTAGTCGAGCTGGTCCATGTTGCAGGCGGCGGCTTGAGCCTGTTGCGCTGGTGGACACACTCCTCTTATGTTTATGTTTCTGAACCAGGGTATTTTGTCATCTGGTAGGTAAATGAACTCTTCCCGTGGGGGATGCCTGAGTGGTGATCCCCTAGGCCATGGTCTGGATGAGATTGGGGGAAGGGTTTTATCCCATTCTCCTATTCAGTCCCCCCTCTGGTCGACTTGTTGACCACAAAATCATCCTTTCCATTATCTCCTTTCACTCTCCATACTTTCGTTATTCCGGCCAGGTGTCCATAGTGGTTGACATGATCTTCAAATGACCAATACATATAAACACAGCCGCCGCCTGGTTTTCAATAGACCCATCTTCCAACATAGCTCCTCGGGTTCCTTGGGTTCTCCACTTTCACAGATGATGGGTCTATGTGAGTGTCCAATATTTGCTTGCGCAGTCTCTCACGTTCATGTATGTTCATGTCTGTGTGCTTGTCATCTTCAGCTGGTAGTAGTGCATGCATGCCGACCATCACCATCATTTCATTCGTTGTACGTGCTTTTCTAGCTTTCCAGAACTTTATTACAATCAACACAGCTGTCGCCAGTATTAAGCATCCTACTATTAGCTTCAGCCCATCTGACAGCCATGAAGGCATCCATTACCATAAAAATGAATACCAGCTGCATCTTTCTCTACTCCTTTACTTTCTTCCACCATTTTGCAGTGCATCAGAGCAAGTTGTGATACTGCTTCAGTAAGTGTTACATTCTCTGTGTCATTAGCAGGGTGGAATGTGCAACATGAGTGTCCTATTTTTGCACAAACCCCTCCTTCCATTGCCGTGAGAAGGTTTAGCACATACCTGTTTTGCAGTGCTACCATTCTAACTGCTCTCAGTTCTTCTTTTATCACATTTAAACCATTGACAGTTGAGTTTATAGTCATCATCAGCTCCCATCTAGTGATCTGTAACCATTTTGCATTTGAATATGCCTGCAGTCCTGGGTGTATTATGGATGAAAAGAACATTGCTGCTCTGCTAAATAGCCTGTGTTCTGGTTTGATGGAGGTGAGAGCTGTTTCCGATCTTCCCCACAGGTAGTTTCCCATCAGGGGTTCTCCTTGTCTTTTCACTCTTGGCAAAACGTTGTTGTTGTTGTTCTCATCTCATTCTTCTGATTGTACAGACCTTTTCCTCCTTTTGTTCCCTTTGTACATCTGAGGGAAGTTGGCCATGTTGACATATTTCTGAGGCACAACCAGGGATGGCACATTGATGTGCACCATAGTGCATATTCCATTCCATAATGGAGGCAAGGTGCGTTATGCCTTATCGCCGCAGGCCCAATAGTGCTCCATTAGAACTGCTGTGCCGGCACCCCCCTCTGGTATCTCTATCGTTCTCTCACAGTTGGTGTTATATCCCAGATCCACATCGCTGTTGTGTTGATAGCACAGTGTGGGTGCAGTTAGCAGTAGTATATTAATTGGATCTTCGTCCTTCTTCAGCCACGTCAGCATCGGTACATATTTGACCCACATCATCAAACATCTGTCGTTGTGCTCTTTTATAGAGTTAATATTTTCTCATGTTATCATATTACTCCCAGCCACTCCTGTTTCCCATCCGTCATTCGTATATATTTTCCCAGTTATTGTTATTGGAGGTCTTTTCCAACACCCTTGTTCACCAGCAATTTCGCTGGCATACCAATCACACGGCAGGTATTGTAACGTTACTTTCTTGGTTTCTCGTTTTTCGGGACCATCCGTCATATATTTGAAACCTTCAGTACGTAGGCTCCTTTTATGGTACATCAGATATGTTTTGAGGAAATTATTTTCGCATGGATATGTGTCCCTCGTTTTCCATTGAAGTGTCACCACTGTCCCTTGAAATCGTCCTTTCGTTTGGAATAGTGCCAAATACATCAGACATTCTACTGTGTTTGCTGATACTTCAGTAGCTACAAATGTTCTTGATGCGCTCATAGCATATGGGATCAACAAGCACACATAGCAGTTGTCCCCAGTTGTCTGCTTACCAATTTTGGTCATGTGCTGATACCACATGTTGTTCGAGACATGTGCTGAATCTGTGAGGTATGTGTCAATTCCCCTATCTTCTCCATATGTGTTGCATTTAACCCTATGTTCTTTACTTCTGGGTTGCTTGTACCACCTGACACCGTACCTGTTGCAGCCATGGGAGGGGGTAAGTTAGTTTTGGGTACAGCCATCATATCGTAAGCATAGTGTTTCTGCCAGACAGAGGCAGCCAATAGACCAGTGACAACCAGCACACCTATGAACTTTATTACAATAGCTAATCTCAGTGGCATTTTTGCTCTTACCTTTGCTGCGGTCATGCAGCTTCTTCTTGTGATGTTAAAGATGCCTGCCTGAAAATTCTGTAAATATGCGTTATTTGGTAAGTTTTCTTTTTAATCAAGCTCTGCCTATCAGATAGTCATTTAGTGCCCAGGCAAAAAAGCTGCTCCCACGTTAATCTCAGCAACCTATCTCTCAGAGCTGGTAAGTGCTCGTGGAGATGTGGGAATGATTGTTCTATGGCCAAAATGAACGTGTTGTAGTACACGCGTACCCTTCTCTTTTTGAGATACTTCGGTCTCTTTATATGGTATACTAATTGGTGTGACAGGGCCTCAGGGATGTCATCATCTGTGGGTAGCATTTACTCCTGTTCAGAAAATGACTTTAGTCACTTCACTATTTATACAGCACAGTAATATGCGGTACCTGCATGTGCGAGACAAAAAGAGAGCATACATATGTTTATATGTGTGTGCAGCATTCAGGTTAGACAATATCCTTTATTCGGTGATGGCATGGACGGGGTAGGGCGGGGCAGAGGTTTGTTTTCTTTGAGATCTCGTGACCATGGGGTGAGCAATGGGCGTAGTCTATGGCTGTGTCTGTTGCTGTGGAGGGGTCAGGGGCAGTGTCACAATTGTCCTTTATTGTTGTTGCTGTGTCTTTGTCATCGTTGGTATTGTTGATGCTGTTGTTGTTGTGGTGGCCCTGTCGTCAACACGAGGGCGGGTCTGGCCTTTGTAGGGCTCGATGTCATGGAGGTGGTTCCAGACTCTCTTGTCAGCTAGTTTAACAGCTCTTGCAGCCAGTGCTTCCACCAAGTGGGGCCCCGTGAACCTGGGGCTGTTCCACTTTCTGTTGAAATTGCGGAGGAGAACGTTGTCTCCTTCGCAATAGTCCACTGTTTTTGCTGCTCTTGTTCCTTGTTTGTTTCTCCTGGTTGGGTGATCTTCGACCTGCCACGCGTGCGCTCGAGCTGTTGAGAGATAAAGGCAACACTACTAATCAAGGAAGATACGTATTCGTACATTTCATCACCAAAAACATTTGCAGAGCTGTCATAGTCGGTGAAGGTCCTTGACGCTGGTGTTAATGGAAGGCGCATCCGATGTCCAATTACCACCTCGTGGGGAGTGAGGTGGTGGTCAGATCCTGGCCTATTCCTCAGCTCAAACAGAGCTAAGGGGAGGCAGTACAACCAGCTTTTCTTAGTTGTCTGCTGTATTTTGGCAATCTCTTCTTTTATCAAGCCGTTCAGGAATTCACAGACACGTTGGCATGCGAGTGGTATGCGCATGCGAACTTATGTTTTATGCCAAGCATTGCAGTTATGTGCTCGAACATTTCATTAGCAAAGTGTGGGCCATTTTCTGACCGCAACACTTCGCACACTCCCCACCCCGGAAAAACTTCCCTCATCAATAATGTAGCTGCTCTGAATGCGTATGCGTGAGAGCAGGGTCCAGCATTAATTCACCTTGAAAATGGGCACACCACTATAATCATATATCTTTGTCCTTGACATACATTGATCATGTCAACGTAGGCAATGTGTAAGTACAGGAAGGGTCCTTCTGGCCGGGGAATAGTACCTTTTATCACTTGCAGCATGTGACCGGAGGTAAACTGTTGGCACTTTAGCCAATTGCTGATAAATGTTGCAACATGTGAATTTAGCTCAGGACAGAACTAGGCCTCCTTAATTCGTGCTGCAATCACTTCCTTCCCTGTGTTTGCTGGATGGAGTAGCTGAGCTAGGGCTGTTTTCAACAGTGCTAGTTGCATGACTACCTTTCCTGTATTACTCTGACGCCACAATGCATCAGTGGGAGACATTGTGTATCCTCTTTTTACCCATAGCTCCTTTGCTGCCTGTAATTCCAGTATCTGCGTTTAAGGGATGTGTGTGTGCCCATCATTCATCAACATTTGTCTCGCTCCCACCCTCTCCCCATCTTTTCCTTTTTCTGGGGGGTTCCAAAAATACACAGCATGCTTAGCATGTGCGTCTGCCGTTTCGTTACCTTTTGAGATGGGGTCCTCCCCGTTGGTGTGAGCCTGACACTTTACCAGGGTTATCTCTTTCGGGTCATCAATTACTTCAATTAGTTCTGCAAGTAGTAGGGCATGTTGTACTGGCGTACCATCTGTTCTTCTGAACCCTCCCCTTTGCCATTTTATTAAACCTGAGTGTACTGTTGACTTGACGTATGCACTGTCAGAATAAATTGTCACTCTTTTATCAGAGCTCTCTTTTAATGCCGAGTAATGTTGTGGTAGTTGAACACACCTTACTGGCAGATACATCCAGTCTTCTGTTAACTTAACCACTGCTGCTCCTGTCCTCCTAACACCATCGCTTTGGTCGATCGTTGATGACCCATCAATGTACATTATTTCTCCCCCTGCTAGCGCATTTAGCTTAACTTTTCTTGTGCTGGAGTAAAGTTCAATGGATTGTGTGCTGTCATGAGCATAGTCACCATCCTCAATTATCTCAGCTATGAATCTTTCTGGGTTTACATTGCTGCACCTTAAAATTGTCAACTCTGGCCTGGAGAGAATTATTTCATAACCTGATGCTCTCTGGGTGGTCAGTGTGGATTTAGGCTTGTTCAAGATGGCAAAGAGGGCATGTTCTATGAACAGTGTGGTAGGGCACCCCATTGTTATCGATGAAGATTTTTCCACCGCAAAAGCTGCGGCGGCCAGGCTTTGTTCGCAAGGGAAGTGACCTAACATTACAGGGTCCAAGTGTCCACTGTAGAAAGCCACAGGCTTGTGTCCCATGCTTGTTTTCTGCATCAGCACTGCCTTCATTACTGCTGAGTCGCAATGTAAAAAAATGAAAAATTGGTGTTCATAGTTTGGAGTGGCTAGCACAGGTGCTGTAGATATGGCGTGTTTCAATTCATCAAACGCCTCTTTCATTTCTCTTGTCCCCCCCAACTTTTTGTATCCTTTGTGTGCTTCTCTGAGTGCTTTGAGTAGGGGTCCTATGTATGAACTGTAGTCAAAAACCCATGCCCTGCAGTTGATGCATAGGCCCAGAAATTGCTGTAGTTCGCTCACTGTCTGTGGTTGTGGTGTGTTGGTTATGGCTTGTGCTCTTTGTGGTGCAATGTTTCTTCCATGCTGAGAGATAAGTTGGCCGATGTAGAGTACCTGTTCCTGACAGTACTGTAACTTTTCTTTGTCCACCTTATACCCCTTCTCAGCTAACGCTGTGAGCATCTTTACTGAGTCCTTTCTACACCTCTCTTCAGTGGTGCTGCAAATGATGATGTCATCAAAATATTGCAGCACCGTGCTCACCATCTCAATGTTTCCCAAATCCATCTCTATTACTCTGTTGAAGATGGATGGTGACTCACAGTACCGTTGAGGCAATCTGGTATGTTTCTATTTTGTGTTCCTGTATGTGAAGCTTGTCAAGTCTTTTGAATCTGGGTGCAGAGCTATCAAGAAAAATGCATTTTTGAGGTCAGTCACGGTAAACCGTGATGCCTCGCTGGTATTCCACATAGTATGGTAGCTGGGTTTGCTGCTATGGGGTACTCTGCCTCTACAATGTAATTCAAGGGCCTAAGATCCTGTATGAAATGCCAAGACCCTCCTTTCGCTTTGTGCACTGGGTACACAGCCGTGTTGCATGGTGATTCTGATGGTACTAATATGCCATTGTTTATCAGGGCTGTTATTGTTTCATATATGCCCTCATCTGCCTCCTTTGTGGGTACTGTTTCATCCTGGGTAATATTGCTCCCTTTTTTTGTTTTATTTTCACTCCTCCAATACTCTTTATGCAGCCAACGTCATATGGACTGGTGGTCCACAGTGATGCTGGTACTGCTGTCAAGTCTTCCTCATAAAATGGTACTGGTGTAGAGGCAGGTGCCTCTAGTGCCGTTGCCATTTTTAGTGCCACTTGCTTGTATGTCACTCTCAACGAGATGTCAACACTCATCATAAACACCATCTCTCCTTCTCCTTTATTGTCTGAGAAGAGCTCCTCATCAGATACCTGTGTGATCCTGCACCCCTCAGCCAGCGCTATTACTGCTCTCCAGGCCCTCCCGTCCCTGTCTTGAGCATGTACTATTATGTAATCTGCAGTTGCCATGATGCTCTCGATGCTCACTGAAATTATCTTCCCCTCTGGTTCGCTTGCTGGGGTCTCTGGTCTGAACAAGTATGCTACTGGTCTTCTCCAAATATTGCCCTCAATTCCAGGCATCCATGCAAATGCCATGTCCTTTCCATATTGGAACATCTCTCCATCTACAGGCTCAGCCCGAGCTACTGTTTGGCCACAGTAAGCTTGCAGTACTTGTCGCGCTTTGAGAATGTTTATTCCTGGTGTGGAACAAATTATGCCATCCTCCGTGAAGGAGATTGTCATATTCATTCTACTTGTTACGTCCCTCCCAAGTATGTTTACTGGTGACTGCTTCGAGTACAGAAGTGGAAGAGATATGTCATGATCTCCTATAGATAAGGAGATGTTATCAGTAAAGGGAACCAACCCTCGAGCCCTTGAGTGCACATGGCTTTGCCTGACAATTAAAACTTCCCTTCCCTTATGCAAGACCTAGTGGCCCCGGTGTCAACTAAAAAGGAAATGTTTTTGTCACCTGTCGCCACCTGTATGCGTGGTTCCTCCACAGTGTTAGGTGTTACCGATAGGATGGGACACATCAAAGACATCTGTGGGCTGTCCTATTGTGGGTATAGTGACTGACTGCTCCCTGTGTAAGGGTTGTGGCCCAATATTGTTACCTTCCCCAGCTGTGTATCCTGTAGTTGTTCATTAGTTGTTGACACTGCATTGTCTTGTACTTGTGTGAGCTGTTGTACCAGTTGCACTTGATGGTGTAGTGTTGTTATCGCCGGTTGCTGTTGTGGTTTGTTTGTTTGTACCTGTTGCTGTGGAGGTGTGCATGCTTGTACCTGTTGCTGTGGAGGTGTGTATGTTTGTACCTGTTGCTGTGGAGGTGGGTGTTGAAGTGGCGCTTGTTGTTGTGGTGGGCATTGTTGTATACCCTGTTGTTGTCGAACCTGTTGTTCTCCAGTGTGGTCTTGTTCCCCCCAGGCTGCTTGGGTAGGCCTCATCCTGCACATGCGTGAAATGTGCCCTACCATCCCACAGATCCAACATATTGGTGGTTCTCTGGCCAGCCATGGGAAACCCCCCGCGTTGTCATGATATCCTTGTTGTCCGTTTTGGTAGTAGCCTCTGAACCCTCCTTGTTGATGTGCCTGTTGACCATTGCCCCTCCCTCTCATCATACCATCCCTCCACCTGTAGTTGTTAGAGTATCCATTTCCCATTTGCATGTATCCTCCTCCTGTGTATGCTGTATATGGTGGGGGCGGGAGCATCTGCTGTGTTATTATTTGTGCTGGCTGTTGTAGTGTGCTACCATTTGTTGTGTTGTGTCTTGTGTACCCGTGACCTGTGTGGGGGCGGGTGTTTTCATTAGTGCTCCTTCCATGGCATATTTGGATAACTTCTTTTGTACCAGTTTTGCCTCTTCGGCCTTCCTATCTTCCTCCTTTTGTTTCATCTTTTCCTGCCATAGCCTGCAGTGGTGCACTATAGTCAGTTGTATTTCCGGCCAGGCTTTAACTTCAATACCCACTATTTCCTTCCGCTGCCTTTGTACTTGCTCCGGGAGCCCTTGTATTAGTATATGGTAGAACATTGCAAGTGTTTTATCCCACGGTTCCCGCGTTTCCAACCGCCACTTCTCCTGAATCTCCTGGATATAATCAACAGGATCCTCATTCTCACGCATCTTGCGTGACGTTATTGCTCCTATATCAGACGTGTCTGGGTACTAAACCCTTAAAGCCCGCCACAGCGCATGTCTGCAATTTGCAAATGGCACTCCATCATGTGACGTGTCTGTTACTGTGACCCCTGGGAAGCCCGCCCTTTTCCAGATGTCATTTGCAGCAACCCCAAGTATTGATATTATGAGCCCCTTCATGTCCCCCACCGCCAGTTTCTGTCCCGCCGTGTGTTTTTCCATCTCATATATCCACTTCCCTGTCCCTCCACTTAGCGATGGGAGTCTGCATTTAATATTCCCTTTATCGGCATGCTTCCAGGGGACATATTGTTCTAGGAGTGGCATTAAATTGTACCCCCTCATTTCCCCCTGTGCCTGTGGGGTAATGGTGGTGTATTCATCCTCCTCCTCTCTGTCAGGTAATTCTTCAATCATATCAATAGTACAGTGGTCTGTTTTTCCATCCCCTCCATCCTTCCACCCTCTCCTTTTACCCTCTTCTCTCACCATGGGCGTGCTCGCCCGCTCTTCCTGCCTGCGTCCAGGGAGGTCTCTAAGTCTGTCGACATATGGGGTGTGTGCAGGTGTGGGTGCCAGTGGGCGTGGTGCTAGAGGTCGTGTTGTTAGAGTGCGTGGCGTTTGTACCAGTGTCGGGGGTACTAGTTGTGACGCTCTACTTGCTACCTCCTTTACCTTCTCCTTGCCTTTTGTATCTTCCTCCCTTCTTTCGCATGACCATGGTGACTCGTGGTTGGTGCGTGTGATGTAAAGCTTCTCTAAACTTTCCCCATTGCCATCTCCTCTGCTTTTCCCTGAACATTCTTCCTCCTCGCTACAAAATCCATCAGGAAAAGATAATCCCCAGTTCGTGCGTTTTCCACCCAGTGTCACACTTTTAGATCTTTAAAGTCTGTTTCCTTTGCTCTTCTCCTTTAACAGCTGTCCCTTGTGTTGAAGTTGTGGCAATCTCCAAGTCCTGGCGTGTGTTGGTTCTTACCCCGTGCTCCACCCTTTTATCTCCATTCTCCTCATCTTTTTTCCCTATTATTTCACCACCTATCTTCTCTCTTTTCCTTTTTAGTTCTTCCAACACTTCCGCACTTACCTTCGGTAATATCCTCTCTTCCTCTTCCCTCCTTTCCCATTTTGCCCGTTCCCTTTTTAATATGCTCTCTATTACTTTACCTTCTTCATATTTCCTGGCGCTTTTAGATAGTATTTTATTTTTCCACAGTTCCATTTCTCTGTCTTTCTCTTCATCCCTCCTTTTCATGTCTCGTTGCTCTGCTCGTGACACCCTTTCTGCTATTCCCTTCATCCGCTCTTCTTCCTTCTTCCTTTCTTCCATTCGTTCCTTTATCCTCTCCTGTTCGTCCCTGTTCTCCTTTTGCTCCTTCTTCCTTCCTCGCGTTTCTTGCTCGAACTGTCTAATCAGTGCACTTTGTGCGTCTCTTAATTCAGCCAACCTCTCCTCCAACATTTTTTCCTCTGCCTGTGACAGTTGACCTTCTTTTGTCTTACTCACCTCTGTCCCTGTCTGTGTGTCACCCATTTCATACTTTGCCGTTCTACTCACTATGTCCTCTTCTACCCCTTCAAGTGTCCCTCTTAGTTTCAGGAGCACCTGTGCTGCTACCCATTCAACTGGTCCTATGTTTGCGATGTGTTCCCCACTTTCTTTGCCCTTCTTCGTTCCTGTCTGTGTGTAATTTAAGTTTGTTGTGCTGGTCACCTCCTCCTCCCTCTGGTAGCTATCCGTAGGGGCATATGGTGGAGGGCTGTATGCAAGGTTGGAGTACCCCTCAGCGGCCGTCAGTTGTGGTCTATCAGCTTCTCTTAATTCCGTTACTGGGTACAACCCCCCTTCTTCCTTCTTCACTTCCTTTGCCAGAGGCATAGCGTCTGTCCCTTCCTTCTTCACCTTCTCTTCTGATACCTTACCCAATCCTTCCTTCTCCTTCTTCCTCTCATCTGCGCATAGTGCGTTGTTGCTCGCCGTGCCCATGCTCTCTTCGTTGTCTTTCTCTTCCTTCACTCCCTTCATTTCCTTGCTCCTTTTCTCCTCTGTTGCCCCTTCCATAGTAAACATTCCCATTGCCCCTGGCCTAGCTCCTTGGAACATCTTCCATAAGTTGAACACTTCTATATGATGAGATAATTTATTTCCCTTCTACGTGTTGTGTATATTTGTTAATAGCAAGTTTTGTGTGTATGAGTCAAAGCTACCGTTAGGCGGCCATGGTGTCAGTATTTTGTTGTCTGTTCCTTGTGTCCAGTCGATACTGTACTTTATAATGTTCTCCTTGTATGGTGATAGTGACGTACAAATGTGTTGGAGGGGTGTAGTTAGAGCGTTCCCCCTCACCCCAGACCCCGAACCGTAATACAAGGCCATGTTACAGCTTTGTTTCCACAATAGCACCCTTCTCTACCTGGCCCCGTAAAACTGGGGACTTCCGATCGTCCGCTGAAAGGTAATACAATTGCAAAATATACAGTTCTCTTCCTTTATTGTTTATCCCCTTGATGTTACCAGCATGGCCCCCTATGCACGTGGCGCACAGAGCCCCCTGCAGCTACGTGCCCTGTGCGGCATGCTTTTACAGCCGCTCCAACTTTCCTTCTTCTTCAAACCTCTCCCTCCCCTTTTCCAATTCCTTTGCCGAGCGTGACCGGCATTCTCCGTGCGCGGCCCTCTCACCTCTTCTATCCCGCCCATCCCTTATCCTATCCCCCGGCCACTCCTGGATCAACCCGAGATGGTTGCGGTGTCCTATACAAGCCCTAGGGGTGACGTCACCAACTTCTGCTGATTAATACCGGTAAGCAAATTTTCATAAGGTCGGAACGCATGCAATATGCTTAAGCCCCTCTTATCTCCTTTAACCCCACAGCTGTCTTCCCACAATACCAATAGTGGAGAATGCAACAATCAATTAACTCATTACAATCGGACTGTGCACGCTGCGTCGCCTCGCGTGTGATACGCCCCTTCTCCAGAGAAACTTAACCAGCCAATTGTCTTCCGCACTTGGGACCAAAACTAGTTACCTCCTGTGGGAAAATGTCATCTACCTAACGAGCTTCAACACTCAATCGGTAGGGATCCTCGTCTATCCATTGATCAAAAACTCAATTCATAGGAAAACCACACACCCCCTTTACAGGTGCACGCGACCTGGACAAATCAGTGCCTTCGAACAACCACACGTGGTACCTTTTTGGCTCCACCCACCTTGCTCTGTGATGCGGTAGAAGACGGCCCTCGTGCCTGTCCCGCTACCGCTCACTTGTCTGTCAACACTTATTAACCAAATCTTTTACAACACACTGTAAAACACCTCCCGCCCCCTTACTACAATTCCTCCCCCCACACGCACAACATTACATTGCTTGTTGGGTGTGCCATACTCACCAAGTCCTCTTGAGGCGGGGCCGCTCGCCTGCGTGCACCCCTCCAAAGCGGCTCACCACCTCCCCTCATCTGTACCACGTCTGGACACTCACCAACCGAGGGCAGTATACTTCTCAATCGGCTCCCGAGGGCCAATATCCGGATTGCGCTGTCCGGTCTTCTCGCAGTTGCGCGATGGTCCAGTAGTCCTCAAAGGGGGCAATGGCAGAGGGGCCACGCTGCCGGGTCGCCTCGCTGCAAGGGGCCTTGGACTTGTGCTACCAGGCCAATGGACAACAAACGATCTCAGCAGTGCCTCCAACTTGTCGGGGTGATTCTCCCGGGGCTGGCAGAGCCGTCTGCAGACCTCTGGGCTGGGGAGGCCCCAACTCCTCTCGTGTCCCCAAAAGGAGATTGAGGCACACACAAGAAGCAAGGCGAGTACTGCTGTTTATTATAATAATGGCAGGGATGGGTCTCGGCTCGTATGCATCCGATGAGACTCCCGTTGTTAGTGGGGCTCGCAGGCCCTTTTTACAGCAGTATGACGCGCTACTCACGTCACCTGGGAAAAATCGTCACAAAACATATCGCCACTCTGGATTGGGTCCCCGAGTGGTAGGGTCAGTATATGTCCCCTATGGGAAGAAATGTTATTGGGTAAGGACGGATCAGGTGGTACACTTGGGCTGTCCCTAACAGTTGTTATTTTAGAATTGTTACAGGGGGACCCTTGGTGATTGGCTAAGAGTACTGGCATTAGTAGTAGGCCCCCCTGTATTCTCCCGAAAGCCCCCAAGCCTGGGACCATCGTCGTTCCCAGCTTGCGGTGTACCTGTCATTAGCAACAATGGGCAACTATGTGTTTGTGTGGACAACGGACAGGTCTGCTCATGGGCTTGTGAGCGGGTCTTTCCCATCGCTGTAGGTATCCATCTTGCCACATCGCTGTTGCAACCTGTGTCCCAAACGTGGGACAGTGGTGACTGTCTGTTTCGTGAGTTTGGCACCTTGTCAGTTCGGCCTGGTCACGTGTGGAGAGACCATAGCTGGAGCAGAATTATGAGCATTAGTTTTTGTATTTCGCCTCTGAGGGCTTGGCACTTACAGGTGTAACCTTGGCGCTGGGCTTGCGGCATGCGAGTTGCAACATTGTGTCCTTGGCTGTGAGCTCTCGGTGGAGGCTCGTTCTGCATGGTCAGCACTTGTACTCTTGTCGCTGAGAGAATTTTCATGGCGAAGCTCCTGTCTGGGACTCTTGCTTGCGGCCTACTCAGGCCTAGTTCATCGGTGGCGGTACATAATCCATAGTATGGAGGTCGCGGGGCGACAGAGTGTCAAAAGCAGCACTAGATATACATGGTGACGTCGTCATAGGGATGGGTGGCGGGGAAAGCGACAGCAAGCAGGTACGCAAGCTCTTCATGCGTCTTGCGTTTCTGTGGAGCTGTAGAAGGCCTATGTAAAAATAACAACAAAGCACGTCAGTGGGTGTGTCAGTCCCCTACGTCATAGCACTGAGTATGTTCTTTGTGTAGGTTGGTGTGTGAGTGACCAGTGTGCATGGTGGCACATGCGTTCTTGTCTTTTGGCTATGTCGTCATGACATCTCTAATGATGTGAATACTTATGGCTGTTGTTCTAGTCGAGCTGGTCCATGTTGCAGGCGTCGGCTTGAGCCTGTCGCACTGGTGGACACACTCCTCTTATGTTTAGGTTTTCTTAACCAGGGTATTTTGTCATCTGGTAGGTAAATGAACTCCTCTCGTAGGGGATGTCTGGGTCGTGATCCCCTAGGCCATGGTCTGGATGAGATTGGGGGAAGGGTGTTATCCCATTCTCCTACTTCAATATGTTAAATGCCTTTAAAATACTGGTCATTATTTTGCATATGCAGAACAATGTGTACCATTATTGTCGCTGTCTTCAGATATTTCCCCATGCGGAAAATTCTCCTCCAGCCACTCCAAAGTACTTGCCATTTCTGAGTCAAAACAACAGAAAGAAATTATTATTTCTGCACCACATACCAAAAAAAAACCACACATACGAAAAAATGACCTCCACTCTTTTGATGTAATCTCCCTTCGTCCTACTGCGTCCGTCCACTATCGTTCCAGGCTGCCGAGTTTCTGTGAAATGATTACACTGGAGGCCTCCTGTGCACTGCTAACACTAACATCCAGACCATGAAAGATGTCATCTCAAATGTCACTGATGACATCACTGACGACATCACATGTTTAGCCCCTTTGTTTTCATTCCCTGCCATATATATATGTACATTCAGTAAAAAAAACTTTGTTAAAGGAATGTTATTCCTCACAGTGAAGCCAAACACCACTGCATATTCCCCCATTATGGTAAGCTAGGCAACCATAACTTTCACCATATATGTGCATTGCTAAAATTAACACTCAGGACATCAAAGATGACCTCACAAACATCACTGATTAAGGGGAAAGTGGGTAAAAATGATAAGGAATTTAAAAGCCAAAGTGCCAAAAGTTCTTCTAGTTACTCAGATCACCTTTCACTAGCAAGTACAGAAAAAAAGATAAATGTAAACTTCTTTTTTGTGGGTGTGGTTATTATTTGCAGCTACATACTTCCACGCCCGCTGTTTGGACAGTGTAGTATGTGCGGATATTGTCATAAGGCATGGGCGTAACCACGTCAATTGATCTGCATGTGCGATTGGACAGTCCATAAGCACAGATGACAATGACGCACAGATGCAAGGACATAGCGGTTGATATGATTGGTTGCAGAGTGGGGCACAGGGATGTGTAGCCGCGTGATTACATTTTGGTGTTATGTTGGTGATTTTGCATTTACGGTTGAATGCAACGCCATGGGTGTAGGCATGTTCATGAACCCCGGTGTGCCATTGGTGTGTTTGTTGAGGAGGCTACACAAGTAACCAGCGGACAATGTGATTGGCCCATGAAAAGATGTGTGAAGGCACATAGCTATTTGAACGTGATTTTCAAACCAATTGGACCTTTCACCTCATTTGCCTTTGCAGGGACATTAAGGTGAGCAATACATTGCAACAAAACCTTTGAAATACAAGGAAAAGGGTTTTGTTGCAGGGACGTTAAGGTGAGAACTTAACTCCACAAAACCCCTGAAATTCAGATAAATCCACCTTAACATTGTGCCCCCTGTTGGACAGCCTATGGCCACAATGATGACATCACAGATCACATCACTGATGGCATCACTAATTACATTCCAACAGTAACTGGTTTGAAGCTTGGCCTTCAGCCATGGTCAGTGTGCATGGCCAAATATATTTTAACACATAAATGGGTACTATTCATGGCCTTCCGTTATGGACACTGGCCACAGTCTTCACCCATGTGCACTATATATTTTAAAGTCTCACCGCCTTCATATGGTCTGTATACTTGGGTTGTATGCTACATACCAATACACTCCATGGACTCTGGAACATGCAGGTTTATCTGCCTAATGTGAAAACATGTTACTGGCATAGTCTCTATTGCAGACACTGATGCTAAACCCCTAAACCCCTGATTGTTCTGTAACATATATTGACACTGAATGTCCTATTTTTATCCCATTAAAAGTACAGTTATGGCTTTACACATACTTTAGCCAAAGAAACATGACATAATACGTTAACTGGTGGAATACACCAGCATCTCGTGCTTACTCCCTGCACAAAAAAATATTTGAATAGATAACAACACACTCAAAAAAGAAAAATTTGAAGATTTATAGGGCAGTGATAGCCGCCCCAAAGTTAAGGTGAGTCGGAGACACATATGCACCCCTCAAAATTCTATTGGTAATAACTTTTGTTTCGAGTAACGGATTTGGACAAAATTATGAAAGTGATTAACGGTATGTGAACCCCTTCCGACCCACCAGATTGCAAAGTTTAGTAAAGATCTGTTAAAAAATCTAAACGTTATTAAGTGTCAAATAAAATATTTTTTTCCAAAAGTGTGACCTACTTCCATTCATTATCCCATAGACAAAAAAATGTCAAATTTTGCCAAAGCGCACAACCCAAACTGCTGGACGGATTTGGATCAGGTCTGAAACAACTTGGGCATGAAGTGTTGACTTGCACGCCATGCATGTTTTTTTGTTTTTTAGTGCTTTGGTTATTTTAAAATTTGACAGAGAAGGGGGTGACCTCTTCTCCAAAAATGATAGTTATATCTCCCATGGTGCATTGCAGGATCATGGTTTTCAGAAATGAAATGACCGCCATCTTGTTTTTCTCTCAATGCGAGAGATAATCCCACCTGTAGCCGAGGTTATTGGAAAATGAAACACAGTATAAAGCTGTTTGCGGGTAATAAAACTTTACAAATGCTGTCAGGGGAGAGGTGGGGGGTGGCTAGAAAGCACTGAGTGAAATTTGAGAGTTGGAGGGAGTCCAGGGACCCAGTTTGCAACACAATGCTTTCCATAGACTTGTTTATACACGCAAGTAGCCGATATCTGAGAGCAAACTGCGTCACAGAAACAGTGTGTGCTCTGGGGTGAAAGGGCGAGGCCAGGGGAGGTGCCAAGGCCATCTGTGGAATTGGGGGACCTGGGGGAGCTGGCACAGTTGAGGGGAGCACATGGTGCGGTGTAGGGGGCAGGTGCAGGAAAGAATGTTCTTTGGGCTGTTTTGCCAATATTAACAGCTATATCCGAGGCTACAAAGCACTACAGATAGCCAAGTGTATGTGTAGTTTGGTAAACCTGGCTATATAGTTAGGGGTGTCAGTGTTTTATATTTTTTTGAAAGTGGTTTGTCTAGGTATAGTGACGCCGGGTTTGAAAAATCACTGGCCATGGCCAAAGGCCATGGTCAGTTAGCTGGTAGGCATTAGAAAGTCTTTTTTTATTTTGGAAGTGTGTTTTTAGACTTTTCAGCATGTGAGATTTTGGAGAAAGATAGAACAAAATGTATTTAAAAAGGAGCAATTGTAGTCTAGTTTAAGATGCTCCACACAGCGTATTTTAGTTGGATTGTAGTATACAACTTGAAGTCGGTCTCAGTTTTAACTGAATTTTTGTAGTCGCGGCTATGGTAAAAGTCAATGAACTGTAGCTCTGGGGATAATCAAACATTTTTTTTGTTATTATTTATTGTATTTGTGTATTTATGCACGATAAGTAGTCCTTTAAAGGACTGTTTGGGGATACCCTGAGTGTAGAGCATTAGCGCATCAAGAGTACTCTTTCGATGTTATGAAGGAACACTGCATTTCCTTCATCGGTTAGGTGTACTCTGTCATGCTTATAGAAATTGGCCATGTAGAACTGTATGTTGTTGTTCGCAATGCATAATTGACTGTGGTCTTTCATGAATGCTGAAACTGTTTTATTGACATTACTCCGGGATTTCTCAGTTTTACCATTAAATCTGCTTGCCCATCTCCATTTTTGCCTTTGGGTGAGATTGGAAAAAATAAAGATGGTGAGAGGAAATAGTTCCATTTGTTTTTCCATGTGTTGTTTCATCATTAAAGTAAGGTTCACACCTCGTACATTTCTCAAATAATTGCCTCTACAATAAATAAGTATGACGTCTGGGTGCTCTGTACTTGTTAGTCTTAACAATTTAGGAAAAACCTGGAACCAATAGCCAAATGTCTCCAATCAGCTCCACAGTTTTCAAAGCAGCCATGATATCTGCAGTATTTGTCTGTTTCCAGGAAAATGATTCCTAGTTTGAATTTCTAGGGTATGTATGATGTGTGTGTGTGTTGTATTTTCTAATTGGTGGATGGTGCTAGTGTTAGTATTCGTGGCTATTGAACACCGCACTGAATTGCTAGTCGCGGGTAGACACCTCCTCCATTGCAGCCACGTGTATATTTGAGCAAGTGACACGTCAAGTTTGTAGACGTGTGGTAGTCGCGGATATCCGAAATTTTGGGTGGGGTGGCATCTTATATGAATTGACTGTTTTGGGGGTTTATAAGAGACTAGGAGAGTGGAGGAGTACTATGAGGAGGGAGGATGCCTGGAGGGGAGCTAGTAGGCATGTTCAGACCGTTTTTGGAGTTTGGTGCAGTGGAAATGCATTTCTGAATTCCAAGCCATGTGTGTATTTAAAGCTGTGTCTATAAATATACATTTTCTGTGAAATAATCATACATTTATGTTCGGGGACATCTATGCTTATTTGTGTTTTATAGGGTTGGTTAAAAGCAGTTTTTGGATGGCTTACAACTTTGGTGTCACTAAATGAAACTCAAATTCAGACCGGATTCTGAATGGTTTCGCAAAGTGCAGTGCTGTTTTGTCAAGAGGGTACAAAATTAGAGTGGGGGTCCCAGAATATTGTAAGCGCTTATAAATGTGGTGCCATTTGACGAATCTGCCGAAAGGTTTGCAAAAAGATGTTAGATTTAGATATAAATGTGTATGCAAAGTTTGGTGGGATTTTGTGAAGAGCAGGCAAAATTAGAGGGGGTCTCAACATTTCTAGATGGCTTATAACTTTTGTGTCGTTTGACGAATGTGGACAAAGGTTTTTAGGAAGATTATAGACCCAACCTTGAATGTTTGCACAAAGTCTGAATGGATTTTGTGAAATGGGGGCTAAGTCATATGACTATTGTGTGTAAGTACATTTTGACAGCTTTGAAAAAATAAAACATGGTCAGATTTCCAGCAAAGTCGTGTAAGGAGCATTGGCAAGGACCTGAAAGCATGAGTATTTGTTGACAAGTGTCATAATGTAGGTACACAAAATTGTGATATATCTGTTGGGATTGAGTTATATAGCCTGTAGCCATGGGCATGGGCAGTGACCAGATTGTCCAGGTCATGGCATAAGGTCATGACCTGGAAAATCCTGGACAATCTGGATAATGGCCATGACCACGAGGGGCAACCAATGGGGTTAAAGTGGCCATGTACACCAGGGACTGGCTATGTGGTAAGGTTTTTGAAATTGGATAGGTTTGCAAGTGAAAAATAAATGTGCTTGTGGGTACCTATTGAAGTACTGGATGGGATTGCAGCAAATATGCACAAGGAGGGTCAGCAAGAACTGGAAATCATGCTTTTGCAAATATGTACTGTGTTTTTTTTTTACTATAAATAGTATGTACAGAACACAGCAATATAACTTTGGTGACTGGGCAATAGGCCTGGTTATCAGGAAGGGGAAATGTGCACTGTAATTTGCTTATTGGGGCATTCAGCAGGTTTCTGCCATGGAATGAGATAGAAAGTGTGTTCACTCTTTGAATGGCTGCTATTTCTCATGTACTGTTTTCTATTTCTAATTCCAATATTTGAAGTGACAAGGTGTATTTCTATCTACCACACTGAACCAGAAAACTACATGCAATAGATGGAGGACAATTATTGTCCAGAAGAAATAAATACAAAGACGTTGTTGGATAAAATAAAGAAACAAAAATACACCACATGCAGCATTTTGTAAGTCCATTATTTTTGTATATGTAAAATGAGACTAACAATATTATTTTAAGGAAGAAATATTAGTCACGAAACGCATATAGACTGTCTGTCTACTATAAATTGTTTATACAACCAACATTTAAAGTGTATTATATCTTCAATTGTTTCAAAAATATTTGAAATATAAGTTATTGTAGTATGACGAACAATCAAAGAAGAAGCACTACAGCAACTAATCCTAGATTAATTAAAACAATTAAAATTACTATTAATTCATTTTGGAAAAGTATTGCAATCAATTAAAAAGGATATTGACATTTTAAGAGAAATTATGAACAGTACAAATCACATTGAGTTAGAAAACATAAAGATGTGGCTTGTTTAATGTTCCATCACAAAAATTGAAACATGAATTATAATAAATTATCTGGTGTAAGTGCCCTGGGATGGTGTGGATGATGTGTATTGGAAATTGGACAAGGTGGTCTGGCCCATACTGGGCTGCAGTCTTTTTTTACTTAGATGTGATCTTATATTTTTACTGTAGCTGTGAGCTGTGGTTGTGCATAATCAACCTCCACCTATTAAAGGTGCTGCTAGCAAAAGCTCGAGTTTTCAAACATCTGCAGCATTGGCACACTCTATTTGAAGAGGTGTTAGAAATTCTAGAGAGGTGGCATCATTTTTTGTGGCATTGTCTTTTTAGAGTTGTAATTTTTGTTATTTTATATTTTCATCACCAGTTGGACATTTGAATATGTCTAACATTGTTCATGAAAACACTAAGATATGGCCCTTCTATTGTATTGTCAGGAAGCTTGGGAACAGCAATCATACTAAATCATGTGGGGCGAGTCTCCTGGGATGATGTGTATTGGAAATTGCACAAGATGGTCTGGCCCATAATGGAGGGAAGTACTTTTGGGCTTATATCTGGTGTTATTGTTTACTGTAGCTGTGAGCAGTGGTTGTGCAGAAGCAATTTCCACCCATTAAAGCTTTTGTTAGCAACAGCCAGAGTATTCAAGCAGTGGTAGCACTGGAGTACTCTATTTGAGGAGTTATTAGAAATGGTAGGGACGTTCAGAGATGAGGCTTTTCATGGAGATAGGAGCAACCGATGTGTTTCTCCTATCTCCAGTATTACTTCATCCACTTCATCCCGAGGTAATAATAGTGTATTTATTCGGTTGAAGACACACCAGCATTTCAGAACTGAGAAGAGAAAAACAAAGGGGGGGATGAAGCTTGGGAACATCAATTATGATAAAGCATTTGGTGCAAGCCTCTTGGGATGATGTGTATCGGAAATTGCATTAGATGGTCGTAACAATACTGGGCTGCCATCTTGTTTGGCTTATATGCGGTCTGATATGTTTATTGTAGCTGTGAGCAGTGGTTGTACCTATTAAAGGTATTAGCAACAACCAGAGTATTCAAACACTGGTAGCACTGCAACACTCTATTTGAAGAGTTATTAGAAATGGTAGAGACATTCAGAGAGGAGGCTACAGATGTGCTGTATGTCCATCCATACTACCTGGATGAGTGAGAGGCCTTCGCAGGATATTTTCTTTCTTACGCAATTTATCTGCCTGAAGTCTTTATCCACTTCATCCCGGGGTACTAATATTGTTTTTATTCGATTGAAGACTCTGCAGCATTTTGGAACTGAAAAAAGAAAAGTAAATGTAGGATATGAAGCTTGTGAACATCAGTTATGATAAGTTATTTGTTATGCATCTTCTGGGATGACAGGAAGATGTGTATTGGAAATTGCATGATATTGTCTGGACCATACTGGACTGCAGTCTTTTTTGGCTTATATGTGGTTTTATATCTTATACTGTACTGTGAGGGGTAGTTGTGCATAATCAAGTTCCACCCATTAAAGGTTCTGCTAGCAACAGCCAGCGTTTTCAAACACTGGTAGCACTGGAACACTCTATTTGAAAAGTCATTACAAATGCTAGAGAGGTTCAAAGAGGCGGCTTCATTTTTTGTGACATTAGGCCTCATTACACGTTAGGCGGTAAGGGTTTACCGGTACCGGTAAGGGCACCTGTACCGGTAAACCCTTACCGGCTTACTACGAGTTCCCTTTGCGGGACCCGACCTTAACAGCTGGTTTTACCAGCCATTAAAGTAGGGTGCTGCAAAGGGACCTCGGTGCTAATTACGGTACCGCAATTTGCGGTACCATAATTAGCTCATTCCCCAGTCCCATTATGCCCTATGGGGGCAAAAATGGGAGTGGGGAACTGCCTTGGTGAATGGGGAATTACCGCCCCCGCTCACCTTGGTGTAGGGCGGTAATTCCGCCATCCACCAAGGCGGACACGGTAAAATACCGGCGGCAACCATGGCGCTAACAGCACCATGGTTACCGCCTACCGTGTAATGAGGCCCATTGTCTTTTTAGAGTTGTAATTTTTGTTATTTTATATTTTCGTCACCACTTGGACATTTGAATATGTCTAACATTGTGCAAGAAAACAGCAATACGTAGCCCTTCTAAAATTCCCTTTTTTATGTTTTGAGGCATTGGGCCTCATTACGAGTATGGTGGTAAGGCAACAACAGTGCTGGTATCGCTACCAGCACCGTTGTTACCATCCCACCATAATACGAGTTCTGTTCGAGGGTGCCCTTGCAGCCACCTGGTCTGACCAGGTGGACATACTGGCACCTGCAAGCAGAACTTGATGGTAATACCGGTACCATTATTAACGGTACAAGTGCTACCACCCTCCCCATTCCCGTTGAGCCCTGTGGGGTTGAATGGGGATGTGGAGTTCCTTATTACCGGCACCCGCGAATGGGCAATTATCGGGTCCGCCAAAATGGGCATGACCCGGTAATTGCCCGTTCTCTGGTGCCAGGAAAAAATTGATGCCGGCAGGAGCCGTGCCTGTACTACAGGCACGGCTACCAACAGCTCATAATAAGGCCCATTATCTTTTTCATGTTGTCATTTTAATTGATCTACATTTTCATTCCTGGCAGGACATTCCAACATGTCCGATCACGAGAGTACCAGCAGTGACAATGTTATCATTTGGTTTCTCAATTCATTTCCACTGAGGAAGAATAGCACTGAATAGCACTGATGAGAGTTGGTGCTTCTTTACAGTTCATGAACACTGTTCCATGAAAGAGGCAGAGGAGGTACTGTGCACATTCTGCAACAGAGCTATACACCGTGGGACTTAAAATGTTCCATATCAAAGCTTGGGGACATTAATCATGATAATTAATTTGGTGAGAGTCTTATTGAATTATGTGGATGATGCATATTGGAAATTGGTCAAGATGGTCTGGCCTATACTGCGCTGCAGTCTTTTTTTTAACTTATATGTGGTCTTATATCTTTACTGTAGATGTGAGCTGTGGTTGTGCATAATCAAATTCAGCAGTGGTTACAACTGCACAGGCTCCTGTTTCACCAACTCCTGATCATTCCATGATGCAAGTTATGTGTAGATTATGGGCCCAATTACAAGTTTGGCCGTAGCCGTCCAGTAAAACCGGCAATATTTCATAGTGCCCCCGAAAGGGCAATTACCAGGGCATTTCGGCCCTGCCAGATCTGGTAATTGCCCATTCGGGGGTGCCGGAAAAAAGATGTTCTCCATTCCCATTCGGCCCCATAGGGCTGAATGGGAATGGGGAGGTTGGATCCACAGGCACTGTTATAACGGTGCCTGTGCGTCTGACATGCTGTGCTCACGGGTGCTTTTCTGTCTGCCAGGTCCGACCTGGTGGGCAGAAAGGCACCCAAGAGCACAACTCGTAGTTTGCCAGTGTGGGAAAGCTTTCTGGTACCATAGTTTCCAGACCGGCAAACTCATAATGAGGCCCTATATCTTGAATGGGTAGTCAGGGGAGGTGCTACATTTGAGGAATGGTAGAGGTTAATCGCTGAATTCCCGATTACCTATAATTCTAATTTCTTTTATTAAGTGGCAGTTTTTCACCTTTTTCCTAAAAATAAAATGGAAATAATATATATGTTGTTTTTATTTTAATTCCCTTTGTTAGATGTTTCATTCTTATTTGTTTTCCTCCACTCTTCCATCTCCCTCTTTCCATCCCGAGGGTCACCTTTTACGTTACAAAAATAGGTAAAATTGAACACAGACTACAATAATATATTAAAATATCTATTGTAATTTATTTTATGCAGTTTCAGTAATTCAAATCTTCCAATTGTTTGTTTGTTCCGTGGTTACACTGTTAACAGGGGCAGCAGTTTAGCTCTCAATAAAAGCAGGCCAGTCATTGCTTGTGTTAGCTTCGCACATAAAATACTGCAATTCATTGGCTGCTACTGTAGCTGCTACAAATAATAACATCTAAAAAAAATGCAAATGTGCATATGGAATAACAAAACCCTTGAAATTCAAGGAAAAAACTTACGTTGCAGGGACGTTAAGGTGAGAACGTAATGCAACAAAACACCTTAAATTCAGCTAAAGCCACCTTACCTTTGTGCCCCCTGTTGTGCAGCCTATGACCACAATGATGACATCACAGATCACATCACTAATTACATGTTCTATGAGAACACTGATGACATTACAAATCACATCACTGATGCCATCACTGGTGACAACACTAATTACATTATAACATTAACTGGCATTAAGCATGGCTTCCCGCCATGGTCAGTGTGCATGGCCAAATATATTTTAACACATGAATGAGTACTAGTCATGATCTTCAGTTATGGACAGTGGTGACAACCTTCACCCGTGTACACTGAATATTCTAAAACACTAGCAGTCTACCAACCGTAGATTTTGGCCTATACCAGTGGTACAGATTTCAACCATGTCCATTATATATTATATACACTGGTCAGTCACTAGCCATGGACATTAGGACAATACAGGCCAGTGGCCACTATCTTTGTCTGTGCCCACTATATATTCTAACATATTAATGGGCCACTAGCCATGGCCTTTGACCTTAAGCAGTTTGTGCATCTTTTGGCCATGTCCACTGTATATTTTACAATAATAAAATGCAATAAACGATGGCCTTTGGCTGTGCCCACTGTGTATTATAGAATATTAACCAGCCACTAGCAATGTCCTTCAGCCGTGGCCACTGTATATTATATACACTAACCAGCCAGTGGCCATGGGTTCAACACAATATTAGCCGGTGGCCAGCGTTTTGAGCTATGCGGAAAGTATACTCTAGCATAATAATGGGCACTAACTATGGCCTTTAGCCATGGCCACTTACTACAGCTTTGAATGGTGCCTACTGTATATTTGAAACCAGTGACGGTCTACTAGGCATGGCTTTTAACCATGAACATTGGTATTTTTGAACAGTAACAGACCACTAGCTATGGTCTTTTGTACTGGCCAGTGACCTCAGCCTTTGTTGTGGTCAAGTCCATAGCCTCAATTGTTATTAAGGTAATCACATTTTTTATGAGCTAACTTATAAATGATGTTAAGTCTAATTCCATGTGTGATGTAATCAGTTATATTCAATGCAATTAGTGTTGTCACCAGTGATGGCATCATTAATGTGATTTGCAATGTCATCAGTGTTCTCATACAACATGTAATTAGTGATGTCATCAGTAATGTGATCTGTGATGTCATCATTGTGGTCATAGGCTGCACAACAGGTGGTGCAAAGGTGTGGCTTTAGCTGAATTTCAGGGGTTTTGATACATTACATTCTCACCTTAACGTCCCTGCAACTAGAGTGTTTTCCTTGAATGAATAATAATTAACAACTTCTATGTTTAATGTATTGTTTTCTGAAAGTGTTAAACATATTATTTGTGGAGTGGTTCGAAACCTAGTTGAATGGTTACCCAGTTAGTGAGTTAGTTGCCAAAATGATCAGGCACTCACCAGGCTCAAACTCTGGTCTGCAGTCGCTTTACCGTGCATTCAATGATGTTACATCAAACCATGGGCATCTCAACACGTATGTGCTTGAAGCAACGTCTATGTCACATTCTCCTCCTCTACACACTATATTGGTGGCCAGCACCAACCCATTGCAGGTGTGGGTGCATTGTCCTCCAATAAATGGCAAGGCGCCACCTAGTGATACAATTATAAACGGGGTCTCAAAAGGGTGTGTCTTACATTTATGTGACATGAATTATACTTGAAAAAGTGAGAAACATGTTTGTTAGACAGGCGACAATATGGCTGATGTAAAACAAAGCGATTAGCATAAATGTCACGCTCAAATATATTAAATAAGAGCACACATATTTAAAAAAAGTTATGTTGTGTTCCTAGATTAAAGAAACAATGCAATTACTCGTTGTTTTTTTTACTGGTATCAGTAAAAAATAGACTTACACTTTGCTGTATGCAAATAAAAACCTCAAGTTTTTTGACACAAGATGACATTAAGATTTGAAACTTAACCACTGACCTGGGATCATAAAACCATCAACAACATCAAAGCACAAATGTAGAGGTTCAACAGAATGATGCATATATTTTCTCTACAATAAAGAGGCATGACTAGTAGAATTGTTAACAAACAACAGTGCATCTATCTTCCATAAAGCTTTTAAAACATCATCGTGTTCAGAACCCATTGTCGTTATACTATATTGTGTCTGTGTCCATTGTAGTGCCATGAAGCAGATCTCCAGCAGCTGGCCACATGCACAATTGCCTGTGCTGCAACCTCCTTAACCAGCATCGCACACAGTATGTTGACTCATCGTCTGTGATGATGTGTGTGCCCCAGAAGTGGATAGATCTGGGGTTATATCTGTTTGCTGTGGTCCCCCTTATTTCATTGCCTCGCCGAGCGTGTCTAAGGCTGCATTGCTCGTCTCCACATGCAACTGTATTAAAAAAAAAAAAAAAACACTGAGTGGTTTGACAATGAATGCCATGAATATATAATAATACATCTGAGAATATATTTTCTGTAGAAATTTGAGTGTGAAACATGTATCTCTTGGTTACACACTGTTCCCCATAAATAAATTGTGCATTTAAATAGTGGACCGGAAAACACACGTGAAGGTAGGGTTGCCAAATTCTGTATGGGATTGTACGTTTTTCCGACTAAATTATAGTAAGCCCACCTGTAAGAAAACACCTAATGTGAGATATGTGGTTTGACAATGGACACCTCCTTTTCTTCCCTGATTACTGGAGGGTAAATAAAGTAATAATGACACATCTTTCGTGGCAACCATTGGGTTAATTGGATCACCCACCACCATTCCCAACCTTTCCCAGGAAACAGAATGAATGTGTTAGTAGCTATGAGCAATAGAACACAGGGAATCAAAAGTGGCCAACTTTGTTGTATGGCTACATTTCCATTTCCATGTTAGATCAGCCACAACATAATGATGTCATGTTATTTGAATGCACGAGGACCCTTGTCAAAGTACCCTTTGTTTTCCTTTTGTGCAATGCCCTAAAATGCATTTTCTATGCTTCTGGGAAATACTGTAGTGAAATAGATAGGATTGATACATTAAGCTATAGATTGCCTTTCTTCAATTACGGACCTAGTTTGGCTACTTCTCGTCAATATGAAAGTATTTTAAAGTCAGTGTTGTCCGTCAGGCTGCATTGGGTGACACATGGTCCTAAGTGCACATTTTATTGTATATAGATTATGAAATAGGATATTTAATGATTAACGATGTCTGCTTCAGGGACAACTGGACTATTGATCCCAGAATATCATTTTTCTGGAAAGAATGGTTCTCATATTCCAAAAGCAGATGCCTCTGAGATGGGTGTAGGAGCTGGGAGAGTGTCACCGGCGCCTCTAAGAGTGATGCTTGATGAAATGTGAAATATAAAAGGCTAGATAGGTAATCATGCGCAGCTGCAGAATGGCCAACTTCACAGTAAAGGGATTTCGAAGAGGGGAACATCCCCATCTGGCTCAAGGCTTTTTCTGTAAATAAGTTAAACACGATTTCCCAATAAAACAGGAAGCTACCCAAATGTCTCTATTAATGCTGCCCTTATTTCACGCCCAGACTTTTACTTACTTGGGTCTCTGCCCCTTTCTGTACAACAGGAGAAGAACCCTTTATTAGCACATGGAAATCATTATTGACCTCTCATCCAATCAGAATATTTTGAGTGCAGTCAATAACTACTGGCATTGACTGCATTCTGAACGGGCCTGATTCACAGAAGCATTTTATAATGGTGCAATCCCATAGGAAAACATTCTCTGAATCAGGTCTCTGTCTTCAGAAGCAGGCAGGGAAATAACAATGCAATTTTCAGGCAAGAAGCTTTTTCAACAAGACACTTCCTCTCTGGCAGGCCTTTTTTTGTGTGTACAACATCCTATTTACGCCCGAAAGAGAAAGAGAAAGCATTGGAAAAAGTTTTCACTTTATTATAGTGAAACCATTTACTTTTACATGACATTGGCCCTCATTAGGACCCTGGCGGTAAGGGGTTTACGCTAGCGTTAGCTGCGCCGACCCCTTACCGCCAATTCCGAGTTCCCAGAGCGCCATGGTCATTTTTCCGCCCGCTTTTTGCGGGCGTAAAAATCCATGGCGCTATGGGACCTTGGTGTTAATTACGCCACCGTAATTTACGGTGGCGTAATTAACTCCTTCCCCACTCCCATTATACCCTATGGGGCCGAAATGGGAATGGGGAAGGGTAAATGGGTCAATGGGGACTTACCGCCCCGCCGACCTCGGAATGGGGCGGTAAGTCCACCATCCGCCATGGCGTAAACGGACTTTACGCCATGGCGGAAAAGTCTGTCGATGGCGGAAAAAATCCGCCAGGGTCCTAATGAGGGCCATTGAATGCATTTTCATGTTAACCCTGTTCCAGTTCAATCAAGTTGCAATTACAATGCTTAACTTATAACTATGGTATTTAAATACTAGTAAATAAAACCACATTTAATTCACTAACTCATTTTGTCTTTTTACTTTAGTCACTCTTTAAGCACCATTTTTTACTTCACCACAACAACTCTAAAACATGCATTGCTACTAGCACCATGTGCTAATAGACTTATAGACCTCTGGGGGAGTCATTATCGCTTGGGATAATGACCCTTCCCCAACCTATAGCCCTCGCCTCGGGACACTAGTTGGTCACTGGTCATTATCCCATGATAATGACCACTCCCTCGTTCTATAAGGTGATAATACCCCTAAGTTTGTGGCATAATATGGTGCTTTTAAGCTCATCCTGATGAACACTATTTATTTGGTGGTGTAAAATGTCACCATGCAAGTTACAGATTAGGCTCACTTAAGTAACCCAGTTTAGGTAGTGAAATTGTAGTACTGGTACATGATGTCTCCTCCATTATTCACAGGTGTCTTGTGTACACACCAACACTGACGGATGACAACTAGCAAAACACGTGCTACTATTCTCAGTGGAAAAGTCACAGGACAACAAGAGCACAGGCACTGAAAACCATCCTCATCTTAGCAGGTATACACTGAGCTTCTGCACTGTACATTTCAAGCTGCTGAGAAAGAAATCCTGTGTCGGGAGCACCTACTAATCTAATGAGGCAATTCAAAGCAGCTGCCCAGGGAATGATCATCACTGTGGAACCAGGGAGCACAATGTTCGCACTAAAAACTTCAAATCTGGCCTCATTGAAAGCGAGGGTGTTCATTGCTCATTGCAGCCCAAAATTGTTGCTGGGCCTTCTTGTGTATTGAAACCACTTCAAAACGGGTGTCCCCACAGCCGTCACTCCCTTTGAACCAAAGACTCAAAATGAGCTATGCAGGTGGCTGCTGGTAGTGCAAAAGGAATTCAAGGGAGGAACAAGGAACGCTCAAGCTGTGCGGCCTTCACTTGCTCTCAATTGATTGACACATGTGTACTGAGCACTAACTGACTAATTCTAGAACCTGCTACATAAAACCTGCAAGAGATCATTGAACTTTTAAGTGATCTAAGCATACAGAGCTGATTGTCATTTCAAAGCTACACATTAACCCTACCAATCAAACTTTAATATTAACCATATCCAAAGTCTTGGCATCTGTAGGGAAACTTCACCCCTTCCCCATTCCCACTGTCCCATTCCTCTCCTCGAAAAGTGTCATTGGTGATATGGTTGACAACTATATCTCTTCTAATTTGACCCCGCAATCTGGTACAAAATCTGGTACAAAATCAGGTACAGCAGTAAGCAGAGGACTACTGTTATGTTTATTATTCGATTATTTGTATTTTTTTTTAAGAGAGACACATTTAGCTCCTCTAATATATCAGCAATGGGCAAATGTATGAACAAGAATCAAGCAAATTATACATACAAGCAAGAAAAAGCTAAAAAAAAATAGACCCTGTAATTTTGGAGGCTGAGTTTAAAGTCCAGAAAGAAGAATACAGAATGTAACTGTGACGAGAAAAGATGCCACCGGCAGAGCGAAAGTCTCACTCTGAGCCTCCAGGCCATGGAGGGAAGAAGTCAGTGGATGGCAATCTACCCCAATTTAACACCCCCCTCACCAGAGAAGAAACTCCCAATGGAGACAGAGGAGAGTGAGATGTCAATGCAATAAACTCCAACTAGTAGGAAGCGGTGGGACCATTAAGATGGCCAGGACCTACACTGAGCAAACTGCTGTCAAACACGTTAAATATAGGGCACCTTTCACCATCAAGGAACAAACATACAACATTGGCAACAGTTGTTAAGTCCACCTTGTGCACACAGCAGGGGGAGTCAAATGAAACCTGAAAAGTATTAAATGGGCTCTATTATATGCCACCCCCATCAGAAAGGGGAATGGCAATGCATCTGTAGGTGCCAAAATGGCTGCACAGACTTAGGCTTCAACCCTCAAACTACCCCATCTGCGTAGCTATTTTCACACGAAGGCATAACATTTCTGTTTTTTGTATCAAAATCTATTTCTTTCCAACTTACATTAATGCTTAATGGGAATAGTTCTGAACATTGCTTTATCATGGGCATATATTTACACTCATATTTTTCCTATGCTGCAGGATTCAATTCACTTGATCAAGAGCACTGGGCAAATCTGGGAGTCTAAAGTGTGAAGTTGGATCACTGCCATTACAGCAAGTACACGTCTTCCTCATCACAGTCCTTGACATCCAGGGCCGGCTGAAGATGTGTCAGCTCTCATGGGGGCTCATATCAATATGATTTTTGGGGGGCCCCTGACAGTTTGTAACGCAGTGCTTACAAAGGAATGCAGCAAATACGTTAATAGCTGCAGATTATCAGGTGGTAGTCAGCCAGCAGGGAGCTGAAACACGAATCTCCAATGAAAAGCTTGCAACTGCTCTTTGTCAACAAGATGCTATTGCAGGCCAAACCAGAGTAAATGGCAAAGAGGAGATAACAATGATGCTGGATCCTAGACAAGGCAGCCTGTATCCTGCGTGCGGCAAATCAGACATGTACTGTCATTAAATATATTGTGTGTGGTCGGACTGCCTATATTGAGGCAACTGCTAAGGGCCTCCCTGAGACTAAGAGCTCATTTCAACTGAAAAAAAATGTGAAAGGCCCAGACGCCATTCCTGCCGATATCAAAACAGCTTGTAGAGTAAGGACGGTGACGGGGAAGATGAATGAGGAAGTAATGTGGTATTATATTGTGCTTTGTGAAACACACGTGTTTCTTATGACTCTTATCTATCTTTCTTTTTCCCCTTTAAGGCATGACCAAGATTCACCAAATCAGCCACGTATGTGTGTGACTGCTACTAGCCACAGCAGACGTTGATGTCTCTACCCCGCACTCCGTGTTTAATATAGGGTGTCTTCCCCAAGATCCTGCATGTACCTTAGATTTTACTAAATGCCTCCCTGTGAAAAGGAAACGCTTCTCTCCATCGCATCATTTGTACGCGCAATGCATTCTGTGATATAGGATGGAGAACACGGGAGAGATGCGAGGAATAACGGAAGAATAATGGCTGACTGCCGAGGAGGAGCGGTAAACGCAGGGACTTGGAGGCGTCTGGCTTATCTGGCCTAAGTCTTCACACGGCTGCCCAGGTAGAAAGGGATGAAAAGAAGCAGAGGACCGAGGCCAGAGCACAGAACTCTTCCCTCCAGCTTTCCCTCCTTTGAAGTGTAAATTGCTCTAAGTCCTGACCTCTTTGCCTGTCTCGAGGAGGTCAAGAAATTCGCTGTCACTACCACTATTATGATTAATGATTCAACTGCTGGTGACAGGGAATCAGGGCAGCGCCTCTGGAGTACAGCGGGACTACATCACTCTCCCAGGGCGCTAAGTCATTGTGCTGGCAGGAGATCCATACGACCGGGCTGAGGGGTTAGGTTTCCTGCGCACGCTTCCTTCATCTCGCCCAGACTATTATTTCGCAGACGCGCAGGTAAATCGGCCTGCTGTGAGGAGAATAGCTCTGTTTCTTTTTTTTTTCATTGTTACACAGATTAAAGTCCACGAGGAGCCCTACGATAGATGAGCCAGGCAGTCACTTTAATACAGGTTTCATATCTACGGCGCGTTAATGTTGTTTAATAATATGAAATCATTAAAGGCATTGGGTCATCACAGGCACCTGCAGATTTCTTTTTTCTGCGTGTCCGTTTTAGATAGACCATTCCCTTATAAAGAGGTAGTTGTTTAAAGCTAGTGCCTCGTGTCGAATTATTAACTTCCATGACAACAGTAACCTTAAATGGTATTTATTACACATTTATGCTACTGTATTGCATAAACGCGGCAGAGGGCACTAATGGGTGCACATTAAACATTCGCTACATTGATCTGTGTCTCTCCTTCTGCTTCCGGTTAGTGTAATGTAAAGTGGCGGCATAAAGTGCAACCTCTGCCATTGTGGCAGCCTCTTGGAGCATCAGTGCGCTTAATCCTTTTTATTTTACTGTGTAATCGGGGTTTCCTCTCAAAGACTGCACACTTTGAAGGAGAAACCTTCCACAAATTATGGCTAGGTGGAACAATTCACACAGAAGAATTTACTGTGCGCAGTCCCCTGTGTAATCACCTACCACTGAGGCGGCATAATAACAGGAATGCGACTTAATGAAACAATAGCATTTCAGTGGCGTAGCAGACACCTCTGCATCCACCCCCCCCCCCCCGTCCCCCAAACCTCCTCCCCACCACGATGATCCAGGGGCACATAAACACTAGGTGACCATCTCACTTGTGGGATTAAGGCTGGAAACTTTAAAACTTCATAAACTGGAACTCTTTGAAAATGGAGGAACTTGTGATGCAGGTGCTTTTTGGGTGGTTTGCAGGGACGGGTGCGTTTCTCTTTGGGGCTAGGTGGTGTTCTCTGCCCACTTGGTGCCCTCGAAGCACCTTGAAGTGACTTTTAATTTAGAGGAGGAAATCCACGAGGGCCTTGAGTAGCTGATAGCTTGTGCAACCTGATTAAGCCCCATTAATTGAGCGGTAAATATGGCTGCGGCCTGGCACAAGGGTAGCACAGGAGACAATCTGAATTATAACAGCGGAGACCCCAGACAGCCTGATCACCCATCCCAAAAGGAGTGGCTGTGATACGGTGGCAGTAAATAGAGTGTGTGGGTGTCTCAACATATTCCATTTAAAGACTCTTGTCCATTAGAGTGCTAGCCTAATCTACATCTCCTTTTTGTCGCATATGTTTGTGTTGATGGTAGAAAGATCGTGTCAATGCAGAGAATGTGTCTGACTTTGACAGCCTGTGTGTGAGTCTATAAGTTACAAATAGTGTTAGTGAGAGTATATCCGTGAAGGTGTGTGCATTTGTGTGTTTGGGTATTTGTGAGAGAGAGAGTGGCATACTATGTGTGGCGGAGTAAGGGAGCAGAGTCTTTGGAGCGTTTACCCATACGGACATTGTGCGCTGAGAGAGGCGGGCAGTCCTCTTTTGCTGTCTTTGACTATAAAATCACATTCAGACGACGGAGCAGGCCGCAGAGTCAGGGAGCAGAGTCTTTGGAGCGTTTACCCATACGACATTGTGTGCTGAGAGAGGCGGGCAGTCCTCTTTTGCTGTCTCACTATAAAATCACATACAGACCGAAGAGTGGGCCGCGGAGTCATGGAGCATAGTCTTTGGAGCATTTACCCATACGGACATTGTGTGCTGAGAGAGGCAGGCTGTCCTCTTTTGCTGTCTGACTATAAAATCACACACAAACCGCGGAGCAGGCCGCATAGTCAGGGAGCAGAGTCTTTAGGTCTTCGGGCTCTGCGAGCTCCGCGGCTCGCTAGACCGCGAGAAACTCTTTCCGGTCACAGATTTGAGGAAACACCTCCTTCCTACTTTCCTGCCTCCCTACCTTCCCAGTGGCATGGGTGGGGAGTTGCGGGAGCGGAGATCGAGAGGAGGAGAGGACTGGAAAGGCGCGCTGTGTCAACAGGCAGCACCGAGCAGATGCCTGGCACCATAAAATCAAGTAAGATCCTTTGTGATAAGGTCTTAAGGAGAAGTGCATTACGCATAACATACAACGCGGACTGGAGACTGCGGGGATCACCATTTGATCCCGCTCGCTAGATTAGTGGTAGCGCACTATATTTTTCCTAGTCCCGGGCTCCAAGACAGAGGGAAGCAGGGGAAGGAGGAGAGAGATCCCCACTTCCCACTAGGGATGTAACGGTATAACGGTATACCGTTAAAGATACTGTGAACCACTTAATTGAACAATAATAACCGTCACATTGTTTATACCAGTATACTGTTTATACCGTTAAGTGTGCTTTTCAATCTAATTTGTAAAGGCTGCAGTAAGTAAGTGCTGCGCAGTCTTGGTCTTGCACTGTTGGATGTGCCGTCTGCAAAGTAGTTTCAGTTGGAGCAGTTTTTAATGCCATTCCATAAACCACACGTGCCTGACACAAAATCAATATGTTAGCAATAGGAAGAATAAATACAGTGCCAAGAAGGAAAGGGGTTTACTTTGGGTTGGCAGCTTTGGGGTTTATATATTTATAATGGATAATGTTTGCTAAACATATGACAATGGGGGATTTCCCTGGCTCTATCATTGAATTTACATATAAGTCACACTGCGAAATTCACTAATCTCTGTGGGTATTCCCTGCTGCCATACCAAAGGGTAACATGTCTGTGATTACTGAACACCTTTTGGCCCGCAAGTAAACTAAAGGCTGTAACGTAAAGAGAGAGTGCGTGTGTGTGTGTGTATGTGTATGCGCACAAGCGTATACTACCATCCGCCTCCATTGATCTGTGGCATGCAGGTTATCAAGATGGCAACATGTTCATCTTCACCAGTAGCCAGTGGGGGGGATAAAAGCCGAAATGACCACTTAAGAAAAGCTATTCAGTTTGCTTTGCCAGTCGCAGCAGGGCTCCCCACCCCCCCTCCTCTCGACACGTGTGTTTGTTGGAAGGAAGGGGTGGCATTTCAGTGAAAAGCATGTTGAAAAGCCCAATTCTGGCCATGGGTACCTTTTTTTTTTGTGTTGTTAAATCTGACAATTTATGACCTTTTAGAAAATATTTGTTAAGATATGTTAACTCCACCTGCTATACCGCGATAACCATGATATACCGTCATTTGGCAAGAAGGTTATCGTACCGTCACAAAACTAATACCGTGACACCCCTACTTCCCACTGCAAACCATTGAACTAAGGAAGCCAAATAGAGGTTGGCACCGGGAATACAAATTAAGGAATTAGAAGCAAGGTGCCCACCCTTGTAACAATCAACATAAAAAAGGAAGAATGAGATAAGTGCAGAACAACATATGCTGCAAACCCTCAACACAGTACCAGCCGAGTGGGCCCAGTCGAGGATGGGGTCGGGAGGAGAGGAGTACCCCGAAGTAGCCCGCTGGAAGCGCAACAACAGGCAGATCACAAATACATCTTCACTGAAATGATGCTACAAAGCAAAGCATTACTGTAACCCATAAATGGGCCAGAATGGAACGGCTCATAAATAACACCAGTTGTAAGCTCGTCGACATTGGAGACCCCAATGCCAGAAGGCTCAAGATCCATACATCCTGCCCTATTAAAGATAACAACAGCACAGATACACAGCACTTTTGACCAGGAGACCGTAGAGAATGAAGCCCAATCCGACCATACAGAAATAGTCAATCAATGGAGACGAGGATTGGAATACACAGTCACAACAAAGATCATTCAAAGAAAGATTAAAAAGCACTTTGGCAAGAAGAGACACAAGAGCCTGAATGATGCCACAATTTCAAGACAGGATAGTTGGGGTACCCTATCATCAATACTAGAGGCTGAGCAGTCCCGCACTATAAGTGCAATTCAAGTGCAGCTGACCCCGAAAAGGGGGAGAACGGACCTAGAATTAGAGCAAGAGATAGAGGCCCAAAGAAGGAAACTACAAATCAAGAAAAGAAGCAGAGAAAGAGTGCACAGCATCAGAAAGGGAAACTGAGTGCCAGAAAGATTATTGCCCAGACAAATCCACCTTAAAGGCATTACATTTCGTACTAAACTCCTTAGTGTCCGTGTTCAAACTTTTGAAGGGGGGGTCCAGAGCCAAGCAGGGATCCTCCTCGAATTAACAGATGAAGTGGCCAAATGTGATTCGCCCATGGTGGGTTTGAAGAATGTAATAACTTCCACCATAATTCCAACAGTAAGCAATATCAGAATCGACATCTCCTCAATCCAGAGACTTTCTTTAGTGAATAGAAAGGAAGACACAGTATCAAGAGCCCAAGTTAGAGAACTAATGCAAACCATACATTTCCATCTTGGGCAACAAGAGAAAGGGGGGGTTGATGCAGTTGAAAGTTCAAAAATCGGAGATGACACCCCACTATCAGAATCCACCTTGGAAGAGTTTATGAGACTAGCGCAGGTGGCTGAAGATCAAGTGGTGGACTCTAGTGGAAATAGAAGTGTCATAATGGAAACGGAACCAAGTGAAAATAGGAGTGTAACTATGGAAAACCAAGACGAAAATGAGAAAAATGGAGCTGTTTCGTAGTTTAAGAGTGGACCGCGGCAAGCAATCAAAACTCAAAGGGATGAAAAAGACTGAAAAGAAAAGGAGGAAAAAAGGACCAGAAAGTCATCACGAACACCTTATTGACGAGCAGGGAAAAACCCCCAAATAAACTGAAAAAAAACAAAAAACAAAAAAGGCAGGGATACATAATTTTGTGAACAATATTACAATGCCAGTTACCGAAGGACATACAGGCACCCTTATTCAGGGACTGTCTAAGCCTGTGACGGAACCTGTCTCAACTCCAGTAAGCAGTCGAGGTCAGGACAAACCTGGCATGCGAGAAACAACAGCAGGGGACCTCACTCAAAAACTCCCCTGAGATTCAGCAGGTGAGCATAGGTCTACAAACAGACAAACAACTAGACCCAGCCCTAAAAGCCAACAACAAGAGCAGCAACCCAAAACCAGGGGAGAGGGTCACCCCATTGCAGCATCAGGGGGAAGTAATCCAACTAACCCCGCAAGAGGAGAAAATCCAAAAAGGGAAGAACGTGAAGCTAGCCCCAATTTCCAACAAAGTAAACAATTGAGGAGAGGCATGGTGACCAAAAGTGCAGATATAGACTCAAAGGGAGTAAAACTGAAAATAGCACCAATCTTCTCCTCAGTGCCTAAAAAAGAAATCAAGCCAACTGGCAAACAGCAACCCAGCCATCCCCAATGGGGGTGACAATCGAAAAAAGTGAAGGTAGAACCCAGAAAATCCAGGGTGTATGGAATGGGTCTGTAAAGTCGAAAGAGATTGGACAAATGCAAAGATTGTATGTGCAGGAGATGGATACAAAAACCACACAAAGGGAGGAAATGGATGAAGCCAAAACAGGCTTCGAAGTGCCAAGAATTTGGCTACAATCCACACGAAACAACACTTAATACAAATCATTAAGTAGAGGGACGATCCTTTCAATGTTCAAAAAAACCAAGAGTTTGTACCTATTTGCATCTGCTGATATAGAATATGTCAGATTTACTGAACGCAAAAACCCACTTAAGGTGGAACTGGGGCTGACCTCGACAAAAGCATATGAAGCAATCTTAAAAGCAGTGAGAGATCTGGAATCTTAAAGCCTAAAAGTGTATATAAATTCTAGCGAAAAAACCTTGGAAAGATCCAATACTTAGCAAGAACCTAGAAATATAAGATCACACATCAAAGAAAGAGACCTATTGGGTCATGGAATGGAAAATTCGGGGGATTTGGGAGATTTGTCAAAAGAAGGAAAAATGCTAGCCGCCCTCCCGGAAATACTAACCCAAGTCTTAACGAGTATAGGACTGGGAGTGAGACATCTTTAGTCAAATAGGCTTTCACGTGGTGAGTTGAAATACATGGGGTCCCACTACCTTTAGATAAAAAAATATCAAAGACTACCTACTGGGTCAGATGGACATTCTGGTTCTACAAGAAACCTAGCTGGTAAACGCTATAGAGATAGAAGGCTTTACCACGTATTGATTGCCAGCCAGTCAAAAAGCGCTGGGTAGACCAGCAGGTGGGCTCCTATTGGCATTCAAAAACAGCTCAGTGAAGGCCGCCACACTGATATTTAAGAATGATTTTGGCCAGCATGATCCATCTGAACCTAGAGATACCAAACCCAATAGTAGCAGTGATCCTCCTCACTTGAATCATTCTTAGCCATTTTAGGCACACTACTGATGACAATCAAGGCAGAAATGGGGAGTGCCCATATAATGGTTGCAGGGGATTTTAACTCAGTATGCATACAGCAGCAAGGAGGGAAAGAGAGACTGGAGAGAAAAAAGTCTCAAGGAGAGGGGCTAAATGGCTGGCCTTCGTGAACATATGGCACCTCAAAATGCTAAATGGGTGCTCAGAGGGAGACAAAAGTATTACCACAACTTGGAAGCGGGGGGGGGGGGGTTCCTCGTCTACATTAGACTATATTTTCGTCAGCCAAAGCCTCTTCTCTTTAACATCTACATTGGAAATAAAATCGGAGGGTGGCAGTGACCACTCAAGATTAGAACAGTCCTTCCCAGATCTAAGAGGACATCCTCAAATGCAACATAAGCAAAAACTGGAGGGGAGCAAAGGAAGAGTGAGGCTTGTCAAATATGATGTAGGGGGTGAAAAACTGAACAAAGAACTAAAACGACTCCCAAAATCTACCCTAATAGACCATTGTTGCCTGATAAATACATCACCTTTATCTGGTCTGTTGTACCCCCAAAAATGCTAGTTTTAGGGGCTAAACAGCACCACCAACATGAGTTTGATGAAGAGTCAAGAGGTAAGAAAAGGGAAGTGAGAAAAGATCTATGCAGATTGAGAAGGCTGAACTTGGTCCCAGATGCATATAAAAAGGAAGTAAATGGGATCAAGAGCAATTACAGATATTGGTCCAAAAACCACAGAATGGCTTGTCTACAAAATGACTGGGAACTAATGTTAAAACTACGGGAGGAGACAAACACCAGAGGATTCTTGTCAGTCATGGGCCAATTGGACTCTCAATCAAATAGCTCCTTGTGCAATTTGGTAGTTGGAAAAAAATGGATTGAACACCTTACAAAAATCTTTAAAAAGCCAAGAGAGGAAAAGATGATAGAGCCGCAGGATATTGAATGGACATTGAACCTGGACGAAAAAGAAATCACGGAGATAATTAGAGATTCATCAATGTCAAAAGCAGCTGGATCCAGTGGCCTGACGTATCATGTCTTGAAGAACGAACCAAAAGTTTGGGCCATGTTCTGGAGACACCTCTTTAAAGAGATTCTTGCCACCAAACAATTTCCCCGGTCATGGAAAACAGCCATAACAATTCCATTTTTTAAGGGGAGTGACAGGACAGATCCTACTAACCACCGCCCAATCACTCTGCTAGATATTGAAAGCAAGATTTATATGAGGTTGGTAGTTAGAAAACTAACACAATGGGCAGAAAATGAGGGGGCGCTCTCCAGATTTCAAACAGGGTTTAGATGGGGGATGTCCACAGCACTTAATGGGGTGTCCCTGAGCCTGGTAAGTGAGATCACCACAGGAAAGGGGGACTTGCCACTATATGGGGCTTGGATCAACCTCTCTAAACCCTTCAATCGGATCAGCAGAGTCAAACTGTGGGCTAAATTCAGGCAAAAGGGAGTCCTAGAGGCCTTATTGACCATACTGATAGAGTTGTACCAAAACACATCAGTGAGGGTCCGACTAGACAAGAAAGGAAACCTATCAGACCCAGTGATGATTGAGAGAGGAGTAAGGCAATGATGTCTGGGAGTACCATTATTTTTTAATCTCTTCCTGTCAGACATGGGAAAAGAACTTTAACCGGCAGCACTGGCCAGCCCAATCCTTAACAGAAAGAAGATCTTTTGGCTGCCCTATGCGGACGACATTGTCCTGCTGGACAGAACAGCTATAGGCCTCCAACGACTAATATCTAAACTGGGAGAATATGCGGAGAAAAACGATCTGATTATAAACCCACTGAAATCAAAGATCTTAGTTTTTAAACCCCCAAGAAAAAAAATATGTTTCTAGAGATGGTCCCTGAACGGTCAGTTAATACCAAGAGTAGATGAACTACTCCACCTGGGGTATAAAATCTATGCCAGCCCAATCGATCAGGAGTCAGATATCCTCTCTAAAGTACAGGGGCTGATACCCCACACGAAAAAGATCAGAGGGAAGTACTGTAAGTTTACCATTCTACCGATGATAAAATACTATATAGCCAAAATAGTACCAATCATCTTGTATGGCCTTGAAGCTAAAGTACCACTCTGGAACTTAAACTGGGCCAAAATAGAAGGAATAATTTGGAAAGACTCTCTCAACCTACCAGTAAGCACCCCGGGGATGGAACCTCCGGTTTGAACTGGGTCTCATATCATTAAAGTGTCGAGCAGAGTGGAAATTAATTACACTCTATAGAGAAATAAAAGAACCTAAACCAGGCTCGTTATATCAAGATATTGGAGCCATTTTAATAACTCCAAATCAAATGCCCTGATGGGTTTGAAAACCAGAGTAAGTGCTATTTTCGAAAAAATTGCATCAGATTTGGGGACCTTGATTGCCTACCCACTCAGAGTTAAACGAGATTTGGAACGCATGGACTGCATCAAAACTATAGATAAGGTGAAAAACTCATCCCCACGTAATGTTTTCCTGAAGCTGGAAAACAATGTAGGTGCACTCCCCCGTTAGAAAAGTACCCCGACCCAAGAATAAGGTTGAATTTCCTAGGGGTAAGACTGAATCTTCTCCCTACTATTGAGATCCTGACCATAAGAAAATAGGAGGAGAGGGCAATTAAACTATATAAAATCTGTGCCAACCCAAAACTACAAACACTTTGCCACATCTTGATCGAGTGCGAAGGGACCTGGACTTTGAGATTGGCTAAATTAAGAAAATTCACAGATAGAGAGGAAGGAGTGACATCAGAACACCTCTGGGAAAGAATGATCTCAGGCCAGGAAGTGAAGCTAACTGCAATAGTGGTAGAAATCCTGAAGACCGTGAACCTGCTTACCTAGATTGACAGGGAAATTATAAGTGTGCTCTTAGGCTGTAGAGATATAGTTTTATTTAAGGATTCAAGGGGCAAGTTGTTTTTTTATCAGTTTATGGTTACTTTTCCCTTAGTGTTCCTTTTTATTTATTTATGATTGTTTTCTAATAGTAAAAATTGTAAAGGTTCTAATGAATTGTTTTGTTTTGAACCACATACAATACAAATAAAATAAAAAAACTATGTGTGAGAGGATAGACACTCATTATCACAGAGATAGTTTGCGACAGTCTGTGAGTCATTTTACATATGACAAAGAAAGTGTGTGAAAGGCAGCACCCTTTTGTGACCACTTCAGACACTATTTGTGTGATTGGAGGTTGTGTGAAAGAGTGTTTGTGTACATCACATGCATATATCTCCTCTTGATTTAGACCAGTGGTCTTCAAACTTTTTTGGCATGGGTCCCCCTGAGAAAGATTTGGGCAGACAGGCCCCCCCCCAAAAATGCCAAATGGACAGTATGTATTGCACACCATCACCGCACCCTACTCCCAGTATAGTCCCTCTGCTCCCCCACCTACTCCCATAACAGTCGCTGGGCTACCTCATCCCACTTCTACCCAGTCCCTGGGCTCTCCCCATCACATCACACACCCTGGGCTCCCCCCACCCTGGTCCCACCACTATCCCATGGTTTCTGCCGATCCTGCTCTTACCACAGTCCCTGGTCTCCCCCCTTCCAATACCCAACACAGTCCAAGGGGCAGTGGCGGCTGGTGAATTTTTTAAGTGGAGGGGCATAACTATTTCCCCCCAAAATGCCATAGCGACCGAGCACAGCGAGGGAGACTGAACTAGTCAAGGGGAGCTTTGGGGGATTCCTGCCTGAATAAAAAAATATGGGTTCAAATGTTGCATTGTAGAGCATACTCTAAAAAAAGGGTAAATTGCCAAACAGTTTGCAATTGGTGCTGGGGGGGGGGGGTCAGCGGGCAGGCATGACATTTATTACTGCACATCTATGATAGATGTCCAGTAAAAAGATACCATCCCTGTCCCCTAGGCCCCACTGGGCCTAACACAATCAAAATGTTTATGTGTGTATGCAAGGCGCTGGGGTGCCAAGGGGGAAAGCATGGTATTTTTGACTGGACATCTATGATAGAAATCCAGTAAAAAAAATACCATCCCTGTCCCCTGGACTCCATAACACCTCAGAAGGAGTGCTGATTTTGGCAAGTGGGTAGGGGGATTGTGCAACAAAGGCATTTAGGCATTTTTAAAATGGCTTTGTTGTACAACCCTCCTTCCCCCCTCTATCCACCACTTGCCAAAATCAGATCAATGGACCAAAACAAAAAACACACACACACACACACGCACACGCACACGCACACGCACACGCACGCACACACACACACACACACACACACCAATCACTCTATTAATCTAAATTTTAGACAGACATTTACAGCTGTCCTGCACGTTAACAATAGGAAATCTTCCATTGTCTATTACACATTTGGGACCGCAATGCCCTCCACATGACTAATTTGATTAGAACTACTGTGCAGGTTCATATACAGACCTTTTTTCTATCCTGACCTTTCCTATGCACAATTCTGAGACAATGTAAAATACAAGAAGAAAAGATCCAGGACTCTGCGCCCAATTTTATGAATACATGTTTTAATGATTAGCCCTTAAGTTAATGACACGTGTTTCGGCCTTCCTCGGCCTTTCTCAAATCAGGGCTGTTGTATATCACATGGTAATACACAATAAATGAAAAAGGAAGTGCCCTCTGTATATAACAGGTTGTAAATCCAACCCCAAACAAAAACAAAAACATGAATTGATTTGAATTGAATTCATGAAAGAATTAAAGCAAAAACATTGGCGTTACCACACGCCCATATAAACGATAATATCATGCAAAATCCAAGACAGAGAAATAAGGGTTGGTGTTGGGGATGGATCCAAGGGTTAAAACAAAGAATCAACAGTAAAAAAATGTATATATATAAACCATTAGGCACAGCATGGAAAACTATATGGAGGGCAAATGGGAAGGGAAAGAAATGGGAGGAAAAAAAAACAACAGACAAGTACGAGAAAAAGGAGAGATAAATGAATTGTCATTAGTATCAATTCTTCACCTTAATGGCTAGTATTGGATTGCTAAGTCACAATGTTCCAATGACTTACCCTCAATGGGGGTCACTTAATGTCAAGTGTGTAGGTCCTTCTCTCATGTACTTGAGTTATTGGTGAGGTACCTTGATCAAAAATCTGGTGGGACATTAGTAGTTAAAAATGCCATTAGGCGCTATTCTCATGTTGCTGAATTTATGTATAGAAACATCTTGTCTTGTGAGTCAGATCTCAGACTTACAAATCACAATGTGAATCTATGAAAACCCAAAAAAGTGAAATCATTCCTCCGTAACTATCCCGAACATCATGGATTTCCCATATTAATGCCGCGTCTTTTCCCAATTTAAAAGTAATAGTCTCATTACAACATGAACACCCTATTCAATATTACCAGTCACAATGTGAGTCTATGAGTATTCAAAAGAGTGAAATCATTACTCCGTAACTATCCCGAACATCATGGATTTCCCATATACATGTTGCGTATTTACCCAATTCAAAAGTAACAGTCTCATTTCAACATAAACACTTTATCACATATCGGGTGTGTAGACTTACCTAATGGCATGAGCGGGGGGTTGGGGGGAACAGGGCAGACACGGGGCATGAGCGGGGTGTGGTGGGGGTACAGGAGGGAGACACGGGACATGAGCGGGGTGTGGGGGGTACAGGAGGGAGACACGGGGCATGAGTGGGGGGTAGGGGTACAGGAGGGAGACACGGGGCATGAGCAGGGGGCGGGGGGTAACACGAGGGAGACACGGGGCATGAGTAGGGGGTGGGGGGCAACACAAAGGATTCACGGGTCATGAGCAGGGGGTGGGGGGCAACACGAGGGAAACATGGGGCATGAGTGGGGGGTGGGGGGAACAGGAGGGAGACACGGACCATGAGCGGGGGTGGGGGGTAACAGGAGGGAAACACGGTGCATGAGCAGGGGGTGGGGGGAAAAGGGGAGACACAGGGCATAAGCGGGGGTGGGGAGAACAGGAGGGAGACACAGGGCATGAGCGGGGGGTAACACGAGGGAGACACGGGGCATGAGCAGGGCCTGGGGGGCAACACGAGGGAGATACGGGGAATGAGCGGGGGCGGGGGGAAACATGAGGGAGACACGGGGCATGAGCGTGGGGTGGGGGCAACACAAGGGAGACACGGGGCATGAGCGGGGGGTGGGGGGAACAGGGCAGACATGGGGCATGAGCAGGGGGTGGGGGGTAACACGAGGGAGACATGGGCCATGAGCGGGGTGGGGGGCAACACGAGGGAGACATGGGGCATGAGCGAGGGGTGGGGGGCAACACGCGGGAGACATGGGGCATGAGCGGGGGTGGGGGGAAGAGGGCAGACATGGGGCATGAGAAGGGGGTGGGGGCAACAGGAGGGAGACACGGGGCATGACCAGGGGGGTGGAGGGAACAGAGGAGACAAGGGGCATGACTTGGGGGTGGGGGGAACAGGAAGGAGACACGGGGCATGAGCAGGGGGTGGGGGGAAAAGGAGGGAGACACGGGGCATGAGTGGGAAGTGGGTGGTAAAACAAGGGAGACCCTGGGCATGAGCGGGGGATGGGGGGTAACACGAGGGAGACAGGGGGCATGAGCGGGGGTGGGGGAGCACAGGGCAGACACGGGGCAAGAGGGGGAGTGGGGGCAACACAAGGGAGACACGGGGCATGAGCGGGGGGTGGGGGGAACAGGGCAGACATGGGGCATGAGCAGGGGGTGGGGGGTAACATGAGGGAGACATGGGCCATGAGCGGGGTGGGGGGCAACACGAGGGAGACATGGGGCATGAGCGAGGGGTGGGGGGCAACACGCGGGAGACATGGGGCATGAGCGGGGGTGGGGGGAAGAGGGCAGACATGGGGCATGAGAAGGGGGTGGGGGGCAACAGGAGGGAGACACGGGGCATGACCAGGGGGGTGGAGGGAACAGAGGAGACAAGGGGCATGACTTGGGGGTGGGGGGAACAGGAAGGAGACATGGGGCATGAGCAGGGGGTGGGGGGAAAAGGAGGGAGACACGGGGCATGAGTGGGAAGTGGGTGGTAAAACAAGGGAGACCCTGGGCATGAGCGGGGGATGGGGGGTAACACGAGGGAGACAGGGGGCATGAGCGGGGGTGGGGGAGCACAGGGCAGACACGGGGCAAGAGGGGGAGTGGGGGCAACACGAGGGAGACACGGGGCATGAGCAGGGGTGGGGGGCAACATGAGGGAGACACGGGGCATGAGCAGGGGGTGGGGGCAACACGAGGGAGACATGGGGCATGAGCAGGGGGTGGGGGGCAACAGGAGGGAGACACGGGGCATGACTGGGGGTGGGGGGAACAGGGGAGACACGGGGCATGAGCGGAGGGTGGGGAGCAACACAAGGGAGACACGGGTCATGAGCGGGGGGGTGGGTGGCAACACGAGGGAGACACGGGTCATGAGCGGGGGTGTGGGCAACAGGAGGGAGACACGGGGCATGAGCGGGGAGTGGGGGGAACAGGAGGCAGACACGGGGCATGAGCAGGGGGTGGGGGTAACACAAGGGAGACAAGGGGCATGAGCGGGGGGTTGGGGGAACAGGGGAGACACGGGGCATGTGCGGGGGGTGGGGGGTACAACAGAGACACAGGGCATGGTCGAGGGAACTGGGCAGACAAGGGGCATGAGCAGGGGGTGGGGGGTACAGGAGGGAGACACGGGGCATGAGCGGGGGGTGGGGGGTAACACAAGGGAGACACGGGGCATGAGCGGGGGGTTGGGGGTAACACGAGGGAGGCACGGGCAGGAGCGGGGGTGGGGGCAACACAAGGGAGACACGGGGCATGAGCGGGGGTGGGGGATCAGAGGAGACACGGGGCATGAGCAGGTAGTGGAGGGACAGGAGGGAGACATGGGGCATGAGCGGGGGGTTGGGGGGATCGTGAGGGAGACACGGGGATGAGCAGGGGAAGGGGTACAGTTGGGAGACACGGGGCATGACCAGGGGGTGGGGGGGAATAGGGGAGACATGGGGGATGAGCGGGTGGTGGAGGATCGTGAGGGAGATATGGGGGATGAGCGAGGGGTGGGGGGATCGTGAGGGAGACACGGGGGTGAGCCGGGGGTCAGGGGATCGTGAGGGAGATATGGGGCATGAGCGGGGGGAACAGGGGGGAACAGGGGAGACATGGGGCATGAGCAGGGGGTGGGGAGAACGGGAGGAAAACACAGACATAAGCTTAGTGTTCAGGTGGCAGATCCCACTCCTCGGCCCTCCGCAGGCCACCGTGTGCCAATGGCATGAGCGGGGGCTGGAGGAACAGGGGAGACACGGCGCATGAGTGGGGGTGGGGGGGTCAGGAAGGAGACACAGAGCTTGAGCGGGGGGTGGGGGAATGGGAGGAAGACGCAGGCATGAGCAGGGGTGGGGGGAACGGGAGGAAGATACGGGCATGACCTTACTAGCAGGCGGCAGATCACGCTCCTCGTGATAAACAAAGATGGCGGGCGTCTTTCAAAATAAACGCACTGCACGTTGCACCACAGCCAATGGGAAAGCACGTAACATGTCCGCGGACACTACGCAAGCCGCTTGCCCAATCCCTGTCCTGTCCACGGAGCGAACAGGGAAGTGTGTCCGCAAAGCGGACACAGATATCACTCATTTATTCTGACCTACTGTTTGGTCATTCTTTAAAAAACTACTGGATGGATTTTCACCAAATTTGCAAAAATGTGAAAATCCATCCAGCGGTTTGAGCTGTAGGCGTGAGCAAAGTTTTTTTCCCATTCAGTCTATGGGGAAAAAAAATAGGACCCCCCTATAACTTTGCCCCCCTGGACCAAACCTCACCAAACTTTGCAAAACAATTGAGGGTGGGCAAAGTTTGGTGTGGATTCGTCCAGGGGGAGCAAAGTTATAAGCCGCCCAAAAAGTGCTCTTCCTATGGAAACAGCAACTTAACCATAACTACATGGCCACTACCGTGGCCATGTAATATCTATATATACAAATATTGTTAAGGATTTCAATCATGCAATACACCAGGGTCTCGCCTAGCATGTAACGCACAGATGAAATACTTATTTATTGTGTAAATAAGTTCAATATTCTGAGTGATATATCACTCATATCACACCCTTCTCAAAATACCCCCCATATCACAGTGGACGAGGAATCAGGCTGGTTGGTATAGGTATTTATTTATTTATTTAAAATTCAAATCAAACACAAATGTATTATGTATGTATGTATATATAGGAAGAGCACTTTTTGGGCGGCTTATAACTTTGCTCTCCCTGGACGAATCCTCACCAAACTTTGCAAAAAAAGTATTTGGGTCACTCTGAATTTTTTTGCAAAGTTTGGGAGGATTCGTCCAGGGGGGGCAAAGTTATAAGGGGGTCCCAAAACTTTTTTTTTTTTCCCATAGACTGAATGTGAAAAAAGTTTTGCTCGCGTCTACAGCCCAAACCGCTGGACGGATTTTCTCCAAATTTGGACCAGGAGCAGCGGCTTGGTCCCGAAAGCGTGCTTTTGCAAATTTGCTGAAAATCCGTCCAGTAGTTTTTTTAAAAATGACCAAAAAGTAGGTCAAAACAAATTAGTGATATCTGTGTCCGCTTCGCGGACACACTTTCCTGTTCGGTCCGCGGACATGACAGTGATTGGGCAAGCAGCTTGCGTGATGTCCACGGACATCTGACGTGCTCTCTCATTGGATGCAGTGAAAGCGTGTAGTGTGTCGTGGCTTCAGAGACGTCCGCCATCTTTGTTCCTCGCATGAGAGGCTTTGTCAGGTCAGCAGGAGCGGGATCTGCCGTCTCTACAGTAAGTCCCCCACCCCCGCTCATGCCCGTGTCTGTCTCCTGTTCCTCCCACCCCCCGCTCATGCCCGTGTGTCCTTCTTGTCCCCCCCACCCCCACTCATGCTCCGTATCTCCCCTGTTACGCCAGCCCCCCGCTCACGCCATCGGCACACGGTGGCCAGCGGAGGACCGAGGAGCGGGATCTGCCGCCTGCACACAAACTCATGTCCGCTCATGCCCCGTGTGTCTCTCCCCCCCGCCCACCCCCCGCTTATGCCCTGTGTGTCTCTCCCCTCCCGCCCACCCCCCCGATCATGCCCCGTGTGTCTCTCCCCTCCCGCCCACCCTCCGCTCATGCCCCATGTGTCTCTCCCCTCCCGCCCACCCCCGCTCATGCCCCATGTGTCTCTCCCCTCCCGCCCACCCCCCGCTCATGCCCCGTGTGTCTCTCCCTTCCCGCCCACCCCCCGCTCATGCCCCGTGTGTCTCTCCCCTACCGCCCCCCCGCCGCTCATTCCCCATGTGTCACTCCCCTCCCGCCCACCCCGCGCTCATGCCCCATATGTCCCACCCCCGCTCATGCCCCGTGTGTCTATCCCTCCCACCCACCCCCCGCTCATGCCCCGTGTGTCTATCCCTCCCGCACACCCCCCGCTCATGCCCACCCCTCCGCCCACACCCCGCTCATGCCTTGTGTGTCTACCCCTCTCGCCCACCCCCCGCTCATGGCCACCCCTCCCTCCCACCCCCCGCTCATGCCCCGTGTGTCTCTCCCTCCCGCCCACCCCCCGCTCATGCCCCGTGTGTCTCTCCCTCCCACCCACCCCCCGCTCATGCCCCGTGTGTCTCGATCCTCCCGCCCACCCCCGCTCATGCCCCATGTGTCTCCCCCTCCCCCCTCACCCCCTGCTCATGCCCCATGTGTCTCCCCCTCCCGCCCACCCCACGCTCATGCCCCGTGTGTCTCCATCTCCCGCCCACCCACCGCTCATGCACCGCTCATGCCCCGTGTGTCTACCCCTCCCGCCCAACCCCCGCCCTCCCCCCGCTCATGTCCCGTGTGTCTCCCCCTCCCACCCACCCCCGCTCATGCCTCGTGTGTTTCCCTCTCCCGCCCACCCCCGCTCATGCCCCGTGTGTCTCCCCCTCCCGCCCACCCTCCGCTCATGCCCCATGTGTCTCTCCCCTCCCGCCCACCCCCGCTCATGCCCCATGTGTCTCTCCCCTCCCGCCCACCCCCCGCTCATGCCCCGTGTGTCTCTCCCTTCCCGCCCACCCCCCGCTCATGCCCCGTGTGTCTCTCCCCTACCGCCCCCCCGCCGCTCATTCCCCATGTGTCACTCCCCTCCCGCCCACCCCGCGCTCATGCCCCATATGTCCCACCCCCGCTCATGCCCCGTGTGTCTATCCCTCCCACCCACCCCCCGCTCATGCCCCGTGTGTCTATCCCTCCCGCACACCCCCCGCTCATGCCCACCCCTCCGCCCACACCCCGCTCATGCCTTGTGTGTCTACCCCTCTCGCCCACCCCCCGCTCATGGCCACCCCTCCCTCCCACCCCCCGCTCATGCCCCGTGTGTCTCTCCCTCCCGCCCACCCCCCGCTCATGCCCCGTGTGTCTCTCCCTCCCACCCACCCCCCGCTCATGCCCCGTGTGTCTCGATCCTCCCGCCCACCCCCGCTCATGCCCCATGTGTCTCCCCCTCCCCCTCACCCCCTGCTCATGCCCCATGTGTCTCCCCCTCCCGCCCACCCCACGCTCATGCCCCGTGTGTCTCCATCTCCCGCCCACCCACCGCTCATGCACCGCTCATGCCCCGTGTGTCTACCCCTCCCGCCCAACCCCCGCCCTCCCCCCGCTCATGTCCCGTGTGTCTCCCCCTCCCACCCACCCCCGCTCATGCCTCGTGTGTTTCCCTCTCCCGCCCACCCCCGCTCATGCCCCGTGTGTCTCCCCCTCCTGCCCACCCTCCGCTCACGCACTGTGTGTCTGTTAGGCGGAAACCTGTGCAGTTCCCTCTGGGACCACTGCAAAAGATTTAGGACTACAGGTGTTTGGCAGTAAACCCACTTGGTAGCAGTCTGTACCACACAGATTCACTTGGTAGCTGTGGCTGAGCAGTCAGACTTCCCTCAAGAAGAGTTAGGCAGTATGTGGAGTATACAATATAGGGCAATTCTACACAGTAAGACAAGCAAACACGCAACAAGGCTTCGGTGTAAAGATATAAAGGTATTTATTTATAACGACACATCTATAGAAAAAACTCTGGCACTATCCCGGCAAACACTTCAATTACAATTACTCTACGAAGGAAACAGATCAATCCCCCTAACAATAGTTCGACAAGTCTAGGTTCTACCAGCATCACTTATTTGCAGACAGAGGTGTATGCTTCAACCTAGATGGCACTCTAGTTTTTGTTAGGACGGGAGAGAAAAATAAGCAGGTTACGAAATCAACACAGCTCAGTACTTCACGAAAAAAATGCAAGGCAAGAAGACAAGAACCACGATAGATCATAAAGTTCAGCGGCCAGGCCCACTCGGAGAGAGGCAAGGCGATATGTCCCAAAAAGTCTCTTAGTGGAAATGTGTTGGAGTCTTTGTAGCAAATTGTTATTGGAAGATTGGACCAGTTCAGAACAACATGCTAAAGAAAGCTTGGAGGCGACCCAAAGGAAAGGCGAGGATTAAGACACCACACTCGATCCGGCAGAAAGGGAAGCCAGGTGGACACGGTACCTTGTTTGTGGAGAGACAGCTCCGGCGGGGGCAGTTGTTCCTGGTGGTGGATGCACGTCGGGTCTTTGCCAAGAGTAGAGATGATCTCGTCGTCGAAGAACAGTGAAGTCCGGTGCACCACCAGGGAAGAGACCAGCCGCGGAGTGCTCCGTCACAAGGCACCACCTTTTGGTCGCGGTACAGGGGTAGTGGCTATCCGGTTGCCGAGGTGCTCTGCACGGGCAATTCGACCACTGCGTCCTGGAGCGAAGAAAAAGCAAATGGGATTGGTTGATCCCACCAGTCAGGGGAAGAGACTCTCCGGCAGGGAGATCTCCTCTGTCGTCGGGAAGTAGCGAGTCGGTTCCGCAGGGCTCCACCGGAGGTGTCATCGTGCAGGTCGGCTCAGCGTTACCCTCGTCGGATTCTTAGGTCCTGTGGCGACTTCTGAAGATCCAGTCCCAAAAGCCCTGCTTTTATGCAGAAAACCCCCATTCATTCAGCCTAGCTGTCAATCAACACATGCTAAGTGGTGAGCGGGGAGGCTCACCACTTGGGCCAATCACACCAGAGTGCGACCAGAGTTGGCAAGGCAACTCTGTCCAGGGTGCCTAAACCCCCTCCCACACCCCTGTGTTATCCCAGACAGAATGGCACCAATTTGGAGGGTCTCTGTACAGAGCCCGCCAAAAATGGAACAAAGGGCTCAACCTTTGGTTTAGGAGTCAAAGAGACGAACACAGACGCCATTTTAAAAACCGATTTCTGGCAGAAAATACCATCCGGTAAACTTATTTAAGATAAGTAAACTGATGGTATGTTAGAGATTAACGAGGAAAAGTATCAATCTCCAACAATGGGAAGAATCCCATAGGGTTATGTTCGGGGTCAAACATAACAAGTAGTTTCCACTGCCACCAGCCAAAACTCAACGAGGGGGGACGGGACAGTGCCCCCTCGAATAACAGACCTAGGAGTAATCGAATTACCCCTACTAGTACGTCCACAATAGGATGGTTTGTACTAGTTCTGTTAGTAAATTTAGGTCTAGTAAAGCCAATGGTTACTTTACGTGCCGGGGGAGACAGTAGTCAGTCCCTGGGTATGGAGTCTATGGTGGAGGTCCGCTAGGACGCCCCAGTGTTACGGCACGTAGGGTGCGGTGTAACACACATAGCAAAACATATGAGACCCTATGGAGTAAAAGACCCCATAGCCCATAGAACACATTGACATTCAAAGGAATTACACACATTCATGTCCAAGAGTGGGAGAAAATGAGTCTCACTCTTGGCAGGATAGAAAAAAACAAACTCCAGAAATCCAGCAAAGCTGCTGAGGGACTCCACTAGGTTAGGAAATTCAGCCTAAACAGAGAATTCTCCCTAACACTCGCCCCCCCCCTCAGACTAAGGGACAGGAGGATTTAATCCACTCCTGGATGAATCTCATACCTCTAGTCGATGACATACATCCTAGAGAGACCATCAGCATTTTGGTGGTGACATCCTGACCTGTGCTCAATGGTGAAATCAAACCCTTGCAGGCAGATCGACCATCTCAATAGTTTTGGGTTTTCCCCTTTCATTTGCATTAACCATCTCAAGGGTTGGTGGTCAGTCTGAATGACAAAAGTAGAACCATACAAGTACGGCCTAAACTTCTTCAGAGCCCACAGGATAGCAAAGCACTCTCTTTCGATTGTTGCCCACCTTGTTTCAGGATCCTTCCGCTTGCGGCTGATGAAGCAAACGGGGTGCTCCCTACCTTTCCCATCCAGTTGACTGAGTACGGCACCTATCCCTACATTTGAAGCATCTGTCTGCACAATGAAGTGTTGGCGGTAATCAGGAGCTCTGAATACTGGGGCTTGGCAAAGAGCCTTTTTCAGGTTTTCAAAAGCCTGATTGCACTCCTTGTTCCATCTAACCTTTTTAGGAAATTTGGGCGAGGAGATGACATTCAGTGGAGAAGCTATGTCCCATAGTTCTCTATGAAATTCCTGTAATACCCAGTGAGGCCTAGGAAGGCTCTCACTTGGGTTTGAGTAGTAGGTGTTGTCCAATTTTGCACAGCTTCAATCTTACTGAGCAAAGGCCTTATTTCTCCACCTCCTACCTCATGTCCAAGATAGACTACCTTACTCTGTCCAATTTGGCATTTACTCGCCTTTATGGTCAGATTGGCTCATCCAAGAGCCTGCAAAACATCTCTCAGGGGGGTTGCATGTTCTTCCCAGGTATTGCTGAACACTGCAATGTCATCCAAGTATGGCATGCAGAAGTCCTCCATCCCGTTCAGAACCTGGTTTATCATCCGTTGAAACGTAGCAGGTGCATTCTTCAATCCGAAAGGCATTACCTTAAACTGGTATAAGCCAACGGGGGTAGAAAATGCAGTTTTCTCCTTGGCATGGTCTGTCAGGGCTATTTGCCAATAGCCTGACGTCAAGTCAAATGTGCTGAGGAACTTGGCGGTGCCAGGTTTATCCACCAACTCATCTGTTCTTGGCAAAGGCTGGGCATCAGTCTTGGTGACTGCATTAAGAGCTCTATAATCCACGCAGAATCTAAGCTCTTTAGATCCGGCCTTTGGTACTAACACAACTGGGCTAGACCATGGACTAGTAGAGGGCTCTATTACCCCGAGATCAAGCATCTTGCTGACCTCACCTTTGATATGGGTTCGTACGTGCTCTGACATTCGGTATCCTCTGCTTTTGACTGGCAGACAGTCACCAGTGAGTATGTCATGCTGGCCCCAAGGGGTCAAGCCTGGTGAAAGCGAGAACAGAGAGGCAAACTGATTCAACATGGATTTGCACTCTTCTTGTTGCTCGGGTGTCAGATTGGAAGAGAGATTTACTCCTTCAATTTTTCCGTCAAAAGGCAAGCCTCTGAGGGGATCCGGAAGAGCTTCACTCTCTTCTTCTTCCTCGGATGATGCAAGAAGCAACGCTCCTACATCAGGTCGTGAGACATACGCTTTGAGTCGGTTGGTGTGGAAGACTGTCGGAGCCTATTTGGGATTGCCCAAGTCCACCAGATAGTTAACTTCTCCGAGTTCACCCACAACTCTGAAGGGTCCCATCCATTTGTCTTGCAAGGCCCTCTGCCTTGTTGGGATCATAACGAGAACGAGCTGGTCTTGAGCGAACTCAACCATGTTAGCCTTTTGATCGTGCCAGTGCTTGATCAATGCTTGTCTAGCTTTCAAGTTATCGCTTGTTTCTGTCATCATGTGCGACATTCTCCTCTGGAGACCTATCACGTAGTCAGTCACTCTGACTGGCTTGGAGGAAGGAGCACTCTCCAACCCCTCCTTAATCAGGGCCAATGGACCTCTGACGGGATGACCATAGAGAAGTTCGAAGGGAGAATAACCTACTCCCTCCTGAGGGACTTCTCTATAAGCAAAGAGAAGGCATGGCAGTAGAAGGTCCCACTTACGCTTAAGGGGTTCCTCTAAAGCACCTATCATGCTCTTCATGGTTCGGTTGAACCGTTCTACCAACCCATTGGTTTGTGGGTGGTAAGCCGTTGAGAACTTGTAAGTAACTCTACAGGTTTTCCACATGGCTTTCATGTAGTGGGACATAAAGTTTGACCCCCTGTCAGAGATTACTTCCTTAGGAAACCCGACCCTAGTAAAAATACCAAGGAGGGCCTTAGCCACAGCCGGAGCTGTAACAGTCCTCATAGGAATTGCCTCAGGATACCTAGTAGCATGGTCTACTACAACAGGTATAAACCTGTTGCCTGAGGAGGTGGGAGGATCAAGGGGACCAACAATGTCAATCCCTACTCTCTCAAACGGGACTCCCACAACTGGGAGAGGCACTAAAGGTGCCACATTCTTGGAGCCAACCTTACCAGAGGTCTGGCAGGTGTGGCAGCTCCTGCAGTGTTTTTCTACTTCGGCCCCCATCTTTGGCCAATAGAAGTAGAGGGAGAGCCTTTCCTTAGTCTTCTTGAAACTCAAGTGACCAGCCAAAGGAATCTCGTGGGCTAACTGCAACAACTGTGGTCTGTTCTCTTGGGGTACTACAAGTCGCCTGTAGTCTCCAGGTGCAGACTCGGTCGGTCCACTGTAGAAGAGGCCATCTTCCCAGTGCAACCTGTATTTCCCAGGCTCTTGCCCTTCAGCCTGAGCTTCTGCCTGGTGGCGAAGACCTTCCAGAGTTGGACATTCTCTCTGTCCCTTACTGAAGTCTGCCCTGCTGGGTCCACCTTCTGCCAGTAAAGACTGCAGCTCAGGATGGTCAACAGGATCCAGATCTCCAATGAGTTCCTGGCCTTGCATTAGCTCTTCCTCAGAGTCTAATTCTACCACACAGGGTTGTACCTCCCTCTCAGCCTCAGCTGGAGGTGGAGTTACGGGTGTAACTTTGGACAACCGCGGGGAAGTCCGTGTTGGCTGCACTGAAGTGCTGGCTGCGGGTTTCGGGGTCGAAGTCTTAGGTTTCCCTTTCGCTTCTGATTTCTTCGAGACCGCGGCTGACAATTCCAGTGGAGCAGGAGTGATCTCTTTCTTCATCATCTCCTCAAGAGTACCGCGCATGGTCCTCTCTCTTGCGAGTCTGGTTAGCTCCTATAACCGTTTACTAGGAGGTCTGGGAGTATGCGATACAACTCAGAGAGTTTTCAAATCGTTACCCAACAGTACGCGTCCTGGTACCTCACTCTGTATGCTGACAGGTATCTTCACAGTCATGTCGTTACACTGGATGAGAACTGGTAATTGGGGAAGCATCTGCAGAGGCCCTCCAGCTAACTTGGTGAGGCGTTTGGGTGCCTTAGCAACATCCTCAGCCTGAAAAAACGATTTATCCACCACAGTTATGCTGCCCCCAGTGTCCCTAATGGCAGGAGTCTCCTGACCATTTACCTGGACACTGTCCTTATAATACTCTTTTGTATTATCGGGGATAGAATTATATACATCTAAATTCTGTTGTTCCCACAACCCCAGAGATACTAAAGAAACGCTGGCTGAGACTCCAATGGGTTCGTCAGCTAGCAGTAGAAAGTTTCCACTTGCCTTCCTCCTCTGGAGCGAAGGCTAAGGAGACAAGCTGGACCCCTGAAGGTTTACTCTTACATCTGGGATCTCCTTTCACATGGTCAGTCGAGCCACAAACAAAGCATTTACCAAATGCTTTTTGGAATGGTGGCTTGTTCTGGCCCCCTTCCGGTTTGACACCAGAAGACACACTATTCTGCTGCGGTTTTTCTTGTGGCTTACCCTTCTGGTTTTGTTTGTGGCCCTCTTTGGAATTTGAGTTATTCGAATTCTCTTTTGAGTCTTTTTTAGGCTGTTTTCCCTCATCCTTCTTCTGAGTTGCCCCAGAATCCTTATGAGTAGCCCTGTTGGCAACCCATAAGTCAGCAGCCTTAGCCAGCTTCCGAGAATCCAATTCCTTTGAATCAGCCAAGTGCTGTCTGAGCTCAGGAGAACAGGCATCATAAATCAACTCCAACATAAAAAAAATCTTCATACCCTCATAAGTGTTCACTTTGTAACCCTTAATCCATCCCTCTAAGTTTTTCAACCCTTCACTCACCCAGGTAGCCCAAGGGGTACCATCATGCTTTTTGAGGGTTCTAAACCTCTTAAGATACTGGGAAGGGGTCTTCCCGAATCTAGCTATTAAAGCTAGTTTCACACTTTCGTAATCCGTCTTACCCGCCTCCCCCCATTACCACATCAGTTGCAACAGGGGGGAGCCTAGAGAACAACCAGGGAAGTAACTCATTCCCGGTGATGTCCTGGAGCCCATGATTGTACTCAAACAGTTTTAACCAATCCAACACATCCAATCTCGGTTCATACATACCCACTAATTCCTTCGGCATCCGGGGTCTTTTGGGACTGGAGCTCCTAGAGGAACCAGAGGAGAGAGAAGCATTTTCCACAGACAACTTTTTCATCTCTAACTCGTGATTAAGTTCTATTTCCCTGAGTCTTAACTCAGCTTGCTTCTGCTCAGCCTGGGCATTTATCCGTCTGAACTCGAGCTCTTGGTTTCGTTCAGATTGAGCCAAGAACCGTTTGTATTCTAATTCGAGTTTCATTTTTTCAAGTTCAAAATAAGCAGGGTTACATGTGGGACCTGGTATGGGCCCCGTAGGTACAGCTGGTAAGGCAGGTAGAGGAGCAGGGGAGACAGTTTCGTTAGCCTCTCCTTCCTCTTCAGCCTCTTCATCACTATCATCACAATTACGATTTTGATCAACACCATCACTGTTATCTACATTTGCTGGACAAATTGGTTCCTCTGAACCAGTACCCAGACTTTGGTTTTCCAGCAATCTCGCTATAAGTTCTAACTTCTTGCCTCTTACAGAAAGATTCTCTTGCCTACAGAGAGCTCGTAAACTCTCAGTATTTTCACCGGACAAGGACTCTTGACTGTAGGCTTCCATAGTAGACATGTTTTTGAAAGTTGCTTTATCGTGCTAAGCTTTGTGGTTAGTTATCCTAAAGTGTCGAAAAGCACTCTAAACTGTATACTCGATACAAATCCCACCGCTGTACACCAGTGTTAGGCGGAAACCTGTGCAGTTCCCTCTGGGACCACTGCAAAAGATTTAGGACTACAGGTGTTTGGCAGTAAACCCACTTGGTAGCAGTCTGTACCACACAGATTCACTTGGTAGCTGTGGCTGAGCAGTCAGACTTCCCTCAAGAAGAGTTAGGCAGTATGTGGAGTATACAATACAGGGCAATTCTACACAGTAAGACAAGCAAACACGCAACAAGGCTTTGGTGTAAAGATATAAAGGGATTTATTTATAACGACACATCTATAGAAAACACTCTGGCACTATCCCGGCAAACACTTCAATTACAATTACTCTACGAAGGAAACAGATCAATCCCCCTAACAATAGTTCGACAAGTCTAGGTTCTACCAGCATCACTTATTTGCAGACAGAGGTGTATGCTTCAACCTAGATGGCACTCTAGTATTTGTTAGGACGGGAGAGAAAAATAAGCAAGTTACGAAATCAACAAAGCTCAATACTTCACGAAAAAAATGCAAGGCAAGAAGACAAGAACCACAATAGATCATAAATTTCAGAGGCCAGGCCCACTCGGATAGAGGCAAGGCGATATGTCCCAAAAAGTCTCTTAGTGGAAATGCGTTCGAGTCTTTAGAGCAAATTTTTATCGGAAGATTGGACCAGTTCAGAACAACACGCTAAAGAAAGCTTGGAGGCGACCCAAAGGAAAGGCGAGGATTAAGACACCACACTCGATCCGGCAGAAAGGGAAGCCAGGCGGACACGGTACCTTGTTTGTGGAGAGACAGCTCCGGCGGGGGCAGTTGTTCCTGGTGGTGGATGCACGTCGGGTCTTTGCCAAGAGTAGAGATGATCTCGTCGTCGAAGAAAAGTGAAGTCCGGTGCACCACCAGGGAAGAGACCAGCCGCGGAGTGCTCCTTCACAAGGCACCACCTTTTGGTCGCGGTACAGGGGTAGTGGCTATCCGGTTGCCGAGGTGCTCTGCATGGGCAATTCCACCACTGCGTCCTGGAGCGAAGAAAAAGCAAAGGGGACTGGTTTTTCCCACCAGTCAGGGGAAGAGACTCTCCGGCAGGGAGATCTCCTCTGTCGTCGGGAAGTGGCGAGTCGGTTCCGCAGGGCTCCACCGGAGGTGTCGTCGTGCAGGTCGGCTCAGCGTTACCCTCGTCGGATTCTTAAGTCCTGTGGCAACTTCTGAAGATCCAGTCCCAAAAGCCCTGCTTTTATGCAGAAAACCCCCATTCATTCAGCCTAGCTGTCAATCAACACATGCTAAGTGGTGAGCGGGGAGGCTCACCACTTGGGCCAATCACACCAGAGTGCGACTGGAGTTGGCAAGGCAACTCGGTCCAGGGTGCCTAAACCCCCTCTCACACCCCTGTGGTAACCCAGACAGAATGGCACCACTTTGGAGGGTCTCTGTACAGAGCCCGCCAAAAGTGGAACAAAGGGCTTAACCTTTGGTTTAGGAGTCACAGAGACGAACACAGACGCCATTTTAAAAACCGAGTTCTGGCAGAAAATACCATCCGGTAAACTTATTTAAGATAAGTAAACTGATGGTATATTAGAGATTAACGAGGAAAAGTATCAATCTCCAACAATGGGAAGAATCCCATAGGGTTATGTTCGGGGTCAAACATAACAAGTAGTTTCCACTGCCACCAGCCAGAACTCGACGAGGGGGGACGGGACAGTGCCCCCTCGAATAACAGACCTAGGAGTAATCGAATTACCCCTACTAGTACGTCCACAATAGGATGGTTTGTACTAGTTCTGTTAGTAAATTTAGGTCTAGTAAAGCCAATGGTGACTTTACATGCCCGGGGAGACAGTAGTCAGTCCCCGGGTATGGAGTCTATGGTGGAGGTCCGCAAGGATGCCCCAGTGTTACGGCACGTAGGGTGCGGTGTAACACACATAGCAAAACATATGAGACCCTATGGACCCCATAGCCCATAGAACACATTGACATTCAAAGGAATTACACACATTCATGTCCAAGAGTGGGAGAAAAAGAGTCTCACTCTTGGCAGGATGGAAAAAAACAAACTCCAGAAATCCAGCAAAGCTGCTGGGGGACTCACTAGGTTAGGAAATTCAGCCTAAACAGAGAATTCTCCCTAACAGTGTCTCCCCCTCTCGCCCACCCCCACTCAATTCCCGTGTGTCTCCCCCTCCCACCCACCCCCCGCTCATGCCCCATGTGTCTCTCGCACTAGCCCACCCCACGCTCATGCCCTGTGTGTCTCTCCCTCCCGCCCACCCCCACTCATGCCCCGTGTGTCTCTCCCCTCACATCCACCCCCCGCTCATGCCCCGTGTGTCTCTCCCGGCCGCCCACCCCCCGCTCATGCCCCGTGTGTCTCTCCCTCCCACCCCCCGCTCATGCCCTGTGTGTCTCTCCCTCCCACCCCCGCTCATGCCCGTGTGTCTCTCCCCTCCCGCCCACCCACCACTCATGCCCCGTGTGTCTCTTCCCTCCCGCCCACCCCCCACTCATGCCCTGTGTGTCTCTCCCTCCCGCCCACCCCCCGCTCATGCCCCGTGTGTCTCTCCCCTCCCCCCTACCCCCGCTCATGCCCCCCTCCCTGCCACCCCCCGCTCATGCCCCGTGTGTCTACCCCTCCCGCCCACCCCCCGCTCATGCCCGTGTGTCTCTCCCCTACCACCCCCCGCCGCTCATTCCCCGTGTGTCACTCCCTTCCCGCCCACCCCGCACTCATGCCCCGTATGTCCCACCCCCGCGTGTCTATCCCAACCGCCCACCCCCCGCTCATGCCCAGTGTGTCTATCCCTCCCACCCACCCCCCGCTCATGCCCCGTCTGTCTCTCCCCTACCGCCCCCCTGCCGCTCATTCCCCGTGTGTCACTCCCCTCTCACCCACCCCGCGCTCATGCCCTGTATGTCCCACACCCCGCTCATGCCCGTGTGTCTATCCCTCCCGCCCACCCCCCGCTCATGCCCCGTGTGTCTACCCCTCCTGCCCACCCCCCGCTCATGCCCAGCCCTCCCGCCCACCCCCCGCTCATGCCCCGTGTGTCTCTCCCTCCCGCCCACCCCTCGCTCATGCCCCGTGTGTCTCTCCCTCCCACCCACCCCCGCTCATGTCCCATGTGTCTCCCCCTCCCCCCACCCCCCGCTTATGCCCCGTGTGTCTCCCCCTCCTGCCCACCCCCTGCTCACGCCCCATGTGTCTCTTGCTCCCGCCCACCCCCGCTCATGCCCTGTGTGTCTCTCCCTCCCGCCCACCCCCCGCTCATGCCCCGTGTGTCTCTCCCACCCACCCCCCGCTCATGCCCCGTGTGTTTCTCCCTCCCGCCCACCCCCACTCATTCCCTGTGTGTCTCTCCCCTCCCGCCCACCCCCTGCTCATGCCCCGTGTGTCTCTCCCGGCCGCCCACCCCCCGCTCATGCCCCGTGTGTCTCTCCCTCCCACCCCCCGCTCATGCCCCATGTGTCTCTCCCTCCCACCCCCCACTCATGCCCCGTGTGTCTCTGCCCTCCTGCCCACCCCCCGCTCATGCCCCATGTGTCTCTCCCCTACCCCCCACCCCACGCTCAATCCCCGTGTGTCTCTCCCTCCCGCCCACCCCTCGCTCATGCCCCGTGTGTCTCTCCCTCCCGCCCACCCCCGCTCATGCCCCGTGTGTCTCTCCCTCCCGCCCACCCCCCGCTCATGCCTGTGTGTCTCTCCCCTCCCCCCACCCATGCCCCCCTCCCTGCCACCCCCCGCTCATGCCCCGTGTGTCTACCCCTCCTGCCCACCCCCTGCTCATGCCCTGTGTGTCTACCCCTCCCGCTCACCCCCCGCTCATGCCCCGTGTGTCTACCCCTACTGGGGTGCGGCGCACAGAGCAGAATTGATCTGCCGGGCTCATGAGGGTGAGGGCTGTGCTGCTCGGAGCAGACTGCTCCGAGCAGCACAGCCCCCACCTTCGCGGGCCCGGCTGTGTACTCTGCGTGGCTGTGGTGCCTGCATGAAGAACTTGCAGGACATTTATGTGCGGCCCCGCGCCGTGCCGAACTGGCTCCTGCGCCGAACCGGCAGCGCCAAATCATCCCGGGCCGAACCGGCCACCCCGAAATGTCCTGCTCTTGCCCCGTGTCTCTCTCCTGTTGCCCCCCACCCCCCGCTCATGCCCCGTGTCTGACTCCTGTACCCCCCACCCCCCTCCCGCTCATGCCCCGTGTCTGTCTCCTGTAACCCGCCACCCCCCACTCATGCCCGTGTCTCTCTCCTGTTGCCCCCCACCCACCCTGCTCATGCCCAGTGTCTGTCTCCTGTTCCCCCCATCCCCCGCTCATGCCCCGTGTATGTCTCCTGTTCCCCCACCCCCTGCTCATGCCCCGTGTCTGTCTCCTGTTCTCCCCACCACCCGCTCATGCCCCGTGTCTCTCTCCTGTTGCCCCCCACCCCCTGGACATGCCCCATGTCTGTCTCCTGTACCCCCCCACCCCCCGCTCATGCCCCGTGTCTTCCTCCTGTTCCCTCCCAACCCCTGCTCATGCCCCGTGTCTTCCTCTTGTCACCCCCTCCTATGATGCCCCTTGTTGACCTCTTGTTCCCCCCACACCCTGCTCATGCCCCGTGTCTCCCTTCTTTCCCCCCCACCCCCCGCTCATGCCCTGAGTCTTCCTTCCCCCCCCACTCCACACTCATGCCCAGTGTCTCCCTTCTTCCCCCCCACCCCCCGCTCATGCCTCGTGTCTGCTCTGTTGGAACAGGGCAGACACGGGGCATGAGCGGGAGTGGGGGACCCACCTTGCCCTACCCCCACTCATGCTCCGTGTCTCTCCTGTTCACCCCCACCCCCGCTCATGCTCCGTGTCTGTCTCCCTCCTTTTCCCCCCGCTCATGGCTCGTGTCTCCCATGTTCACCCCCACCCCCCGCTCATGCCCCGTGTCTGCTCTGTTGGAACAGGGCAGACATGGGGCATGAACGGCGGTGGGGGCCCCACCTTGCCCTACCCCCGCTCATGCCCCATGTCTCTCCTGTTCACCCCCATCCCCGCTCATGCTCCGTGTCTGTCTCTCTCCTTTTCCCCCCCGCTCATGGCTCGTGTCTCCCCTGTTCACCCCCACCCCCGCTCATGCCCCGTGTCTCCCTTCTTTCCCGCTCATGCCCCGTGTCTCCCTTCTTTCCACCCCCTGCTCATGCCCCGTGTCTCCCTCGTGGTACCCCCCAACTCATGCCCCGTGTCTCTCTCCTGGTCTTCCCGACACCCTGCCGATGCCCTGTTGTGTTCTCTTTATACACCCTGTCTTCCCTTTCCCTGGTGTCCATCTTGGTAAAAGATTTTCCTTCCTACACCGGGACGCCTATTTGCGGTGTCCTGGTTTGGGAAGAAAAATCTTTTTTTTACCACCCCGGGTTCCCACTTTGAGAACCTAGGATGCTAGTGGTCTTCCTCCATTGAAAAGGATGTTATGGTTACGTTGCACTAATAAAAAACTATGAAATTCAGTAAAAAAGAATGTGTTAAAGTGACTTTATGGTTAAGTTGCACTAATAAAAACCTATGAAATTCAGTAAAAAAACTTTGTTAAAGGGACGTTATGGTTAAGTTTCGCTACTAAAAACCTATGAAATTCAGTGAAAAAACTTTGTTAAAAGGACGTTATGGTTCAAAGTAAAACCGAAAAACCCCCTGAAATTCGCCAGTTATAGTAAGCTAGGCAACCATAACTCGCGCCACCACCGTGCACTGCTAAGACTAACACCCAGTAAAGCAATTGAATTCACTTATAACGATACAGAAGATAAAACACAGGAAAAATAACCCTTTTTGTTTGTAGAAAAGATAGCATTTAAGTTAAGATTCCCTCTGCAAAGTTCTCAATTCACAAATGAGCAATTCTACATAGATGTAAGTAAGCAGCAGGTATTCAGGAATAAGAACAGAGTACAGTGTTTGAATATAATCTTCCCTCCCCAAACAAGAGAGAAAAGCGTTTTTGGGAAATTTACACTTGTTAAAATGATAATTGAAAATGGCTTAGAAAAACAGTGAACAGTGTGCAAAAATCCTTAAATTGATGTAAATTCCTATGAGAGCCACACTAAACAGATTCTAACCAACATGAGCTACAAGATGAGCAATGGAACACACTTTAAATCAGAATGGAGGTTAAGAAACCCTTTGAATGGGAAAAACATATGTAAAACATTTGCAAAAATGTGAATTCGCTCCTAAATTTCACTTTGCAGTTTTTAATAAAAACTGGTCAAATACACTGTTTTGCAATGCGCTTTTTGGTTGGGGATGTAGTTACAGGTCTTAGTTTTAACTGAGAGTTGAAATTAGGTCTCTAGCTATAAAATGGAAGAAATTATGTAAGTTTGAATGAGAGGCGTTTTAGAAAAATTAGAACAGAGAAAAGCAGAAATTTGGTTTTAAAATGACAGATTTGATTTATTTAAAATATATTAATGACTAAGAAAAAGAGAATGCCACACGTGCATCTACACAGTTACGTATGGCCGATAGTAACCTTTCAAATGTCGGATATTCGGTTTTTCGTTATGGGAATTGCTTTATTTAAACCAAATCACTAATGGCTTATGGTTTTGTAAAACAAATGAAAGAAAATCAGCGTTAACACTAGGGATTACAGACAGGGTTGCAAAAATGGTTCTGACAATATTAGAGGTGCTTAAGTAAAAGGTGGGATAGGTTGAGAGATTGGGATAGGACAAGGCAAATATACTATGGGTCACTAGGATTCCTATTGATACTTACAGTCCACTGTAATTTAAGATTGCACCGTCAGGTTCTGGTCATCACGCATCAGGTCTACAGGCAGCAGGGCACCTCTGGTGGAATTGGATCAGATGGGCGGTTCTGGTCAATTGGACTGCACCTCAGATTAGATTGGATTGGATTGGATTTGCCCTTCTGGTAACTGGACACTGTAGATTAGCAGTATGGTGAGTTTAAGCAGGCCAGCAGGAATGGTAGCAGGCCAAACTGGATCAGAATTATTTCCCTGAGGTTTTTTGGGATGGTTTCAGGATTTGGGCCCAGCTGAGAAGAGTTCAGCAAATGCTGGGCTTTGCTTTTGTAAAGTAGTCTGGAATCAGGACAAGATGAAACATTCTGGAACAGGATGAAGAAGTCAGGATCATAGCGTCATGCGGAAATAAGGATGTAGTCAGGAATCAGTGTGTGTCTGTGTGTGGTGAAGTTCCTATATTTATCATGCCAAGTGGCATCACTAAGTTTATGGTAGGGGCAGAATTTCAAACCACACACATGCGGCTGTGAAAGGTCAAAGGCACTTGCCTTTTTCTGGTTGGAAGTCAGAAAGAGCTTTCATATTTTATGATGTGATTTGGGAAATCCCCCATTGATTTGGACCACAATTTAACTTTCCCACAAATGCACATTTCTATAATTATGCCCTCTAATATAATTCGACACATACATCACATATTTTGTGGGTTATCCTTACATCTAACTCCCATCTAAGCTGGCTTTGTGGTTCTGTGGAATTTTGTCAATTTTAATCATAACGGTTTGCCCTAACAATTCCTAATTCAGTACATATCTGTGCATTACCCCGAGAACATGGGTATACAATATTATATTTGCACCATAAATAGTGTTGCAAAAATTATTCTTTTTTTGTAACTTTGATTTCTTATGTAGTGCATGGTTCACTCACGTCTTCACAGAAAGAGCATACAATTAGATTTACAGCTACCAATTTTAAGATTTGTCCTCCTTCATGGGGCAAAGTTAAAGGTTTTCAAAACTTAATCACACATAGGCATTTTAAACAACAAATGTATTTTAGCAGTTTTTTTTTCTTTCCTTTCAACTTGCAACAGCTGTCAAATTCCTTTGATCAGGGTGGGGGTCCAGAGGGAGGTTTTCTGCCCCTCCCCTGAAGCGATCAGTGTTCAGCCTGCCATTGTCATTGGCTGGGCCCCAGACGAATGTCTAATGAGTTCTTTGTTCTAAGTATGCGAGAACCTCCTGCAGCAATTAAGCCTTCCTGCTAGCAGTGGAGTGTCAACCTGAAGTGTCAATCTTTCCCAGGCTGGGCAGTGTCAAGTCAGAATTAATTATTGACTTTAAGATTCATCTAAATCTTTCATTAAAGACATATAAAAATGAACACAGCTTAGAGGGGATTTTGACATTTCAAGAATTAGGCCTTTCACAAAAACATGCTTTTAAACAGGTGATTTTGCACTTCTTCATGGCAAAAGCAGATTTAAACTGAATCCTTACATCAGAGTCTCCTCTGCAGCACACACATCTTATTCAGCACCAGTTCTTCATTTATGTGCTGGGATTTGTCTTCAGTCTGGAAGTAAGTATCCAGTCGTTGCTTGGAGTTTTCTCTGCACAGCTGAAATTGTTACATGTTTTGCCATGTATAGCTGCATTTTTCCTGTGGAACTGAAAGAACTGTTGCTGGGCTGCCTTTTTCATGAATTACATATCTTAGCTGTTGTCAGTCAGTGAGGCCCGGCACCTCTGAGCCCCTCAATCCAACACTGGATGATCTGTAACCCTTTTACAATCAAGGATTCACTGGAAATTAATGGATCTAGCGCCAAAACCGCCAAGCACTTTGAAGGTTGCAAAGCTGCATTTTAAAAGGCATGTTCGGTTTTTAGCCCCATTCTGTGGCCTTGCTTCATGTTAAATGTAACAGCACCCACTGGCATGCTCCTGCAGTGAGAATTCTGTTTTCACCCCCACTTTGACTGTGTGGCAGGGGTGTGCAGCCTTTTGTGATTGTGACCCATATGCAGTTTTGCAGATTTATACGCACACAGGCGTTCTCGCATCCATTTTTGGCTGTTTCTTTCCCTATTTGTAAATTGATACAGTGGCACATATCTGAATGGGTCAAAATATCCCACAATATATTACATGGCCCCCGGTAGCAGCGTGTAGTTATGGTTAAGTTGCTAAAATAATAGGAAGAGCACTGTTTCAGTGGCTCATAACTGCGAATCCTCACCAAAATTTTGTAATGAAAAGTATATGGCCGGCTCTGAATTTTTTCGCCAAGTTGGCTGAGGTTTTGTGTGGGGGGGTGGGGCAAAGTTTTAGGGGGTTCCAACATTTTTTTTTCCATAGACTGAATGGGGAAAAACTTTGCGCACAGCTACAGGCCGAACGGCTGGACAGTTGTTCACCAAATTTGCAGCAGAAGCGAGGGCTTGGGTCAGAATGCGTGTTTTTGTATGTTTGGTGGAAATCCAACCAGTACTTTTGTTGCAAAAAACTGAAATGCACGTCCCCAAAAATGTGTGATACCTTCACTCCGCAGACAGATGTTTCATTTGCTCATGGTACGCCACGCTGTCGGAGAAGTTTGGACGCGGCCAGTGGTTAGCTGGAGGGAATCATGGTGTGCGTCAACATTTTTTGGGAAAGATGCCATGGTGTATCGGAGGACAGTGCGGCAGAGGAAGGGTCTGGAAAATGTTCTGAATGGAATGTGCTGGCTGTAAAAGGGGAGGGAATGCGTGCCGGAGTGAGAAGTAGTTCATGTGACATATATAGGCAAGTACTTTGAGTGGTGATTGGAGGCAGCTGTCATAACGGACCGATAGCTTCTGCAGCAAGCTGTTTGCAGCAACCTCTTTTTATGTTGAGTGGTGGCAGGTCAATTGCAGGAGGGCACTGAATTGCACATGACATAGGTTGGATGGGATCACGGGTGGCTGTGCACTGTGGATGTAATACAGCAGTTGGGCACGGGGTGGTATGCATGGGTGAATGAAGGTGCAGTGGCTCTGTGGAAGGAATAGGCTATTAGGGGCATGGCCAAAGGCCTTAGGCATAGGACTGCAACATACCCACCGCAGGAACACATGTGTGACTCTGGATTCGGTAGAGGGTGGTGCTTGCATAGTGTGGTGTGTGCAGATTGCAGTAGGGTCATTGTTGCGAACAGAATGTGGGTAGGTTGGCAGTGACACAATACTTTCTGCATGGAAGTTGGTAAGACAATAGTATGTGAATGATTGGGCGTAGGGGTGCTGGAGACAGTGTAATATGTATACATTATTGTAACTGGTGTATGTAATGCTGGGCATGTCCATTGCGGTGTAGAGGTTGGTTAGGAGTGCTGGTGCCAGTGGTTCGTATGTGCACAGTGGTAGTTGGTGACATGCTAAATCTTTCACAAAAGGGGTTGGCTGCACTATAATATTGCACATATATTTTTGTACTGATTAAATAAAATGTATATGTAATGTATTGAGATAATGGGACTTGTCATCCTTTATTCACTGGTCCACCTCTTTATCTTGTTGGTGACATGCTGACATGCATGGTTGCATTACGGTGCAGGGAAGGTGTGCAAGGAGCATACCCACTGGAGCAATGCAGGCTTCACAGTGCATGAGGCACAGGGTGGTGATCTTTGGAGAATGGGTGTGGCGCACATTGTCAACGTGCTACAGCACCACAAGTAATTTGAAAAGCGTGTATTGTGCATTCCATGGTTGTGGTGCTAGTTGGAACATGCTACAGTATTTGGTGTGCTGCAGGCGATGGTGCAGTGAGAAGTTATGTAGTGTGACCACTGGGTGCAGTGTGTACGTAATGTGAGTATGGAAGTGGGTATGGTTGAAGTGCATCTTATATGTTGGTGGTTACTCTGCTGTGTGCAGATTTATTGAAGTAGGCCCAATGTTGTGAAGCTGTTGTGCAAAGGTTGCCAGTGATACAATTTTTTGTGAATGGCAGTGCGTAGGGGTGGTGGAGGCTGTGGTATGTTTGTGGATTCTGGCAATTGCAACCTGTTTCCGTGAATGGGTGTTTTATGGTGTCGACGAGGTGGGGTGAAGTGCTGCTGCCTACGTATGTTACGTTTGTGCATAATGTTAGCTGCCCACATGGGCGTTATGTTAATTGTTGGCATTTGTTGCTGCATAGCACCATGGCGGTGTACAGGTTGGGTAGGAGTGTTGGTGGCAGTGGTGTGTATGTGGATTTTCATAGTTGCATTATGGTGCAAGGAATGTGTTCAAGGAGCATATCCACTGGAGCAATGCAGGTTTGACAGTGCATGAGGTATAGGGTGGTGATCTTTGGAGAATGGCTGTGGAGCACATTGTAGACGTGCTACAGCACCACAAGTGAGTTGCAAAGTGTATATTGTGCTTTCCATGCTTGTGGTGATAGTTGCAACATGCTACAGTATTTGGTGTGCAGCAGGAGAAGTAGTGTAGTGTGGCCACAGGGTGCATTGTGTACGTAATGTGAGTATGGAAGTGGCTATGGTTGAAGTACTGTTTATATGTGGTTGGTTACTCGGCTGTGTGCAGATTTATTGAAGTAGGCCCAATGTTGAGCAGCTGTTGTGCATAGGTTGTCAGTGACACAATACTGAATGGCAGTGCGTAGGGGTGGTGGAGGCTGTGGTATGTTTGTAGATTCTGCTAAGTGAGACATGCCGCTACTTATGTTATGTTTGTGCATAATGTTAGGTGCCCACATGGTTGCTTGTATGGATGTATAGTGTTGTGGTGGGTGTGGAAAGGGCTGCAATGTTGTGTGCATGGCCAAAGGTGTGCTGGGTGCATCTTAGCATCTTTGTTGATGCTGCAATCATGCATCATTTAGCAGATGTTTCTGGTGGAGGGGCTTTGAAATCAAACAGAACGTATACTGAGATTGTTTAATAGTAAATATGGAGTGGTGTATAAAAATGACAGTCTGCAATGCAGAGGTTTTGTATGTGATTGCTGCATGCGTGTTTGAACATTTGACAGCACCCAATGGGGGAGTGCTGCAAAAAGTGACAGTGCAAAGGAGGCAAGAAGTATTTGTGTGAGCTTTACTGGGCTGCGGCCCTTATTGTAGATGGGAAAGTGCATGTGCACATCATGCCATTATGAGCAGGGTGGAAAGGCTAAAGGAATTGTGGGAAATAGGCCAATAGGAGTTTAGGGCCGTGGTTCACAGGAAGAGGCGGTGCCATTTCATCCCAATACTGTGTCATGAGGGTGGTCGAGATGGAGAGACGCACAGTGCTTATCGTTGGTGATACCTTTGTGCGCCATCTGGACAGGTGTTGTGTGCAAAGAGGCGTTGCTGGTAATTTCGGGTTGGAAGTAGTGTACGTTTTCTGGGCCTGTCAGGGTGACTCCAGTTTTCGGCAGGATGGTTTGCCTTTGTAGACATGTGTCGTCCATCATGAATGTTGACTTTGTTGTGCTGCACTATGGAAGTCAACATTAGGGTTACATGTTGTGTGTACGATTAATCCATCACCTGAAGAGGTTGCTCACCACAGTGATGCATATGTTTCCTACTGCCATGGTCCTTTTCTCATGCTTAACACCAAGAGGAGTATGGGGCCATGATGGTATAATTTGTCCCCAACCAGAGGTCAGAAGGTGTACTGTAAACAGAATTATGCGTGAGTTTATGCAGACTGCTGGCATGTTCTCCACCCACTATGAGATCATGAGGTCGCAAAATATGCAGTGGTTCCGTAGAAAAGGCATTTATTTGAGCACCCTTGGCAATGCCATTGTCTTTTACACTGTGCAAGAAGCATTGACCAGAATGTGGTAAAAACGTGAGGAGAGCCAAACAGAAACGCATATAAAGAGAAAATACAAAAAGAGTTGCTCGCACAGATGTAAAAAAAGATTTTTAAAAATGTTATGCATGTAGGATGGAAGACTGAATCCCCTACCCAGTTTGATATTGTTTACCACCCCCCACCCACTGTCACTATCATGAAAAGGTAGTGGATTACACAGTACTTTCTCGATTACATGTGCCACATCCTGGGTGGCTATGTGGATGTATGCGGATCGAGAAATCGTCCATACTTTCATTGAACTTTGTAGTGGGCGTGCTTTGGAATGGCATGACAGTTGTACTGTAAATGTGTATTGGCACATTTCAAATGTTGTACAGGAGTGACAGTATTGGATGATGGTGGCTTTGATGCGATTGGTGGATGCGTGTGTACATATTTAGGTGCAACCCAATGAAGTAGAGCTGCAGGGAGAAGAAGGACTGCTCCTGATTTACACAGGTGCTGGAGACACATGTGCCAAAATCTGTCCTTTACACCACCTTTCCCTATTGCCATGGCTGTGTGGAGATTAGCCAATCAGGTACTGTGGGTGTGGTTAACAGGAAGGGCAGGTGAAACTGTTGTACATAATACACTGGGTACTGAGGGTGACTGACATGGTGAAACGCATCGTGTTGACTGTAGGTGATCCCTTTGTCATAGATCTATACAACTATGCCCTGCAAAGACACTTTGAATGCAATTTTGGTTTGGAAGGAGTGGACGCATTGTGCAAGGCTGTGTATGAGTGCAGTTTCGCCGGCATGCATGCACTTTGCAAAGACCTCGCCAGTTTTCCAGTAGTAGATGTTATCGTCATCCATTACGGCAGCATGCATATGGGTTACCTGGCTTGCTTAGATTTGTTACGTAGACTGAAGAGATTGCTGGATGTCGTGAGTATGGTTTTTCCCACCGCCAAGGTGCTTTTCTCATCCATAATACCATGAAGAGTATGGCCCACTGCTCATGGATATTGTTCCGAGCCAGACCCTGGAAGGTGTCTCATCAACAGAAGCATGTCTACTTTTTTGTCCGCTCATGGAATGTTCTTTTGCAACAATGGGCTCATTAGTTGTGGAAATGCAGTTTTTCCAAGAAAAATGGCATTTTGTTGTCACCCATTGGCAATGCAATTTTGTTTGCATGTCTACAGGATGTGGTGAAGAGTTTATGGTACTAATGTGAGCACAAGAAAACACAAAAGCTAATAAAAACAAAAAAAGGGTTTCTGTAGAAGCAATTAAACAAAAAAAACAACATGCTCTTTTAAGAGTCGCCCCTTACCACGAAGTCCCCCTACACTGGTTGCAAGTTATTCCCCCATGCACGCACACAGCACGAAAGCCACATCCGGGGATTTTTCATGTGGCAGCCACGAAAATGGAACTGTGGGGATTGTCCAATCAGACACTTCAAGTGTGCGGCAATAGGAAGAGGGACTCCTTCTTCACTCGGGCCTGTCCCTCAACGTACCTGGGGACCCGCACGTGCCACCTTCAGCGCTTCTCACCATGCTGCCCTATGGAAATGGGACTGTAGCGATTGTCCTATCAGGTGGGCTCAGGGGGTGTGTCACAGGAAGCACACCAATAGGAAGAAGGACTCCTTCTGCTTTACTGGGGCACGGCCCTCACAGTACTTGGAGAAAGGCACGTGCCACATTCTGCGCTTCGCAGCATTCTGGCCAATGGAAATGGGACTAATCAGGTGCTCAGGGTGTACGTCACAGGGAAGAGCACCAATAGGGGGAAGGAGTCTTCCTGCTCCACCGGGGGGCAGCCTTCGCGGTCATTGGGGAAAGGCACGTGGCACATTTTGCCTTTCTTACCATGGTGGCCAATGGGAATGGGACTATGGCCTGTGGCCAATCAGGTGCTCTGGGTGTGCGTCACAGGAAAGGGTGGCATTCACTTTTTCCATTACTTTGTGTACTGTGGCTGGCAAACATGGCAAGAAGCACAGTTTTCATTGTGGGTGATGGTGTTGTGGAAGATCTATGCATATATTCCCTCCAAGAAGACTTGTCTGGCCATTTTGGTTTGGAGGGAGTGGGCACTTTGTGGTGTAGTGTCGAATCGTGCTGTTTCGGCGGACTGCTTGTAGAATGTCTATGCATGGCCTCTTCGGCAACTGTACATTTTGTGATTGTGCACTTTGGAGCCTTCTTTTTGGGTTACATGCCTTGTTCTTGTGTGTTTAGTCAACTGAAGATTATGATGACAGCAGTGCAGTGCATTTTTCCTACTGCCAAGGTGCTTTTCTCATGTATACCCCCGAGTATAGTGTGGAAGTATTCCAATGATTCCTGTCACCAGCCAGAGGTCGGAAGGGGTCTCATCAACAGAAGCATGTGTGACTTCTTGAGTGCTGTTGGGATGTTCTCCTGTTAGAATGAGAAGATTGGTGTGTGATACATAAACCTTTTCAAGGCAAATGGCATGTCTTTGTCGCACAGTGGCAATGAAATGTTGTTTCACAACATACAAACTGCACTGAAAACCCTGTTGTAAGAATGTGAACTGACATTGAAAACACACATTTATGTATGAAAACTGCAAACAAAAGTGTTTCTAGGGAAGCACCTTGGAAAAAAAAGCCCCCCAATGTCTATTTTAAGAGCCACCACAACTAACGACGTCCGCTCCCTGGTTGAAAGTTATTCCCCCACTCCTGCGTGTGCACAGCACGAAAATTCGAAGAATATTGCGATAGTTGCAGTGTGGCACGTGTTACATATGCCCCATTTGAAGATGATGGCCATAGAAATGGGCCTGCAGAGGCTACGGGATTGGGCAATAAAGTTTGTGGGTGTGGTGTGTACGGGCAGACTGTGCTACACAGTGTATTTGTCGACAGGAGTGCATAGGGTGTGGTTATGGCTGTGTGTTTCATGAGGCACAGCATGCGAGTTTTGGGGAATTCAGACATACATTGACTGTAGTAAATGGAAAACACTATGTGGTGGCTACTCATTTTGCAATTTATAATGTGCATGTGTAGTGATATGGAGTAGCTACAATGAAGTGCCTGATTTTTGGTTTCTCTGTGTAACTCTTTAGTGATACGCAATCATGCCGATATTATTGTTGTTGATTGTAGAGGGAAAATTGCACAACGTGTTACATGAGTTTCAGTGCCGTTTGCGATGAAGGAGGCACTTGCCCAATTCACGCGTTTGCTTCCGATGTCTTGCATAAGTTTTTATCGCATTGTGCAGCCACCGATGTGGCAGTGTCATTTCCTATTTGGTCCGTGAATACAGACAGTGGAGTAAATTGCAAAGAACTGTATTTGTACCTTTGTTCGACATGTGCCTATGGCATACTTCGCCCATGGGAATATGATGTTTCATAGCACAGATACTTTTCCCCAGCTATAACATTCATCTTACTATGCCTGCCATCCCGATTTCTGCACACCCCATCTAAATTGGATTAGTGCCCTTCTTGAAAGTAGTGATTTTTTCTGTAGTACGTGTTGAGCACTGACTCTCTTGAAAACGCTCTGCAACACGTAAAAAAACCTCTTTGTACAGTGACCCCCTTTCTAACCGATTGAACTACAGTGTTCACCACACTGCCACGCCTCCCGCCCTGCATGCGTGCATTGGCAATTCAGTTGTTGATCTGTGAAAGGTGCTTCTTTATTTACCTTTTTTCCTTTCCCAGTTCATTTTCATTTATTATGGTGTTCTCACACACGCCACAGAAGGAACGGGAGGAAAGGTCAGGTACAGAAGGGGCAGCACCTGTATGGACACTATAGGGGACGTGCTGGGAGACAGAATTATTGGGTGGCCCTCACCTACATAGGTGGCAGTCATTGTAATGCTCCCGTAAGGACCATTCCCACACACTTCCAAGTACCTTCCCTCTGCACAGTAGCGAGTTGCAGTATATGCTGAATACAACGCCCTTTGGCGGGTAAGGTTCTGTAGCGCGGCATATGGTTTGCAAAGGTTGTTTTACACCTCTGCTGCCCTACAGGAGTGCCCCTCTTGTTTTCCGCAGAAGAGGTGGAAAATGCTGTACATGAAATTACCCTACTTAATTGTTGGAAGGGCAGTAGCCTGCCCACTGGTCCCTTGTGCTTTCATTTCAGTTGTTGTGACATGCAGTATAAACAGTTTATGGTACACCATTAGTGTTAGGGGTAGCAATCACGGATATACATACATTGTGGAATACAAGAATGTTTACAACAACGCGAAACAGAGCTTCATTACGTGTAGCAGGAAGCCATATATAGTTTGCGACCCATGCAGCAACAGTGCTTTTGTAACTACCACTAAGATTGTTCGTGCTCTGCATATTCTGCTGTTTCCTTACTTGCCTTTACATGCTCTAGTATGTGCGTGAGGAAGGTGCACCAGCTTTGCCATTTTGGAAACTTACTACAAATTGTCCCACCTGCAGTTATATGTTTTCTTCAACTGTACGGCCGGCAGGCAACCTCATGATACTTTCCGTCACACTGCTGAGTGCAAACAAAATGTATCTGTTTCACGGGACATGGAAAGGGAAGCAGCAGATACATCAAAGTAATGTGACATTTAACATGCCCACGTGACACTGCAGGTTGCTGTTCCTTGTTTAGTAGTGACCGTTATACATTTAGGACTGCTTTAGCCACATATTGGCAAGTTTTGGAGCCACCCACGAAGTCGGCAGCAGTTCTTTAAAAGCAGTAGCCTACTGCATGAGCCCGTAGGGCTGGCGATGGGGAGGTGTTACCAGCATACAGTGGATGACCTATGAATGGGTCTATGTGTGGAATGGAAACACGTGCGCTTCCACAACTACTTTGAAGGGCATTAAAAGATGCGGACATGCGGTCACTAATGGAGTCCTATGGATACCTGCATTGTGATTGCACATACGACAACCAGGTGCAGTCTCCCTAGGAAACATCCATATTGCTCATCTGTAGTCATCTTGGCCAGTAGTGTGCGGCACAGAATTATCATGCACTGTTAATACAAAAAGAGAGCCTACTGACACACTAAACAACATTTACTCTGTACATCTGTAATTGCTACGATACACCAACAGTATTTGGGAAATTAAGGGGTAGCTCTAATTGACACATACACCAGACAATTTGCCCTTTCCACATGTTTATCATGATGGCAGCTAAGGAATCAGTAACAAACTGTTGTTAACGGGATGTTATGGTTATGTTGCAGTACCAAATACCTATCCTCTTTAGAGAAAACGCTATGCTAACGGAACGTTCGTTCTGCTCACAGTCCCCTACTAAAAACCTATGAAATTCACTAACAAAAACATTGTTAAAGGGACGTTATGGTTACGTTGCAGTAGCAAAAACCTAAGAAATTCAATGGAAAAAAGTTGTTACTGGGACGTTATGGTTACAGGAAAAACTGACAACCCTCTGAAATTCGACAGTAAGCTAAGCAACCATAACTTGTGCCACCAGTGTGCACTGCAAGGACTAACACCCATAACATCAAAGATGCCATCACAAATCCCCTTCATTTCATACACAAAGACACTATTGTCTAGCTTCACGCTTGCAAATTTAGCACAAACATGCACCTGGCATGATGTGGCAAGGGAAACTGTGGTGGTCATGTCAAATTGCAGCGCACATTAGCTGCCATATGCACAAAATGTATCTGCCTAGAGTGATAAGAAAATGACGAATCATGATGTGAGTTTGTGCACAGGGATTTCCTTTTTACTATTGGATGTTAAAAGATTAAGTAACAAGCCATCCCCATGGTGTCCCAAAAGGAACGCAATTATTATAAATAAGGAAACGAGTGGGCAAGTAAAGAACAGGAGGTTGATGAAGAGACCATAGCTTGTTACTGGGAACAATGTTACTTTGCACTCTGGTTTTAGCAAGCTGTGTGGATAGCTCAGGGGCAATGCGCTCATTGTGGTAGCAAGACAACACTGAGCAGCATTGGTTTGATACCCGGTCCTGTGTTTAAACCTACCCGGTCCTTGCTCGGCACGAAGCCTGATATAAAAGCCCAAAAGGGAGGGATGTTTCCCATGGTTTAAATACAGTGGAAGTTACTAACCCCGTGAAGGATGTCAGACAATGCAGCCTTACTTGAGCATGGCAAGCCTCTTTCTCATTGCTCATTTGCCAGCAGCTGCAGCTCGAGGGATGTGGACCTTAGTCCATGATCTGTACCTGTTTCTGAGACTGCATCCCCCACAGTGCAGGCGAACGGCAGTTGCTCATCTCCCCAATAGTGTCAGGCTGGAGCGAGCATGCCTTAACCTGTGCTGTCGTGCCCTGATTGCAGGAGAGACTATGTTTACCAAGACATTTAGCAGCAGTACTTGACACCACTGGTACGCATGAACTTGGGCTGGCTGAAGGCAGGCCAGAGAACACGCTGTGCACCTGGTATATGCAGTCATGGTCTCACACTGGTAAATGTTTGACAATAGGAGTGGTATCAATGATATAGGAATTGTTTGCTCGTAAAGTCCACTCATAGAATTCCAATGAGTGTGGGGCCAAGTGCAGTCGCACATGCTGTAGGTGTCCGGCCCTGGGCCTGTCTGTTCACTGCTGGGAGCAGAGGTGGATCCAGCTAACATTTGTGGGGGTGTGGGGGGAGCTGGATGACAGTTTTGAAAGCTGTAGTGAGTTTGGACCATTAACACCATTACACGTTTGTCCCTCCACCCCTTTCCTTTGAGGTCACGATGCTGAATAGCTATTCCAGCTACTTTTGGCCCATTAGTTGCATCTATCACCCAAATTCTGTGACTGTTTAATTTAACAACGATGGCAATCATGGGATGCATGGGCCATCTAAAAGTTGAGCCCAACAGTTAAGCCTTTGGCTCCATCATAGGGCAGTGGTCTTCACACGTTTTTATGCCAACCCCCCATGAAGAATTAATTTGTTTTACAGGTGAGCCCCCCTCACCCCTATCCCTGGTCATGGGTCACCCTGTACCATACCAAGGTGTTGGCAGTGGGTGGCAGCATTCTAAGGTGCCACCTTCACCCTCTCTATTGCCTACCACTAAATCTCTTTAGCATTGAACGGGAGGACAAGCTTGGATGTCTTTGAGAGGTATCGAGGTCCAAATGACATTTGGTTTGCTAGGAGGGTGAAATTGCATACCAATGAGGACCCAACGAGAACAAAATAATATACTTCTGTGGCAGGAGGATTGAACGAGAGGTCTCTCATTGCAGGTGGATGGGAGGGAGCATATGTTTCCAATGTAAAATATCTATAGCCTGATCACTGAGGATGGAATTTACACAGCATGGAACAGGCTCCATTAGAACATATGTCTTTTTTGTTACGGATTCTATAGTTACACTTCCTTCTATTCTGCTTCTTCATCACATTCTCCTGCTCACTCTGTTCCCTATCTTTAAATTCTTCACACTCCCTCCTCTGTTCGTTCTGTCCCTCCCCTGTCCTATCACCCTTCTGTCTCTCCCTCCTTCAGATGTCTTGTATGTTCTCTTACTCACTCCCTTTTCTGTTCCCTTATTCCCTCTTGCATTTATTTTTAAAAAATTGCATTTATCAAGAGTATACATACATTCTCGAGACATTTATTCATGTCTTGCCACAGGAAGTGCCAACATACAGGAATATCAATGCAATAACTTGCCCAACTCCCTACCTCCCCCCAGTTACACCTCTTATATGTGCATTACAACCCCAGTCAGGTCTACAGAACCTACTATCAAGTTACTCTAGCTGTCTTCCTAGGTTGCCACTATCATCCAAGGATAAATATGAGAAACCATCCATTTGAGAATTCAAGGGGGGGCTGCCATCGGAAGGGTTTAGCACGCCATCCAGGAATATTGCCCATTGTGTTCTACTGGACATATTTACATTTGCATATGTCGATTTAGCAATACCCACGACTCCGCCCCAGCCCATTTCAGTAGGACTACCTTCCAGCCAGCGATCTGGGTCCCTGTGGACTAAACCATGACATTGCCTTGATACTGACAAAGAGGTTTATATCTAAGTCACCACTTCTATTTAGCTGTTTTGTGGGTTTACTCTGGGGGAATTGCCCCAGTAAACACGTCAGCAGCGTCATGTTGATCCATGTGGCCCCCATATCTCGTATCTCTTCCAACACTACCTCACAAAACAGTTTCAAGCATGTGCATTCCCATACCATATGAAGAAAACCCACTTTCCCTTCCTCACACCTCGGCATTCTGTTGGCTTGTTGGGGTTCATTTTATGAAGCCTTGTTGGGGTCAAGTACTGATAGATTGATTGATTGATTGATTGATTGATTGATTGATTGATTGGAATCATACAAAAATGTCACCCTCATTTGTGCGCCCCCGCAGTAACTGCGACTTTGGGGCGCACAAATTGAGGGCGACATTTACTGCGTCCAAGCAGTGCGGGAGTTGCGGGGGTGTCCCCTGATCTGCTTGGGTGCCGTAATGGGGGTCAGGGTTGTGGGGGTGTCCCCCGCTTACCATTTTGGTAAGCGGGGGACACTAAAGAAAAAGAAATGAAAATCACCCTGCAGCGTCAGCTCTAACCCACGTTAATGGGAGGAGCTGATGCCGCAGGGATAGCAGGGTGAAGGCGGCACACACAGCGTTGGAGATAGCGTGGGCCCCCGCTACAGCAGACCTTGTAGACAATGCAGAGGGTCTTGAACTTGATCCTTACACCCACTGGAAGCCAGTTTAGGGATTTTAGAGACAGGGAGATGTGGTCCCAGGGCGTGAGGCCAAGGATACATTGCGCAGTCCTGTGTTGGATGAGTTTCAGAGGGCGGAGGGTAGAGTTAGAGAGTTTGATAAAGAGGCTGTTGCGATAGTCAATACTTGAGAGAACCAGGGCTCTGGAGACAGTGAGCGTCTGGGGGGAGGTGAGAAAAGTTAGAATACCTCTGAGGAGGTGCAGTTGGAAATGGGACTTTTTTCAAGACGTCCTTGATGTGTGGAGAGAAGGAGTGAATGGAGTTGAAGATGACCATGAGTTTGCTTTACCCCAAAAGGCGGTGAGAGCACAAGGCCAAGGGCCTCCGGGCAGAGTGAAAGGGGAAATCCGGGAGCAGGGGTCCCAATGAGAGGGATCTCTGTCTTACTGACATTAAGGCTGAGATCGTTAGAGGCACACCATGCCTGAATAGCAGAAAGATAGTCAGAGATGGGCGAGGAGGAGGTTGACGGTAACCTGAGAGAGAGCTGCATGTTATCCGCATACCACTGAAAGCTAGAGCAAAAAGTAGAGATGAGTCGGGCCAAGGGAGCCAGATAGACATTGAAGGACCAGGATGAGAGGATAGATCCCTGGGGAACACCATATGTAGAGAGTGTGATGGAGGAGAGGAAGGTCCCAAGTTCAACCTGGGAAGGTAGGTCCAAGAGGAAAAAGGATAGCCATGCCCAGGGTATCTTGGAAACGGGCAATCAGGATCTTGTGGATCACCATGTCAAAGGCAGAAGAAAGGCAAAGGAGGATGAGGACAGAGGGAGAGTTAGAGTCAAGGCTCATCAAGGTATGTCCTCTGTAATATGTTGTATTGTTCTAGGCTTAGATGTGCATTGCTCCTTGGTGTAGGAGCATACTGCCTCCTATTTTTTTGTCATCGAAGGGCAATCCAACATCCCACTTCCAGTCCACTTCCTATTTTGAACTCAGGTTTCACCACTTTACCTAGTAAGAGATTATAAACAGTGGAGATGGGGAGGCGCCCACCACCTCTTTTTAATTCTTGATCATTATTTGCCTTCATTCCTTTACTATTTAGTGTTCTCTGTCTTTATCACTCCTTCCTGTTCCTTTCCTATCACTCTTTTACTCCCAACTGGACTTTTTTTGTTTCTTTCCTTTATCCCTACAATTTGCTGTGCTGTCCCTTTCATGCAGTCTTTTGTTCTCTCTGACCTCCATTCTGTCCTTGAACTTACTTTTTCTTACAGTCGCTTGGATCATCCTCCCTCACATTCCTCCGTACATCTCGCCTGTTCTTTCTCTTTCACTCTCTTTTGTTCTCTCTATTCTCTCCCACCCATTCTCTCTCCTTTCTCCTTCTTTTGGTGTGCTATATTTTCACCTCATGCTATTTTCTCTCTTACTCCCCTTTTCCAGAGCACTGAAGTTGCTACATGCCATCCATGAGTAGGTCATCCAGTCCTGGTGTTTCCTTCCCAGCAAGATTAATTGTCCCAGTAGGCAAAGAATGAAGCCTGGACTGGATGATCGAGTTATGTACCACATCTGCAAGTTCTATATCTCTGTGGTGTTCTGGTCTCTCGCTTTCTCCGTATCTACCCATTTTTCTATACACCTCGTTCTTTCCTTTTCCCTTTATAAGCCCCTCAATTCATTCAAACTCTTGCTTCCCTCACACATTCTCTTGTGTTGTGCTCACTGCTCATTCTATTGCTGCTATCATTCTTAATTTATGACCTGTTCAATTTCTTCTTTTTCTCCACACCATCTCTGTCCCTCCCTCTTTCTCTCTCTCATCCTGTCTCTCGCTCTTGCTCACCCATGTCCTTTAACCCTTTCATGTATGTGGCTGTCACTCTTCAATCTTTAAATGTTGTTTCTCCCTTCACCTCTGCATAGGCTACTGATTCCTTTGTGCTTTTACTTTTATCCTGCTCTGTTCTTTCTCCTCCTCCCAGCCACTTTTCAGAGTGATGCCTGTTGCCTCAAGCCCTCACAAGCACATGCCTGGTGTCGCTCATGGCTGGGAGGGCCCATATTATGAAGGGGGTTTATTGCCACGCCCCTCCCCACTGATTACTGCAGGAGATACCATTCCTTATGAGGTAGCGTAGCTTTCAGAAGAGGACATGCTGCAGAACGTGCCGCATCAACACCAGTTATAAAAGACGTACATCCCAAAGGCCCCAGCTTTCCCAAGAAGAATCCTAACCCACGAGCTCTGGCCGTCTAGCAAAGACCGGAAGTGCATTCCCTTAAACTCACTCCTTTTCTACCACCATATAAGACATTTCAGATGCCCAATTCCTTCATCCGTCAGACATTGGCAAACAATTGAGCTGGAAAATACACCCTGTACTACATGTTTATTTACAAAATGGGCTAGCAAAAAAATGTAAGCCGTCGAGAGACATCACCTTCTTCATTCTAAATGACACATTTCAATCTTACAAATAGCAACTATCGCATCCCACCCAACTTGCAGACGATCTTACTATAACCATTTCAGAAAGTCTCAGATGGTAGCGCTCAATGGCATCCTGTCCTGAGTGCCCCACAATCAAAAATCCGTATTCTGCTCTGGGGGCGATACCCCAATATTCCGAACACATGCTTTGTGGATCAGCCCCTGTAAAAGCAGTTTGGTGATAAAACAATAAGGTTTTTTTTTTTTTTTTTTTAAATAAATCTGTTGTGTGAACTCGCCATATCTAAACAGCTATGTTTGGACAGTGTTTTCCTATGGTGCTTACACAAGAAAGCTCTTTCCGACAATCGCCCTTGGGGAGTCGAGGGTCAGCATAATGAGAGCAAGTGCTGATTCAACACAGCTCCGTTTACCAATCTCTCAAGCCCTTAAATCAAGCATGGCATTTATTGGTCACTGGGCTGATCCCACGTGCTGATCTCAAGATATGTGCATAAACCACGAGCAATGAACGCCCTAAACTCAATTAACAGCTAATGCACTCACGTGGAGACGACTTCTCCTGTTTTGTCCCAGCGTTGCCCCCGTCTTCTCGAAAAAATCTGAAAGGGCAACACACAGCTCGCAGGTGAAGAATCGATGTAAAACAGAGACCCATCATTTCAACGTTTAATAGGGGAATACAAAATAAAAATAAGCTTCAGCATCAACATGTTCAGGGGGGTATTGATCGCGGAGGTTGTGAGCATTTTCTTTTTTTTCCTTTTATATATGTATTTTCTTTACTGCATTCCTCCCATTGGAAAATAACCGCACTCTATAAAAAATTAATGCAGAAAATCGATGCGATTGATTTCATACGCCAGTAGATTTATGAAGAGAGGAGCAATTAATGGGCTGCGCGGGAAAGCATGGCCCGCGTGAGCGTAGCGATGCCTCAGCTGCTACGGCTGGAAATGTGCAAACAGCCCATCATCAGTGGCCACTGTAAAGATGGGACCCTATCATTCAGCGCAGTGCAAAATTGCACATTCTAGGTGAACATTTAGAATAACCATCTTTTGAAAGTTTTACCTGAAAACATGTTCGAATCAAAATTATCAATCACAGTCCTATGTAGTACACGGATTGGTGGAAGCAATTCGTGTCCTCTTACACCCTTCTCATGTAGGAACTTGCAGTTCCCCCCGCCCCCCCACCATACAGAGTACTCACCATTTGGCTCCAACCACTCTGCATAGCGCTACATATTCTGGGCCTGATTCACAACCTGTTTCCCATTTGGATTTTCTCATTGAAAAGTGATTTGTGAATCAGGCCCTCTGGTTTGTAAAGGTAATGTGTTCTGTCATTTAGGGCTATGCAAACAACACCCAGCGTGGGTAGATGTTCTACATTTGACTGCAAGGAGCCCAGCACATATACACTCTTCATCTATGGCATGTTTTGGTAAAAGGTTTATGCGGAGCAGAATCCTTCCATTTCATGTTCATATTGAAAGGTCTTTCATCCTCAGTGTTTTTATTGAAAAACTCAGCCCCTTTAGTTCCAAGGACACAGATCCGTGAATGTCTATTTCCATTTTTCTTTCCTAAGTATCCCACTTGATGTTATATGAATGCTTCTTGCTGTAAACACAAACATACATGGAATAGAAAAATGATACATAACAAGAAGACTGGATTCCACACCCCGAGCAGGCCACTCACCTTTATGCAGCCAGATGAACGAGTGACTAAAACCCCCACTTGACAACCTCAGATACCAACCATTAGTTCCCCCAACCAGACCAGGGGAACAGGCGGCACAGTCGTCGATGAAAAGTGTCCAAGGTAAATAAACGAACAGTACTATAAAAATCACCTCGTCATCACAGGAACTGGTTAATGAGTGCAGTGAGTGAGGTCAGCACTACACCGGAGTTGACGTGTGTTGCGCCAAAAGGTGAATATGCTACATGTAGTGTTATGCAATTCCACACCCTAGGGGGATGGGTCTAGAAACTTCAGCACCATAACTTGGTAGTTCACTGAACACAATGCCTTAATATTTGAGAAGTGCTTCCTGTGCCTACCTCGGTTCTGATGCCAAGGGTGTAAAAACAGTTCCACCCACTGGGTTGTAGATAGTGCTGAAAATCTCAGTGGTATTTTTAGAACAACATTTTGAGCATCCAGGTGTTTGTGAGATGTCAACATCATCAGTACCAGGATGTTGATGGAATCCTCCATAGAATCCCATGATCTTCCTTCATCATTATACAAGCAATATCTCTGTATGTTCTAGGGTCAGGAAAGGGCTAAATTGAAATGCTCTGCCATCTGCTTATTCATGTATTTATTAAGTACTTGGATGCCAGGAATTAGGAAGGACTGGCCAATAGTAGCGTTCTGTATAACGATAGCCCTTAACTTCGTAGGGGTGAAGAGGGTTTCATGTCACAATATGCACGTTCCCCAAAATCAACGGGGTCCTAGCCTCTATTCTTCCCCTCATGCTCGGATACGATGTAAAGCCTGGGCATTGCTTGTGTATTGCTTCCCATTAAATTCTGAATAGTGCTAATCCTAAAGTAACCTCGCTGATTAGCCCTCTCCCTTCAAGCAATCTATAACCACTGCCTGCTCCACATGGATGACAGTAAAAAGCATCCATGCTGAATTCAAACACAACTGCTTTGTTTCTGCTGAGGAAAGCAGGATATTTCAGAAATGACCACCGACCAGAGCTTGCTGAATAGAGATCCCTTGATCTACTAAAAACCCAACCCTGAATATTAATGTGAAGGCTCCATGGCCCTGATTCATGGAATTTATTGCACGACAAATCGGGAATTTGCGTACGCGCCAAACCGCACACAAAACACCTTTCGTCGATTCATGCAATCGGCTGCGCAAAAAGTTCCAGGGACTTGCGTGGACTTTGCGCAGGCCTGGCAAATCTCTGCGAGTGGACCATCGCTTTACGCGTGGCTCTTTGCAGAGTATGGGCCGGGCCTACACAGAGTCAGAAATAGGGTGCGCAACTTGCAGAATGAGGAAAAACAGAGCAAAATGTGGGCTTGTTGAGGGACGGTCCATGGCTAAGCAAGCGTACACCCATTCCTACACAAAAAAAACAAACAAATTCATGGATCTCAACGCACTACCCCGCATTGGGAAAAGGTACGCGCAAACCCTGTGATAATCCGCCACATGATAGCAGGCGTGAACTTCAACACACATAGGATAGGAGCCAATGTGTATAAAGCACGCAATGCACACCAAACTAATGTCTACAGCTATGATTAACCCAGCAAAAGTAGTAGCTATTGTTCACTGACACCACAGGAGGAGGAGAATGCCTAGGGCCCAGATCTTCAGAACATGCACCACGCTGTTTGGGATGCTGGATGACAGGTATAGGCTAGGTACAGGTCCCCCCCCATGTAATCCTAGACCTCATCAGGGAGTGGTAAAATGGCATAACATCAGCTGCCATCTGTTCCCAGCCCCTTAACCACCTAGAACAAGTGCTGACTGCACTCCATTTCATAGCAGCTGGGTCCTTCCAGCGAACCACTGTAATAGTTGATGGAATATCGCAGGCTCCCCAATCCTGCTGTCTACACCAGGTATTGCCATGCATAGCAGCACATGCATGTGTGCGCAGGCACATAAATATGCCCTGAACACTGGCGGAAAGGCAGACAGTGATCCAGAAATTATATGCAGTAGCACACTTTCCCTGACCAGTAGGTGCAATTGACTGTACACATGTTGCGCTACACCCCCCGATTGACGGAGCACATCTTTCGAAATTGAAAACCAGGCACTCTATTAATGTGCAGGTATTGTGTGATGCCAATTGAATCATCATGGTAATGTATGCTAATTTTCTGGGCAGCATACATGATAGGTACATCTTCTGCTAGTCACCACTACACTGGGCCCTGGCATCTGGAAATCATGTCAATGCATTGCTCATCAGTGAGTATGAACGGTCATTCAGATGATACACTGAACAACAGATCCTGACAATAAATGACGATGACAACCATGTAAACATTTACAGGGGACAGTGCCTACGCACTGTCAACAGTCATGATGACACCAATCCGGAATCCCACAACATTAGATAAAGTGAGACACAATACAGAACATGTAGCCACTATAGGCATAGTTGAGAGCATAATTGAAGTGCTGAAGTCACGGTTCCACTCCCTTGACCATTCGGGTGGGGTGTTGCTATATGTACCACCAGTGTGGTATGTAAACTCATAGTGGCTGCATGTGTACTGAACAATGTTTAACTGGGAGCCCCTCTACTGAGAATGAACACGGTCAAATAACATGTTCTATGGGAAGGTGCCCACTCTTGAGGGTCTACAATCATGTTTTATCTCACTGTACCTTTTTAAGAGGAGAAATCTCCATTCTCATATCAGTCTTCGTCCCACCCACAAGGGCAGTCCAGCACCGAAATGCTAGGCAATTCTCCTCCTGCACGCACCCATAGATCAGGATCTGTGGCCTTTCCCAGCAACCAGGTTCTCCTCCTACTTCCTTTACTCTTGACCACGGGAATGGCATTATCCTTTCTCCGGTCCTTCGGTTATGTATTGCAACCCTTCGCTGAGTTGCCAGTAATTGTTCAACATGGGTAATGTTTTGATGTAGTTGTCTTGGTATGGAAAAGTCCCCTTGGACATCCATCCAAATGTTTGCTCTTCTCCCTTGAAATCTTCCTCGCGTCTGGAGCATTGCTAGATACATCAAGTATTGTGCTCTTGTTGCAAAGGTTCTGGAGGCACTAATGGCTTAGGGAATTAAAGACATAACAGCTCCCCCTGGTCATATCCTTACCAATTTTGGACATGTGCTTGTACCACATGTTGTTTATTATGTGTGCTGTGTCTGTGAGATACACGTTTACAACCTTCATATTTGTGGCAGCACTGCGCTTATCTCTCCTTACCTTATCAGCAGTGTCTTCTCTTCCAACTGTCATGGTTGTCCTCGCTGCTTGGGTCGGGGGATTGTTAGTAAGGGACACAGCGGTGGCAGGATAGGTCAGGGGCAATGTGCTTGCCTTGGAAGCAAGACGACATGGAGCACCACAGGTTTGATCCCGGGGTCTGCACTTAGAAACCTCTGAGTATTAAGAGCGTTATAAATAACCCATCATATCATATCATGTAGCAAAATACAGCTGCCAGAAAACAGCACCCAAGAGCCTAGTGGATAATAGGAAACACAAAAGTAATTACAATCTTTATTTTATTCATCATAACCACTTTCACTGCTTTTGTGAGCAGCTGAAGAGATGATAAAGTTGCCCACCTGAAATTCACGATAAAAAGCATTATTTGTGTAGTAATTGTGAATATTAGTCAAGCTCCGCAAACTAAGCAATCATTTTGTGCCCATGCAAAGATTTCCTCCTAAATGCTCTGTATGGATGGATTACATAATGTGGGCAGGATGGCATATGCACTATGTTCAAGTTGAGGGTAAGTTTGGGTCAAGTACTCTATGAATACCAGGATGTAAATTTCAGCGGACCGTGCTCTAAAGTGTCTGGGTCTTCTTATAGCTTGGACAAATTGATTGGAAAATGCTTCGGGCGATCAATGGGAGGGAACATCAATCTACTTCTCTAACAATTGTATCAAAAGTCGCAGTACTCTGCTTGTGTGAGAAAAGAGAGATGTTAAATCATGTTACTGCTGTCAAATATGCATAACCTGCGTGTGCGAGAAAAATAGAAGGTTAAATTGTGTTACTGCTGTCAATGTGCACACATATTCAGGTTGTAGTGTTGGTGCTGGGCATAGGTTTTGGGAAAGGAGCGGACAGAGTTTATTATTAGTCCATTTGTCCCAATATTGCTGTGTGTATTTTGGCAGTTTGGGAACGCCTGACCATGGGATGGCCAGTAGGGTCTGTAGGGGTTTCCTGCTCTTTGTCATTCATAGTCTGTTGCACGTTGTCTTCTGGCCTGCCTTGGGTCTGCTGTATCTGGCGAGAGATAAAGAAGCACTAGAAACCAGTGAAATGACACTCAAACATCTCTTGACCCAGAATTTCAGCAACATTTGACAGTCTTTTAATGCCCTCGTCTGAGGAGCCAGTTCGAGGTGCATGCGCCATCCCGTCACCACCTCATGGGGTGTTAAGTGGTGGTCAGACCCTGGCTTGTTGCGCAGTTCGAATAGTGCCAATGGCAAACAGTGAAGCCTGTTTTTCTTGGTGCTCTGCTGAGTTTTGGCAATGCGCTCCTTCAGGAGGCCATTGAGGTGTTCACACAGCACATTTGCTTGCGGGTGGTACGGATATGCACATTTGTGTTTTATTCCTAGCAAGGTAGTGATATGTTGGAACATTTCATTGGCAAAGTGAGAGCCATTGTCAGACCTCAGGACCTCACAAATGCCCCATCTTGGGAATACTTCCCGGACCAGAAATTTAGAAGCTTGGAGAGCAGCGTCAAGGCAACAGGGTCCAGCTTCTATCCATCATAAAAATGGGCAGATAACCACTATCATGTAACGGTATCCTTGACATACTTGGATCATGTCCATGTAGGTGACATCGAGATGCAGGAATGGGCCTTTGGGTCTAGGTATGGCTCCTCTCATCTCTCAGTGTGTGTTCAGCTATGAACTGCTGGTACGTCAAACAGTTACTGATAAAATTTACCACATGCTCATTTAAGTTAGGACAGTACCATGATTCTCCAATGTGGGCTACAATGACCTCTTTCCCTGTGTGTATTGGATGATGCAATAGTGTCACTGCTTTTTTCAGTAACCACCTTCCCCGTGTTGTTTTGTCACCATTGGATGTCTGTGGGGGACATTGAACATCCCCTCTTTACCCAAAGTTCCCTTTTCTCCCTGGGTGCAGCTCCCTGCAGTTCCATGATTTGAGTTTCTGGTAGGTAATTGTGCCCTTCTTTCAACACCATCTGCCTCACTCCCCCCATGACCTGTGCCCTCTCCTTCAATTCCCACAATTCTCCAATATATGATGCAGATTTGCCTGATAGTGAGCTGCCTTGTTCCCTCTTGACATTGCATCTTCCTTTTGGTGTGTGCTTGGCACTTTACCAATGCTAGCTCCTGTGGGTATGTGATCACTTCAATCAGTTCCCCCAACAATAGTGCATGTTGTACTGGAGTCCCATCTGCCCTTCTGTACCCTTTCCTGAGCCATCATGCCAAACCAGAATGTACTGTTGACATGACGTATGCACTGTCTGAATATATTGTCACTCTCTTATGAATTCTGTTTTTTATAAGGCCAGTATGAGAGCCACTAGTTCCGCTGCTTGTGCTGAATAATGAGATGGTAGCCTGGCACTCACCACTACCTCACTTGTCCAAACCTCTTTCAATCTCATGACAGCAGCCCCTGTTCTCCTGACCCCATCACTTTGATCAATAGTTGAAGACCCATCAATGTACAGGACCTCTCCCCCTCAAGTGCACCCTCCTCCACCTTGTGTGTCTCAGTGAATTGCTGTATGTTTTTGGTACAGTCATGAGCCCATTCTCCTGGCTGATAGACATCTGCCATAAATAATGCTGGATGCACAGTCTTGCATCTTACTATCTTCAATCCTGCTTTTGATAGTATTATCTCGTACCCTGATGCTCTTTGTGTTGTCAATGTACTCTTTGGCTTGTGCAGTATTGCAAACAGGGCGTGTTCCTTGTAAAGGGTGGTGGTGCATCCCGTTGTTATTGTTGATGCCCACTCTACTGCGAAAGCTGCAGCAGCCAATGATTGTTTGCATGGATAGTTTCCTTTCATTACTGGGTCAAGCTGTTAACTTTAGTAAGCCATTGTCTTGTCTTCTGTGTCAGTACTGCCTTCATAACCACACCATCAGTGTGTGAAAACAGGAAGAATTATCTTTTGTATTCTGGAGTCCCTAACACTGGAGCCTTGCATATTGCTTCCTTTAGCTCATTGAATGCTTCCGTTATCTCTTGTGTCCAGGCCAGTATGTTAGCTCCTCTCTGAGCCTCTTTCAATGCAGTTAGCAGCGGCCTGGTGTATGTGCTGTAATCGAAATCCCATTCTCTGCAACAGTTGTACAACCCGAAGAACTCTTGCATTTCCCTCACTGTTTTGGGCTGTGGTGTGTGTTGTATTGTTTGTGCTCTCATTGGGGCAGTGTGCCTGCTGTTCTTGGATATCAGCTGTCCAATGTACAGTACTGGAGTGTGGCCTTGTCTACCTTGTACCCCTTGTCTGCTAGTACTGTGAGCATGTGTACTGAGTCTGTCCTGCATTCTTCATCTGTCTTGCTACAGATTAGGATGTCATATACATATTGTAGAACAGGGTTTTCTGTGGTAATGTTGCATAAGTCCATTTGAAGCACCCTTTTGAATATGGATGATGACTTGCAGTACCCTTGGGGCAGTCTAGTGTTTTTCCACTTCTGGTTGCGGTACATAAAGATGGTCTGATCTTGTGAGTCTGGGTGTAGTGGTACTCAGAAAAAGGTGTTCTTGAGAACAATCATAGTGAAACAGGTGGCTTCCACTGGAATGCCGCACAAGTTCGTTGCTGGGTTTGCTGCTACAGGGTACTCTGCCTCTACAATGTGGTTAAGAGGGCGTAGTTGTAGTTGACACACACTGACAGTGGTGAAAAAAGGGGGGCAATGAACGCACATCGCCCCTTAAACGCATCAAAGTGCAGGCGTATCATTTATTGGATGAATCCATGTGAATTACATCCATACGTGTGGATGCCCACACTAATATGGCGAATAGGGAGCCAGCGCGCATGCGCGCCGTCACCATGACAACGCAATAACACTTCGCAGTCTCGAGCCGCGCGTCTGCTTGACGGACGTCTCGAGAGCTGCGTCCCGCTAGAGATACTCAGGTACGTTTTCACAGCAACTTAGGCACGGTGATAGTCACTAGCGCACGGCAAGTTATGGAACAGTTATACGCGAGCGGCACCTTGTTACTTGGTTGCATGCTCGGTCTATTCACAGATGACTGGCACTTATGCTTCACATAATCTGCACACACGTCGAGAGGTCTGCTCACGGGTGGTGCCGCCATGCCTGCCTACATATCTATGCCCCCCCACTCATAAGTATGTCTTTATTAAAACCACTGCACATATTATTTTACTAGTGAATGGTTCCGTATACAATAGGCATTATATCTGTCTCTGATCATGTTCAACAATTTTTGAACAACTCCAAACTTAGCACATTATCTCTGTTGTTGAACCCTACAGTACGCATCCTTCGTGATCGACTTCCTAACAGCTTACTCAGACCCGGGCGATGCTTTTGCCTCTGGACCGTGTGAGTGGTGTTACATGCATCAGACGAATTTTAAATACATAGAATTAAATTTACCCATAAGCTCAGACATGTTATTTTTGTTATTTTTGCTCTTAATGCAGGTTGAGGTGTTTTCATTATTGCTTCAACTATAAGGTCAGTGACTTAGATTTATATCTACCCTTCTTAATTATTGGCACACATTCTGGAGTTAATTAGTTTATCTTTGTTAATTTTAGGAAAACCCCTATGAAACTTTACACATCCTGCCCTGAAGATGGGTTCATCGGAACCCGAAACGCGTTGGCACCTTTAGGAGTGTTTAGGACAAAACTTAGAGCAGAGAGGACTTACACTGCTCATCCTTTGATATACACACTATGTTGTTAACATTATTGTGAATTGACTGATTTGTACAATGCTCAATCATAATTGAATGTTTTTGGAGTGTACAAGAATACAGCTCTGAGCTCTTTTCAATTGTATGTAACATTTATATTGATTCATTTTGTACACACTGAGATTGTACAGTGTGACTGATTTGTATTGTTTACTTTTTACCTTTGTTACACAAATATAAGTGTTGTCTACCCACATGGTATATGATCTTGATGGCTCTTGATTGTAGTAGGGCAGGTGGACATTATTTCAGTTGATTTGAACAAAGGTGCATTTAATGAATAAGAAAGAACAGTATATATTTATATGTATATCTTTTCTGCATAACTAAGAAGAAGAAATTTACCATAGTGGGCTGTGAGTTCCATTCTCTTAGGAGACTCTTTTTCACTATTGTTTAAAAAAAAACATACCCGGGACTGTGTCCCAATAGGAGTGCAGCATAGGGCTATCGGGTGGCAACACCCGATGTATGTTCTGTGTTCATCTTGCTTTGGACCTCGATTGGCCTTGAGGTTAACCCTGCTGCACCTGAAGTGTAATTAATTGACCTATTAAAATAATCACAAGGAGACGTCTCAACTTCACACAGACTTTACAGAAAAACCATGTATCTACTGTTGTGCCTCCGATCCCTCTTCTTCTTTTTTAGTACTGCATTTCCCTCACTGTTTTGGGCTGTGGTGTGTGTTGTATTGTTTGTGCTCTCATTGGGGCAGTGTGCCTGCTGTCCTTGGATATCAGCTGTCCAATGTACAGTACCGGAGTGTGGCCTTGTCTACCTTGTACCCCTTGTCTGCTAGTACTGTGAGCATGTGTACTGAGTCTGCCCTGCATTCCTCTTCTGTCTTGCTACAGATTAGGATGTCATCTACATATTGTAGAACAGTCTTTTATGTGGTAATGTTGCATACGTCCATTTGAATCACCCTTTTGAATATGGATGATGACTTGCAGTACCCTTGGGGCAGTCTAGCGTTTTTCCACTTCTGGTTGCGGTACATAAATATGGTCTGATCTTGTGAGTCTGGGTGTAGTGGTACTCAGAAAAAGGTGTTCTTGAGAACAATCATAGTGAAACAGGTGGCTTCCGATGGAATGCCGCACAAGTTTGTTGCTGGGTTTGCTGCTACAGGGTACTCTGCCTCTACAATGTGGTTAAGAGGGCGTAAATCTTGTTAAATCGCCATGACCCCGGGTTCGCTTTGCGTGCAAGGTACACCCTAGTGTTGCATGGAGATTCTGATGCCACCAGTATACCTCTCTCAAAGAGGGCATTGATTGTTTCATAAATGCCCTCATCTGCTTCCTTGGTCAGGGGGTATAGTTTCACTCGTGGTAGTATTGCTCCAGGCTTCAATTTTCACTTCACTCCCTGTATGCTTTTTATGCACCTCACTTCATAGGGACTGGTGGTCCATAAACTGTCGGGTACCTTAGCCAAATTCTCCCTCTAGAATGGTGGTGGCGCTTCCAGTGCCATTGCTATTTTCGGTGAAACTTCTCTGTATGCAATCTGTAACCAGAACCTCACACTCATTTCCAACATCACCTCTCTCTACTCTTTCTTCTGAAAACAATTCCTCATTTGTTGCTTGTGTCAGCCTGCATCCCTCTGCCACTGCAATTATTGCACTCCATGCTCTCCCTTTGTCATCTCTTGTGTGTACTGCAACCCAATCTTCTCTTGCCACAACTGCCTCAATGTCTATAGCCACAATGGTTCCCTCCTTCTCATCTAGTGGTGTCTCTGGTCTTAACAGGTACTCACATGGCATTCTCCAATCCTTACCTGCTATTCTTGGCATCCAGGCAAGTGCCACGTTTATCCCGTACTAGAATATCTCTGGGTCTGATGGCACCCCCCTCTGTAACGTGTTCCCACAATATGCTTGGACAATCTGCCTTGCAGTTAATATGTGTATTCCTGGTGTAGAACATACTATGCCCTTGTCATTGAATGAGATGATCATGTTCAGTCTGCTCATTATGTCACGTCCCAGTATGTTTACAGGTGCTTGTCGGGAGTAGGTAAAAGGAACCACTTCTCGAGCCCCAGAGAATCCTTGAGTGTTCATGGCATCGCTTGACAACACAAATGTCCCTACCCGGATACATGACTTAGTCGCCCCAGTGTCAACAAGAAAGGAAAACGTTTTGTCAATATCGCCACCCTTATGCGAGGTTCCTCTGAAGGATTAGGTGTGACAGACAGGATGGGACACAACAAGTTTGTAGGTGGGCTGTTCTTTTAAGGGTACATAGCTAGTCCGTTCCCGGTGAAGGGGTTGTTCTCAACCATGGTGAACCCTCCCAACCTTCTCACTGGTACTGTTGTCATTGTGTCCATGGGTTCTGGGGAGTGGCAGTCCTGTATTTGCGCTAACTGTTGTGCTGCTTGTAAATATTGGGATAGTGGTGCTGTCATTTGTGATGCTGCCGTTTGGGGCGCTGTCATTTGGGGTGCTGTCATTTGGGGAGTTGCCATTAGTGCAGCCTGTGCTGGGTCTGTGCTGGATGTGGTACCTGTTGTTGGGTGTTATGCATCTGTCCTTGTTGCTGTGTGTCTTGGGCATAATTATCTTCCTGTCCTCCTTCGTAGCCCTGCTGCCCCTGATCTCCCCACCCTTGGAAATATGTCCTAGCTGCTCACAGGTCCATCACTGGGTGTGCCCCCCCCTGCCCTGGGAACCCTCCTGTAAAGTCTCCTGGTCCCTCTGGCATCTGCTGATTATAACCCTGAAAGCGTCCTGTGTTTTGATGGGACCGGGGCCCAAAACCACGCCCTCTTTGGAATCCTCCCCTCCTACGATAACCTTGTTGGTATACACACATAACCATGTACCCTCCTCCCATGGGCGGGGCATATTGTTGCATGCAGTGGTATGGTAACTGTGGTTGGTATTTTGGCTGTGGTGCCGGTGCTTGTGTCAGTTGTGTGGGGCTTGTTATTACCACCCCTAACCAGTGCATATTTTGACAATTTCCTTTTGCAATACCTTCGGCCCATCTGCCTTCCTCTCTTCTGCTTTTGGTTTAGCTTTCTCCTGCCACAACCTGCAATGATGTACTATGATGAGCTGTATTTCTAGCCAGCCCTTTGGTTCCATTCCCACCAATTTCTTCAAACTGTTCTGCACAGGTTCTGGTAACTCCTGCAACAAGATGTGAAAAAAGATTGCTATAGTTTTATCCCACGGATCTCGAGTTTCAAGGCGTCAAAGCTCTTGAATGTCTTGAATAGAATGAAGAGGATCTTCGTCCCCACGCATCTTGCGTGATGTATTATCCCCTATGACTGACGTGTCAGGATATTGTGTCCATAATGCGGCTCTACAATTGGCAAATGGTGACACATTATTGGCTGTATTTTGGATACTCACCCTGGGAACACTGCTCTCTTCCAAATGTCATCAGCTGCGTCACCCAGTATGGATACCAGTAGCCCCTTGACGTCTCCCACTGCTAGCCTGTGCCTTGCTGTCAACTTCTTCATCTCGTATATCCATTTCCCAGCTCCTGCACTAAATGAGGGTAGTCTGTATTTGACATTTTCCTTGTCTGTGTGCTTCCATGATATCTACTGAGGTCGTTTCCCACCCCTCTCTAATAGGGGCATCTGTGAATATGCTTCCCTTTCTTATGGTGTTCTTCTGTATTGTCTAATTTGAATGGGTCCCCGCTTGTCCTCTATGTCTGTACATATACCTGTGGGTTCTAACCTGGGTATTCATTTTGTTTCATCATGTGCTCTAGACATTTGCCCTCTGGAGTGGGCCAGCACTTTCTTTTCCCTCCTGCACCCTGGGAGAGCCCTTAATCTGTGGACGTATGAGGTCTGTGTAGTGTACTCCCATGATGTCCCTTCTCCTCTATTCGTAAGATAGAGTTTGCTGTTCCCCCCTCTCTCATCATCATTGTGTTTGACATCATTGTCAGACCCTCCATCCATGTTTCTAGAGAACCCTTCTGAAAAATCAAACTTTCGTTTGATTGGCCTGGAGTCCTGCTCTATATTGAGATTAATATCTGTGAATTTGTATGTGTTCTCCCCACTTGTGCCCCCAGGCGTGCAGAGCCCCTTTCTGCTGAACCTTCCCTACTTATAGCAGTGCGGTCTGGTTCTTTCCTCCTCTTCTCATCCTGTCTTTTCCTGTCCAACTGCAGTTCTATCTGTTCACTTACCACCCTTAGAGCTCGCGCATTCTCATCCTTCGATGCTCGTTTCCTTGCCAGTCTTTCTAACTAACTTCCTCAGCCTTCTCTCCACACACTTACGTGTGTCCTACTGTAACATTTTCCTACTCCACTCTACCATCGCTGCTTCTTCCAAATCTTTCCCCTTTCTTGGCCATTCCTCCCTCTGCTTTTCATTCCTTTCTCTTTCTATCTTCTCCCCTTGCTCCCTTTCAATTATCCCAACTCTTTCTCCCTTAACCGCTCCCACTCTTTGTGTTCCAATTTCTCTCCCCTTCTCCGTTCCCTGTCTTCATGCTCTAGCCTTGCTACCTTGTCCCTTTGTTGTTGCTCCTCCTCCTTCACCTGTACTGCCCACTCACACCTTCCCTGTTCCAATTCCAAACCGTCTATTGCTTTTGTTGCCCCTGTTATCTTCCCATTTAATTTTAGGAGTATCTGTATGGCTATCCATTCTTCCAGCCCCATTCCCTCGAATTCTGTTTTTCGCACGCTGCCTCTCATCCTCGTTTGGAGCGGTGCTGCTGTCGTCATGCATTGTATCTTAATGTTGTTCATCTTTGGTATATGGTGGTGGTTTATACGTTGGGTTTCAATACACCTCTGCTGCCTTTAGTTCCCTCAGTGGATACATTCCCTGCTCATCATCTATGTAATCAGAGAGGCAGGGCTGGATGAGGTGTGGAAGGGTCAGAACTCTCAGCCTTTGCCTCCTGCTGGTTCATCATCCATACCCCGTCTCCCACCCCCTCCTGGAACATGCACCAAAGCTCGAATATGGCCATGCTGTTTGCTAATTTCTTCCCCTTGTATGTGCTCTGTAAGTGGGTTAGTAGCGATTGCATCACATTCTTTGAGAAACTGCCGGTAGGCGGCCAGGGATTCATGTTTTTTCCCTCTGTGTCCTTTGACCACTGTCTGGTATATTTTACAATTGTATTCTTATAAGGGGGCAGTGTCTTGCACAGATGTTTTATTGGCGTTACTCCCCCCAGCATCCTTTGGTACATCGGGTACATTATGATTCTTTACCTGACCTCTAATGAAGGGTTTCGATAATCCACTGTCAGATGGAGAAAGTTATAATGCAATGGATTTCACCTTCTATTGCTATGAGCCCCTGCACCTTACACGGCATACTTCATATACAACCCCTCCTTCACCAGCTCTGCCATTCTCCAGCGCACCACCTCAATCCTGTGCATGCGCCTTCCATGCACTGCCACTCGTTCCCCTCTCTACCAATCCCAAGTCCACAATGCTAGCTCCTCACCGTCACAGCACTCCGTCCTATGCACCGACGTATGGGTGATGTCACCAAGCTAATAGTACGAATAGGTAGATAGACAAGTTGTACACACAGAAAACAATGACCCGTTGCTTCAATCCCACAGAAAACCCGACACAACCCCACAAAACTCCACAGCTGTCTTCCTGTCTCTCCAGGGCAGAGTATACTTTCATTTCTTGTGACTAACTGTACCCGTTGCATCACCTAATGTGTGAAACACATCTCTCCAGGAGACTTAACCAGATAGTGCACCTTCCACAATCTAGGATAGCTCCAGCTAACCCTCAATGGGATACCAACATCTATGCTTCAAGCTAAAATGCCCGATTCATAGGAATACCTTATTTACATACTTCTATAGTCCAAGCCTATCAAGTCTATAGTCCCGGTTCACCACCGGAACCTTTGACCTTGAAGACTAAACGTTCCCTAGACATAGAAAACTGACTTCTACCTCGGCCCCAGTTCCCTACTTAACACGCACCTGCTACCAATACTCTTCAAATACTACACAATACTATACATTAGAACAATACCTCCCGCCTCCTGCACATGTAATACCCACCTTCACACTTTCCTTTGCTATTTGCCTGGACCAATACTTACATTCTGTGCTTGTTGACGCTGCTCGGCTGCTGGCCCTCCACCGTCAACCGCTCGCCTCGCCCTTCTGGTCTGCCTTGGACTCTTCACCATTATCCGGTAGGATAATATTCAAACTGTTCCGAAAGCCTTTCTCCGGTTAGCGATGTTCCGGCTATCTCGCAATTCCTATGGAGGTCCCACAGACTTTCAGTTCCGGCGGTGAAGGAGGCAGCCTCTGGCCTGACTGACGTCGCAAACCACCTCTGCTACCAACTGGTTAGGGAGAACTTCCAGGCAAGCAGGACGGTTTGCTTGGAGTCCGCGGACACCAAACTCATGGAAGGCCTAACTCCTTCCCAATCCCAAAAGGAATGCAAGTCCAGACAAGTAGCAAGTTCAACTGAGGTTTATTACAGCCCACACACCATCAGGGATCCAATGCATGGAGGCAAATCCAGGCACAGCTCGTGGCACTCTGGCTCGCCGGCCAGTTTTGATAGCATATTATATCACATGAACTTCACACCTTTGGCCCTTCTCCAGAATATCCACTCTGGTTAGGATGCTGCGTGGTAGTCCCCCTATAGTAGCCCCTATAGTGGTCAGTGGATTGGCTCTTACCATGTCAGGTGTCAGGCCTGGACCATCCCAGAAAACTGCTACTTACTAATTGTTACAGTATGTGGACCCAATGATTGGTCAGTGGCCCCAGCTACCCACCCCTTGGGCCATAAACTGTGATTGGCTGAGCTTTGAGCCCCCAGGTCTGGGACAAAATCAATTCCCAGCTCGGACTGAACCTGTTCACAGTGCTATGTGCAACTATGTGTCTGCAATGTAACCGTGTGTAGACCGTTATTGCTGTGAGAGTGCTCCTTTCCCAATGCATAGCTGTAGTTCGCGTGTAACAATTTTGTTGCAACCAGTGTCTGGTCCATGAGGCTGTTGTGCTTCTCAGCCACCAGTTCTTGGCTCATTCTCAGCTCAGCTGGGTCACGTGCTCAGAGACCATGTTTGTGAGCTATGGAGTTCCGAATTATTCTGCATTTAAAAAGGTTTATGCTTCTCTACTGCCAGTGTTACTTTGGTTCAGGGTAAAGACTGTTACTTTGCAACAGTGCAACCTTGGCAGTGGCCTCGTTCCCCACCATGGTAGTTCTGCTTGCACAGCACTCAGCGTGTTTCAGGTTTTCTGAGATGGTTGTGGCCTACTATGATGTCCTAAGCTATGGTCTGGTTTCTCCTGTGTTTGCATTCCATATGGCATCCATAGGTTAGTACGTTATGGCTCTGTCAGGTCCCTTGCGTGGCTCCTGCCATTCTATGTGGTTATTTGTATGTAAGCATATGCAAGCATGTACACATGATCTTCTTGCTTCTGGCAGTTTCTGCGCTGCTGTGATAATCTAGCGGCAAAATAACAAACGTGCAGACGGTATGTGCATGTCATCGTCCTCTATCTCATGGAACTGTACGCATGTGTTCTTCATGTGTTTGGGTGTGTTTGGGTGTGTGGGTGTCCCGAATGTGCAGATGGCACGTGTGCTTCATGTCTGATGCTGTTAGGTCGTGTGGACTCTAATGACTTGAGGCATGGCTTCTCAGTCAATTCTGTCCATATAGCTGTCTCTGGTTCCGTCTTGTGTGTCTTCATCCACTCTGGATAATGTTCGTACTGCTCCTGGGTTGTAGGGTCAGGTGAGAGGGTACTTCTCATGGTACTTCTTCATAGTGGGTGCAGTGGGGGTTATTGTCTTTGGTACTTCTTCCGGTTGCGGTGTCTTCTAGGAGGGGGAATATTTCAACCTCCCTTCTTAAGAACATAGATGGAAAAGTACCACATGTAGTGGGCCATGACGGTCAAAATTGGGTGACAGAGAAGGGCAGAGTGGCAAAGCATGTGCACCTTTGAAAGGTCACTCAGCAGCTCTACAACAGACAAACCACTGGCAACGCACACCATGGCATGCAAAGCAGAAAAAGACCCATGTATGCTACATCCCTGCAATGAAGTGCCTACAACCACATACCCATACCCTACACCAAACAACATTCCCCCCCTGTTGGACACCACTGTAAATGGACCTCAGGACAAAATACATCTGTTCACTCACCCCCCAAAAGACCACACACCCTGTGTTAGACTGTCTCAGTAAGTGTGCATGGATACCAGGGTGCACTTGCAACTCACACAGGGAGAACTGATGAAGACAAGCTGTGGGGAGTGGATGAAGTAACACATGCATGGACTCACAATATACATGCCCACTATGCACTCACTCACAGTGCCGGATGAGATGAACAATTAATGCAAACAAAAACATCATGCAACACATCCTTGTGTAGGTAACGTACAGAAACAAACAATGTGCAACAAGTGACCTGATTGTGTAACACATACGCAGTCTGTTAGGGGGTACGCATGCACATATCTGTGCAACCATACATGCAGCAAGTATGACAAACCTGTCCTGTGGAGTCAATGTACACAAATGCCCAGAACTGTGTCACCAGGGGCTACGCCATGAAGTGGTGCAGCTGAGGATGAGTAGACCTGACAATGGATGTGTGTATTACATGTGGAACAAGACAGGGCAGGGCAGGTCATGATAGCGGATAAGGGAGTGGAGTGGGAAGTGGCACAGGTCAAAGAGTCTTGTGGATAGGGAGTACACCTGAAGGGCCCGGTAGGTAACATGTACCAGTGGAGAAGAAGGGTGGTAGTAAGGAGACATCACCAAGATCAGTGAGGCAAGTGTTGGCCAACCAAAATACACAGAGTGCAGATGCACAGAGAATGCATGCTGTCAATTGAAATGAACATACATAATGTTTTAAATACTGATAATGGCTAATGGATGTCAAGAGCTGCCCAATCCCTTCATTAATTGCTTCAATTGTGAAAGTGCATTCACCACAACAATGCACCCGCATAGAAGTGTAACTGCATATACACACACATGCATGTGGACAGACACACCTGCACAGACATTTACCGGGACTCAAGGATTACACACAGAGCTAACACCAATGTACCATGCATGCAAAGACCATGGTGACCAATAATAAAGACCCAACACGAAAGGCAGTGCACATGCCTGCCTGTTGACAGAGCTGACATGATGTGATTCCCTCATCATCTCCACCAGAAACTGTACCTCCAAATTTGTGAAAGGAGGGCCAGTGCCAGGCAAAGGGCATGGGCACTAGGGACATGAAAGAGTGCAGGGTGGACCTCCCATGGAGTGCAGTGACCAGATAAATCAGGATCACTACAACAGCATGGGACATTGCATTTCACATTCCATAGTTGACAATCATGCATACAGCACATATGTGTCATGTTTCTCTCAACCCATTGTTACTTGCAAATGCCATCCTGTTGACCTCAAGGCAGCCATTGCAGTTGACACCACTGCTGCATGTCCACAACTGCACTCATCATGCCTTTAAGAGTGCAACAGCATATCTCAAGGGAAAAAAGAAACAAAAGAAAAAGAGTCTACCTCGGAAAGGGCAAAAAAAAACAAGCACATGCCACCATCCTGGCCAGGGGTATTGAAAAACAAGAAAAAAGTGTCCATGCCGAATTAAGGGGTAAAAATTAACAGCAAAATACAACCTAAATGGCCATGTCATACACGAAAAAGGAAAGTCTATCCTGGACTGGGTAGGGGGTTAGGGGGAGTTCACCTTCAACGGGGTAGGGTGAGGGTGCCTGTCAATATCCACATGAGTGGGAAAAAACAAAAACAAATCCCTTCCAAGGGCCTATGGACCTCACATCAAAGGTGGACCAGGAGGCTGGTCTGTGCTGGGACCCCCATCCTGTGGTTGATATGCAGGTGGTCGTGGTGTTGGACCTATACCACGCAGTGCCAAGGTCTTCAGTAGCCACGGCCAGCCGTGATACCATTGAATGCACCAACACAGTAAGGGTGGTGAGGTCTCCATGCACTTCCTCACGAACGGCCAAGAAGTCTGCATGTGCACTCACCCATGATGCATTGAGTTGCTCGGACAGTGTCTGCCTGAAGGCATCCATCACCTTGTGGAGCACTGTCCTTTTGGCTGAGAGTTCTTTATTGTTTTCAGTCCTCATGGCCTGTATCTCATGCCTCAGGGCCTCTCTGTGTGCCAGAGCATCTGCATGCAGGGACTCCAGAAGACTGCTCAGATCAGCCCATCAGCCCTTGATGTTGGCCTCCATGCACATCCTGTGGGAGCAGCATGAGGAACTCATGACCTGCAGCTGTTGCTCTAGCCGGGCTGCTGGTGGGTTCTTGGCCAATTATCCATGCCTTCTGAAATGTTGTCCAACACAATGTCATGCTGGATGGGGGCACACAACATCTGTGCTCCCACGCGGTCTCCCCAGCTGCACACGTCCTCACATGTACAGGGCCACAGTGCCCTGAAGCAAGGAACCATGCCCATTGGTGTGTTGCCCCTGTCATTGGCTGCAGGTGCCCAGGCCCTTTTGCCAATTTATGAGAGCGTAGCCTTGCAACCATAACCACTGCAGACGGGGGGCCCACACCGACTGGCCTTGTGAAGCCAGCTGCATCGTCAAAGACTCATGGGGCCCATCTGGTCTGCCCATTGGGGCATTCAACTTTGCTATATTTTTTGGGAAAACACATGTGGTTCAGCATCAAACTCAGCTGAGTCCGAAGAGTCCAAAGAGACCGCAGCACGACTGACGTTGGTCTGGAGCACCAGTGGGTTATCATGACGTAGAACACCACTTCCTCACTGGTGGTCTGATGCACCACTAACTCTTCTTTCTCCTCTTCCTCCTCTGCATCTGGTGCACCCTCACCTGCACATGGACAGAGAAGGACATTTTGAGTCGTGTGACTCGAGAGACAAATACACATGTGCATCAAAGTACACTCAAACCCTAAATGGCAGGACACATAAGCATCAGGCATTGTGCATTCTACACACTATTAGCTGTAAGCTGTGGATGTATGGCATTTGCCGACTAGTGTCCCTCCTCCCCGTCCTGTCTATGCCGTCAGTGGACATATTGACATACACAAGTGGCATCAACATACAATGATAGGCCATGCAACTGTCATGCCAGCACACAAACCAGGGAAAAGTACTGCACATGTGTCATTGTAATGCAGAAGGACTTCACATGCCTTCAGTCAGCCACCCATATCCACAGACATCACCACGGTCAACACATGACACACAAATCAGGATTGGAACAGAGAAGTGGAGACATTAAGGTCCTGGGGCAAGGTGAGGAAAGGAACAATGCATCTGAGGAGGTTCCGCTGAAAGTGGGCCTTCTAGCCAAGGTCTGTGATGTGAAGAGAGAAGGAGAGATGATTCAAAGATGACAACGAGGTCCATTGACACACCAGAGAGTGAGGGGAGTGAGTCCATGGAGTGCGGCCAGTGTGTGGAAGGTAAAAAGGGAGCAGAGGTGCCAATGAGTAGGCTTTCTGTGTCACTGGCATTGAGGCAGAGATTGGTAGCAGTACTCCATGGCTGAATAGCAGACGTGCAGTCATGAATGAGAGACGATGAGGGGGAGGCAGAGGAGTGAGACTTGGTTGAAAGCTGCGTGTCATCTGCATTAGAGTGGTATGGCCCTGCCCTATTGCTTAAGCACCAACCATGCTGGTGGTGAGGCTGTGTATGTGCAAATGTGGAGCGCACACAACATATCCTGAGACACAGTATTTGGTCATAGTGATGACGGTCAAAGAAGGGCCATGAGTGTCATGCATGTGCAAAAATCAATCCCTACAGCAATGCCTCCGGGATAGGTGTTCATGTTTGCAATGCTGTCCCTGCATATGAACATCATCCAACAATGATAGGTCACAAGTACATGGCTCTGCACACTCAGACTGTGAACCAGCACCGCCTCAAATACCCATCACATTACACATGTTGCAACAGAGACATCATACCACATCTGAATGCGTGATGTAGCTGGCATGTCTGACCATATCAGACAGATGACATGAGTAGGGGGAAGTGTGTATCTATCCAGTTCACAGACAGACCAATGTTGGTGCAACTGCCCACACAATGATGGAAGTGACAAGGCATGTGTCTGTCAAGTATCAACTGATGGATACATACACGCCTTTGACCACCGACACGTGATTCATTTGTGATGTCATCTTTGATGTTCTGGGTGTTAGTCTTAGCAGTGCACGGTCGTGGCACGAGTTATGGTTGCTTAGCTTACCATAACTGGCAAATTTCTGACAGTTTTCAGTTTTTCCTGTAACTATAGCATCCCTTTAACAACGTTTTGTCACTGAATTGCATAGGTTTTTAATAGTGCAACTTAACCATAACGTCCCTTTAACAAAGTTTTTCCGTTGAATTTCATAGGTTTTTCTTAGTGCAACTTAACCATAACATACCTTTGACAAAGTCCTTTCAGTGAATTTCATGGGTTTTTACCAGTGCACCCTAATTTCCTACAATGTACTAATATTATACTTACCACAATATAGCAACCTTTCTGTTCAATTTACAAAGTTTCACATTAAAACTCTGCTATTTCCCACCTTCTAGCATAATTTTTAATACTTCTGTACACTTTTTGTAACTGTTTCCACTGCTTTCTGTGCTTGTCGATGTCTGTGAGAATATGTTGTCATCGCAGACTTTCCGGACAATGTGACCACACAGTCGCGCGTGGCATGGTGAAGTGTCTGCGAACGCGTCAGCACTTCAGGAACAGATTGGAACTGCATTTTGCAGCTCATCTAGGAACTTTAAAGCCCAACAATCCCCCTGCACAACTCCTATACCTATTCTTACTCATTATCGATTAACAATCTAGCACATACTTGGAAGAAAATTAGCAAAACTGCTATTTATCTTAAAAATGGCATCAGCTATTGCCATCCCTACTCCCAAGAGCCACCATCACCACCACCACCACCAGATGGAGGACATACACAATGAAAGATAAGCAGTACTTCAAAAGACAATGAAGTGGGCCAAGAAGATGAGGCAGAGGAAGTGTTTACCTCTAGCACCCAGAGAGAGTAATGTGTGTAGCAGTTATTTACCACTGTTGGGAATGTACCCAAGGCTGAAGCTACTAAAGTGAAATGCACAGAGTGCAACAATACACTCAGTCACAGACTACCTGGGCAGTACTCCTACAGGACCACCTCCATGCGCTGCCAAACCAAATTCAATCACTGCAGTGCTCTAATTAAGGATGTTCATTTCTTAGAAAGTAGTAGGCTGTCTTCCTCCACCTCATCTTCCTCAACCAATACTGCAACCACATAGCCTACGTCTGTGGGACACAAAATCCCACCCGCTACCCTGCAAGCAATAAAAGAGGCTTTTGATCCCTATCTTTCAAAAACAACAGTACTGTGTATATACTGCAACACACCACTATGCAGTGGGGAGCAATTTCAAAGTACTTTTGAACCAGTAATCAAAGAGCATGAAACACACTGCCCCCCTACCTTAGATGTAATATACGGGCAACATCTTCCCCTTTCCACCTACCCCTCCATATTTGTGGTTGGTGCCTCTTCCCTCATTTCCCTCCCACCTTACTGGACACAGTTCATAGCTATCGAGCTTCGCATCATTCTCATTTTTAGTGTAACTGTCAACAGTGATCTTCTAATCCCAAATTAGATCATCGATCGATTAATCCAAGTCGTTGCTTTCTTCACAAAAAATGATCTTTCATGACCGACGAGTAAACTATGCACATGGCGGTCCATTGCAGAGGAGAAATTAATGCTTTAAAATTGAAATAAATGCAATACTTTCACAATCAGGAAAAATTGTTGTCTGGTGAACGTCCCAGATGATCTTTATCACAGATCTGTTGTTGATAATTATTGTCTAAATATTGTTTAAGAAGCTGTCGACCGGTAGACTGCACCCATGAAATGCGCACATCGGGATTATATAACTATGCAAAATCGAGAATGCAAAAACATATTTCAGTAACCACTTTATAGTTGAATATACAGAGTACATTCTTATTTTGGTCATAAATTGAAGTTACAAATAACATGTACAATGTCTATTCTTTGCGTCAAATTTTATATATTAATCCTTCAGAACGTTCATCATATGGCACACAGCAAACTTTCAATCCACACTTCAATAAACATTATTTAAAATCTTGCTTACATTGTGTTTTGCAAATCCATTCTTCAGATGTCGAGGAGGACCAACCACTTCAAAAAACTGTTTTCTGAAATAGAAACTTTGCTTTTCGGTATAAGCTTTCAATATAGTGAATCATATAATTTCTTTGTGGATTTGTCAACACATTTAGCCCTTCAAATTCTTAGAGTGGTGTATTCAAGGACACATAACAATGAGACCCTTCATCTAGCGTTCACAGCGTGCCCGAGTCAGTTTTATTTTTGGGAACTTATGCCACAAAATGAACAATATTACTGGCAATCAGTGTAGTGAAAATCAACAAAATATTTCAAGTAAACCACGTATCACAATATTTACGTCCATTTTATTGGTATCAATGCACCTGTTCACAATAGATTTATGTTTTCTTTCAAAAATAACCTCAGGCGTGGCCCACACAAGCACAGATTTCCCTATACATCAACAGTGATCTGCCCATGCCCTCTGCTATGAGATGAGTTTCTCCAGCAGAGAGTTGGTGTGACAGGATCAAAGGTATTGTGAAGAAGAGTAGTTTGTCAGAAAGAGCTGCAATTTTTGTGTTCCCACACCCCAGACATCCGTGTTGATAATGCAAGAGTTTCAAATGTAATCCTTTAAGCAACCACAAAGGCATCAGAGTTTGTCTGGCATAACTGCTGGAACTTAAAGGGATAATCATGACGGAAAGGCAACTACAGTGATCACGTAGAGACATGAAAAGTAGAGTACAGGCTTACTAGGTTCTGTGTGCATCTATTCCCACAATCATACACATTCATGCATTCATACACACGCCCTGTGCTGCCCTCCACAGTAAGATGTAAATGTGCACAGGTCACAGGCACATGTTGATAATGCACATTGGTAATACACATTCTTTTGCCCGTTATTTCAATTTTGGCTAACTATGTGGCACATAAACCTCTGGTCTATTGCAATCTGCAGCCACTTATCATGGTACCTACTTTCCAGCGTGTCGAGACTTCATTTACTTTATTAATTTATTTCTTCATTATTTGTGAAGCACCTACACGCAAAAATCTTTTTCACCTCACCACAAGACCAAATAAGTGTGGGGGGCCAGGAAACAAAACAACAATGATATGATATGATAAGTCATTTATAACGTTCCTTTACACAGGTGTTTCTAGGCATGACAAGACAATAGAAAGGTAAAACAAAGGGAAACAGAACTAAGAATCTTGCAAGGCTTTTTGTCATTCATATCATGCAAGAGCAAGGGGAAATGAGAGCATAAGTGCCAGGGTGACGGAAATGAAGAATACAATAAGCAACCTCCAGTAAGTGATGCCCAGGTGGCTGGCTCTATGTAAGTGCAAATAGGCATTGCACCGTGGGGTTTCAGATACAGTCCATAGTGTGCAGTGGGCCCGGAGGCAGTGCATGATCTGCTCCCCCCACTTTCTGCCTAGAGAAGCGTCTAACTCTCAGAGAGTTCGAGGTGGATGAGCGAAGGGCTCGAGAATAAGAATGCTTTGTAAGATAAAGTTGCATGTAGTGTGGTCTCTGTCCCAAGAAAGCCTTATCAACAATGCAGAGGGTCTTGAACTTGATCCTTGCAGCTACTAATTGGAGTCATTGTAGATATTTCAGAACTGGAGATATATGATCCCTTGGCTTAAGGGCAAGGACAAGTCTTGCAGTCCTTTTCTGGATAAGTTGCAGAGGGCATAGAGTAGAGGCAGGACGATTTAGAAAGAGTCTGTTACAATAGTCCAGCCTAGAGAGAAAAAGTGCTCTTTAGACTTTGAGCTTATGGGGGAAAGTGACAAAAGGAACACTAACTCTCAGTAGGTGTACTTGGTAGTGGGATTTCTTAAAGATGTCTGTAATGAGAGGACAGTAGGAGAAGGTGGAGTCAAAGATGACACCAAGGTTTTCGTTCCACACTGGAAGGCATAGGTACAGGACTAAAGGAGGGCAGCCGGAACGAAAGAGGGAAATCATTAGTAGGGGTCCAATAAGAAGGATCTCAGTCTTACTGGCATTGAAGCAGACATCGTTGGAGGCACACCATTGCTGAATCGCAGATACACAGTCAGGAATAAGCGAGAGAGGAAAGGATGCAGCACAGAGCTTGAAGGAGAGCTGAGGGTCATCCACATAACACTTAGAGTTAGAAAAGAATGTAGAGATTAGGTTTGCTAGAGGTGCCAACTAAAGGTTGAAGAGCCACAGTGAGATATGCGGTCCCTGGACTGGAGGCCAATGATAAGTTTCACAGCCTTATTTCGAATTAGCTGGAGGGGTCCAAGAGAGAAAGTGGGTAAATTAAGGAAGAGGCTGTTGCAATACTACAGCCTAGAAAGTACCAGAACTCTACAGACATTGAGCTTCTATGTACAAAAAAAAGGGGGGCAAGTGCGATACGGCCGGGGTAATGTTCAAGAGACACATACATATGTTTATTGCAGAAACAGGGTCTTCAAAGGGGAGTCTGTATACACAGAGACTGCGGTGGCCATTTGGACAACAGTGCGTAAGTTGCCTTTGAGGTGCACATGGTGTTTCATACCTTGATTGTCCCCATCCACCAAGCCACCTTGCGAGCACACGATCACAGGTGCCAACTGCCACTGATTTTGGAGGGGGGGTATATGAGGATGAAGTGAGCACCATAGGCCAATGGACGTTTTATTGCACACCAATATGTAACAACACTCTTGTATGTTTGAACGTGTAGTGCACTTACAAAGCTTTCTCACAACTGTTTAGCTTGACTTATTTTTAATATTTGTATTTAGTTTGGTAAGGTGGATGTCAAAACACTACAAATTATAGTGCTGCTGTTGAGATACTGGCTGCATCAATCCACGGTATGGTCCACTGTCACTTGGGAATTCATCACCAATGGCTCAAACCACACAAGCAGGCATACCTCTTCAGATGCAAAATCCCAGTCTTCGATGAATCCACCATGTAAACGCGGGATATGCCATAAAACTGCACCACCTGTGTAACAGATAGACATAAATTACTGGAATGAAGGAAGTAATTGCATTTTTTTTATTTGCACTATTTTGTAAAATGTACGTCATTGTTTTAATTTATAAAGTACCTGTTCATATACCATATTGACAGTACTTGTGTTTTACGATCCAGAAACAGAACTCTAGTCAATTTAAATTCAGTAACAAAAATGAAGTAAATTGTTATGCTAATCTAACAATTCTTCTCTTTCAATTGTCACCAATTGTTCACAACATTTACTTAAACGCCTTGGACCAGTTGTGTTTGCAAATGCTTCTCCTTCATCGGAATGCCACAAACAATCCTGACAACACTTACATTCTCTCAGTTATAAAGCAGCAATTGGAATACTGTACAGGAATGGTAAAATACACCATAAACACACAAGAGGATCCGCAAGAATTCCTAATGTACTTACTACAAGTAATTGAAACCAAAAACATCCCTATAAATGAAATCTTCAAGATTTCATTCACGTACAAACATACATGCACGCTCTGCAACTATGTTTCACAAGACCACATCCCTATTCAACGATTTGTATATGTATTCATACCAAATTCTGAATCCACTCCATTTCACCAGTTTCTGCGGTATGCAAATCATGGCATATTATGGCCTTTTTACAATTCAATGCTTGAAATTGGGTGCTCCCTATTTTTTGTTTTTGGGGGGGTCGACTCTGCAAAGTCGGAGAATAATACAGCAGAAAAACAAAGAGCAGACGGGTCGACTACCCCTTCCTTTTTGTCCCTAAGTGTCTCCAGGTCAGTAAATTGGCAATCTGTTGAACTACAAGATTGTTTACTCTAAATCTCTGTTCTATGAACATCCAGTTTTTATTCAATTTAGTACATTTTATAAAAAGACATATAACAAGATATTACATAAATGGTATACATTTCTAAGAACCATAAAGACTATGCAATTGTCACATTCATTCTCGTGTCTATTCAAACACACAACATCGTGTAGCATCTATTTATATACATAAAGTGCGAAAACATATTTTAAAAGACAGCAATTCTTTTTGGGACAGACTTTCTAAAGTTGTGGGAATAAAGATCAACCATCAGTATCTATAATAACTCCCTTGTAATTTAATACAACCATTGTCTAAAGAGAAAACTGTTTCTTCCTTTGTTTATTTTATACAGCATCTCTGTATTACCTACTGCATGCCGTTTTTGAGGTTTAATAGATTTTGCAACTTATATAAAACACCTGTTACATATAGATATAGGTGGAGAAGAAAGGAAAATTCAATATCAATTTCCTTTTGTCGACATATGTTTTGGCCATTTTGACTCACACAGTAGACTATCAAATGCTGTTGGTCTGGTGAATATCGGCCGTCTTCAGGACAATGAAAACTGGTTTTTACAAGAATGATATTCTTCCCAAATACGATGCTTCTTAACTTTCGATCTACAAAAAAGATCGAAAGAGTTTGTTTTAAAAACATTTTTCTGAGTGTTCATGTTCTTCGGGTAATGGCTACGGCATTTTATTACATGTACCGCCACAATCACTGACCTGTAGTTCACTATAATTGCTTCGGGACGTTGAGGAAAACCGCATATCCATCTGGCAACTTGATAGATATTTAGTCCAGAAATTCTGGTGTTGCACCACACCTATGGATATATTTTACTAATATCAATGCTTCTTTCCTAATATTTAATATTGCAAAGTGTTCTTAATCAAGATGTAACTTCAAGGTCTTATAAAAGTACCTTTTCATTCTGCCCAATGACAGAAATTATATGATTGTTGTCTTCATAATAAAGGTCTTTGTGGCAGTCCTCGCTTGATAATGTCCGAAATTATCTTTTTCCAAAAAGATGATGAGGGCCGCTTTCAATTTAAGATCAATAATAAACAAAGGTCCGTTTTTAATAGACTGTTATTTGTTACCTCAATTATAGCATTTTTAATTCTAGATTAACATTGCAAATGCAGCTTATCCCATGCATCATGACTCATTGCGTGTTTTGCCGTTAGGTTTAATGATTTTCCAATATTCTTTCAGTCGCCTCACTGAAAGTGCGGATTATCATCTAGAATTAAACCATGTGAAAAATTCCCTGTGCACCCCTCGGAATACGCATACCCCGCTTGCCTCAGCAAAATCACGTGGAAAACTCCCTGTGCACCCTTTGGTATTTGCGTACCGCGCTCGCGCCAGCAAAATCGCGTGGAAAACTCCTCGTGCACCCCTCGGAATACACGTACTCCACCCCCGCCAGCGAAATCGCGTGGAAAACTCCCCGCGCACCCCTCGGAATACACGTACACTGCCCACGCCAGCAAAACCGCATGGAAAAAGTCCCCCCTGTGGTGTGGGCTGCCTGTGTGGCATGGACTGGGGTGATGGGCTGCCTGTGGGGCATGGCCAGGGGGGATGGGCTGCCTGCGGGGCATGGTCTGGGGTGATGGGCTGCCAGCGGGGCATGGGGAGAGTGGATGGGCTGCTTGTGTATATTCTGGGGGTGCGTGGGTAGTTTTACACATTTGTGATGTCATCTTGGATGTCCTGGGTGTTAGTCCTAGCAATGCACGTAGATGGTGCGAGTTAAGGTTGCTTAGCTTACCATAATTGGGGAATGTGCAGTGTTTTTTGGTTTCACTGTGAAGTGTAACATCCCTTTAACAAAGTATTTTTACTGAATGTACATATATATATATATGGCAGGGAACGAAAACAAAGGGGTTAAATATGTGATGTCATCAGTGATGTCATCAATGACATTTGTGATGCCATCTTTCATGTTCTGGGTGTTAGTGTTAGGTTAGCAGTGCACAGTGGTGATGGCAGGTATGGGGGCTTAGTTTAACATAACTGGCGAATTTCAGGGGTTTTTCGGTTTTAATTTGAACCATTATGGGGAGGTTGAACATTTTTTTTTAGTGAAGTGCACAGGTTTTTGGTAGGGCAACTTAAGCATAACGTCCCCTCAACAATGTTTTTTTTTGTAGTGAATTTTACAGGTTTTTGGGAGGGCAACTTAACTATAACGTCCCCTTAACAAAGTTTTTTTGTAGTGAACTTTACAGGTTTTTGGAAGGGGAACTTAATCATAACATTGTGTCAATGAAGTTGTTATGCTGAATATACACTGTCATCATGTGATTTTGGGAGATATGTAGTATAATGTACGTACTTGATATACATTTAACAGAACATACAGAAACCCCTCCCTATTGATATTATCAATGGACGGACTTAGCGCCTGTTTGTGGAGGGGGGCGGATGGCATCAACATTACTCAAAGCGGCAGGGGGTATCTGAAAATGTACTATTGTTTTACACACAAAATGTGCAAAATAGAAGAAGGACATAAACACATTATAAGTAGTAATAAGTAAATATGGAAACCTAAACATGTAAAATGAAAACGACACATTTAATAACCATGTAGAATTAAACGGATGGTACCATAATAAAAAAAAAAAAGTATGCCTCCATCATAATCACTTCACAGAAACTCTGCAGCCTGGACCGACAGTGGACGGACGCAGTAGGACGAAGGGAAATTACATCAAAATAGTGAATAAAGGTCATTTTTTTGTATGTGTGTGTATTTCTTTTGGTATGTGGTGCAGAAATAATAATTTATTTCTGTTGTTTTGACACAGAAATGGCTAGTACTTTGGAGTGGCTGGAGGAGAATTTTCCGCATGGGGAAATCTCTGAAGACAGCGACAATAATGGTACACAGTGCTCTGCATATGCAAAATAATGATCAGTATTTTATAGGCATTTAACATATGCATATTTTTTTTGTACACACCAGGAAAGAAAAGAAGAAAGGCCAACAAACGAGACAGAAGAAGACATGATGAGATGAAAAGGATTGAGGAGAAAATTGACATACTGAATGAGAATCTTTAAAGTTTAAGGGAGTTTGTGGAGGACTGCGTGAGAGGAAAAGTACGTTACCATTGTCCCACCTGTACCTGCCCCGCTTCTCTTTTCCCTAGTGAACCATTCCCAAACCTTCAAATAGAAAATAGACGTTTTGACGAAACATCCATCCCTTCTTCCCCTCACAAATCTTCTCCACATAACCAGCCCATGTTGAATCCTAATTCCCCTATATTTGTGTCAGTATCTGCTTCCTACGCTATTTCTTTGGATTGAATTGTGTGTGTGTGTGTGTGTTTGGAATGTTTTTGTGTAGTAGTTGTAGTTAAAGAGTTTGTGGAAAAAAATGTTTCTTTAAAAAGACTTAAAATGTTCGCGAACAGCGCGCCTGTTCGACCTATCCATAAGGAATGGAATGTGGGTGTTGTAAAGGCAGTACACCTACCCTTACCAATGTCAAGTAAGAAGGAGTTGATGTTTGACCGCACCATCTGTTCAAGCTGTGCATACATAAACAGAAAGGGGCATCCTAAGGACATTATACCTCGCCGTACCGCTTACAAACGAGATGAAACATGTTCATAGAACACACCAGGTGTCCGGGATGGCTGTAAATGAGCAGAATGGGAGTGTGTTAAGGACAGTATACCTGTCCCTATCGTCCGCAGCCAAAATGGTGCCGTCCGTAGAACAGGCGCAGTGGCCGGCAAGTTCGTAGGTAGTCAAACAAAATGGAGTTGTCCTAAGGACACTGGACCTGTCCGTACAGTGAGCATATCATGTATGCACATGCGCAGTACAACCCTAAGTATAGCGAACATCGCGCCTGTCCCTAACTGTCTGACTCCCTTGTGTCGCACTTTGAATTAGTTTGAGAACCCAAACACTGTCCGTAGGACACTTGCACGCATGCACAAGTTTGTTACTCTGCATTTGCTATCCAGCAGACTCCCATTTCTGTTGCGGATGTGTTCAGGACGTCATCATGTGACCGCACCCACGCTGAGCATGTGGACTAATTTGCGCAGTTTGTGTTCTTCCGCAACAGTACAAAAGATCTTGTAGAGTCAAGGCAAATTATTGTAGAGTGTAAAAATATCATTTCACATGTCCCAGACAATAGCTTACCTGAGGACTTGTTGAGTAAAATTTTTGTACCGCTTTGCAGTGATGAAGACGGTCACGAGGCACACCCCTCCACCCCTATAAATGGCCACACCCACAAGCGCATCTTCATTGTCCTTCTAGCTATAGCAGATTGAGGTGTACTGCCTTTACTGCTGTAGTGACCAAAAGGAAAGTAATCAGTATGGCTTCCATGGCTGCTGGTGGTCCATTAGCCTCTACACCGCCCCTAAACCGCCATCACCACCTCCCCAAGGGCCTACAGATATATATATGGGTGAGGATGTAGAGAGCGAGGAAGAAGAGGAGGAAGAGAATGAGGTGGAGGAACTCCACGCTACGAGCACTCGCCGGGACTCGTGGGTGAGGCGGTTGTTTTCCATTTATGAGAATGTACCAAAAGCACGTGCGAACCTGGTGAGGTGTAACCAGTGCCAGGTGGTGCTGAGTCATGGGAGACTTGGTGCGTACAGCTTTGGTACGACAACCATGAAGCGACACCTCACCTCGTTCCACACTGCAGACAACCGCAAGATAGTGCCATGTGAAGAGCGTATTGAAATCCTCCACAGCATCCTCCGTGTTCGATACTCTCACCACAAGAGACACTCCTGTGGGGGAGCACCTCCCTCCAGCTGCCTCACAAGCCATCTGCAATGCTTTTGACCCTTACCTTTCAAAGGTGACAATATTGTGTATGTATTGTGACGCAGTACTCTGCACGGGGGAGAGTTTTCGAGGGGCTTTTGAGGCTACGGTCACAGAGAACCGGAAGATCTGCTCCTTACCTAAGTAAAGCTCATCCTGTATCTTTCTCTGTCCACTTGCCCTTTCCTAGCCCCGTGGCTGGTGTCCCTTTCTTACCCTCCTTTCCCATTCTCTCCTAGTGTGTCGTGTGCTGAGAAGCAATAAACGTGAAAACAACACAAATTACAGAAAAGGCTCTTTTCAGAGCCGCCTTTCTCAGTTTAACAATAGAAGTATGAAGTGACCATTGTAGACCCAGTGGAGTTGTGGAAAATGTGCAGACAGTCGTAGGGAAAAAAAAGGAGGGTGCAAGCGGAGCAAACACTATGAAGTGTACGCTGGGAGTAAGTGGTGGCTCTGAAAAGAGCCTTTCAATGGTGTGTTGTGTGGGTCAAAAACTGTGATTTGGAGAAACCGGATTGTCAAATAAGTCATTGTGAATCCAAAAGAGGTTGCAATGCATTTTGTACATTGCGAAGAAAAATCTGATTGCCAGCATATGTGAGATGGACTCCATCTGTGCGGAAAATGAAAGAGTTTTGAAACAAAGTGTTTTCATTGTGGAATAAGGACATGCCAACATCTCTTAAAAAGGCACAAACAGCCTTATTCACATTGTGTCTCGCTTTCTCCATTTGTGGACCAAAAGCAGAAGAACGCAACCATATTTGTCTTTGTGCAATGCGGGAAAAAAGTATTTGACAATTTGGAAACATGTCCATGAGCTTCGCAAGTCCTTCCTTCATTGCAAGTTGCAAAGAAATTCCAGAGACATGGCCTAAACTGTTTCCTCTGCAATGAATGATAAGTGTATCTGGAGGACGCACTGTCAGTAAAGTAGCACAGAGAGGTACCAAGTCCAGCAACCTCATGCCACACACGCCATGCCAGTGCATTTCCACATGAGGAAATTCGAGATCTGCAGATAAACTGCAGCTTTCTGCATGCACCTTCAACCAATGTATCCATGAGTCTCCCAAAATCCAGATAATCTGTTTTTGAGTACGCAAAGCCATGGCTGTGTGGTCTCCTGTCAGGGAGAAGACGGTCTTACTAAATCTCGCCGTTCAGAACACACCTACTGTACTTTATTGACCAATCCCTAGCTCCGCTCATTCTCATTTGCATGCGTCTCCACCCCAGAATCCCCATTGGTGATATGCGCTGGCTGCAAACTATCGCCATGTCCGCAGAAATGTATAGGATCAGAGCGTGACGACGGTACATTAAAGTATTATTCCCCTTTTTCCCCTTTAAGACGGACTCTGAAAAGAGGCATTTTGTTTTTTTTTGGGCAGATACCTTACATACATCTGTTATTTTGTTTTTTTTTGTATCTTTTGTCCTTACTTTACTCCTACAACCATTACATAACCTTCTCTAAAGCAAGCATACATTCCAAAAGAACATTGCATTTCCCAAAGAAGATAGCGCAACACCATCTGCTTCAAAATAATCCGTATTACTTGGAACAATGTTTTTGTGGCTGCAGAAAAAGATACCAGCTCGTAACATAAAAGCATGCAAGCCGCGATTAATGATACATCTCCCAATACTTTGATCTGGACTGAAAAAATAATTGTAGTCCCATTTTACTCTAGTGAGTAAACCAGAAAAAATTACTTTCGCAGTTGGAAAGATATTCATGAGTGCTTAAACCAACTATTCCAAATCTGCCAACAAAGTACGTGAACTGACGTAGCCCAAATGGCAAGCACCGTAGTGCACAATTACCACATGCGGAGAGGTCATCGTACGTATGTCTCTGCAAACCTGCAGAATTGCAGCAACATTGGCATCAGTCTCAGCGTTCCACACCACCTCCACTCCTCCCACATCTGAATGGTGTGCCACATGCCTACTCTCGGCATAGTGTTGTAAGCCATGGACAAAAATGTCTCCAAGCACCAAAACCCTGACCCTCTCCACCTCTGCCATCTTCAGTGTACGCACCATCTTTTGACACAAAAGACTGATGTGAACATCTGATTGCCTGATGCCTACGGTCCCCTTTCCATGCAGGATTTGCTGTAAAAACCTGGATGTGACACGCCCAACCAGCGGACAAGCGCTGCCTACGTGCGGCACGTAACTCTTACCCAGTCCTTCCACCCTTTCTACAGCGGCAGCAAATTGAGTCCCTCATTGGACACAACTAAGCAGTCACACAACCATCCACCAATCACATTGAACATCGCTAAATCTAACTCCGTCATCAACATTGCGCACTTCAAAATTACTGTCGATAATTCTGAATGGAAATCGCATATCATTGCAAAGCACCTACTTCACAAGCTACTGTGCAAGTATTGCAAATTTCTACTTACAGCTCCATGCATGTGCACATGCATGAGTATAGAGTACAGGTATGTATATTTTAATCAGGGAACATGTGCAACCCTTATGATTTAATTTAAACAAATTAATGCCGTTAAATGTGCATAGGCAATAGATACCGACGCGCCCCCTTTTAAGTGCAAGATGTCCGATTTATCATTGACAAATCGCACAACTTCTTACTGTCTTCCCCATAACCTATACATACGTTGCAAGCATGCCTATTTAGGGCGAAACTCGATTTTGTATTAGAAAATGTGTATTGTGTACTGTATACGGCCTACAGTAATGCTACTTGCAATGTAATCGTATAAGAAAAGTGAGCGCTCCCGATTGCTGTTGTGACATCTCCCTCTGAGGGTCTCCCGATTTTTCGGCATTGTGCTTTTAATTTGCAAGTAGACATTGTTTTCCCCATCTACTACTATGCCCTATCGCTTACAAACCTCTCTCCTATAGATAGCACACCTTGTAAAAAACAAGGCATTTTCATAACCTTAAAATTGTTAGCAATTTTGAAGGACTTGCAAGTAACATATTGCAAACACCATGCAAAGTCTGCACAGAGTGAAGTGAAATGCACACATGCACTGGGTTGAAATATGAAAGGAGAATGCTCTGATGAAAGATGCACAATTAATGTGTGCAGTATCATCACTGCTGTAAACATAGAAAGTAATTAATTTTGTTTTTTTGAATTGCAGTGAAGACTACTCTCCTTAGAATCAACAGCATCTACACTGCAGATGACATATCCAAAGAAACCTGGTCATTTTGCAAAAAAAGTAAGTACAGTAATACCTTTATATTGTAACTACTCCTCAAAGAGGCTGCGTGGGTTATTTGTTTAATTTGGGCACCAAAGCAAAAATTGATTTCTGAACGATTCTACTTACAAATATCCATTTATTGAACAAAGAATAACAGGCAAAATGGCTCACAAATCCATGTGTGTTTGGAACTCAAATAACATACGTAAACCTTAGAAGGTTAGATTTAGAAAAGAAGTTGCTGTTGCAAGTTATGTCATTTGGTTTATTAATAATGCTTTTAATAATGCTTCTCGTCACCACTAGCCCACTTTGTACTCTCATCTGAAGCACATTGTAATAGTATACAAACAGTAACATAGCCTTACCAAATCATTGCAAGAGTCCAATGCAGATTCACACACCATGACAAAGAGCTTCCCCATCAGACTCATGCATGTATGCACACAGCACACATACATTGTTCAACAGACCAAAGTATGGCTTCTTTTTTTCAACAGACACCAAAGAATGCCTACCAAAAAGCAACTCCGTAGAAAGGAATGCAGAAGTAGAGCAAATAAAAATGCCCAATCTAAGCATCCATCTGTTGTAGAGCTTGTAGAGAATGTTGGAACAAACCAGCTAATGCAGCCGTTTAGCAAAACAAAGGAAGTTTCAACTACCAGAGCTTTACATCCTCCATCAAAATGTGTCACAAAACACAAAAATGTTGGCAACAAATCGGCTGCCAGTACAGCTAACAATGTTCCTAACAATCCTGATAGTGTAACAGGAACCCATAGTAAAAAAAGTATTTTATCGAAAATGATTAGCCACAGAGTCCTTCAGAATCTACTAAGAAGAGGACCGAAATCATCCTCACCCCTTAAAACCTAACGTAGAAAGTTAATCCTATAAGCTCTCGTGGACAGTGCAATCCTTCTCAAAAGGAAGTTGTTTATATTAGTGTTAAATAGGATGAAAGCACTAATTAAACTAAGTACTAAACTTCAAAAGAAACTCAGCAAGAAACGGAATGTGAACAAAAATAATTTCTTAAATGTTTGTGGTGGTGAATGGAGTCACACAACAACCACAGCACCATATTTTAATGAAGAAGCATACAAACAAAATCAAACAAAACAATTGCCATCCATAGCAGTGGACGAGGGTATGAGAAAATCAATACTACCATCATGGAACAAGAAACACTGCTTACAAAAGTATCCCCTGAAAACGCAGAATTACCTCTCGATTCAGCAGAACCACATCGTCCAGTATACAAATGGCTGTGCACATCAATGTGTGCCATTCCAAACAAAGCTTTCAAATCTTTACGTCAGTTCCTCAATCAGTATATAAAAGGTAAAGACAAAAGTAAAATGAAAGTGCTGCAAAATATGGATATTTGTCCAGTGCGCAAATACACAGGACGACAAGGACATTCATTAGCCTGCATTTCTGGCCCTATTTGCAAAAGCACCTTCCATGATATCAAAAGGATATCAATACATCATTGAAATGTAAGAAATCTAATGTATAAAATATACTATGCAAAAAGTCCAGCTTCAGAATTAGGCAATTTAAATAACACTCTTCTGCATGGTACACCCAAATACTTACAAGAAGAAATTAACCGTATTCAGAGAAAATATTTTGAAAGTGAAAGACACTTACAAAATGCTATAGTTTTAGAACATAGTAGCAACAATTCTGCACATAGCAACCTTCTATTACACACATACAGAAAAGAAATAGTAAAATTTAAAAGGTCATCGGCTGAAGTACCAAACCATGTGTGTGTGTGTTGCCGCAGAACGTTTTACAAAAGGAACACAAAAAATGTAGACATAGCATACAAACTAGAAGACAATGTAGATTCTAAATCGTTTGAATTAGCTCTCTACCTTTTAGCAGAAAACAAATATGAACCAACTGAACGCCTAATATGTTGCAGTTACTGTACTACAAAATTAGACAACAACCACGCTCCTTCACATGCTATTACAAATAATTTGGAATTGTTCCCACTTCCAAACATTTTGCAACAATTTAATTTGTATGAGAGCATAATAATTCAAACAGTTCACCCATTTCAATCAATTATACGCCTTCATCCAAAAAACAGCAAAATTACCTTCCTCTGAATTGGTGAAAGGCATTCGTGGCCAAGTAGTTTATTTGCCATTAGATCTAACCGAAAATGTACACACTCTAGGTGTGCAACGTTCAATAGAGCATTCTTTAATAGTCTTGGTAAATGGTGTACCAACAAAGGACAAAAAAATGTGGCAACAACTGGTGGATTTACATAAAGTTAGACAAGCATTGCAATATCTAAAAGACAATAATGAGTACTACAAGGAAATAAATATTGATGAAAGCTTAAGGGAAACAACTGAAATAATTCAAGAGCCATTAGAAACTGGACAATTCAAACTTCTGGATCCTGCTACAGTATCCACTCTTTTAGACCATTACACAATTCATCCATTGCATTCCAATGAAAGCATAGATGATGCACTAGAAACTTACCAAATGCAAAAAACCAAAGGGTCACCAATGAGTATATGGTAAAAAAGTATAGAAGCACATGTTTTTCCACTGCTATTTCCTACTGGCAAAGGTGGAAGATACGATGATAGACCCACTCAGATTGGGGCATCAGAATACGGCTCATTACGAATGTATTCACAAGATCCCAGATTTAAACAAAATGTGGAATACATATTCCACCTTCTCTATGAAAGTGAATTAGTAACGCTATGTTACGGAGTTGCACACATTTTGAAATCTGGAACCCACTTTCAAAATATGTCAGCTATGCAGTTAATACAAAAAGTACAGGAAAAAGATGAGGTTTTACAATCAAGTATAACAAATTTGTTTGCAAACATGTGTGGTACAATGGAATACTGGTTCCGACGGCACAGAGACGTATGTTGTATGATCAGAAATCTTGGACCACCGACTTGGTTTGTTACGCTTAATTGTGCAGAATATGCATGGGAAGATATACATGAGTACCTACACATAGCAAATAGCAACAAAAACAACATAGATATATTAACACCTGGAGAACTTTTCTCTCTAGATCCAGTTAATGTGTCAAGATATTTCCATCATCGTTTCATTTCCATGCTACACTTTATTTGCAATAAAACTGTTCCTCCCCTTGGAGAAGGGCAACACTTCTTTTGGAGAAAAGAATATCAAGCAAGAGGAGCACCACATATTCACATGCTGTTATGGATCAAAGGTGCACCGAAATTTGGTCACAACAGTGATAGCACTGTTTTGCAGTTTATCCAAAAATATGTCACTTGAGAAATCCCTTCAAAATAGAAACATAGTGAGCTGCATGGGCAGATTTTACAATTTCAAAGACACAAATGTGGCAAATATTGTCACCGCAAATACAAAAACAAAGGTAAATACTACACCAAATGCTGCTTTGGTTTCCCTAGACCAGTTACAGAAACAGGTGAAGTAAACAACTTCATGTCTTCAGTTCGACATAGTGTTAAGGGTAAATCACCTAAGAACACGTATTACATAAAAAGAAGGGAAGAATCAAAATGTTATCAATGATTACAATGAAATCATTGCCCTCTTATGGAATGCAAACATAGATGTGCAGTACATTGCAGACAATTCAACTGCTGTTGAACGATATGTTACAGTCTACTTAACAGAAGCAGAAAAAAAACAGAGCTTCAAGACCTCTGGGATGACCTAGCATCAGACAAAACATTATCACAGAAATTGTACAGCCTAGGCATAAAAATGCTCTCTCATAGAGAATGTGGCGCCTATAAAGCAACAGATCGTTTAAACGGTACTGCTTTGTATGGAAAATCAGACAACAGAGTATGGCTAAGTCTTGGTCCTGCAAAATCTAGAAAAAGAGTGCTGAAATCATATGAGGACATAGAAACAATTCCCAGAAATGATCCCAACAGCCAAGACATTCTAAAAAACAATTTACTGGACACATACTATCTGAACAGGAGTAGCACTTTGGAAAGCATGTGTCTATATCACATAGCTCAAAACTTTGCATACAAAAATAATGTAAAACCTGATGAAAACAAACGTAGATATAGAGTGACCGATTGTGAAGGGAGCTTAGTGAAACTTACCAAACAAAGCTTAATTAATCATGTAAAATTGTCATTAAAAACTCCTCAACAGAAAGAAGTATATTACATGTCTCTGTTACAACTTTTCAAACCATGGAGAAAAGAGGAAGACATACTAGATAACTATGGGCCTCATTCCGAGTACGGCGCTAACCAATGGCGCTATTAACGCCTTGGTTGACGCCGTACCCGGACCGGCAGCGCCTTGGTGGATGGCGGAATCACCGCCCCATTCCAAGGTTGGCGGGGTGGTAATTCCCCATTCACCAAGGCTCTTCCCCATTCCCAAATGAGCCCCCATAGGGCTCAATGGGAATGGGGAAGATGCAAATAACGGTGACCGTTCATTACGGTCACCGTTATTGGCTTGGAGGCCCCTTTGCGCCCTCGACTTTAACACCTGCTCAAAGCAGGCGTTAAGGGCGAGGGCGCAGAGGGAACTCAGAGTATGGCGGTAAGGGATTACCGCCACCGGTCTCGTTACCGGTGGCCGCTATCCCTTACCTCCATACTCGGAATGAGGCCCTATGACTGCTATGAAGATGCTTTCAAAGCAAATGAAAGCGCTATCACTGATGTGAACTTTACGCAGTACAAAACAATGTTACACAATGAGCAGCAACAGGAAGAAGAACTTCAGGCCCAACTAGATAAGGACTCTTCTGTAACAGGAAGTCAAGAACCATTAGGACAACCACTAATAGCAAATGAGGCTGAAGTAGCTATGGCAGAAGTAGAAAACACCATGTATCAGTATCAAGAAGATACAGAAGCCTTAACTGTACAACAAGCAAAACTTAACAAGGATCAGCGCACCATTTTTGAAGACGTAACAAAACAAATTGTACATGGTGTACAACACAAAAATAAAGAATGTACCTGCCAAAATTACAAACCTATACTGCTGTACGTGAGTGGTGAAGCTGGATCAGGGAAAACATTCTTAATCAAAATCATCAGCAAGTTCCGTCAACAATTGACAAACAACAAACTGTCAGCTGTTGTAACGGCCCCCACAGGTTTAGCTGCCTACAACATAGGCAGTGTCACTTTACACCGATTACTACTTCTTCCAGTAGAGCATCAAAATAAATTAGAGTATTACAAACTTTCTGCAGAAGCTGCAATGGATTTACGCAGAGTATTGAAACAAATGAAAATGCTACTAATAAATGAAGTGAGCATGGTCTCCAACCTAATGTTGGATTTGATTAATCTCAGATTGCAAGAAGTACTTAAAAATAAAAACGAAGAACTCTTTGCAGGGAAACACATTATCGTTTGCGGAAATCTTCTACAATTGACACCAGTGAAAGGTGAACCTTTTTTAAAACCTTAGGCCATAAACTCTGCCGGAAAACTGTTGGTAGCATAGGTAAAGTCAACCTTTGACAACATTTCCAATACAGAGAATTAACTGAGAACATGCTGCAATCTGCATATCTCACTTATGCCAACATCTTAAAAAGTATTAGAATTGGTGTACTATTGCAAGCAGCACAAGTTGTTTTGAAAAACCGGCACATTCATGCACTTTATGGCGATAATGCATGTGCAACTGATGTTATGGAACAAATAGCGCACAAAAATGTCAATTGTATGGCCTTAATGCCAACTCTTGCAAGCTGTTTCAAATTCAATGAAACAATGTTAAATAAATTAATGCACCCAATAATGGGAATTAGCGCCACAGACAAACTAGACGTACATGGTTTTACAGTACCCATGTGTGAGCAAGCCACAACAAGACTAAATAGTTTCGAAAATTCAATCTTCAACACAGCTGGGTTGGAAAAAATATTAAAATTATCCTTAAATTGTAGAGTAATGCTTAAACGTAACCTTGACGTCGAGCAAGGGCTAGTTAATGGAGCACTGGATACAGTTGTTGGCTTTCAATCATACCCACGTGACAGCAACATTCAGTTTGTCAATATTCTCTTTGATAAAGTTTCAGAAGTGAAAAGGATAGGGCGCTCAATTGCTCGATTCCTTCTCTTCAAAGACATGTATGTATGTAGAGAGCAATTTTCTCTAACTCTTGCATAAGCAGTTACCATTCATAAATCCCAAAGTCTTACCCTAGACAAAGCATTGTTAGATATAGGAAACACAGTCTTTAAGGAAGGCATGAGCTACGTAGCATTATCACGCTTATGGTCTATTGCTAATGAACTTTGATGCAAGTAAAGTCAAAGCTGATATTCCTTGCATTCTAGAATACATCAGAATGCGTTCACTGTACACCCCTAATCTGAAACAATATCCTGTTCCAGATAAAGTAAAACGTGGTAAAAAAAAAACTAAATGAAACATAAATGCAACAGAATCCAACAGCAAATTCCTCAAAGAAAAGAAAAGAAGCTAATGTTTCATCAATTACCACAAACAAAGAATAACCTATTAGGGAATGTAAACCAGGCACATCGTCAAAGAAGGAACAGAAATTCTGAAAAATGTACTCAGATACAGAACTAGCTGGTCCATTCAAATTAGCAAATGAAAGTGGGGTAAATTGCTATGCAAATGTAGCAATTAATATTCTATTTCAATTTCCACCAATTGTTAACAATATTTACTTGCACAGTACAGACCAATTGTGTTTGCAAATGTTAGTGCTTCATAGAAATGCAACAAGCAATCCTGACAACACATACAGTGTTCGTGGAATAAGGCAAGAATTGGACGACAGTGCTGGAATGGTGAGATTCACAAGAAGATCCACAAGAATTTCTAATGTACTTACTATTAGTATTGGAAAACAAAAGCATACCTGTAAATGAAATCTTCCAGATTTCGTACATGGGGAAACATACATGCACTCTCTGTAGCAATGTGATACAGGAAGAAATCCCAAAAGAGCGATTTGTGTATGTTTCCATACCAAATTGTGAAAGCATTCCATTTCAGCAACTTGTACAGAATGCAAACCATGGCAGAATATGTACTATTTGCAATTCAGACAATCGCTCCACCTTACTGATACAATCACATAGTGCCTACATAATACCTATGCTTCTACGTTATAATGCAGATAGTACCAAAAACAACTGCAAACTGACTGGATTCACACACAGTCAAGTGTCACTTGGAAAGAAAACCTTTACAACAATAGGTATAATCTACCATGCAGGAGCTACAACCAATGCAGGTCACTACACTGCATGCATTAAAAAGAAATGTGGATGGTTCGAATGTAATGTTAGCACCATTACTCTAAAGCAGAGATTGCCAGCTAATTTTACAAATGCGTATTTAATCTTCTTAAAGCCAGAATTTACTAAATAATGTGTACTTCAACATTGCCAAAAAATGATGTGAAAGACTACAAACAGTTTGAATAGGCCAACAGGTATCTAACTGCCCAAGAGGATATAACAACGACACAAATAAATGAATATCACAGATCTTTAGGAACAAATGCAAAGTTAGAATATGCCTACAGGTATCTAACTGTTGTTAAAATTTGGCAGGAAGGCAACAAACATAACATTAATCAGAAAGGAAAGGAAACACTCAAAAGAAACAAGGAAGTAGTTAGTACCATAGCAAATGAAGGTTTTTTTTTTTTAATCCGACAAGGATTTTTTTTCCCCAGACCCAGGGATTAGAAAAGCAAACACAGAAACTGAGCACAATGCACAGTACACTGGTTTGTAAACTAAATATGGGGGTAAAAAAAGGTAAACTGTCTACTATGCAATATAATAAGTTTTCATAAAATGCAAAGACTAACATACCTTTTTCTTTTATCACAGAAATTACAAAAAGGGATACTTCTGCCAAGTACGAGAGGCATTTAAAAAGTATATATGGATTCTGAACAAAGTAAGGAGTAAGTATATTGGCAGTCATTTTCTACACACGTGAATCTACACGTCTAATCTATGGTAGTAATATGCTGCAGTGGCAGTAGGCTGGCCCTAGCATCTTTGGTCTGTAACCTACCACCTACGCCTTACGACCAAGGTACAAAGAGTATAGTTCCTAGGCACAACCATCGCTGCATATCAAAACCATGATCCTTGTAAATTAGCTACTTATAAATTAACTTTTGGGACCATCGTCTGCAGCCATGCAGCCAAGACACTAGGGCGTGCACACAACTAGCGCATTACACCACACCCATATTCAATTATAACTACACTGCTTATGACTTCAGTCTTGGGTGCATGGCCTTGGGGCATGCAGGCAAGACTCTGGATCCTGGCCAGAAACACCACAGCATATCGGAACCATTGTGCCTTGTCATTTCACTATGTACAAAGTTGGTTTTGTGAGCATGGCCTTTGGGCATGCTCCCAAAATGCTACGCCCTCCCCACAACCATCTTAATGATGTTGCATAGTACAAGTGTACAGATAGCTGTGATATGGTGCAGTAGTTTGTAGGCACAGGCTACAGACGTGAGTTTGAGGCCATAGAATTATCAATGTATGGGTATACAGTATATAAAATGCATAGTTACTTACAACTGCAATGCTTATTACTTTGTTCAAATACTCTGCATCCTGGCCACTACTACCACACCATATGACATCCATTGCGGCATATAACTACACTACGTACGAATGTGCTTTTGGGGGCATGGTTGCAGCCCCTCCCCACAGCCGCCTGAGTGATGCACTACCACACCATATCACATCCATTGTGCCTTGAAGGTACACTACATGTAACTGACTGCAGACCCTCCCCACAGCCACCTGACTGATGTTGAATACTAGGGGTGTCTCTGTAGCTCTGACATGCTGCACTGTTTGTGGGCAGGGCCTTAAAACTTAGGTGTATGTCCATACATTTCAATATATGGTTGTGAAGTGGCTTATAACGCCAGTGCTTACAAGTTTCCTTTTGGGTGTATGGCATACAGCCTGCAACCATGCACACAAAAGTACACATCTTGGCCACAACCACCGCACTAGATAAAACCCATGTGGGCTTGTAAGTGAAGAGGTTATATCTTTGTTGTTGGGTGCATGGCCTTTGGCCATGCACCCAAGACTGCACACACTCCCCACAACCAGGCAATCGATATGCATTACTATGGGTGTATCTGTGGGTGTGACCTGCTGCAGTATTTGTGGCCAGGGCCTACAGTTTTGGAAGATGTTATAACTTTGTTATTGGGTGCATGATCTTCAACCATGCACCCAAGAGTGCAGGGTCTCCCCACAACCACCTCAGTGATGTGTGGTAGTTGGGGTTTTTCTATAGGTGTGGTATCCTTCAGTGCTTCTGGCCAGAGGCTTCACTCCTAGCTGTATGTCCATAGATATTACATGGGATGTGTTTGCAGTGGCTTGCACGTCCAGTACTTATAACTTTGTTCTTGGGTGCATGGCCTTTGGCCATGCACCAAAGACTGCACACACTCCCCACAACTTGGCAATTGATACGCAATACTATGGGTGTATCGATTGGTGTGACATGCTGCGGTGGTTGTGGCCAAGGACTGTAGAATGTGACACCCATGGCGGCGTACTAATGAATATAATAATACCCATAGGAAAAAGTAGTGCAATTACGGCATGTTGTTAATTTCAATGTTCCTTACAACAGTTACAAGTTTCCTGTGCACTGCATGGACTTAAATGCTACCGTTATTACACCCCTCATTTTCTGTGTGTACAAGGTGGCCATAGAAAATACATCATGAAGACGGACCCCCAGAACAAATGCATTGATCACCCACGACTTACTGTCTGAACCTTTCCCAACGCTCTGTGACACAGTAAAAGAGTTTTATAAATATAGCATGTGTACGCTGGTTGTTGCTCCGCTATCGACGGATCCAAGATGTCGGGCGCATCCAAACAATCTGACTCAGAACACGTCTCACAGCAGCCAATCGGCACCGACGTCGCGTGTCCGCGGTCATGACGCCAGCCCCTTAGCCAATCAGTATCTTGTCTGTGGACCGAACAGGGAAGTGTGACCGCGAAGCAGACATAGATATCACTAATTTTTTCAGACCTACTTTTTGGTCATTTTACTTCACGGAAGGTCACCAAATTTACAAAAGCATGCTTTCTGGACCAAGCCCCTGTACCTGCCGCAAATTTCGTGAAAATCCGTCCGGCGTTTTCACCTGCAGTTTTTCCCCCATTATAGTCTGTGGGAAAAAAAGATGTTTTGGGACCCCCCTATAACTTTTGCCCCCCTGGACCAAACATCTCCAAACTTTGCAAAAAAAGTCAGAGTGGGCCATATACTTTTTTTGCAAAGTTTGGTGACGATTTGTCCCGGGGGAGCAGAGTTATAGGCTGCCCAAAAAGTGCTCTTCTTATGGAAACAGCAACTTAACCATAACTACACGGCCACTACCGTGGCCGTGTAATATTGGTTTGGTTATATATATATATGAATCTGATGTTACTGAAAATGACGATGAGGAACCCATAGTTCGCCTACATTTTTTAGAAGAAATGAGGCTGTTATGCCAAGACAGCCGCAACAACACCAACAACAAGAAAACACGAGGAAGCGGAGCAGCCCCTTAGAGGAAAAGGATGAGGAGGCAAAAAGCCACAAGGATGGGGCAGGGGGGCAAAAAATACAGACAGCAACCTTCCTCCAAGATCATTGCGATCTGGAGACTAAATAATGATGTTGAGCCAAGTCCACCCGTACAGAAGATTATTAACTTATCTAACCATGTTTTGACAAGAGAGGAAACAAAACTATTTAAACTAGGACTCAATTTTTCCCCCCTGGCGGGTTTTGATTACGTGCAAACAAGATTAGACTTGGACAGTTTGTCCGCAAATTGCGGTTAAAAAAGTTTTTTGCCTCAAACACGTACAAAAAGAAAGTTAAACCGCCATTAGAGGGGCAAACGGATGTCATTATCTCCGATATGGACACTCTACTGCATTGGCCACTCTTCAACAGGAAAGCAAACAGATGTCAGCTGAGAATTCTGAAAACTTGGATAGACCAGTCATGGAACAATTGGGCATTTGCACTGACTGGCCTTCCAAAAGTAAACTCAAATGTAAATCCAAGTTTAACCCTTTCAGTGCTCAGAATACACACATTGAAGCTTTCTCAAATGTAGTAATGGACGAACTTAAACATGAAAGGAGAAAAAACAACAAACATATCAAAAACAACTTGTCCTGGAAACAACGAAATGCTCTGTCAAACATATGTAAAATGGATGACTGTATAATCAAACCTGCTGATAAAGGCTGCAACATCGTTCTGATGAATAAGGTGGACTATATCGAAGAAGCCTACAGACAGCTCAACGACTCCAGATGCTATGAAAAACTTGAGAAAAATCCCATTGAACAGACGGAAAAAACAATCTGGGAATTTCTAGTGAAATGGGAAAATGCAGGAATCCTAGATGAGGATATGGTGAAATTTCTGTTCACTCAACACTCCACGACTCCCACCATATATTTCCTGCCTAAAATTCATAAAAACTCTTCCAAACCCCCTGGCAGACCAATTGTCACACTGTGTGGCTCGCTACTCGAAAATATGTCTATATTTGTGGATGAGACGTTGTGTGTTTTTGTTTCCACCCTGCCCTCTTTCATAAAAGATACTACTGATTTCCTTTGCAAAATTGATGACTTACCGTGGGAACCTACATACCTCTTGGCCACCATGGATGTGGTATCTTTATACACATCCATACAACACGAGGATGGCATCAAGGCATGTGAAACTTTTTTGAAAACACGCTCTCTCAACTACCTCGACCATTCCACTATGATCCTAGAAATGATAAGATTCTGCCTAGAGAACAATGTATTCCTCTTCAACAATGAATTGTTTCGCCAAATCCAGGGAACCGCAATGGGCACCACATTTGCCCCACCATATGCAAATCTTCTGATGGGGAAATGGGAAAAAACTGTAGTATGGGCCGAAGAAAATGAGACCTTCACTGACAAAATTATTTTGTGGCTACGCTACATTCATGACTTATTCATTGTATGGGATGGCACAGCTCAATCTTGGAAAGAGTTTGTCAAACTCCTCAATGTTAATGAATTGAATTTGCAATTCACCGAACAACATAGTAAACAATCTATCGTCTTTCTAGATGTGAAGTTAAAAATCACTGATCAAATAATTGGGTGTGTATTACATCGCAAAACAACGGGAGCCAACATCCCACTCCACGCAAATAGCGCACACCCAAAAAGTCTTTTATGGAGCATTCCGTATGGAGAATTTATTCGCATTAGAAGGAATTGCAGTGATGTTGAAGACTTTGATTTAGCAAGCAAGATCACGGCTCAAAACTTTCTGAAACAGAAGTATCCTAATCAGGTGATTGAAAGATCTTACCTGAAGGTCAGGGATATGAATCGACAAACCTTAATGACGACATCTCAATCCAATCTTCGGGACAGTACAAGTAAGGATACCACCAGGCTAATACTGACATTCAGAAGCCATTCATCCATCATAAGAAACATCATCACAAAGTACTGGAAGGTTCTTAAAGTGGATAAAGATCTAGGGAACATGCTGAATGAACGACCAGACATTACTTTTCGTAAGAGTTTGACCATTAAAGACTTAGTGGTCCAAAGCTATATGGCTTCTGAAAAGACATCCAGAAGCAGTAATTGGCTTGTAGGCGGACAAAAAGGCTTTACAAATGTAGCAAATGTAAAGCATGCAAATATGCGTCCAACTGTAAGAGTTATACTCATCCAATTCTGCTGACAGAAATACAGATCACAAGTAAAATCACCTGTGAATCAGAATTTGTGGTATATGTCCTGAAGTGCCCTTGCCTAAAATGGTATGTGGGCAGCACCAAGTGCAAATTAAAAATACGTATTTTGCAACACATTAGGGCAATCGTCAATAAGGACCATGCATATCCCATTGCAAAACATTTTACAGAGTTTCACAATGGAGATCCTAGTACTCTGAGGTTTTTTGGTGTCCATAAAATTACAAGCGGCCCGAGAGGAGGCGATAATGAAAAACTACTACGACAGGAGGAGACTAGATACATCATAGACTTTGAGAGCAAAAACCCGACGGGCCATAACGTGGATGAGGAACTGTATACCTTTTTGGGAACTTAAGATATGACAATTTGCTCCCCATACTATGACCCATAGAGCTCAGTATGAACATCTCCTCTCCATGCAGTCTGGTCTAAACCAGCCATCAAATTGGTTCACTGGTCCATTATTATTATTTTTGTGCTCTATGGGTCAGCAAAACTTACTGCTCGTGCTTAAAACTTTCATGTTGACTATTTCTCTTTCCTGAATTGGTTTCTCCTTTCTCTGCCTTTCTTCCTGTAATGGTCTTTTGTGGGTTGATTCCTATTTTAACCTTATATTTCTTTTCCCAGATGACACCCATTTACACAGTTTACAATTGAATATTTGAATCAAAATGTACTTTGATGCTATTTAATACATATGCCAATATACATCCTTCATGGTGACTCAATTGTGGCCATACAAGGCGTTTGTTGAGCTCTAGTTTACTAAGGGCAATATTGTGCTATGCAGAAACATGGTTTTAGTAAAGCACTTGCACTTTAACTGATGACTATAATATAATTCTGGTTATCGCATTATGATGCTATAATGTTTGCACTAATCTTGTGCTATGCAGAAATATGGTTTTAGTAAAGCACTTGCACTTTAATTGATGACTATAATATAATTCTGGCCATCGCATTATGTTGCTATAATGTTTGCACTAAGCACTAGCACTTTATTAGAAAATTGTTTCTGCATATAGGACTACAAAACGTCACACCATTGCCCTTTACCATCATATAATTAATTTTTTGATGTAATTGTCTCGTTTATAACCAAAGTTACAGGATTTTATCTATGTTTATATCATCATATGTAGCGTCCGTTAATAGTATAACTACTGCTCGAATTGTCCATGCTGGCCGCACGGTAGTTTTAAATTATCAAAAAATATCTTCTTGATGAAATTGTAACTAAACCTGTATTGCATATCAGTTAGAGATTCTCTTGTGAATAGTAAGAGAGGTCCGTATGAATGCTATCCATGAAGGCAGTATGAGATATTTTGCACTTTGCACTTTCCAAGATGGCGGAATGTTAATACTAGCATCTGTGTAAGTCACCTTTTCTGTGTTAATTGATGTGTCATGGGTTAAAAGAACTCCCAGAACAGGGCGGAGTTACTGTGAACAAGCCACAGGTGTGTGGCAAAACGCGTTAGCTAGCCTCCCTGCCACTGGGAAGCCGTTTTTTATTGTAAAGATAATAGAATTAAAATTTGAACTTTTTAAAAAAGCAAACTGTTGCAGTGCAGTCGTTCGCTGTTGGCTTTCCCCGGTTGGATCTTTGGACAAGCAATTGTTGCAGCATATTTCTGGATTTCGTTTGTGATGGGAGTGCAGCTTCCTAAGAGACAGGACCATGTAGTCTGTGTTTGCTTTCTTTTTCATATATATATATAATGGAGGGTTGCGGGGGTCTCCCCAGCATATATGTCAGTCAATTGTGCAAAGGTCAATCGTAATTCGAACAATTGTAGTTTGAACAATTCGGGTACAACCTTTTTCATTACCACGCTAGTCAGACTGAGTCGCGCATGCTATTTTTCCAACTGCAGGTCCCCCTGTGTATCACGTACCCATTTTCGAGGTCATAGTATCCTGCGTGTCCCACGCGTATGTGTTTTACGTGTCCCTGGGTGCCACCGTGTACTGCGGGAGGTTAATTCCACACACGTGGGCTACCGGGGGTTGCGTGCACGATTTTACTGCAGTTTTGGGGTACCTGAGTGTTGCGTGACCCGTCACTTTATCACCTGGGTCACATACAGCCTTGCAGGTGCATAGGGGTGCTGTTTACATCTAGTACCCCACCCTCTTCACCCCAATTGCCCAGGGCAGTTGTCGTGTACACCTCCCATTGGCTCTACTACATCTGTGCCATGGTTTGGAGGCCACGAAAGGTGAGGGGCGCCTCAGCTGGGCATCCTCCACGTGGTGGGCTTGGTCAGGGACGTGGCCAGGGTGACCAGGGTGTAGGGGGACTCCAGGGTGTCCAGGGTGGCTGCAGAGGGGGAAGAGGCAGGGGTGCGCCACTTTGGCAGGATGTTCTGCCACGTGTTGGTGCAGTCATTCCACCACCCCCTGTGGTTCCGGGAGATGCAGCTCTTGCATCTGACACTGGCGCCATGTGACCTGGCAGTCAATTTCATTGACTGCCACAGGCCCAAGGGTAGTGGTAGCTGCAGGTGCAGCTGTGGCCACCACCACCCAGGAGCAGGGTCGGCCAGAGCATGCAGCATTGGCACCGGAAGAGTCCCAGGATGATTTCCAGGTGGTCAGGAGGCACGTGGTAAGTGCACGCAGGGCTGCTCTGACCTAGGCACATGTTCCTGGGGCAGTGTTGTCATCTGCTGCCCCGAACAGCCGGGTGTTGGCACCTGCATGGGCAGATGCAGCCGACACAAACCCGGCTGTGAGTCTGCCAGCCAGGGCAGTCTTGGTCAATGACCTTGGCACAGTGGCTGTTGCTGCGCTGGTCAAGTCAAGAGCACCCAGCAGCCACTGACACAAGTCAGGGCTTCCGTCCTAGTTACACCTGCCACTCCCTATGTTCAATCCACCAGCGCCACTACCCCTACCGATCAGGGTGACATTTGCCAGTCAGGGTCCGGATCACTGCCCAAGAGGAGGAAGGTTGCACCTGCACAAGAGGCTGGGAACCCAGACACGGCTCCGGCCTCCGGCCTCCGGCCTCCGGCACATCCAGGAAGAAGCCTTTCTGCAAGCAGGAACTGGACTTCCTTGTGTGCTACATGTCGGAACACGACCGTGATATGCTAGTGGGCCCAACTTGTCACATTACGCCTGCCCATGGTTGGGACCACTGGAAGCATGTTGCGGAGGGTGTTAGTGCATTCGAACATGAGGTGCGCACAGCCCAGGAGTGCAAAAAGTGTTGGGATGACCTCTGATGCTGTGCTAAGCTAATGCGTGCCTCCAATTATGCCATGACTCGGGTGACTGGCAGTGGGCCACCACCTGAGGAGGAAGAACTCACTCTGCACAAGGTGATCGCTGCAGAGTTCATCCCGGCAGAATTGGTCAAAGAAGTGGGAGAGATGCTGGATTTTGATGCCCCGTCCAGTGAGTGTTGTTGCGTGTTTGTCCAGGCCTTGTGTGGTTTGCTTGTGCGATGTGTTGTGCTATGTGTACATGGTTCTCATGTGCGAGTCATGCAATGCTTCATTAATGCATGCCTGCTGTGCAGCATGCTGGACATATAGTGCAGACAGGGACTGTCCTCATCACCACACTTGCACCCTACTCACATGGTAGTCACCCGGCTGCCCCTCTGGTCCATGTTGCAGCTCACTGGCCCTTCTGCATGTATCCTGGGGTGTCTTTCCACTCAGCACTCGGACTGTGTCATTGCATGACTCACGTGCATGTGTGTTCTGCCTGCATGTGGGTACTCCACGTAGGCATGCTCCCTTGCCCCTTCACACCCCTGCACCCCAATTTCACCATGGCACTGGTGGGCAACATGTTGGACTACTGCAATGGCCTGTTCAACGCTCCTGTGTACATACACACTTCCCCTTGCCAACCTGCCAGACACATACTGTAGGGTACATACTTTGTCCTTGATGCAGGGTGTCTCACTCGACTGTGCAGATGGCACCTGAGTGTCCATTAATGTTCCATGTGCATTCCATGCATGCCCCTATGTGTCCTTGGCAGGATGATCATAGTAGTACATGTCCATGATGACATACATTTAATGGCTTTTTATCATCCATTCCATGCCCACTCTGGCTCAGTACTGCATCACGCACATGTTTAGGGTATCATGGTCTGTGTGGGGCACAGGCCTCCCCCGGTTTCAGGCCCCCTGACTCTGTTCCACTGGTGTAGTGACTTCTGCACAAATGGGTGTACTGCAGAGGGTTCATCATGTGTCCTGATTACTGTCCCATTCTCATCTGCTGTGTTGTCAGTTGACTCAGATGATGCAATTGACGCTACTCAACACCGTCTGCCAATACACAGTTCTCTGGTCAACCTTTCACTGCCATGTTATGCCTCCCTACATATCTGCATTTTCACTAGGGGGGATTGCCTGCAGCCATGCAACCCATTGCATGCACATAGCACGTGATGCCTGACCTTGCCCTTACACTACCTTCATTTTTATTGATTGACATCATAATGCACCTGTTGATGTAGACAGTTGGTAACGTACACATGTTCTGTATTTCACCAACCCACTTCTGAGCCATGTTGCACCGTTCAACATGCCTAGTCACTGATGCAATGTCAAAGTGACCTGGCATGTATGGACAGATTGTCATCCCTTCACTGTCATGAAAGGAACAGGCACAGGTGCATCCTGTGACACATGTACTCAGTATTGGAACACCCTAGCGGGTGTTTAGCAAAGTTGATTGGTCAATCTGCAGCCTATACTAACTGGTATAGGCCGCAGATTGACTATAGCCTGCCAATCGGGTTGTAATGACTGTGGAGCTGCCTGCATGTGTGTATGTGTTCACTTTCACATACATCTAAGCAAGCAGCGTTGTAGCTGCCTGCTTTGCTGTATAGGATGCTGTTCATTATCACCATACGGCTGTATATGGACATGGGTGTTTTTCAACACTTTCACATGTACATATGCAAGCAGCTGCAACGTTGTGTAGTGCAACATTGCGGCTACTCACTTATGTGTGTGTGATAGTGTTCTCTGCTGCTTTTTTGTTGAATGACTAATATGTAGTTGATTAATGTTAATGCTGCTGAGATTTCAGCATTGCACCCGTTATGTTCAACTGGCACTATCCTGAAGGTGCACTGTCATGCCGTATGTGTACACCCAGGCCCACTAAATTATTCTGGTGGGGCCTGGCCGTGATGATTTGACACACTGAATAATGGTTTAGAGCACAATCAATGCACAATGTGCTCAGTCAGGCCCTGAGGGGTGTTCTGGAGGATTTGTGGCCTGAAGCTCCTCATGCCTGGTTGCAGGCCCTCGCTTTGGACATTCATATGTGTCTACATGGCCCATGACGCCCGGTACGGGCCAAGCTGCAGATGGATGTAGCTATATTGGTGATGATGATTTAGTGATGCATGTGTACATGCATATTACTTGTGTCAGGGTGTGTTTGGATTGACTTGCAGCTATGGCCATTTGGCAGTTCTGATATACTTATGGTATGTGCCATCTCTTTGTTGACATCTGTCATTTCTGCCTGTGACATGTGTCTGACAGAGGTGTTGTGCGATGAAGGTGATTTACTACATTCAGCTTTGTTGTTTACACACATCAATTTCTGCTTTTGGGATGTGTTTGCATATCAATGCCACAGGATGCATGCAGGAATTTCTTTTGTGTGTGACATGTCTGCTTCATGTGTTGGCTGTCGATGTGATGTCTATGTGTGTGTGTGTTATGTGCTTCTGACATGTGTACTCATGTTTGTTTTTTCCACTTTACAGATGATTACACAATGGAGCCAGAGGATGGTGATGTCATTCCTGACACAGAGTTGCTATTACATCAGCAACCTGGCACAAGTGGGCCTTGTACGGTGGTAGGCCACAAGAACCCACTTGTGCTCCAGACCATTGTGCCCAGGGCTGGCAATCAGTCTAGCTTGGATGATCACTCTCACAATGATGTTGAGTTGGATGTGCGTCATTTCCATTTGTCCACGGTAAGTGATTCTGATATAGACGATCTTCTGTCCGTGACACCTGCACTGAGGGGCCAGACAGTGTTGGAACCTCCGCCTGTGGTGGATCGGGACACACGGTCATACTCCACACCAGTTGCTGATGTGCCTGGGGCATCAAGTCAACAGAGGGGTGTAGTTCTGCAGCCGTGGGCGGTGCCAATCCAGTGAGGACCACAGCTCCTTGGGCCACGCGGGGGTCGAGTCTGGCAACACGGTGGCCGTGCGCCACTGAGGTATACTGAGTGGGAGCAATCCATGTATGCCAATTCAGAACAACAGGGGGCAGCTATTGATAAGATCCCTCAGAGCATGGAACGTGTGGCCCAATCTGTGCTCCCCCCTGCTAGACAGGTGGATCTTCAGCAGCGGGCAGCACAGTCCACAGCCTGCTCACTCAGGCTGGGCATGGTGGCCTCAGACAGGGCATGCCAGGCTGAAATGGTGTTTCTGCATCATGCAATTGCTGCTCACGCAGAGGCACACAAGAAGGCCCTGGGGGATGAGCATCAATCCCTCAGATCTACTCTGGGTGTGCTCAACATGTCCCACAGGAAGCAGTCAGAGGAGAGGTTGGAGCAGCCTGAGAATACCATCTTGGCTGAGCTACGTGCATGCCGGGTGGTGCTCCAGATGTCATGCGAGACGATGCAGGCAGAACTCTTTGTTACACGTGCTACCTTGCAAGAGGAAGCACGCATATCACGTGAGGTGCTACATGCTGACCTACATGTCATTGCCACACAGGACCAGGCTTACCAGTCCCGCAGACTTGCTGCCGTTGAGGGGCAAGCTGCGCATAGGTGTGGTTAGGGTACTGCACCATGTCCACCTTCTGATTTACATCCAGAGGGTGATCAGGAAAACGACTTATCTCCCACACAGGTCGGCCCGTGCAGGTGTTGAGCCCATGGAGGTATTGTTTTTAATCTCAACATCATCGCATGTGGGTGTTGAGGTGTACCCTGTACCTCCCCCCTCCTAGGTGCCTCCTCCCCCATCCCCTGGGTCGTATGTGGCCATTTATTTTTTGATTAGTTTAATTATTTGAATTAGTTTAAAATTGTTTGTCTAGTTTGCATTCATGTGACAGTGTGGTGCTTTGTGTCTTTTGAAAGAATCCATTGTCTGTTCCATCTGGGCCCATTCAAGCTTGTCTCGTGTATGTGTTTGTGGCTTGGGGTGCTGACACATATGCCACTCCTGCTTCCCCTTTCCATGGGCTTGCAAGGATGGTTCGGTGTGACAACCATTTACACAAGGGCATTGGACTTTCATCATATCTGTGGCCCGTCTGCTGCTGTACTACTTGTGTTTACACCACTAGTGGGGATTATGGATGTTTTCTCCATGGCATGTCTGCAATCAATTTTGGTGAGTACATTTTTGAACTGTCCATTTATCCAATAGGGATCAGGACAAGGACAGAAGAAATCTGTGGATATCCCGGTGTTCCCTGGCTCGCAGGCCAGTTTTGAGGACAGATTGCATCACACTGATGTCACAACCTTGTCTCCTTTCCAGCAAACCTAACATGCAACTGGATTGGGCATTGAGTGGTAGTCCACCTATAGTGGGCCCTATACATGTTAGTCTACTGGCTCTCCCATGTCAGTTGTCAGGCCTGGCCCATCCCGATATTGCTACTGCTAAACAATATTGCAGTGTGAGGGTCTTATCATTGGTTCTTGCCCATTGCTACTCAACCCTAGGATAGTGACCTGTGGTTGGCTAGAGCTGACGTCCCACACATGGGACCCAAACTGATTCTCAGCTCGAGGTGTACCTGTTCAAGGTAATAAGTATAAGTATGTGTCTGCATTGTAACTCATGTGCACCACCATAGACTATGAGAGTGCCCATTCACATCGTGCAACACTTGTATTCTCGCTGTAACAACTTTGTTGCAAGCTTCTGTCTGGAGGCTTGAGATTGCTCCTATTCCCAGTGCCTATTTTGAGTCATCATCCAAGCCTGCTGGGTCACGTGTCTAGAGACCGTGTTTTGGGTTTCGTAGTTCTGAATTACTCTGAATTGTGGAGAATTCTTCACATTTACTGCAGCTGGCGTTACTACTGTTCAGGGAAGGGAATGTCACTCGTATCTGCTGGCCTTGGCAGTGGGCCTTGTTTCACACATTTGGTCTTCTGTCCAGCCTGAATTTGCACAGTTGAGCTCCTGCCGAGGGTCTGTGGCCTGCTTGTAATTTTCCTAAACCATGACATGGCTTCTACATATTGTACTATTCTATATCCTCCATAGGTTAGTTGTACATGGCTCTGTCTGGCCCCAGAGTAGCTCCTGCAGCACCATCGGGTTAATTGCATATAAGCATCTGTAAGCTTGTTCAGGATCTCTTAAACTTGCAGTTTCTGCTTTGCTGCGTTAGCTAATGACAAAACAATAAAAGCAAAGACAGTGTGTCTATATGTCTGTCCTCTAACTTAAAGAACTGTTATGCATGTGTTCTTCGTGTATTTGGGTGTTTGTTTGTGTCCCGATGTGCGGATGGCATGTGTGTTTCCTATCTAATGCTGCAATGTCATGTTGTCTCTAACGATGTCAGTAATATGGCTTCTTGGTGTTTTAGTCAATACTGTCAATTGAAGCCTCCTTAGTTGCATCTTGAGGCTCCTCGACCACTCTTGGTAGCATTTGGACTGCTCCTGGGTTGTAGGGTTGGCTGAGTGGGTACCTCTCAACATACTTGTCTATCATAGGAACACTAGGAATTGGTCTGAAATGATATGGGCGATAGCGGTATCACCTGTTCTTCTTCAGGCCGTGTGCCTTATTGGAGGGCGAGCAGGGGGTGGATTTGTCCATCTCTCGTCAGTTGTTTTCGAAGGATATGGATCAACAGCCTCTTTTATTGCTTACAAGGTAGCTGGGAGGATTTTGTGTCCCACAGAAGTATGTTTTGTGATTACACGATTATTTGATTAAGATGAAGTAGAGGAAGACAGCCTACTACTTCCTAAGGAAGTAACAGCCTTTCTGAGAGCATTTCAGTGGATGGATTTGGTATGGTCGTGCATGGAGGTGGTCCCGTAGGAGTACTGGTCAGTTTGTCCCCGACTGAGCACAATGTTGCACTCAGTATATGTTTCTTTGGTAGCTTTAGCCTTTGATACATTTCAAACAGTGGTAAAGAACTGAAAAATCCATGATTGTCACACATGTGTGATGTCCTCTTTCATGTACTGGGTGTTTGTCTTACTAGTGCACGGTGGTGGAACCAGTTATGGTTGCTTAGCTTACCATAACTGGCCAATTTCTGGGATTTTTCAGTTTTACTTGTAACCTTAACGTCCCATTAACAATGTTTTTTCATTGAATTTCATAGCTTTTTATTAGTGCAACTTAAACACAATGTCCCTTTAACAATGTTTCTTTCAGTGAATATATATATATATATATATATATTCAGTCAAAAAAACTTTGTTAAAGGGATGTTATGGTTCCAAGTAAAACTGAAAAACCCCTGAAATTCGCTAGCGATGTTAAGCTAAGCAACCATAACTCGCGCCACCACTGTGCATTGCCAACACTAACATCCAGGATATCAAATATGACATCACACATGTCATTGATGACATCACTGATGACATCACATCTCTGGTTCCCTCTTTTTTCCTTTAGTGATATATCTTAGCCAGTAATACATAGGAACAAAGAAATCAAAAAGTAGTACATTTGTAGACTTATACTTCAAATATGTTCTTACCGTAATTCATTTGGGGTTCACTCACAGCATATGAAACATATACATAGGGAGAATACAAACTTGAAAGATAGCAATGCTTTGAGTGTACGAAGACAATCAATAAGGTTATCAACACTTTCTTATTGTTCTGCTGTTATTTAATTGCTGTACTTTCTCTGGATATGCTCATATTTGTATTCACATTACTATCTTTAGGGTGCAGTCACATCATGTTATAGTTATTCATAGGGACGAAGTAGGTTTGAAGCAGAACAATCATTTCTGTGCATATAGATAATCAGGTAGGTTATGAACACTCAGGTTCTACTGCTGCTTTTTGCGTACTTCACTTTCGCTGTATATACTTACATTTGTATATGTTGTTGATTCTTTTTGTTTTGTATGTAATGATGAAATTATAAAGGAAGTGGGTTTCATTAGCTACTTATTACATGTTGCACAGTACACACAACTCTAATAAGAAAGCATTTATCATTTCACTATTCAACATGGGAAGATTATGAATATTGCACCTCCATCATGTATGTTGCACACAATGCTTATGTTTATACATGAGTAGATTATAATACCGTAAAGAACTTCATAATAGAATGCTATTTATATCAATGCATTGCTTAATGCACTATATAGCTCATTACATCTATTCCAATGATCCTTGACACTTTTTTTGTCAACATTAAAATAAGAATCCATTGTACAGACTTTTCATGAAAAGTACATGCACATGTGATGTCATCAGAGATGTCATCAATGAAATTTGGGATGTCATCTTTGATGTCCTGGATGTTAGTTTTAGCAATGCACGGTGGTGGTGCTAGTTATGGTTGCTTAGCTTACCATAAATAGCGAATTTCAGGGGGTTTTCAGTTTTACTTGGAACCATAATGTCCAATTACCAAAGTGTTTTTACTGAATTTCAAAGGTTTTTAGTAGCGCAACTTAACCATAACCTCCCTTTATCAAAGTTTTTTTTTTACTGACTATACACATTCATAGTGTGAATTTAATAGATGTTTTCTAGGATTCCCTTACTTTATATACATCTAACATAGAATATACTGAACCCTCTGCTAGTGATTTTGATGTCCGCAGACTGTGCGTATGTCTGCAGACGGACGTGGCCAACATCAACACTATCCAAAAACTCAAGGGGCTATCTTAATTTATTCTATCATACCATATAAACACTGAACAAGTTCAAAAAGCAGCACATAAACATGTTATATGTAATAATAAATAAGAAGTGGAACCTATATATGTAACACATCAGCAGTCCATTTAAATAGTGTATGTACGAAAATGGAATATACCAAACAAAAAAGATATGCCTCCAACATAATTACCTCACACAAACTGCACAGCAAAAAGCAACAGTAGACCTATACAACAGTAACAGCAAAACTTACCAGAAACTATTAAGTTAACTTCATTTCTCTTAAATATTTCTAAACGTTCTGTATTAGGTACACTAAAAGAAATATATTTTCTTTTTACACAGAAATGTCCAGTACTTTGGAATGTCTTGAAGAAAATTTCCCATGAGAGGAAATGACTGAAGACAGTGATACTAATGGCAGACACTTCTCTATATAAGCAAATTAATAATCATTACTTTATGTGTACTTAGCATATATATATTTGTTTTTTAACAGACCATACAAACATTGAAAATAATATAGCAAAAGAGATGTTAGAAAATGCTCTGCAGTGCATGGAACAAAAAATGGATATGCTTATGGAAAATTTCTATTTTTTAAAACATTTTGTGGAGGACCACATAAAAGAATAAATTAAATATCATTGTCCCACATGCACCTCTTCGCCCTCTCCATGTCCCAGTCAACTATCCCCAAACCCTTAGTTACTAGAAAAACATTATGATGATTGATTGATTGATTGATTGATTGATATTTTATTTCTATTGCATTCGTACACAAGTGTTTCAGAGCGCGACAAGGCAAGGGAGGGGAACAGGGGAGAACAAAACAGCGATCTTAATATGCCTAGTGACATTGAGAACACGTAAGTGCACGGGAGAGGGGGAGGGGAAAAGTGCATGGAAGGAGTGATAAGTGGAAAGTGCGAAGCAGAGGAGAAACAGATAAATAACAATAAATAAATAATAAAGGCAACAAACAGTGGTAATGCAGCCAGCAATTTGCAAGTGCTAGGTTTAAGGCAGCAGACAGAGTAGGTCTGATAAGTGCAGGAAGAAAAAGGGGGGGCTGTATGGGTACAGATACAGACCCCAGTGCAAGGGGTGGCCCGGAGGCAGTGCGGGAGGGTGGCAGGGTGAGCAGGTACTTGGGCCCGAAAGTCAGAGGGTGGCCAGGTGCACAGTGCCAAGAGAGAACAGATCAGCAGGGGAGAGGGGGAGCGAAGGCAGAAGAAAAGAGGAAAGTCTTGAGGTGCTTCCGGAACTGGAGATGGTTCTCCTCAAGTTTTAGAGTGGCAGGGAGGCTGTTCCCGAGGGAGGCCCCAGCCGAAGACAGAGAACTACCCCCAGCTCGTTTCTTTGAAAAAAGACTGACCCTGAGGGAGTTGGAGGTAGACGAGTGAAGAGCTCAAGAGGGGAGGTATTTGCAGAGGGATAGCTGAAGGCATTTTGGACCCAGGCCCCAGAAAGCCTTGTGGACAATGCAGAGGGTTTTGAATTTAATCCTTGCATCTACTGGGAGCCAGTGGAGAGATTTCAGAGTTGGAGAGATACGATCCAAGGGCTTGAGGCCAATGACAAATCTCGCAGTCCTGCTCTGGATTAGTTGCAGAGGGCGGAGAGTAGAGGCAGGTAGATTTAGAAAGAGGCTGTTACAATAGTCCAAGCTAGAGAACCAGAGCTTGGGATACCATGAGCTTCTGGGGAAGGAGAGGAAAGGCAGAGTACCTCTGAGGAGGTGCAGTCGGAAATTTGACTTTTTAGAGACCTCAGGGATGTGGGCGGAGAAGGAATGGGTGGAGTCAAAGATGACCTTGAGGTTCTTAGCCTCGCAAGTGGGGATAGGAGGAGGGACAAGGGAGGCCGGCAGGAGAGTGAGGGGAAAGGATGGTGAAGGTGTGCCGATGAGGAGGATCTCCGTCTTGCTGGCATTCAGACAAATATCATTGGCGGAACACCAATCTTGAATGGCAGTCAGGCAATTGGAGATGAGAGAGGGAGAGGAGGTGACAGAGGGCAGCCTGAAAATGAGTTGAGTGTCGTCAGCGTAGCACTGAAACTTTGAGCAGAAAGTGGCAATGCAGTGGGCAAGAGTTGCCAGGTATTGGTTGAAAAGCCAGGGCGAGAGGTTAGACCCCTGGGGAACACCACAGGTAGAGAGGAAGATAGATGAAAGGAAGGACCCAATTTGGACCTGGGAGGGTCGATCTGAGAGGAAAGAGTTCAGCCACACAGAGCCTGATCAGTGATACCCAGGTTTTCAATGAGACGGTTGAGCAGGATGGTATGGTTGACCGTGTCGAAGGCAAAAGAGAGATCAAAGACAATGAGGACAGAGGGAATGATAGAGTCAAGGTTGGAGAGCAGATCTTCACAGATGTTCAGGAGAGCAGTTTCCATGCTTCTGGCAGCTCTGAAGCCAGACTGGTGGTCATGGAGACAGCCAACAGAATTGGAATGAAGGTTAAGCTAAGAGATGGCCAACTTTTCCAGGTGTTTGCCAAGAAAGGGAGTAATGGAAATGGGGCGATAGTTAGCTGGACAAGAAGGATCAGTTGTGGGTTTCTTGAGAAGAGGATGCACAAACAAGTGTTTTAGAGGGGAGGGGAAGGATCCCGAGGCCAAGGAGTGGTTGCAAAAATCAGCAATGTGGTCCTTGATGGTTTTAGAGGAACAGGGATGAACCTGTTTTGATGAGTCTTTCATAGATCGGACTTGTCTGGCGACCTCGTCAGGGGTGAAAAGAGGAAAGGACGAGAAGGATGGTGGGAGGGTCGCTAAATGAGGGTCAGCAAGAACAGATGGAGAGGGGAGAGGATGGGTGTGGGTGGAGAGGGTGGACAGGATGTCCTGGGTTTTTTAAATTAAGAGAGAGGCAAGGGCATTACAAAGAGCCTGGGAGGCAACAGGAGGGGTAGAGACTGCAGCAGCGTTGGCCAGCTCCTTGCAGATTTTAAAGAGTTCGGCCGAGTTGTTAAATGCCGCAGAGACACGAGCTTGAATGTGGACTCTCTTCTTGGTGAGGATAGAGAGTCAGTATTGCATTTGTAGCAGGCGACAGGCCAGTTTGTCAGAGGATGAACAGGAAGGCCTCCATTTCCTCGCAGCTGCCCTACACCTACGTTTAAATGTAGCTAGGTCAGAGTAACACCAGGAATTGCACTTGGCTTTGGACTTCAAACGGATCCTCATGACAGGGGCAAGAGCATTAAGCGTATCAGAAATTGAAGAGTAGAGCAGAGACAGGGTGTGTCAGGATGTGAGACAGCCAAAGGTGGAGGGGGGAGAGAAAGTGGCAGCAAAAGCCTCAACTGACACACGCTTCATGGGCTGGATGTCCGAGAAGGTAGGTGGCAGTATTGGGGTGGGCTTGGCTTGGGGGGGAAGAGAGGGAGAGATGAGATGAGAGGAGGGAGTGATCATTCCAGGAGAGAGGAGTGGTCAGAGGTATGGAGAGGGGGAGGTCAGAGGAGATCAAGCCATCAAGTGTGTGCCCTGCAGAGTGAGTCAGGCCATAGGGGAGGATGGACAGGGAGAGGGAGTCGCAGAGGTCACGGAAGAGTACAGAGGAGGAGCAAGGAGAGTCTAAATGTATATTTAGGTCACCAAGGAGGAGGAGTTGAGTGGTAGAGGCCAGGAGTGAGGAGGAGAGGTCTGCCCACTCAGAGAAAAATGAGGTAATTTGACCAGGAGGCCGGTAGATGGTAACCACAGTAAGAGAATGGGTAGGGTAGACTTCCATCCGTTCATCCCCTCCCATCAATCCTCTCCAAACCCCTAATTCCCCTCTATTTGTGTCAGTTTCTGCTTCCCCCTCTCTTTCATATATTTTATATCTGTATATAATAAAAACAAATATTATGTGTGTTTTAATTTAGTCCTTTGTGTCTTATTTTTTTACAAAAGGCAGTTAGGGTGTCCGCGGACAGCGCGGGTGTCCGTTATATCCGCAATTAACCAAAATGGGGGTGTTCAAAGGACACTATCCCTGTCCATACTGTCCGCAAGCAAAATGGAACTGTTCTTAGAACAGACTTGGTGTCCACAATGTCCACAATTAAAAAAAATTGAGGTGTCCTAAGAACACTATACCTGTCCTTACTGTCCGCAAGCAAAACGGAACTGTTTTTAGAACACACTCAATGTCCATTATGTCCGCAATTAACCAAAATGGGGGTGTACTGAGGACACTATCCCTGTCCGTACTGTCCGCAAGCAAAATGGAACTGTTCTTAGAACACACTCAGTGTCTGGAATGTCCGCAATTAACCAAAATGGAGGTGTCCTAAGGACACTATATCTGTCCGTACTGTCCATAGAATATCTATGCACATGCACACCACACCCATAGGTCCTACGAACATCGCGCCTGTCCATAACTGTCTGTTTTATGTGTGTCGCACTTTTAATTAGTTTGAGTACCCGAACACTGTCCGTAGAACAACCGCGCGCATGCAACTGTTCCTGCGCATTTGGTGTCCTGCAGACACCCTTCCCATTCGCGGACGTGTTCGCGATGCCATCATGTGACCGCACCCACGCTGAGTGTGTGTCCTGATTTGCGGACACTGTCCGGATTCCCGAACATTTTAAAAGTACTTTTTTTGGACAATCCAAAGAATTTTACCATAGAAATTCACCATTGCATATGTCCCAGACAATGGCCCTTGCATTGTACATACTTTTTGGAACTTTTTGAGCCTTTTTTGGTTGTTTGATCTGTCCGCAGACAGCTCACCTGCACCCCAAAGGCCACACCCAGTGAGCTCATCTTCATTCTGTCTTTCTACTATTGAAGATTGACATGCTTTTGCTGTCTTTGCTGTTGCATCATCAAACCTGCTGGCATCCATGGCTGCTGTTGTTCCAGCTGGTGCTGCTTCTACCTCAGCACCACCCCCACCCCCACCCCCTCCACCACCACCTCCTCCCCAAGGGCCTGCAGAGGGGAACAGGCGTGAGGATGTAGAGGAGGAGGATGAAGAGGATGAAGAGGATGAGGTAGGGGAAGTTCCTACTGCCAACACTCGTCATGAGTCTTTGGTGTGGCAGTTGTTTACCACTCTTGTTGGAGTTCCAACAGCATGTGCAAATAAGGTCACCTGCAATCAGTGCCACATGGTGCTGAGTCGTGGGAGGCCTGGTTTGTACAGCTTTGGTACAACATCAATGAAGCAACACCTAAAGTAGTTTCACGGTGGGGCTATTCGTAAGTTTGTACCTTGTGATAAACGTAGTAGGTTGAGTTCCTCTACAACATCCTCCATTTCGGCTCCTGTCACCACAAGAGACACTTCTGTGGGACAGCACATCCATCCAGCTGCCTCACAGGCCATTCATGATGCTGTTGACCCTTACCTTTTGAGGGTCAGAATATTGTGTATGTACTGCAAAGCAGTACTCTGCAGGGGGGAGAATCTTCAGAGTGCTTTCGCGACTGCAGTCACAGAGCATGAGAAGGTCTGCTACCTACCTAAATAAGGCCCACCCTACATCTTCCTCTCTCCACCTGCCCTTTCTTATCTATGTGGTTGGTGTCCCTTCCTTCCCCTCCTTTCCTTGTGTGTCATGTTTTAAAAAAACAAAAAAAATATAAAATAACAAAAACCAAAAAAAAAGACTCTTTTCAGAGCTGCCTTTCACAGTTTAAAAATATAAGTGCCGAATAAATGGAGCAGAGCCCTGTGCATTTTTCAGAAGTCCGCGGACAGTTTGCGGACATATTAAATGTTGGGGTATCGAAACCAATGCCCTTTTCTCTGGGAGGAAGTGGTGGCTCTAAAAAGAGCCTTTTGGTGGTGTTTTTTGTGTTTGAAAAACTTCAAATGGTGAACACCTACTGCAAAATGGACTCCTGTAATTCCAAAAAAGGTTGCAATGCATTTGTACATTTCTCAGAAAAAATCTGATTGCCAGCATAAGTAAGATGGACTCCATCTCTGAAAAAAATGTATGTGCTCCGAAACATAATATTTTCATTGTGAAAAGAGTGCCAACATCTCTTAAAAAGGCACAAACAGCCTTATTGACATTGCGCCTCGCTTTCTCCATTTGTGGACCAAATGAAGAACGCAGCCACATTTGTCTCTGCCCAATACGAGAAAAAATTACTTTGGAATTTGGAAACATGTCCATGACCTTCACAAGTCCTTCGATCATTGTAAATTGCAAAGAAATTCCAGAGACGTGTCCTAATCTGTTCCATTCACAATGAATTATAATTATGCCTGGATGATGCTGTGTCTCCAAAGTAGCACAGAGAGATACCAAGTCCAGCCACTTCATTCCACGCACTCCATGCCAGTGCACTTCCACATGAGGGAATCCAAGATCTGCAGCTATTCCACATCGTTCTGCATGCAGCTCCAACCAATGTATCCATGAGTCTCCCAAAATCCAGATAATCTGTTTTCTAAAACACACAGCTATAGCGATCTGTTCTTCTCTCAGGAAAAAGACTTTCTGACAAACTCTCTCTTTACACAACACACCCAGTAAACTTTATTGACCAATCCCTTGCTCTACTTTTCTCATTTGCATACCTCTCCACCCCAAAATGCCCGTATGTAATACACGGTGTCCGCGGACTACTAACATCTCTGCGGACATATCAAAAATCTGAGCGTTGTAAATTTAAATTTAAATAGTGTGCCCCATTTCCCCTTTGAGGTTGGCTCTGAAAATAGCTGTTTTTTTGTTGTTTTTGAAGATGCTTGACAGACACCTGTTATTTTGTATTTCTTTTGCTTTTTTTTCTTATTTTACTCCTAAAATCTTCACATAACCTTCTCCAAAGCAACCCTTACATTCCAAAACAGCATGGCATTCCCCATAAAAGATAAAGATCCTCACCATCTTCTTTAAAATAAAGAGCATTACTAGAATCAATATTCTCATTATTACTGAAGAACATACCAGCTCTAAGCATGAAAGCACACATGCCTCGGTTGATTGCACACCTAGCAATGTTTTGCTGAGGACAAAAACAGAACTATTGTCCCATATTGCCCTAGGTACTAATCCATTAGTACTTTGGCATTTGGAAGGATGTTCATTACTGCTTGAACCAAGTGTTCCAAATCTACCAACAAAGTAGGGACACTGACATAGCCCAAATGCAAAGCACCACAGTGCAAAACTACCACATGGGGACTGTTCATCCTGCCCATATCTTCACAAACTTGTAAAATTCCATGTACATTGCAGTCAGGCACAGTGCTCCACACCACCTCCACTCCTTTAACATCAAGATTGTTTGTCACATGCCTGCATTGAGCATACTGCTGTAAACTATGCACAAACATATCTCCAACCACCAACACCCTGACTTTCTCCACCTCTGCCATCTTCACTACACACAGACTCCTTCAACACAAATGCACAACCTCAACACCTGAATGGCTAATCCCTACAGTCCCCTTTCCATGCTGGATTTGCTGGAAAACCCCAGATGTAGCACGCCCTGTCTGTGGACAGCCGCAATGTTCGCGGACCGCGTAACTCTTAGACAGCCCTTCTACCCTTTCCACTTCACTCTCTGTGCCATTCCTTCATTGGATACAGCTAAGCAGTCACACAACCATCCACCAATCACATCCAAGAGCTCTACATCTAACTGCATCATCAGAGTTCAGCACTTCAAATGTACTGTTGATCACTCTGAGTACACACCTCATATCATTGGAAAGCACCTACTTCAAAAACTACGGTACAAGTCTCCAAGATTTCTACTTGCAGCTGCATGCATAAACACATGCATGAATATAAACTACAGGTATGCATATATTATCCAGAGTACAGTACTCTTATAAATGCATATAAACAGAATAACGTCCACTTTACCTGTATAAGCTATAAAATGAACTTACTATTATTTTTCCCTTCTGCTATAATCAACTGTCACTTCCAAACCTGTCTCCTATCTAAATTCTTTTTTTACACACACAGCTATCTGAAAAAATATAATATTAAAAGATGGGGGAAATAAAAGTATCATTGTAGAAATACACTTAGCAGTGTTTTATAAAATTACACACAGCCAGGATAAGGTCATGCATCTTTATAGACTCATACAGATAGACACTATCATTAAAAAGCTCCCAGCTGAAATAACACCAATGCCTGTATATCAGATCCTTTTGCTTTATTACCCACACCTTTACAAATGCATACATTCTATGCTTTTCTATACAGTTTCTGCCTTTTACCCTATAAAAATAGAAAATAAGTATATGATTATTTCTTTATTTCTAACATCCAATAACACAGCCTTAAGAAAATAAATGAGTTTCATACGCTTAGTGTTATACGTATGTGCAAAGCATGTTGAACTAACAGATTGTAAGTAAAATATAAAGCCTGCACATAGTCAAAGGAAACTGCATGCACACACTATGTTCATTTATCAAACAACAATACCAAAAAATAAAAATCAATGTCTAAATTAACAACAGTGCTATAAACACACAAAATTACAAACTTATTTGTTTTACAATTGCAGTGAAGACCACTCTCCTTAAAATCAGCAGCATCTGTAGTACACACAACTCAGAAGAAACCTGCTCATTCCAAGTACAATACTACCATAATGTTCTAACTGTTACTCAAACACACAGTGTGGTTGATTTTAGGAATTTGTGCACCAAAAAAACTGGGATTTGTGCACCATTCTGCCCACAAATCCCCATTTGTGAAACAGGAATTTGCGGGCAGAATGGCAGACAAATCCCCGTTTTTCGGTGCACAAATTCCATAAATCAGCCCCTAGAAAATTAATATTGCAAAACAAAGAACTGTTTTAATTCTATACCTTTAGATTTGTTATTAGTGCTTCTCCTCACCACTAGCTTACTTTGTATTGTCACCTGATCCCCAGTATAGTAACACACAAGTACAAGAATAGCCTTCCCAACTAGTTGTAGCTGCCCATTGCACAATCACACACCTCCACATACATCCTTACCACATACTCAGACACTCATGCACACAGCACACAGACCCCAAAGAATGCCTACCAAAAAGCAAGTCCATAGAGAGCAACACAGAAGTAGAGCAAATGAAAATAAAAGTGTCCAAAATAAGCATCCATCTCTAATGAAATTTGTACAAAAAGTTCAAACAAAAGATCTAATAGAGTCATTAAGTGAAACAAAACAAGCCTCCAGTACAAAAACTTTGCCTCCTCTTTCAAAATGTAAAACAGAACAAAAAGTGATTAACAAGAATTCAGCTGGAACTACTGCTAACACTGCTCCTATAAATCTTGATATAGTGGCAAGTAACCATACCAAAAAAAGTATTTTACAAAAAATGTTCTGCCACAGAGTCTTTCAGAATCTTATAAAAACAGGAGAGAAATCATGCACAACCCTTAAAACCTACCGTAGGAAATTAATCTTAGAAGCTTTGATAGACAGTGCAATCCTTCTCAAAAGGAGGTTATTTATTTTAAACAGAATGAAACCACTAACAAAACTAACTACTGAATTACAAAAAAGACTTCTCAATAAAGGTAATGTCAACAAAAATAACTTCTTAAATATCTGTGGAGGAGAATGGAGTCATACCAGGAGCACAGAACCGTATTTCAATGAAGAAGTATACAAACAAATGCAAACTAACACAATTTCCATACATACCAGTGGACGAGGGTATGAAAAACTTAATAATACCATAATGGAACAAGAAATGCTGCTTACAAAAATATCCCCAGAAAACTCAGTATCACCTCTCCATCCGACTGAACCTAAACGTCTAGTGTACAAATGGCCGTGCACGTCAATGTGTAACATTGCTAAAAAATCTTTCAAATCGTTACGCTAGTTCCTCAACCAATATGTAAAAAGCAAAGACAAATTCAAAATAAAACTTCTACAAAATATGGATACCTGTCCAATGCGCAAACACACAGGACTACAAGGACATTCATTAGCCTGTATTTCAGGACCTAATTGCAAAAGCACCTTCAATCATACCAAAATGATGTCAACACATAATTCAACTATAAGAAATCTAGTCTATAAACTGTACTATGCTAAAAGTCCAGCTTTAGCATTAGGCAATTTAAATAACAATCTTCTACATGGTACAGCCAAAGACCTACTCAAAAAAATAGAGTATATCCAGAAAAAATATTTTGGAAGTGAAAGATACTTACAAAATGCAATAACTTTACAACAAACTAGGAACAATTATACAAGTGGCAACCTTCTACTACACACATACAAAAAAGAAATGCTAATATTTAAAAGTACATCCGCTGAAGTACCAAACCATGTGTGTGTGTGTTGCCACAGAACTTTTTGTAGAAGTAGCACAAAAACTGTAAACATAATATAGAAAATAGAAGACAATGAAGATTCCAAATGGTTTGAATTAGATCTCTACCTTATAGCACAAAACAAATACGAAATAAATGACCCCTTAATACTTTGCAGTTACTGCACTGCAAAACCTGACAACAACCAAACTCCTTCACGTGCTATCACAAATAACTTGGAATTATTCCCACTGCTAAAACCCTTGCAACAACTCAATTTACAAGAGAGCAAGTAGTTTATTTACCATTAGATCTGAAAGAAAATGTACACACTCTAGGAGTGCAACATCCAATACACCAATCTTTAATTGTCTTAGTAAATGGTGTATCTACAAAAGACAAAAAAAATTGGCAACATCTCGTGGACTTACATAAAGTTAGACAAGCCTTGCAATATCTAAAAGACAATAATGAATACTACAAAGAAATTAATATTGAAGAAAACCTGAGGGAAACGACTGAAATAATTCAAGAGTCACCAGAAACTGGTCAATTTGAACTTCTAGATCCAGCTACAGTAGCCAATATTTTAGACCATTATACAATTCATCCATTGCACTCTAAAGACACCACATATGATGCACCAGAAACGTAGCAAATGCAACGTGACAAACCAAAGGATCACCAATCAGCATATGGGAAAAATGTATAGAAGAACGTGCTTTTCGTCAACTCTTTCCTACTGGGAAAGGAGGAAGGTACGATGATAGACCCACTCAGATATCAGCATCAGAATACTGCTCGTTATGAATGTATTCTGAAGATCCCAGATTTAGACAATATGTGGAATACATATTCCACCTACTGTTTGAAAGTGAACTAGCAACTCTATGCTACAGAGTTGCACACACATTGAAATCAGGTACCCGTTCTCAAAATATGTCAGCTATGCAATTACTACAAAAAGTGCAAGAAAAAGATGAGGTTTTACAAACAAGCATTACAAATCTGTTAGCAATCATGCGTGGTACTAAAGAGTACTGGTTTCCGACGTCACAGAGATGTGCTTTGTATAATAAGAAACCTTGGCCCACACACTTGGTTTGTTACATTAAGTTGTGCAGCATATGCATGGGAAGATTTACATGATTTCCGACGCATATCAAACAAAAACAAAACAAACATAGATATACTAACACCTGGAGAAAGTTGCTCTCTAGATCCTGTTAATGTTTCAAGATATTTCCTTCATCGCTTCATTGCTATGCTACACTTTATTTGTAATAAAACTATTCCTCCCCTCGGAGAAGTGCAACACTTCTTTTGGAGAAAAGAATACCAAACCTGAGGAGCAGCACATATCCACATGCTTTTATGGATTAAAGATGCTCCTAAATTTGGACAAGACAGTGATGCCACTGTTTTACAGTTTATCGAACAATATGTCACTTGTGAAATTCCTTCAGAAGTAAAAAATAGTGATCTTCATGCACAAATTTTACAATTTCAAAGACACAAATGTGGGAAATATTGTCATTGCAAATACAAAAACAAAAGGAAATACTACACCAAATGCTGCTTTGGTTTCCCTAGAACAGTTACAGCAACAGGTCAAGTAAACCACTTAATGTCTTCAGTTAGACATAGGGCCTCATCACGAACGCTATTAGCGCCGGATCACGGGTTTGGCGGAAGGGTAATTGCCCATTACCCATTGGGCCCATTCGGGAATTCTTCCTTCCCAATTCGGCCCAATGGGGAAAATTTGCGCTATTACCGCCGCCGGCAGTATTCACGCCGAAAATCGGCAATTTTGCTGTGGATTTCCGCCCAGCTCAGAGCTGGGGGGAAATCCGCCTAAGCCATGATCTGGTGGACCCTTAAATGCAGCAGTAATAGTGCTACCGCTGCATTTAAGGGTTACCGCCAGACTCGTCTTGATGCCCAAAGTGTTAAAGGTAAATCACCTAAGCACACATATTACATAAAAAAGAATAGAAGAAGCAAAATATATCAATGATTACAATGGCCCTCGTTACAACCCTGGCGTTAAGGGTTTAACGGCGCCGCAAAAGGTGGCGGCGCCGTTAACCCCTTAACGCCTGATTACGAGGTCCCTTTGAGGGTTGGCGATGTTAACGCCTGCTTTTTGCAGGTGTTGAAATCCAACCCGCAAAGGGACCTTGGTGCTAAGTACGGTGCCGCAATTTGCGGCACCGTACTTAGCGCCTTCCCAATTTCCATTGAGCCCTATGGGGCAAAAATGCGAATGGGGAAGGGCAATGGCGGATATGGGGAATTACCGCCCCACCAACCTCGGAATGGGGCGGTAATTCCCCATTCCGCCATGGCGGAGTCGGTGGGTTACCGGCATGGACCATGGTGCTATTAGCACCATGGTCCAACGCCAGGGTTGTAATGAGGGCCCATGAAATCATTGGCCTCTTATGGAATGCAAACATAGATTTGCAGTACATTGCAGACAATTCCACTGCAGTTGCACAATACGTTACAGTCTACTTAACCAAATCAGAAAAAACAGAGCTTCAAGACCTCTGGGATGACCTATCATCAGACAAAACACTATCTCAGAAATTATACAGTTTAGGCATAAAACTACTCTCTCATAGAGAACGTGGCTCCTATGAAGCTGCAGACCGTTTAACCGGTATTGCTTTGTATGGAAAATAGGAAAATATAGTATGGCTAAGTATTGGGCCTGCTAAATCTAGATAAATAGTTCTCAAATCATACGATAACATAGAAACAATAGCCAAAAATGATCACAACAGCCAAGACATTTTGAGAAACAATTTGCTAGACACATACTATCCAAACAGGAGTACCACTTTGGAAACCATGTGTCTATGCCACATAGCTCAAAACTTCACATACAAAAATAATATAAAACCAGATGAAAACACAGGTAGATACAGAGTGACAAATTGTGAAGGCAGCTTAGTAAAACTTACCAAACTAAGCTTAATTAATCATATCAAATTGTCATTAAAAACTCCTCAACATAAAGAACTATATTACATGTCCCTGCTACAACGTTTTTAACCATGGAGAAAAGAAGAAGAAATACTGGATAACTATGACTCCTATGAAGACACTTTCAAAACAAATGAAAACACTATAACCGATGTAAACTTTACACAGTACAAAACAATGTTGCACAATGAACAGCAACACGAAGAAGAATTCCAGACCCAACTAGATAAAGACACTCCCGACAGTAGACAACCTTCTGTAACAGGAAGCCAAGAACCACTGGGACTGCCACTAATAGCATATGAGGCAGAATTAGCTATGACAGAAGTAGAAAACACCATGTGTCACTATGAAGAAGATACAGCAGACTTAACTGTACTGCAATCAAAACTGAGCAATGAGCAGCGTAGCATTTTTGAAGAAGTAACAAAACAAATTGCACATGGTGTACAACATGAAAATAAAGAATGTACCTGCCAAAATTACAAACCTATACTACTATATGTTGGTGGTCAAGCTGGTTCAGGCAAAACATTCTTAATCAAAATCATCAGTAAGTTCCTTCAGCTACTGACAAACAACAAACAGTCAGCTGTTGTAACTGCCCCCACAGGTTTAGCTGCCTACACCATAGGCGTTGTCACTTTACACTGATTACTACTCCTTCCATTAGAACATCAAAACAAATTAGAATATTACAAACTTTCTACAGAAGCTGCAATGGAACTACACAGAGTGTTAAAACTAATGGAAATGTTACGAATAGATGAAGCATGGTATCCAACCTAATGTTGGCTTTGATTCACCTCAGATTACAAGAAGTACTCAAAACAAACTACAATATAACACTTACCTGAAGTCCGCGGGAACACCACTTGAACTCTTCTCAGAGAGCGATGCTAATCTCTAATCTAAACCTTAATACCAAGCTGGATTCCTATAAACACACAGAAATTCTCCTAAGCAACTTCAAACTTTCATAAACAAGGGCACTAGCTATGTGTTTGCAGTAGTAATATTATACACCTTCTCTTTACCTTCTGTCTTTTTATGGTGGGCTCTACATCCTGATTCAGCGCATGGGCGCTTGTTCTGAAGAAGGGACTGAGGTTGCTGAATGGAGGGCATGTATGAGCAAGATTTAATTACAACCTGACTAGAGAAATATCAGAAAACTGTGAATGGGAATTACAGAGAACAACCAGTGACACTGCTACCCTTGCAAAAATAAAACCACTTAACAACACTCAGAGAGTCGTCTGTTCAACGTGCTACTATGTGTGAGTGAAAAAGGGCTGGAAGTGGAACGTGAGTGACTAGGTTCAGCAGGAGGGTGCCCTTGAGGAACCTTAACACAATGCCACAATAAGATACTATCAATACCTAAGGCACTTTTCAAGAAAACATCAAGTGTGTGGAAAGGTTGCCGAATAAGTTGCTGTGACTGGAAACTCTCAATACACTTGGCACGCTTCAATGAGACAACAAGTGTGTGTAAACGTTCACCGTGTAAAAATGCTGTGACTGGAAAACTCTCAACGCACAATGGCACACTTCAAGGAAACAACATGTGTATGGAAACGTTTGCCGTGCAAAAGTGCAGTAATTAGAAAATTCTCAAAATACACTACGGCACATTTCAGGGAAACAACACATGTGAGGTAATACTTGCTGTGAGAAAATGCTCTGACTGGAAAAACACCTTAAGCACCTAAAGCACTTCAAAGGCATCCGAGAATCAGTCAGGAGCTAGCAGTGACTGGAACAGCTGACTGACAGGAATTACAAACGAGGACTCTGAACTGCAGAATGAATGCTGTGATGGAAACCTGGACATTAAACCAAACGTAATCAGGGAAATGCTAAAACTAAGGTGCTGAGGAAACTGTGGAAGTTACAGGCAGGTTTTAACGGAGATAGAGCGGACCGCGATAAGTGTTAACTGCAAAAGCAGAAAGACGTGAAGCACGGAGCACTCGAGGGGAGGGGCTTAAGTATGGAGTTAGAAATAATGCGTAGACCCATACAGTGACTTCAGAAACAAATGAGGCGGCCATGTTTGGAAGTCAGGAAGTGTCTCCCTTGCCTGCTCCTTCACCATTGAGTCTGCGTTCCATCCATGAATGGTAGACGCAGGACCAGGTTTTCTTGGGGCTTCTGTTGGGAGTTTTGGCCGTGATCATGACAACAAAGAGCTCTTTGAAGGAAAACACATTATTGTTTTCGGAGATCTTCTTCAATTGACACCAGTGAAAGGTGAACCTATTTTTAAAACCTTAGGACACTAACTCTGGCGTAAACTGTTGGCAGCATAGGAAATGTCAACCTTTGGCAACATACCCAATACAGAGAATTAACAGAAAACATGCGCCAGTCTGCATACCTCACATATGCCAACATTTTAAAAAGTATTACAGTTGGTGTACTATCTCAAAAAGCGCAAGCAATATTAAAAACCCGGCACATTCATGCACTCTACGGCCATAACTCATGTGCTACTGATGTCATGGAACAATTAGCACACAAAAATGTCAATTGTATGTCCTTGATGCCAACTCTTGCAAACTGTTCCAAATTTAATGAAACAATGTTGAAAAATGAAATGCAACCAATAATTGAAATTTGCGCCACAGACAAACTGGACGTACATGGTATGACACTACCCATGTGTCAACAAGCCACAACAAGACTAAATACCTTAGAACACTCTATCTCCAACACAGCTGGTTTAGAGAAAATATTAAAATTATCTTTAAACTATAGAGTAATGCTTAAACATAACCTTGACGTGGAGGAAGGACTAGTTAATCAAACACTTGGTACAGTTGTTGGCTTTCAAACATACCCACGTGACAACAACATTCAGTTTGTCAATATTCTCTTTGACAAACTATCAGAAGTAAAAAGGATTGGATGCTCAACAGCTCGATTCCTTCTTTTCAAAGACATGTATGTACACAGAGAACAATTTTCTTTAACTCTAGCATATGCAGTCACCATTCACAAATCACAAGGTCTTACCCTAGGTAAAGCATTGATAGATATTGGGAACTCAGTCTTTAAAGAAGGCATGAGCTACGTAGCACTATCATGCTTAAGTACACTTGACGGCCTATTTCTAATCAACTTTGATGCAAGTAAAGTAAACACTGATATTCCTTGCATTTTAGAATACAATAGACTACGTTCACTATACAACCCCATCTAAAAACCTATCCTGTTCCACAAAAAGCAAAACGTTGTAAAAGAAAACTACTTCAAACAGAAATGCAACAGGATCTCACTGCAAATCCTCCAAAGACAGTAAAATAAGCTAATACTTCATCAATTACTACAACCAAAGAAGAATCTACTACTCAAAGTAACTCAGGTCCTTCTTCAAAGAAGCAACACACACTCCAAAGAAATGACTTGGACACAGAACTATCTACTCCATTTTCAAATATAACTGGTGTAAATTGCTACGCAATTGTAGCAATAAATATTCTATTCCAATTGCCACCAATTGTTGACCACATTTACTTACACAATACAGACCAATTGTGATTGCAAATGTAAATGTTAGTCCTTCATAGAAATGCAAGCAACAATCCTGAAAACACATACAGTGTTCATGGAATAAGACAAGAATTGGACTACTGTGCTGGAATGGTGAAATTCACTATAAACTCACAAGAAGATGCACACGAATTTCTAATGTACTTACTACACAAGTACTGGAAAACAAAAACATACCTATGAATGAAATCTTGCAGATTTCATACATGTGGAAACATACATGCACTCTCTGAAACAATATGGCACAGGAACAAATCCCTAATGAAGGCTTTGTGTATGTGTCCATACCTAACTGTGAATCCGTTCCATTTCAGCAACTTGTACAAAATGCAAACCATGGCAGATTATGTACTACCTGCAATTCAGATAATCACTCCACCTTACAAATACAAACACGTAGTGAATACGTAATACTAATGCTTCTACGGTACAATGCCGATGCCACCAAAAACAACTGCAAGCTGACTGGATTCACACATGGTCAAGTATCACTTGGTAAGAAAACCTTCACAACAATAGGTATAATCTACCACACAGGAGACACAACCAATGAAGGTCACTACACTGCATATATAAAAAAGAATTGTGGATGGTTTGAATGTAATGATAGTACCCTTACCCTAAAGCAGAGATTACCAGCAAATCTTAGAAACGCTTATTTAATATTCTTAAAACCAAAATTTTATAAATAATCTGTACATAAACAATAATTAAACTTAAATTAGAAAACTATAAACAGTTAAAATATGCCAACAGGTATCTAACTGCCCCAAGTTTCTGCAACAACCAAACAGATAAATCAATACCACTAAATTATAAGAAGAAATAAACAGTTAAAATATGCCAACAGGTATCTAACTGCCCCAAGATTTTGCAACAACTAAACAGATAAATCAATACCACTAAAATATAAGAATACATAAACAGTTAGAATACGCCAACAGGTATCTTACTGCCCCAGAAATCTTCAACAACCCAACAGATAAATGAGCAACTTGAAAATATAAATAAAAAACTATAACCAGTTACAATACGCCAACAGATATCTAACTGCTCCAAGATTCTGCCTCAACCAAACAGATAAATCAAGAAGAAATAAATAGTTAGAACACGCCAACAGGTATCTAACTGCCCCAAAAATCTTCAACAACCCAACAGATAAATGAGCAACTTGAAAATATAAATAAAAAACTATAACCAGTTACAATACGCCAACAGATATCTAACTGCCCCAAGATTCTGCCTCAACCAAACAGATAAATCAAGAAGAAATAAACAGAATACGCCAACAGGTATCTAACAATCTGCAACAAGCCAACAGATAGAACATTATCCAGAAACAACAAATAAACACTGAAAAGAACCAAATGTATTGTACCATAACAAAAAAAGTTTTTTTTCCCACAGACCCAATAATTTAAGAAACAAACACAGAAACTGAGCAAATTGCACAGTACACTGGTTTGTAAACTACTAAATATGACGGTCAAAATAATGCAGAAATGTCTATTACACAATGCAATAACTCATCATAAACTACCTACACTAACATGATCTTTTCTTTTATCACATAAATTGAAAAAGAATATCTGCTCCAGTTACCCAAGTCATGAAAAAATATATCCAATCACAAAAAACCAAGCATATTACAATTCAACTCACAAATTCTGCTCCATAACACAACCATTGAAGCAAAGATCTAACCATGCACAACAATTCAAAATGTTTACTTCCATGGATATGTTATATTGCATTGCTTGTTACCAAACTCTACAATCTTAATTACATGATGTAGCCAAAACTTAACATACAAACTATACAAATCAAACAGTATACAAACTGCAGATTCAGCCATGCACCCAAGTCTCTAGGCCCTGGCCACAACCACCACAGCATAACACACCCATAGAATCAAACATTTTAACTGTGCTATAAGGGAATTTTTTATGTCCGCGGACAGCCGCAGTGACGTGGACATGACAAACACATCAGGGGCACCTGCCACCTAAACAAATACAGCATTTGACCCATACAGCTTCCAGACGACCTGCCCCTGTCAGCACCCGCATTTGATCTTGCTCATCTAAACCCACAAAACCAACGTAACTAGCTTTAGACTGCGCCATTACCTTTTCTATCCTCGTCTTTCCTACATACTGTCCTCCGGCCCGTGCTCTTACACAGTACGCAGCCATAATTATGTACCGAGACATTAAACTATTGTACCTGGACACTGATTGTGCAATATCACTGCAGCCCATGGCTGCTCACACCATTTCCGGTAATTAATCTACCACCACCTCTCTATGTGTAAACCACTGTGTCACAACATATATGCCTGTTTATGTCACATATTGCTTACACTGCGCATGTCTGTATGTACCTGGCAATTTCGAATTCTCCTGTATTTTATGACCTTATGCCTCATACTAGGATATATCATTCAAGGATCTCAGTAGCTGCCTGTCCTAGCCGTGTGCCCACAACTTCTGTCTGCGATTTAGATGACCCATTATTTGCCTAACTGTCGCATTTACAGCATTTTAGCCTGTGTTCATGGTTGCATCTATAGTGATTTTAGCTTATATTGCTTATCTCAAATTTAGGTGGCCTATTACCTGTGTTCATGGTCGCATCTATAGCATTTTTCGCCTGTGTTCATGGTTGCATTTATAGTGATTTTAGCTTATTTTGCTTATCTCGAATTTAGGTGGCCTTTTACCTGTGTTCATGGTCGCATCTATAGCATTTTTAGCCTGTGTTCAGGGCTGCATTTATAGTGATTTTAGCTTATATTGCTTATCTCGAAATTTAGGTGGCCTATTACCTGTGTTCATGGTCGCATCTATAGCATTTTTAGCCTGTGTTCAGGGTTGCATTTACAGTGATTAGTGTCAGTGTGCTCCCTCTACCTCCTCCTCCGCCCGGTGTGACTTATCTTGCACCTAGGTGTCGTGCACTACCACCATGCTCTTTAGGGCGCCCCTTATACTGTACCACGTACTGCCCTTTCAGGCAACCATTGCCTCTCAGATACTCACACTTCCCCCACGGCAGATAATCAATCAGCTATTTGACACCCTGATTCACCTAAGCCCCTTCCACCTGACTCTGTCTAGTGTGATCCCTACAATGGGCCCCGCGACCACCACCATAGGCCTACATTACATCAACAACCACACCAACCTTTATCTCAACGACCCGGCCCTCTGGCTGGAACACTTTGCTAGGAAACCTACCCCAAATCAACCGTGCTCTTTATCTCTCAGAAACAAGAGATTAGGCACTAGATTCCGCATACGACCTACTCACAGTAACATCTCCAAGCGAACACTATATAGACAACCGTGTTCACCCTCTCCAACCACTAATAGCAAATCCTCTACTATAAATGCTAAACCGCCTCTCATCAAGGGCGCCCTAATCAACGCCAGATCTCTTCCAGCACAGTCATTAGACATTGCAGACCTCATCACATCCTCAGACCTTGACTTTATTGCCATATCTGAAACTTGGCTACATGCCGCATCCGGCCCCTCACTTGCCTTACCACCCAATTACGGTATCACGCAATGTGACCGCACCACTGCCCAAGCCAGAAGTGGTGGCGTGGCCATCATCCAGAAAAACACTCTTGATCTAAGAGTGTCGACCAACTCCAAACTTGAGTCAGCTGAACTACTATCAGTTAAACTCTCACTAACTACCAATCAAACAGCCACCCTCCACCTCATCTACAGGCCCCCAGGCCTTGCAGCATCCTTTGTTGGCGAAATATCCACCCTCCTCCTCGACAATACTAAAACCAACTCTCAAATTATCATCCTAGGCGACTTTAATCTGGGACTTGGTGAGCCAAAAGATCCCATTGCACTGGATCTGGAGAACGCTCTAACCAACTTTGGTTTCACCCTGCACATTCAAGAGTCTACTCATACTAAAGGCAGGGCCATTGACTGGTTAGCCGGCTCCAACTGCAATATTAATGTCCTTGCCAATACCCCCTGCTTGTGGTCTGACCCCCACATCATCACCTTTAACATTGAAGCCACCCCCCGTGTCCCGACTCTCCTCCCTCTGCTACTCCCATCCCTTAATGTGGCCACTGACTCCTGTAATGATCCCTCCGCCCTAGCAGACATCTACAACCATAGTATGCTCACGGCTATTGACTCTATCGCCCCCATCAAACTCAGGAAGGCTAAACCACGTGCACACCTTAACTCCTGGTTAACACCACAGTTAAGAGTGCTCCGCAAAGCCAAACGCTGTGCCGAAAAACCGCATCCTGCAAGCTGACTAGAACACTAAGGAACTCTTTAAGATCCTGAGAGATCTTGAAATGCCAGCCACCCACCCTGACACCTGCATTAAAGATAATAAATGGTGTGCCAACATCCAGTCAGCCTTACTGAATAAAATCTCTATGCTACAATCCAAAATTAAAGACAAACAAGATACTCTGAAACTGGATAATCACCCTATCACCCCTGCATGGGCCCTCTCTCCTGACTCGCCGAAACCTAAACCTTTTGCCTTCTCACCGCTCACTATTACTGAGGTGGAAAACATAATTTGGAGGATCAAACCTTCCAACTGCCAAGGTGATCCGTGCCCCGCTCCCATCATTAAGGAATCTGCCCATGATATGGCTCCATTCATTACGTCCTTTATCAACTCCTCCTTTAAAACAGGTATTGTCCCTGACAACCTTAAGGACGCATGGGTGATCCCATTGCTTAAAAAAACTTCTTTAGACCCAAGCATACCCACTAACTTCAGACCCAAAATGACTGTCCCGTTCCTGCTCAAAATCTTAGACCGTGCAGCATACCTGCAGATCCAAGATTACTTGGAATCCAATAATCTTTTAGGTCTTAGACAATCTGGATTCCAGCCCAGACACGGGACTGAGACGGTTCTAATAGATCTCAAAACACAAATAGAAGTCTTGAAGGACAAGGGCAAACTAGCCATGTTACTTCTCCTGGACCTTTCTGCGGCATTCGATTTGGTCAATCACCAAATCTTATGCAGGCATCTCCAATCTGCGGCCCACTTCTCTCCGTCTGCCACAGCCTGGATCAAATCCTTTCTGAGTAATAGATCTATGTGGGTCTTTTCTCAATCCGCAGCTGCAGATCCCTCCCCAATTCACTGTGGTGTCCCTCAGGGTTCTTGCGTGTCACCTACACTCTATAATGCCTTTACTAAACCTCTCTTTGATGTACTTGACTATCTGGGTGTCTCCTACACAAAATACGCCGACGACACCCAGCTACTCATTCCCATTATTGGAGACTACTTAGTTGACACCAAGGCCCTGAATGACGTCTACCTGGTCATCCAAGCCTGGATGGCCCAACACCAGCTATGCCTCAATGACGACAAGACGGATCTCCTCATCCTGGGCACTATGCAACGCCTTAGCAAACTTGAGCCATCCTACCAGCCGTTTATCAGTTTTGAAAGACACTAAAACCTTAGGCTTTTACCTTGACGCCACTCTATCCTTATCTCGACAAACAAATGCAGTCAGATCAGCCTCCGCATACACCTGCAAACTCATCGCAGCCTGCAGGCCATTTCTGACTACTCCGAATAGTGTCACACTAGCCAGAACCCTCATTATGTCTAAAACTGACTATGGTAGCGCCCTCTACTTAGGAACTAGCCTAGAACCTGAATAAACTACAAATCAACCAGAACAACGCTATCAGTGCTGCCTTAAACATCCCTCGAAACCACCACATATCTGAATCCAGAAGCAATCTACAGTGGCTACCTGTCAAACAGAGAATTACACTGAAATCACTGGCCCTCATGCACAAATGCTTTGCCAACAAGGCCCCCCGTACCTCTGCAGTCGGCTATCCCGCCATGCGCCTATCCGACCTCAAAGAACCACCCAGACCTACTGTTTATCGATCCCTAGGTTCAAACTTCAAAAAGCTGGTGGCACAAGCTTCCCTTTCCTTGCCTCCAAGCTATGGAATGCCCTCCCTATCTCCATCAGACCTGAAGATTCTTTTAACGCATTCAAGTCCAAAACAAAATCATGGCTCCCCAATCAGCACTGAAACATGCTCTGCACGCCTCAGCCCTACTAGCATCAGCCCATTTATCTCGCCTGCTGTACATTTTTGTCTCTATGTCTCATGTAAAATATTTCGCTCTGTAAATTATGTATATTGATATACTTGTTGTTTATTATGTATGTACATTTGCCCCATGCTTAAAATTCTGTATGTTTATATGCTCTGTATGTAGCCCTGCACAAGTTGCGCCCTGTTGCCTCCGGGCCTTATGGTACGCGTTACAAATAAAACAAATACAAATACAAATCTCTTACTCCCCCACCCTCCCCAAGCACTCTTACACACTAACACACTCCCCAAAGTTGTATTTTTCCCCTGTTCATGGCCGCGCTGTCCGCGGATGTCTGTGGATCCAAGATGGCGGACGCATCAAAACAATACAACGCACCTGACACTTCATACCAGCCATTCAGTGAACACGTTGTATGTCCGCGGACATGACGCAAGCCGATTAGCCAATCGGTGTCCTGTCTGCGGAGCGAGCAGGGAAATGTGTCCACGGAGCGGACATAGATATCACAAATCTTTTGTCACCCACTTTTTGGTCGTTTTCAAAAAGAACTACTGGACGGATTTCCACCAAATTTACAAAACCACGCTTTCAGGACCAAGCCGCTACTCCTGCCACAAATTTGGTGAAAATCCGTCCAACGGTTTGGGCTGTAGACGTGAACACATTTTTTTCCCCATTCACTCTATGGGAAAAAAGACATTTTGTGAACCCCTATAACTTTGGACCAAACTTTGGACCAAACCTCAGCAAACGTTGCAAAAATTTTTTGAGTGTGCCATATACTTATTTTGCAAAGTTTGGTGCTGATTCGTCCACGGGGAGCGAAGTTATAAGCCGCCCAAAAAGTGCTCTTCCTATGGGATTAGCAATTTAACCGTAACTACACGGCCACTACATATATCCATCCATGTGCAGAATTTATATGTATTCTTCTACTTGTTTGTTGTAGTGGGGGTAAGCAGGCTGTTCCATTGTTCCATGAAGTATGGCTAAACACTGACAAAATTATTTCTTTAACATCTCCACTTCCATTAACCTGAAGGCTGCCACAGTCAAGAGGGAGAGATGTAATATAGAGGAGTAGTACATTATCTCTCTTGCAATGAGCAAAATGCCTTGTGAGTGCATCTTGGTGGAGGCTATGTTGTAGGATGAGGCATTTTGTACAGGCCAGGTCCACTCTGTGTAAATTGGGGTGAGAACTGTTAATATTTCCTGTAAAAGCCCCTTTTGTCTACCTTTCCTCGTGCATTGATATGTTTCCACCTATGTTCTGCATTTATATTTATTTATATATGTTTGGAAAGGGATCAGGGTGCTTCATGATGCATGGCTAACACTGACAAGAAACAATACAACATTACCTTCCCTCCACTACATTCTAGAGCTTCTGTTAAATTAGAGGGAAACCCGCAATCCAGGGGAGAAGCATTACTCGCTGAACTTGTGCAGAACAACTCCGTCATAGGATTTGCCATTTCGGACAAGCCATATATACTGTTTAACGAGGTGAGTGATGAGGAATATTGCCCCTAAAATCAACTTTATCAATTTTTGGCTAAAAGAAAAATATCAGTGTTCTGTGGTGGTTTTGAGAAGTGGACTTGAAAGTGTTAGCTGACCGCCAGGCTCTTGTCGTCATATTAGAGGGATCCCAGTCAATCCTCTGTTCTGTGGTGCAGAATCTCTGCATTATAGTGAAAGCTACGTTATTTCAGTGTCCAGTTTGAGTAGAGTAGTGTTGAATGTTTCTTTTAAGAGTTTATTTTATTTCCATGCTGATTCATACATTCCTGGTTTCTACTTGTGTGCTGAATTACATATTTGTGGACATTATTTTTGTTTTTTATGCTGCTTGCTACATTATTTTAGAACTTAGCTTTCATGTTTCTCTGTCACTGTTAGTGTGGTTAAAGAATGTCATAACTGTGCTATCACTATACAGCAATCAGCTGTTCGCAGAGAGTGGAGTGCCTTTCATTGGCCAGGTGAATCTTGGCTAGAATTGTTTTTTCACAGGGCCATCTTGGAATGGTAGAATGAGACTGAAAATTGTATCACGTACATGTCTGCTTGTGTGTTTGTGTATGGAGTGTATTCACGTGTCTGTGTGTGAGGGTCATGATAACGTTTGTGTTCACTCTGTATGTATTGTAACTATACATTACAGTGAATGAATCGCTGCCTTTATTGGAGGCAAATGCTTTTGATTCCAGAATAGAGTTAATTGCAATGTAATGTAAATATTTTTGGAAAGTGTTGGCTCTGGCCGCTGTGTGTACACTGCTTTTCTGGAACAAACATGCAGCATTCCTTCTCAATAAGAAATCAGCAGAGACATATCCAAAAAAATATCTTCATAAGTATGCAAAGGTGACCTAGCTGATATCTTGAGCATGCATGATATGTGCTGGTCACAGAAATGTAAACAAGAGTAAAGCGGTAGTGCAAGCAGTGAGGCTGACATTCTGACTATGACGTGGAAGCTTTGGAATTTTCTTTTATGACACATCTACAAATAGCAATCATTTGCAAATCCATTAAATCCTGTGGAGATGTGCGGAAAAAAATCCTACGCTAGACCCAGAACCATTGACTTTGCCAAAGCTTGTTTTGGCTGCTAGCCGAACCTCCGGTAATATGCATGAAGAGCAATAAAATCAGAACTGGTCCGCTACCATTTGCTTCAAGGTAAACAAGCTCGTCCAGCTTATCTTGCCCTTGATTTATACTTTTCTACTAAGAATAAATTACCATTCAAGAAAGAAACACAACATTAGAGAACTGCCTTCGTGAAATATACAACTGGATGAACTCGAAGTACCTAAAACTCAACCCAGGCAAAACAGCAATAATGATCATCATAAAAAATGAAGGAGACAACCTTCAAATCCCTTGGCCAAGGGAACTTGGTACAACCCAAGCACCATCATCGACTGTAATAAACCTGGGAGTCCTGATGGACAACAAACTTACTCTAGAGCCACAAGTAAACGCTCTAATCAAGAAATGCTTCTTTCTCCCGTGGGCGGTAAAAAGGATCCTACCATTCCTCTCATTCGTCAACAAAACATTCACCGTCATTGCTCTCGTCATGTCCAGAGTAGACTACGCCAATAGCCTGTATCTGGGTATGCCTGAATGACTTAAAAAAATAACTACAACGCATACAAAATGCGTCAGCCAGACTGCTCTTCAAATTACTGCGAAGGGAATACAGCGCACCAGCGCTGAAAATACTACATTGGCTACCAATAAAACAGCAATTCAAGTTCAAATCAATGTGCATCACACACAGAGCAATCCACAACGAAGGTGCAGAGTTCTTGAGAGACAGATTAAGTCTACATCTACCAACAAGGACGCTCAGATCAAGTAGTGACATCCGCTTGGAACCGAAACCCTACAACAAAAGAAAATTCTGAGGATCTTCTTTCTCTCACCTCACACCAAAATCCAGGAACAATTTACCAAAGAACATACGTAACACAGGAAATCACCTAATATTCAGAAAACTCTTCAATTCCTGGCTGTTCGTCTCATAACTAGAAGAATGCCTATAGGAGCATATACACAGCTGAAATGATGACAAGCAAAGAAACCGATCCAGGATCGTCTATAAACAGAATCTAAGGAAGACAACCTACGGAATACCAATTTACTAACTGAGAGATAGATATGATAGGATGAAACTATGGATTCAACACAGCTAAATCGGGACGGAAGGACAAGGACGATTTTCAATAGAACCCTGGCCTCCAAATTACACACAAGTACCAATAGACCAAGGAAGCATGTGACTACTAATTTACAGCACCAATACCAGAGGGGGGACTAGACACCCCACCCCATTACATTAAGTTCAAATACAACACAGTATTGTGCCAGGAATGCGCCACCCCATCACTCATAACAATTAGAAAGGAAAGTGGAAATTAATCCTACCTAGAGGACATCTGGATACATAGAACAAGATCTGTAAGGACTAGGATATAGAACCCACTAACCCTAAGCTCAAATCTCTGCATACCTAATTCACCCAAAAATCCACACAACCATCTTCTTGCTTAGCAAGTTGCATGCACTTCACCACACTGCAACAACAAACAAACAACACATAAACCGCACCAACAGCACACAAGGTCGTGTATTGGTCCGATACTCACACCAAAGCTCAGCGCACAGTGAAAACCGAACTGAAGCCACACCACTTCTCTCACTTTCCTCCTCCCTCTCCACCTGACTAACCTAACCCGCCTTTTTGTTTACATAGTTGCCTGAGCTCCTGGGGACCAATTCCATTGGTGACGGTGTGTGGTAGGAATACCTATAACATTTAACAATTAACTTTTTAATCAAAAGGCAGGAAAAAGAAATACTTATTTTAAGCATCTAAAGCTCATTAGAAAAGCCAATGGGGTGTGGTGGGCACTTCCATGACTTAGGATGCTTCAGCAAACTCCCTCTGCTCCCACCTCTGGTCAAAGAACACCCAAGTGGCTGAGAGACACTATCAGAGGATTCATAATCTCCTTCTCGATCTCCTGGGGAGAGGGAACACCATTCATCAGAACACCAAACAACCTGCACTGCTAGCCAGTGCTGAAAATTGAAAATATTAATTGTGGGATCCCACCAGACAACAGGGAGGGTGGTTTGGGGGGTGGAGAATGCAGGGGATTTTTGTAAGCTCCCCTCCCCCATAAATAAACATTTCCATTTCAGGAGATTAATTATTAACAACTGAAAAAAACACTAAAACAGGAAGAGTGTTTCCGATGATGTTGCAAGCAAAGTATAAAACGTGCAAACCTTTTAAACCTATAAATTTTGCTTAACTATGTTCTGCAGAGTGCAATCCTAGCTAGTATATTCACAAGTATCCTCACCAGACGTTCAAGTGGTGTAGTAGGTAAGCCTCTCAGGTTTCATTTTAACGGTGTGTGTTCAAATCCTATCTTCCACAAAGCAAATGAAAGACATTAACACCCTTGAAGGGTGTAAATGGTTTTCCCAGATCCACAGACATATTTTGCCAGATCTCGGATTTGGGATCGGTGAAAATCTGTCCCAATGGTCAGTGCTCTACCGCTTGACATCCATTGGCTATTCCTTACTAGCTGAGGGTGAGATTATTTTTTTGCCAATTTGTGGACATCTCTCCACTCCCCATTTACTAAATTGACAACCGATATCATAATTTCCTCTAAAGGCTGTTATTGTAAATTCTCTTAGGGGTTATATGAGGACTCGATCCATCAAGACCTGGGGCTCCTGAGTCTCGTGAGACCACCTGCATGAAGCGTACTGGGGAAATGGAAACGAGGAGACGGTGAGAAGATCAACAAGGCTAGGGGCATGCAACGGCGCAGCTCCTGAAGTGAGGCTCGAGGTCTCCAGAAGCAGACATTGCACATGATCTGCCAAGTATGCTAAAGGAGCACAATCCCATGGACACCACCCAGGGCTGAGTTGTAAAATATTTTTGCCAGATCTCAGATCTGGGATCGGTGAAAATCTGTCCCAATTGTCAGTGCTGTACCGCTTGTAATCCATTGGCTATTCCTTACTAGCTGAGGGGGAGATAATTTTTTTTCCATTTTGTGGACATCTCTCCACTCCCCATTTACTAAATTGACAACCGATACCATAATTTCCTCTAAAGGCTTTTATTCTAAATTCTCTTAGGGGTTATATGAGGACTCAATCCACCAAGACCTGGGAATCCTGAGTCTTGTGAGATCACCTGCGTGAAGCGTACTGGGGAAACGGAAACTAGGAGACAGTGAGCGGATCGACAAGGCTAGCGGCATGCCACGGTGCACCTCCTGAAGTGGGGCTCGAGGTCTCCAGAAGCAGGCATTGCACATGATCTGCCAAGTATGCTAACGGAGCATAATCCCACGGACACCACCCGGGGCCGAGTGGTGGTTCATGTATACATGTTGAGAGACTTCATCAAAGACTATGAAACCAGCACAGTGAAGTCAACTGCCCTGGTTTCCTAAAGACATTGTCTGGGAGTACAGCTACCCTATTTACACTGTTACCATCTACTAATCAAACACCTTGCATTAATCCTCATGTCCTGTGATCCTTAGGCCACCACAGGTTATTCATATTATTCGCTTTTTTGAGACTTTGGATTTTGGGGGTTTTCGAACTTCATCAATTTACCTGCCTTACTTCTAAAGTATGGTACATTTGAACAAGCACAAACAGAGAATACACATTTCCATATCACATTTGCGCTGTGCAATCCAAATAGCACCAGCGAAAATGCATGTTGACTGTATTTTAAGGATGATCTGATAGTCTCAACTGGTTTAGTGCATGTGAAACTTACTGTAATTCTGCCACTCTTTGTATGTTGTGTCTTACCATTTCAATTACCTTGATCATGCTACCAGGTATTTTGCAAGGCCTTTTTCAGGAAGAATTGGTTCATCTTTGTCTGTGGGTAAATAGTGTTCAGGTTTGGTGTACTGTGGCAGATCAAGAACGATACTTCTATAGTTGTTCATCCCTATTTTCATATCCTTCAGTCTCACAGCAACAGCATATGACTTTGGGTGTAATTAAAGCCGGAAGTGCATGCATATTCTCTACATCAGGAGTCTGCAACCGTTGGCACTTCACATGTTTTGCACTACAACTACCACCAGCCCTGCCCAGCATAGTGAATGGTGATGAATCATGGGAGTCATAGTCCAAATTATCTAAAAAGCCAAAGGTTTCAGACCCCTGCTTCTATATGCTACAATTAAAAGAGATTGGTCTGCTATCTGATAAATGTGGACATCTTCTATTTACCTGTGCCTCTATATTTTACTTTTGGAGGGATTGGGACCTGTTCATTTGAAAGAATATTCATATTTTTGGTGGAAAAGGCCAACACATTAGCTGTATAATAACCCATACTGGAAATATGTACTTATGTCATGACACCTCAGATCCAGCTCTGCACTGCTAGTGGTGATTCCCCTTCAATCTTACTAGAATAGGCGGTTCCTCCTTCTTTGTCCTTGCTCCCTCTCTCCGGAAATCCCTTTCTCTCAACATCTGTCTTTTAGAGGATCACCCCTCTGCTTCAGGAAGGCCCACAAAACATGACTTCTTGTTCCCTGCAACCTAACAAACCCTTCACTGATCACATCTACATGATGACACAAGGCCGCAGCACTAAGTCCACCCCCATAGTCACACGCTGTTTTGAATCACGTGACCAGAAGAAACTTACTACCGTGACCTGCCAAGAGCAGCCTTGCCCGGACAACCAGCTGGGGGCCGAGGTATTGGCACCCCCCAGGAGAAAACTCCAATCCCATGAATGTCCCTGGTCACCCATGGGCACCTAACTGAACAACCTGCAGCAACGAGAAACAAACAAGGTGTCTCAGAATCAAGCTGAAACACAAATAGGTGCACTACCTATGCAATGAAAATTGCAAAAATATTCCTTCTTTCAATTGAAATTAATAAATGTCAGATACGTAAACCATAAGTGTCTAACTTTATAATTCACAGATCAAAGCAATTCATAACAGTCAATGTAGACACTGTCATAAAGTAAAGATTCACAAAGTAAATGATTATTTCATAGAAATGCACATAATCAAAACTGTTCACAATCACAATAGTTCATGACACTAAACAAATCAGTGTGCTTCAAAAGTGTAATAACCAATCAACTTCAATTATTAGTTTGACTTCAAACATATGTCATGATATCTGGACCAGGAGTCTGTTATAGATGCTTATTTTAACGTGCTCAACTAGTCTGCTACTACGCATTTCGGGCTAATTGCCCTTCTTCAGGTATTGATATCGATGTACGTCTTCCTATGAATTAATAAAAATAAATATGAATGTCAGGATTTTATTCTAATATTGAGAATAAATGTAAAGTAGTAAATAAACAAGAATCTTTCTATGGTTCCATACACTAACCTGTATCTTCTACACTCTTCAATCAGATATACACGTTGTTGTCTGCTGGGTGCATGATTTGCCCTCCTAAAATCATATCAAAGTAATAGGATTAAGCTTCAGAGCTAAAAAACCTCAAAGTTTCATACTTGACATCAGTAACTGTACCAAATAGAGAGTCTGAGGCGGGACATTTCGCTATAAGGTGCGATGTCCCGCACAGTAAACATATCTCTTAAGGTACAGAAGTTACATGTGGTTATAAGTATTTACTGGGAGCTCACCTCTGGATGTCTGCTCTGCTTGGGTTGAGCCCTCAACGGGATATCCTCTGTTTACAGAGTGTTCTGCAGTTTGGAGAACCGCAGCTGCGTGGGAAGTATGTATACATTAGTCACCGCTCTAGGTCATGTGATCATGACATAATCATTTTACGGTGATAATCTGGAATACCTGTGGGTAACTTTGTTAAGTTCCTCCTGTTTAACAGAATTGTTCGTATACTGAAGAAGGCGGGGGTGTTTCCCAGTCCGGGCCTCCTATTCTTACATCAGCAACAATCCCAATTCCTGTTTATGAAATAAGGATACACCTTGCCAATCCATTTCAGATCAATGTGCACTAGTTAACGTCCCCAGAGGAGCGGTTCTGGAGAAGTCTTTAACTGTTACTGATTCTCTTTGCTGTTTAATCCCAGAACTGCCCCCGTTCCGTCTCGTGAATCCGGTGTATTGCAGCGCATCCACGGCAATCGTAACCTTTCGCCTGGCATTTTTACATTCCAGGTATACACCTGTGTGTAAACCGCAATTAAACACCGGTAAGCTATACTCTTCCCCTTTCTCGTTACCCAGAAGTAAAGCAACGTGCTCGCTCTGGGTAATCCAGTGATCACTAGACCTTTTACTGGGCTTCTCACATAACGCCATCTTTGTAGGAAAGATGGCGGCTGCCCGGTCCACAGGGGTTCGAACTACCTCACTGTATTCCTAGCGGCCATCATGGAGTAAACGGTGGCGATATCATTTTACGTGGAATTCATATTGCGTCAACTCTACTTAATGTTTGGAAACCACTCTCTCTTATATATTAATATATTAGTCCTTATCTAAAATACTCCCGCTGTTGAAGGATTAAAATCGCATCCCATGCATCAGTGGTCCATACCTCTTACGACATCACTCATTCTGACCTATAGTCTTTGTCTTAAACCCTGTAAAACATAGTCAGGTTCACATATTGTATACATATAAAAAAATGAAAGATCTACACATGTACCTCCAATCCCAGTTACTCTGTGCCCACGTAGCTATTATTCAAACCACGTGCTACTTCTTTATCCCTATGTTGCCATAGTAATACATTGCAGCCACTTGTCAAGATGCATTGTATGGTAATAAAAACTCCCTAAGGTTTCACAAATTCTACAATCCTATGGGTTCCCACATTTCACAATATGTCAGAAGAGAGCCAAATCATTGCAATAAGAAGATTTAAGAGTAGCCTATGGCTACACTTAGACTATGATGCTCACCTATACATCCCACACAGCATTTTTATGATGGTAGCATACATACTGAGCTTATACAAGTGTAGCCTGCACATCACGCTTGGAGGGGTTGTGAAGGTTGGCTTTTGTAGACAACTTAGAACTATTGTTATCTATGCTTAATTGTTTTCTTCTGCAGGTGGCAAATTATACATATGTTAATATCAGCACATAAGTAAAAAAATGTGTATGGAATGTTAAAGTCCACTGAAATATTTTAAGTATCTAAATTAGAAATAAAGACTGCTATTTGAAATGCAAACGTCTTGTGCCTCACAAGTATTTACTCGTTTTTTTGTTTGGATGGTTGACGGAGGGCCCCGCAATCCATTCACCTGTACATCCTTGCCCCTCGGCTCTGCACGTCTTGCTTCCCTCCAACCCACAGCATCCAAGCATTTGTAAAAGAAAAGTTTGTCAGGTCTCTGTAGTTTAGTGCTGCATGTTATAAGACACTGGGTGAGATGGCAGTAGCTCCCTCACTGAAACCTATTGTTAACCGCTGGGCGAACCTCAAAGTTGTCCAGATGAATTATCAGAAATGTTTGAATGTTAGCAGGGCCTCAAAACACCCACATTTCAGGTGATTTGAGCAAGTCTCAAACTAATTTGCCAAGGCCTTCATTAAGCATGCCTAAATTAGTGCTACCAAGGTACTCCCCATTTGGCACGTTTTGTATTATTCAGAGCACATTTAAGTGCTAGGGAAGGCTGCATGTGCTCTAGAAATTTTAAACAGTCATTGGCAAAGCCAGCAGTTTGGTTATGGGATAGGCATATTTCAAGCAATGGCCTAATGGTACTACCTGGATATAAGATGACAACATCTAGCACATGGTGGTGCACCTTACACCTGGGCATATAATGCCTGCGCCAGTCAAAGCTATCTAATGCCTATTTGTGAGACAAAACGATTGGTTTTGCCAATACTTATTTTTAGCAGGACTTTGGTGCAAGGAGCATATGCAAGCCATACATATTTGCTTATGACTGCAGACACAATTGTTTAAGCCATCTTTATTACACCAGAAGCTGGTTTATAGCTACAATCAAGAAAGTGCCTTCCATAAGTTTCATAGAATTAACAGTGGCATCTACTTAAAAGCACAACACTATCTCAAAGAGATCCTCTGGGTGGGGAGAGGCATGAATTGGATGGGAAGAGTACTAGCATGGCCAGAAGGAGGAAATGGGTGGTAAAAATCCAAAAAAACAGATGCGGGCTATGTGTTGCTCGTCACATCCCACTCATCTTCACCCGTGTAAATAGTTTGAGCATATGCGGCTATCCAAACCTAAATAGAATGGAATCTAATTTACAAGGAACTAGCTCATCCTGTCATCATTGTCCCTCTGTTTTTACCAATAGGAGGAGATAATATTGCTGTAGCCTGTGCTGTGCATTCAGTTCAGATACCCATAGATATTGAGGAGTTGCATAATGGGCACGACTTGCAGCTTGGGAAATGGCTGTCTATTGCTGGAATTCTTACTGCAAAAGTCCCCTTACCTCACTTCTCCCCCTTTAATAGGGTATGTCAAGGAAAACAAGGGTCATTTTATCTCCTAAACGAAATGTATGTAATGGCCGCCACTAAGCATGATTTCCATCCCTCCCAGGGGAACTTGCAATATAAGCAGATAGGGCCTCATTACACGGAAGGCGGTAATGGTTAACGGCCACCGTTAATGGTAACGGTGACCGTTAACCATTACCGCCTTACTACGAGGTCCCTTAGCGGGTTGGTGCTTTAACGCCTGCTTTTTGCAGGCGTTAAAAACCAACCAGCTAAGGGACCTCGGAGCTAATTACGGCACCGCAAAATTGCGGTGCCGTAATTAGCGCCTTCCCCATTCCCATAGAGCCCTATGGGGCAGAAATGGGGAAGGGCAATGGCGGAAGGGGGATTTACCGCCCCACCAACCTTGGAATGGGGCGGTAAATCCTCTTTCCGCCAAGGCGGTGCCGGTAATTTACCGGCATGGTCCAGGGTGCTAATAGCACCCTGGATCACCGCCTTCCGTGTAATGAGGCCCATAGTGTTCCTGAACAAAAGCGATAATACAGTGCATATTAAACTTACTCACTGTGTCCCAGGCTGTGTGTTCATGGTGGACACCTCAGGAAAGTGACCTGTGATTGAATTAGAGCTGAAAAGCCACGATGAGCAAGTGTTGGAGAAGTGGGAGAGGTGGGATTTTGCTGCATGAGAGGGATGGAACTAGGGCGCATGGAGCGCTGAGAGCAGGTAACATGGAACGGATCAGAGGCTTTCCTATTTACAGGTGCAGTGTCACCATTTCACTTGGTATCCTCTAGTGCCTCAGCTCCAAGCATTGTACATTCTCAGTCCTCTACAGCCCACATGTACAGGCAACCGCTTGTTCAGAAAAACCTCTAGACAGCAGCTGGAATCTTTTCATGTCTTTTGATTCTGCCACCTTCTTGAATAACTTGACCTCAATGTCCTCGGTCTCACTGAGACATGGTTTACGGCCAGCTCTGTCACCAGCTTTGACACGTTCCTACCTGATGGCTACAAGATCCTCTCCGCGCCCAGGCCCAACCGATCTGGTGGGGGCGTAGCCCTTATCTTCCCTGAGTGGATTCCTGCCTCTATCATTCCTACGCAGGCCTACTCTTTTTTTGAATGCCTCGTCTGCAGGCTCTCTCTCTCGCCTAGCCGTTCCCTTACTGTGGCTACTATCTATCGGCCATCTGGTCAGGTTTCTTCCTTTCTCTCTGAGTGGGCGGACCTCTCCTCCTCACTCCTGGCCTCAACCACTCAACTCCTCCTTCTCGGAGACTTCAAATTCCAGCTGGATGCCTCCTGTGCCCCCTCTGAACTCTTTTGCGACCTCTGCGACTCTCTCTCACTCACTATTCTCCCCTCTGGCCCGACGCACTCTGCAGGGCACACTCTCAATGTTCTGATCTCTTCAGACCTTCCCCTATATATCCCACTCTCCGCTCCTCTCTCCTGGAGTGACCACTTTCTCCTATCCTCCCACCTCACCCTCCCTACCCCGCAGGCCAAGCCACCTCCGTCACTGCCACCCACCTTCTCAGTCACCCGACCCATGAAGCGTGTGTCAGTTGAGGCTTTCGCTGCCACCTTCTCACCTCCTCCTCCCCCCCTGGCTGACTCTCACCCTGACACAGCCCTCTCCACTCTCCACTCTACCATATCTGATACTCTTTACATCCTTGCCCCTGTCATGAGAATCCGCCTGAAGCCCAAAGCCAAGTGCAACTCCTGGTATGACTCACACTTCGTCAGCCTAAAACGCAAGTGCAGGGTTGCCGAGAGGAAATTGCGACCTTCAAGTTCATCCTCTGACAAACTGGCCTGCCGCCTGCTGCAAAGGCAATACCGGCTCTCTGTCCTCACCAAGAAGAGAGCTCATATACAAGCCCGCGTCTCTGTGGCATCTAACAACTTGGCTGAACTCTTTAAAATCTGCAAGGAACTGGCCAATCCTGCCGCAGTCTCTACCTCTCCTGTCCCTTCCCAGGCCCTCTGCATGGCATTGGCCTCTCACTTCAATTCTAAAACTCAGGACATCCTGTCCTCACTCTCCTCCTCTCACCCCCCTCTCGCTATTCCCTGCTCTTCGTCTGGCCCTTCTGCTGATACCCCTCCTCCCTCCTTCTCTACCTTTCCCCTTTTCTCTCCAGACAAGGTTTCTAGACAAGTCCGATCTATGAAAGTCTCATCGAAACAGGTTCACCCCTGTTCCTCAAAAACGATCAAGGATCACATCGACTCCCCGGCTCCTGCCCTGTCGGATTTCTGCAATCACTCCTTTGCCACTGGAGTCTTCCCTTCCCCCCTGAAGCACTCCCTTGTGCACCCTCTTCTTAACAAACCCTCTGCCGACCCCTCCTGCCCGGCTATCTATTGCCCAATCTCCATAACTCTCTTCCTGGGCAAGCTCCTGGAGAAACTGGCAATCTTCCAACTCAATCTCCACACTGAATCTGTTGGTTGTCTTCATGATCATCAGTCTGGCTTCAGAGCTACCAGAAACACGGAAACTGCTTTCCTGAACATCTGTGAAGACCTGCTCTCCAACCTCGACTCTAACACCCCTTGCGTTCTTATCCTGCTTGATCTCTCTTCTGCCTTTGACACTGTCAACCATGCCATCCTGCTCAACCATCTCCGTGACAACCTGGGTATCACTGGTCAGGCTCTGGTGTGGCTGACTTCTTTCCTCTCCAACCTACCCTCCCAGGTCCAACTTGGGTCCTTCCTCTCCGACATCTTTTTCTCTACCTGTGGTGTCCCCAGGGATCTAACCTCTCTCCCTAGCTGTTCAACCAATACCTGGCACTCCTTGCCCACTGCATCACCGCTCTCTGTCCCAACTTTCAGTGCTATGCGGATGATACCCAGCTTATTCTCAGGCTACGCTCGGCCTCCTCCTCCTCCTCTCCTTCCCTCATCTCTGACTGTCTGTCTGCCATCCAGGATTGGTGTGCCACCAATGACCTCTGCCTTAATGCCAGTAAGACTGAGATTCTACTCATCGGCACACCCACTCCCTCCTTCCCTGCAGCTCTCTGGCCGGCCTCTCTTGGCCCTCCTCCCTCTCCCACCTGTAAGGCAAAAAACCTCAGGGTCATCTTCGACTCTGCACTCTCCTTCTCCCCTCACATCTCTGACGTCTCTAAGAGGTCACACTACCAGCTGCACCTCCTTAGAGGTATTCTTCCTTTCCTATCCTTCCCCCAGAAGCTCACTGTCTCCAGAGCCCTGGTCCTCTCCAAGCTGGACTACTGTAACAGCCTCTATCTAAATCTTCCTGCCTCCACTCTCCGCCCTCTGCAACTTTTCCAGAACAGGACTGCAAGACTTGTCCTTGGCCTCAAGCTCAGGGATCGTATCTCTCCAGGACTGAAATCTCTGCACTGGCTCCCAGTGGCTGCGAGGATTAAATTCAAAACCCTCTGTATTGTACACAAGCCCTTCTGGGGTCTGGGGCTGCAATACCTTCAACTCTCTCTTCCTAAATATCTTCCTTCTAGAGCTCTTCGCTCATCTGCCTCCAACTCCCTCAGGGTCAGTCGCTTCTCCAAGCAACAAGTTGGTGGCAGATCACTCTCTTCGGCAGGGGCCTCTCTCTGAACAGCCTTCCTGCCTCCCTGAAACTCGAGGAGAACCACCTCTGGTTCCGGAAACACCTCAAAACCTTCCTCTTTGCTTCTCCATTCTCTCCTCCCCTCCCTTGCTCAATTCCTGACTGATATTGCACTGGTTACATGGCCACCCTTTCTGATCTCTGGCTCAGGCCCTGTCAACTGCCCACCTGCAACTTCTCCCTGGCAACCTATGCACTTGGGGACTGTTTTCTGTATCCCTTCAGTCCCCTTTCTAGCACTTTGTCTGCACTTCCTTGGACTTGCCTGTTTTATGTGTTTTATGTATCTTATTTATTCCACTTCCCATGTACTGCACTTTCCCCTCTCCCTTCCCCCCTCGCACTTTTCCTTTCCCCCCTTCCCACGCACCTGCCCGATCTGAATGACACCTGGCCTAGTAGGATCGTTGTCTGTCCTCCCTTTGTCCCCCCTCTCTTGCCTCATCGTGCCTTGAAACACTTGTTTATAGGCGCGTTATAAATGCCATATTATATCATATCATATCATATCATTCCACATAACTGGCGGCCATGTTAAATGAGGAAATGTTTTGGCCATGTTGGTTGTAGTAAGATGTTTAAGTTCATATTTTTGGAAATTAATCTCCACCCTCTGCAATACATCTGCTTATGATAGAGATCATCAGAAGCAGCCACTTCAATGAAACAAGGGACAATGATGATAATATAGTTTTATAGAGTTAGGGAAGTGTTTTTGCAGCACAATGACCTGCCACCAACTAATGGATTGAGGCGAAGCCGAGGGCCGTAAATTGAGGAGGAGCCATTGTCCTAAGCAATGATGAGGCCTCCTGAGGTCTACAAGGCTATTATCACATGGTGGTAATAGTAATACTTGTGTTGTTTTGGTGTTTTGGTGGAGAAGTAAAAACATTTTATTTTAAGAGTAAAATAAATAGACAAACTGAGTCATATATTAAATGTGGTTTTATTTTGTAGTATTAAAATAACTTGGTTGTCTTCATAAAGTAAGCCCTTTAATGGCAACTTGTTTGAAATGGAACAGGATTAACATGAGCAGGCACTAGGTGCAATGTAAAAGTAAACGGTTTCTCAAGAAAGTGAACACATTTGCTAATGTTTTAGCTTTTTCTTTCGTGTTTTACATAGCATCATGCAGTAAAGAAAAAAGGTGTCTTGTTGAAAACGTCCTGCCTGGAAATTGTATTGCTGGTTCCCTGTCTGCTTCAGAAGACAGAATGTTCAGAATCAAGTCAATACCAGTAGTCATTGACTGCACTCTAAACATTCTGATTGGCTGAGAGGAGTCAAATAATAAAACAATCTGAACCAGCCATTAGGTACTTAAAATTAACATTTCAAGAACATAAGTTTACCATTCTCCTCCATCCTCGATGAACAGGTTCAGAACATCTTTCCAGCACTAGTGTGTATAATGCAAACGAGCAGTTATTAGTCAACTTTCTGACAACCTGCTATATCCTTTGTTAACTGCAAAGCATATCACTGCTTCACAATCATGGTGCATACAGTTAATGCTATCCTTCTTTGATTGTACATTCAGTAGATATTTGGACAGAAAGTACTACTAATATAAATGCCATTTTAATAACGTAATTCATGGAAAGGCACATAAATGCCACGCACATTGTCCAAATAGCAGAACACAATATATATGGTACCAGTGTACAAAGAACCAGAACCACTTATTCTTGTTATTTTGATTGCACCACTTATATTGTAAATTTTAGTGTAATCTGGGCTGCATTTCAGAATTTTAGAATACGTTTTACAAACCTTTTTGAAAAATATATAGATTCAAATTTTTAGTATTTGACTTTGTCTTGTGTTTTCTAATGTACAGTATGCTGTGTTTTGAGTGTTTTGAACATCCGTTTTACTCGATTCCTTAACTTTGTTTGTCGGCACTGTAGAATTACAACCCCTTTTGGGTTCGTAGTCCGGGTGAATATTTAGTTTCCGGTGAGGCGCGTCAGTGCCGGCACGTCTGTGCCAAGCAAGTCTGTGCCAGTTCACGCTTCTGTGCTTGCCAGACACTCCCTGTTGACTCCTGCGACTGCAGTTTGTGCCCCCGACCTGGTGCAATTTTTACATTACTCTCGCTTCTTCCTTATCGCCGCTGTAAGGTATGTCATCCACTCTGAATGTCCAGAGTCAAATTAGGCAAACTATTATTAAAAAAAAATACTTGGATATGTACATTGATCATTTGTTGAGAATACTAAACAAAATCTACCTAATTCTGGTACTAGCAGGGAAAGTCTGAGTAGCAGTTCTGGGGCAGGTATTGCTTTACAAAAACAACCCTCACCAAACATGAAAGGAGAAACTCACACTCAGATTCCTTCTCCAGCTATAATATTAGTGCTAAAAGAAAACACAATGGAGCCTCTTCCCTGTTATAAAGCACCCATGGAAACATGAATTGCTTCCCCCATTAATATAAATGTGGAAGACACAATTGTTGATCCCTTCCTGAGATGCACTTTGAAAGGTCCTTCATTACAAATTACACTTTTAAATACCTGTTCCATGGGAAAGTCCGCTATTGATGTCCATGACTATATATTACATAAAAAGCTTGATATCATGGCAATCACCGCGACATGGCTCAAAGACTCGAGCAAACCAGTTATTGATCTAGCCACTCCAAAAGGCTAGACTTATTTTGGGGAAAATAGAGATGTCATAATGGGGGGCCAGGAGTTGCACTTATCACCACAGAGGATCTCAATCCCTTTAGATATCCTGCAAATTGTGAGTGCTGTATCTTAAAGCCATTTCCTCACCAGTACATTGTACTAACATTATTCTAATGTATCCCTCTCCCAACGAGATGCCCAATTTTAATGAGGATCTCATAAGCACCTTAGCATGGCTTAATAAACCTAACACATCACCCTATTGATGGGGGATTTTAACAGATGAGAGACAATGAGATTGATAAAGAAGTTTGTTTGGAACACACCGTAAAAAATAATGATATTACAGTCCAAAATAAGGCAAAGACACATGTTAAAGGCAATGTCTTGGATTGGGTAGCCTCGCAGAGGTTACAGATCGGTCCCATCACTGATTACTGTATTAGGTCTGACCTTTTCTTTGTTTATTTCCATGTTACCTTACAAGATCTGGATAAATGTTTGCAGGACATTATGCTCAAAACTTCTGACCTGGACCCTCCTCAGTTTTTAGAAGCAATTTACATTGAGGATCTAGAGACCATGTTGAACGCTATTGCCCCAATCAAGACCAAGTTAGTCAGGGATAAGTCCAACCACCATAGGTGGTTTTCACATGAACTAACCAAGCTTAAAAAGAAAAAGCAAAGGCAGAACGTTGTTGGATTAAAATAATAATAATAATTCTATCTGGAAAGCCTTTGTGAAGCAATACAAGAAGGAAATATATGAAGCTAAGAAAAACTACTTCAATGGTGAAATTGAAAATCGAGGAATGATACAAAACAACTTTTTGAAATCCTGAGAAGCCTACAAAAAGCTCATTTAAATCTAATACATTTTCCCCAACTACAGAGGAATGTATTAATATGCGGCAAGCATTTGCCAGCAAAATAGCTAAATCTCATGATAAACTTATAAAAGAACTTGCTTCTAATATACCAGCAAGTAAAACTCTAATAACTGCAATGGTTGGCAGTCACAGGTTTAGTTTTTCACCTCTCCTTATTTTGTATCTGGAAACGATTGTACTGAAAATGCATTCTACATCATGCAATGGGGACGTCATTACGCCAAAAGTAATTTCAGAGTATTTTATATTTTTTGCACCCTTTTTAACATGTTTTACAAATGCTGCTTTTTATCACAAGTCAATTACAGATTGTGTGAAAAATGTAGTTGTTAGTCCTCTTTTGAACAAAGCAGGTTTAAATTCAGAAAACACATATCATTTTCGGTCAAATACTAACGTACCATTTCTTTTTAAAAATTATTGATAAAATAGCAACAGTATAGTTACAGGATTATTTGGATCAAGCGAACATACTCAATCCCGGACATTCTGGTTTTAGATCTAATCATGGTACCAAAAGCGTGCTGTTGGATCTCTAGACCCAGATGTTGGATATTGTAGAGGAGAGTAGAGCATGGCTGATTATGCTGCTGGATCTATCAGTATCCTTTGACCTCCTGGATCACACTAAATGTTTGCTTGCACTATCCTCATTGAGACAATGTTCACCAGAAACCATTAAATGGATTGGGGGGTTTTCTTTCCAACAGAAAATCTAGAAATTGCTGGGAACTAGCTTCTTCGAACTATGACATCTCCACTTGTGGGGTACCTCAAGGTGCCTGCTTTTCGCCAGCACTTTTTATCATTTATGTGTGAATGTCTTTACATAAAGGTCGCAAAATGTACAACCTACACTGTCTACATGCAGCTGATGTTTGAACTGAGTGGTGACTAGGTGAAAGGCTCTAAAAAAATCAAAAATACTTACAGACAAGTTATGGACTGTATGACTGGACTGGATGACAATTAACAAACTCTGCCACAATGGCACAAAAACAGAGATACACATTTTCAGATCACCCCAGACTTTAAGGAAACTGGGTGTGTTTTAGTGACTTTAGTTGATGGGCATTGTGTTGATGTCTGAAATAATGCCAAGACTTTGGGTGTGATATTATTTAGCTCACTTGGGGGGGGACATCTAGGTAGATAGTGTTCTCATGAAATTGCAATATCATCTTAAACTGTAAAGACTTGTGAAGCCATTTGTGACCAGTGAAAATTGTGAAAAATTAGTTTGGCCATTATAATGACTAGATCGGATTATTGCAGCGCACTCCTGGGCACCTCTAATAAAAACAATATTCAAAACCTTCAGGTATTCCAAAATGATGCCAAACATATCATTGAGAGTATTTCGAGAAGGGAGCACATTACTCCAGCCAGGAGGGAATTGCACTGGCAAATCCTCTTTAAGAAACACTTGTGTATTGGCACGTTATAAATGTGATATCATATCATATCATAACTCACAGATGCCTTCATGACTCTGCCCCTATATATCTTAGGTGTAGCTTCAATCTCCAAAGCCCGAGAAGAACACCTGGATCTATCGACACATTTTGACTTTTCTGCCCTAAAGTGAAGACAGCAAGAGGGAATGGACGGTCCTTTCCTGTGCAAACCACTCAGATCTGGAATGGACATCCAGTGGACTTGAGCAAGGAGAAATGCCTCTTCACCTTTCAAAAGCGAATGAAGACTTTTTTTATTTAACTAAACCCCCCTCGGGGAAAGTTCTACCTGCCATTTTGTTTGTTTGTTTTTGTCCTGATGCCTTCGGGCTGTGGCACGTGATCAATATATAAATAAATAAATACATAAATAAATAAAGAGGGTGTGTGCCCCATTACATAATAACAAGAGAAACACCTCCAGATGTCGCTGTCCTCATAGGCCACAACCCAGCAGTCACCATGCTCCTCCCTTAAACCATTCCAAAATATTTCAACTGACAAATACCAAATTCAGAATTCTATAAGCATGTCTTTCTCTTTAGTACTTTCAGCTGAAAGTTAGATCGGTACACAATTGCTACTCATAAATAAGCCACCATCCTGAAATCTGTGGTGTGCATTTAAGGCCCTAAGCAAAAATCTCCTTCACCTAAAACCGCATTTAAACAGTGCCACCAAAATGGCTGTGCATCTCTCTGGCACATGTGTGGCAAGCAGTCGAACTCTGCATTGAAAAAACAGCCCTGCGTTTGCTTCATTTTTATCTGCATAACTAGAAGTTATGCCTGGCTTCCACAAAGGCGCTGCGTCTGTCTTTCTTACATATGGAGAACAAAAAGTAGGCATGACATCCAAAACAGCTTTGTTTTAGTGATAAACCACATGAGGTGGAAGATTTTCAACATTACAGTCAGACATAGCTTTTGTTTCCCTTTGATGTGAACCATCACGCTCAAATTACTGCAAATGAAAGAAATGAAAGAAATAGCATGGCTTTTTCACTTTTCGGTGTCCAAATCAAAGAAGACCTGTGCATTATCCGTTTGTGTCCATGAGCCAACAGTAAAAGCAAAACCCCCCCAAAGGAGGACTGCTGTAAGCTTCCTTATCTCTCAAGTGTAGCAACACACATTTCGTCTACAGCTGGTCCACTGCGGTGGTAGGCTGCTGTGCGAGTAACAAGTAAAATCTGATTGTGCCATTTTGCTCATAAATCAAGTTTTCATTTTCTTTTCTGACCTCCTATCTTGGGGTGGTGGGCTGAATTCTAAATCTGATTTTTCCTTCTTTATCCTGACACCTTGCCACTGCCTTCCATCACAAAAAGTATTAAGTTAGCAGAGCTTTGGGGTTGAGTTTTGCTAGGGGAGTGCTTAATCTTAGTACCATCACATGCTTTAAAATCATTTTTCCTGTTTTGCTATTAAAGGTTCATGTGAATTGTGGGGATTTTGAACTAACTGTGTTGTAGGAATCTTTTCATTTGTATTTCAACAACATTGGTGGCTGCTGTCCAATTGTTTGATTTTGCTTTTATTTTCATTAAACCATAACATGTACAAATATCATATTGATACACACCTGCCTGGTTCCTTGCCCACTGTGACATGGGGTTTTTGTGAAGGTTGGGTGCGAGACGGGTTGGGAGCCTACTCAAATAAAAGAATCCATGGTTGATTGTAGATAAAAAGTGTTTTTGTAGTGCACCATATTCACTATCAGGGGAAGGAGTCCATGGCTGGAGTGTGCCGTGTTATAAAACCGTTACAAGTGGAGGCTCGTGCCGTGATTGAGATTATTGTTTTCACCCATGACAGTCCAACACAGCAGACTAACCCATTGAAGTTTGTGATACTTTTAGTGGCTAGAAAACTGTATTACATTGTTAAGGCGCCATCCAGCAACTTGTACCATAGGTATCAGGCCTGTGTTCCAAAATGAATTAGTGGAACAATGAATTAGACAAGAGCAGGGCACAGATTTTTCCTTGCTTAGATAACTAACCAAAGGAAGAACACTCTTCATAATGAGCATCATGGAAATTAACATAGCAAGGCAGCACCTTCTGTCCAAACTATTGATTAGAGGGGAATGGGCAGAGCAGTGACAGGAGGCCTGGCTACCTAGTATGATGCAACAGGTCATCTACATAAGCATGGATGTGTGGCAGGGCAGTGGCCTGTTACATCAAGCCCTTACTGAGTTCTACATGACATCAAAGAGGAACAGATTAGGATGGTTCAACTCACTGCATACATGTACTTCCACATGGTAGTCATGGAATAAAAGCACCAAGAAAGTGTAACCTCTTGGCAAAATTAGTCTGACCTTTTAAACCAAAACCCAGAGTGAATTAAGGCAGGTAGAAGAAAAAATGTGAGAGAGACAAAATTCTGAGTTACAGTTGGGAAATCTTATCAAACAGTTGAAGGAGGAGTTGGCAGTACAGCAACATACAACTGCATTTTGAAACTTTAAATGAAAAGGCCTGCACACGTGTTAATCTGCTCTTTGAAAAATAAGGACAAATGTTGAATGACAGCTTTTGCTTGCTCAAAAATGTCTGAATATGCGTGGGTGGGGTTTTGTCTACACAATGTACATTATATGTGTCCCCACAAGGTTTGCTTAGATTGAAGACAGCTCAGAAATGAGTAAAACTGTTTTTTGGCTCAGGTACAGAATTCATTTGCAAACCTTGCCTCACACTGAAAATGTGCTCCAATAAATGAAACAGCCCACAATGGCATGTGAGGTGGCCGAGAGTGTGAGGATTCTCTGCTCTACCAGACTAGCAGGCATTACTGGACGAGGGGACACAGGAAGCCACAGTGCGTGACCAAGAAGTGTGATTTCATCCAGCACCCAATCTGAAGGAGGAACTGTCAAACTTCAAAGGGCAACATACAAATCCTTTGTTGCAAGCAGAGCCAGGAGGAGACAGTTTGCTGTCGGGGTCTGCAGCACTGCCCTCATATGTGACAAATTCTCCTCATTGACATTAAAGGACTTCTTCATTTTAAGACATTTTTACCAGCACCCTAAATAAGTAGTAATTTTGGATTATGCTAGTTTTCCATGTGATTTTTCAATGGAAAAAAAGAGACCAAGTGCATGTTGCACACTGTGAACTGAAATGGCCAGGAAAGACATGTTGCTGGCTGATTTATAAATGGAACAAGCATGACACTTGGTGGAAAGATGTAACATGTAATTATGAACTTGAGTAATCATTGGTAACATTTTTATTACTATGCATTTCATGAAAAGGGCTAAATGTGAAAAGGGCGTTGCTACCTCGCACAGAGCCGGTGATAGGTTTGTCCAAATCCCCATGACCCATTGAATCTGCATATCTACTTCTGATGGTGGTGGCTAGTATATTTTTGGCGTTATGATCCATAACTCATTATTACTGAAAAGTGGACAAAAGAAACAAAGAAGTGTCATAAACACAAACAGACACATGATGCTCTCTCCCCTGTATTAATAGGCCCATGGGGGTGCAGGGAGCAATGACAGACTGTCCTATCCCAGGATAGGAGTAATTCCAGAGTACTTTCCCCCAGATTGTAAAAGGGATGATGCAATTTGGGCTATATAAAGGGGACACAGAGAGACAAAAGGGATCCATCCACAGCAAGATACACAGATTCCAGACCCAGACACAGACATACACAAGAATCCAGGGGAGACAGGAGAGGGAGCAGCTGATCCCATCCAAGAGAGTGCAGTGACCAGACCCTGGGCTAGCTATCCAGAATCCCACCCAAGAGAGTGCAGTGACCAGACCCTGGCCTAGCTGTCCAGAATCACATCCAGGAGGGCACAGTGAGCAGACCCTGGCCTAGCAGTCCAGAATCCCATCCAGGAAAGAACAGTGACCAGAAGCATTGCCTGAGTTGTCCAGAGTGACCAGAAAACTTGCTGGCTTTCCAGAATCCCAAACTCAAGCTTACATTGTAAGTAACAAATAACCCCATTCCCAAATTGCATGACCCTCTCTTTTGAAACTTGCATCTCATTGAAAACCCAATTATAAGTCCCAAATTGCCAGTATAATCCATTCACCTTTTCATAGATGAATCTGTATTAGCCTGTGTATGTTAGTGTACTCCTTTTATAAATCTTTCGGTTTTCTGTATAAATCGTTAGCATTATTTTCAAGTAAGAATGAATTCCCCTATAAAGAGATTCACAGTGTGAGTTGGTTGAAATTCAAAATTAACCACCTCGTGCCAAGTGCCTTTCTTTTATAAACTATACTTGTTACACTATAGCCTCAATAGAATTAGTCTCTGAGTAACAAAAAACGAATTTACCTGTATTTTGTGTGCATTCCCATGAATTACGATTTTGCATCTGTCCCATAGAAAAACCCAAACCTTAGTCCCATTGAGAACCATCCCTTTCTGTCAGAATCCTATCCGTTATGTGCCTTTGTCCTTCACCTTGAAACTGATTTCCAATTTTGACAGCAAAGCCCTTTCCATGGCTGCCCGTCATCACAAGTCCCATATAAAAAGTAATTTCCATCATGCCACGTGTGTTTTTCTTTTGCATTTGTTTTCTTCTGCTGATTTTCTTACCTTGTGTTCATGTTGCCTTCGTGCTCTGCTTAGTAGTTTGTAAGCTTCTTTATCTCTCGAGTGTAGCCATTTTGCTCATGAATCAGTTTTTCATTTTCTTGTTTGGCCTCCCATCTTGGAGTGGTGGGCTGAATTCTAAATCCGATTTTTCCCTCTTTATCCTAACTCCTTGCCACTGCCTTCCATCCAAAAACATTGGTGGCTGCTGTTCAATTGTTTGATTTTGCTTTTATTTTCATTAAACAATAACATTAACAAATATCATATTGATACACACCAACCTGGTTCCTCGTCCACTGTGACACGGGGTGTATGTGATGGTTTGGTGCAAGATGGTTTGGGAGCCTACTCAAATAAAAGAACCTGTGGTTGATTGAAGATAGAAATCGTTTTTATTGTGCACCACATTGACTATCAGGGGAAGGAGTCCCTGGCTGGAATGTGCCATGTTATAAAACAGTTACAAAAAGAAAAAGTTAAAAAAAAAACAGGGCAGTAACAGGTTTTACAATTCCTAAAGAGGAAATTTAAAGGTAGGTGTTAATGCCCCCATCAACAGAAAGGGTCACCCTTTAAACAACCCCATAAAAGTGGCTACAAATAAGGCCAAGTAGAGACTGTCTAACCACTGCAAAAAGCAGTTACCAAATATATATAATCTTACCTAATACATGCCTATTTGATGAATAGGTAATTCATCTACTAATGAAGTGTAGCTGATAACAGCTAGCAAGAATTTTTTTTTTTAATTTTCTTCCCCGTGGGACCATCGCCGATACAGTCCCCTAATGTACACATTTAAAAAACAACAAATGCTATATTTCCTTGTGTTGCAGAGTTAGCCCCAAGATATTTTTTATTAACTGTCTTCATAAATGAGTTAACCATTGTACTGGCGCTGTTATAATGGTTTGTCAGGCACTTTCCTAAGTAACATGGAGACTTAGAGGCAAAAGTGAATAATGCTTTAAAACTATTTTATTGACAGTATATTCCTTAGAAAGAAAAGAACGGTTATTACGGGGCCTGCGGTAGTGGCCCTGTAGTTTTGGTTAAGTTGCTCAACCCATAAGAAGAACACTTTTTGGGCAGCTTATAACTTCTCCCTCCCCTGGACGAATCCACACCAATCTTTGCAGAAAAATCATATGGCTCTGCCTGATTGATTCTGTGAAGTTTGGTGAGGTTTTGTTTAGGGGGGGCAAAGTCATAGAGGGGTCCCAAAACTAGTGGTTTTCACATAGACGCAATGGAAAAAAATGTTTACTCACACCTACAGCCCAAATCACTGGACAGATTTTCACCAAATTTGCTGCAGGAATGTAAATTTGGTGTAAATTGGTCCAGTAGTTTGTTTTACAATGACCAAAAAGTAGGTACAAATAAATGTGTGATATCTGGGTTTGATCCGCTGATGGGCCTTCGATTGGTCCAGAGGACGGCTTGAGGTCAGCAGACATCGGATGCATCCACTGATTGGATGGTGAAAAGAGTGAGGTACGTCAGATTTTTGGAAACGCCCGCCATGTTGGATTTGTGGACAGCACCCAGTGTCCGTGAACATTGCGGTGAAAACATATGACAAAACACAAAATTTGACTTGTGAAGCTAATCAAACAATCTCTGGGGAGGTGAGGGGTGATGAGGATGGGATGGAATATGGCCTTAAAAAGCCAAAAAACAGGTGTTTGTCTTCATTGATGTCCGCAAACAGTGCAGGGTAGTCCTGTGATGTTCGCGGATATCTGAAATGTTCAGGGGCATGAATGCTTATTTTGGCATTACAGGGTGGGTGAAAAGCAGTTTTTGGATGGTTTATATCTTTGGTGCCATTCAATGAAATTGCATGAAATCTAGGAGTTTGATTCTAGACCTGATTCTGAATGCTTTTACAAAGTGTGGTGCTGTTTTGTCAAGAGAGAACAAAGTATTGTAAAGGCTTATAATTGTGGTGCCATTTGACTTATCTTCACAAATGTCTGCTAATAAATTTTAGATCTAGATATGAATGTATTTGCAAAGGTTGGTGGGATTCTGTCAAGAGGGGACAACATTAGAAGGGGTCTCAACCTTTGTATATGGCTTATAACTTTGTTGCTGTTTGACAAATGTGGACAAAAGCTTTCAAAAATATTATAGACCCAACCTTGAATGTTTGTGCAAAATATGCATGGATTTTGTCAAGTGGGGGCTAGATTATATGACTATTGTGTGTATGTACACTTTGACACTAGAAAAAATAAAACATGGGTGGATTTGAAGCAAACCTTTTGTAAGGAGCCTTGGCAAGGTCCTGAAAGCATGGTTTTGCAAATGTGTCTGTGTTTTTTTATTTTTTAAAGTATCATAATTTAGGCACAAAAATCTGTGATATACTTTGGGTGACTGAGGTATAACCTGTGGCCATGGGCAGTTGCCAGATTGTCTGGGTCATGGCCTAAGGCCATGAACTGCAAAATCTTGCTACTGGCCATAACTACAAGGGATCAGAAATGGGGTTAAAGTTGGCATGGCCACCAGGGACCGGCTACGTGGTAACATTTCTTTTAGAATTGGGATTGGTTTGAAAGGGAAAAAGAAAAGTGCTCCTCTTGATGGGATTGCAGCAAATTTGCATGAGGAATGTCAGTAAGACCTGGAAATCCTGGTTTTGCAAATATGTCCTGTTTTCTTTTTAAAGTGTAAAATGTAAGTACACAACACAGTGGTATAACATTGGTGTCTGGGCAATGGGCCTGGCCATCAGCAAGGAGAAATGCGATCTGTAATTTGCTTTTTGGGGCATGCAGCATGGCCGAAGAAGTAGGTTTGAGTGGGAAAAAAATAGTCTGCTTGCGGTTACAGACAGAAGTGGTGGACTAGATTACAACAAACTTGCGCGATGAGCATTAGCAAGGAACTGAAAGCATAGTTTGGGAAATATGTCTTGTGTTTTATTTTTTGAAAGTGTAAGAAAACATTGTGACATATATTTGCTGTCTGGGTAGTGGGCCTGGTCCTTAGCAAACATACATGTCTACTCTGATTTGCTCAATAGGGAATGTGGTATGGCCAAAGCCTATTCCCCATGGATCTGGAGACTAGCCACTAGCGCGAGAGGGGTATGTGTATTCTGAGGGGTGCGCGGGTAGTTTTACACGTGATTCCGCTAGCGCGAGAGGGGTACGTGTATTCTGAGGGGTGCGTGGGGAGTTTTACATGCAATTTGGCAGTGTGGGTCCTCCCGGGTGTGCCCCCTCCCCCCTCCCCAGGCCCTGCAGACAGCCCACACCACATGGGACTACACTACACCCCTGGCCATGCCCTGCAGGCAGCCCATCCAGCCTTGCCATGTCCCGCAGGACACCCATCCATCCTGGGCATGCCCCGCAGGCAGCCCACATGGCATCATGCACTTGTGAGCCCTGACACATGTCCCACCAAGCATTGATGGGCTCCTGCCAGCAGGCCCCGACCATATCCCCCTGCACCCGCAGCCACCCAGCATTGACGGGCACCTGCCAGCAGGCCCCGACTCATGTCCCTCTGCACCTCCAGCCACCCAGCATTGATGGGCACCTGCCAGCATGCCCCGACTCATGTACCCCCCAACACATTATCACGATCCACACTCATGGCCCTTATGGCCACCCAAATCCCACCCTAGGCCACCCCTGTCCAAACAACCAACCAAGTATCCCATGCACCCCACATTGAAATCCCCATTACATGATACATCCCAAATGGCAAGTATGCACATCAATACATGTCCGTCACACACACACAATGGGTGCAAGTGAATGAGAAAACCCACATCGTGACATGCATGAAACCAATGATAGAATACCACACAAATGAAGTATGAAACCAAAATGTATTAAATATAAAAGCAAGGGAATGAAAGAAAACCACACAATAATAGAAATAATAAACAAAAGTCTGCATGTCCAAAATAATAGAAAAAAAAGAATATGAATATAGAATCCAAATAAATCCAAATGAAAATGGCTCCAAAGGGTTCGTCCATCAAAGCAAATCCAAAGGAAAAAAAAGAAAAATTAACATCCATTGCTCCATGGTAAAAAATTAAAAAAATGAAGTCTAATCCAGTCTTCAACTATATACAATGTACAAATCCAGGGTCCATGAACCCAACAATCCAAATAAAACCTACAAAAAAACCCTACCTAATAAACAACTATATACAAAAAGGTGGGGCACAGTCCATGCGCCCCAAATTAAAGAAAAATGGAAAGGAAACCTAAGACTAATTAACTATATACAATGGCGGCGGGCAAGTCCTACGACTCAGTCTGTGATCTTCCGGGCCAGGGCATCATCGAACTCCACGTCGATGTCCCGGAGGCGGGCCTCTTCCCTGTCCTCAAGGTCTCACAGGGATGCAGTCATGGCCTGTTCCAACTCCCTGTGAGTTGCCTCGAGGCACTCAGCCCACCTCAATGCCCTGCGCATGGAGTTCTCTGCCCTGACCATAGTGAGCCATGCCTCCTCCGCCCGCCACTTCTCTGCATCTATCCGCTGGCCCAACCGCTGCCACATGGAAGATACTCCCATTCCAGGGTCCTCCTGCCCTCCGGCCGATGCCTGCCCCTCTGATGTTGATGGCCCTGAGCCATGATGCCTCCCACGTTGAGCCTGCCGCTGCCTCCGATGCAACTGCCTCTGCCAGCACGACGGCATCCGGGCTGATGGAATCCACCAGCGCTGTCGTGTACGTGCCCTGCCCGATGATGCCGGCACATCCTCCATCTGCTGGGGTCCAGTTGCTGGGGTGTCCACCCCTGCTGCACCTCCAACTCCCGACTGTGGCAGGGATGGGATCTCCACCGAGCTGGCTGCATTGGTCGGGGCAGGTCCACAGGGGGCCCTGGTGGCATCTGGGTTGGATGACGGCATGGAGAACCACTGGCGCATAGTCTGCACAGAGGAGGAGAAGGCCGCCAGAGAGCCCAAAACATGTAGGAAATCCCTGACCATGGCCCCTCCCAACTGGGCCACATTGGCACTCAGCTCTTCGTGATGACGTGCATGCTCCCCCCAGGAAGCACGCACGTTATCACGAATGTCACGTGTGCGCAACGCAACACCAATAAGGATGGTCTCCATATGGTTTGTTTGTTTGTTTATTTGATATAGCACAAATCCAAACCCGCAGGTAGCCGGGCGCAAACATTACAAGAATACTTGAGAACTTAGTTACATTGGTACACAGACAAAGACAGTAACGGGTCCCCTCGTCCGCAGGTAGAGGAGTGCCAGATTACGTGGACCTGGGATGGGGCATCCCTGCTGGTGCATGGTGGTGCAGTCACAGTGTCAGGGACAGTGACAGGCAAAGGCCCCTCCACAGCGACCTCTGCTGCCTCCTCCCCTACCTCTGGCCTGCACCACTTGCACCAGTGGTACCACCCCCACCAGTAGCGGCCTCCTCCTCCTCTGTGCAAACCACCAACCTGGTTGGCTCCACACCGTCTTCCGGCATTGCAAGCCGCTGTGGGGGCTCACCCACCCCTTCTGCGGCACCAATCCCCTCGCTCTCGGATGATGGTAATTCCTTGGAGGGTGACTGGCCTAGCGTCGCTAGCGTCGCCGGCCGGTGGAGGCATCCCTGCCGCTTTGCTCCACAGCGCTGTCTCCGCCCTTTTCTTCACTTGCCGCTGTGCAGAGGGAGACATAGAACACAAGCATCAGGGTACTGTACAATAGTCCCCTAGACAGGAAGCAATAGCACATGAGTGGCACTGTCAAACGTCACTTCCATCATGTCCCTTCACAACACATGGGTCAGTGCAGGCAACACATATGCAGAAACAGGCATGGTGCTTGCAAAGAACATTTACATACGTGTCCAAGGAACTGTTGAAACATAGAATGGTGGTTTAAAACTCACATGCATCATGGGTCATACTGATCACATGCACACACATAACCGTAGTTTCATGCATCTGGCCTCGTACACCTCAGACACAATGGATACAAGGATGACTAGGCTGCATCAGTGAATCAGAACATCATCACGGACATGTGTCATGCATCCATGGCGTTTACAAGTCACACACACGCTACTCAGACACACAGACATGTACACCATACATATCCATGACAGCAGCACTCATCTCTCACACCCCAACCATGTCCAGGAACAGAGACTGGCATGCTCTCATGTGTCCATTCCTCATAGGGCTCCCCATGTTGCATTTAAACACATACACCAACCGTGTGCTTCACACATTACTGGTCTCACATGATTTCCCTGCACACACACAGGTATCAGACAACCAGCACACTGCAACATGCCCTGTCTCACACAGCAATGCTTGGCCACTTACCGCTCGACTCCAGACGGGTCTGCCTCTCAAGGACCTGGAAGTGGAGAGCTAGGGATATGCGTTCCAGGACCCTCATCTGATCGCGCAATGGTGTGAAGAGGGCATCATAATGCCCCAGGACTTTCTCCACCAGGATGCCAACTTCATTGGAAGTGAAGCTGGCAGCCCTCTGCCTCTTAGCTGGGGGGTTGCCACTGGTGCCAGATGGTGTTGTGTTGGACATGGCAACCCCCGAGGCAGGTGTGGGTGGGCAACTGGGTCCTGGGGCTGGGCTGTGGAGCGATGGAATACCAGTCAGGAGTCCTCTGTTCCAGCAGGGGTGGTCACAGCAACTGGACCCCTGGAGATGGAGATATGGAGATGGAGATGCAGATATGCAGGCACCAGATGGCAGGGCACGGGGGCAGCAGGCAGGCAGGCAGCAGCAGATGGCTCGTGGGAGGCTGCTCGAGGATCTCGGGGGCAGTAATTCAGCCTTCTGGGCAGGAGCGTGGTCTTCCGTGTGTTGTTGCGTGGCCAGCTTGATACGGAGTGAATAGGCACATGAAAAAACTGCACGTCAGTGTGTAATTCGAGGAAAGGCCCTTAGTGCATAAGCGCGTCTGTGACATTACGCGAGCAGGCGTTTTCCTCGTGACGTGTGCATAGTGATTCAGCATGTGAAAATACACACGTGTAATCCGAGGAAAGGGCCTAAGCGCGTAAGTGACGTGATGCGCGCTGGTGTTTCCCTCAGCATGGGTTAAAGGCGAGCGGGGCCAGCAGTTCGCTGTATGTGCCTTTCATGGAGACCGAAGTGTGTGTTGCTACTTCATGTTGTTACGCACGCCATCACAACTTCACAGTGGATCAAGGACTATCTCTTCTTTTGGTGGGGCTATTGGCTATGCGTGTTTTTCATTATCACGCTAGTCTGACGGTGAGTCGCGCACGCTATTTATCCCACTGAGGGCGCCCCTGTGTATCACGCACCCATTTTCGAGGTCATAGTAGCCTGCGTGTCCCACGCGTACGTGTTTTCCGCGTCCCTGGGTGCCACCGCGTACTGCGGGAGGTTAATTCCACACACGTGGGCTACTGGGGATTGCGTGCATGGTTTTTCTGCAGTTTTGGGGTGCCTGAGCGTTGCGTGACCCGTCACTTCATCACCGAGGTCACATACAGCCTTGCAGGTGCAGGGGTGCTGTTAACATCTTGTATCCCACCCTCTTCACCCCAGTTGCCCAGGACAATTGTTGTGTACACCTCCCATTGGCACTACTACTTCTGTGCCGGCACTACTCCATCTGTGCCATGGCTAGGAGGCCACGAAAGGTGTGTACTCCACGTGTTGGGCATGGTCAGGGACGTGGCCGGGGTGACCAGGGAGTAGGGGGACTCCAGGGTGTCCAGGGTGGCTGCAGAGAGGGAAGAGGCAGAGGTGTGCCAGTTCGGCATGATGTTGTGCCACGTGTTGGTGCAGTCATGCCGCCACCCCTGCGGCTCCGGCAGATGCAGTTCTTGAATCTGGCACTGGTGCCCATGTGAACCGGCAGTCCGTTTCATCGACTGCCACGAGCCCAAGGGTAGTGATTGCTGCAGGTGCAGCTGTGGACACCACCACCCAGGTTCAGGGTCTGCCAGCTCAGGCTGCGTTGGCACCTGAAGAGTCCATGGAAGATTTCCAGGAGGTCAGGAGGCACATACTAGGTGCACGCAGGACTGCCCTGGCCGAGGCATGTGTCCCTGGGCTGTAATGTTATCTGCTGCTCTGACCAGCCGGGTGTTGGCAAGTGCATGGGCAGATGCAGCAGACATGACCCCGGTTGTGAGTCTACCATCCAGGACAGTCCCGGTCAATGACCCTGGCACAGCGGATGTTGCTGCGCAGGGTCCATTCCAGGGCACCCAGCAGCCAGTGATGCACGTTAGGGCTTCCGTTCTTGTTCCACCTGCCACTCCCTTGGTTCAATCCACCAGCGCCACTGCCCATACTGATCAGGGCGGCATTTGCCAGCCAGGGTCCACACCACTGTCCAAGAGGAGGAAAGTTGCACCTGCAGTAGAGGCTGGGACCCCAGACACAGCTCCGGCCTCCAGCACGTCGAGGAATAAGCCTTTCTGCAAGCAGGAACTGGACTTCCTTGTGGACTACGTGCGAGACCACAACCCTGATATGCTAGTGGGGTCAAATTGTCAAACTACGGTTGCCCATCGTATGTCCCACTGGAAGCAAGTTGCGGATCATGTGAGTGCATTCAGCCATGAGGTGCGCACAGCTCAAGAGTGCAAAAAGTGTTGGGATGACCTCAAACGCAGTACTAAGGCGAAGCGTGCCTCTAATTACAACATGACTGTGGTGACGGGCAGTGGGCCACCACCTGAGGAGGAAGACCTCACTTTGCACTAGTCAGTCGCTGCAGACTTCATACCAGCAGGAATGGTCGAAGAAGTGGGAGAGATGCTGGATTTTGATGGCCCGTCCAGTGAGTGTTGTTGTGTGTGTGTCCAGGCCATGTGTGGTTTGCTTGTGTGATGTGTTGTGCTTGACTGCCACTACATGTCATGTGTACCTGGTTCTCATATGCAAGTCTTGCAATGCTTCACTGATGCGTGCCTGCTGTGCAGGATAGTGGACATGTAGAACAGACGGGGACTGTCCTCATCACCACTCTTGCACCCTACTCACATGCTAGTCACCTGGCTGCCCCTCTGGTCCATGTTCCAGCTCACATGACCTTCTGCATGTAGCCTGGGGTGTCTTTCCTCTCAGCACTGGGACTATGTCATTTCATGACTGACGTTCATGTGTCTTCGGCCTGCATGCGGGTACTCCACGTAGGCATGATCCCTTGCCCCTCCCTCCTGCACCAACATTTCACCATGGCACTGGTGTGCATCATGTTGGCGTACTGCAATGGCCTGTTCAAGGCTCCGGTGTACTTGCAAACTTCCACCAGCCAACCTGCCAGACACATGCAGTGGGGTATATCATCTGCCCTTAATGCAGGGTGTCTCACTTGGACTGTACAGATGGCAGATGCTCTGCATGGACATGAGCGCCCTTTCATGCTCCATGTGCATTCCATGCATGCCCCTATATGTCCTTGACTTGATGATCATTGTAGTACGTTTCCAGGATGACCTACATTTCTTGGCATTTGATCATCCATTCCATGCCCACTCTGGCTCAGTCCTGCATCACACACATTTAAAGGGTGTCACAGTCTGTGTGGGGCACAGGCCTCCCCCTGTTTCAGGCCCACTGACTCTGTTCAACTGGTGTAGCAGCTTCTGCACACATGGGTGTACTACAGAGGGTTCATCATGTGTCCTGCTTACTGTCTCATCATCTGTTGTGTTGTCAGTTGACTCAGATGATGCAATTGATGCTAGCCAACACTGTCTGCCAATACACAGGTCTCTGGTCACCCTTTGGCTGCCATGCAATGCATCCCTGCATTTTCACTTGGGGGGGGGGGATTTGCTTGTAGCCATGCAACCCATTGCATGGACAGTGCACATGATGCCTGAACTTGCCCTTGAACTGCCTTCACGTTTATTGATGCACATCATGATGCACTTGTTCATGTATATAGTGGGTAATGCACACATGTTCTGCACTGCATCAACCCACTTCTGAGCCGTGTTTCACCGTTCTACATGCCCACTCCCTGATGCTATGTCAAAGTGACCTGGCATGCATGCCAGGTTCTCATTTGTGTCTGACATGTCTGCTTCATGTGTTGGCTGTCTGTGTGATGTCTATGTGTGTGTGTGTGTGTTATGTGCTTCTGACATGTATTCTAATGTTATTTTTTCTCCACTTTTCAGATGATGACGCAATGGAGTCAGAGGATGGTGTTGTCATGCCAGACACAGGTTTGCTATCACACCAGCAACCAAGCACAAGTGGGGGTCGTGGGGTGGTAGACCACGAGAACTCACATGTGGTACAGACCATCTTGTCTGTGGCTGGCAAAGAGTGAAGCCCGGATGATCCCTCTGACGACAATGTTGAGTTGGATGTGCATCGGGTTCATTCGTGAGGGGTGAGTGATTCTGATGTGGACGCTCCTCTGTCCACGACACCTGCACTGAGGGGCCAGACGGTGGTGGGACCTCCGCCTGTGGGGGATCGCGACGCAGGGTCATCCTCCACACCAGTTGATGATGTGCCTGGGGCATCACGTCGACGGAGGAATGTAGTCCTGCAGCCACGGTTGGTGCCAACCCAACAAGGATGTCGGCTCCTTGGGCCCCACAGGTGTCAAGCCCAGCAATGCGGTGGCCGCGCCACTGGGGTATACTGAGTGGGAGCAAGCCATGGTTGCCAATTCAGAACACCAGGGGGCAGCAATTGATAACATCGCTGAGAGCATGGAGCGTGTGGCCCAATCCGTGCTACCCCCTGCTAGGCAGGTGGAACTCTAGCAGCGGGCGGCACAGTCCACGGCCCGCTCGCTCAGGCTGGGCATGGCGGCCTCAGACATGGCACGCCGGGCTGAAATAGTGTCTTTGCGTCAAGCAGTTGCTGCTCACGCACAGGCACACATGGATGCCATGAGGGTTGAGTATGATTCCCTCAGATCTACTCTGGGTGTGCGCTTGTTGTCCCAGAGCAAGCAGTCAGAGGAGAGGTTGGAACAGCTAGAGAGTACTATCTCGGCTGAGCTACGTGCTTGCTGGGAGGTATACCAGTTGTCCAGCCAGGCCAAGCAGGAAGAACTCTGTGTTACATGTGCTGCCTTGCAAGAGGATGCACACGTATCACGTGAGGTTCTACATGCTGACCTACGTGTCATCGCCGCATAGAACCAGGCTCACCCGTCCCACAGACTTGCTGCTGACGAGGGGCAAGCTGCGCGTAGGCGTGGTCAGGGTACTGTGCCACGTTAACCTTTTCAGGAAGAGGGTGATGAGGATGACAAGATATCTCCCACACAGGTCGGGCTGTGCGGGCATTGAGCCCATGGAGGTTTTTCTTTTTGTCTCAACATCATCGCATGTGGGTGTTGAGGTGCACCATGAACCCCCCTTGTGTCGCTCCCCCGACCCTCTGCGTCGTATATGGCCATTTTTGATTTTTCTTCTTAGTTTAGTTAGTTAATATGGTTTTTGATAGTTAGTTTAATTAGGTAATGTAGGTTTTTTATAGTTAGTTTAATTAGTTAATATAGTTTAAAATTACTTGTCTATTGTGCATTGGTGTGTGGTGCTTTGTGGCTTTTGAAAGTATCCACTGTCTGTTCTAGCTGGGCCCTTCAAGCTTGCCTCGTGTATGTGTTTGCAGCTTGGGGTCCTTACTCACATAGGCCACTCCTGCTTCCCTTATCCATGGGCTCGCAAGGATGGTCCGGTGTAACAAAATGTTACACAAGGGCTTTGGACTGTCATATCTGTGGCCTGTCTGCTGCTGTACTACTTGTGTTAACACTCCTAGTGGGGATTGTCGGGGTTTTAGCCACAGCATGTCTCTTATCAATTTGGGTGGGTTCATGATTGATGTGTGCATTAATTGATCTAGATTGTGATTTATGTTATTTTCTATCATGTATATGTGCTTGATGCACTTCATGCTGTAGACAGTAGCCTGTACCCTTTGCCTGTCAAAGTCACACTGATGGTGGGAGGAGTTCTGATGTGGGTCTCTAACATGGCCCAGTGACAACCAGCATGAAGAGACACACACAGGGAACTTTCAAGTGTTATTTATATGTTTTATTCCCTTTCTGCAGGACAATGAGCCTCCAGACCACCTTTGCCAGTAGACACAGGGCGAAGTACTACAGAAACCTGGCTACGTTCAGTAGTGCCGACATGCGAATGTGTGTGCAACCAGTAGCACAGGGCTTGTGCTCAGACATCCAACAGAAGCAGACGTGTTTCCAGGAGCTCCAAGCAAGATGAGCAGCACAAGGGGGCCACAACGCAGCCAACCTTCCACCAGGCCACTTGCACATGCATGCTAACTAGCACCACTGATGGGGAGCTTGACCAGGTATTGTTGTAGAAGCACACAGTACAGCTAAGATGCGTTGAGGGACAAATGCCAAGTAGCTTGACAAGTTGTCAGGGGGACACGCAGGGGCTGTCGCACATATCCTTCAGTCCCCCCTGCTCCATAGAAGCTGAGTTATTCAAACAGTAGTCTTCCGAGCCAGAGACTTATACAGAGCAGAGGGACACCCAGCGAGGCACTGACTCATGTGCAGTGCATGTCATTTGCATGTGCAAATTGCCACTTGCACTACCTACTGTAATCCACGGCTGCCAGAACACGACTTGTAGTGAAGTCGCACCTCGCTATACGCGTTTAGCAGCTCACCCAGGGAGCTTTGTATCATGTGTGATTCTGGAGGCATTCGTCTTCCATTTATTGCGCGCCCATGTGCGCCGGCCTTACTGCATTGACAGTGTATGAACCATCACGGTGCAAAGTAACATATACGTACATAGCACCAGACAAGAGTGTTTGTGTCGGAGTCACTCACTTTGGGGCATCATGAATGGTGTTGTGTGTGTTGTAAACACACACGCAGATTGGTGACTCAAGCTCTCTTTGCAGCATGGAACTGATCCTGTTACTGGACCTGAGAGTGCGCAGGCATGAGGCCAGCACTCACCCCAGAAATAAGTCTCTCTTTGTCCTTCATTTGACTCATTTAGTACAATGTGCATGTAGAACATGGTTTCTCTGAGTATGTGTTGTTGTCAATAGTTTTATTTTGTATTTTGCCTACTTTCCCTTGCCAATCCAACTCCCCTATCCTGCCCCTCTTTCCGGTTATACTGAATACCAATGCCTGTCCAACCAATGGATCCCTGACCCTCTTTACCCGCCGTGGACTCAGAGGCCTGCGTAAGTTTTACCTTGCAGGCACCCAGACCACGGAGGGGCTGATTGGTTCATGCCACTCCTGCGCCACGAGACCAGAGCTGTGACACTACCCATCAGTTGTTGCATCCTCATTGTATGTTGTTTCCAGAAGAAGGTACCCATCCTGTTGAACCATTGTTCAACTGTGCTACCCTGGTAGTTCTATCATTCTGCTTGTACATGTGCCTGGACTTTTTTTGCCACTTCAAGTCATCTACTGGAGACTCTTCAAGGGTTTTTTGGTGCCTAGAGCCTTTTGCCCTGTTTTGGGGGTTTGGCTCCTTGGAGTTCTCTGCGATTTGGTATTTTTACCAGTCAAGGAGGCCTTTGAGGGGGCTGGACCCTATTTACATGCAAGATGGAACATGAAGACCACGGGGTAGGGGGATCCTGTGGCCAGGTAGACTGAAAGGGAGAAGGCTACATACCATAGTTGTTCAGAAGGTCATGGTGATGTGTGAATGAGGGAAGCCTTTTGCCCACGGGTGCACAAATATAGCCTTCTCAGGCATGCTGTTTCCCTGCAGTTCATGATCAATTACCAATTGGGGATCCTGTACATGCAATAATAGGTAATTTCTTTTCTTTGTCCTTTTCATGTGAGGCTCAAGGTGTATCCCCAACACAATGGATGCTCACTGTGCTGTGTGCTAAGCAGTGTGTAGCAGGAGAGACACACAGCACACAGTTGGGGAGTGGCAATTTTGCCTTGCCTAATGTGCATGTGAAGAGGCATTAAGTGCTGTGTTGGAGCTACCACTGGTGGAAGGCAATTGTGTATGACTTGCTATGTGTGGGAGGTTGTTGGTCAGTCATTTAATCTGATACTGTGTCAGGCGTCATCGTCTTGGGCCACTTTCCATTTCTCACATGTCACTCTGTATCTTGTTGGTCATGTGTTTGGGTTTTGCTGTTGCATGCCATGTCATGGTGTGGCAGACAAGGGTGATGTGGTTTTGGAGGGTTTGGGTCATATACCAGGGATTGTCATGGCCAGTTGTGTGGGGGGGCGGTGTAATACACACCTTGCATGTATTCCTTTTGATCACATGGGATTGGTTATGTTTAAGTGGCTAGGGACGCAAACAATGCAGCACTTCCATGAAAACATCCTCAGGGTGGTATGGTTGTGACAGTTGACTGTCTCTTTGTCATCATCGATTGTGACCGGGTATGTGCCAGGCCTTTGTGCACTCCGCAGGGGTAGAGTTTAGGTGAAAAATGTGGTCACAAGATGGGTCTGGGCTGCCTAGCCACTTGCCCTTTCCCTTACATGGGCAGCGCCTGTGCCTGGGGATGCGGGGGCACCACCATGTCCACCGGTACACCCTGCCATGTTGCAACATTGTGCAGGACACATGCTGCCACAATGAACCTGCACACTACTGGGGGTGCATATAGTAGCTGTCCGCCAGAGCGGTCAAGGGAGCGGAAGCGTGACTTGAGCACTCCCAATGTGCGCTCCACTATGGCACTGGTTGCAATATGGGAAGCGTTGTATCTTACTTGGGGTGGTGTGGTGGGGTTCCGGATTGGCGTCATCATGTGGTTGCTCAGAGGGTAGGCACTGTCCCCCGGGGAGGTGACAATAGGTGTGAATATTTGGGTTTGTGTATTTGTCTGTGTGTGACATGCATGCATGTGCACAGGCATTTGTACTCACCTAGGAGCCATGTGTCGCCATGCTTCCCAGCTTCCAAGGCCCGGCTCAGGGTGGACATTCTGTATATGAAACTGTCATGGTTTGAGCCAGGGAAGTTTGCATAGACAGAGGTGATGATTCCCTTTGCATTGCATACAACCTGCACGTTGATGGAATGCCAGTGCTTGCAGTTTCGATAGATGTGCTCAATGGCCCTAGGTGGACCTAGGGCCACATGGGTGCAATCTATGGCACCGAGCACTTTAGCCACCCTGTAGAAGTCCTGGACCATGGCCTGCCTTTCTGCTGGTATTCTGGGCATGTATATGTGCCTGCGGACTGAGGGGCACGCAGTCATGATTGGCAACAGCTGGTGTAGGCAGCGTGACTGTGTGGGCTGTGAGACCCCCCCCCACTATGGCAGTTGTCCACTGAAAAGACCCAGTGGCCAAAAAATGCAGGACATTGAGCACCTTCTCCAAGGGGCTCAATGCTTGGGAGCACAGGGTGGGTGATGGAAGTTCATATTCCCACTCCCTGACCAGGTCTAGGATGAGATGAGGGGGGAACCTATACCTGCCATAGACCTGGTCGTCAGGCATACCAAAAAGGCTGGTCTGGGAAAAAAAAATGCTGGGCCTGGGTATTGTCCCACGATCAGTGCTGCGACAAATGGGGCATTCATCGTAGCTGTATATATGTGTTTGTTGTTGGACGCACTTTTATATTGTGCGCGGGGATGCTTCTGTCTGCCTTCATGTGGCAGACGTGCTGACGCCTGTGCGCGTCTTTTAGCGCGCGCGGGTTTCCCGTATTCGATTCCATCAATACGTGTTGTTCACGTGCGTGTGGGCGTTCTGTGTATTTCCCTGCATTACTTCCCCAGTTACGCCTTCTTTTTCACATGTTGTTCCCCATTCCGCGTGTTACGCCCTGTATCCCGCCCCCTTTTTGGTGTGTGCACGGTGTTTGGCGCTATCGCTGTGCACGTCACACACAGCGTTCGGGATGTTGGAATGACGTGTGCGCCCATGTGCACCACGCAAGGATGTGGCGCACATCCCGCAGTAAATACACACAGGCACTTCCATGAATCGCACGCGTGCACGTGCGCTTGCTTTTTCACGCTGGCGCCACCTTGCGCTAAGATTTTCGGCGCACATTTCTTCCATGAATTGGCCCCAAAGTCAGGCTTGTGCTGGCCACAGTGAGGCAGGCACTACAAAGGCAGTTGGCGAAGATGGTCAATGTAGGCGTGATAGAGACATTAGAGTCGTTGGAGTGGCTGAGCCCAGCAATCTCATAAAGAAATAAGGCTTGAATGATTTGAAAGTGTGCATAGACTTGCACGGTTTGAACCTAGAGGTCATCATCAATAGTTACCCAGTTCCCAGCATCAATGAGCTCATTCTAATGATGGAAGCTCAAGTCTTTTCCAAATTGTACATGTGGGATGTGTACCATCAGATCACACTACACAAGGAGTCAAGACCGCTTACAGCGCTCATCACCCCATTTGGCACATTTCAATAAATACACCAGAATACTATTTCGGTTGTCCTCAGCAGCATCAGCCTTCCAGCGAAAGATGGTCTTCCTACTAAAGAACATCTGAAATGTAGTCTATTTGCAGGATGACATTCTCATATATGCCGCAGACTTGAAAACGTATGACAGTGTATTGAGGGAATTGCTCCACAAGCTACAAGATGCCGGGGAACGGCTATGATATGAAAAGTGCACAATCGGCACCGAAGAAGTGGAATACTTAGGGTATACAATATCCAAAGAGGGCATCACTCCAAAGAAAAACTTATAACAGGCCATAGTGAAGGCTCCTGCATCAGCCAACAAGGAGGAACTGTGGTGTTTCCTGGGCCTGGCTAAACATTACGCCAAGTTTGTGCCCAGGTCCTCAGAAGAGACCGCACCCCTCACAAAACTGTTGAAAAAAGGGACGGAGTACAAGTGGAGTCCGACACAAGAGAGTGCGTTCAAAGAAGTAAAAGACAAAATGTAATGTGCAACGTACCTAAGACAGTTTAATCCCCAACGGAACACGCTCATCACTACAGACGCCAGTGCATACAGCCTGGGCACGACCCTCACCCAGAAGCAATGTGACACAGAACAAGTGGTAGCATTTGTGCCTAAAGTGTTGTCAGATGCTGATAAAATGTTATTCGACCATTGAAAAGTAGATGTTGGCGTGCAACTGGGCCATCGAGTACTTTTGTATATATTTTAGGGGCACAAATATCGCTTTGCTTACTGATCACAAACCACTCATACATATGCTGAGCCCAGGCTGTACCAAAACATCCACCCCCAGACTAGCATTTATAGCAGCAAAACTATAGGAATACACGTACAACATTGGACAGATAGCAGATTGGAGAAACTCACAAGCCAACTGCATGTCGAGACTGCCAGAGTCAGATGGGCTGAGGTCCGCTTTCTTAAAAGATGAATGTGTGGTGGCATCCATTGGAGACCTGAGCTGTGAGATGTACATGGAGATGGGGGAGAACCACTGGATAGATGTGGCGGATAAAGATCCAACCATACGCAAGATAATGGAGTGGATCTGCAAAGGGTGGCCTGATAAAATAATCATCCCAGAAGGTCTGAGACCATTCTAGAAGGTAGCAGATGAGATACAAATAGCAGATGGCTTACTTTTAAGAGGAGATCAAGTCATACCACCAATGGGATTGAGGAAGATAATACTATGCAAAGCCCATGCAGGACACCTTGGGAGTAGCATGCGTCAGGAATACATATTGTTGGCCGGGTATGGATAATGATATCCGAAGGATGATGGTGTGGTACCATGAATGTATAAATAGTGACAAATGCCTCAAGGTACGGCACACACCACTGATTCCAACATAGATAGATACCAGAGGGAGTGTGGCACAAGTTGGGATTGTATTTCATAGGCCCATTAGATGTGATGGGGCCAGAGCACAGATATGCAATAGTGATGATTGACAACTTGTCCAAATGGGTGGAGGCGGAATTTGTGGCAGACATCACCAAAGGAATGATCATCGAAGTACTGACTGCAATGTTCCAGAGGGAAGGATTGCCCAAAAGGATTGTCATGGACAATGGGGTCCAGCTAGTATCCAGGGAGATGGCGACATTCTTGATGGGAAACAACATCAAACAAGTCAAAGCCTCTATGTATCACCATCAAGCCAATGGGTTGGTTGAGGGGACAAACAGTTGTATTAATGGGACGTCCCGTATAAAACAGTCAAAGAAACCATTGCGGCTCATTGCCTCACTCCCAACGGGACCAATAAAGTGTCACCAATTCACATGCTACAGGGTAGAAGAGCGGCGCCCACACCGGTACCCCCATGGTTAAACAGACCGAGGGAAGGTGAGGTAGTAGATATGGATGAAGTAGTATGGAGAATAAAGAAGAGCAAGGCAACCATGAAGAGCAGACGTGATGAGAGGAGAGCTGCTCAGAGAATGGAAATACGGGTCTGAGACTTTGTTAAATCTGCCCGTCCCACAAAGATCAAGACCATGGCTCAAGATTCAGCAGATCAATCCAAGTGGTGCAGAAAGGATCAAATCATATCTGCACTCAAGATGGCAAACAATGGAACCTGTAAAAGGTTGCCATATACCAAAAGACATCAGAAGGGCAGAGAGAACCGCAACTAGGAGACCTCAATTTGCAGGCAAGTTACGGTAACCAAGCTCCATATGTTGGAGACAGGGAACGGCTGAGGGAACATCCCATGGAGAATGAAGAGCCCAGAATCAGCATGGGAGGTGAGGGTGAAAGTGTGAGTGAATGGAATCAGGTGGAGATGCTGAGAGCAAGCAGAACATATACTGCAGAATCGCCTGTCTGAGAGAACTACAAGACTCGCCCCCACCAGGAGAAACTCAGGCCAGTCATGTATCCAGACTATGTTACAAAGTGGGACAATACTGCTCAGCAAACGGAGGGCCTTTCAGGATGTCTAAATATATGAAGGAGACATGACAGCACATGAAAGCTTGTTGAGGTGCAAATAGAATATAACCCATGAATATTGTCATTTTTTGGAAGTTAGTGTTCTAAATGAAGCAATAACTGACAAGAGTTATTTGGGAGCTAGTTACACTCCACACCATTATAAATGATTTCAAAAAGTACATATCACTGGACAATGACCTAGGGAAATATAATTTGTGATTCAGTTGCACATAATGCAAGTAATATCAGACAAGATAGATGGTTGATCTATTAAGAAGCCATGTCAGTCAATCATGCGGAAACACCTCCACACTGATGAGAGGAGAAGAGATGTAATATGTTGCTAAAACACATGTGATCGTATGTCTGTAAATTTAAACATTTGTAGCACTATGTGTTTAGTAGGCAAATGGCACTATTTTTTTTTCATAATCTGGATGTTTGCATTGATACTTAGATTTCGTTTTATAGATCACACTGCAGTATTAAAGTATAAAGGGCCTGATTCGCAGACCGTTTCCCAATGGGGTTTTGTCATTATTTATTTATTTATTTATTTATTTATTTATTTGAACTTTACTCAGTAAAAACTGAGTTTTGTCAAAAACCTTCTCTGTCTTGCATATCATAAAAGAAGGCGAACCCACGAAGGGTAGCTTCTCCCAAAAACCTCCCCTAGAGGCTGGCAAACCGGGCTACAGTCCAAGTCCTAAACCCTGTTCGGGAAGCTAAAAGGCCTCATTCAGCAGGGTCAGAGACCGTCACCGAAGTACTTTCAGTCCGAAGACTGTTAATTTGTTCAAATACTAAATCGATGATTTTGGCCAGAGCCAGGGTCCATCTTGTCTTCTCGCCCGATATCAGTCTATTCCATAGTTCATCTACTTGGAAAACCCACATATTTTCGGCCAGGCAGGGGAGGTATAGCCTTCTGTTTTCCATTGTGTTGGGACACTCGACCACAAGGTGTTTTAAAGTCTCAATAGCGGACTCGTTTTTACATAAACGGCAGCGGCTTTCGGTTCCATTTCTTCTTAAAGTTATGATCTCTCTCGTAGGGAGGAGGTTGAATCTGGCTCTCATGACAGAAATTCTCAGCTTCTTATTTGGAAACTTTACACAGTACTGGAGCGGTTTTTTCCCCTTGTTGAAAGTGGGTGGGAGATGTTTCAGGAGTTTGTTTTCCACCGCCTTTTCTGTTGTCACAATCCAGTCCATGTTTTCCGTCTTTTTTTTAATTCTTTCTGGGTTTTCTATTAGCTCTTTCGCGGTGCATTCAACTTTTCTCAGATCATTCTTTCTCGCTTCCACCCATTTATTCAAAGCCGTACATTTGCCTAAATCAATTTTTTCCCGTATGGTATTATAAATGGGTAGGGTGTCAGACATGATGATTCGTCTGTAGAGGCGCAAGGCGCTTTGATCCACTGTCGATGCTAATGATATGAGCCCCAACTCTCTCCTTATGGCTGGCATGGCGGTAGATTTGGGTAGGCCTAAGACCATTTTCCAGAGGTGGCCTTCGATTTTGCTCCAGATGTTGCGCTTGAGATATAGCACACACTCCGTACCATACGTCAGGGCCGGAACAACCTTAGTGTTATAGAAAGTTATAGCTGGGATCAGGGAGAATTTGCCATATTTGCGGTCTACTGCTCTGGTTTGAGTAGTCAGTCTTTTCACTTTTTCCCAGAGTTGGTCAACAAGGCTCTTTTCCACAACTGAACTGTCTAATTGAATCCCCAGATATTTAAAGTTGGTTACGATTTCGATTTTTGACTCGTCCAGGAAGATCTTTAGATTTTTCGTCTTTTTGCAGGGGACTTTCTCGAGCACCATGACCTTTGTCTTCGATTTGTTGAGTTCCAGCTTATTTTCCAGGATGTAGGCCTCCAAATTACGGAGTTTTCTTTTCAAGACCACCTTCGTCTGGTCGATCACAATGATGTCATCTGCATAGAGTAAACTTGGGATCTCAGTTTTCCCGATTTTGGGGGGAAAAGATCGAATTTTTTCTTCGGAGAGTTGATAGTCGCCCAAGAAACCTGTGAACAGTACCGGTGCCAAAGGACATCCCTGCTTTAGTCCTCGTTTAACATTTATCTCCTCTGAGAGCATGCCCTGATTGTTGAGTTTAACTCTTATTTTGGTGTTCGAATGGAGCGCTTTTATTGGCTCCAATAATTTTGCCGGGCAGTTCCAATCTTGAAGCTTCGTCCACAGGCTTTTTCTGTCGATCTTATCAAAGGCCTTTGAGAGGTCCACGAATGCCAAATATACTTTAGGCACCCCCTCTTTGACTTTGGCTTTCATGATGTTAAGTATGAGAAGGTTGATTGATGTACACCCATTTTTCTGGAAGCCAGTTTGAAGCTGATCTTTGGCCTGGCTGACTTTTTCCCAAGCTCGAAAATGGACGAGTAGCAGGGTTGCGTAGATTTTACCCAGAATGTCCAAAAGGGCGATTGGTCTATAACTCGCCGGTTCTTGTCTCGGTCCCTTTTTATAAATCGGGACAATTACTGCTTTCTGCCATGATTCCGGCACCATGTTGGTTCTACCACATTCCGAATAGATACCACTGATCATTTCGGCCCATTTTTTCGGGAACATTTTCAGGTCCATGTTGGAGAGTCCATCAGGGCCCGGCGCTCTAGATGTTTTCAGGTTCCGTATGGCTGTTTGGATATCCATAGTATTAGACAGATCGACCCACGTTATCACTTGGTTTTGCTTTGCCCCTTGGCTATCACTGGTGGGGCCGTCGAATTCAGCCGTAAAATATTGGATCCAGTTTTCTTCTGCTACAGCATTTCCCGTTGCGGCGGACAGGGGCCTGTTCATCTCTTTTATTAAACCCCAAAAGTCACCAGATTTTTTTGTGTGAAGTTTTTGCATCATCGCCTCGGCATCGTTTTGGTACAGAGTGGCTTTGTGATGTTTATGCCAATTTTTGTAGCTTAAATTTTCCTTGAGCCAATTTTCCCAATCAATCTCATCGTTGGATTTTTTAGCTTTTCTTCGCAAACGACAGACAATTTTTCTTTTTTCTACCACCGTTTTATCATACGTGTGATTGTTCAGGGGCATATTCTTCGCTTTCCCTGCTCCTTTGACCTGGAAAGCTAGCAATAACGGTAGGTAGTTTGGTCTTTCTCTCTTGTCGGTCCAAGCCTGATCTTTTACTCTCATCTCCCAGGTATTTCTAATTTTCTCAATATCTCGGTCGGTTAACCCCAGGCGAGTCTGTTGCTGGTTTACCTCTGTCGTCCAATTGTAGGTTTTGGATAGCCTGGTAGTGATACTCCATGAACAGCACAGAAGGTTGTGATCACTATGGATGGTTTTTTTGACCTCGAAACCTGACAGCTCCTGGATGAAGCCAATGGAGATAAAGATGTAGTCCAAAGTTGCTTTGGATTCATTACGTTCCCACGTTGGACAATTAATTTGATAGGGGAATAACCTCGCCACATTTTGGACATTTCTTTTACTCATAACTTCGTTCAAGGCTTTGCCTCTTTCGGTAGCAGAATCCATGTCTCCCCAATGGACCCTCGGAATGAACTCCAAGACCTCGGTACATTTGGCGTTCATGTCGCCGCATATGATGAGCTCGATTTTATCAAATTCTGCATATAGCTGATCAATTGTTTCGGTGATGTTGTTGCAGAATATTTTGGTAGACATTCGCTCAGGGTTCCAATAGCAGTTTATAATAGCTATCGTCTTTTGATGGCCATTTTTCCTTTTGATCTTTCCCTGGTATATGGATGTCAAGATGATAAGCATTTCGTAGGACTGTTTCCAGTTTTTAGGTTCACTCAGTCCTGTCCCTGTTTTTATAGCTGTAAGTAAACCTGATGACGGTCTACCTAAGAGGCCTTTAACTGCAGGAGAGATCTTCACGAAGAACCCGTCCAGAAACGGTTGGTGGACGAGCCAGGTTTCTTGGAGGCAGAGAATATCATAGGCGCCCAGATCGACATCTCCCGGTGACGTGAGGTGCATATGGCCTCTCGTGTTCCATGAGCCCAATTTTAAGGCTGCCATTTCGGGTTGCTCGTTGCATTTATCGTTGCAGGTTTTATTAAAGTCACTGCGACAAGCTAATCCAGGTCGTTGCTATTTGTCATTCTTTTTCAACCAATTTGACATGAGCCACTTCCATGGGCCTTTCGGTTTTCTTTCATCTTCCATATTTTTCCGATGATTGTCAGAACTATTTGTGAACACTTCGGGCGATAGACAGTCCGATCTGGAGGAGTATTTATTTATTCATTTATTTTATTTATTTAAAGCGCTCACACAGCCCGGGGGCATCGAGGCGCTGTTACAGATTTTTTGTTGTTGTTGTCTTAGTTGCATATTTATAACGAGCTTAAATACCCAGAGGTTTCTAAGCACGGACCGAGGGATCCAACCTTGTTGCTTCGTGTTGTCTTTCTTACAACGCGAGCACATTGCCGCTGAGCTATCCTCCTGGGACTGGGATTATAAAGCGCTTCTGTGAATTAGGTCCAAAGACAGTAAAGATTAATTGTAGAGGTATGTCTTGTATTTTTGAAGTGATGACGCGATTACATTGTCGATTTTTGGATGGGATTCTGCATTTTATTTACACTAAAAATATATTAGTTGTGAAATTACGAACTTGCTAAAGTGATTGTGCATATACATAACTGATGTCTCATGTTAATCTTTTTGTGAGGAAACATTTTAAAAAGTGAGATTGATTCTAGAATAACTGAGTTTAAATAATTAGAAATATTATGTTTTATAAATGAATACCCTCATTAGTTTTGGCAATTTGGTGTAGCTAAAGTGCCTTCTGTAAGTCAAACGATTGCACTAGCTTACAGGTAGGAAGGAATGGCGTATGAGGAGGGACACAAAGCTTGCAGATGTTGTTTGGCTATTTACTCACCCATTTACTGGCCATAGCCATGATAATCCCAATGACAATTCCCACCCACTTCCTACCCGCCCCGCCCAAATCACACCCTCTTGGGATCTCTTTAGCTACTTCTGAAGTATTGCCATCGAACTGTGTGTTTGAAGTGCCTGCCAGTGTGTTTTCAAAGCAGCCTTCTGAAAGTTAATGATTTAATTGGAGCTGTAAACGTCTACTAGTGCAATAGAAATGTCCACAAGGTCTGCCTTCAACCACTCATTGTATAAGCAGTCTCTCAGTCTTTCAGAGAAGTCTGGTTAAAAAAAGCATTGGCAAAACCAACAGTTTTGGCTTGTGTATAAGTATTAGGCGTTTGCTAGACACTGCTATTATATTCCTAGGTCCTCGCACCATTATGCATTTGTTTCCATCGATGGCCAGTTTACACCACTACAGCAGTGCCTGGCAAATGTATTTGCCTTGCCAACACAAAAGTCAAAACTGTTGACATTGCCAATGCTTGTTTTTCTATTATTAGAACGTATAGAAACAGCACAAGACTCGCATGGATAGAAATACAAATGGCATTTAGTTCCCCGAAGGACGTAATGACAGCAAACAGTGGAGCCCATATCTACTATCCTTAGCTGCACTTCTAGAGCTGAATGCCAACCCCATGAATTAATGAAACGAAATGTATTATGGACCCCACAGGAAAAACCCTGATAAGGCTGCCAATGACTCTCTGATTCCATCATTCTTCCCTCAATTCACAGAAAATATCATTGTCACACTTCATAGTTTAACCACCAAGCAAACTGTTCAGCAGCAGGCTAGGTGGGTACCACGGATGGACAACATGCGTGATGTGGCCTTTGACTGTGCCTCCATGAGTTGGTTGTTTCCAAGGCGTTATTTATTCATATATGGGTGTTAGGCAATGCTGTCTCGATTTATGTGACTCCAGTGAGCAGGCCAAAGTGCACCATGATCTCTGTGACTCTGCTGGCACACGCAAAGGGGACCCTTTATTAGCTCAACTCTTTGGAGTACCCACAGCTTCCAGCTGTCTTCTTTTGGAGGCACCACCAGACAGATTTCTTGGAGAAATTGTACAGGATTCTGGACCCAACTCTATTCAATTGACATACTCCAAGCAAAGTTGGACCACTGCTTGAAATGTGCCTGATGGGAAAATTGCTGAAAGCCCCCATTATTTACTGAACCTGTGTCTGGCAGAGGAAAGCCTAAGACTGGTACCAGCATAGCCTGCAACCATGGCAGGAGAAAGGTGAGCTGAGGAATTCATAGCCCAGGGAGAACTATATTTTATACCACAGCCACGCCTTCCAGAATGAGAGCCCATGTCTTCTAGAACCATTGATATCTAGGAAAATTAAACATTTGGTTAATAGGAAATTAGGAGAGCAAGAGGCGGGGAAAGATAGTGTAAGAGAGAGAGAGGGAGAGAGAGAGAGGGAGACACTGGGAGCTGCCTGCAGAGACCAGTGCAACATTGGAAAGGTGGAAAAGATTGAGTGAGAGCTGTGGGTCAAGAGGAGTGGTTTAGCAAGAGATCAAATATTAAAAAGAAATCGATCTTACTCCAGCAAAATTAGCAAAGGCCAACCCTAATCACGATGCTAAATGTTGCTCATGTGGCATATCTCCTGTCTCTTATATGCATATGTTCTACGAATGTTCATATCTCGTTAGACTTTGGCCGGACATCTGGAAGTTCATTATGCTTATTGTTTCTCTGGATGTTCCGCTGTCCTCTATTAATGTTTTCTTAGGAAGTCTAGCAATAACTACATATATCTCTCCTGAATCAACTAGACTATGGGCCTCATCACGACTTTGGCGGTAACCCTTAAATCTGGCGGGAGCGCTATTACCACCGGATTTAAGGGTCCGGCAAAGCAAGACTTCGGCGGATTTCTTCCCAGCTCTGAGCTGGGGGGAAATCCGCTGAAAATTCGCGCTATTACCGCCAGCGGGAAATCCACCGGCGGTATTAGCGCGAAATTTCCCCATTGAGCCCAATGGGGAATGGGGCATTGCCGAATGGGCTCAATGGGGAATGGGGATTGACATAACTGCCGAACTCGTGATCCGGCGCTATTAGCGCCGAGGAGTTCGGCGGTAGGGCTAATACCGCCCGCGCTAATAGCGTTACCGTTACCGGCCAAGTCGTGATGAGGCCCTATATGATTTATTCATTTCTGTTGCTCTGAAATGTATCACAGCCAACTAGAAAGACTTCACATCTCTTTCTACCAGAGGATGGTGGAACTCCATTTATCATATTAAACAAATTGAACTTTGCATGGCAAATAATCACAATACTATTCCTAAATATAATGCTAAATGGTGTTTTTTCATCCTCTATCTTAATTGTTTCAATACTACTGCTCATGGTACGTGAGCACCTGTATTCATACCTATTTTTTTAGCTTGGTCATCTTTCTTTTATTCGAATGCCTGTCATGTATTTTGATTACAGTGTTAAGAATAGTTTGATCAAATAATGCATTATACCCATCCTCCCCCTTTCTCTTGTCTGTCTTTGTCTCTCCAATTGTTTGTCTCCCCACATGTTCACACTTATTTCCCCTAATCTACTATTTGCAGACTGGTTACTATATTCAATGTTTAATTAATACTACATTTATCTATTACACAAGTTAAAATGTGTAACATGATCCAATCTGTTTAATGCATGTTTTTTGTATTGATTGACGTTGTTGCTGGTTAAAATGATCAACTTCTGTTAATTTTCTATGTTGGCACAAACTCTTCTCTAAGTCTGTAATTGCTCAAATATGTATTATCTCTATTACCTTATACAATAAAAAAAATTATTAAAATAAAAAATAAATAAATCGATGAAACCTCCCGCACCCACAACTACCATAAGGTAGTTTACAATGTCTTCAGTAGCAGTTAGAGGTGCTAAATGTACCCTTCCTGCTGGCTACTGCTTAAGTTAAATCACAGTTATGCATGCCCCACCAGAGGCATTGTTAAGTTTACACAGTAACCCATGCATAAACAACAGACGGTTGTGTGCGCATCTCACCAAAATCAACACTTAGAACACATCAGACACTCCACATAATTGGGAAAGAGCATTTACTCCAGGCCACTGATCTAAAAGTACACAGACTCTCATACAACACAACCACACACCACTGATATGCTGGCAGATAGGGCAGACCTCCTAACCCTGAGCCAAGACTGCACGGCCCATCTACCACACAACCGTAGACTATGCCAGCCTTGCGAAGGTTGTTTCCCCAGTACTGACTTCTGAGAGCCCCTACCAGAAATCTCAAAGATGAAATCGCTGCCACAGTCCTGTATATATGATCACTCAGAGTGAGCTTAGTGTCAGAAAGTCATGGTTGACCCAAATAATGTAACATAACATGACATACAAAATGCTATCTTATGGAATGTAACAGGGTCTTGTATAGCAAAACGTCTGCCATTGTTTGCTGTTAGTGCTATGTCATACATGACTGTAGCTTTAGTGGTTTTAGTGAAAGAGTTCTGTGACGAAAAGAAGAGGACACCAATAAGGTGAGTATCAACGGTTTATTGCAGACCTAATGGAGCACCACCACTCAGCTGAGACCCTACCGTCCTCTTCACAAGCGACTGGAATGCCGAGTACGCAAGGCAGCCGGCATTCCAGCACTCAGATTATGACACATCTTCCCCCCTTAGCGTTGGGATAACAACCAACATATTAACACATTAACCTGACATAGCACCGACATATTAACACATTAACCTGGAATAACAACTTAAAGACCTTAGAAAATACCACTGAGATGTCAATTCTGGAATCACACTCTGAAAATTGGGAGTGTGATGTTGAAGATGAACAATAAACAGACACACACGCCCCACACTCTACCACAAATAATCCCTCATCCTGATGGGAGATCTGCACACCCTAGCAGGGTTCCCACCACTGGCATCAGCAGGCCGCGTCACCACCACGCTCGATGCCACTGACTCACCATCCCCCACACCATGTGCCCCCCCATTATCCCGGGACAAACCTGGGATTCCTTATACACACCCGGTCACCACTCTCAACCTCCATGGCCTTCCTTCCAACCTGCTGGCCCCTCACTAGATCCCGACGGGACTGGACTCTCTGCAAAATCTCACCCATGTTTACCTCTGTCCCGGCACCGCTGCCTAACACACACATCCTCAACCTGGAACCCACCTTATTGCCCCTCATTAGCTCGAAAGACTGTAAGCCTTTCATCACAGAGGGCCTCCTCCTATATGCTGACAACGCTTCAGACAAAACATCTTGCCACGATAATCCATTGGCAATGGCCAACTGAATGGTGCCCTTGATGAATCCATCAACCCTCTCCACTAACCCGTTGACGTGTAGATTGTATAAAGCAGTGCAGTGTTGTCTGATGCCATAACACCCCACAAAATCCTGCATCTGCTAGGAATCTAAAGGAACACCATTGTCAGCCACCGCACTGGCTGGAACCTCTTCCCTGTCGAAAATCTTCTTGAGAAAACCAATCACTGTGTCAGAGGTAACCCTTTCAAAGGCAGCGGCCTCCACCCACCGCAATGTATAGTCCACAAGCACCACCAAAAATCTTAGCCCACCCTGCAGACAATCCATAGGCCCCATGATATCCAGAGCCACCTCCGACCACACTTCACTGGGCACATCTACGGGATAGACGGGTTGGGGATGCAATACCCTGCTCTTATCGCTAAGAGCACACGCCACACACTCATTGACGGCCACCTCCACATCCTCATCCATAGCAGGACACCAGTAGTCCTCACACAACCTCCTCTTCATCAGGGACCTGCCTAGGTGCCCTTTGTGGGCGAAGCCTACCAATCTGGATTTCATGCTCACAGGGGGAATCAACCTCTCACCCCTGGAGACACCCCAAGGTCCCTCAGCCAACTAACTGAGAACATACATATAACCTTTGTACTCCACTTTGTCCTTGATGGCATCCCAACCTCTCTGGAGGCCTACCCTAATGCACGAAAGTTCAGCATCTTTGGCTGACTATACTTCCCACTCGCTCTTATCCACCGTGGGGAGTACACAAGTCTGCACACCTGCATCCCACACTTCCCCATCACTGTGCACTGCTACGGGTAAACACGACAAACAGTCCACCACCAAGTTTCTCTTCTCCGGGAGATACTCTACCCTGAAATTAAACTCCTGTAAGTCCACCAACCACTTTGCTATCCTCGGAGAGACAGCTGCCATCCCTCTAGTTGCAAGCACGTATACCAATGGCTTGTGATCGGTCTTTATCACATAGGGTATCCCCCACAAGAAAGTCCTAAAGTGCTTTGAAGCCCACACCACAGCGAGTGCCTCCCTCTCAATAAACAAGTACCTTCCCTCAGCATCTCTCAAAGCCCTAGATGCAAAAGAAATCGGCTTATATACCCCTTCCTGCCACTGTTATAGCACGGCACCTACCCCCACCTCACTGGCATCAACTGTAAGCACTGTCCTATTTTTTGGATCAAAGGACCTTAAGGATGGGGCCTCATCCACCTCCACTTTCAACCTTTCAAATTCACTCTGGCACTCCCGGAACCACACAAACCTGGCATTTTTTTTCAACAGTGCGTGCATGCACACAGTTTTTTCAGCATAAGAGGCTATGAATTTCACATAGTGCTCAGTCATGCCCAGAAAGTACCTGAGTTGATCCTTGTTGATGGGGATAGGGACCTCCCTCTACCTACAAGCTCCTCCCTGGGCCTTATGCCATCCGCAGACAACATGTGGCCCAAATATGTCACACTGGGCACCCCTACCTGACATTTGGCCAACTTTACTGTCAACCTGCTCCTCTGCAAAAAACGCATCACCTGGTGCACCCTGTCATCATGTTCCTTTCTGCTCTTCCGCCAGAGAAGAATGTTGTTCTGAAAATAGCTCACACCAGGGACCTCCCCAAACAACTCCTGCCTGAGACGCTGAAACAAGGCTGACGCCAAACCAAACAGCATACAGAAAAATCTATAAGCTCCAAAAGGTGTCACAAAAGAGGTCAGCGGCTGTGAATCAACATGCAAAGCAATCTGGTGGAACTCTGATGATAAGTCAAAAGTAGAGAACCATTCGCCATAGTCAAAAGCAATTTGTTGATGTTGGGGAGAGGATGGCGATCCACCCAGTTACTCGCAATGAGTTCCCTAAGGTCAACGCACATCCTCAACCCCCCATTCTGTTTGCGAGCCAGTACAACAGGATATAATCACTCTCAGCTTTCTATATCTTCTATAATGCCTGCCACCTTCAATTTTCACAGCTCAGCCTTTAAACCCTCCCTAGCTAACATTAATACACTCCTTGTGCACCCTGGACACCACCCCTCTCCTAAGCACAATCCGATGTGAGAACTTCTGTAACCACCCGAGCTGCTCGGCGAAAACCTCAGTGTACCTGCTGTACAAGTACTGTGAGGAAATAGTCTCCCCTGTCCCCTGTTCAATACTAAGTACTGGCCTCTCATCAACACTAATTACTGGTACCCTCTTCCCATGTCGTATTTCAATGTCCAAGGCAGCCTGCTCATCCCATCCGTGCACGCTGGCTCCCTTGTGTGCTACATTCATCTTACCCTGTGTGCGCTACCCCTTAAATTCAATTTCTGTACACTCATATCCCATGACCTTTATGGGGTCCTGACCATAGGAGCTTGGGTTGATGTTGGGGGGGTTGAGATCCGCTACCCCTTTCCCAAATTGTTCACTGTACACCTCCGGGGAAATCATTGCGTATGCAGAGCCAAAGTCCACCAGCATTTCAAGAGGTATACCATTCACAGTTAGTGTGTCCCATGGCCCTCTTTGGTATCTCCTTCCACATGCAAAATCATCCCCTCACTCATCCTTTCACTTATTCTGACACCCTCACACACTTCCAGACATCCAGGACAGCCTGCAGGTCCAATCATCCTCACCGATTGTCTTCCTTGTGCACTGTTTTCCTCCATGAGGGCTCTGCACATTCTGGTGTAGTGCCCCCTGCCCTTGCTCCGCCTGCACTCAAGTGCCCCAGCCAGGCAATCCTTGGCCCCTGTGAGGTGGCTGGACCTACCACACCTGCTGCATGCCTCCCTTGTCCCGCCAGCACCACCCCCTTTGTCAGTCTTGCCCGATTGTCCACCAGGCTTTTCCATCCTCCTCCTGAAGTCGGTGGCGCCCTTCTTGTGTGTTGGCAGCATTGCTTGTGCACTCTCAGATTGGCTGTGCCTATCCATTTTCTCAGTCACCACCTGAACACTTGCCTGTGACTCTTCTATCGCCCTGGCGATCTCTATCACCTTCTCCAGTGGGGGGTCACTTTCTATCCACAGTCTCTCCCTAACCTTGAAGTTGCTGGTCCTCATTATTTGATCTCTGATGTACTTGTCATGCATGCCATTGAATTTACACATGGCCAAAAGTGTCCGGAGAGCCGTGACAAAAGAGTCAATGCTTTTCCCCGCTCCTTGCACCCTGGAGAAGAAATGAGAGCGCTCAAGCACGACATGAATCCTCTTGGCAAACCATCCCTCCAGTTTCTTAAGGGAGGTATCATAAGGGCTCGCCACTCTCTCACCTTCGCCGGCACCAGGCACGTACACCCCTTCCCCAAGTAGGTGCCTGAAAGTCTGGAGCCCTTCGGTGCCTATGCAGTTTAACAACAATGCTTCCTTTTCATCCTCGCTGTATCTCGAACCACCTGCTGCCCTCAAATACAACTTGAAGGCATCCACCCACAAGTCTCATGCCACAGGGAGGTCTCCTGGGGTCACTAAGAAAGTGGGCAGAGGCCGGGCATTGGTGTGTTGCATAGTGGGCAGCCACCCCTCATGCTGCCGCCACGTGAAGAAAATACTGCACAGGGCCCAATGGATGCCGCCCTAGGAAGCTAAGTATGTGCTGACCCCACAACAACAACTGCAACTTAAAAGTACCTGCAGCGTGGTTCCTTCAGTATCCATAGTGAGACGCCTTAGCTTTGGTGCTGTGTTTATGCCGGCGCCTAGCAATGCCCCAAACCTGCCTGGTACTCGGTCACAATTGCCAGTGACTTCCTGCAATGTTGCACTTTCCGTCTCCTCCGACGTCCTGCCGTAGGTGTTGACTGAGTTGCCTAGCACCCGCAACAGCTGGGTGCGTGGGAACGCTACAAGGTCACTTCTTCGAGCCGATCCCCAATGCCTGCACTGCCCGCCCTCTCCATCTAAGGGAGCCGTCAGCTGACCTGCTGGTAGGTTGCGATGCGCCCCCAGCCATGAGCGTGCTCGGTGCCTGCCCAGATGGGTTAGCCTCTGCACAGGATGTGCCGGATGCAGGGGCCGACCTGCCCAAACCTTTCCCGGGGCCACCTCTGCACCGGCTCCAAAAAGTGCTTGCATGTGTCACCGCACGGGGGCTGCTTTCTCGTCACCAGTGACAAAAAGAAGAGGACACCAATAAGGTGAGTATCAACGGTTTATTGCAGACCCCGTGGCGCACTCAGCTGAGCCCCAACCGTCCTCTCAGCGAGCGGCTGGAATGCCAACTATGCAAGGCAACTTGCATTCCAGCGCTCAGATTATGACATTCTGCTCCCAAAAGAGTAGAAACATATGCATCTACACCACAATATTAGGAAGCTCAGCATACGTTTGGCAGGTTCTGAGCTTCCATTACCACATGTGGTTATTACAATGAACAAATGCTACACTAGCAGGTCTCTGCCTCATTAACAGACATCAACCAATTCGGCTCTGAAGACAAAGATTGAAAATAGTACTTGTGTACAATCTTTAAAGTGTTCGCATTGACCGTTCTATGCATTATTGCAAAGAGTTCATTCTCATATAGAGTGCTGGGTGCATAGGGTGAAGATTCACCGTGCTTTTTATATTTTTTCTTATGTATGCTGTTCAGGCTAGAGAACAGTTTCAGCCCCGTGCACCAGAAACATATTTCGTCAAATGTAATTTAATTGGTGTGCACCTGATATGTTCATTTGAAATAGTTTAGCCTATACGATCTGTGCAAAAGGAGGCGGCAGTAAGCTATTAAGGAGGAACTGAGAAATGGGAAGAACAGCTGTTTTCAAACCGTGGAGTGCAATCTCCAATGGGGTGCTCATTGCCATTTAAAGGTTTTCCTTTCAAATCATACCTATTTTAATTAGTCAACATGTATGTGATGCACACGTGCATGCTAAAAGGAGCGGGTGTTGCTGTTTGGCCCATGTGTTTATCTTTATATTGCCCATATGCTATGCACAACGATAATTGATTTCAATGGCACAATTTTCATATTTGCATTTCGTTCTACTCTATGATTGGTGGGTCTGGGAAGTGATACAAAAAACCAGGATAACAATTTCTTCAAAGCACATTTCAAGGGCCTTTCATTTATGTATTTTTGTCACATTTATGTTAATCATCACTTAGAGTGTCACTAAACACGGTCTGCTTGAGCTATGTGAGGGTTTGTTGTTTATTTGCCATGTTTCTACCTATTTAATTTTTAAGTTAGTATAGCTCATCTGTATTCATTACTCCAATTTTTATTGTGTGTGTAAAAGCCCCCGTTCCAAGGGCTGGAACGGGGGTAACGGCCCGCAGCCCAACGTAACGGGCCAAGCAAAGCCAGGGCCATTAACAAGGGCTCTGGCCATTACCCCTAGTTTCAAGCACTTGGACCGGTGGATTAAGGCCATTAGCACCCTGGGCTACCAAAGCAGTAACCCGGGTTGCGAAAAAAAATAGGATTTTCTTTCATTCAACAGGACACCGCAAGTGTCCCGTTGAACGAAGGACAAACCTTTACAAAGATGGCCACCACGGAAAGGGGAAGAGGGGCCTTCCTTTTCCATGGTGGCCTGCGGGAGGCAAGGAGAAGGAGCGGATCTGGGGGCGGCATGCACCACCATCATAATAATGTAAGTAGGGGTGTTAAAAAAACGGGGATGGAGGGAGGGGGAAATATGGCGGCGGGGAGGCAGCCGTCAGGCGACGTTGGAATGCGGGCATTCACCTGCGATTCAAGTCTGCATTCCTAGCACAAAAATATTTTTGCATTGCTGACTCCAAGCCTGGTCCATCCGTCAGAAACCATTGCAGCAATTTAACACGCCAGTACTGAAAGGTGGAGAGCATAAACATTTTGCATATTTCTCTCTGTCTGTTCCACGACTGCTTTAAGACATGCAGTTATTGGAATTTAAAGTAACTAAGTGCCTGATTCACAGAGCGTTTTTCAATGGGATTGCACATCTATAAAACACTTTTGTGAATCTGGCCCTTTGCAGAGTTATTTTGTCCGCAGGCGCTCACCATAACTGTTCTCACTGACTGATCCCCTCTTTTTTCTAAATCACATTTCTGTGGGAATGGGGTGCACATTTCTGTGCACCCCATTCCGAGCACTTTCGAATTGTCTTTATCTGACCCCGGTGCTGCTGCCTCTGGAGCCCGGGACTCCAACATTGTAAGAAACATTGTAAGAAAAAAAAGGGGGATAGCGAGGCGCGCACTCCAGTTTCATTGGGAAAGACTTGTGCACTAAGAGGGGTGTCAGTTCCTAGTCACCTGATTGGTAACTTGCGAGTTGCTAATTGGAATCACCTGCATACCAGCACAGCCTCCCTGATGATTGTTTGTGACAGGAAAGCACTAGAAGGAGAACAAAAACAGAGCAACTGAACAGCAGATGGGATCCAACCCTGTTAATGTTAATACTTTTTCAATGTTTTGGGATTCAACCCTGTTAATACTTATTACATTTATTTGGGGATCTAACCCAGTAACTTTTTGTATCAGGTCTAATTTGACTGGGAATTGCAATGTGCGCCTCGCCATCCCCCTTTGTTTAAAAAGACATTGACATTTAAAAAGGTTCCGAGCCTGAACGAGGGAGATCCAGCGGTAAAGCTATCAACCAAAATGCATTGTAAAAAGACCAGCAGTTGAGAGGGATCAAGCCCGAATGAGGGAGATCGAGGAGTAAAACCATCACACGAGAAAATCCAGAGAGAACCTGGTGGAGGATGGCTGAAAGCACAAAGGCGTCTGCGCCCAGAAGAAGGGAACCCTGGAGTGAATCCATCACCCAGGAAATACATAGAACTGGATTTTGTGTTTGTTTGTTGTTTTGGTTATTTGAAAATCTATCAGGCCCTCAGAACCAGGAGACACAACCACATATAGACATAGACATAGACATGTGAATACATCAGGCCCTCGAAGACAAGAGACTTTCAAGAGAAACAAGAATTTGACATCGATGCTCCTGATACGCTGGAACAGAGCTGTCGACTGATGCTGTGGAAGCTCAAGTGTGTGCTGTGCTCCAAGGACACACCTTAGCCCATGCTCAAAATATGGAGAAGGGAGACCCTAGCTACCGCATCATGACATATTATTTGTGTACATATATTTCTTTTCTTGAAAACCAACCCACACCCTTTTTGTAGTAGTTGTAAGGTTTGGCAATAGGTTTCTTAGTATAGGCCCTTTTTATTTTGACGCAACGGCACTAGGACTGCCTTATTTTCATTTAATGGATGACGCATGCTCACATCTTAGAAGGTTTAGGTTAGGTGCTTTTCCACCCTCCAACATTGTTCAATAGACACTCTTGAACTGTGATCACTTGTGTCTGTCTTTACTGTTGCCATCATGAGTTTTGTACAGACACCAATGGCAGTTAGTACCTCCAGTGGCAATATCTGCAATAGCTGGTCAGGTGCCATACTATTGTGGGGCACCAAGGGGCCCCTCAAATGTGACTTTACATCCTCAGAATTTAAGTGGTAAGGGCTCTCCCTGGTTTGGCAGTTTAGTTTAATTCATATCTAAATAATCAGAGTTCAGCCTTCACGCTTCTTTAAATCAAATGTATAGCAACAGTATTCAGGATAACAAGAGCATCATCCAACCACCCAAATTAATTGTTTATTCTTACTTGTCTACTATTGGGAGGTCCAAGGACCCGATCGTTCCAAGGTGTACTCTACTAACCTTATCTACTGCAAATTGTCTCAGGAACAACCCTTAACAAGATTAGGGTTTCAGTAACTCTCTGCAATAACCCGCAGGAAGCCTTATAACTAATCTTGCACCCCCTGGGACCAACCTTATGAATCAGGAGTTTGGTTCTGTTAATGTCCCCCCCAAACCCACATATAGGGCCTCATTATGACCCAGTGTTAGCCATGCCGGAAAAAACAGGATGGCTGCTGCCGGAGTTGTGTTTTTTTCCGGCGCCTGGCATTGGGGAATTACCGGGGCATTACAGCCCTGGCAGTCCTGTGGGCTACATTGACCCACCAAACAGAATTTCGCCAAAACCAAGCTGCTTTTGCGTAGAAACAGTAAAATGATTGTGCTGGCTCCTGTGAGCACAATGGCCTTAAAACTGCGTTTCGCAGCAACAATAAAAATGGCTGCACCATCTTGCCAAGCATGCATTGGGCAGTATGGAACAAGGAGACACACTGAGGGAGCGTGCCAGTGTGTTCTGACACATACAAATGTAGTAAAGTGAAAAAGCAGAGTTGCCTTGCTGCTGAGCCCAAAATCCCCATTAAAAAGGAAACTTTTTCACCTTTAAAATAATGCTGCTGATGCTATTTCCATCTGTCCTTCCTTAAACCACTGTTATTAATAAGGCCCTGCCATGCCCAGGACATCTCATTGTGCTTCAGCAAAACCAGGCATGATTCCTGAATGACAGGCCCTATCAAAGCAACTCTGAGAGAAATCAACAAGGAACTCCACTTTTACCCACACAGGAAAACATGTTAATTTTCTTCACAAAGTATTAAAGATCAGTAGTTCAAAAGAAACTCCAGCTATCTGAACCATGTCTATTTCAGGGCTTCTGTGCTTCGAAACAAAACTCCTGCATACAAGAAATAACTATAGCTGCAAGACAGTGTGGGAATCTGATGGAGATGCAAAACTGAATTTAAAATGAAATGCCTGCTTTTCACCACATGTGTATAAAAATGTGCTTTGTAAACTAAAAAGGAGAAAAATGACAGTTTAAAAGTAAACTGTTGAATGAACGCCTCCTTTATCTAGCAATGTGAATGGGTTTTGTTGCTGGTGATAATACACACATCGGCTATTTTATTCCACAGGTTTGTTTTAATTCAGGACCCAAAATAAGAAAATAAAGGTTTTAAACCACCTGGGCTGGAGTTTGCAAGCTCTAAAAAAAATGGGTTGTTCCAGTTGGCAGAGCTAAGGCTTTCCCCAGATGAAGGGAACTACCATAAAAGCTCTCAGCAGAGACTAACATCCCAATGATATTTACTAGTTTGGAAAGAATCTAGTCTGGGCTGAAACCCCTGACATTGGAACTCCCAGTACAAGAAAGTGTGAAGTGGGAGGCAATAAATCTTCAATCAAGGTGGAAAACCCCCACCTTTGTCTGAAGGAAATGACAGTTGGTGGCAGCTAAAGAGAAAAAAAAAATGGTCCTGTGGCAGACAAAGGATTGCCATTTGCTTCCAGTGACCATTTAATAAATACAATTTAAAGACTTTTATCTCTGCAGCAAGGCTTTGTAAAAATGCAAACATTTTACAGTTTGAATTCGATTTTATGGGCTTTCATTGAAGACATGGTACAATTCACTGACACCTTGGGAATAGAAATGGCAAAGTATTGTGGATTACAAGAAAAGCATCTATATTGCCAATGCAATTTTCTATACTTACATCCCTTATGATCATCCAAAATGTGTATAAAGTTAGGGAATTTTAGGCTGAATCGTTCATGCTCAAAATTACTAAAAAGTATTAAACTGACCAAACAATGTGTCACAGATTGCAGGGTTGGACTGTTATACTCTACATGAAACATGTAAGCGGATTATGTCATTTATTAATGTGCTCCAAATGTACAAATATGTAAATTCTGTTATGACTGATTTTTGACAAAAAGGTCTGTAGGAATTCTTTTAACACCATAAAATGCAACCTCCTAAACTGAGTCACATCTTAGGAGAGGCAGCCAACATTGATTTTCAAATCCAGTTGCTTAGATGCATGCTTAGCTAAGACGGCCCAGCAATATAGTCTATGATGTCACCATGCTCTATATAAAGAGTCCCTGACAAGACTCTAGACACAGACCCTCTTCCTAATTTTCCTGCGCCAGCGTCCTGTTCCATTCACCCTGCTGAGTCCATATCCCAACTACAAGGCCAAAGCATTGCTGACCCTACTCCAGGGCCCACTCCAAAACCCAAGCAGTGCTGATGCTAACCCAGCAAGGCCATTGATCCAGAATCAACCCACATATCTCCATTAAAAAGGGTAAAGCTGTGGTATTCTTTTGGGAAGCAACCTGAACCAGCCTAGCTTGCTGCCCACTAACTGCTTGCCCAATAACTGCATCTAGAGGAACCTGTGCCATCCAGTGACCAGAATTACCATCCGGTGACCCAACCTGCCTTGCTATCCTTTGCCCAGCTGTCCTTTGATAGGCACGCTGCCGTGTTGTGACCAGAGCCATTGACGGTCCAAAATCCGAAACTATAAGTGGATTGTAAGTATAATCCCTACCCCATAGAAATCCATAGCCTATCTTGTCATGCATTTTTCCTTATCCCACTTTCTAAGCAATCCTATCCTTATCCTGATAACTTGTTAAAAACGTTTAGAATTATCTGTTCACCTTGCCCGTGACGTTGTAAAGTGCTAGCGCCATTTCTTTTCAATTTTGTCTTGTTTAATCCTGAGCCATTAGTCCTATTTCGAGTGATCAGACTGGTTTCCGCTAGGGTTGGATGCTGGGGTGACAGGGTTGAAATTGCGAATCAACCCTGGATCTCACTTTGTCCATCTTTGGTGGTCTAGTCTGAAAACTCTAGTTTAGAGTAAAAACTGTTCTTGCCACAACTGATTTCCTTTCCTATTTCACGGCTTCATTTTGCTCAAAGCGCACCTTTTTATATATTGCATAACTCAACCAGTTCCATAGCTAGAGACCTATTTTCAACTCTAGAGTGTCCCTGTGATATATATCTATCCCCCAACTTAAAAACTGCACAATAAATCAGAGTATTTAACCCGTTTTTATAAAAACCTATTTTGTATAATATAAGTTCCCTAGAAGGTTAAACCAAGTGTATTGTTTACATCCTCATTGTAATTATGACCCCGATTGGTGATGGCTGCCCCATATTAAAAATGGTACGATATCTTTTGAATTTTAAAGTAAATAAATAAATCTTGAATTTTACCAACCAGCCTGGTTCATGGTCCATTCTGACCCGGGGTATTTGAAAAGGGGGTGTGATACTAGTTGTGTACCATCTCAAATTGAATCTGCATAAAATAAGGAGAAAAGCATCTCAGTTGTGCGCAACATACTAGGCCGAGACCAAGATGTGTGTCCCCTGATTGAAATCCTTAAGAATCCCGGTAATTCCCCAAAGCCAGGCGCCAAAAAAAATAACTTCCCATTCCCATTTGAGTCCCATAGGACTGTAGGATGGAAGCACTGGCAATGTGTGCAACAGTGCCGAGCTTCCCTCAAAATCTGCGAGCAGGTGCTGTTCCGCCCGCCAGGTCAGACCTGGTGGGCAGAAAGGCATCCGGCTCGTAGACTTGTACTCTGCCGGTCCGGTAACAATGGTGCCTGTGAGCCTACCGGCATCATTGTTACCGGACCGGTAGGGTTGCAATGAGGCCCATAGTGTACTAAGGGGCTCCTGGGAGTGAGCATTGGGAGCCCAAACACCGGAACCAATACCTACAAGATAAAACACTGGGAAATTTGGAAACAACAGCTGCTCCATCGTCATTTAAACCAAGTGATCCATTTCAGGGCTTCCAATTATTATTAGAAAGCATATTAGAGGAAAATAGAAACATTCATATCAATCGTGTGCTCCTGGAGGGGTGTCTTTCATTGGTGACCTGAATTGAACAATTGATTTCACTACAGCTCCCATAATCCTTGGAGACTGCATTAGCAATTTAATTGGATTCACCTGAAAAGAAATCAAACACAGCCTCCCCGAAGAGTGTTGGGACATGAAACCGCTAGGAGGAGGAGAACAGCAGTACAAATGCAGCAGAAGGGATCCATCCCTGTGAACATTTTTGTAACATATGGGATCTAACCCAGTGAGTTGGACCCTTTAACAAATGGGATTCAACACAGTGAATTGGACACTTTGGGATTTAACCCAGTTATTATTTTTCTTTCTTCAGGTAGTATATTGGCCAGGATTTGGAGTGCGCGCCTCACCCCCCTTTTGTTTTTACATGCAATCTGTGGAGATCCGGACTCCCGAGGCTGCAGCACCGGGGATATTTTGACCTACAGTGGAGAATCATAGTTATGGTTTTCCCCCCTCCCCCTGCTTAGGGTAAGTCGTGTGCTCCTGGGGGGGTGTCTTTCCTTGGTCACCTGAATTGAACAATTGATTTCACTACAGCTTCCATAATCCTTAGAGACTGCATTGGCAATTTAATTGGATTCACCTGAAAAGAAAGGCAACACAGCCTCCCTGAAGAGTGTTGGGACACGAAAGGGTGAGGAGGAGGAGAACAGCAGTACAAATGCAGCAGAAGGGATGTAACCCTATGAACATTTTTGTAACAAATGGGATCTACCCCAGTGAATTGGACCCTTTAACAAATGGGATTCAACACAGTGAATTGGACACTTTGGGATTTAACCCAGTTATTATTTTTCTTTCTTCAGGTAGTATATTGGCCAGGATTTGGAGTGTGCACCTCACCCCCCTTTTGTTTTTACATGTTTTAAACTTTCTACCTGGTTTTCAATTGTATGCTCTTGGTAATCCATTGCTTGTGATTGTTAGTGTCTATGCATCGTTGCTTTAGTGAGAAATTGTATTTACCTTAGAGTTTTAACCGCACATTAATTAATTAATTGTTCATTTCCGAGTGTCGTTTCATAACATGGAAAGGGGTTTAAAATCCGTTTTCCACTCTTATTTGGTGAGGGAAGGTCAGGTTTGGATTCTATTTTCTGCCTCTTATTCCTGATTATCTGCTGTGTCTTTCCATCCATTCAGAATTGATTATTTGTGGGTTGAGGGAACATTGCAGGGAGAAATCCTAACATGGGTGCTAACTTTCCTAAATGAAAAAGTATTCCTATTCCCTGGTGTTTTGTATAGGTTCCAATAGAAGGTCAAACCAGGTGTATTGCTTACCTCCTCAATGTAATTATCACCCCATTGGTGATTGTTGCCCCATATTAAAAATGGTATGATTTCTTTTGAATTTTAAAATAGATAAATAAATCTTGCATTTTACCATCCAGCCTTGTTCATGGTCCATTGTGACCCGGGGTATTTGAAAAGGGGGTGGGCTACTAGTTGTGTACCATCTCAAATTGAATCTGCATAAAATAAGGAGAAAAGCATCTCAGTTGTGCGCTACAAACTAAGCCGAGTCCAAGGTGCATGTCCCCTGATTGAAATCCTTAAGAGTCCCAGTAATTCCCCAAAGCCAGGCGCCGGAAAAAGTAACTCCCCACTCCCATTGGAGTCCCATAGGACTCAATGGGAATGGGGAGGATGGAAGCACTGGCACCAAGTGCTTCCCTCAAAGTCTGCGAGCGGGTGCTGTTCCGCAGGCATAGAGGCATCCGGCTCACAGACTTGTACTCTGCCAGTCCGGTAACAACGGTGCCGGTGAGCCTACCGGTACCATTGTTACTGGACCGGTAGGGTCCGAATGAAGCCCATAGTGTACTAAGGGGCTTCTGGGAGTGAGCATTGGGGAGCCCAAACATCGGAACCAATACCTACAAGATAAAACACTGGGAAATTTGGAAACAACAGCTGCTCCATCGTCATTTAAACCGAGTGATCCATTTCAGGGCTTCCAATTATTATTAGAAAGCGTATTAGAGGAAAATGGAAACATTCATATCAATCGCCCGCAAATTCCAGTAGTGATATCAACTGAGTATATTTCATAGATCATTATCGAAATGGTCGTGCAATTATATATACGAAAACTAAGATCCTTCTGATCTATCGATTAGTGAACTGCAATCAATTAGAACACTGGGCTTTGACTTATTGAATTACAACATATACAGGCCCTAAATGGGGGTAGTTGCAATCAATCCGCTAGGAAGATCATAGTCTCCCTTCGTAGAGACCCTGATCATTCCACTGGGCCCATATAGCTGGGCAGGATCCAATCATACCATGCCAATAACAAGATTGGTCATGGTTGTCAGGGGCACTAAACACTGACAGGTCGCAGGTCCCATCACAATATTCCTAATGGCCAACAAACCTGAATTCTGTTAACACTTATATCATGGAATACACAGGGTCATATTTCATTGAAATCCAATCCTATATTTGGTCAACTGCTGAGGAACCATGATTTAGTTACACTTCAAGAAACATGGCTGATGGCCTGTCCATCGTTTGGCGGTTTTGTGTTGTCCATTCAACTGGCCAAAAAGGACAGCTTCGGCTGCCCATATGGTGATTACTTCATTGGTTCGCGTCTGCCAATATTTAGGTATCATAGACTCAATGGACATAATGTTTGATATATTAGGAACACATATAAGGTTTAGCTTGGATAATCCAATTGACTTCCTGATCCTCAATATATACTAGCATCAAGGAATGGACTCATTGGAGAAAGTTGTCAAAGTTATATTGACATCTGTCACCGAATTACAACAGAAATTCCATAAATGCCAGTTGATTATTCTTGGAGATCTTAATGCAAGTTGCTGGCCTGATCAGTTGGAGAAGGCTGTTCCCTGTCTTAGCTCATGCAAGGACTTTTTTGGGCAAGTCTAGACAAAATCATTGGAGGGTCACAGCCTAACAATATTGAATGGCTCAATTAGGGGTGATGTATCTGCAAAATCTACTTGGTCGAATGGTTTCTCTAAATCCACCCCAGATTATATTTTTACAAGCAGTGGTCTACATGAAAGGTGTCTTAATCTCCTCATTGTTGCTAATACATTTAGCAACGATAGTTACTTGTTAACTCATTTTCAAGTTTGCATCTTACATTTAAATCTAAGAGTCAATCCTGCATACAACCGAGTACGTTGGAATGAGGTTTCCATCTCAAGGGTAATTGACAAATGCTGGCTTGTTTGATGGCTACATCACTGTACTGGCAATATGCAATACCTTTTTGGTAAACAATTGTGGTGATGTTTTGGCAGACCTACTTGTCCATAATATTCACAAGCAAAATGTTAGTGTACGTCCTTTTAGGACTCATAGTCACGTCTTCGATTTGTAGGTGGCGAGTCGGAAAAATGCATTACTTACAAGAATTAAATGTATCGGCATAGAGGTGTCCCTTTCTCCAAAGTCAATATGATCTCATATTAAAAAGGCAAAAAAAGCCTAAAAAAAGGGGTACAAATACCCAGTATTATGTCATCAATGTGATGCTGAGAAAATATTGTTGAGAAACAAAGACACAAGTTCATGCTGGAACTTGTTGAACAGCCTTGCCCATTCCATAACAGAGCACAGAATTGCATCAGTGTTGGAAGCACAATGAGTGCACCACTTTGGTGCAGTCTTTGAAAGTCAGTCCAGAGATGAAGTAAACATCATTCCTCTAATGGACTTAAAAGTAAGTCCTTGGTCCATGTCTATAACAAAGGACCACATTACGGCTGTTTTAAAAAGAAGTAGCACTTCGAGAGCTAGTGGGCCAAATAACCTGTCCAACATTCTTTTTAAGGCAGACCCCCAAACATGGGCATCATAGACACGTGCACATTTCCTATGTCATGGTCCTCCGCTTATATTATTCTTATTTTCCAAATGGGCTCATGCTCTGACCTCTTAAACTTCCGACCAATTGCGATTCTGGATGTGGAAAGCAAGATATTTTCAGAATTGGTACTTGAGCATGGCAAAAGACGATTGATGCAATTCCACTATGCCAGACAGGATTTAGAAAACATCATGCCACTACAATGAACGGCTATGAGTCAAGTGCATCAACACAAATATGAATCCATATATATGGCTACGATAGAGCTTTCTGCTGCTTTTGATGCAGCCGATAGGGTCCTCCTTTGGAGCAAACTGTTGAAATGGGGAAAGCCAGTAGGATTGCTGCCGCCAATCATTGGGTTATATTTGGATAAGAAAATTCAAGTCATTTTAGATCATGAGGGAAATCTATCAAGGTGCATACATACCACAAGAGTTGTAAGGCAGGGCTGCATACTTGCCTGTTTACTTGTATCCAAGTGATATTGGACGTTATTTAAAACTGGCAGCTCTAGCCAGTCCGAAAATTCAACATCTGAAGGTAACATAGTTAGCTTACTCTGACGTTTTTGTTATTTTCAATTTGACGCCTATCGGACTGCAGCACCTTTTATTGGCTTTTTTCCAAATTTGCAGTCCACAAATTGAGGATTGATCCAAATAAAAACAAAATAATGCAATGTGCAGTTAACCACAAAGCAAATTCTTTTGTATGGCAAATAGATCAAGTGCCCCTTGAAAAGTGAAAGGTTTTGTATATTTGGGTTTCCCCATTACCAATAAAAAGACTGAATATAACACTTGTCAAAGATTGTTTGTTTCCTCTTGGAACAGCACTTGGAAACTGATTGGTATGAGTACATAACAAGTATGGGATATTTTCAATTGTTCCCCCCTTGAAATTCTATGAAGGGAAAGATATCCCCAAGCTACGTTTTTATGTTGTTTTTTAGTCATGGTTCAAACCTTACACTGTATACACATTAATTTACATCCAATGTCAACCAAAATATTAGTAAACAATTGAAAGAAAGAAAAAAAGAAATAAAAACATTGATGACATTTCTTACCAGGGGGGGCACCTCCTCCACCTAGTTCTGATCACTTGAGCTGCTTCTAACATTACAGGAGTCTTATTTTTTCCCTTTGGAGCTGATCTGACTTTTCCAGCAAACCAAATACTTCCTTCAGGTATGCAAGCAAAGCAAGTGTGATAGAAACTCGCTCTCCTGTGAGAAGAAGCACCCACCAATCCTCTAAAGAGAGCGTTGTATATTGTGTCAGGAACTTTCTCAACAATCAACTTCTTTTTTCACACAAACACAGACATATTAATGTCAGATGGTAAAAGGTTTCTCTTTGGGCCATGCGCAGTCTACATTAAAATGTTCTCAATAGGTTATTTTTTAATTCTCCCTTCAGTAATTTCACTTGTTGGCAAGAGGTTCATGCAAAATCTCATATACAGATATCTGAGTGGTCGGCTCGGAAATCTTTGGAGATGTTTAGGTAATGTTCCTCTAGCTCTGCACTCCAAATTAGAATGACCATAAAGGTTCTTTGTAGATATGTTTTTGCAGTTGTCTATTCAATCTCGGTCATAGAAGTTACACTTCACTTTTCCTGGCAAAACTTTCAAAGAGTCTTCCGATGATGCCAAATGCCAGAGTATTGCCACGCAGATCTGTTTCCAATCTTGTAAGATCATTTCCGTGTTTGACCGAAGTGCATTATTCAAGACTTTAAAACCGCATTCTGGTTCACCTAACAGGCATTTCTTGTAGAAGGACAGGGTTTTCCATACAGTGATGGCATATAGAGACGTGAGTCCTAATTCTCGTCTTATTATATGGATAGGTAAACTCTGTGGAAGGAGGAGAACCCTCCTCCAAAAAATACTCTCCAATTTAGGCCAAACTAAGGCAGATAGTGAGAATGATGTCTCTGCTTCATATGTGAGAATAGGAGCCACAGTAAGACATTAAAATTCAATGAGCGGTTTCAGTGAGAACTTTAAGTATTTAACTGCTAGAAGACAAGCCCGTGAGGCCAAATGATGAGTCTTACTAATGAGGGAGGCCTCCCTTTGGGCATCAACTACACTGTTATTCATAGTTATTCCCAGATACAGAATTGAGAAGACTTCACTCAGCTTTTCTCCTTTCATAAACCAAGAGGCACTACGCAAGTTTTTCTTTTGACCTGTTCTCCCTCCCAGGGTCAATATTCTTGATTTTGAGACATTGATCTAGGGCCTGTTTTCTTCTACATATGTCTCCAGGGCATTCAATTGTCTTTGCAGACCAACCTGTGTCTGTTCTAGCAGTATAACATTGTTGGCATATAGCAAGCGGCTGACTGATACACCTGCTATTCGCAGGGGAACACATCTAACTGCATGAACGTCTTTTTCCATGTCCGAAATAAATGAGTTGAATATTCTCAGCGCTAATAAACAGCCCTGCTTCAGTCATTTTGATGTGTTGATAGGCTTAGAAAGGGAGCCTTTGCTGTCCAGTCTGACCTGCAAGGTGGTATTAGAGTGTAGAGCGATCAGAGCTTCCATTATGTCTTCAGGACATTCCCATGTTTTTAATTTCTCCCAGAGATAATGTCTGTCAATGGTATTGAAGGACTGGGCCAGGTCTATTGGTATAAGATAGATCCAGCCCGTTCCTTTCAGCTGTGTTGTTGACTAGAAAATATTGATCAAAAAGAGGTTAAGGGCAGGCCCTATGTCCTTAACAAAGCCCCCTTGCCACTTATCAAAGTGGCCCCTATTCCTACTCCAGGAAATTATGGTCTTTAATAATAAAGCTCCAAAAATCTTTCCTGATACATTCAAGATTGATTGGCCTATAATGTGTAGGATCTGACCTATACCCTTCTTGAATATGAGAAATATGATGGAGGAGCACCAAGAGTTGGGAATAGCGCCTTTTCTTTTGCTCTCCATAAAGTGGTTATACAAGATGTACAACCATTTTTCAGCATCTTTCTTCATTGTGATGTTAGCTATTCTGTCCGGGCCTGCCGCCCCGGAATTGCTTGCTGCTTTGATTTGAGACTCTATGGCCTCTCTATCAGTTGGAAATAGCCAGTCTCCTTTCTTCTTTTGCTGATTAAAAGCTCTCTCTTTGTTTGAAGTAAAGAGCGGACTAAAATGTTTTATCCATGCACCCTCAGGAACAGTACTGGAGATAACAGATGCCTGAGGAGCCGTTTGGTTATTGAATATTCTCCACATTTCGGATGTATTCTTAGCAGAGACTATTTTCAGCATCAGCTCTGTATCCCTCTGGTGCATAAACCACTTATGGCCTTTCAGCCAATTTTTATACCGCTGGATTCATTTTTTTCCTTTCAAGTATGTTACTGCGGTCATTACTTAAGGACTCCTTGATTTGCTTTTTCAGTTCTTTCTTCTTCTGGAGAACTACCAAGCCAAAAGAATGTAACTTAATGAAGGATGGGTGGGGGCCCTTCGTCCCCCTTTCTTTGAACATGAGCATTTTTGATTGAACTTTTGAATGACCATGGTGTAGGTCCTCCTGTTGAATGCGACTAAACACCCTCTTGGAGAATTGCAATCTGTTCTGTCCTTTGTTCACAATAGGATCAGACTGTGACTTTGTTGGCCGGGTCCTCCTCCATCCCTTAAAGGTAGCACATACCATGCCGTGGTCACTAGCTGTAGACAGCCTCACTATCGTAGACGTTAAGTTAGAGAACATGTTTTCAGATACAAAAATATAATCAAGGTTTTTTTGTATCCTCCCCTCTCCTCCAAGTGCAGGAAGCAGGAATATCTCCTTTCCTCTGGCCGTTGGCCATATAAATGTTCCTGTCTGCCAAGTCACCCCTCCATGTCATGCTCCTAATTTCTTGGGGTGTTGGAGAATTGGAACAGTCCTGTATAGGCTCAGCTTCAGCATCAAAACAGTGGATATTTAAGTCCCCACAAATCAGAATATCCCAGTTTGCCCAAGTTCCCATTGCCTCTTCAATTAGGGACAGTACAGAGCTAGCAAATCCATCAGCGGCTGGTGCAGTGATATTCCAATAAACATTTAATAAAAGGATTGGTTGTGCTTGCCTTCCTTCGGTCACCCCTGTAGTTATTGGGAGGGCTTGGATCAGAGGAGTCGGGCATTTTTCTATGATGACCCTCATCACTAAAGTGTATTTCAAAGCCATAAGAGGTCCCACCACAGGACAGGCATGGGTCCCTTAATGGCAGGGTTTATGTAGACTGTAAAATCCTCTAGAAGTGGTCTATCTCTAAGCCATGTCTCCTGTAGACACATTATATCATGGTCTTCAAAATTCAGCTCAAATACATTGAATAAATGAGTGAACCCTATTGTGTTCCAGGAGACTAGATACATGTAATTATGTATGATTGTTAGCCAATGCCCCAGCCATCTATGCCCAAGAAGATTCTCCAGTGCCTCTCCTTGAGTTATCCCTGTAATGAAATAAATGCCTCACGGGCCAAGTGTTATCAACTGTTACTTGCAGGTTCCTTTTCTGAGCCCTGTGTTTTTGGTTCCATTGATCTCTGTAGTTCAGTGGTTCCTGAACGACTAACGGTGAATTAACCATATTACGCATATTCACTCTTCTCACTCTTTGAATTTGGTGATTCTTTGTTTTGAATTTAGGCGAATCAATGCCCCGGTCATATTTGGATATGGCAAATCCCAAAGGAAATAGTATTTTTCCCTCTCTCATTATAGGATTTTTGTTCTTTAGTGTAGAAACATAGAGGATCACTTTATCGATTCTTTCCTCAACTGGGAACTCGATCAGGTAAAAGTCTGTTGATCTCAGGCCTTTTAAAGGATGCATACAAAGCAGCAAGCGCAATGTGTTTGCCCTATTCATGATCAATTCATCATAATATAACACAATTATTTGAAGGAGGAGATGGTGGATGGTGCAATCCACAGGTTCTTCCCCTTTGATTTTCAGCCTTCTGTTGTCGGTTTTGGGGCCTTTTTGGGCCAACCAAGAATCTCGATTCACACAAGATCCTTTACTATTATTCCTTTTTTGATCTAATGTTTGAAAATGATATGGCGTCTTTCTAGTCGACCTTGAGCACTTTTGTGGGACAAAGAGGGATGTTCTTCCGTAACCAACATCTACTGCCTATTTTTTTTTCCTTGTGGTGTCGGAGAAAGAACAATGTTCCTTTGGGGTGCACCCCTCCCAGAGGCAGCCTGCATGGCTGGCAATGGCTCTTCCTCTTCCACAGAGCTCTCCTCCTCTCCCACATAATCCGATAGTTCATATTTGTGGGACAAATTTGGTTCGCTATACAAGTTTCTTTGTCCCCATTGTTAGCTTCACTTTCTGTAATAGTATAGGTCAAGAGGTTGTTCTGATCTTCCATATCGATTTCCAAGTTAGTGGGATCTTTCAGGGGCTGTTGGTTAAAATGATAAACTTCTCTTGCTCCTGTGGAATTAATATTGCCAGTTTGTTTACAGGGATCTTCTACTGAATCCCCAACTTGCTTCAACCGGCCTCCTGTATTAGGCGCCATGGTGTTTCTGATAGCCAATCTGTTTTTTCGTTCAGTTTTAGTTTGCCCCCTTTTTCAAGGCGGTTTCCGTATTTTTTAGCTTTGAGTGCTTAATCAATGCCCATTTTAATAGTGTTCTTTTGTTTTGGGGTGTTTGTCCCTTGTTTGCCTCTGATCCTAGCATGTAACATATCTCTTATTTCTCCTGAAGACCACGTCGACCTTGGGCCTTGTTACTCTCCTCATGCATCAATTTGTTCTTTTTGGGATTGCCAGAAGGAAAGGCTGGTCTGAAGCACTCCTTGTGTGGACCATCCCCTTTCTCTAACACAGTATCAGAGTCAGCACTCAGGAGACGTAGAAAGGTTCCACCTTCAAATAGTACTCAGCACTCTCTCAACACTCATCGGATTCAGTCAAACAATGCCATAGTAGTTGTATTTGTACCTACTCAATCAACATCAATTATTTAAGATTGGTTACTGCAGGTCTCAGTGCCGCCTGCCAAATTTGGGTTCTCACAGCACACTATCCTCTTCCTTGTAATCATTAACCTATGCATGCAGTCAGTTGGAATAGTTACAATTCATAAATATTCAATTTTGCCTTGCTGTTTATACACAGGATAAGCAACAACTGAAATATTGTTGTACCATCATCTGATCAAGACTTGAATGTGAGATACCAATATAACTTAATTTACAACAACTTCAATTAGGCCCAATTCCAATGATGGTCCATAATTAACTCTAACAAGAAGCTAGAGGGCTTTACAAAAGTCCCTCTGAGCAGCACCAAATCATTTGGATTTTAGATAAAATGTCAAGTCTTCATTAAGCGGCCACTTTTTCCAAGAAGACGCTGATTACCCAGTACAATACCCTAATACGAAAGAAAAACCTTTCCTCTTTGAATCAGAACTCTAAACTATTATCTAAGTCTTGCTCCGTTTACGCATACAAGGTGGTAATGCCTTGCTCGTATGTCTCATTGTAAACACAGCAATACAACTGAAGAAAAGTGTACCAAATACTTTTGTCTACCTTCTCAAAAGACTGACACATTACAACCACACCACCCCTAATCTAACAGACCTGCAAGGGCTTCCCACCCAGGCTCTAATTACATGGGAAGTGTGCTGCCTCACAAATAAAAGTCAGTATTAACCAAAACATCATTCATTCAGACACATGAAGTTATCATTCTTGCAGGCCTGTGAAGGACTGGACTTCAAAGCATAACCAGGCTTGAAGTCAAGAATTGCAAGAGGAAAAACAAACCTGAGCACACATATACTGCAACGATATCCACAAAATACGAAACAAAATTCCACTGGAACTGAAATTGAAAGCTTCAATCATGAAATTCTGAAGATGTCTAAAGACTCATGCCATCAAGGAACAAATCATCCATCACTGTGGATCATCATTCCACAACATCCTATCTTCCAGCAAATGTATAGTATCATCATCACCCCTATCCCCTCCATACCTTCATAGTTAGCTTGATGTTCAGGTTTGCACAGTATACAAACACATATTGCCCAAGCTTTGAATAATAAGAAAAATCGATTTCTCAATGAGTTTAATGCATGATGGAATATGAACTATGTTCTCTACATATGTTTGTCCTATTGTTGGAACTTTTTTGTTGGGGTTGTAACCTCGTTCTCACTGAACCTTCGGAAAGACCATAGCAGAAGAGAGGTTGAGATGATTATACTACATATTAACTGAACTGTCAAGGAAAATGCCCAGTAATGGCCCAGCGTGCAGGCCTGAATGTGCTTGTGAGCACGTTAACGCCTCCTTACACATCCAAGTCCAAAGGCATTAATATGAAAGCCCTCTCTGCTTCATGGTTCCTGCTTATGCAGCATGGGAGATGGAGGACGTTCATAACAGATGGCAGCACAAGGGCATGTGGACTGGAATACAGAGTGGGGCTGCACGTAAGAAAATAAAAAAAAGAATGTATTTGTGGGTGCATATATGCAAAGGTTGTATTTGGTAAATGTGTACGTAAATGAGAGAGTGTTTGCTATTTGTATGTACATATTTATTTGAGAGGGTATGGGTGCCGTATGTGTACGATGGTGAATGTGAGAGTGAATGAATTAATGGTGCATGAATGATGGTGCATTTATGTGAATGTTCGAGTGAATGAAGAATAAATGGTGAATGCAGATGAGCACGTGCCAGCTGGGCAGCAGGCCTCTGATTGAGGGGAAGAGGAAAAGAAGGGTGGGATGTCAGCAAGGTGGACTGTTTTTCTAGTGGTGTGTCCATTTTGTGCAAATATCCACTATGCTATGCTAGCCTTTTAATGGGCAAAGGCAGCATAATGAGAGTTCCTACCTGGTATTTGGCTACATTGGTGGGCACAGTCTGGACATGTTGCTGTATGGTGTCATGACATTTTTTTCAGGACATTTTTTATAGGCATAAGGTGAAAGCAGCATGATGAGTGTCCCTATGTGGTTCTGGCTGACATAATTAGGTCCAGTCTGGGGATAGCTTTTTATTTTGGTATGGAATGATTTCCTGGGCATCAGGGATGAAGCCATCACAGTAGGTCTTCCTATGTGGTACTGGCCCACATTGGTGGGCCCAGTCTAGCCAACTATTCATGATGCAAAGGTAGCATGGTGATTGTTCCTATGTAGTATTGGGCCAAATTAGTGGGTCCAGTCTGGACCTGTTTCTTTACTGTTGGATGGCATGTTTTACTTTCGTCAAGGGTGAGGTCTGCATGATAAGACTTCCTATGTTCTACCAGGCTACATTGATGGGTCCAGTCTAGCCAAATCTTCAGCCATGGCATGGCATTCTCTACTGGGCTTTAAAGGTGTAGGCAGCATGATTACTGTTCATATGTGGTATTTGTCCACATAGGTGAGTCCAGTTTGGACATGCTTCTTTACTGTGGAATGGCATGTTTTACTGGGCATCAAGGGCAAAGGAAGCATAATGAGTGTTTTCACCCACATTGGTGGGTCCAGTCTAGGCAAATCTTCACTCTGCAATGGCATTTTTTACCAGGCATTAAGGGTGCAGGCATCAAGATGAGTGTTACTAAGCGGTAGAAGCCGACATTGGTGGGTCTAATTTGGACATGTTTCGTTACTGTGGCATTACTTGTTACTGGGCAGCATGGCCGGTGTTCTTACCTGGTACTGTCCACAATGGTTGGTCCAGTCTGGACATGTTTTCTTCATGTGGCTTTGTTTCTGGTACTGGTAAAGTCAACTGGAGTATATTCTTATATGGCAATACTAGCTTATATTGTTTCACACTACATAGACATGTATGGACATAAACAACATGAAAATATTTGTCTGCTCCATATATTGTGTGAAAAGGCATTCTATAAATGAGTTGGAAAATGCCCCATTGCAATATTAATGACTTGCATCTGTTGGATTTGTTCATGTTTTACCCTACAAAGCCCATAGCAAGCCAATTGTCCACAGAAAGTGGACTGAAAATGTACGATGTTAACCCAATATGTTGAAAATGTCCTAATTGGGAGAACCCCCTAGAATTCCCCCCTTGCTTGGTTAGGGCTCCCTCGCAACGCTTGGTCACTGCCGCATGTTTGCAGGAAACCTTTATGCCGCTCCGATAAAAAAAATGATCAGCTGTCAGTGGAGATTTCATTCCAAATAACATTTTCTGGTGAGGAGTATGTAGGTTGACCTTGTTACATCTTGTTAATATGCAAATACAATGCCCTAAATGTAAAGGGAAATACAGGTTTTGAGCATACTAAAAAGATTAGGGTTTCTGCCATTTTAATATTGGTATTGTTTCCATGTTGTTTTAGTGTCTGTGCCATTTTGGATTAGGCCTTGTTTATGCCGCATCCAAGAGAACATTTAAAGTTGCTGGGTATGTGGCTGGGTAGCAAGGCAGTGCAAATATTAATCATATTAATTATTGTTTCAGGGATAAGGTTCCTGCTATCCTTTCTCATTAAGCTCTTCCCAGAGATTTTGGGCACAAGGAATAATAACAATGTATGTCTTTACCGTTAGTCAGATGAAAATACAGTAGTTAGAAAAAGACATGTTTTGGTGTCAACTAGATCTTGGTTTGAGGCACTGCCAAAATACTGAATCAGGCTTTGGATCTACTGCCTCTAGAGAAGCCTTATGATTTGTGCCAGAGTGGCTTGGTAGCACAAATAATACAAGAAATTAATTCTCAAGAGGAGAGCCTCTGTTACATGTTTTCAAGCAAGGTGAAAATCCTGTAAACTAACCGTTTCTGTCCTTGGCCGTTCAAGATGGATGAGTAATGAGGACAGCAATATATGTCAATGTGGTAGTTGCATGCTTCCTCGTGAGCAAGGTCTGGGTATGGTCTAGGGTGCTGAGATGTCTGGCTTCATGTGGAAGGATGTTAGTGTATCTACTATTGTCACCACAAGGTGCTGATTTCACTTTTTTACTAATTGACCTGTTAGGTCATCTGCAGGGGTATGGATTTCGAATATCATGTGAAATTTACTAACCAACAGAGTAGGGTAATGTATTTTGAGAATAGGGATATCCATTTGCTTAATTTCTGGAATGAAGTTTAATGTTGTGTTTTTGTCTATAAATACTTTAGCCCGATGTGGGCAGGTTGAGAGTTCTCAGCCTTTTGGACACTTGAGACTGACTGACCTCCCGGACGATAATTACATGTTTTAAAGAGCTGTCTTTCTGCAATGTGTGCACCTCCCTATAGTTTCTTGGATTTGTTGGAGTCAAAACGCCTGCTTAAGAGGGTTTCACAATTCATGGAACATAATTTAATTTTGCATTACTATGAACAGATGAGTTTCAGCAGATTACAAAAAAATGCACAAAAACATCCAGTAGCTATTTGCTAGATTTGCATATTGTACTCCTCATTTTAATAAATAAAGGATTGTTGTAATGATGCTTATTCTTTGCCTTTAGTAAACAAACCCACTGTTACAAAAACATCACAAAACTAAACTAATAAACTATCATAAACATATTTTGGGCCACATTAATTCAAATACTCAAGAAACAAAATCAGATGCTTAAGTATAATAAAGAGTGTCAAGTGGAAGTTCATTGAAAAAATAAACAGAGACAAATGAAAGTTCATTTTAAATAGCATCATGATGCAGTGGTAAGATGTGTTCATGTATAAATGTACACAATTTCTGCGATGTTCTCCCTACATTCTGTCAACGAATAGTGAGACTCCAGTCATGATCTATGTTCATTATTTGATGTTAAGCCTCTGAGTGCCTTAGGGTGTAAACCTGTGCAATCCCACCACTGATGCCATATCATGAGGTCCTGAAAGGTCCATTAAAGCATGATTAAGCCTCTGAGGGTATCTTTTCAGTTTTTGCATCGGACTGTAAATTAAGGTTAGGAACCAACATGTATTTTATCCACTCCTAGTATTACTCAAATTGGACTCCCTTCTCTATTTGCATTATATTTAATAGTTTTAATTTACAATACCAATTTACTAAAACTTCATTGCTCTAGTACACTACACTAGAAAACTCTCTGTTCTAGTCTTCTCTTAGTAATGATCATGTTATGCTATGTTTATGCTATGTTATGCCATGTTATACAGCACCAATTATCCATTGCAGTGTTCTCTGAGAACCGATGCTCATCTGGGATTTGGAATATTTAGCCCTGATCACTGGAATCCAGACTGTTGTCTCCGGGGGTGAAAAAAAAGCGGTAGTGTTGTTGATGTATGGAAAAGAGGATACACTGAAAACTAACTGTGCTTCAAATAGGGGTTTGGCAGTTTACATACCAGAGGATTTATATTTTTTGTACTACAAGTGCATGCTGATACAGCAATTATGGATTGTGGATCCAGAGTGCTGAAACATCTATCTGGGAGTATTTACTTGAAGACTGTTTTACTAAAGATACAAATGTATTGATAATTGTAGTTCATGGCCGTTTGATGGACACAAGATGTGCTCAAGGTAACCCTTTGAATTGTGGAGAATGCATTTTATTTCTCTAAACAAACTCACTCAACAATAGTAAGCAAAGAGACAAAGGGGGTCATTACGAGTTTTTGTTGGTGTCCTGCTAGTAAATTCGGCAGGATACTATGGTAATACCGTTACTGCCACTTGGTCTGCCAGAATTACCGGCAGATCAAAAGTGGGGGCCAGGGTAGGTTAACCCCCATTCCATGGAGTTGCTTAGGACTCCATGGGGTATTGTCTGTATTACCGGCACTGGTAATACCAGTGCCGGTAATACCGGCATTTTCTTGCCATATAGGTGGTGGAATTTTGGCTGCAGGTAATTCCAGCAATCCCACGGCCAAACTTGCAGTTTGCCCATCTGGACATGTGGTGGTAAACATTATTACCGGCACATTAACTTCAGACCGGCAAACCTGTAATGAACCCCCAAAGAGTGTCTACATCAAGATTAGGTCACTCTTTGATATATTAATGTGCAGTGGAACAGAGGGAAAATGAGTGGGATGGTGAGAGCGTCTGTCCTTCTGTATGCAGTGAAATCCTGGCACGCAAATTGTATGAAATGTTACAGACTCGCAAACTATTGATTTAGATGTCATTATGGCTAAAAAATAAGGGATAACAATAAACTAAGATCAGATAATTGAATGAAGGCTCTCATACAGGACACTTCAGATCAAGATAGAAGCCAAGGACAAGCACTCTCATGTTATAACTTTTTTCAGGGACAGCGTTCAATTAGGAGCCTACCTAAATGAAAAACTGAGATAGGCACACAAAATAAAATATTAATAATTGCCGTCTTTCCAAACATGCATACACGTCTCACCAACAAAATGTGGGTAACTAGGCCTCAGTAGCTTCCGGAGCAAGTGCCCCAGTCTGTACAGTTCAGAGGAGGTTTCTAAACCTCCCCATTTGGGCACTGTGGGCTAAAGGGTGACCCCAATTGTTCTCCTTAATATGAGCTATATGTGGGCTCTCCAGTTCTTATATCCCACAACTGATTCAAGTCCAACATTCTGTGAGCAGGCAGGCCACTTACCATAGCTGGAAGGGTTAGCTAGCATGGTATCCAAGGATTCAGAGTTCCCTTAATTCCTTTACCCTTGCCCATCTGATCGTGACCTACATGTCCTACCTTATCCTCCACCATGCATTCCTGCCTATATACTGCCTAGGGCCAACCTGGGACAAAGGAACATTACTGTCCTATCTGACAAATCCCTTCTCTGACATATTATTTCTTTCTACCACCAGCTACTTGCAATCCTTCCTTCTAACTGCAGTATAATCCTCGTAGCAATATACAGCTGTCCTTCTCTGCCTGTGCACCCACCCCAGTATCTTTTTCTTGCTTGCAAACTTGCCCCTAGGTCGTATGTTACCAATTTTCCCTTGGGCTTTCCAATTACATATTTTCAGACAACTGTCCTCTCATTCAGATGTTTGTCCAATTCCTCCTTAACAGCACCCCTTAACAGCACCACTCTGGTCCATTGGGTCCCCCCATTTTGAAGATATCTAATTCTACCTGCTGATACCTCCCCTGTGTCCTTTCCAAACTCTGATGATAGTATATCCTTCTCCATGAGGCTTTCTACATCCTCATGCACCCCAATTCCTTCCACTTCCTCTGTACTCTTAGGTCTTGCTGACACCCCTCCCCAACAAGTCTCTTTCTTCTGATGATACCACCTTCCAATACACCCCTATCGCTCACCACCTCCTTCTGTCCTTTACCTTTCTCTGCTCTTACCACCTCCTACTTCAACTTTCTACTTCCCAACACTTCCTTCTGTATTTTTGTATCCTTACTCTTTTTGCCACCTCATACTTCAGCTACATTCTTCCCAACACATCCTCTGTCTCCTCAAAATACCTGATTTTACCACTCCCTCCTTCACCATCTTAACTCTCACCAATAAGCCTTGGCTGAAATCATCATCCAAATCCTGAATCACCAGATTGGTTTCCATATTTGTGACCTCCTGAAGTTCCAAAACTTTTAAGAGATCTGGGTACATTAATTTGGGCAGGCTATATATATTGAAGATGCTGGAGCTTTTCAGCTGCAACTGTGAGCCTTTCAGACCTGGAGGAGTGTGGTGTGGACTGGTGTCTGTTGTTTTTAGAGAGCTGTAGCTTTTCATTTCTAAATTGGGATTTTTGGGCTTGTGCATTTAAAATATGTATATGGAGACACAGAAGGAAGAAACCTTTCAATGGAAAGGAAGGAAAGCTTTAAATGTCTGTTGCTGTTTGTGAGCCAGATACCTTTCACTTACTGTTTTAGGTAAAGATTTTAGGATTTTGAAACAACACATTAGTACATCTTGAGCATTAAATATTATAGGGAAAACAATGGGTGGGATGGTTTTAGGCTTTGCTCAATCTATCTATATTTATAAAAGTGTAAATGTGTGGGTTTGTAGCTGGAAGTGTGGCTTGGCGAAGCATTGTACACTATACAATTCCACACTGTTTCACCAATCTGCAACAAATTGTGCATAGGTATCTATTCAAACCCTCCCTTTAACACAGTCTACATGAAATGTGGGCACCCCAACTTTCCCTCGATTTCAGCACTTCACACATGAGACGTTGCCTGAAATCAGCAAAACATTGATGTAGTCGTACAAGGATCAGTCCAGAACCCTAGAATGCATGGTTTATGGGACATTTGCACCGCAATGCTCTGCAACTAACAGCACCACACCAGGGTGAGGTAACAGGTGGAGAGGGAATGCACAGTAGGTCCTAGTATGCAGCAGCACACCAACTCTCGGCTTCCTCCAATGTCTGCTCTGGGGTATGTCAGCAGCCACACACACACACATTCCCAGTGCAGTTTACTTCAGAGTGCAAAGCACATCAAGCAACACGCGAATCAGAACAGCGACCCACAGGATCATTGATTTTCATCAATTGATGAGACTGTTGTCATGTCTGTACACAGAACCCGTTCAGAGAATGAATATATTTTGCTAGTAGAATATAATTGTATTTTCTTTTTTGCAAACACTTGAATGGAATCTGCATTCCATGGAAAGGCAGGCTAACCTTTGGGTTATGTTTGAGAGATTTCACTTTCTCTGCCAGCCAACTCAGCAATTTACTTCACATATATGCATTGGAGCTGCTTGATTGAGCATGCTCTCAGTCACAGACAGCTTGATACTATTTATTTTCCACAACTTTGTGGGAACGGAAACATACATGGGGTGCTGTAAAGGTTGTTGTCATCATGGGTGGTGGGTATTAATGGTAGATTCATACGCTGCTGATTTTATGTGAGAGATTAATCTTTTTTGCCTGGCACCTCAACAATTTACTTTGCATATATATACTGGGGCTGCTTGCTTGAACTTGCCCCTAACAAATAAACAGCTGAATTTAATGTATTTGCCACATTGTTGAAACAAAATGGGGATGCCGGAAAAAATTGAGATGGTTGTCAGCAATTAGTAGCAGGTTGTTTGGATTTGTGACATAGCACATCACTTACTTAAGCACAGTGTGAGCAGTCAGCCAAAGGGGCTATTTGCGCTGGCCGAGCTAGTTTGAACAGGTGTTCTGACACACATAATGAGCAGTTGAATTGGTTGGGGGGAGAGATCATTTTGGGGACACCAGAACAATTTGCTGGAGGTGGTGGTGGGCAATTAGTGGCAGTTTGATTGACTGTGTGATGCAAGACATGACCTGCATGAGCATACTCTGAGTAGCATGACAGAGGTGGAATTTGTGCTGGTCCTGCTTGTTTGGACGGGCACATTCACATGCAAGACAAGCAGTGGAATTGTTTTACGATAAGAAAAATATTTTTATGTTGCAGAAATCTTTTGGAGGCAGGGCTGGGAAGTTATTGGCAGGTTTATTGGCGGTTTCATGCAATGCACCACCACCTTGGGCACAGAAGAAGCAGTAGGTCGGAGGAGGAATTTGCACTAGCATGCTTTTTTTGAACAGGTGCACACACATCATGAATTCCTCATATTCCAATACAAAATACATAATCTTCACAAAGCTAAATCTTCTTTTAAGAAATGCATTGCTGCGACAATCCATTGATTCCGGCCAGATGAAATCATAATAAGTTAACACAACAATTCACTAGATAAAAGTTCACACTGTTGCAATGACCAAAGTAGTGCTAATTTCTGTCCTTCAGAGCCTGACAATGTATTAGGATATGTTGTACGGTATCCACCCTATCACACATAAGACAGAAACTGCATGTTATTTGGTCTCTAGGTGTCTTAATTCCTGCACTCATCATTTTATGAGTAGTTAATAAGTTTAACCTTAACCGCATCATCTGAGCGTGCCAAAAGTTGCTCAGATAAGCTGCACAGACTCCTGCAGGCCTCACATTGAGTAACAAACCTATGTATAAACGATAAGTTCTCACTTTCTCAATAGTATGGACCCAATCCATTTCCCTCCATTTTCTTTTCGCCTTCACATGTTGCTGCAAAACCAACTCTCTGCAAATACAACAATGGTCCATATAATTTCACATTGTTTTTGCATTCCTTCAAGGAGGCCAATATTTATTTTCCTTTCGAAACTTCACTTCCCACTAAATCGAGCCCTCATCAGCACAGCATATCCTATTCAATAAAGAGAGGTTTTCTCACAATATATAGAATTTGATGGAGGATAAGCCCAGTTCATACCAAATGACTGCTGCTGGCACTCCATTAGGTAACTTCAGTACCTTACAACAGAATAGCCCCTCCAGTGCATCACAGTCCAACTGAATCAGAAGCCCCAGATGTTCTGCCCCATACGTTATTGTTGGCAGCACCTTCATTCAATAGACATGAAGAACTGGTACCAAAGAGTGACCAGAAGCTTGTGCGGCCTGCATTATCATTTTAGAATGATAATGGCTCTGCAACTCAATTTTGTTTTTGGAGCTGGAATAAACGAATCCCCAAATATAAAAAGTTGGAAACTGTCTCCAAAGCTTCCCCTCCCATAGACCAACACACGTTTTTGTTCTTCTGCTTCATTCTAAGCCTCAGAAGGAGGAACTTTGATTTTGTTATATTAAATATTAATTTGTTGCTACTGGCGTACTCTTCCAGAGCTTCCAATGTATGTTGTAGCCTGATCGGAGTGAAATCAAACAAGGCTAAATCATTTCTGTACAAAAGATAATCCATCCAGAAGTAATATTTAATTGGGAGAAGCAGCGCAAATCCTCAAATGTTTCAATGATATCGGAGATGAACAAACTGAAGAGTAAGGTGGCCAAAACGCAGCCTTGTTTAAGGCTCTGATTGCTCTCAATGAGACTAGATGACCTACCCTGAACATTAAGTCTCACTCTCACAGATGTATTTGAGTACAGAGCCATGATTATCCCAAGCAAATTCTCTGGGTAGCTCCAGAGCAACAATTTACACCACATATGATGCCTGTCCATGTAATTGAAAGCCATGCAGAAGTCAATAAATGCTATGTACACAGGTTTTGACTTCACCATTGCCAACTCCTTCGTAAACTTGTGTGAAACGGGTCCAACCTAGCCAGATTCTTAGCCCAACAAGACAGATCACTCAAGATTAGAGAGGCAAGGAATTTAGAGGGGATGTCCAGTATAGCAATTTGTCTATAGTTGCTCAGGATTGATCTTGGTCCTTTTTTATGAATAGGCACCAATATCGACTCAGACCAAGATTTTGCCAATTGGCGAGACAGCATGATTCCACTGAAGAGAATTCCCAAACCATGAGCCCACAAATTTGGGTCCAGCGTCAGAACTACATTAGATAGACCATCAGGACATGGCGCTCATGAGTTCTTACTATGATTAATTATTGCAATGATGTCCTCCTCAGAGACTTCCAAGTGCCAGGATCCTGATAGCGGTTCTAATTGCTGCTGGTCATCGCTTGCCACCTCTTTATAGACCTTACTAAAGTGATCACTCCATTCTTGTTCACTGATAGGATTAATTTGGGCACAAGAAGATGGGGGTAATAGTATTGTTAACCAGCCACCAGAAGTGACCCACACCCCGTTATTCAACCAGGGACAACATCTTACGGGCATCCTTCAATAGCATTGCGTATCTATGGGCTCTCAACCATTGCTTATACACAAGTTTTGTGTTCCTTCGCTCTTGCGCTTTAAGCACCTTGTTCCAACGTAACTGTCTCCTCAACTCCCTCTTTTTCTGTTGCACCTCAGGATCATAGTTGTGCTTCCTAATCAGCCTCTGTCTCACCTGCTGACAAGGCGTAGATTCATAGACACGATCAAGAACAGTCTGGTATCACAGCCAATGTATCTCCAGGCTGAAAGAGTTAATTTATGATGAGATATAACCTCTCCATACTGGCACCATTTCAGATTACCCTGTATTCCTTGTATTCACCTGCAATGCCAATGGATAGAGTGGACAGACATACTCTGGATTCTCTATACTCCATTTCAATAATAATAAATTAGGGCCACTCAGAGTTGTCGTTACTACTGACAGAGAGGATATGTTCTGAAAAATCTCTCTCGAGCCAAAATAATAGTCAATAATACTCTTTGGCTCTCCTCTCTGCCAAGTGGATTTTGCCGGAGTGTTCCCCGAGACCATTCCATTCAAAATACCCATTGCCCATGCATCCATCAATTCCATCCATGCATTACCACACACGTTGAGACCTGAGTTATGCTTATGAGTAGCCAGTTGTCCAGTTGATTGAATACATGTCGAGTTTAGATCTCCACATATTAAAATAGATTTACAATTTCTCTTAATTTACCAGGCGTACATTGTTTCTTCAATCACCTCAAAAAATACACTTTGAGTGATTGCCCTCGGGTTCCAGTAGAGATTTAAAATGAGAGTGAAGCTCATCTCCAGGTAGACTTTCATGTTCAATATCAACTCCACAACATCCACGAATGAGTTAGGCAGTGCAAATATTGATACAGAGACAGAAATATCATTGTGAATATCAAAAACAGCCCAGAAGCAGGTCCCCCCCTTTCCCCTTTATAGGCCAGGCTGAACAAGCAATCACACCCACAGCCACAACTCCTGAATACAAAACATGTCAGCCACCAAAATTACAGAGTTTGAAGCAGACAGACAATTGGCAGAACCCCTGGAGTTCCATGAAACAAGATTAAGAATACTGGATGTAAACTAAATAGAGGAGACAGAAGCCACCACCCAGCTCCAATCTGTACCATGTTTTTACTACACATTATTCGTTAAATGATCAAAAACATGTCTTCTACCTAAGCCATCAGAAGAACATTGTATTGTTATAGGAGGAGGGTAGTGAGCAACACGTTCTACATTCAAACAGCGTTGTATATCAACATGTTGGCTTTTAATGTGTTCACACACCTCGCGTGGAGCAACAGAAAAGGCCCACGTCTTCAGTTCTGCAGCAGCTAATAAAACCTGTTCCATAACTAGATGGGACCTGAAGTGGAGTATCACCTTATCCAATTTTAGATTGCTCCAAAAGTCTACCTAGTTGATGTCGGCCGAAGTGATGTGTGCCAATGAGACAACCTTCTTTAACAGTTTCAAAATACATGATCTATTTAGTGTAAAATGCACAAAATCCTCCAAGGACCATTCCAAAACAAGTGATAGATTAGATTCATTGTTTTAGGGTAAGAAAGAAAATGGCTTTGCTGGGAAAATCCTTGGAGATGGACTATTAATGGCAGGTTGATTGGTTGTGAGATGCAAAGCACCGCCTGTGTGAGCACGCTGTGAGCACTAGGCTATTTGAGGAATTTGTGATGGCCAGCTTGCATGACCGTGCACACTCACGTACAAAACAAGCAGTGGAATTGATTTTGGGTTGTGGAAAACATTTGGGTGATAGAAAAATTGCTGGAGGTGGTGATAGTGATTGTGATGATAATCACAGGCCCTGGGCATAAAAGACGACCTCCTTTTGAAAAAGGGGCAGTCAGTGTCTGCGGTGCTTAAGCCAAAAAGTACCACTAATTAAGATGTCATCAGATAAGAAGGCCAGTTGTGGGAGGGGAGAGGATGGTGCCATGGACATACTGCACGGTTCACTGCCAAAACATTAGCTGCTGAAATTGCTGTGAATGCAAACATATTGGGTAGTAGGGTAGTACATAAGTCAATAACCAGAACTAGCGCATATTTCACTGCATCAACAAATACTACAGGCATTCAAATACTGTTTGTGGGGTTGGCACGTATTCATTCTATTGTCATCTGTGGCTGAACTATTTCTGACAGTGCAGTGCTGCCAGCCGCAAACCCTATGCTCTTTAAGATCGGGGTCTGGCACAAGCAATGATGTATCCCATGCTCCCTTGTTGCAACAGAACAGCGTACACATCTAAATTCTGCTGGGGCATGTTAAGGTGCCATCTGAAGAAACCTTTTCTGAATCTGTGGCAGAAGGCCCAGATGTTCTTGAGGAGGCTTTGGATGTACAGCTCTCAGCAGTACAGTAGTAGGTCAGGGACATCAGAGCATGCCCAATAACCAATATTAGGGGAGAAGGTTGTTCCTCAGCCTAGCAAACCCACTGCATCTCCCACCCCTTCCACTCCTTTGGCATATGATGATGGCAATGGTAATGGGGATAATGATGGAGGTAATGAAGCTGACCAGAATATTGAGTACACCCCCTATCCTAGTAGGCAAAAACTGATACAGGTTTTTATGGCTACATGTACTGATACTGAGTACAACCACAGCAAAGGGGGTTGGAGGAAAAATGACTGAAAGTGCACCTTTTACTACTACAACCCCCACACAAGCTCAGAGCATAGAAATACTATGACAAGGCAATTGTCCTGTATACACTTTTTTGTGACACCCGAGGGATCCTGAGGTGGAAGTGGTGTATGCCAATAAACAGAGGCACTTACCCAACCCTCACAGAAACCAGTACCAACTCCTCCACCTGCGTGCCTTGCAGAGTGCCATGCTTCCTCTTCTTCTGCCTCTGCTCTAAATTCAATAATGCATACTGTGTGTGAACACTGCATACGGTGTGGCATTTTGTGTACAGGGACATCAGAAGAATCTTGGCATCCACACACACTGCAGAAAAGGTGTGTCCTGTGGGAAGGCATGGACAAATCTGGACACATAATAATTACTGGGCTATATGAAGCAACATCATGCACAAGCGCTGGACCAACATATTACACAGCATATCTTCAGAAGACAAAAAGACACAGCAGCATTTTGGCATTGCCTCACGCTTGTAACTAAGACCAGGGAGTTATGTCAGTCCCGCAGCAAAGGAGTGTGTCTCTCAGGTCCATCAACAGAACCCAAACAGATAGTAGCAGTAGGGGAACAACATATATGTGCCAGATCATCCTCAGTGAGTTATTTGAGCTGAGTGATAAATATCATTGTAGCCAAACACAATTATTGCTACTCATTGCTAAATTGGCAACAATACTGGTAGCAGACCTTCTACCATTTGCATTTGTTAATAATAAACGTTTCAGAGATCTGATAGCAAGTGATGATAGTTGCTGGGAAAATTAAAGCCAAATGTATGTTTCACACAAAGCTGTACCTGCATGGTATTATCAATTACTTATTGCAGTAAGAAAGGCCTTGGATAGGCCAAAAGTTGAGGAAGTCCAATTCACTATGTTTAGTGAAAAAAGTGGGCAAAACACTGATTACATGACTGTAAAAGTGAATTGGGTCACTGTCTCGCCTATTGGGGAGCAATGAAATTCAGTCAAGCAGCTGCACAGTGGCCAATAAAGAGCCACTTTTTGAATGGAAGGTTTTGATGGTAGGAGCCACAAAGGAGCAGGCATCTGGGAAAAAGTGGAGAATGTGGACACAGAGTGGCTCACAATCAGGCAACTAGCATTAGGATGTGTGGCAGTGGATAATGGATCCAATGTAATGTCTGCATTAAGGCTGGGGAACGCAAAGCATGTGTCATGATTTTCACATGTTCTCAGACTTGTGGTGACATGGTTTGTCAGGGATTGTTCCCCTGCCAATGATGTGATTGCTGTGTCACACAGAATCTGTAACAATGTAGCTAGTCATACAGTGCCAGAAATACTTTGAGTACATTGCAGGTGTGGCACACACTCAGACATAACTAGCTAAAAATGTCTGTTCCAAGGTGCTGAAATTCAATATTAAATATGCTTGACTGGCTGTGTAAGCAAATCATTGCTGCGATTGACAAACCATACAGTTACAGTAAGTGATTGGTTGTGGCCTTCTTCAACCCATCTGATGGACAACTCTAGAACAATTTTGGTGGTTTGTCATGGTGCTTTGAGGAATCCACACCTATGTGCCAAAGATGCGTGCCCAGTGCTCATTAAAACCATTCTATTGGTCTTGGTCCTTTGCAGCAGAGAGGTTGAGAGAGGCTACTACATTTTGACTTTCTGGATGGATTTGGATGACATTTTCTAAACAGAAATTTGGCAAAGCCCCCCACCTCAAACTGGACATTTTGGGAACCATTTGCTAAACAATGAAAAAGCTATTAAGACAACATAAAAACACAGTTTCCAGCCTACTTCCATTCACTTTTCCATAGAGAAAAAGTGCTGTTTACAAACAACTGTAGCGTGAAAACTACCAGGCAGATTTGGACCAAATAAGAAACAATATGGACACAAAGCATTGCCTTACTTTCCTTGACTAGTTTGTGGTAAATCCATCCAGTAGTTTCTAACATATTTGACAGAGACATGGAGGTGCCCCCTGCTCCATAGAACCTTGATATAAATTGGCCTTGGTGCTTTTCAGCAGAGAGGCTCGGAGGCTTTTTAGAAACAAAAAGCCAACATTTGTATTTATTTTTGCTCGATGTAAATGATTCCTGCGAAACTACTGGGAGAAGCCACAAATGAAAGAACTCAAAACGCTATTTGGAGGAAGAGAACAGATGTATTTATTGGGTATTCATAATCTTCTTTTACAGAAAATTGTGTTTCAATGATGAAGAAAACAAAAACGATCCTACTAGGCCTTGTGTCATTCGGGACATGCAAGTGCAGTAACAAAAAGTGCAGGGGAGTGGGAGTGATGGGGGTTGGATGCCATCAAACTTTGGAATCAACTCCCATATGAACTTATAACTATCTTGACATCAGAAAGAGACTCAAAACCGTTTATGTAGTCACTCCTATCGGAACACTGATTGTTTTGAACAACAGCGCTTAGATGGCCTCGCCATAGGTGCTATGTAAATACCAACAGTAATAGCAATAGCAGTAGCAATCACCTCACGCTAGCGCTTGGGAGTGGGAAAGAAAACAGCATGTGAAGCTGGGGATTTGAGGGTGGGTTGGTGAGCCAGTTATGGGTAGAATATGTTTTGGTTATCAGGGGAAGACCGTGTGAATCTCACAAGCTTACAGCAGCAACGCCGCAAGATGCACTCAGAAAAAAAATGTGCATTAGACAAATCGATGAATGAAAGGGTGAAATGAGATAGGGATGTAAAAAGCAATTGAGTGTGTGAGGGGACCTAGAAAAAGGGTTGCTTCGAAGAGGGGCACAGTTTGAGTGCCTATGAATACATGGAAGATGTTTGAATTCTGAGCAATTGTTCCTGTTATTGCAGGAATCAGCCAACCGCCACGCTACCGCAGGAATATCTGTTAATGGAAAAGATTACTGTTATTTCAGGAAAAATGAGTTTGATAAAAAAAGGTTTCACATGTGCAGTGCCTGCATCTACTGGGCAGGGGGCAATGGGCATTTGGTAGCAAATTATTGGTATGACGTAGCCAGCGGCCATGGCTAGTGGGCCCAAAAGTAAACTCTTCATGCAACATGTATAGTGACCACTGTCAAAGCCCATAACTAGTGGGCCATGAGGAAACTAAGGTATAGCAAAATCCTTGAAATTCAGTGAAAAACCATGTGTTAAGAGAAATTTAAGGTGATCAGATTAAATGCAAGAAACCCCTGAAATTCTGGACTCACATTTCAATCAGGCCCACCTCAGAGATGAAAATGCTTGGCATGAACCAAACAGTGGGGTTAGGTAGTGGTCAATGGCCAGGAGAGTGCAAGGGTGGAAATGAGCAACCGAGGGGAGTTTGGGAACGATGGAAAGAGGAGGGAGCACTTGGTGGGTTCCTGTGAGGACAGGGAACAGGTTTGGATTTTTAGGCATTATACGGGGAATTCAGGGAGAATCCTGAGCATATGGGTAGTTCAATGCTTTTATATGTTTAGTTCATTGCCATTAGTGGGGGAATATGGGGAATCCCGTGGGAGAGAGAGAAAAAACATAATGTTACTCCTGCAGTGAGAACATCTAGGCAGGGGCTAATGAAACCCAGTGCTGAAGGTCATGGCTAGTGGGCCCCAAAGAAACCTATTGGTGCAACATGTACAGTTGACATGGCTAAAGGGCATAACTAGAGGGCCCCAAAGAAACCTATTGGTGCTACATGTACAGTGTCCAAGGACAAAGGCCCTGGCTAGGGGGCCCAAAAGGAGCCTATTGGTGAAATATGTACAGTGGCCACGGTCGAAAGCCATGGCTAGTGGGTCCCAAAGAAATGTATTGGTTCAACATGTAAAGTTGCCATTGCCGAAGGCTGTGGACAATGGTCATGGCTGAAAGCCATGGCAAGTGGGACACAAAGAATCCTATTGGTACAACATGTACAGTGAAACCAAAAAAAGTTATGGGTGGAAGGTTTCAAATTAATCAAAACCACTGGCATTGCTCTGGGCAACCTTCCACACCACTGTTTTTTAGCCCGTCTGCGCCACTGCAAAAGGGGTCCGGCCTTATGCAAATCAGTCAGGTACTGCGACCAATGGGAGCAGCCCTGTCCGAGCTGCTAGGCCAGGTCCCCTCTGCACAGAAACACAAGCAACCCCAGACAGGTTTTGGCCTTGTTGGGCCTCCTCAGTGAGGTGCAGCTTGGTTCCCTATGGTGCAGCGAGCAAAGGGACCCATGTCTGGGCATACCCTCTCTCACATAGGGAGACAAGGTAAAACCAAAAAACTGATGGGTGGAAGGTTTCCAAATTAATCTGAACCACTGGCATTGCTCTGGGCAACCTTCCACACCACTACAACATCTATAGTGGCCATGGCCAAAGACCATGGCTAGTGGGCCTGAAGAAACCACAGTATAACAAAATCCTTGAAATTCAGTGAAAAAACATTAGTTAAACTTGTGTTAGGAGTTAAGGTGATCAGATTTCATGTGAACAATACATAGCAATGAAACCTTTGAAATTCAGTGGACAAAAAACTTGGACAAGAGAGAGTTAGGTCATCACATTTAATGCAACAAAACCCCTGACATACAGCAATTGCATTTCCAGCAAGTGCACCATAACTGTGCACCCCCAGCTGTGCAGTGTATGACCACAATGATGACATCAATGGTGCCATCACTTGTGACAACACTAATTAGATCATACATGTCATCACTGATGAGAACAATAATTACATCAAATGTGACATTACGGATTAAGTAAGTTATAATATTTTTGTTGACCTCTTTTGATACATATTTAATTTTATTACACAACACTAATAACAACATGACATGGAACAATAAACGGATACAGAAGTATGATATGATTATGTGTGGTACATTCATTTGTAGTACTTATTAACTTATAAACTTTAAAATAAAAATATATAGCGTTATACACATGGTTTGAATTCCATATATTAGTAACCAATTACAATAGTTAATTGCATGGAAAGTACCTGATTCTGGTAAATATATTGCAGGTATTTTAAACATAATATAACAAGTGTATGTAGTAGTAAAAAAGCAATAAGTATTCATAGAAGTAGAAACATGTTTAATAGTAAGGGTTATGAAAATAGTCAATGTTCACATTTAAATGTACAATTCTCCTTACTTTAATAACATTACATGAACACATTCCTTTCTAAATGACAAGTTTTCTAAAAAAAATAATTACCGCTACATTAAAAAAAGTACGTGCCAGCATGCATTGTGATCATAAATAATCTAAGATTTCGAAGTTTGATTAATATGAAAAACAAATCAATTACATATGCTACACAATTGTATAATGCCTGTTACATTTAAAGAAAGAAGGGCATATTACATTGTATTTATGAAATATGTACATATATGTTATGTTAATCAACCAGTGAACTAGTGACATCAGTGATGTCATGCATGTTGTCATTAATGACACTATCAGTGATGTAATGTATGATGCAATTAGTGATGTCACCAGTGATGTCATCAGTGATGTCATCTGTGTTGTCATATGTGATGCCATCAGTGTGGTCATATGCTGTGCATCAGGGGGCACATGATTAAGGTGCACTTGCTTGAAATGTGATTGCTGAATTTCAGGTTTTATTTAGCTTTAAATCATATCATCTTAATGCTCTCTTAATCAAGTTTTTGACACTGAATACATATATACACCCATAAAGGCCACCATTTTGGAATATACACTCATGCAGGCCACTGTTTTATTAGACATTAAATATAATATGAAACATCTAAAAGAATTATGAAGAAGGTAAGCAAATATATACTTTATGTATAATCTAATGATAAAGGAACAAAACAAGAAGTGTAAACACCAACAATGAGGAAACAACATACATGGATGCACCAATGCAACAATTGGACCAGTTTCCACGCTTAGGCCTTTAGTTTGATGGCCGTGACTTCATCAGGATAATGTCTGAAGACATGAATCATAAAATGTTTTATTGCATATAACTAAACGAGAGAAATTATGGTTGAGAAAATAATAATTAATAATCAAAAATGGTGCTAAGTCAATGAAGGTGCACAGATTGCCTTGCACACCCACTTAGATGCTGAATTCTTGGAAAGGATGAATTTGATTCTCCTATAAAACAGGAACAAGATATATAAATGTGTTAAGCCATGTTTAAAAGATTTCACTGGTCCACAAATATCTAAATCAACAGTACAAACTGCTAAATGTATTACCTTTGATGAAACAGGCCATCATCGATCAACGTTTATGAAGTAATCATACCTGAAGTTCTCTGAGAAAAACAAAATATAAAATAAAAGATAATAACTATCATAATTATGTGTCTCCCCAACTATCAGCGCATGGTATCTACATAAAGAATAGTCTTCAGAATTTGAGGTACACTCTCGTCATTATTTCCAAATAAACAATGAGGTTGAGTATGCTACGTATTTGATAAAGAAAGTTAGCAACTAGTGATATCTTTCTGAACATGAAGAGTGATGAATCTGTGGAATCACACCATAGTAAAGTAGGCATACCATATGTAAGGAACTCATGGTGGCAACAGTAAAGACATACACAAGAGATCACAGTTTAAGTGTGTTTATTAACTGTATGCATGTTGGAAAAATACCTGATCTAAACTGAAATGTAAGATGGTTGCAAGAGTCAACCATCAAATGATAATACGTCCTAGTAGCATTGTGTCAAATAGAAATGGCCTATACTAAGAAACCTATTGCCAAACCTTAAAACTAATACAAAAAATGGGTGTGGGATGGTTTTCAAGGAAAGAAAGAAGTGTTCACAAATAATATGTCAGGATGCGGTAGCTTGGGTCTCACTTCCCCAAGTATGAGCACAAAGTAAGGTGTTCCAGTTTATCAGTACTATTGATGGCCAAGTCTGATTTCACTTAAAAGTTCTTGCCTTCAAGGACCTGATGTATTCCAATAACAAACAAACAAAAAGTTTCTGTTGACGTTTTCTTTGGGTGATGGATTCACCTCTGGGTTCCCCTCTTCCAGGCGCTGAGCCTTCACTAATTGTATTCCAAAAATTGATAACAGTTCCTTTTCTTAAAGGACTGTGGGTGATGGTTTCACACCTGGATCTCCCTCATTCGGGCTCGGGCCCCTCTCGACTGTTGTCCTCCCTCCGTCATGTTCACTATGGTTCTCAACAAAGTCCTTTTCAATAACAAACCAAAAGTTCCTTCAACAAAAATGAAAGTTTGTTTCCTGGTTTTACTTTGGGTGAGAATTCTTCAACCCTGGGTCCCCCTCGTCCGGGCGCTGACCACACTTTACTTTTAGCCTCCCTCCTCCGGGTTCACTGTGGCTTGTCCTTTATTTACAAATTCGTAATGTCTTTTTAAACAGTTCCAGTGGACATCCCTCGGCCGGGTTCACTCTTGTCAACAGACTGTTTCTTGGGACTTTAGACTAGCCCCCTTCTCGTTAGCGTTCCTTTTCCGGGTTCACTCTTTCCAACTTCACATTCACAAATGTTTGCGGGATTCACGTCCGTGCTTTCTTTCAGTTATTAGGTCAAAGGCTTTCGACTGTACAGGGATTTTGCTTGACCTCCTGTATGACCACTTTGACATATCTTGGCTGCTCTCTTACGGCCTTCTGGTATTTGTAGTTTCACTCAGACGGGGATCACCAGACTCTGCCGAGTTAGTTCCCAGGTAGTGCCGGTGCCCCCTACAGCTGGTCTGCCCTCAACACTTTCACAGTTCTTTAAACTGGGTTCATTTTGTGTCTTCCATTTACCACAGCCTGCTCTTATCAGCTCTCCCCTCGACTCACTGGCTCTGATGAACTGCTTTTCTTTCCTCATAACTAGAGTCAAGGGCTGGTACCAAGGTAGCAGGAGTTTCCCTTGCTCTCGCTTAACAGCGTCAACACACTCTGTGTACTGTTTACATCTGCTGCAACACACTTGGGCTATTGTCCTTGGTCTTACAATTCACTCTGTGGAGGTTTTGCGGGTCTGCGTCAAAAAGGGCAAGGTCTTGTCCCACCTTGTCAGCCTCTCGATATTTGCCGCCTTTCTCCTCCTCTTGAACTGCCGGGTCTGGATAGCTGTCTCATTGTGCGTCATTGTGCGGTCTGCCTTGCTCGTACTGTGCTCTCTTGCGCTACCTTTTATCCCAGTGTGGAAAAGGAAGGCCCGTCAGGTGTATGTGTGATTTAGGTCAATTGCCTGACTTTGCCTGACCTGTGTGTCGGGATATGTTAGGTAAACAGTTGTATTACAGGTGAGTTGTCTTTCATGATTTAAAACTTTGTTCTTGTTGGAAAGGGGATTTATAGTCTTTGTTCTGGTGCAGATGATTTCGGAAGGGTGGGTTTTGGAGGATCGTTTATTGTTGGTCACTTTCGACTGGGTGCTCGGAAAGTGACAATCAGAGGCACGGGATTGGTAGGGTTTGCGTGGCAAATGGGAATAGCTGGAATCATGAAAAAAAGAAGCGGGATTGTGGGAACTGTAGTATTTTTGGTGCAGGAAATATTAATCAGAGGGAGGGGAAGAACAATGATTGGGAGTATTCAGATAGTGAACAGGAAAACAAGGATTCTGAGAAAGATGGTTTCTGACTGCAAATAGGTGTGTGGCTTCTAGAAAAAAGAAGTTTATCGGCTGGACGGGAGGTCGAGTTGATACAGCCCAGGGACCCCATCTTCCGCATACCTTTCCCAGCATAGTACTGCATTTCATCTGGGGCATTCCACCAAGCACAACCCCGGGCTCCCTTACCCAGGTAATCCTCCCTCGCTCCTCCACCCCCAGGGTTGGGATCTGGGAGCACCAGCCTTCCGCTGGCCACCTGAATAAGGGCTTCCGGAGTTTCACTTGGGAGACTACCCTCAGGTTTCTCACACCTATCATCCACTCTGCCTAATTGTCAGGAACATGCAGAAAAACAGGAACACAACGTGTTCTTTAAAACTTCTGTTAAGACTTACTGGTCAGAGCGTTTCTGTAAAAAATGAGAAAAAAGATGTGCAAAATGTAATGGGGCAAGAGTTGTTATTGTACAACATAAACCAGATCATTAACTAACTAGAAAACTAAACAAGCTTAAAAGTCATCAATTTAGTTGCTAAATAATACACATGGATTAGTACAGAAGTTTAATAATCATGCCAAATATACAGCCATATTAGGCATAGCGAGATTAATTGAAAAAAGACAATCTCTAATTTGAGAATATTCTGAAAGTGTTTCATAACATAAACCAAAATCATAACATTTTCAAAGGCAGTGTAAACAGTATCTACCTATAACAAGTTTCCATTAGTAAGGCATTCATTATCTCATCTTAAATAAAAGCCATCAGGATCAGAAACAACAAACGGTTAAAGATATCAATTAGAGAGCTGTGAATCCAAGTTAATTATTTATGGGACAGTTATGTTGTGATAGAACTGCCTCTGGGATGACGACACATTTTTTCTAGTCACCAGCACATGATTTGATTGATTTTAGGGCCACAATCAATAACATGTTTTACTGTGGGAGGCATTACATTCTTTGTATACATTTCGAAATGCTATTTCATGATCGTGGTATTGGCTGAAAACCTACATATGGTCCATCCGCCTCATGGATAATATCCCTTAATGGTAGGTAATTTCCAAAATTCTCTAAGCCTCACTGCTCACCCAAATAGAGCCAACGCAATTCTACCAAATGATTGCTCAAGTTCTGCCCTGACTTTCATATAAAAAGTGTTAAGGCTAAGGAATGATCCATGGTTTGTAAATAAAATATGCCAGTTCTATCTGACTAATTTCCTCACTCTGGGACTGTACATGCAAAAACTGGTAACACAAACTAGCCGACCTTGCTAATCAGTTCATCTTGCACTCATTAGTATGTCATAAATATGTTTTTTAGGATAACCAAATGCTATAAGTCATTGTTTCAAAACATGTGATTTGTGTTCAAAATCGTCAAGTGTAGTGCAATTTCTGCGATATCACTGAAATTGCCCACTTGGTAAACTTTCTTTTTGAGTCTTTGGATGTTGGTTCGAGAAAAGTAAGGTTGGGTTTGTATTTGTTGGCTTCCTAAATAAGGCAACATTACTGTCACTAGCTTGTCCTTTGAAATCGAACAAAGGGCACCTCAGAGGTGCTTTCACAATATTCTAATATACATTATGTGGGTCTCTAGTGACCCTTCTTTGATTGGGACAACCCATCTTGGTTAATAAATGTAAGTTAATATGGTATTATTGTTGGAAGTCTTGTTTATTTGAGAGGCTAAACTTCAAACAATTTGGAAAATATTGTTTTAAGTTATTTTAAGTTGATTTTTACTGTGCACCACTGCGATTTCCATGGTCTCCAGGGTCTCACGTGGCTCTGTAAGGAAAAGTGGGTAGGTATGGTTAGTGAGGGCAGAGGAATAGGATAGATGTTGTGCCCATCTGTTGATGTATGGGTTACCGGGAGCAACTGGTGTCTGTGTGTGAGAGCTTTGTGGATGTGTCTTGTTTTGTGCATTGGGCCTGTTGTGTCCAGAAGGGTGGCATCTAGTGTTTGGGGTGTTTGTTGTCCGAGGTGATTGTGTTTATAGCTTGGCTAGTTTGATGAATCCTGTGGAGTCATCACTGATCTACAGCCTGAGATCTCCTGCTATGAGACCAGGGGACTGCAGACGCTACCTGATACTAACCCTGTGGGTGGCATTATGTGGGAGGATGTCCGGGAAGGAGATGGCTGTCAGGGAGATGTGGTGACCCCACCAGGAGAGACATGGTATTCTCCCATTCTATGTGAAGAAGACCCTATGATTCCTGAATTCCTGATGGCATGTTGTCAATATACAAATCCCTCCAGTTGTAAAACCCTAAAACCCTTTCTTGCCAGAGGCAGGATATCATTCACACCTCATATGTACATAAGACACACATAACACCTCCTTTCTCTGATGTTTTTATGTTAAACAAAAATCCCAAACAAAATCACCTTGGAAGTCCTATGAAACCTATGGACTCCAACTCCATAAAGTATCACATGCTGAGACAAGGAAGTCTTGTTTATTTGAGATGCTAAACTTCAATTTGGAAAATGTTATATTGTGTTATTTTAAGTTGATTTTTACTGTGCGCCACTGTCCTTTGCATGGTCTCCAGGGTTTTGCATGGCTCTGTAAGGAAAAGTGGGTAGGTATGGTTAGTGAATGGAGAGGAATAGAATAGATGGTGTGCCCATCTGTTGACGAGTGCAGTACCGGCAGCAACTGGTGTCTGTGTGTGTGAGCTTTCTTGTTGTGTGGTGACCCCATCAGGAGAGTCGTGGTATTCTACCCTTCTATGTGAAGAAGACCCTATGATTCCTGAATTCCTGATGCCATGTTTTCATTATACAAATACCTCCAGTTGTAAAACCCTAAAACCCCTTCTTGCCAGTGTCAGGATATCATTCACACCTCATATGTACAAAAGACACATAACACCTCCTTTCTCTGATGTGTTTATGTTAAACAAAAATCCCAAACAAAATCACCTTGGAAGTCCTATGAAACTCCACTCCCATAACGTCTCAAATACTGAAATGAGGAAGAGGAAGAAGGGATTAATATAGATAAACAGAAACACTAAACTGAACATGCCAACTAGTGGTTATAATGGAATCTCAATAAGTGGGACATTTAAAAATGGTGTCCTCATATGCACCACAGACAGAAGTCGAACGGAAAGAAGAAGAACCACGGGAGAAGGCAGAAACACGGGAGCAGGCCGTGCTGATGATAAAATGCGTTCTCAGACTGCATCTTTCAGGCAGTGCTTACTGTTGTGGCATGAGGCAACAGAAGAGATTGCAGGCACTGAGAGAATATCGCTGGGGAATCGACAGCAACAGTAGAGCTGCCAGTAGCGCTGTCAAGTCCAAAATCTGCAGGCTTGACAGCGGAAGCACACAGAGACAGCAGAAGCGCTGAGAGAGGGTCTGCAGAGCAGGCAAAAATACCCCAAGGTGAAATCTTCACTGCAATAATGTACCACATGTTGGAGGAACTGCCAGACACCAGTGAGTATGCACAGAGATGTTGGGGAGCCCCGGCATACCAACAGGCAAGTGAATTATTAAGAATTGTATTGGACTAGAAAACAAAGACAAAATGTACACAAATCCCAATGTATGAGATGTCAATATGGGGAAGGTCAGAGCAAGAATTACTACAAACCAATGAATGCTAATGAAGGAATTAAAAGACAAAACATGGACACAACCTGGACAAAACTTGGACAAAACTTGGACAAGTCTCTGTAAAGGACCGGTGGGGGGTGTCTGTACTTCTGCTCTCTATATGGTAGAAGAGAGGCACAGAAGACCCCAGCCAAGATTCTCTATTACGGTAGCAACGGACGAGCAATCAAGGCCTAGCTTCTCAGGAGGTGATGCAGGCTGGTTCTTAAGTACAGTGTAGTCCCCAAGCCCCCACAAAGGAATGTCCACACACTGTATTGGTTAGAACACAGTCTTTATATAATCAATATTGAAGGTTATGTACACTTATCATAATAACTCACTTTGTACTTAGGAAAATCAACAATGGCAAATATATACAATTCTAAAGTGGTACCACCCTTTGTATTAGATCTCATTAAAGTGCATCAACAATACTGTAACAATGTCACACAGATCAATAGAGTGAAACCAGCAATAGAGAGAGGAGAGAAAATAAGATGGTTGAGCAATAGGCAGTATACTGGCCCCTACCACTAAACACAGTTCTGTGTGGAGATCCCCCCACCTGGGCAACCTGTAAAATAAAGATATAGCACAAGCCCAGTCCATATATTGTTCTGCAAGTCTTATTCCCTCCTATAATGTTTTTACCCCCCAATGTACCTGGTGGAGTCGAGTTCTTCGAAGAGGCGTCGACAGATCCTTCTTGAGCGACCCCCTTTCAAGCGGGAGTCACGGATCGTCGAGAGGCGTCGAGAAGCGTCGAGGAACTCGGCGTTCGGCGGCGGGGAATCGACGCCCTTCTTGAATGCCTTCCCTTTCAAGCGGGAGACACGGGGCGTTGAACGTCTGTCGAGGAACTCGGCGTTCGGTGTCGGGGAATCGACGGCCCTTCTTGAATGCCTTCCCTTTCAAGCGGGAGACACGGGGCGTCGAACGTCTGACAACAAACAGGGTAGAACGGCGTCGATGAGGTGGCAGCTTCGATCCAAGCGGTGCTCGTCGACGACAGAGCGTCGGCATCCTGCAAGGCAGAGGCGTGCGGGGCACCTCGATGACAATTGTTCCGGACCGCAAAGATTGTGGAGACGGGGGCCCAGCAAGGGCATCGAGTCGTTCGAGTCTTTGTGGTCTTCGGGTGGCGGGAAACCCACCGGTAGGTTTCTCCTCGACATGTTGGTCATCCTCGACTTTCTCCGGCAGGATAAAGCGGTTGACGGTGCGGACGCGGGAGTCCTTCGATTCAAATGTTCTTAGGCAAGGAGCGGACGGCTCTGGTCGTCAGCGGCACGGCGTCAAGTGGTTCCCACGGCTGGGCAACACGACTTTGACGGGCCTCCAGCGGTTACACCAACCTGCAAACCCTGGTCGACGGCAATGGACTTCGACGGCGGCAATGTCCGGGTGCTTCACTTCGATCTCCTCGGCGGCCCGTCTCGGGTCGGCAGCCTTTCGAGGGTTTGACTTCCAGGGCGCTTCGGCGAAGATGGAGCGGTGCTCGATGGTCCCTCGGAGCATGGGAAGAGGGCGCCTTACCAGGTCCTCTCTCGGGGCAGTCTTCGACGATTTCGGCAGCCTTCGGATCGGTCGAAGCCAATGCAACAGCAAGTCTTCTTCTTCCAGCTGGACGTCGAGGATCAGCAGTTCCAGTTACTCTTAGAGTGGAGACTCAGCTTCTGAACGCTTCTGAACAATTACCAGTGGTGAGAGGTCCCCAGATATACTATTCTGTCTCTCATCCACACTGCTGGCACACACTCAGCAGCCAATCATACAGAAGGGCATTCATGCAGTCAGTCAGCCAATCAGGCACACAGTGCATTCAGGCCACACTCCTCCCTTTCAGACACTCACAACAAAGAATGTGAGTACCCAGCCATTCAACACTACACACTGCATTCAGGCCAGTTTCGGGCAGGGCTGTCTCAGTCTTTGTCTCTCATGCCAGAAACCAGACAACCACAACAAGGAGTGTATATTGGTCACACACTCCATTCACCCAGTTCCCACCCACAGGAGGTACCCACAACATACAGTCACTGGGAAGGCTCCAGTCAGTCTAGCTGGGCCTTCACAACAACAACTTATATGGAACTTCCACCCAACAGCCAGTCAGGGGGAAGGGACAGAGTCAGGGCTTCCCAGGACTTTGGGAAAACAAGGTAACAGGCAATAGAAAGCAAGAGGCCACAGGGGCCATCTTGTTTCCTATCAGGAATCAACTGATCCCAATGGCAGGGCCTGGGTATCCCAAAATGGAGGACACCCAGAGCACCTGTCAAATTCAGCATGGAGCTGCCACCAGCCCATACCCTGCTCTGTGGGCCACCCACAGGTGCCCAAAAACATACACTAGGGGTACAGGGTTGTACCCCTACCCATGGGTGCCATAAGGGTATCCCATGGGTCTGTTCACCAAACCAAAAGAGAGAGCTGCACTGCCAGGAGTCCCACATGGACTCCTGGGCAGAAAACACGTCAGAACACACAATAAAAAGCAGTAAAGGACAAGGATTCAGAGGCCCTGTCCCTCTGAAGCATTTCCAGCATCACAGTCTCCATATTTGAAATATCAATATAGGGAAAGATGGAGTGAATGTTACAAAAAGGAAGTGAATACTGTTGAAGAAGTTAAAAGGGTGAACCTGAACAAGTCTCCATATATGAAATGTCAATGTGGGGAAAAATGTAGCAAGTACTACCTCAAGGCAAGAAAGTATACACATTGAAGGAATACAACTACTGAAAGACAGTTTGAACATTAAAAGGAAGCCTGGTGAGAGGAACACATCAATCATTTCACACTTGAAGAGAAGATACTAGAAGGAGGAGATACCACAGGATCTGCAAACCCAGGCAAAGGCATTACTGGCATGGGAGTATGCCCGGTAATCCCTTTAAAATATACAGAGAATACTGGCATTGTGAACATATACTTGGCAGGAGAGTCTACTAGGGGATCTGTAAACATTAGACCAGGCACCAGGGAAATCAAATAAATAAGATAATATTGCGGGAAGATAACTGGCAAGAGAGTATACCAGGGGATATGGGAAACCTACTAAAGGCTTCCTTAAAAGGGAATATACCAAGAGGGTCACCATAAGAAGTTATTCTTTTGAAAGAGACATTGATACTTTCACCATCCATAAAGAACTACCTCCACCATCAATATGAAGTAGTTGCTTGAAACAGACAATTCTACTATCCTTAGGAAGTGATTATTTGGAAGAGAAAATGTTGCCATCATGAAGAAATGATTATTTGAAAGAAATACTTTTGCATCCCCGAGAAGTGATTATTTGAAAGAGACACTGTTGCCAAAGTTAAGAAGTCATTATTTACAATAGGCCCTTTTGCATGTTACGTAGGGCATCCAGTGGAAGGGATCTCTACCTCTGGATCAAAGGATTATTTTGTTGGATTCATTTATTTGTTTCTGGACCTTTTTTTCAAACTTACATCAGAGATACTTTCCTTACACTTTTAGTTGTTCATCTTTAGTGTGAGGGTCAGATTAATGTTTTGGACACAAGGATAGAAGGACAGAGTATATATTTTTGATGATTAGACACAGACTGATCTTTAGTTTTAGGTTTCTAGTGAGGGTAACTTTCTTTAGGATAGGGATAGATAAGCCTTTATCCAACAGAATATTTTAATAAAACATGCCTAATATTGAATTCACTACTACTTTGTATCTGCTTCTATTTTTGGACCCTCACATTTGAGTGATGTGTGTGTTGCATGTTTTGGTGGGTACATTCAACACCCCTTTGATGCATGTGTTGTAGGTGAGAAGTGTGAGTTGTGTGGGAGAGAAGAAATGGTTAGTCGGCTTTGTGTGAACCCTGGGTATTTGTACTTATGCTATAGTTTTCCATTCTCAACATATCCCTTGTTTTCCTTATTTCCAGTTTATGGTTTGTAGAAGCAAAGATTGTAAGTTTTGGGCAGTCCGCTCATGGTGTTAAATGACTGATCAATGTGTATCTCGACAAATGCAATAGACATGTTTTTGTACACTTTCTGAAAGTTAGGTGGTCTTCCGTTGTTCCATAGTTTGGCCATCACATAGGAAAATGTGGTTACTCTGATTTTTATTTTCCAGTAATGTCTTGTTTCTATTTAGAGGTCAGAGCTGGATCTTAGGTCTCTCCTTGGCTGGTATTCTGTGATTAATGTGTGGATGAATTAGGCTCTTTGTCCTTTTAGTGATTTATGGCCATTGCAGAGTACTTTGAAGTTGATGCATTTATTTGCTTGTAGCCAGTGTAGACTTCTTAGGGCAGGTGTGAGGTGGTCTATTCTATTTAGTCTTAAGAGTAGTCCTGCTGCAGTATTTTAGATGCGTTTTCATTTTTTTGGTGTATGTGTGCAGTTTATACTTGATAAAACCAATGCGATGATTGCAAGGTTCTGCATGTGAAGTTGAGGTAAGGGAGGATCCCTTTTATTAATTATAGGAGGTAGAAGCTTTTTTTTAGCTTTTGCATCAACTTGTGGTTCCAAGGTGAGGTTGTTGTCCATGAGGATTCCCAGATTTGTTTGCACTGTTGATGTATCTGGTTGGGTTCCTATGGTAGTGGCCATGTGTGGCATGTCAGTCTTGGACTGTTTTCTTGTGGGGTGATTAATAATTATGTTTTGGTTGGGATTAGTTTGAGATTGTTGTTTGTCATCCAGGTATTTATTTTGGTGAGACATTTATTGAGGGCGTTGTTCCTGTCGTGGTTGTCATTATTTATCTTGAAGATGAGTTGGGTGCCATCTGCATATTTGTAAGTTTCATTAGGGGGTTCATATAGATGTTGAAATGGAGTGGGAAGAGGCTTGATCCTTGCGGTACACCTTGGGTAATATTTTTTGTGTTTGATGTAAATAGTGGAATGTGGGTTCTTTCTGTTTGGTCGGGGAAGAAAGATTTCAGCCATTGTGGTGTGGATCTTTGAATACCAGATTCCTCCAGTCTCTTCATTAAGATTGTCCACCTGATTGTATCGAAAGCAACTGATATGTCCAGTAGTTTGAGGGCTGATTTGGTATGATCCGCATTCATTTTGGTTAGGAGTGTTGATTTTGTTCCTCTAATGGGTGTCACACTGACCTGGGATTGGCCAAGTATTCCATCTCTCTCTCTGTGATTGAGTAGTTTTTTGTACACCTGGTTCTCCAAGATTTTTGCTGGTAATGGTAGGTTTGATATGGGCGTATAGTTAATAGGGTTGTCTGTATTTTCCGTTTCATCTTCTAGGAGAGGTTTAATGTACGCTGATTTGAATGACTTTGGTACTATTGTAGTGTTTAGGGATAATAGGTTCAATAGTAATTGTATGTGATGGACTGGTGTTTTGTGGGTGAGTAGTTTTTTGTAGCTATCCAGTGGCAATGGGTCACTGGAAGATTCGACTATGCTGGGAGGTTCAAATGGATTGCGTGTTGTGTTGGCTGGTAGGCTGCTGGTTTCTGAGACAATGTTTTTTGTGGTCCGGCAGGATGCGTCAATGGCCTGTTGTATTGCTTCTATTTTTGTTCTGAGGTGGGCCATGATGCTGCATCGCAGAGTTTGCAAGGGTGTAATGTTATTGTTGCTGCAGTTTTGTTTTCTATTTATTTGATTATTCTAAACATTTATTTTTGTTGGTTTGTTACCGATTGGATTTTTGAGGTATAGTATGCTTTCTTGGCCTTCAGAACTGTTGATTTTTATAGCCGAATTTGTCACTGGTAGTTAATTTTGTCTTTTTGGTTGCAGTGCTTCTCCAATGCTTTTCTAGATTCTGGTTTGTTTTTTTGAGATTCTCTTAGTTCCTCTGTGAACCATCTTGCTGCAACTTTTTCAATGAGGGTTTGCAGAGTTTTAAGGGTGATAGTTGGTCTAATGCATCTGTGATCCAGGTTAGGTTTGAAGGATCTCTTCAACTGTATTTGGTGTCATTTTATTCAGATGGTAGGTGTCTGGTTTTGTAGTTTTCAATATTTGTGTTAAATTTTTAAGGTCAAATCTTTTTGCATTTCTTTTGTTTTTTGCCGGCAGTTGTGTGTATCTCGGCATCATGCGGCTCGGATTTTGACGGTGAAAGAAATCATATGATGTTCAATCCATACATTTGGTACTGGAGGGGTGGAGGTCAAAAGTCCAACACTGCAGAAAATTGCATTTACTGTGTGTCCAGTTCCGTGAGTGAGTCCGTTCACTATTTACTTGATATGAAGAGTTTCCAGTAGGTTGATGGGGGAGTTTTTTGTGGTTTAATTTTCTCTTTAGAACCAGATGTTGATCTAGAACAATCATGTTATCGTTATTTGTGGAAAGGTTAGCTATGGCATCAGTGAGTTTTACAGCCAAATTAGGGTTATATCAGGATGGTCTATATAACAGAAAGAAGAGTACGTTGATTTGGCAGTTTGAGCTTGAGGTTAGCTGGGAGTGATTTACAGGCATCTATGTCTGTTGAGGGCAGTGGTGAGGATCAGATGTGATTTGTGTTTGCTAGAGTAATTCCTCCTCCTCTTCTGGTTTCTCTGTTAGACCAATGGCTTTACAAATCCAACAGCTCAAACCCTCATAAGGGAGGATGGGACACAGTGTATGATGAACTACCAAGGGGAAGGGGAAACATGAGGGAAGATAAATTCACGCTAACACCGGACATAGTCGAACACATGCCAGTTTCCCAATGTATATACTGACCTGTGTGATCATTGTGAGGAATTTGCACATTAGTGTCTAAACACCCTAAATGACCTGTATAACAGAATACCTAACCTCTGTCTCCTTCTTCTTCATTTCCTTAATCAATTGCAACACCTTTTCCATCTCCCTCTTTCAATTAACAGCAGGATTGCTTGAGGGACAGCAAATTCACTACACTAATTGATCCACCTGCCCCTAAATTAGAATGTTCTGATATTGTCAAGACTGTTTCCTGCCTAGGTGATACTGGATCATCTTGCTCAACATTAGAAGCTCCAATATTTCCTAATGTTGCATGTTCAAATGAAGTTATACATGAATGTTGTAGTCATTGGTGGGTGGAACCATACACTCCATTCTATTTCATGGTTTTCGACTGTGACTCTATATCCCGTTTCTGAGAATCATATTGTCCTACTAATCCCTTCTATGCCTGTCAACATTTCCTGTTTAGATGTGCTTTGCAAAATGGGTTGCTCAATTTATTTATTCTGTGATGGTATTTACCTGATATACCTGTGCAAAAAGAACTGGAACGTTCAGCTTTATTGCAAAGCAAAAGTGTGACCTACATGAAAACATACGCTTATTGCAACAGGGACTGTTGGACCGAGTTCCTCCCCAATTAATGTTACCTTATCCATATTAAGCAGGATGATTATTGAAGTTAGAACCTCTATGAATCACTCAGAATACAACCAAACCTCTTGCATATTTCCTACAATACCCTATTTTGAATGAGGCAGAAGAAGCAATAAAAACTGACATTGAATGTCATCTTCAGAAAGACATTATAGGTCCCACTCGAGGCCCTTGCATACACTTATTTTACCTATGAAAAAGCCCAGAAATTAGAAATACTGAAGTATACATGCTATCCATGCTGTAAATGCCTCTATTCCACCTACCTCCCCCATTGTCCCTACATTAGCTACCATTCTATCCCGTATTATTGGCACTTCAACCCATTTCACTGTAGTAGATCTATGTTCTGCATTATTCTCTGTACCTGTGCACCCTGTTAGTCTTGACTCATACATGTTCAAAGGAAGGTTTATTTTTATTCAATATGTTGACAATCTTCTACAGGCTTCCAAATCACTAGAAGCCGGCCAGTTTTATTTTCTTGACATTATGAGAATTGCTTTGAATGGCCATAAAACCTTCAAAGGAAACGTTTGAATTATATAGACTCTGGGTCCATCTTCTAGGACGTAATATTTCTGCAGGTTGGAGACATTTTTCCCAAGCACAAATTCATGTAAATATCCAGGTGTTTAACCCTCCAACCCGAAAACAAATAGGAGGATATCTTGGAATGTGTGGCTGCTGCCATCAATAGATAAACGGCTTTGAATGTTAAACCCCTGAAAATCCTACACCTAATTCAACTTCTGATATTCCCCTTTGGTCCCCTGAAGTAGATGGCATATATCAAGATCAAGCAAGATGTGTATGTGCACGCATTCACATAAAATGCATTGTGGCTTTCTGATAGCACCAATTCCTTTATGTCAGGTGAGTACAAAGGCAGTGAATATGGCAAGGGAAATGTGCATAAAATCAAACAGTGAATAGCCATGAATCAAACAACGTGCACATAGGAACCAAAACTCATGTATGCTAAAACCCAAGAGTGCAAATAGAGTGTGACAACAATACAAATATATGAAAAGGGATGTGGGGTAAGCACTTAGAAACTCCATATGACTGCAAGGAAAGTTGGCAAGCGCCTCACCCAATTGCTGTTACAGGTACTGACAGCGCTAAGCCCACGTAGAGGGCAAGAAACGACAGGATCTGTGAACTAACACTCTTGAAGGTATTAAATAAGGGAACTTAAAAACAGTACTCACGAGGATGAGAAATACTTCTTGAATGTCAGCAAGCCCACGAACCCTGTTGATCAAACAGGGACCCAGAAAGGCTATAACAGCAATGGGAGGATAACTAAATACATAAGACTCAAGACAAGGGGCAAGTAGGAATAGTGATTACAGAACAGTGAGAAAAACATAGGCATTCACACAGGAGCCAGCTACAACAGCACACCACACCTAATAATCAATGGGAAATAAATGCAGAAGTGCAAGGGAAAACATGGAATGGATTCCAAGAGAAAGTAAGGAACAGGAGCAGGGAAAACGAATTACCAAGGCAAACTTCCCCCACCCATCCAAGGAAATAGACAGGAAGCTAATCTAAAGAGGAAGACTAAGGCATCAAGATTTACAGCAGCAAAGGACAAAGTCAAAGAAATATAGAACACAGACAAACTGGGCTGCACCAAAAAGGGAAAGCACTGAGAAATGCTGCCTGCAAGCAGAGGAAGACAGAAAGGGAATCTAGGAAGCAGAAATCAATTAAGCACAATAAATTCGAACTCCAGGGTTAAGGAACAAGAAAATAGAAACTTGGAACTAGGCAAAAAGCTGAGCACCAGGAACAAGGGACCAGTCACAAACAGGGACACTGCATCAATGACCAGCGCTGGACTGAAGCAAACAAAGGCTTTTAAAGCTGCTTAACGAGCACACGCCGCAGGTGTGCCGATTGCTGCACCTGCAGCAATACAGAGAGAATGCATGGATCTACCTGATGTGGCTGAAGTACAGAGCGAATGCAGCACATGGAATCCCTCATTCCCCAGTGCTATAAGTCTTCCTGAAGGGTCATGACAGTTGGAGTCAGCAGAATGATCTACCACGTGCCACAGCATTGGCCAAAGAGGCAAACCCAGGTAATGAAAGAGCATCCAACTATTGGCATAAGAGATGCAGAATGTGACATATCTCCAGCTCTGCACAGTGCCCTTGATGGGAGACAAGTGGAAGGCCATGTACACATGCTGTGCTGTTAGCTGCTGGCAGCTTGCACAGAAGGGAGGTCACATGAAACCCTGAATCTGGACCCAGAAACAAGAAGGTGCATTTGAGGAGAAGGAAACAAAAACGGAGGCAAATGCCACATGGAATGATAACTGGAATGCAGAGAGATAAGGGAGATTGGGAGGTGTGAGAGCAGCTCTAAAGCAGCAACAGTTCAAATGAACAAGACCTGAAAGAAGATGCAAGAGAGGCCTTGGAACATTGAGTGTTGACCACGCCCGATGCCTTCAACTAGGTCTGAATGAGAGAAAGACGTATGTGCATATGTGCCGGAGCAATTGGTGAAAAAAGAGGAAGGAATGGATAAAAGATTCTTACCAGGATCCTATGTGGAATTCCAGCATGGGGTAAACTACCGGTAAATATGTCTTTTCTAGAATTACTAATTCACTGTTCTCAAATGTTTGGAATATTCACTATCTTCTTCTCATTTGTTTAGAGATGTAAACCTTTAATTTTCTAAGATGTTACCTTCACTGTCCATACTAACACAGTGGTATTTATGTCCACCTTAATCACACATTTCCACTAGCAAGTAATACCTATTAATCAGAATGCTAAATATGACTCATTCAAGGATGATACATGTTTCCACTTCAAAGATCATGTCTGTACGAGAAATCAGCAACTTGAAAATACATTTTATAGATAATAAGCATTCACTATGAGGCTATTAAGGATATACCACGATAAAAGTATGTATCCTAGCATTATCAATTGTGTTTTTTGTTTCCAAAGATTAAAAAAATTCCAACGGATGTTTTAGAACATATTGAAGCCGAAATCATTATATGTTGGTGAACTTTTTCCACCACCTTCTTGCCATGGCTGCGCCCTTCAATATGTTGTTAGATTCAACACTTCATAGAGGATGAATGTTCATTCTCTTACCTCCAATTGGTCGAATTCTTGCAAGCATTCTTTTACTGTTTTTTACCACTTACTAGTAGATGATGGGTTGAGGTCTGTTAATATTTGATGAGGATAAGGTTGGAGATAAATAGCCAGTATGGGTCATCTCCCTCCACTTTTGGTAGTACCACATATAAACAGTAGTAGCACACATAAACAAATGTGGTAAATAACTGTGTGCAGTTGGAGTTCTGTGAAAACAAATGTACCTTTCATGAGAACTTCATATTTTGGTTGATTCCATTTACATAACCGCATGTATAATCACCATTGAACTACCATGTACCATTTCTAAAATATGACTTCATTGTTGAAGTTATTATTCTACCAACACAGCACAGTGGTACTGGGCTGCATTTATATACCACCTCAAAGCACTACATTTTGATCAATTGATTGGTTGAGTCATTGTTATCTCTGAGACATCTCAGATAACCACCATTAATCTAGTCCCCTCTAGACATCTAACCTTTCTCCCATTCAAAAATATATTATGTCTGTATTTTCTTACATCTACATTAATTTTAAGTGGAGGGGGGTGTTACAAATGAGCCACGATTGACCTTGCTTTTCTCACTTTTCCAACAATGATAATTATGTTGACCTTTAATGCGGGGAACATCATAATCCATCTGTTAAAGATCAATACCCACGGTAGTGGCCATGTAGTTATGGTTAAGTTGCTGTTTCCATAGGAAGAACACTTTTTGGGTGGCTTATAACTTCGCTCTCCCTGGATGGATCCTCACCAAACTTTGCAAAAAAAAGTATTTGGGTCACTCTGAATTTTTATGCAAAGTTTGGTGAGGATTCGTCCAGGGGGGGCAAAGTTATAGGGGGTCCCAAAACTTTTTTTTTTCCCATAGACTGAATGGGAAAAAACTTTGCGCACAGCTACAGCCCGAACCGCTGGACGGATTTACACCAAATTTGCGGCAGGAGCGGCGGCCTGGTCCCAAAAGCGTGCTTTTGTAAATTTGGTGTAAATCTGTCTAGTAGTTTTTTGAAAAATGACCAAAATGTAAGGCAAAAAAATTAGTGATATCTGCGTTCGCTTCGCGGATGGACTTCCCTGTTCGCTCCGCGGACAGCACCCCGATCGGCCCATGGGCTTCGTCATGTCCGCGGACATGCAACGTGTTCGCTGATTGGACGGCGAGGGGCGTGGAGTGCGTCAGATTTTCTGTGGCGCCCGCCATCTCGTATTCGCAGTCGACCGCGTACAGCGCAGTGAAACATGGATAAAAAATTGTATTCAATGCCGTGTGTTGGTGTGTAAGAGTGTTTGGGGAGGGTTAGGGAGTATGAGATAGGTTCAATGCTTTGTTTTTTTATGTGCTAGACCTTTTTGTTGCGCTCGATTTGTCCGCGGAGAACACGGCTGTTCTGACATTTTGTAAATAAACTAAATGGTGGGGTGTTTAGAGGACGGAATATGGGCCTCATTACAACTCAGGCGGTAAGGGGTTTACGGCGCCGTAAACGGCGCCGACCCTTACCGCCTGAGTACGAGGTCCCTTAGCGCCATGGCGGATTTAACACCTGCTTTTAATAAATCCATGGCGCTAAGGGACCATGGAGTTAATTACGCCACCGTAATTTACGGTGGCGTAATGAATGCCTTCCCCACTCCCATTATGCCCTGTGGGGCAAAAATGGGAATGGGGAAGTGTAAATGGGGATTGGGGACTTACCGCCCCGCCAAACTCGGAATGGGGCGGTAAGTCCGCCAACCACCATGGCGTAAACGTAGTTTACGCCATGGTGGTAAAGTCACAGCCCAGGCGGTAACTTACCGCCTGGGTCGTAATGAGGCCCTATGTGTCATTTTTGTTCGCAAGGAAGGTAAAAATGAGCTATGAACACTCGCAGTGTACTTCATTGTTCGTAAATACACAAACTGGGGGTGTCCTCAGGACACTGTCCGTATTGTAATCTGTCTAGTTGAATGTGCTCTAAGAACACTCGCAGTGTTCCGAAATGGTTGCAATTACACAAAATGGGGGTGTTCTGAGAACGTTGTTTGTATTGTTCGTTGTCAGGGTGAAAGTGTTTTAAGAGTACTCCTTTTGTTCGCTAATAGTACAATTTCCTAGGGGCGTCAACCGACTTTTTGTCCACTAAAGAAACGATAAATCCGGCTGGTGTGCGTCGACATTATGTGATAATCCTATGACTGGCGCTATTGACCTGGCTGACTTGCTTTTGCGACACTAAATCATATCTCCCGCCACTAAGCCTGATATTATCAAAGCATTCATATTCCCCGCCTTTCTCCGTGACGTTACAGGGTGCGTAATGAAACACGCGCAGTCGTCTCCAGTACTACGCGACTTTACACAGAACCCGGAAGACAACACACATTATGTCACAACACAGCGCGCCACAATTCAGAATATGAAACTGTGATTTAAAAGCAAAGAGCAAGATTGTAAATGTTGTAAAGGTCATTTATTTGACATCAAATGTTTAGAGAATATTCAGCAATTTGCATTTGTCTTTGTTGTCGATCCGCAAAAGTTCATGTTGAGACAAGCGATATTCCTTTGCGGTACAGAGAGTGTTAGATCAGGTTACAACTCAGTGCGCCACAATTCGGAATATGAAACTGTGGTTTAAAAGTAAACAGCAGGATTGTACATTTGGTAAAGTAAATTTATTTCACATGAAATGTTTAGTGAATATTCAGCGATTTGCTATTATCTCTGCTGTCGATCAGCAAAAGTTTATTTGGAGCCACGCGTTGTTCCTTTGCGGTAGATAGGCTGTCGGTTTATGATAAAAGCAGTAAATGGTCTCTCTGATAATCGGAAGGTTGCTCCATCAACGAGCCATTAGACCACCGTATTGGTTGGTATGTTGTTTGTAGCCGCTAGTACTGCGTAAGGGCATATTGGTCCTTGGCGTTTGTCCCATAAAATGGTGAGGGTCATGAAGTTGCACATTTGGACTTGCACCTGGCAGTTGAAGACCCCATCCACTGGAGTCTGTAAATCGTGACATAGACAAAACGGGGCCACGTACCTGTTTTAAAAATCATAAATTAGTTTCACCAGCCGATCTTCATTAAAAATCATCATTTTATTTATTAGGGCGTGAAACTATTTGCTATCGAAGATAGTGCAACAGAGTATGTTAATAATAAAATAATAATATTTTCCCATTCATATAGCGCTAAGAACTGTGAGGTATGTAAGCGGTGCTTATTATTAACCACAGTGTGTGGTGCTCATTTATCGACCACGGAAGGATGAAAGGCTGAGTTTCGCCTTGCCGGGATTCGAACTTGCGTTAGCAAGCTGTGCACGGATGTCAAAGCGAGCGCTGTACTCGCTGTGCCACTTGACAGGCTACACTGAAGTGGCACAGCGAGTAGAGCGCTTGACCGCCTATAGACCGGTTAAATTATTTATATTAACCCACTCTGTGTCGTCTGCCTTTTTCAGAGCCCTCTAGACGACAAGGGATCAATTCGGCGGTGATAGTGCGCGGTAGAAAACATTATGCCACTTTCAACGAACAAGTTCAACTTCAGCGGTCTTTAATGCTACGCTATTGTAATTATATTTGGTATAAAGTAATCTAAAGGGTTACTTACAGTACAATTGCAATTTCCATTGTCTACGAGTGGTGCAGTCCTAAAATACGACTCCGCGTGTGCCAACGATCTTTCGCATAGTGATATAATATATAAAAGTGGTTTCGTTTCAGAAATGTCATCTTTATCTTCTCTTACGTTTTAGCAACACTCCTTCAAGAGAAGTCTTTCATCACAATCTCTGTCTGTCAAGGTCAAAACACAATACAACCTTACAGTCTGCTTCGTGAGCCTCTCCGGGGCCCGTGTAAAAAATGGAAGCAGCTGACCTTCACTGTGAACGAGCATAAATTCTTACTTTGCAACATTCTGTGTAAAGCCATCTGTAGAAGTTGGTTTTTGCACGCCATGTTTGTATATTGTTTGCGTGATATTAAAAAAAGTTTGTTTAAAGGACGTTATGGTTAAAAGTACAGCCGAAAGACCCCTGAAAATAGCAAGTTATGGTAAGCTATGAAAAATAACTCGCGCCAACACCATGCACTGTTAAGACTAACACCCAGGACATCAAAGATGACATTGCAAATGTCATTGATGAAATCACTGATGACATCACATGTGTATGTACTTTTCATGGAATTTGTGTACTAGGGATTTTTATTATAATGTTCCGAAAAAAGTGTCAAGGATATTGCAATAAATATCATACCGTTATTAGTGCTTTGAACGATGCATTTATATCAATAAATAGCATTGTATTATGGGATTCTATGTAGTATACTGAGCTACTAATGGAGAAAGATAGCATTGTGTGCAGAGTACAAGATAAAAGTATAATATTTGTAATGTTAATATGTAGAATAATGAAATGATAATTGTCCTGAAATGTTCGAAAATTCACAAAATGGGGGTGTTCTGAGGACGTTATTCGTATTGTGTGATTGCTTAGCTGTATGCAATGAGGGAATGGTACAGAGAGTAAAGTGGACGCCGTCCGCGGACACCGCGGCTGTTCGTGGACAGGGCGTGGTAAATCCGGGTTTTTCCAGGAAATCCAACATGGAAAGGAGACTGTACGGATCAACCGATCAGATGTCGAGGTTGTGGATTTGTGTTGAAAGAGACTGTGTGTGGTGAAGATGGCAGAAGTGGAGAAAGTCAGGGTGATGGTGCTCTGAGATATGTTTGTGCATGGTTTACAGCAGTACGCTGAATGCAGGCATGTTGCAAAGAACTTTGATGTCAAAGGAGTGGAGGTGGTGTGGAGCACTGTGCCTGATTGCAATGTACAGGGAATTGTACAAGTTTGTGCGGATATGGCCACGATGAACAGTCCGCATGTGGTAGTTTTGCACTATGGTGCTTTCCATTTGGGCAACGTCCAAATGGATTTGGAATTTGGTTGGTTCAAGCCGTAGTGAAGATCCTTCCACATGCAAAAGTAATTTTTTCTGGATTACTACCTAGGGCAATATGGGACAATAGTTCAGTTTTTTGTCCTCAGAAAAACATTGCTAGGTGTGTCATCAACCGAGGCATGTGTGCATTCATGCTTAGAGCTGGTATGTTCTTCTGTAACAATGAGAATATTGATGCCAGTAATGCTGTTAATTTTAAAGAAGATGGCATTTGTTATCTTTTACCGGAAATGCCTTTTTATTTTGGAATGTAAGGGTTGCTTTGGAGAAGGTTATGTGAAGATTTTAGGAGTAAAGTAAGAAAAAAAATATAAAATAACAGGTGTCTGTCAAGCATCTGTAAAAAAAAAAAAAAACGGCTCTTTTCAGAGCCAACTTCAAAGGGGAAATCGAGCACACTATTTAAATTTACATTCATCACGCTCAGATTTTCGATTTGTCCGCGGACATGGCGGTAGTCCGCGGACATGAAAATCACTACGAGGGGGTTAGTATGTTCTATTTTACATGTCAGGGATATTATGGTTAAGTTGTGTTACTAAAAACCTATGAAAACCTATGAAATTCAGTGAAAAAACTTTGTTAAAGGGACGTTATGGTTCCAAGCAAAACCGAAAAACCCTTGAAATTCGCCAGTTATGGTAACATAAGCAACCATAACTCGCGCCACCGTGCACTGCTAACACTAACACCCAGAACATAAAAGATGACATCACAAATGTCATTGATGACATAACTGAACTTTTATCCTTTACTGACATATCAAAGCCACATAGTTTTCTACAGTAACAGTCAGGAAGTAAAAATTGAAAAGGTACTATATTTGTAGACTTGGGGTCCTGTCACATCATATATGAAACATGTACATAGCGGAAGATACAGGCTTGAAAGAGAGCAATCCTTTCTGTGCATGAAGATAATCATTATGGTTATCAGCACTTTGTCATAGTTTTATTTTTATTACTCTACCTTCCCTCTATATGCTCATATTTGTATACATTATACTCACTCTCCATAGAGTGAATGGGAAAAAAATTTTGCTCGCGTCTACAGCCCAAACCGCTTAACGGATTTCCACCAAATTTGGACCAGGAGCAGCGGCTTGGTCCCGAAAGCGTGCTTTTGCAAATTTGGTGAACTTTCGTCCAGTAGTTCTTTTTTAAAATGACCAAAAAGTAGGTAAAAAAAAATAGTGATATCTGTGTTCGGTTTGTGGATACACTTCCCTGTTCGCTCCGCGGAAAGTGTCCTGATTGGCCAATCGTCTTGCGTGATGTTCACGGACATGCAAAGTGTTCGCTGATTGGACGGCGTGGAGCGTGAAGCGCGTCAGATTTTTCGGTAGCGCCCGCCATATTGGATTCGCGGACGTCCCCGGACAGCGCTGTGAAACTTTGTTCAAAACGTGTATTTTGTAGATTGTGTTGGTGTGTAGGAGTGTTTGGGGAGGGTGGGAGTGTGTGAGATAGGATGAAAGTTGTGTTTTTTATGTGTTAGACGTTCTTTTTGTGTTCGATTTGTTTGTGGACATCACAGGTGTTCTGAAATTTTCTAAATAAACTGACTAGGGGGTATTCTAAGGAGTCAATATGTGTCTGTTTTGTTCGCAAGCAAAGTGAAACTGTTCTAAGAACACTCGCGGTGTCCAGGGAGTGTTCGTAGATGGTGTCCTGAGGACACTGTCCGTATTGTTCTCTGTCAAGTTGAGTCTGTCCTAAGAACACTCGCAGTGTCCTGAAATGTTCGCAAATAAACGAAATGGGGGTGTTCTGAAGATGCTTCTAAGAACACTTGCGGTGTTCGGGGAGTGTTCGTAGGGGGTGTCGTGAGGACGCTGTCCGTATTGTTCTTTGTCAAGTTGAATGTGTCCTAAGAACACTCACGGTGTCCTGAAATGTTCGCAAATGAACAAGATGGTGGTGTTCTGAAGACGCTTCTAAGAACACTCCTGGTGTCCGGGGAGTGTTCGTAGGGGGTGTCCTGAGGACACTGTCCGTATTGTTCTTTGTCAAGTTGAATGTGTCCTAAGAACACTCGCGGTGTCCTGAAATGTTCGCAAATAAACAAGATGGGGGTGTTCTGAAGACGTTTTTGAGAACACTCCCGGTGTCCTGGAATGTTTGTAGGGGGTGTCCTGAGGACGCTGTCCGTATTGTTCTCTATCAAGTTGAATGTGTCCTAAGAACACCCGCCGTGTCCTGAAATGTTTGCAAATAAACAAGATGGGGGTGTTCTGAAGACGTTTTTGAGAATACTCTCGGTGTCCTGGAATGTTCGTAGGGGGTGTCCTTAGGACGCTGTCCGTATTGTTCGTTGTTAAGTTGAAAGTGTTCTAAGAACTATCGCGTTGTTCTGAAATTTTCGTAGGGCGTGTCCTGAAAACGGTGTCCGTATTGTTCGGTGGCAAGTTCAAAGTGTTCTAAGAACACTCACATTGTTCGCGGATATTAAAAGTTTCCCATAGATCATAGTTGAAATGTTTGACTCTATGGATGTGATATGCTGCAGTGGTTGTTGCCAGGGCATAGAGTCTTGGGTGCATGGCCATTTGCACCCAAGACTCTATGCCCTGGCAACAACCACCGCAGCATATCACATTCATATTTGTTTATAACTTTGGGTGAAAAACAAATGCATAAGGAACAAAGGTATTAGATACTATGGATGTGATGTGCTGTTATGGTTGTCCTTATTATTGTATACTTACTGTTTGGTCTAGGGAGTCCATGTTTTTCTTCTTCATTTCTGTGATCAAAGAAAATAGCATGTTAGTATTAGTATTTTGTAATGACTTATTACTGTTACACCTCGCCCTCGGCCGTGCCGCGTTTCCCGGGTTCTGCCTCGTTGCTCTCGTATGAGCAAGAACAATTGGGGAATTCCGGTTAAAACCAAAATAAGGGACAGGAAAGTGATCGCCCTTCATAAAGGGTTACGGCGCCGGCATGCGCCCTTCTTATCGCGCTGGCAGCTGCCATGGCAAATTTCTACACGAACTACAGTATCCAGAAAACCTGTTACGTTGTAGTTCTCGGCGTTGAGAGGGGAGCCTCATTTTCAAACGATACGCCTCTTGTTGTTATTTATTCCGCAGCGGCATACAGAACGCTGCTTCTGTTTAAAGTTACAACCGGCATACTTTCCGAAGTGCTCTCCCGGTATCTTGAATTGTGAAGTCCTTGTTTTCCCGTGTACCGACCCTGCCTGCACAAGGACTCCTTATTCTGAATCCCCGATTGATCTGTTTTCTGACCACCCGTGTACCAGACCCCTTGCCTGCTTTCGGAACTCTTGGACACTGATTCTGCTGTTTCGTGACCGCCCGTGTACCAGACCCCTGCCTGCCTCCTGGACTCTGAGACAGAAACTACTCCGGTAAGAAAAACTCTAATTGGAACACCATTTTCTGTGGAATTCGACTTCATTCCTAAGTGCATCTTTTGAACGCTTTGCTGTGGTGCACCATCCCAAAACCAGTGCGACCCTCGTTCCGTTCAGGGATAGCTACCTTACTAACCTCCCTATTTTTTTATTTTATACTTTCGTTGTTTCCCAGGACATTTACTTCAATCCTATTTCCATCAGGGGTAAAGTATAGTTTTTCTTGGTTTTCCCATACTGCAGAATTATACGTTAGCCATATACTAAGACCTCTCTACTTTATAGGTTACTCCGGTTCCTTTGGCTTAAGGGGAGATTAAACCAGGTACTACTAAAGGGGAATAGTCTTGGGAATAAACCAGTTTCATTATTGGCAGATTATTAACTTGTTATCCTTTCCTTTACAGCCTGGGTTTGAGACGGTCTGTTCTCCCCGCTTTTTTTATCGATCGGTCCCCTTGTCTGTACAGTTCAGCAAGTGGTCATATCGGTTTAAAGAGCTCATTCCCTCACAGAGAGGAGGCTTGGGTAGGAGGCTCCAACCCTAGCTCCTTCAAGCAACTCCCCAGCAATAGAGGTCCGGCCTGTTTACGTACTCTCCATTCCGGTGAGTAACAGAAACAGAAGCCATGGAAGAAGTTGATCCTTTAACCACCTTGGTTCGCTTGGTATCTGAACTTCGTTCTGATATGACAACCGCACATAGTGCTCTCCATCAAAGGATCGACAATTTGCAGAGTTTCCCAAGCCCCCACACCCTGGGGGTGGATACGTCTGCTGCTACGGCATCAGGTTCAACCGGTCCCATACCCTCTGCCTCTGGCTTTACGACTACCCCGGTGCTTATGGCTACTCAATTCCCACTGGCCCCCCCAGAACGATTCTCTGGGGATCCTAAACATTATCGCACGTTTATCAACCAGTGCAAATTACATTTTCTCTGTCGGCCCACTGCTTTCCCTAATTCTACAATGAAGGCAGCCTTTGTTCTCTCTCATCTTGGGGGTACCGCAGCCGCTTGGGCTAATCCGTTACTGGAATCTAATAGTTACGTCCTATATGACTGTGATGCTCTCATCACGGCCATGAACAGAGTATTTGACACCCGCTATAAATCCCAGGCTACTGACCTGGAGTTCCTCAATCTGCGTCAAGGCACATCCTCTTTGTTTACATACCTTACTAAATTTAATCAGTTGGCAGCTGAAACTGATTGGCCGGAGGAGAAAAAATCAGCCGTGTTTTACAAAGGGTTGTCAGAGGAATTAAAGGACGTTTTGGCCACAGTACCAGTGGTTCCAACCACTTTTGGTGAACTATTAGACCTGGTATTACAAATAGATGCTAGAAGAACCGAAAGAAGGGGTGAACGCAAGTCACCAGCCCCTGTTACTCTGCAGGTGGAACAGTCTTCTCCTTCTACTTCGCTTCCAGAACCTATGCAGATCGGGGCAGTAAGAGGTCCTTTGACTTCTGCACAACGGGATTATCGCAGAACGCATAATTTATGCATGTATTGCGGATCTGCTGAACACCTCTTGAAAGATTGCCCTAAGAGACCTGTCAAAAAGCCGGGAAACGCCAGAACCCGGCGATAGACAGGGTCCCTACACCGGGGGTGCTTTCCTTGGACTCTCATGGTGCTGTTGCTGTTCCTGTTAGCCTTCCTGTGGTATTCACCACTGAAGATAGTACCTTTACTTCATTGGCGATCATTGATTCCGGGGCCACCGGGAATTATATGGATTACGATTACGCCACAAGTAAGAACGTTTCGGTTGTCTCTAAAGCCCAACCCGAGGCTGTTCACGCTGTGGACGGTACATCCTTGGTCTCTGGACTAGTCACACAAAATACCTCCTTAATTCATATGCAAACCAGGGAAGGACATGCTGAGTCGATCTCCTTCGATCTCATTAAAGCCCCTCAATTCCAGGTCATCTTGGGCATCCCTTGGTTGCAACATCATAATCCAGCCATCGACTGGACAAGAAAAACGGTGCAGTTTCCTTCAACTGAGTGTAACGAAAAATGTTTCCTAGACACTAGTGTGTCCTCTGAGTCTTCTTGTCAAGCCTTGGTAGCATCTATGTCCATGATTGGAGCCATCACTAAATCTCCCAAAACCGAAATCCCGCCTGAATACAAGTCTTTCTGTGATGTGTTTGACAAGGGAGGGGCAGACCAATTGCCACCTCATAGGCCTTACGATTGCCCAATCGATTTACTGCCAGGTGCTAAGGTCCCGGCGGGTAGGGTCTATTCCCTTACGGTTCCAGAAGATAAGGTATTAAAGGACTATATGACAAGGCGTTGGCCACGGGGTTCATTAGACCTTCCAGGTCCCCTGCGGCTTCTCCGCTCTTTTTTGTTCCGAAAAAAGGAGGGCGACCTCCGCCCCTGTATTGATTATCGGGCATTAAACGCGGTGACGGTAAAGAATCAATATCCCCTCCCGCTCATTTCTGTGCTCTTGGACCAGCTCGGTTCTTCTGTAGTCTTTACCAAGCTGGACCTTAGGGGGGCATATAATCTCGTTCGAATGCGAAAAGGGGACGAGTGGAAGACCGCATTCAAAACACGCTACGGACTATATGAATATCTGGTGATGCCGTTTGGTCTCTGTAATGCCCCTGCCACCTTCCAGGCATTCATGAATGATATTTTCCACGACTGTTTGGATCAGTTTGTTGTAGGATATTTGGACGATATCCTCATATATTCACCCTCCAGTGAGGAGCACACGAGGCATGTGCAAATCGTATTGCAAGGTTGAGGGAAAACCACCTGTTTGTCAAAGCTGAAAAATGTGTCTTCAACTCCAGTGAAGTGGAGTTTCTTGGTTACGACCTGACTAGTAGGGGTATAAGAATGAGTCGCTCTAAAGTCAGGGCTGTCTTGGATTGGCCTGTTCCTACGTCAATTAAAGCCTTGCAATCCTTTTTGGGGTTCTCGAACTTCTATAGGCGCTTCATCCGTTCTTTTTCTTCTATATCAGCGCCGTTGACGGCTTTGACCAGCTCTGAGAAATCCTATCAGTGGAACCAGGAGGCACAAAGAGCCTTTGACACCCTTAAGGCAGCATTCACTTCCGCCCCAGTGTTACAGCACCCTAATCCGTTACTCCCATTTTTGGTGGAGACCGATGCCTCTGGCTCGGCTATTGGGGCGGTTCTATCTCAAAAGTGTCCAGATTCAGGGGAAGCCCATCCGATTGCATTCTTCTCAAGAAAATTGACGCCCTATGAGCGCAATTATCCAATCACAGAAAGGGAACTCCTAGCCATAAAAGACGCCTTTTCCGAATGGCGGCACCATCTTTTGGGGGCACGACATCAGGTCACAGTTTTTTCGGATCATCGGAGCCTTTTGGCGTTTAAATCAATGAAATGTCTTACTGCACGACAGGCTCGCTGGCATCTCTTCTTTTCCCAGTTTTATTTCTCTATCACATATCGACCGGCCCGATTGAATACTTGTGCAGATGCTTTGTCGCGCATTGCCTTCCATTCTGACAACAAAACCTCTGACAAACCGCTCTTGTTACCTGGTAACGTTGTTTGTGCCTGCACTCCTCAACCTAGCCTGCGGACTTTGATTTCGGATTGGGTCTCCACGCATAAAGAAGAATGTGAGACTCTCAATATTGATGTGGTTCAAGGCCTACCCTACATCCAAGGACGCTTGTTTGTGCCTCCAGGACAGGCACGATTACGTGCTCTAGCCTGGTCTCATGATTCCCTATGTGCGGCTCATCCGGGTCAGCAAAAGACGCTGGAGGCATTACGCCGTTGGTCCTGGTGGCCTACCACGTCAAGGGATGTGATTGACTATTTGGCGTCCTGTTCTGTATGTTCCCAATGCAAGGTCTCCCGTTCTAGACCTGTGGGTTTGTTACGCCCTCTCCCTGTGCCTCACAAACCCTGGTACATGGTTTCCATGGACTTTATTGTGGACCTACCCCCTGTGAAAGGTTTTGACACTATCTGGGTAGTAATTGATTATTTCACCAAGATGGCGTTGTTCATTCCCTGTACAGGTCTGCCTTCTGCCCCTGTGTTGGCTTCCCTTTTTCTCCAGAACGTTTTTCGGTTCTTTGGATTGCCTGCCATCCTGGTTTCGGATCGTGGCTCTCAATTTACATCACGTTTCTGGAGGGCTTTGACTGCTTCATTGGGTATTGACGATCGGTTCAGTTCTGCTTATCATCCTCAGACGGATGGGCAAACCGAAAGGGTAAATGCCACCCTTGAACAATTTCTTCGGTGTCTCTGCCTTCGTTTCCAAGCATCCTGGTTGACGATGCTTCCCTCTGCTGAATTCGCGTACAATAATTCCATGCATACCGCCTCAGGGGTCTCCCCGTTTTTTGCCCTATATGGTTGCCATCCACGATCTTTATCGTTTGATCCTACGCTTCCCATTGATAACCCGGCGGCTTTGGACTGTGTAAGGGAATTGGTGATGACCCGTAGTACGGTTCGCTCTCATCTACTTCTAGCTCAGGCCAGGGCAAAGAAAAATGCTGATCGTCACAGAAAACCGGCACCTACTTACAAGATGGGCATGAAAGTTTGGTTGTCCACCCGTAATTTGCGGATTCCTGGCAAACGCTTGTTGTTACCTAAATTCGTGGGTCCTTTTCCCATTATTGAGATTATTAATCCGGTGGCTGTACGCCTTTCTTTGCCTTCCTCGTGGAATCAACATCCGGTATTTCACGTATGTCTCCTGAAGCCTTGTCTACCCTCTGTTCGGCTGCCCGATCACCCTCCTCCGATTCAGGTGGATGGGGATGATGAATACGAAGTGGCGGACATCCTGGATTTTCGTCTCCGTAGGGGGCGCCCCTTTTATTTGGTGGATTGGAAGGGTTACGGTCCCGAAGACAGGTCCTGGGAGCCCTTGTGCAATATACATTCTCCGGCTCTCTTACGCCGTTTCCATGCACAGAGGGGGTCTGCGCCGCCTTTGGGGGTGGATGCTGTTACACCTCGCCCTCGGCCGTCCCGCGTTTCCCGGGTTCTGCCTCGTTGCTCTCGTATGAGCAGGAACAATTGGGGAATTCCGGTTAAAACCAAAATAAGGGACAGGAAAGTGATCGCCCTTCATAAAGGGTTACGGCGCCGGCATGCGCCCTTCTTATCGCGCTGGCAGCTGCCATGGCAAATTTCTACACGAACTACAGTATCCAGAAAACCTGTTACGTTGTAGTTCTCGGCATTGAGAGGGGAGCCTCATTTTCAAACGATACGCCTCTTGTTGTTATTTATTCCGCAGCGGCATACAGAACGCTGCTTCTGTTTAAAGTTACAACCGGCATACTTTCCGAAGTGCTTTCCCGGTATCTTGAATTGTGAAGTCCTTGTTTTCCCGTGTACCGACCCTGCCTGCACACGGACTCCTTATTCTGAATCCCTGATTGATCTGTTTTCTGACCACCTGTGTACCAGACCCCTTGCCTGCTTTCGGAACTCTTGGACACTGATTCTGCTGTTTCGTGACCGCCCGTGTACCAGACCCCTGCCTGCCTCCTGGACTCTGAGACAGGAACTACTCCGGTAAGAAAAACTCTAATTGGAACACCATTTTCTGTGGAATTCGACTTCATTCCTAAGTGCATCTTTTGAATGCTTTGCTGTGGTGCACCATCCCGAAACCAGTGCGACCCTCGTTCCGTTCGGGGATAGCTACCTTACTAACCTCCCTATTTTTTTATTTTATACTTTCGTTGTTTCCCAGGACATTTACTTCAATCCTATTTCCATCAGGGGTAAAGTATAGTTTTTCTTGGTTTTCCCATACTGCAGAATTATACGTTAGCCATATACTAAGACCTCTCTACTTTATAGGTTACTCCGGTTCCTTTGGCTTAAGGGGAGATTAAACCAGGTACTACTAAAGGGGAATAGTCTTGGGAATAAACCAGTTTCATTATTGGCAGATTATTAACTTGTTATCCTTTCCTTTACAGCCTGGGTTTGAGACGGTCTGTTCTCCCCGCTTTTTTGATCGATCGGTCCCCTTGACTGTACAGTTCAGCAAGTGGTCATATCGGTTTAAAGAGCTCATTCCCTCACAGAGAGGAGGCTTGGGTAGGAGGCTCCAACCCTAGCTCCTTCAAGCAACTCCCCAGCAATAGAGGTCCGGCCTGTTTACGTACTCTCCATTCCGGTGAGTAACAATTACATTGTATAAGCAATATACTTTTATTTTTTTTTACCCTCATATTTAGTAGAGTACAAATCAGAGTACTGTGCAATTTGCTCAGTTTCTGTATTTGTTGCTAAAATCATTGGGTCTGTGGGAGAAAAAAAATCCATGTTGGATTTAAAAAAAAACCTTTTTCTGTTATGCTACAGTTTATTTGTTTGTTTGTTTTCAGTGTTCACTTGTTGTTTCTGGCTAATGCTTTATACTTTGCTTTGTTGTATTTTTTTTGGAACAGTAACAGATTCTTCATTTGTTTTGATATTATACAATTTTGGAGCAGTTAGATACCAATTGGCATATTCTAACTGTCTATTTTTTTAATATATTTTAGTGGTTTTCATTTACCTATTTGGATATTGTTAAATTTTGGGACAGTTAGATACCAATTGGCGTATTCTAACTGTGTATTTTGTGGCCTAATTTAGTGGTATTCATTTATCTGATTAGTTTTTGTAGAATTTTTGAGCTGTTAGATAGCTTTTGGAGTATTCTAACAGTTTATATTATTTTAACACACATTTATAATTTTGGGACAGTTAGATACCAATTGGCGTATTCTAACTGTGTATTTTTTGGTCTAATTTAGTGGTATTCATTTATCTGATTAGTTGTTGTAGAATCTTTGAGCAGTTAGATAGCTTTTGGAGTATTCTAACAGTTTATATTTTTGTAACACAAATTTACTTAAAGGTTTAAATACAGTTTATTTATCACATTTTGGTTTTAAGAACATCAAATAAGCGTTTGTAAGATTTGCTGGAAATCTCTGCTTTAGAGTAATGGTACTATCATTACATTCAAACCATCCACATTTCTTTTTTATGTATGCAGTGTAGTGCCCTGAATTGGTTGTGGCTCCTGCGTGGTAGATTATACCTATTGTTGTGAAGTCAGCTTGCAGTTGTTTTTGGTACCATCTGCATTGTAACGTAGAAGCTTTAGTATTACGTATTTACTATGTGTTTGTATTACTAACGTGGAGCGATTACCTGAATTGCAGGTAGAGCATAATCTACCATGGTTTGCATTTTGTACAAGTTGCTGAAATGGAATGGATTCACAATTTGGTATTGATATATATATGAAGCGTTCATTGGGGATTTCTTCTTGTGTCACATTGTTGCAGAGAGTGCATGTATGTTTCCACATGTATGAAATCTGAAAGATTTCACTTATAGATATGTTTTTGTTTTCCAGTACTTGTAGTAAGTACATTAGAAATTCGTGTGGATCTTCCTGTGAGTTTATAGTGAATTTCACCATTCCAGCACAGTAGTCCAATTGTCGTCTTATTCCAAAAACACTATATGTGTTGTCAGGATTGTTTGCTGCATTTCTGTGAAGTACTAACATTTGCAAACACAAGTTGTCTGTACTGTGTGAGTAAATGTTGTCAACAATTGGTGGTAATTGAAATAGAATATTCATTGATACATTTGCAAAGCAACTTACACCAACTATATTTGAGAATTTAAATTGTCCAGGTAGTTCTGTATCTAACTGCTTTTTTTGGAGTTTGTCTTCCTTCTGTAAAGAAGTACCTGGTTTACTTTCTCTAATTGATTCTTTTTTGTTTGTGGTACTTGATGAAGTATTAGTTTCTTTTACTCTCTTTGGAGGATTTGCAGAGACGTCCTGTTGCATTTCAGTTTGATTTAGATTTCTTTTACAACGTTTTAGTTTTTGTGGAACAGAATATGTGTTTAGATGGGAAGTGTATAGTGAGCGAAGTCTATTATATTCTAAAATGCAAGGAATATCAGCGTTTACTTTACTTGCATCAAAGTTGATTAGAAATAGACCGTCAAGTGTACGTAAGCGTGATAGTGCTACGTAGCTCATGCCTTCTTTAAAGACTGTGTTACAGTCTATCATTGCTCTGTCTAGGGTAAGACCTTGTGATTTATGAATTGTGACTGCGTATGCAAGTGTTAGAGAAAATTGTTCTCTGCGTACATACATATCTTTGAAGAGAAGGAATCTAGCTGTTGAGCGTCCTATCCGTTTTACTTCTGAAAGTTTGTCAAAGAGTATATTGACAAACTGAATTTTGTTGTCACGTGGGTATTTTTGAAAGCCAACAACTGTACCCAGTGCTCCATTAACTAGTCCTTGGTCCACGTCAAGGTTACGTTTAAGCATTACTCTGCAATTTAAGGATAATTTTTACATCTTTTCTAAGCCTGCTGTGTTTGAGATTGATTTTTCTAAATTATTTAGTCTTGTTGTGGCTTGGTCATACATGGGTAGTGTCATACCATGTACATCTAGTTTGTCTGTGGCACTAATTTCCATTATTGGTTGCATTTCTTTACTTAGCATGATTTCATTGAATTTGAAAGAGCTTGCAAGAGTTGGCATTAAGGCCATACAATTGACATTTTTGTGGGCTAATTCTTCCATAACATCTGTAGCACATGCATTATCGCCATAAAGTGCATTAATGTGCCGGGTTTTCAATGTTGCTTCTGCTTTTTTAGAAAGTATACCAACTCTCAAACTTTTTAAAATGTTGGCATAAGTTAGACCTGCAGATTGGCGCATGTTTTCTGTTAATTCTCTGTATTGGACATGTTGCCAAAGGTTGACATTTCCAATGCTGCCAACAGTTTTACGGCAGAGTTTGTGCCCTAATGTTTTAAAAATAGGTTCACCTTTTACTGGTGTTAATTGAAGCAGATCTCCAAAAACAATAATGTGTTTTCCTGCAAAGAGCTCTTCATAGTCTGTTTTGATTAATTCTTGTAATCTGAGGTGAATCAAAGCTAACATCAGGTTGGAGACCATGCTCACTTCATCTATTAGTAGCATTTTCATTTGTTTCAATACTCTGTGTAATTCCATTGCAGCTTCTGCAGAAAGTTTGTAATAGTCTAATTTGTTCTGGTGTTCTACTGGTAATAGTAGTAATCGTTGTAATGCAACACCACCTATGTTGTAGGCAGCTAAACCTATGGGGGCAGTGACAACAGCTGACAGTTTGTTGTTTGTCAATTGTTGAAGGAGCTTACTAATGATTTTGATTAGGAATGTTTTGCCAGAACCAGCTTCACCACTGACGTACAGTAGTATAGGTTTATAGTTATGGCAGGAACATTCTTTATTTTCATGTTTTACACCATGTGCAATTTGTTTTGTTACTTCTTGAAAAATGCTACTTTGCTCATTGTTTAGTTTTGATTGTAGTATAGTTAAGTTTTCCTTATCTTCATACTGACACATGGTGTTTTCTACTTCTATCATAGCTAGTTCTGCCTCATTTGTTATTGGTGGTTCTCCCAGTGGTTCTTGGCTTCCTGTTACAGAAGGGTGACTACTGTCAGGAGTATCCTTATCTAGTTGAGCTTGGAGTTCTTCTTCATGTTGCTGTTCATTGTGCAACATTGTTTTGTACTGTGTAAAGTTTACATCAGTTATAGTGCTTTCATTTGCTTTGAAAGCATCCTCATATGAGTCATAGTTATCTAGTAATTGTTCTTCTTTTCTCCATGGTTTGAAGAGTTGTAGCAGGGACATGTAATATACCTCTTTATGTTGAGGAGTCTTCAATGACAATTTGATATGATTAATTAAATGTGGTTTAGTGAGTTTAACTAAGCTGCCTTCACAGTCTGTCACTCTATATTTACCTTTTTTTCATCGGGTTTCATATTATTTTTGTATGTGTAGTTTTGGGCTATTTGGTATAGACACATGTTTTCCAAAGTATTACTTCTGTTTGGGTAGTATGTGTCCAATAAATTGTTTTTTAAAATGTATTGGCTGTTGGGATCATGTTTGGCTATTGTTTCTATATCTTCATATGATTTTAGAACTCTTTTTCTAGATTTAGCTGTTTTTGGTTGAAGGCGTATTATTGCTTGAAATGGGTGTACTGTTTGAATTATGATGCTCGCATATAAATTAAGTTGTTGTAGAGGTTTTGGTACTGGGTATAATTCCAAATTATTTGTGATAGAACGTGAAGGAGTTTGGTTGTTGTCAAGTTTTGTAGTGCAATAACTGCAAAGTATTAAGGGCTCAGTTATTTCATATTTGTTTTCTGCTAGAAGGTAGAGAGCTAATTCAAACCATTTAGAAACTTCATTGTCTTCTATTTTGTATGATAGGTCCACAGTTTTTGTGTTACTTTTATAAAAAATTCTACGGCAACATACACATACATGGTTTGGTACTTCAGCTGATGTACTTTTAAATTTTAGTATTTCTTTTTTGTATGTGTTTAGCAAAAGGTTGCCATGTGTAGAATTGTTGCTTAATTGGTTTAAAGCTATTTCATTCTGTAAATGGCTTTCACTTCCAAAATATTTTTTCTGGATATAGTGAATTTCTTCAAGTAGGTCTTTTGCTGTACCATGTAGAAGGATGTTATTTAACTTTTCTAGTGCTAAAGCAGAACTTTTACCATAGTACAGTTTATAGACTAGATTTCCTATAGTTGAATGATGTGTTGATATCCTTTTGATATCATGGAAAGTGGTTTTACAAGTAGGTCATGTAATGCAGGCCAATGAATGTCCTTGTAGTCCTGTGTACTTGCGCACTGGACAGGTATCTGTATTTTGCAGTAATTTAATTTTGATTTTGTCTTTGCTTTTTACATATTTATTGAGGAATTGGTGTAAAGATTTGAAACATTGTTTGGGAATGTTACACATTGACATGCATGGCCATTTGTACACTAGACGTTCTGATTCAGTTGAATGGAGGGGTAATTCTAAGTTTGCAGGGCATATTTTTGTAAGGCGTGCTTCTTGTTCCATTATGGTATTATTCACTTTTTCATAACCTCGACCACTGCTATTTATGGCAATTGTATTCGTTTGCTTTTGTTTGTACGCTTCTTCATTAAAATATGGTTCTGTGCTCGTACTGTGATTCCATTCACCTCCGCAGATACTTAAGAAGTTCTTTGTGTTGACATTTCGCTTATTGAGAAGTCTTTTTTGTAATTTAGTTATTAGTTTTGTTAGTGGTTTCATTTTGTTTAACAGTAAAATAAATACATTTCTTTTGAGAAGAATTGCACTGTCCATCAATGCTTCTAAGATTAATTTCCTACGATAGGTTTTAAGCTTTGAACCTGATTTCTCTCCTGTTTTTATAAGATTTTGAAGGACTTTGTGACGGGATATATTGGCTATAATACTTTTCTTGGTATGCTTACTTTGCACTATATTAAAATTTGAAGAAGTAGTTTTATCTGTACTGATAGGTGATTTTCTGTTAATTGTTTTTTGGTTTGTTTTACATTTTGATAGAGGAAGCGAAGTTGTTGTACTTGAAACTTCTTGTGTTTCACTAAATGATTGTATTAGCTGTTTTGTTTCAACTTTTTTTACAAATTCTGCTAGAGATGGATGCTTATGTTGGACACCTTTATTTTCATTTGCTCTAATTTTGCGTTGCTATCTACGGAGTTGTCCTTTGGTAGGCATTCTTTAGGGTCTGTTGAAAAGAATAAAGAAGATATTGGTTGGGGTGTTCTGGAATGTATGTGTGCTGTGTGCATGAGTGTTTGAGTAAGATGATAAAGATGTATGTAATGGTGTGTGATTGTGCATTAGGAACTAAAACTAGTAGGGGTAGGTATTCTTGAATTTATGTGTCACTAAACTGGGGTTCAGATGACAAAAAAAAAGTAAGCTAGTGGTGTGGAAAAGTACAAATAGTAAATGTAATGTATACAATTAAAACAGTTGTTTGTTCTATAATATGAAAATTGTAGTGGTTCAGTTGGCTAATTTGTGTGTCCAAAAATAGAAATTTGTGGGCCATTCTGGTTGTAAATCGCTGTTTACGACATGGAAATTTTTGGACAAAATGGTACAAAATCTCTATTTTAAGAAACCAAAATAGCTGGTATTAATGTTATAGTATATTTGATTAATAATATAAATGATATGGTGATATTTTACTTACTTTTTTTTTTAATTATCAGGTAACTTCTTAGTTTTTCTTTCTTCTTCGAATTCGGCTGCTTCTTTTCAGGAAACTGGTCTTCACTGCAACTGTGAAAGCTTCAAATTAGTAACTTTGTTTGTATATAGCACTGTTTTTAATTTAGATATTGATTTTTTTAATTGAAATCCTCAGTGCCTTCTGTAAAACCATTAAACTAATTTATTTACATAAGATACATTGCATCAGTTCAGTGCATATGATATGTTCTTAATGAACAAATTGTATTGAATGACTAACTGTAGCAAAAATAAAATATCTTTACTATGTCTTGTGAAATTTATAATATATTAGTGAATACCACTATTTCTGTAAGTAAACTGTTCTAGGTAATAGCGCCTCAATGTCATGTCTAATGTAAAGTAATTAAGTAAATAAATAAATAAAAACAAAAAATATGAAATTGTATAAGTATTTTTATAAAGGTTTAAACATAGATTGTGTTTGCATGCAATTTTGTTTGAATGTATGTAGTCTATATATTTCATTTAAAAAATGTTAGTTTAACATGATTTGAATGTGTGTGTTTAAAGAAAGTAAAAAGTATAAAGGTGTATAAGTGGTAGTTGATTTTAGGAAATTGAAAAAAGTACAGTAAATTCATTTAACAGATTTTACAAGGTAAAAGTCTGTTTGAAAATGTGTTCATCTACCATAGTTCTCAAGTCACACGCTTTTGGCGTTTGTCACACGCCTTGTAAAGGGCAGACTCACCTGCCAAGCCTCCTGCACGCCCATTCATTCCAATGGGCGTCTCACCCGCTAAAAACAAAATCGGGTGATTTCACCTGCCTGTAAAACAAAAATGGTTGAGAGCTATGTCATGTACTATACAGAAAATATGCATACCTGAAGTTTGTGTTCATGCATATGGATATGCATGGAGGTGCAAGTAGAAATCTTGAAGACTTGTACAGTATTTGTGGTAGATGCTGCTTGCCAATGATATGACACTTGTACTCAGAGAGATTCAGAGTACATTTGCAGTGTTGATCTATGATGATGCAGTTAGATGTTGAGGTCTTGAATGTGATTGGTGCATGGTCATGTGATTTTTGAGGTACATCCAATGAGGGAATGGCAGAGAGAGTGTAGTGGAAATGGTAGAAGGGCTGTTCATGTTACGATATGTCCGCGGACATGGCGGTAATTCCAGGACATCGGGAGTTACATCCGGGGATTTTTGGGTTCAGAAGTCATACAAATGAGAATAAGCACTGAAAGGGATTGGTCAGGAAAGTTTGGTGGGTGTGTTGTGCCAGGAGAGATTTTTTGAGATACTCTTTTTGCTGAGAGAACAAAAGATAGCTATGGCTGTGTGTTTCAGAAAACAGATTGTTTGGATTTTAGGAGATTTGTGGATACATTGGTTGAAGGTGCATGCAGAAAGCTGTGGAGTAGCTGTAGATCTTAGATTCCCACATGTGGAAGTACACTGGCATGGAGTACGTGGAATAAAGTGGTTGGATTTGCTACCTCTCTGTGCTACTTTGGAGACAGAGCAACATCCAGACATAATTGTAATTCATTGTGGAGGGAACAGTTTAGGGCATGTGACTGGAATTTTTTTGCAATTTGCTATGAAAGAAGGACTGAGGAAGGTTATGGACATGTTTCCTAATTCGCAAGTGATATTTTCACGGATTGCGCAGAGACAAATGTGGCTTCATTCTTCTTCATTTGGTCCACAAATGGAAAAAGCAAGGCGCAATGTTAATAAGGATGTTTGTGGCTTTCTAAGAGATTTTGGCATGTCTTCTTTTCACAATGAAAATATTATGTTTTGTAGCACATACATTTTTCGCAGAGATGGAGTCCATCTTACTTATGCTGGCAATCAGATTTTTCTGAGAAATGTACAAAATGCATTGCGACCTTATTTGGAATTACAACAACGATTTTGAAGTAGATGTTAAGCATTTACAATTTTTGACTTACAAACACCACCCAAAGGCTCTTTTCAGAGCCACCACTTCTTTCCAGAGAAAATTACAATGTTTGTGATGGAGTAGTAACCCAATTTTTTTAATGTTCGCAAACTGTTCGCGGACTTCTAAAAAATACAAGGAGCCCTGCTTCATGTATTTTCACTTCTATTTTTTAACTGGGAAAGGCGGCTCTGAAAAGAGCCTTATTTTTTTTTGATTTTTGTAATTTTGTATTTTTTTTGGTTTTTCAGACACAACACACTAGGAGAGGAGGGTAAAGGAGGGTAAAGGGGGGGACACCAACCACAGGGATAAGAAAGGGCGAGCTGAGAGAGGAAGATGTAGAGTGGGTTTTATTTGGGTAGTGAGCAGGTCTTCTCGTGCTCTGAGACGATAGTCTCAAAAGCACTCCGAAGTAGCTCCCCCCTGCAGAGTACTGTGTCACAGTACATACATACAACTGTGACCCTCAAAAGGTAAGGGTCATCAGCATTCTATATGGCCTGTGAGGCAGCTTAAGAAAGACGCTGTCCCACAGAGGTGGTCCTTGTGGTGACAGGATCAGAAACAGAGGATGAAGTAGAGGAAATCAACCTGCTACGTTCTTCGCAAGGTACAACCCTGCGAATAGCCCCAGAGTGAAATGACCTCAGGTGTCGCTTCATAGTAGTGGTCCCAAAGCTGTAGTTACTGTGCTTCCCGCGACTGAGTATCATTTTGCACTCATTGCAGGTAACATGGTTCGCACGAGCCTTAGGACCATTCCCATGAATGGTAAATAACCGCCACACCCAAGACTCACGCCTAGTGCGGGTAGTAGGGATTTCCTCTACCTCATTCTCATCATCCTCTTCTTCCTCCTCCGCATCCTCAGTCCTGTTCTCCTCTTCAGGCCCTTGGGGAGGTGGTGGTGCTGGAGGGGGTGCTGGTGGTGCTGAAGCAGGTGCAGCACCAAGTGGCAGTTCAGCAGCCAAGGATGCCATGTCGATTATGGTGTAGTCTGCAGGTGGCAGCAAAAATCACTGTGTTCTGAAGAATAGCCAGAAACACAATGGGAATAAGCTCTTGGGCGTGGTCTTTTATAGGGGTGCTTGTGCGCGGACATGCGCACTGTGCGCGGACAGATCGAACACAAAAAAAGGATCGGAAAGTTTCAAAAGGTATATAGAAACTCAAGATTGCTATGTGGGACTTGTGGCATGGTGAGATTTTATTGAAAAAGTGTACTTTTAAATTGTTCGGGGACACGAACAGTGTCCGCATTTCAGGACACACGATGGCCGTGGGCGCGGTCATATGATCTGTTTGCGAACTAGTCTGCGAAGGAAGCGCCTGTCCGCAGGACACCAAGTGCACGGAGATTGGTTAGCGCATGCGCATTGATGTCCTACGGACACTGTTCGGGTTCTAAATTAATTAAAATTGCGTCACACATGAAACGAATATTTCAGGACACTGCGTGTGTTCTTAGAACAGTTTAAACTTGGTAGCGAACAGTAAGGACAGATATAGTGTTCTTCAGGACACGTGTAATTTAGTTTATGTAGGAACATTTCAGGACACCAATTGTGTTCTTAGAACACTTTCAATTGGGTAGCGAACACTACGAACAGTTGTACTGTTGTTCAGGACACATCATTTTCGTGTATTTACGAACATTTCAGGACACCAATTGTGTTCTTAGGACAGTTTTAAGTTGGTAGCGAACATTAAGGACAGATATAGTGTTCTTTAGAACACTTTAATTTTTGTTTCTTTCGAACATTTCAGGACACCACGTGTGTTCTTAGAACAGTTTCAACTTGCTAGCGAACAGTACGAACAGGTGTGGTGTTCTTCAGGACACCTCCATTTTCGTTTATGTACGAACATTTCAGAACACTCGCACTGTCTGCAGACACTTTTATTGTTTTTAAAAAAAAACTGAAACTGTTCACAATACAATATAAAAATTAAACTTTATTTAACATATATTAATAATTTATGACAGAGAAGGTGAGGCAGAAACAGAAACAAAAACAGGAGAATTTGGGGTTTCAACATGATTGGTATTAGGTGAGGAAGGGATGGAAATCTCATCAAAACGTTTTGGATTATGGAGAGGGTTTGGGGATAATTGACTGGGATATGGTGAGGAGGGACAAGTACATGTGGGGCAATGGTATGACGTTTTTGTTTTAAAATGATCTTCATCAAAAGTTTTCAAATTATTAAAATTGGTCAAGAGTAAATCAATTTTTTCTTTTATGTTGTCAAGCTTGTTTTCCATAACAGCTTCTTCAGAGGTAGTTTGTATTTTGTTATGCTCTGTATAAAAAAAAAATATATATGTTAAATGAATACAAAATAATAATATTTAAATGGTTTATATTATAAAGTGTTTACCATTAGTTTCACTATCTTGTGACATTGCTTCATGTGGGAAATTGTCCTCTAGCCATTCCAGAGTACTAGACATTTCTGTGAGAAAAAAAAGAAAAGATAATATATTTTTTAATCTAATACAGAAAGTTTATAAATATATGAGTAAAATGAAGTACACTTACTATTTCTGGTAAGATAAGTCCTATGTATTCAGTGGGTCTAGTCTTGTTCTCAGTTCTGTTGTGTCTGTGAGGTAAATTATGTTGGAAGCCAATTTATGTTCTTGTGGTATATTCCATTTGAGAACATATTGTAGTTAAATGAATGGTTAGTGTGTTACATATATGGGTTACATTTCTTATGTATTACTATATATAATGTGTTTGCGTGCTGCTTTTTGAATTTGTTAAATGTTCCTATACTATGATATAATAATTAAACATACCCCCCCCACAGTTTTTAGGTAGTGGTACTGTTCTCCGAACATGTCCGCGAACATTAAATAAGTTCGCGGACATCAAGTTCATAAGAAAAGATCTAGTCAGTTCCATATGACATGTATATAAAGTCAAAGTCATTATTGTTAAGTTTTGCTACTAAAAACCTATGAAATTCCGTGAAAAAACTTTGTTAAAGGGACGTTATGGTTAAGTTGCGCTACTAAAAACCTATAAAATTCAGTGAAAAAAACTTTGTTAAAGGGACATTATGGTTAAGTTGCGCTACTAAAAACCTATGAAATTCAGTGAAAAAAACTTTGTGGTTCCAAGTAAAACCGAAAAACCCTTGAAATTCGCCAGTTATGGTAAGCTAAGCAACCATAACACACGCCACCACCGTGCACTGCTAAGACTAACACCCAGGACATCAAAGATGACATCAGAAATGTCATTGATGACATCACATGTCTGGCTCACTATGTTTTCTTTTGCTGACATATCTAGGCCACATGGTTTTCTTCAGTAATAGTCAGAAACTAAGAATTTTATTTTATTTGTAGACATATCCTTCTAGTAGGTTCTTACAGTAATTTCCTTGGAGTACAGTCACATCATATGAAACATATACATATGGGAAAACACAAGCTTGAAAGACAGCAATCCTTTTTGTGCATAAAGATAATCAATAGACTTATGAGCATGTTCTGATAGTTCTGTTTTTTTTTTATGGCTGTCCTTTCCCTGTATATGGTCATATTTGTATACATTGTACTCACACTACTTTCCTTAGGGTCGAATCACATCAAGTGATACATATACATAGGGTAAATAGCAGCTTTGAAACAGAGCAATCATTTATTTGCATGAAACTAATCAGTTAAGTTATGAATTGTTTCTGCTACTACTTGTGCTTTTTTGTTAACTTCACTTTCCCTGTATATACCCATATTGGTATGTGTTCTTGTGTCTTTGTGTTTTGTCTATAGTAATGCAATTATGTAATACATGAGTTTTATTAGCTACTTATTACATATTTCACAGTACACAAAAATCTATTAAGAAAACAATTATCATTTCATTATTCAACATATTAACATTATGAATATCATACCTTCATCGTGTACGCTGCACACAATGTTATGTTTCTGTATGAGTAGCTTAGTATACTAGATAGAACCCCATAATAGGATGCTATTTATATCAATGCATCGTTCAATGCACTTATTAGGGTATATTTCTTGCAATGATTCTTGACACTTTTTTCGCAACATAATAAGAATCCCTTCTACACATATTTCATGAGACGTACATACACATGTGATGTCATCAGTGATGTCATCAATGACATTTGTGATGTCATCTTTGATGTCCTGGGTGTTAATCTTAGCAGTGCACGGTGGTGGCGCGAGTTATGGTTGCTTAGCTTACCATAACTGGCGAATTTCAAGGGTTTTTCGGTTTTACTTGGAACCATAACGTCCCTTTAACACAGTTTTTTTCACTGAATTTCATAGATTTTTAGTAGCGCAACTTAACCATAACGTCCCTTTAACAAAGTTTTTTTCACTGAATATATATATATATATTTTATATATATATATATATATATATGGTTATCTCTTGTACACTCTCACCTCAGCAATTCACAACAATGTCATGAAATCAAAACTACTAGATTTTCTGCATAGCGCCCTTGTTCTCCCCATTCTGTTTTTCTTTTCTTCTGGTGGCAGGAATTCACCTCCACTAATGCAAACACCCATAAATTATTGGAATAGAGCCATCGGACCAAAATGCACCTCCCACAGTTCTCCTACAATGACTCTGCTTTATGAGCTCTGTCAAAGACTGGCCACACTTGCTGACTTTTAGGTGTAACAAGTGCAGCACCATATTATTTCTTGAAGCCACCAGGACCAAGAAATTGCTCCCAAGTAACCAGTATTTACTTAAACTTATGTGACAAATTGACTTTTGCCCTGCATGAGTAAAATGGTGACTACAGGGGAAAACGCCCACTCAGCCCTTACACTTCTACTAACCAATAGCCACACGATTATAAAGGTAGAACAGCCACAGTTAAGATATATACTTTCGTTTTTTGACAGAAACAGCAAAGTATAACAGTCAATAATGAAGGAATTTCCAATCCCAATTCTATATAAAGATTTTCTTTAATCAGACACAGCATTGCAATACTAACTAGAACACACTGAAAACCCCACCCGTTGTGGAAGACACATAGAATATGCACAGATAGAACAGATGCAGCCCTCTGGGTGATGAGACAAGGGGAGGAAGGCATTCAAAATGCCACAATGTTCAAAATAATATTTCTTCAAGTTGCATAAAGGGATAACAAATGACCTAGCCAGTCTCTAGAGCCCTATGATGGACTAGAGGGGCAGATACCAGTGAAATACCTTCTTCAAATTACTTGGGGGTTTGACAGCATCGAGCCAGGCTTCTCGGCATCGATCGCAATGTTAGCTCGGTTTGCAGATGCAGCATTCACAAAGGTCCAGTGGTAAGCTGCATTGAGGTGGGCCGAATGGAATGGGAGCTGCATTCTCGAAGCATCTACTCAAGCTGTGTGGATTGGGTGGTTAACATTACTGGTTCGCGGTCAAGGATTGATGGTGGTCAAGCGGGTACCAAGATACAAAGTTGAGACGATTCGACGGGAAGGCTCGAAGGTCGGGTCAGTTGATTCACAGGAGCGGCAGTGAAGAAGCTGGGGTTTCGGACAGGGACTCAAACAAGGCCAATCAGCAGTACATTGTATTTGGAGCCTGGGAAACAACTCGTTTTTGCTTGGGCGGTGCAGCAGTGAATGAGGTCAAACGGTTGACAGCAGATTGGAGAACAATGGATGCCAAAGGGCAGCATTGATGGATCCTGCTGCATCGCTCATTGTGGGTCATCATAGACAACAGGGATCTCAGATGTTCTGGTTTCCAGGCGCTGCCAGTCACAACCCAGGGTCTCAAGGGTAAATGTCAGTCCATTTCTTGGGCTCTCAAACACAGGGGAGGCTGGCACACACCTTCAGGAGACCTGCAGCATGGTGTGTTTCTGGGCACAGTGTGGTTTGCAGAGAGGCAGGCTTGTGGTCTACCAGCAGTTTTCACCCCCAATGGTCCCATGCAGTGGTTAGAGGCAAGAGCTTGCTTCTGCCTTAGGAACACTTGCCTCCACCTCACAACTGGAGGACTTTAGAGAGGACTGCTCTCCCAGCAGGTTCCAACAAAATCTTCAGGATTCTTCAAGATGTGTCCAGATGGTTCAAAGATGTTGTGGGGAACTCCTCCCTTTACAGGCAAAAGTCCCTAGGTGATTGGACTAAAGCTAGCCTGCTTTTAGAGTGCAAACCCTGCTTTTGAAATGTGGGGACTTTGCACCTATGATGTCACACTCAAAGTGCTTTGCTCCAGAGAAAGTGGAGGGGGAAGGAAAGAGAAATAGAGGCAGAGAGAATCAAGATGGTGGAACTTGTTTTCCCGAAAACTGTACATATCTCTCTCTGACTACTAACCCCACTTCCATTCCTTCTCAATAGGTTAAAAAGCTATTTGAAATGCAGCAGCCTGGTGTGATGTCTGGTAGTCTGTGAATGGGTGTGCCTCTTGGTTTCTGCTCCCAGGCAAGAATCATGTGGTGTGGCTGTCCCAGGGAGAAGGGTTTTACCTGCCCTTACAAAGGAGCAAAGAGGGGCACCTTACAGGCTACATTCCTGCCAGTAGGGCGGGGTCCAGCCTATCTAGGGGAATACACATAACCCTTCTACAGCTGAACTCGGCCCATGTGTGCTGGCACATGGGCAATATGAGTTTAATGTGGGAGGCTAACTCTGAGAGATGCTGGCAACCATTCCCTATGGTTCTATGTACCACCAGGAAAACATCTTCAGGGTTATATATTGTTTTGGGACAGGGGTGCATATTTATATTGCAGCCCCTCTGCTGCAGAAACCTGGGTGTCACTACAGCTGTGAAGATGGCACCTGTAGCATCATTTTTTTATTTTTATTTTTATTTTAAATCAAAAAGGACTGGGATTTCACACCCTTGCCAGGTGGCAATGCATAACAAATTGAGCGGCCAGCCAGTGTTATGCTGTGCTGTGCTGTGAGTTTCAAAGTGTGTGTTATTTATTCACAAAACAGATGATAAATCTTTTCAAGGTACATTTTGAGGCTTTCATGAAGACACATCATGTTCAGGGAACACCCCAAATCATTGCAATATCGCCCTTGTCATTGAAATATGGCACAGCCCCCATGAGGGTGGAAGCAGTCTCAAAGACCATTTAAGTCCTCTTAAAGTCCACTTAAATGTCCAAAGAAAAGAATACAAATTAGGGTAATTAGGCTATATGCATTGAAATGGCAAGCCAACATTGGCGGTAATGGCCCGCAGCCCAAGGTTGAGGCCCAAGCAAAGTGAGGGTCCCTTAACGTGGGTGGCAGTCCTGTTACCGACAACAACCTGCTACCGGGCTGTATATCGCCATTAGCACCCATGCATTTCCCTTTGCGGGTGCCAATTGTGTTTAGTTTAGAATAAAAGAAAACCTTTGCTGCGCAGTCCAGTGCCGCACCATGGTTTCCTATGTCTGTTTTCAATATTGATGACTGTGATGTCATCAACAATGAAACGGACTTGGGAAACTATGGTGCAACGTCATGCAGCACAGCAAGGTAAGTTTCTTTCTGTCTTTAGTTAAGTAACACACTCTTAGCACCCACGTAGGAAACTACACAGTGCTAAGAGTTGAGTGGGGGTGAGGAATGAAGGATTACCAGGGGAGGGAGCGGGTGCTGTCTAGCAGCACCCAGGCTTCTTGAAAACACGGGCTTGCACCAGACAATACAGACCTCATTCCGAACTTCCCGAATGGCCAATGGTCCCTTCCAGGGTGCTAATATACATTACACGCTGAATAAATGCCACGTATGCACAAGAAATTACCTGCCTTTGGGTTTATATAAGAATCCATTAGTGATAAGCAAACATAAGTAATGCAGTACGTTTAGAGTGCCTTAACTTTGTGCTAAACATGTATGTATAAGTGTGCATTTACTGACACATATATCTGCATTTACAAGGAGTGTCATCTAAAGAAACAAAGGAGTCCACACTTCTCTTTTATATAATGCACCCAAATGAAAAGGTGTAACTCCATTGTTAGCCTGGCAGTGCATGAACACCAGATGAGACGAGGAGCACCAAGAGCAACAGAAGTACTATGATTTCACTTATCGTTCTGTAAAATAAGCAACTTGCCACTTACATTGTTTTTGCCGCAGGAAATACAAATGGAAAGGCACTAAGCTAAGTCATTATCTTATAGATCTGTATGTGTTTCACTGTGAATAATCACATAATGGAAATCATGACTTTGAATGTACTTGCCTATCTCACCTTCTGGCCACAAGTCTAAGGTGCAAAGCACTTTATAGAAACTGTTAAACGTCTGGCATCTGACAGCCAAAAGGAATTCACTTTCTTAACTTTGCAATGACACAATAGAGGTTTGTGCTGAGGTAAAAGCGTAGGACAGCATGTGCTTTCAAGCAGCCGTGGGTGTCTACTCTGCATTCTTCTTTCATAGGGAGGCAAGGGAAGGCCAATGTGCATTTTTTAGATTATTAAACAATTTATTTCGTTGTACATTATCGTATTGTACGATAGATCATTCTAACCTTGTACATTAGCGCGGTTTACCCTTGTACCATGATGCCATTTGAAATGAAATATCAATTTCCTGCCTCAAACAATTCTTCCTTTGATCTTCCCCTTGACCATCTCTCCATTTCTGAACATCTGCATGTATTCCTTACATATTGCTATTGTGTAGATGTTTTATATCAGATCTATATATAGATGTCGTGTACGTTTTCTCTAAGGCGTATGTAAGCGTTATCTTTCTGTAAGCAGAGAATAGGCAGATCTATATTTCTAAGCAATAATTGGGCACTAAACTATGCATAACGTCTCCCTTTATTTCTCAGGTGTGTATGCAGTGTGAGAATATATGCAAATGGAATTTATGAGTTTGGCTTTGCACAATTTTATTCTGTGGGAGAGAAATGGAAATGTTGCTTTTATGAGTGTTGTTTGCTTCTATGCAACTTGACACATTGATATCTCTTCACTTTCTCCATCTAATTCTCCACAGGCTCAAGGCTTGCCTCAAAAGGATGCCGTCCTAGATGTCAAGTGCTTACCTGAAGCTTAGCCCCTTCAAGACCAATATCCTACTGCTGATTAACAACACCAACCACCTTGACATCCAGACCTGGTTGTGCACTATGCACTATGCACTATGCACCTTTAGTATTTCACATCCCAGTTGACCACCTTTGTCATGTCAATTGAGTTCTGCATCGACAGATACCTCATTTAAGTAACACAAAGAAAGGAAGACACATACAGATTGCTACCAACTTTCCAACCTGCGGAAATGCAAGCCTTTCATCACAGCAAACAACTTCAGATCTGCTGTTCTTGGGCCTTTGCCACATGTATGATGGTATTGCCCTCCTGCTACCACAGTGCCACACCTGAGATGTGTCCCACATGCCGCAGCATGACTCATCAAATTACTCTGCAAATGTGACCCCATCAACTCAATTCTCATCCAATTGCACTGGCTCCGGCTGCAAGTACTTATCACAATCAAATCCTGGCCCATAATCTACAAGGCTGCCACCCTCTGGTCTAAAAGCTACCACACTGAAAATTTCAGAATTTCCAGAAGCCTATGAGCCACCAGAAGCAAGGACACATGCAGACTAGAAATCCACTGGTGTAGGAAAGAAAGACCCTTAAGACATACCTTCTCTGTCTATGCCCCTATAGCATAGAAACTCCTCCACATAACACCAGTTTCACCGCCTCAATTCTACATTTCAGGAAGCACCTGAAGACATCTCTCTTCAAGGAATGGCTCCTCCTTAACATCCTGGTCAACACCCACCACTCCCAACCTATTCTGAGACTCCACTGGTTGTTTATTAATGCCCTACTGCAATCTAGCCCATTCCCCCTTCTCTGGCGCTTAGGTCAACTCTCCCTTTTACTGATCCCTTTCAATCTTGTTTTCGTTACTGTGTGCATCCACCTATGACTTGCAAAGTGCTATGTTCCTTCCTGAAGCTATGTTTGTGCTCAATAAATACAAGTTAGAAATAATATTATGAATACATATTAAATACATTTACTGCTGAATGACACTATGCTTTAAGACTAATATGTTGAGGGTCTGAACCCATAAAAATCAAAAGCTCCATGATGCATCATATCTTTCGTTGATCAATTGGGTCATAACTAAAATGATTTACATTACATCATAGGTAGAAAATCTCACTTATGGATGAGTATTTGTACACGATAGTGTAATTCAATAATGCAGTTTGGTACAACATAATGTCCATGGGACAGAGGAGGCCATTAAGCATGTGATGTATGCCCCTCTAAGTCACTCACGTTTTGCAATGGAGTGCTCGTTGTTAGAAAGCAAAGCAATTCAAGACAGGAATACAAATATTTCCTGACACATCTTCCTTCTCTAAGTGTTCATTTGTTTTCATTGTAGAGAAACAAAATCAACGAAACCAAAAGATACCATGGAATGTCTTCAAAGTAGGCAGTACTTTAATGTTCTAATCGTGGCCAAGTATTTTTTGCAGGTGTATTTCAGGTCCCCTCCACCTCCTCAAAGTTTTCCTCCACTCTTCTTCTATCACCATGCTGTAACTGTATGAATCTGTTACACTGCTACACAAAGAGCAGGTTGTCCAGTAAATTGGTCTGTTTTCCCTAGGCTATCTGGGCTGAACCTACTGCCTTCACTTAACGAAATTCAGAAACTGCAGCCCAGAGAAATGGTTGGAAAAGGGTGACACATATGTAGATTATTCACAGAGGAGCCAGGCAAACACCTAGGAGGGTCCCCATCTCAACAATACCCCAGGAATCCTCAAAGGCTTCATGGCAGGCTCAAGACTGTTCAGGCAGCTGCAACAATAGTTTAGTCTCAACACGAACATCACATACTGAAGGCCACACATCCATTGAACTTTCTTGGGGATCATCGACTCTTCCTTACTGTAGAACTGGCCATCTGTGGCCAAATGGGAGTAAGGGGTAGATCCAGTTATTATCCTTTGGTGCATTGGTTCTTGAATTTTTTTGTTGCAGCCTCAATGTCTCCCTCCCACTCTTCAATTATGACGTAAACGTGCCATAACATTCTATATGTGTAACACATTTCATTAACTTTATGTGCTGACAGTCATATAACATGGCTTTATGGAAAAGGAGCAGAAATTATCGTTACTTTGTAGAACCCGACTGATTTATATAAAGTTGTCATACTGCCAAATTATTTGAGGGTACCGCAATCAATCTGATTATGCTCTAATTCATGAATTTATCTTACTGATGTAAAAATGATGTGCAATTTTTATTCTCTCTTTTCCCTTCTATGGTGATGGTTTCTCTCAAAGGGTTATCATTGTCTGGGCGGGTAAACATCTTTTAATTGCAATGAAGTACATTTTCATTTGATTGATGATGTTAAAGAATTGATGTACCCGTTAGCCATTCTTAGGCTGTTTTTTTTATAATGAACACATCTGAATTAAACTGATCTTGCTTATTATTTGTGTTTGTACATTCTCATTTTATGGAATTATTTTGTAAATCATACACTAGGGGTCATCTTATGCATGCTACATATGCTGGTCCTTTGGAGGAATTCTGAGCTGTGCGGTAACTGCATTCTCAGACAAGGCTACAGAACTGGTAAGTCACACCATGACAGCTGCACACTATGCAGCGTTCAATGGCTTCAGGAAAGGTAGTACAAATTCAGACATGGTCAAACACGTATTACTACCCAGCCAACACATAACTGTTAAACATAATGTTACATCACTTGTAATATCGGCCAAAACACATATTTTCCTGCAGTTAAATGTACAGGTTGTCATTTTTTATTTTGATTATTTTCAACGTAATGTTCTTAAAGTAATTGCAGAGCCCACAGCACCTGTCAGTTGATTCGGTTCAGATAATCCCTACTCACTTTGCTAGCTCCACCTTTTAAGTGCAGCATTGACATGATAGCTGGCATTTACATCCAGGTGCTTGGGTGAGTGTTGCCTTCCTAGAAACTTATATTTTGAAATAAAAAGTGTTTCTTTCTTTTGCGCCATAGCGCGTGTTTGGCCTCCACACCCTCCTCAGGCCCTACTTCCTTGTTTGTGTTCCCTGTCCTCCCCCTCCAGCCCACTGTGCTCGCATTTACTGGCAAGCCCCCACGTCTGGTGTGGGTCCCTGTGCTCTGCAAACCCAAGCACCATTTACATCCAGGTGCTCAGGTGAGTGTACCTTCCTATGCACCTATATTTTAAAATAAAAAGTGTTTATTTCTTTTGTGCCATAGCGTCTTTGGCCTCCTCAACTTCAATGACCCCACATAATGGTTTGTATTCCCTGCCCTCCCCCCTTACGCCCACCACACTTCCATTGGCCCGCAGGCCCCCTCGTCTGGTGTGGGTCCATGTGCTCTGCAGATTCGAGCACCATTTACATCCAGGTGCTCCGGAGAGTGTTGCTTTCCTAGGCACCTTTATTTTAAAATAAACAGCGTTTATTTTGTTGCACCATAACACTTGTTTGGTCTGCTTAGCTTCCCCTGGCCCCACTGCCCTGTTTCTGTTCCCTGCCCTGCCCCCTCCCATCCACTGCACTCCCATTGGCATGCAGGCCCTCAAACGTGTCATCACCAGGCAGCCCCTGCCCAGGCAGCCACCCGCGGCGAAGGACCCTGAGGCTAAGGGCAGCCCCAGAGAAGCAGCTCCAGGTGGTGTCTGCTGGTGTCCACCATAGTAGCATGACGCCTGCAGCCGTCAGCTTGCTGCAGCTTTCTTTGTATATGAATATGGGTGTTTTGCATTGTGCTGTGTATAAAACGCAGAGCCATGTTTCTCCCTCTAGGAACGTTGAATCTGGTTGTTTTGCTTTGTGCTATGTTTAAAAACGGAGCCTTTTTCACCCCTCTAGGAAAGTTAATTTGGGCGTTTTGCATTATGCTGTGTTTAAAAACTGAGCCCCCCCTCTAGGAAAGATAAATCTGGTGTTTTGCATTCTGGTTACTGTGACACTGCTACATGGTCTCTTTAGGCTCCCTCCCACCCTATATCCCCCCGCAAGGCATGGTGTTCACTGTTGTGTGTTATTTGTTCTCCCCCTGTGTCTTTCTTTGTTGTGACCCCGGCCTCCACCCCACTGCGCATTCCGAGTTGTGTGCAACAGGGCTGTGAGTTTCTCTACCTTCCCTCAGGCACATCTCCTCCCTCCCCCCTCCTGTGCACCCTCTATGGTGATCGCTGTTTCTCCCATCCTCTGTAACTACTACTCTATCTCCGATCCTATCCCTCTCACTAAGTCTGGTAGCAAGAAGTTCAAAAGAGATATCCCGGTCTCCAACCCAGGCCTCCCCATTTCTGATATCTACACCAGTGCTTCCTCCAGACAGACCCTTACCAACATCCTATTTGTTGTTCCCTTTCCAGGCCTATACACCCCCATATGGTTTGTGTTCACTCCCCTTTTTCCTCCTCTGTCATTAATGGTGGCACTCGGTGGGAGGCCCTGCGGGCCCCATACACTCCTCACGACCATCATCAATGTCTATCTTAATGGCACCATCTTTGTCCATGTCCTTCATCCCAAAATCTCCTCCTTTTCAATAGGAATTTTGCCCATCTTATCAACTTCTCCTACCTGCACCTCTCTGTCTCCTCAGCCACCTCCCTCTTTCACCTCCTCTCTGGAACCATCCTCATCTTCTCTGGCTACTCTGCCACCTTCTTCCTCTGCCACCTCTCTGGCACCTTCTCCATCCCTTCTGTCTACTCTGTCATCTCATTCTTGCTCCTCTGCCCATTCTCGGGCAACTCTAACACCTCGGCCGGGCATACCTCTTGCTGCACCCTTCCACGGAAGTCTTTAAAATGTGGCAATCTGCTCCATGTTGCTACTCTCAACACTCTGCTTTCAAAGACTCCGCCGACATTTGCTGACTTATCGAAGAACTTCATCTGGATGTCCTCAGTCTCATCGAGACATGGTTCAAGGCCAGATCTGTCACGAGTTTTGACACTCTCCTTCCTGATAGTTACAAGATCCTCTCTGAACCCAGAACCAATCGTCCAGGAGGTGGAGTAGCTCTGATCTTTCCAGAGTGGATCCCTGCTTCTGTCATTCCTACACAGGCCTACTCTCCCTTTGAATGCCTTGTCTGCAGGCTCTCTATCTCTCCTGGCCACTCTCTTACTATGGCCACCATTTACAAGCCACCTGGCCAGGTTGCCCTCTTCCTCTCTGAGTGGGCTGCCCTCTCCTCGACTATCCTTGCCTTTACTGCTACACTTCTCCTTTGAGACCTTGACATCCATATGGATGGTTCTAACCCCTCCCTTCCTTATCTATGTCTTAGCTCTTACACTGTCTGAAATGTCGTCAGGCCGAGTACGGTAGTTAATTTCACATCCTTACTGTGCATGACCTGTAAGAATGTAATTGTATTTTCCCTTGTTCCCTCCCTTGCCTTGAAGCGCTTTGAAACACATTGTGTATAGGTGCTATATAAATAAACGATCATACCCTCATATCCTCATATCATGAAATTGAGTAGCACCACAACAAGATGACCAGATGTGCAGCTGTGCAAGCTGTGACTCATGAGCAAATGCCTGGAGGCCTTCTGCAGCATGAGTGCCCAGTCTAGAGGCCATTCCACTTCCGACCTCGTCACTCTTGCGAAAAGAGTACATGTGGGTAATGAGATTGCCACTTCCAAAAGCAGAGGCGATCACCCATGCCCTGCAGTTGACCCTGGAAGATTGTGGGGCCAGGGGTCTGAACCACCATCATTGGTGGCAACAACTGAGAGCTCCCTGCATGGCAGCCCAAGGCGCCGCTTAAACTGACTCTGGGCCAAATTGGAGTCTGCAAAGAGCAAGATGCCAAATAGGGGCCAGGATTGAATGTAGTATGACTGGCTGCTTCCCTAGGTATTTTTGGTGCCGGGAGAGGGGAGGGGGCTATCTTAAGGAGGTGGAAGGGGAAGATGGGGAGGGGGAGGGCAAGTGTGTGAGGAGGGGCAATTGGATGTGTTGGGAGGGGGAAGGATTCTGAGGAGAGGTAGGGAGTGTTAAGCTTGTGTGCATTTTTGTTGTTCGTTAATACATAGTTGTCACCTGCGTCACTGACTGGACATTCCTTTTTTCAAAACAAGTGTTTACTTTGATGGTGCATGATGTTCAGATCTGGGGGCAGAGGTATGTTGCGCCTGATGTAGCTGTTCTGCAGCGTTACACAGGTCAGGATTATCTGCCGCACCTTCTCTGGCCTGTACATGAGTGCACCCCGAGACTGGTGTAGGAATCTGAAAAATGCCTTCAAGGGCCTGCAGGCAGACTCAATGGTCATTCTGGTCCTCACATAGGCCCTGTTGTATGCCACTTCTTGCAGCATCTGGGGATTCCTCAAAGGTTACATCAGCCATGGCAGCAGCGGGTATTCCGAGTCCCCTACAATGAGTAAGGACACAGGTGTGAGTCATGATGCTCATCAGTTGCGTTGCCTGCGACTATCGGAATCTCAATTGTCAGTCTGTGCATACATGTGCCATGTCTCATACTGCCACAGTGTTTCACTTTAAAGTCCTTGCATTTGTATTGCCCTGCTCAGAGGGGTATTGCATTCTGGTACCTGTAGTGCATTGCGTGTGGATTCCTGGTGGGATAGAAATGGCCTGATCAGTGACTGATACATCTCAAGTCATGTGATACTCCTTTGTGTTTTGGCCTGTGAATTGAGGGGTGTGCTGGTGGGTCCTGCATGTGCATGGTGCTCTCTGTATATGCATTTGTGACATTGTTGCACCCCCACCCCCTTTGCCTGGCACTCATGCTGCTAGGTTAATGGTGTTGTACATGTGTTCACCCAAAATCCAGGTCCTTAGTCCTCTGTGATGCTCCATGTAGGCCAGGTAGGCCGGCAGCGTGCTGTTCCGAAGGACCATTGCATCGTGGGTAGATGCGGGAATGGAGGACAGCAGTGCATGATGGTAAGGTCAGCATAACAGGTGACCTGGACATCAAAGGAATGGAACTGCTTCTGGTTCCGGTAGAACTCCTTTGAGGTGTGACGGTCACCAGCTCAACATGCTTGTAGTCCAATCCTGCCACCACATTGGGCATACCCACAATTGCATTTAAGCAGGCCTTGATGGTGTTGAACTGTGCCTGAGTGGTTGGGGGTGGGGGGTGATGGACTGGTCCACATGGTACAGAAGGGCCTCCAGCACCGGCACCAGCACTCTGGAGAAGGCAGGCTGCGAAATGCCATGCAGCTGGCTCACAGAGTGCTCGAGCATGCCACAGACCAGGAAGTTCAGGACCAACACCAGCTTTAGCAACAGTGGTATGGCTGAACTGATGCTGATCCTGCTCTCAATGTTCTCCTGGATGTGTATCAGGAGGTGAAGTATGGTCTCCCTGTTTAGGTGGAACAGGGTTAGTATCTTCCCTTCAGTGGGGGTTCAGGGTGCGGCCCTTGTGCAAGGGATCACTGCATGCCACTGCCTCTCCACCTGCACCCCCATCATCCTCAACCTCCTCTCACACTGGCCTCTTGCTGCCTCATATGGTCCTACAGCACGTGCAGCTGCAGAATGGCATGTAGCACCTCCAGCTCCTTGTTTGCAGCAATGAGTGGTAGCATGGTCATGTTGGGACATGTTTTTGGGGTAGGTGTGGCTCTTTTCTGCTCTTTCTGTGTGCATTGGATACACCTCACTGGATTGGGTGCACCTGTGGCCGAATGACCTTCAACTGTGTCAATTTACTGGCTGCTCTGAGGTTATGTTTCCTCTGCATTGATTTTGCCACTATTACTGGCTAAAATCTGCTGGTATTACTGGCAACTCCAATCTCGTGATGTGCTGGTGATGTGCCGTTGATACCAATTTGCCAGTATTACCGAGCCATGTTTCTTGTTGTTCCATTATTTTCATTCCTGGTATTACTGGTGCTGGTAATTCCAGATGAGGTGAAATTGATGCTGATAATTCAGGCAACTGTGTTCCGGCAATCTCATACAGGCAAAGTTTCAATGAGGGCAACAGACATAAAAAGGAGGTTAGCCTCTGTTGGTTAGCAGCAAACGTTAATTTGTTTTTGTTTCTAGGAACAAGCATTTAAAACTCTGAGTGCTTTACTCCTCCACAAAATTAAATGTGTACCATGCTCATTTGCAGCACCTGGCCCATATTATGCAATGTGCTGCTTGTACAGATAGAGGTGCAGAGACGGGAGGGGGACAAAGAGTCCGGTCCAGCAGGGCCCTGGGTTAAGTGCAGAGAGGTTGCCCCGCTCAAGGAGCGCAAGCTGGCGTGCAGTAATGTTGAAAAACAAAGTGCAGCAGCCGGGAGGCAGGTGCAAAAGACTGGTTGGGGAACCTGGGACCTGTAGGCTCTGGAGGTGAACCAGGCAACCAGTCAGCAAAAAGTGTTAGGGAGGAGAAGGGGGGTGAAGAGAAAAGAAGGGAGGTTAGCAGGGGAGTGGGAGAGAGAAGGCAGAAGAGAAAAATAAGGTCTTGAGGAGTTTACAGAACTTAAGGTGCTCTGGCTCGAGATGGAGGGAGGCAGGGAGGCTGTCCCAGAGGGAAGCACCTGCAGAGGATAAAGATCTACCTCCAAATTTCTGTTTGTGGAAGCGGCTCACCCGCAGAGAGTTAGGGGAGGACGAGCAGAGGACTCTAGAGGGGAGAGTATTTAGGAAGAGAGCGTTGTAGATAGTATGGGCCACAGCCCCAGAAAGCCTGCATCAATGTGCTTTCAAATCCCCACTTTCTAGTGGGCTAAGATATGATATTCACTATTTAAGAGTATGTGCAATATTCTTTTTGAGTAAAACTTGATATAAGTGAATTGTATTTTCAATTATCATTTCATTTAGAGAAATTATCAATGCAATGTTTTCTTTGAATTTATTAATAAAACTTGGATAATTACTCCCCACAAGAGTGACTGGAAATCTCTTCAATTGTTCAATGAGCTTACTACATTTTGCAATCTTTGACAAGTCATACCAATGACAACTGTGGGCTATATTGTAATTGATTGCTTCAGGATAGTCATCTCAGCAAAAGATAAACAAATAATACTCCCCACATAAAAACAGTTAATGAACATGTTACCATAGAAATCATTGATGCCAAAGAAATTTCTATCTGCCTGAAATGTAACATAGAGTTTTTCATGCAATTGCAAAGCCAACTACTGTTAACAATTGTTTTGAGATAAACATGTCCCAACTCACTTTGGTCAGCTCACATTTCTAACACAGTATTTCCATAATAGCTGAAAAATCCAAATGAGTTAAATGATATGATATGATAGTTTATTTATATAGCGCCTATACACAATGTGTTTCAAAGCGCTTCAAGGCAAGGAAGGGAACAAGGGAAAATACGATGACATTCTTCCAGGCCATAAACAGTAAGGATGTGAAATTAACTATCGTACTCGGCCTGATGACATTTCAGATAGTGCAAGTGCTAAAACATAGATAAGGAAGGGAGGGGGAGAGTGGGAAGGAAATGGAAACAGACAGGCGACTACCGTACTAGGCCTGACGACATTTCTGGTAGAGCTGGAGGAAAACAAATGGTGAGGGAGAGGGTTGCAGAAAGGGAGGGGAGGAACAAAACAAGTGACTATCGTACTAGGCTGACAATGTTTCAGATAGTGCTGGAGGGAGGAGGGCAACAGTAAGGGGATAGGGGAGCGACATACGAGGTTGCTATCATAGTAGGTCCAGGGACAATTCTGATAGAGTAAGTGCATAGAAGAAAGTAAGGGGAGGAGGGGAGGAAATGGGAAAAGGGAGAGGGTAGGGGAGGAGAGAACAGAGAGTAAGCAGTCAAAAAGAGTGGAGAAGCAAGAGAGGAGAGCGAATACAATTGCAGAAGTCAGTAGTAACACATAATGTTGCAAACCAGGATACAAGATGAAGATGGAACAGCATGATTCAGGGGCACCATGAGTACAAGATGCAAAGGAAGTCCAGCATGAGAGTTGAGAAAGGGTGACGCACCGTGAATCAATGAAGTCCATAAAAGTAAAATCCAGCATTGACCACAAGACGGTGATGGTGAAACCAGAATGTATCAAGACAGACTTCTGTGTGCAGGAAGGGGGGGTGCACAAGGGAACAACACAGGGGGACCAGAGAGGGTGGGGATGGCCTGTTGGGACAGAGGGTATAAACACATGTTCGTACATGCTTACCTGCTGTTTTAGCAGGGGGTCGGACCCTGGATCCTCCTGATCTGAACAGGTCCAAACAGCAATAGCTCTTTTCTTTTACTGCCCTTCACTTTGGACGCCCGGGCGAGAGACGCCCTTCATCTAAGAGTTAAGAGCAGGAAGGAAGAGGCAGTGCTAAGAAGGTGGGCGGGATTTAGGCCAGGTGACCTAGATCCACTTACAGCTGCTCCCCAGCTGAAAAGGAAAAGAGGCTGGAGGGCACCTTAAGTAGGGAAAAGAGCGGCCAGCAGGAAGGCACCAGGTGGGCGGGGCTTGCTAAGTGGTGAAAAGGAGCGGCAAGCAGGAAGGCACCAGGTGGGTGGGGCTTGCTAAGTGGTGAAAATGAGTGGCAAGCAGGAAGGCACCAGGTGGGCGGGGCTTAGGCCAGGTGACCTAGATACACTTACACCTGCTCCCCAGCTGCAAAGGAAAAGAGGCTGGAGGGCTCCGTAAGTAGGGAAAAGAGCGGCAAGCAGAAGGCACCAGGTGGGCGGGGCTTAGGCCAGGTCACCTAGATCCACTTACACCTGCTCCCCAGCTGCAGTTCTCATATCAGCAATTACTAATTCACTGACGTAGTCAAACACATGGAATTTGTTGAATTCAATCAGGCTTGTCGCCTCAATTTGTTGATGTTTAAGCAAACAAAATGTGCAAGTTGGCTTACAAGCGAAACTGACAACATCCTAGCCATTAAAACGTTCCCTACTGTTTAATCCACTCTACCCTCCAGACCTTTAATTTTGCTTACGTATCAGCCACATGCCGGTTCAATATTCCAAGACTTTACCACCAGGCAGTCTGGCATTCAATTCCTGCATAGAACCTAGAAACCTATTTATTCTAATTCATAGTCTGCAGACAGTGTTGATGTAGAACGATACTATGTGACAATGTCCTTCCAGGTAATTAAGGATGACCAAGCAAACTTCCGATATCATCCCCTCCAGGAGACAGGCATAGGGTGTCACCCCTCTGATGAATTCCACTCTTGGTGAATGGTGCATTATCCTGACTTGCTTGTGCCTGTGTGATCCTTGGACTCAGATCATTGGCCTAGTCCCAAGGCTTGCAGTTGCCGGTTTTGGCTCATATGCACAGTTCCATTCATGTTGAACACGTGTTATCCGGCAATAATAGGGGAATGGTGTTTTTGCCTAAACAAAGTTTGCTAGTTAAAAAGAAAATAAAAAACACTAAGGATTGTTGGACATAGGATGGAGTCACTGGACGGGCACGATATATTTCCTGAAAAGAAACCCCTCCCACTCCTCCTTTTATACTTTCACCCCTCGACTTTATTTATTTTTTCACTGACTAATTACCGTCTGCGCTCTTTCACAGACCGTCCTTTTGCACTTGCATAATGACAATCATAATAACATTTTGCATCTTTTTTCAACATTGTCCAGACCACAAAATGGGCCTTTATTATGAATGTGGTGGTCCGGAAACAAGTGTGCCGGTAAGCTTACCAGCACCCTTGTTTCCAGACCGCCATGCTCCAAGTCTGCCTGCCAGGGCTGCTGCACCCAATAGGTCTGACCCTGCCAGGCGCAGCCGCCCTGGTAGGCAGACTTATCTCAGAAGCACTGGCACCATTAGTAATGGTGCCAGTGCTTCTGTGATCCCTTTCCCGTGGAGTCTCCATGGGAATGGGGAGTAACATTTTCTGGCACCTAGCTTTCTGGTCCGCCAGGACTTGTAATGTCCCAGTGGCACCGGGAAGCTAGGTGCCGGAAACAGTGTTACGAGGGTGACGGCAACCCGCCGGTCACATCAGCGAGGCCCAATGTGTATGAACTATGCTAGCAATTTTTGGTCTTTAGTGCTTCTATAGAATACAATATAAACAAATATCAATGTTATTCATTCATTTCGAAACTAACTTTAGCCATTGCAATTCGCTTTGTAGCTTATGCAATTCTTCACACATCTTTTGTAGTACAAAGGGAGGGTATACATTGCATGATGGGAGGATCTAGAGGGCACTGTATTTATGACTGTATTTTCACTTCTATTGCACCACCTACGGCAGCATAAGATGATACATGCCAGTAAAATAAGGAAAAGTATTAAATGTGCATTTGTGGTGAGATATGGTTGTTCAGAGACTTCAGTGCTAATGGAACTTATGCAATCATCAGGATTACAAAAGGTGACTGTGTGGTAAGTGACCTCAAAGATCCGTTTCTGTGTATTAAAGACGTTTAACACATGCACGCGTTTCTGTGTGTCTGCCATTTTCTTTACCTCTTGTATTAACTTCTCTTAGATCTTTTAAAAAACTTCTGTGTACTACTTAGGCCATCCTTTTAAGAATTATGTGTGCAAACCTAATGACTTCCTTTCTACTTCTGGCCAAAGCACGTTAAACTGTTGTGTATCCATTTGCAAAACAACATGCATATCAGTTATAGGAACATAAACTAATTCTACACACATATTGTCAGCATGAAACAAGACTCTGCCTGATAGCGATACCCGGGTTTTGCTTGAATAGGAACAAATACTGTTGCCCACCAATAACACCCGAACATTTGCTGCTTGGGTGGTTGCAGGGGCCATCATTTCCAAGTGGAACCACTCCTAACCAAATGTTAGGAGTTATGCATGGAGCATTTGTCAGATATTTAGTTAGTTCACCAGGTGTTCCCACTTGCCCATACTTCTTGGTGTGTTTCCCAGTTGCACTCAGCACATGGGTCGGATACAATTTTACTGGTGGAAGCCCAGACAACTCTCATTGGCCCTTTCAGTTTCAATGTGCATTCTCAGGGTTCTCAGGTCCAGCCCCTGTACTGTCAGAAGTCATTCTAGGCCCATATGCTTTCTCGTTCCCTTATTCACTTGCCAGAATTCTCTGTCAGCTGTTGTGCTTCATGCATTCACTAATGCTGGGGAGTGTTGAGGTAGTCTTGTACCTCTTAACAGGTAATGTACCCCTGAAGTCTCCACCCAGAGGAAATGACTCTGTTCATCAGTCTGTAATTGTGTGCCTCTCGTGAGTGTACTGAAAGTCCCAATGATGTGTATCTCCCATATATTGGTATTTGTATTGGTGAGCTGTGCCCCAGAAAACAGTCCCATTCCAATCAGCTCAAACAGTGATCTATCTTTCTGTCACACATCCATCAGCCCCCTAGCCACATAGTCGGCTTACCCTCAGCCATCCGGCTCCCCGCCGACTCTGTTTTCATCCTGGGCCAGCGATGTCCTCATTACGGGGCATGGCGGATGGTCTCATCCCTCCACCCCTGTTCCTCATCGTCTTGGGGGCACTGGTCTCTCACAGAGGTCACGTCACTTGGGGTTTAAGCCGTGGCCTTGATGGCGGTTTTCTTGGCGACTGTGCAATGGGGGGCACTCACAGCACTATTGGGTATTGATGCCTGGTTTTTGCCTTCCTACCATCCTGAGACCGACAGCCAGAAAGAGAGTGTTAACCAGACACTCGAGCAGAACCTACGCTGTCTACGCTTACAGTACCAGGGTTCCTGGTATCAGGTCCTTCATTTTGTAGAATTTGCATACAATAATGCACCACACTCCTCTACTGGTTCCGCCCTTTCTATTCCCTGTATGGGCAGCACCCCAACATCATATCTTTATCAGACCTGCCTTCCTCTCCCACTCGTGCGTCCAATGCCTGCCTTAAAATTCTCGCTTTGGCACACAAACAAACTCTTGCCGATCTCCAGGAGGCATGTGTCACTCAGCGGATAAGAGCCAGAGTCCGGCTCTGCTTTATACAATCAATGACAGGGTGTCGTTGCTACCAAACATCTCCACATCCCTGGTTGCCAGCAACAGCTCCCTCGTTTTGTAGGACCCTACAAGATCACCAAAGTAATCAATGCAGCCTCTTACCATCTTGCCTTGCCTGCATCCTGGTGGATACATCCTGTTTTCCACACATCCTGCTTAAAGCCATGTCCTGATTCCAAATCGATAGTGTTACTTCCCACGCCCTTACTGTAAGGTCCAACTGATGAAACCAAAGTACATGCCATCCTTGATTCCTGTATCAGTAGGGGCCAGCTCCAGTACCTTGTAGATTTGGAGGGTTTCAGTCCAGAGGAACAGTCCTGGGAACTTGCTGGCAACATCCATGCTCGTGTTTTGGTTGCTTGTTTTCATCAGGAGCACCCTTCATGACCATGGGGTAATGGGCTATTGGGAGGGTACTGTCACGCATCCATTAACCCCCCAGCCACGGACTCGGCTTACCCTCTGCCATCCGGCTCCCCGCTGACTCCATTTTCGTCCTGGCCCAGCAATGTCCTTGTTACGGGGCCCTGGCTGACCGTCTCATCCCTCTGCTCATCTTCCTCATCGAGGTGAGGGCACTGGCCTCTCACAGTGGTCACATCACTTGCGATTTAATCTGCGGCCTCAATGGTGGTTGCCTTGGTGACTGTGTGATGCACAGGGAACGATTGCCTCCGCTCACATGACAAGCAAGGAGTCACGTGACTAGTCACCATGGGAACAAGTATAAAAAAGTATAAATGAACGCACAGTGCAGTATCCATTGCTTCTCAGCTGTGTTCCTTGCCGGCGTTTAGCGTTCCTTCTGCATTTTCTGTGTTTTTGACTTCTTGGTACTTGATCTTTGGCTACATTTTTCTGGACTGCTTTTTGGACCTCTATGAACTTGGTTACATGTATTTCTCCTCATCTGGCTTCAGTGCTTGACCTTGGATTGCACCTTGGACTGCCTTTGGATTCCTCGTATTGTGCCTTGAACTGAACTTCTTTTTGTTTTGTTCCTGGATCTTTCTGGATACCTACGTTGCTCCTCTGGTGGGCTTGCTCGTGGCATCCTTCCCACTCGACATTCCTTACTGGCTGTTGGACCCTGCCTGTTATCTACACCGCACCACGCTGGGTGGGGAGTTGTCTCCTACTTCAGTGCATTTTCATGGTTGTCCTATGAGCAGGTGATTATCCTGGCGCTGCATACATTTAGTGACTCACTGCATTGCCTCTAACCTGATCTGTTTCCTTTGCAGCTACCTGGGGACCGTTGCAGTTGTTCCAGCCACCTGTGGCCCCAATAACCAGTCAGCAAGCAGATATATATCTTCCTGACTGGTGCTCTCGGACACAAGTACTTTAATCCACACGGAAGCCTACATCTTGACACATTTGCCCCCGATATATATTGCAAGCTGGTAGTAGTATTAGCCATATCCCATACCTGATCAGCTACTTCTCTTTTTTCTGCCTCTGTAAAATTCCTCATACTGCTGCTGCAAGTATATAGAAGCACCATCTGTGCAATTGGCGAACTGTGTTGTGACCTGAAATGCAGATAAAGGGATTGTGAATATCATTTTGGCTAAAATGATGTTCACACGATATCGAAACCCTGACCTATCTATCTTATTCACTGTGTCATACCAAAAAAACAGACCATCCATTTGTATATTGCTTATAAATTCAACAACCTTGAATGAAGGTGAAATCAGACATTTCATATGAGTGTATGTCTTATTCTCGAACTGGATATTATAACTGCACAAATCATTAACATAACCACGTCAATGCTTTTCCTGGAATTCAAGGTATTTAGTAACAAACAAAATAGTTCTTTTAAATGATTAAAACCTCTTCCCAAGTGTTAAACTCTGATTATCTTTATTACGTTCTCCCAGTGCATGTTCTGTATTAACACTTTTAGGCAACAATATTACATCAGTATATTTACTTCTTTTTGCGTTTTGAACTCTTTCTCTCACCACCACCCACCACCACTGTTGTGTTGGTCACGTAGGCTAACCAGATGATAGTCTTCAAGATCTCCCCGCTTCCCATTCTAGAACATAAAACAGAATAACAGCAGTTCATTCAATCTGAAACATAGAATGGTCCAAGATACATTTTGAGAGCTGAGGTGGTTCTATTTACCCTAGTCAATGTCCTTTCTGACACATTTGGGATAGGGCTACTGTGACTCAGTATTTAGAGCATGGACATAATACTCAATGGAAATCAAATTTGACAGGACTTCACAAAAGTAGGGAATTACACCTGGGTGGGCACCTAGCTCATCCTTGGAGAAAACCTAATTGCATATTTATCCCACATTGCTGCCCATAAAATCACATGTTCACTCCCGCCAATGAACAATCTTTATACATAAAGATGAATGTATGTACGGTTGAACCCACGTCTACCAAATTGTGCATGGATTCCTCTTTTGTCTGGGGCACAATATGTTTGGATGCAAAAATAGTATATGCAAAAAATAAGGTGGAAAAAAAATTACATTTATTTTATCGTGCCACTTCAGATATGGAAAATTGCAAGGTTGCAGTTTACTTAAATTCATTCACAAGAAGAGAGCACAATCAATCAATCTTTCTTGGACATTTTCTCAAATGTGCTGAAGCCACTGAGTGACTGATATATGCTGCACAAAAAAACGAACATCACTTGAAAAGCCCCATCTGATGCAAAGAGTAAATCAATATCAAGAGCTTCTGAAACACAACAAGAAACAGCAGCATGACTTGCCGACCACAGGACAAGAGTAACTTTCTCCAGGGCAAATGAGATAACAGAGCAAACTGAAGCAAGACTTGCTGACATGAGGACAAGTGCAACATCCTCCATGCCACATAATACACCAGAGCAAACTGAAGCAAGACGTGCTGACAAGAGGACAAGAGCAGCATCCTCCAGGGCACATGACCACTCGATCAGGACACAGGCAACGCAAGGTACCCCAGCTAGTGTATCTTATTTTATAGCTTCAATTCAACCTCTGAAGTTGTCACCATAATTTGAATATTGTAACTTTTCATTTGTTCAGAAGAAGAGGCAAAAGGAAAATCAACAAGGAAGCTAATACATCTGAGGTGCATAGAGGAGACATGTTCCATTTCAGTTCATTGGTGCAGCATCCTTTTTACACTGGGTCAAGTGGACCCACGTAGGGTGCTCACATACCTCAATGTCTGATGTTTTTACTTGAAGCATCTGATAAGGCCCTTTCCACTGTAGAGGCAAATCATACTTCCTCTGATGAATCTTCACTAAAACATAGTCGCCTAACTGGAGGTAAAGAAAAGCCTCAGATATGTCCCTTAGGGAGGGCATCCTTGACCTGGGTACAAAGAACTGACAGAAGAAATCAAACATTTCACATAATCCAGTAAATTATCATCAGTCAGGTACAGGCTAACAACAACAGATTTCTCAGATGGAGGGGTAGGAATTCTCATGGGCCACCTATATAAAATCTCACAGAGGCTAAACACAGTTTTTGTTCGGAGTGCTTTTGATACTGGACAATACAAGGAGAAGAGAATCAGATCACTTCAGTCCTGTTTCCTGAAAAATCTAAGCTAGTTTGTTCTTTATCACACAATTCTTTCTTTCCACCGCTGCTGCTGACTGAGACTGGTGGGGGGGGGGCATTTAGATTATTCTGTGCCTTCAGGTCAACTAAGAATGTTTCTTTCTATTATTTACAAAATGTGACCCTTGGTTACTGTTAATACTCTCAAGTATACGATACGTAGGCACAAGTCTTTAATTAAAATGTTAACTACATTTACAGGATCTGTCCTAAACCAGGGGTTTGCCTCCACCCAACCAGACAACACATCCAGGATCACAAGGAGGTAGTACCAATTATGGAAGTGGGGGAGCTGACTATAATACATCTAGAGGAACACGAAAGGGCCACGACAAGTCAGATTTGCTCCTTGGGCGTCCAGAAGTCTTTCCCACATCATTTTGGAGGCATGTGATACAATATTTGCCATAATCCTCAGACATTTTTGAACATTTGGGTGGCAAACCAATGCTTTTTTAAGATCATAACCATCCCTTCATTTCCCACATGAGCCTGACCATGGTAAAGATTAACAACAAGTGAAAGCAGTATTTTATTTTTAATTTGTTTTATTTAGTGCATTTGGAAGAACATTGTCGACCTTTTACACTGCTACAGTTTACATCAAAAACACATACCAAAAAACATTATAACATTATACAATCAATTCAACAAATTCATTACTTCAACCTATAAAAACATCAATAGCTTAAAACTGATCATATTAAAACTTAAAACTGTCTACGCGTATATTCCAGGGTTGTCGGGATAGGCCAATTCATCTCTTAGTATCTATTCATTTGCTGATGCTATTAACAACCCAGTAGTTTGCGTTCTGTTAATCTAGTTATCTTAACCATTGCCTGTTGCCAGATATGGTGCACAGCAGAAGCTATTACCAAGGATTCTGCTCTGAAGATCATACTCCATCCTTGATCTGATGAGTATTGACTGAACTTCACCTAGCCCTTTTCATGTTCCCTATTGAGAATGGCGCAGTTGATGAGGATATGCCTCTGAGACTCCACTTGGTTAGAGCAGACGCTAGATAGCGGCTGTCCCCATGGGATACCTAGCCAGGATCCAGTGTTTTCTAGGACAGGAAGAGTGTTTAAAGAAGGGCAAGGATGAATCTGGTCAGTGAAAGAGATAAGGTCAGTCAAATAACTCCTAGGGGAGTCAAAAGAGAAACACTGATGAGAGTACATCACACATTTTTGCAGCTTGAATAGGTGGTTAACAGTTTGGGATATATCCAAGTATCTAGAATTTTGTCCCAGTTTTAGAAGATAGAAATCATGCCATGTTACGGGCAGGGTATCTACTTCCATTTCCTTAAGATGTACAGTGGACCAGTTCTAGATACCAGCAGCTTTTAGAGAATCGCGTGGCATGCAGAATCATCATGTTCAGCAGGGCCATTTATGTAAACCCACTGAACTGAATCTTTGGCCATAATTTGCAATTAATAAACTGTTTAAGGCCTCTATTTGTGGCAAAAGGATTCATTAGGGTGCCTTCCGTTGATGTTCTTAACCTCACTTCAGTGTCGGAGTAAAGGAGTTTGATTAAATACAATAGAGGATGGTCTACACCCCACCTTTCCAACTTCCCCCACAGTCTTGATCTAATGACACTATCAAAAGCTGTGGAGTAGTCAAAAAAGGTTAGCTATAGGGCCAAACCCAAATCGAAGTGAGTGTCAGATGAAAGGGTCAGCGAAGCCCAGATGGAATGGGTGGTACCAGTCCCCTTCCTGAAGCCTATCTAATGGAAGGGTAGCAGACCTTCCCTTTTTACCCAGTCAGCCAAAAGTGAAAACAGTATTTTTGGTGCCACTAGTCGACCTTCGTCATCCCTCCACAGAGAATCTTCATGCAATCTACACGCTTTCCTCATCCAATCATCTTTTCCACTTTAGAAATCATTTACTTGCATTTATGGCAATTCCTCTAAAGTTTTAAATGGGGAGGGTTCTGAACTGACTTAACAATGAAAATGTACTCATGTTTTGTTTCAGATGTGGTTGTTAAATTTTAACATCTCGCCTGCTAAGTCATTGCACAACTAATGTAATCCTCCAAAGGCTGATGGGTAACACACTTGATTATGGCTATCTTTATAGAAGTGCCTTTACATATTGACTGTTTGTAATGCGGGATCCTGTCGATGTCAAGAACCATCTGTGCCGCCAAAGTGGACCAAAGTCAAGGGCTACACCAAATGTGTACCTTGAATCATTGTAAATATTAACAGACTGTGAAGCAGCCAGCTTGCATGCCTTTGTGAGTGCCACTACCTCTGCGACCTGCACAGAAGTAACCTGACTGTTATGTCCCATTCCAGTCTAAATAACACAAGCCAGACATGAAATAAAACTGGGCAGCTTCAGAGGGGGGAAAATCCTTTAAATCATTTTGGGAGGCTAGCATAAAATCAGTAATAAATAATCATGGGGTTCTGCATCATGCAGTTCACCTTCCTGTGGAGTGAAAAGAAAAGAGGCTGGCTTTGGCACTGGGCATCTGGTTAGAGTAACATTGGAAGAGCTCAGAAGAAGTATTTCAAATTTTCTAGCTCAATATACAGCGATCTGCTGAGTTGTATTTTTCAGTGTGAGGAAAACTACAGAGTGTGGTACCACAACCTCTAAGTAGAAATCAAAGCGATATTATCACATTGTTCTCCTGCAAGTGTGGTAGCTACAAAGGACCACAATGAAGGTGGCATTACAGCTGCAACCAGGTCCAGTTATTTACTATTTATTTATGTATGTATTTATTTATTTAGTACAATATACTACTGGCCTATAGTGAATATCTTTTATCTGGGTGGGAAAAGCTAAAGCAATTTAGTTTCTTTCATGACAGTACAGGGCAAACCCTTTCTTGTAATCAGGAAGACCTAATGCAGGGGCATTAGCTAAACTTGTATTCATCTTTGTAAACACCTCCTCAGCTTCTGGAATTCACTGAAGTGGCTCTAGGGTGTTAACTCTAGTGTACTGCTGTAGGTGTGTAAAACTCTCTGCGTAACCTAAAATCCACTGCCTTCAATACCCTACGATACCTAGAATGCCCTTTTGTATACTGCCTCCTTCCAGGAGTCCTGTAGGCTGCCTCCTTTCCGAGCACACTATTCCTCAGTGACCTTTTGTAAGGTCATGTACCAGATAATGAACTCTTTATCTGCACAGCTATAATTTTTGTTTTGATGTCTTGTGACACTTTTCTACTAATGTAGTCACCAGCACTTTGGTGTATTATTTACATGCTTCATAAAATGCTGAGGCTATCAGTAGGTTGTCCACATACTGGATGAACACTGATAGTCCAGGGAATTGTATGCCTTCGAGATCTTTCTTCATCTGTTGAGAAAATATGGTAGTGAATTTACCCCTGGAGCTCACTTGTCCAGGTGCACTGGATTGCCCTGTCTGAAAATGCAAACAGATACTAGTAGCTATACCTGTTTATTGGGACAGAAAAGAATGCAGAACAAAGGCCTGCTACAGTAAAAGAAAAAAAGGTAGCTTCACAAGGGATGCACACAGTATAGTAGCAGGGGTTTGGCACAGCTGGGTAAGAAGGAACAACCACAACAGTACCAGTTCTCAGCTCCTGCACAAAATTGTAAGCAGCCTTCCCTGGCTTTCTGAGAGACAATATCAGAGTGTTGCCTGGGCTAGTAGTTGATATGATTATACTGTCTTTCAGGATTGATTCAATAGGGGTGTGATTTCCTGCTCCGCTTACGACTTTAGTAGGTATTGAGGAATGCAGGGCAATTTCTTAAGAGGGTCAAACTTTATCCTAATGGGTTCACAATTGTGAATATATTCTATCTCATTGTCATGCATTGACCATAGGGAAGCAGCAATAGAGCTAATCAATTTGCTTGCCACTCCCCCTCACATAATGATTCCACCTCTGGATTCACCTGGTGAGTTGCATGTGCAGCATCTGCATTATTGTGGGGAACATTTGAGAACACCCTGTAAAGGGTCCAATATGCAGTGCACCTAATATTGCAGAGAAGAGTGGTACCTAGTAAGTTAACTGGGGCCAACAGGCTTAGGAGGACAGCACATGTGTTGGGTATGGGTCCTAATGTGATTGTGAGTGGTTCAGTAAATGATTGAAAAACAGGGGTGTTGGATATTCCTGCTGCCTTCACAGTGTCTGTAAATAAAGACATGTCTGAGAAACTACACATGCATAGCCCTGTTTCACAAAACAGGAAAAAGACCTCCCTCCTACTCTATATTGTACCTTTGGGCCTTTTATTGGTATTAAGGCATCTATCGGAACACCCTCTTCCTGATTTAGTCAGAACGGACCCTGATCAACCTTAGAATGAGTGAGGAGGATACATGAGTGTAAAAAGGTACAACTGGATTTGGGAAGGGTGCAGGGGCATTTAGTTTCACATCTATGAAAGCGACAGAGTCTCCCACAGGAGGCAGTGGGTGATGTTATGTGCTTGATTACACTGGTTGGTAGGGCTGCTGAGGACTAGATGGGTACTCATTCTTCCAATGCCCAACATGTATACAGTAAATACACACAATTGAGTTTGTTTGAATTCCCTGTGGACCCTGCTGCCCCCACATTCTTTTCAGATTCTGCTGCCAGGAGTATGCCCCCATCTGTCTTACTTATGACATTTGGCCCATATGTGGCACTCCCCTTCCCCTGCCACGACCTCTACATCTGCTTAAAGAAATATGCTGTACTTGATCTTTTAAGGTCCGTATTGTGAAGACCTTTTGTTTATTCTCAAAAGCTTCTTTCTTCTGTTATTGACGTGCTACGCTATGGTTCTCCGATGACACTAACTCTGACACAGGCTTAGTCTTCCATCAAATGCCCTTAACTTGCACCTTGGGTAACATACCAGCTACAAAGGAATTAGATATGGCCACCTGTGTGGTCTCCTCTAGCTTAGTGATACCTGAGTGCCATGAAAGTGTATGGGAGAACAGGTCTGTAGGACCTCCCTCCCCCACATTCCCCACCTCCGTGAGGCTCGTGGCTCATCTGCGGCCCCCCATGCACCTGGGCCCGGGAGGCAGGATGGCTGCTGATCGACACATAAGGCCACATGACCCGTACTGTAACATACCATATTGAAAACGCCAAGAGATGTACAGGCCAACCCCCATGCGAAACAGCCTGCCTGCAAAAGCTGTAGCTGTGCCTCTGCTCACCGCACACAGGGAGCCATGCATGTCCCCCGCGCCTCCACCCCATGGTAGATCCGCTGAAGGCCTGTTCTCACGAGCAACCAGACACGAACAAGTATCAGAACAAACACTGTATCATTTACCTTCCACAGTACATCACTGACCTAGAAGTGACCTGACTTGTAGTCGGAGTCTGGAAAATAACAAGAACCATCCCAATCAAACAAGCCCGACCCTGCATCTAACCCCCAACATTTAAAATATATGGTGTCCATGACCTCCCTCCATGAACCCCCACCCATATCCCCCAGATTGAGTACTAACTACGCGCATCACACCCCAACGGCTCACAGGGCTGTTTGTAACTGCTAAAATGGGTGGTGGGAAGGGATGCAACTTATAATGGTATTAAAGCAAGGATGGCCCCGGCCGCCGCTAAACCCTATGTGCCCCAAAGGTTTAATGAAAGCTCTCCCCATGTCCGAGGCCACCATGGCCAAGCCAAATGAATTATGTGCTACCTGGTCCTAAATCCCACTGCCTTTGAGGGGCCAGAGATGTGCCCCTATTGATCCAAGAGTATTCCAGTTCACCCCAAGTTAATGGGCCGTAGAGCCAATTATTCACCCCTGTATTAACATTTCATAAAACAATCCCTCACCACATCTAAAAGAAGAGAATGACAAGGCAGTTTATCCCATGCCCTCTGACAAGACACTTGGACCTATGACACCTGGTCATTAGGTCAAGAGTAATTGTACACTGATGTATTGGTGAAGCTTCATATCGCATGCTGTCTCTCCTGTCTCTCATGTGATCGTGGATTAACCTATTGTAGGATTTGCAGGACAACTAGAGTCGTATAATGTGATGAGTGTTTGTGTGTGTGGCCACAAGGGCAAAGTGTTAGTGCAGCCACCAATCATCGACACAGACCACGTCCGGCCTGGCAGCTCCACCCCAACGAGCCAAGCTGACCCGTCCACCCCACGTTGGCACCACGCAGATGTCCACCAATCCTGGAGCAGCTCATCGATATGCCACCTATAGCTTAGTCAACGCCACCCAATCCCCGTGACTTTGTGCCCCCTATAGCTTAGAGGATTTATGATGTAGTTTTGTAATAAATATGACTGTCTTTGCTATTGTCAGACAGAGCGCTCTCGGAGCTTGCAGAGTCCTTTGCATGCCCTATATTGGTTATATAAAAACCCTTTTACATCACCCACACTTGGGCCTGGTATCATTCCCTTCTGGGGTGTGTCCTTTATTGCCTGTCATTGCGGGGAGGGCACTGCCTTATGGGGGACGCCTGCTGTCAAAAGCACCACTTTAAGTTGATCTAAATAATCTGCAGATGATTCTCTTTTGTTCTGTGTGCAGTTTCCTATTTTAGCCCAGTCAGTTTCCAGGGGAAGATGTTTGTGATTGAAACAACCCCTTTCCCTCTCTTGGTTAAGGGCACACCTTATACCTGGCTTTTGTTTAGGGGTAAACAAAATCTTCACCTGATAAGCGAGTAGTGCAGAATATGCACTGGATTTTGCTTCCGCCTGATCTGCGAAATCAACTTTACTTTTCTGCCACCACTGAAATTTTGCCCAGTTTTGTGTCCTTTTGCACGGTGCATGGTGTTTCATTCCCATGTTAGTTTTGTATTGTCCAATGAGAAACTTTGCATGTGCATGTGCTAGTTTTGTGCAGCTTTCAAATCCGAGCTAGTTTCGTGCAGCAACACAAGATCTTTTGCATATTTTCTTCACTTTGTAACCATTTCGCACAGCGACACGAGACACTTCATACAAGTCTTTTATCGATTTGTGCTAGGTTTGCACATGAGAAATTTTTTGCAGGTCTTTTTTTGATTTGTTCAGCGGCACGATAAACTTCGGGTGGGCCTTTTTTCTATACGTGGCAGTTGTGTGCAACAGCACAAGAAAACTTGCATGCTGAAGGTATACAACTACATATATGTATATTTAGTACTCACACATGGTGCTAATATAGTTATGAATGGAATGGCTATTCTCAGGACAAACTTACAGTCAGGCCTGAAAGAAAGCTAAGCACTACACGAAGTACGTGGCTGTGCAGATATGGTGCAAATGTCAGGGCTGGGGGAAGAATCTGCTGACCCAGCTAAGGAAGGGTTGTTTTGTCTAAATGAGGAAGGAGCATAAATCTAACGAAACTACTTGCAAAGCAGTTCTCTTGCGAACGAAGGCCGAAAGTGTAGATAACAGGAAACCATAATAACAGATGTGCAAGGGTCGTTCTGAGGGCTTATCTCAAACTGGAGAAAAGCGGTTTGGAGCGGATATGTGCTACGTGCAGCAATGTATTGCTATCTGACTAGAAATGTATAAATAAAGCCACGATGTACAATGAGGGGCGGCCCTTCGACGACTTGCTTCGCGAGACGTGCGAACTTGCGGCCCATTCGCGAATGCTTGTGTGATAATAAAGTAATTGTTTTCTTTCTCGGCTTGTTGTCTGAGTTTATAGGGTCCCCGTTTACTGGTTATGGTGACGGCGATAGAAATCGCACCCACAATTTTGGTGTCAGAAGTGGGATGCCAAGGAGCGACAGCCCTTCACTGGGTGAGGACCGCCGCGACGGAACCGGAGAAGGAATTGATCACGGGGCCCCACTGACTGAATCCGCACCATTGATTGCGACCGACGCGTCATCCTTGTTTGTCCGGCTCCGTCGACGACGGGACAGCAGGCTGTCGCCCTTCGGGTCCAGAACACTCTGGCGGGACCCTAAAAGATAAGTAAAGTGGTTGTGCGTGTGATGAGATTGACGGTGGTAAGGCCGTCTATGTCATGTTGATTGATGATGTAATTGATTGAACTATGTTATAAGTCACAGTTGTTTTGAGAATCTGTCTGGTAAGTGACAGTTTGGATATACCGGTATAATGGGTCAGACGGCTTCCTTAGAAAAGGGTATAGGAAAGAAACACTATGCCCCTCTCGAAGGAACTCCGGCTTTTGATATGCTAATTAAACATGGATTGAATTCAACGTTGTTTTTGAAAGAGTGGTCAGAGTACACGAAAGACTCTATAGAACATAAGTGGCCAGATACAGGATCCTTTGATTTGGATCGGATAAGTAAGATAGAAATCGAATTAGCAAAACGGAGGGTTAGACCCGCCCAGTTTGAAGCCATCCGATTGTGGAGAGTAGAAGGAATGCGCAGGCGTAATGCAGCGAATAAACAGAAGGCAAAAGAGTTAAAACGAACAGTTAACCAGAAATTGCATGATTTACATGAAAAGGAGAGAGATGAAAAATATGAACAGGTGGACAGACGCATGATGATTAAACATAGTGGAGGTATGTTTCCTGTCATGCCGGCGCCTCCGTACGAGGACATTGCGCAAGGGTTAGAAGCAGAACAGACGACATCAGACTTGTTATTTCCGGGAGCCTCGGCTCCGCCGGCTGACAGTGTGGGAATGGGGGTGGAATTCCCAATGAAATATGGAGATGAGGAAAAATACATGGGCCGGACAAGAACCGGACACGTTAGCAAGTCAAGGGAAGATGAGCTATCAGAGTTAGTGGGTAATATCTACGGGTTAGAACTGGATGAGAATGTAAAAGGGCAATTAGGCCGGTTACTACCGACAGAATTCAAGAGGGTCGGTCGGAAAATGTACAAACTGTTCGAAGCAACAAGAAAGGTGAGAGGCAGAACGCAACCAGACTTTACTCCAGAGTATCAAGAAGCCGTGCGTGTTTTAGATACGGTTTCTACCAATACTGAATTGTGGGAATGTATGACCAAAATAATAAATGAAATACAAGACGCCCAACAGAGGTGGCGTAGGGAACAGGAGGCTGATGATCGCATACAAAAGTCCAGGCAGAATGAGATTAATGCCGCAACCCCAGATGCCACAAACCTAGTTTCACGATTAACGAAGCAAATCCGGGATAAAACAACTGAAGCCCTTTCTAGGGAGGTGGAGAATTGTGGGTGGGCACTCCAGGTGGGGGTTATTACTGAACTCTTAGAAAGTTTAGAGAACCTCGATGATGGTAGCAAAACTGTCTATGCCAACAGACGGAACAAAACTAAGTCTGATCTGGACAAACGCCTTCGCCCAACAAAAGATGTTCAGGTTGATAAGGAAAGAGAATGGAGGGTAAAAACAATACAGAGTTTATTAAGGGATTATAAAACCTTGGATTACTCACAGAATTCTAATGTAACAACACTAGAGGCAAGTACGCCGAGGGGCGATGAAACAGGGACAGGCGCAGGCTCCCAATTCCCCATGCGAGAATGTCAACCCACGATGGACATAAAGGGAGCCGCGGTTCGTACTTATGTACACGTTCCCTTAACCCGCATGGAATTAATACAGATTGCAAAAGGCATTCCAGACCCCAGGATTGATCCAGCAGGATTCTATAAAGAAATGGGAAAGTTGTTCCGTCCTGATTTATACACAGTAGAGGATGTAGACGCCATAATGACTACTTTATTACCAGAAGAAATATGGACACCTTTTCGGGCAGTCAATAATGACTGCATTAATTGGAAAGAAGTAGAGGAAGCCAGTAAAAATAGTAAACTGAATGAGCAATATCCAGCTGACTTAAAGGGTTATGGCATGAATGTTTTGAAAGCCTTAGAGAAAGTCCTACCCCCGTTTGATGTGAATGTAGAAAAATTAACAGCGGTAATGCAAGGCCCAACTGAAGATGCAGCACAGTATTTCTTGAGGTTCGAGGCTGCTTTCAAAGCTCACAGTGGGTTAGACATAGCTTCTGAAACAGGTCAGAGATATTTTGTGACGAATTTTTTGGAAGGACTCCATGGATATATTCAGGATAACATCAGAAAAGCACAAAGCACCTGGATGAACAGTAGCCCTCGAGACATATTAGAAATGGCCAGGTATTATGAAAGGGGGGAAAAGGTTAAGGGGTTACAAAGGAGTAAGCAAGATAGAGATCTGAAAACAAAAGTGTTGATGCAGCAGTTACAGCAAGGGCCATCGGGTAAGTTTAACTATAGTACCAATGCTCCCTCCCAGACCTACCACAATATGCCAGGAAATCAGTTTAGGGGAACTGCACCAGGGACAGTCCAATACGCTAGAAGGGAAGGTCTACCCCAGGATGTGTGTGCCTTTTGCAAGAAACAGGGACATTGGAAAGTTCAATGTCCCCAAAGTGGAGCAAGGGGAAGGGGGGTGCGTCAAGGTCCTCAGCCGATCTTCAACCCCGGCAATAGAAACAATGGGTCAAGTAACCAAAACAATAGGATTTACAAATCACCACAACCCAATGCCTTTGACGAACAAGCCACAAGCGATGCCCCTTGGCCAGCTCCGCCACCTCCAAATTTGTTTTACCAACCCAGACAGACGAGCCAAGTACAGGGTGTGTGTGTGGGGGATGATTGCAGGGATGAGATATATTACAATGATGACTTTCAGGACAACACAAGTGGAATGTCCTGAAGAGGCCGGAATGAGACAGCGGGAGTGGTGCATGTCCCTATTGATCAAAAGGGTCCCTATGCCTCTGTTCGGATAGGACCCCATAATAATTTGAAATGCCTGGTAGACACAGGAGCTGGTAACAGTTCCGTGAATATCAGGGCCGTCCCCGCTGTCCCATTATCGGATAAGAACAAGGTATCTGTTGGATTTGGGGGCAATCCAATCACGACTCCCGTAAGCAAAGTAGTGGAGGCTGAAATACATGGAGTGAAATGGGAGAATGGGTGGCTACTGACTGACCACTGCCCCGAGAACCTGTTAGGAATTGATGCGCTAAAAGCTTTACATGCCACAATATACTGTTCCCCGCAAGGTGTGCGAATGACCATTAGCCAACCGGTGGGTATGATAGGGGTAATACAGGATATACCCCCAGATTTGCAGGATATCCCAAATGAATTATGGGCCACCCATGGAAGTGATGTAGGGGTCCTAGATGTAACCCCAATAGTGATAAAATTGAAACCAAACGTAAGATTGCCCAGGATAAGACAATATCGCATCTCACATGAGGGCGAACAAGCACTGTACGAAATTGTCCAAGACATGATAAAATTGGGAGTAATTGAACCAACAAATTATAGCCCATGCAACTCCCCGATCCTCCCTGTCCATAAAAAAGGTGCAGAGGCTCTGCCGTATCGTTTTGTTATTGATCTAAGAGAGATAAACAAAATAGTTGAACCACGCTATCCAGTTGTCCCTAATATTGCAAGTGTTGTCACTCTGATCCCTTCCACTGCAAAATGGTTTTCAGTAATAGATTTAAAGAATGCTTTCTTTAGCATACCCATTGCTGAAGAAAGTAGATATCTATTCAGCTTCACGCTACGAGACAGACAATACCGTTTTACCAGGGCCCCGCAGGGGTACACTGAGAGTCCAGCAATATTGAGTCAGGCTTTGAAAAATCAAATGGATGATTTAGTGTTACCTGCTAACACCGCATTGGTTCAATATGTTGATGATTTACTATTATGTGCTGACACAGAAGAGGAATGTCGCCAGGTGACCCGACTGGTGTTATTGCACCTGGTTGCAAATAAACACAAGGTGTCCTTGGCAAAGATGCAATACGTTAAACAAAAGGTCCACTATCTAGGGTTCCAGTTATCTGCAGAAGGGTGGACTTTGTCCACTGACAGGATTGCCCTAATCCAGGCTATAACAGGCCCCAAGACTGCAAAAGAGCTCCGAAGGGTGGTAGGAATCTTATCGTACTGTCGACATTGGATCCCAGAATTCTCTGTAATGATTAAACCATTACTAGCCATCTTGAAAGAAACACAGGGAGATGACCCAATACAATGGACAGAGGAATTAGAAAATGCCCTGAGATCAATAAAAGATGTATTATGTCATGCCCCAGCCCTCGGCACACCCAATTATGCTAAGAAATTTATCTTATTTGTAGATGAACAGAAAGGTTGTGCTGTTTCGGTCCTGACTCAAGAACAAGGGGGAAGACAGAGACCCTGTGCATATTTTTTCCACTTCTTTAGATTCGGTGGCAAAAGGTCTACCGCCATGCATGAGAGCAGTCGCAGCAGCAGCAGCCGCACTAAGACAAAGTGCCGGGATAGTGCTGGGAAGCGAGGTTATAGTGAAAGTTCCCCATGCAGTAGATGTCCTGCTGGATCCCAGAATTCTCTGTAATGATTAAACCATTACTAGCCATCTTGAAAGAAACACAGGGAGATGACCCAATACAATGGACAGAGGAATTAGAAAATGCCCTGAGATCAATAAAAGATGTATTATGTCATGCCCCAGCCCTCGGCACACCCAATTATGCTAAGAAATTTATCTTATTTGTAGATGAACAGAAAGGTTGTGCTGTTTCGGTCCTGACTCAAGAACAAGGGGGAAGACAGAGACCCTGTGCATATTTTTTCCACTTCTTTAGATTCGGTGGCAAAAGGTCTACCGCCATGCATGAGAGCAGTCGCAGCAGCAGCAGCCGCACTAAGACAAAGTGCCGGGATAGTGCTGGGAAGCGAGGTTATAGTGAAAGTTCCCCATGCAGTAGATGTCCTGCTGAACAGAGTACACACGCAACATCTCACAACAGCTAGACTCACACAATATGAGATGATCCTTTTTGCGAGCAATGTAAAATTAGAACGATGTAATACACTGAACCCGGCCACATTACTGCCTCTGCCTGAAACGCCTAATGACATCACACATGATTGTATAATACACACTGAAGAACACACGAAAGGGAGGACGGATTTATGTGATATTCCACTCCCAGATGCGGATGGTATCTTGTTTTGTGATGGCTCATGTTTCAAGTTGCCAAACGGAGAGTCGGTAGCCGGCTATGCTGTAACTACTGGTGAACGATTGATTGAGAATGGGAAAGTACAGGAGAAATCAGCGCAGGCAGCTGAACTGATCGCTCTAACTAGAGCTCTTGTGTTAAGTAGCGATATGAAGGTAACAATATACACTGATTCTGCATATGCCCATGGAGTGGTTTCTAATTTTGCCCGATTATGGGGAGAACGTGGGTTTTTAACCTCCCAGGGAGAAACCATAAAACATGCATGTTTGATTGCCCAATTGTTACAAGCACTGACTTTGCCTGCTAAAGTTGCCATAGTAAAATGCGCAGCACATTCAAGAATACAAGATTATGTCACACAGGGAAATGCTTTAGCCGACAAAATGGCGAAATCAATAGCTACAAGGGATTCCAGGTGGGAGAGTAGGCAGCTCATTGTAGGGAAAGATGTAACTGAGGAAGGTATGAAGCAACGCATAAAAGAAATACAAGCTGATGCTACCATCGAGGAGAAACAAACTTGGCACAAGGATGAGCAATTCAAAGAGACAGTAGATGGCCTATGGACACATGTGCCCACGGACACTTGGGTGTTACCTGATGCCTATTTACCCATTATTGTGAGTGTAACTCATGGCCCATCCCATGTCAATGCCAGAACTATGGAGGAAGTACTGAGAACTGTCTGGTACAACAAAAGGTTGGGGATGTATTGCCGACAATGGGCGAAACAGTGTGAAATATGTGTTCTGTATAATGTGGGCAAAGGAGTGCCAGCTCCAGCGGGCCATAGCAAACTGCCAACGTGTCCCTTTGAAGTGGTGTATATGGATTTTATTCAACTTGAACCTGTAAACAAGCATTCCTATTGCCTGGTAATGAAATGTGGTTTTTCAGGGTGGGTGGAAGCGTACCCCTTACGAGACAATAGTGCCACATCAACTGCACAATGTATACTGAAGTACTGGGTGCCGTTGTACACGGTTCCCAGATTTCTCTGGTCTGATAACGGTACTCATTTCACTGGTGAGGTTGTAAATAAGGTGTGTAAGGCCCTTGGCATTGACCAACGCTTCCACGCAATTTTTCATCCCCAATCAGCCGGGATAATAGAAGGAACGAACAAGGTGTTGAAGAATAAACTGGCTAAAATTTGTGCTGAAACAGGACTAAAATGGCCTGATGCTTTACCCATCGCTTTGTTAAGTATGCGCACTATGCCTAAACGAACACATGGATTGTCTCCATTTGAAATTGTTATGGGCCGACCACCAAGTGTCGGCACACCTATGTCACCTGCTAGATTGTCTGACCAAACATGGCCTGCCTTGCAACAATACTGTATTGGTTTAACTAATAGGTTGATTTCTATTAATGCGCAGGTAAAGGCCGCAGCACCGCCTCCTCTGGTGGGGACAGGACACGATGTGCAACCCGGAGACTGGGTTGTAATAAAGGCATTCGACCGTACCAGTGGACTACAACCCAGGTGGAAGGGACCTTTCCAGGTGATATTGGCAACACAGACAGCGGTTAAGGTTGATGGTAAACCCCATTGGTACCATGCTAACCATATCAAAAGAGCACCACCGCTACTGTCCGCTTCAACTACTAAGCCCGGTCTTCTGCAGCATGATGATACGCCACTAGTTTCTGCTACCGACAAATGTGTCCATCACCTCCGATCTCGTGACGTGTTTGTGCCAAGCAACGTGTAAGGACACTATTTTGAACTTTGACCATTAGGGAGACGAACTTTTCTGGACTCTCTTATTGGTTTTAGCAGAATTCTGCCTTACTGAAGTCGACGGGCTTGTAGCCTGAAGGGCCTCCGGCGATCCCCTCCTGGGACAGGCACTACGAGACGTGGGACAGATCGGAAGACGGTTCTCAGTGAAACCTACCTCCTTTAGGGTAACAAAGACACTGGTGCTTTAATTAGGGATTTCCTACAGCGACGCTAGGCTACAGTAAAACTATGGCTTCTGCTGTATATAATAACCTAGGTCCTTCACAAACGAACGTGCACTTATTTATCCCTGGAGACGAACGAATAAGCAGCGGTTGCTCGAGCCGATGCAAACTATTAACTGGTGGATGTATTATATGTATCTTTATATCCATGGCAATTTTATTTTGGTATTTAGAACGACCATCTGTACATGAATCAAACGAAGTGCTAAAGAGTGTGAAGGACAAACAGTATGTGATAAGTACTAACCGACATGAACATGATTATAGTGGTATTGAAGAACATGGTGAGAATACTTTTGTACGATTAATGAACCATACGCAAGTGGCCCTCAATATAACCAACTGCTGGATATGTACCCATTTGCCGCGACATGGTGGTGAAGGGGTGCCTCTATATGCGGCATCAGTAACCCAATATGAGGGGTGTGTGCTTTTGCATTTACGTGTACCACAAGTGAAAGGATATTTTCCGCCTACTTCATGGTGCGGTTCCTACAGGAACATCTATAACGAATCCAAGGTCTTTGTAGACATTTACCATAGCCATCCACCAACTGTCACCGGATCTGATCTGCGAAATCAACTTTACTTTTCTGCCACCACTGAAATTTTGCCCAGTTTTGTGTCCTTTTGCACGGTGCATGGTGTTTCATTCCCATGTTAGTTTTGTATTGTCCAATGAGAAACTTTGCATGTGCATGTGCTAGTTTTGTGCAGCTTTCAAATCCGAGCTAGTTTCGTGCAGCAACACAAGATCTTTTGCATATTTTCTTCACTTTGTAACCATTTCGCACAGCGACACGAGACACTTCATACAAGTCTTTTATCGATTTGTGCTAGGTTTGCACATGAGAAATTTTTTGCAGGTCTTTTTTTGATTTGTTCAGCGGCACGATAAACTTCGGGTGGGCCTTTTTTCTATACGTGGCAGTTGTGTGCAACAGCACAAGAAAACTTGCATGCTGAAGGTATACAACTACATATATGTATATTTAGTACTCACACATGGTGCTAATATAGTTATGAATGGAATGGCTATTCTCAGGACAAACTTACAGTCAGGCCTGAAAGAAAGCTAAGCACTACACGAAGTACGTGGCTGTGCAGATATGGTGCAAATGTCAGGGCTGGGGGAAGAATCTGCTGACCCAGCTAAGGAAGGGTTGTTTTGTCTAAATGAGGAAGGAGCATAAATCTAACGAAACTACTTGCAAAGCAGTTCTCTTGCGAACGAAGGCCGAAAGTGTAGATAACAGGAAACCATAATAACAGATGTGCAAGGGTCGTTCTGAGGGCTTATCTCAAACTGGAGAAAAGCGGTTTGGAGCGGATATGTGCTACGTGCAGCAATGTATTGCTATCTGACTAGAAATGTATAAATAAAGCCACGATGTACAATGAGGGGCGGCACTTCGACGACTTGCTTTGCGAGACGTGCAAACTTGCGGCCCATTCGCGAATGCTTGTGTGATAATAAAGTAATTGTTTTCTTTCTCGGCTTGTTGTCTGAGTTTATAGGGTCCCCGTTTACTGGTTATGGTGACGGCGATAGAAATCGCACCCACAATTTTGGTGTCAGGAGTGGGATGCCAAGGAGCGACAGCCCTTCACTGGGTGAGGACCGCCGCGACGGAACCGGAGAAGGAATTGATCACAGGGCCCCACTGACTGAATCCGCACCATTGATTGCGACCGGCGCGTCATCCTTGTTTGTCCGGCTCCGTCGACGACGGGACAGCAGGCTGTCGCCCTTCGGGTCCAGAACACTCTGGCGGGACCCTAAAAGATAAGTAAAGTGGTTGTGCGTGTGATGAGATTGACGGTGGTAAGGCCGTCTATGTCATGTTGATTGATGATGTAATTGATTGAACTATTTTATAAGTCACAGTTGTTTTGAGAATCTGTCTGGTAAGTGACAGTTTGGATATACCGGTATAATGGGGCAGACGGCTTCCTTAGGAAAGGGTATAGGAAAGAAACACTATGCCCCTCTCGAAGGAACTCCGGCTTTTGATATGCTAATTAAACATGGATTGAATTCAACGTTGTTTTTGAAAGAGTGGTCAGAGTACACGAAAGACTCTATAGAACATAAGTGGCCAGATACAGGATCCTTTGATTTGGATCGGATAAGTAAGATAGAAATCGAATTAGCAAAACGGAGGGTTAGACCCGCCCAGTTTGAAGCCATCCGATTGTGGAGAGTAGAAGGAATGCGCAGGCGTAATGCAGCGAATAAACAGAAGGCAAAAGAGTTAAAACGAACAGTTAACCAGAAATTGCATGATTTACATGAAAAGGAGAGAGATGAAAAATATGAACAGGTGGACAGACGCATGATGATTAAACATAGTGGAGGTATGTTTCCTGTCATGCCGGCGCCTCGGTACGAGGACATTGCACAAGGTTTAGAAGCAGAACAGACGACATCAGACTTGTTATTTCCGGGAGCCTCGGCTCCGCCGGCTGACAATGTGGGAATGGGGGTGGAATTCCCAATGAAATATGGAGATGAGGAAAAATACATGGGCCGGACAAGAACCGGACACGTTAGCAAGTCAAGGGAAGATGAGCTATCAGAGTTAGTGGGTAATATCTACGGGTTAGAACTGATGAGAATGTAAAAGGGCAATTAGGCCGGTTACTACCGACAGAATTCAAGAGGGTCGGTCGGAAAATGTACGAACTGTTCGAAGCAACAAGAAAGGTGAGAGGCAGAACGCAACCAGACTTTACTCTAGAGTATCAAGAAGCCGTGCGTGTTTTAGATACGGTTTCTACCAATACTGAATTGTGGGAATGTATGACCAAAATAATAAATGAAATACAAGACGCCCAACAGAGGTGGCGTAGGGAACAGGAGGCTGATGATCGCCTACAAAAGTCCAGGCAGAATGAGATTAATGCCGCAACCCCAGATGCCACAAACCTAGTTTCACGATTAACGAAGCAAATCCGGGATAAAACAACTGAAGCCCTTTCTAGGGAGGTGGAGAATTGTGGGTGGGCACTCCAGGTGGGGGTTATTACTGAACTCTTAGAAAGTTTAGAGAACCTCGATGATGGTAGCAAAACTGTCTATGTCAACAGACGGAACAAAACTAAGTCTGATCTGGACAAACGCCTTCGTCCAACAAAAGATGTTCAGGTTGATAAGGAAAGAGAATGGAGGGTAAAAACAATACAGAGTTTATTAAGGGATTATAAAACCTTGGATTACTCACAGAATTCTAATGTAACAACACTAGAGGCAAGTACCCCAAGGGGCGATGAAACAGGGACAGGCGCAGGCTCCCAATTCCCCATGCGAGAATGTCAACCCACGATGGACATAAAGGGAGCCGCGGTTCGTACTTATGTACACGTTCTCTTAACCCGCATGGAATTAATACAGATTGCAAAAGGCATTCCAGACCCCAGGATTGATCCAGCAGGATTCTATAAAGAAATGGGAAAGTTGTTCCGTCCTGATTTATACACAGTAGAGGATGTAGACGCCATAATGACTAGTTTATTACCAGAAGAAATATGGACACCTTTTCGGGCAGTCAATAATGACCGCATTAATTGGAAAGAAGTAGAGGAAGCCAGTAAAAATAGGAAACTGAATGAGCAATATCCAGCTGACTTAAAGGGTTATGGCATGAATGTTTTGAAATTAACAGCGGTAATGCAAGGCCCAACTGAAGATGCAGCACAGTATTTCTTGAGGTTCGAGGCTGCTTTCAAAGCTCACAGTGGGTTAGACATAGCTTCTGAAACAGGTCAGAGATATTTTGTGACAAATTTTTTGGAAGGACTCCATGGATATATTCAGGATAACATCAGAAAAGCACAAAGCACCTGGATGAACAGTAGCCCTCGAGACATATTAGAAATGGCCAGGTATTATGAAAGGGGGGAAAAGGTTAAGGGGTTACAAAGGAGTAAGCAAGATAGAGATCTGAAAACAAAAGTGTTGATGCAGCAGTTACAGCAAGGGCCATCGGGTAAGTTTAACTATAGTACCAATGCTCCCTCCCAGACCTACCACAATATGCCAGCAAATCAGTTTAGGGGAACTGCACCAGGGACAGTCCAATACGCTAGAAGGGATGGTCTACCCCAGGATGTGTGTGCCTTTTGCAAGAAACAGGGACATTGGAAAGTTCAATGTCCCCAAAGTGGAGCAAGGGGAAGGGGGGTGCGTCAAGGTCCTCAGCCGATCTTCAACCCCGGCAATAGAAACAATGGGTCAAGTAACCAAAACAATAGGATTTACAAATCACCACAACCCAATGCCTTTGACGAACAAGCCACAAGCGATGCCCCTTGGCCAGCTCCGCCACCTCCAAATTTGTTTTACCAACCCAGACAGACGAGCCAAGTACAGGGTGTGTGTGTGGGGGATGATTGCAGGGATGAGATATATTACAATGATGACTTTCAGGACAACACAAGTGGAATGTCCTGAAGAGGCCGGAATGAGACAGCGGGAGTGGTACATGTCCCTATTGATCAAAAGGGTCCCTATGCCTCTGTTCGGATAGGACCCCATAATAATTTGAAATGCCTGGTAGACACAGAAGCTGGTAACAGTTCCGTGAATATCAGGGCCGTCCCCGCTGTCCCATTATCGGATAAGAACAAGGTATCTGTTGGATTTGGGGGCAATCCAATCACGACTCCCGTAAGCAAAGTAGTGGAGGCTGAAATACATGGAGTGAAATGGAAGAATGGGTGGCTACTGACTGACCACTGCCCCGAGAACCTGTTAGGAATTGATGCGCTAAAAGCTTTACATGCCACAATATACTGTTCCCCGCAAGGTGTGCGAATGACCATTAGCCAACCGGTGGGTATGATAGGGGTAATACAGGATATACCCCCAGATTTGCAGGATATCCCAAATGAATTATGGGCCACCCATGGAAGTGATGTAGGGGTCCTAGATGTATCCCCAACAGTGATAAAATTGAAACCAAACGTAAGATTGCCCAGGATAAGACAATATCGCATCTCACATGAGGGCGAACAAGCACTGTACGAAATTGTCCAAGACATGATAAAATTGGGAGTAATTGAACCAACAAATGATAGCCCATGCAACTCCCCGATCCTCCCTGTCCATAAAAAAGGTGCAGAGGCTCTGCCGTATCGTTTTGTTATTGATCTAAGAGAGATAAACAAAATAGTTGAACCACGCTATCCAGTTGTCCCTAATATTGCAAGTGTTCTCACTCTGATCCCTTCCACTGCAAAATGGTTTTCAGTAATAGATTTAAAGAATGCTTTCTTTAGCATACCCATTGCTGAAGAAAGTAGATATCTATTCAGCTTCACGCTACGAGACAGACAATACCGTTTTACCAGGGCCCCGCAGGGGTACACTGAGAGTCCAGCAATATTTAGTCAGGCTTTGAAAAATCAAATGGATGATTTAGTGTTACCTGCTAACACCGCATTGGTTCAATATGTTGATGATTTACTATTATGTGCTGACGCAGAAGAGGAATGTCGCCAGGTTACCCGACTGGTGTTATTGCACCTGGTTGCAAATAAACACAAGGTGTCCTTGGCAAAGATGCAATACGTTAAACAAAAGGTCCACTATCTAGGGTTCCAGTTATCTGCAGAAGGGCGGACTTTGTCCACTGACAGGATTGCCCTAATCCAGGCTATAACAGGCCCCAAGACTGCAAAAGAGCTCCGAAGGGTGGTAGGAATCTTATCGTACTGTCGACATTGGATCCCAGAATTCTCTGTAATGATTAAACCATTACTAGCCATCTTGAAAGAAACACAGGGAGATGACCCAATACAATGGACAGAGGAATTAGAAAATGCCCTGAGATCAATAAAAGATGTATTATGTCATGCCCCAGCCCTCGGCACACCCAATTATGCTAAGAAATTTATCTTATTTGTAGATGAACAGAAAGGTTGTGCTGTTTCGGTCCTGACTCAAGAACAAGGGGGAAGACAGAGACCCTGTGCATATTTTTCCACTTCTTTAGATTCAGTGGCAAAAGGTCTACCGCCATGCATGAGAGCAGTCGCAGCAGCAGCAGCCGCACTAAGACAAAGTGCCGGGATAGTGCTGGGAAGCGAGGTTATAGTGAAAGTTCCCCATGCAGTAGATGTCCTGCTGAACAGAGTACACACGCAACATCTCACAACAGCTAGACTCACACAATATGAGATGATCCTTTTTGCGAGCAATGTAAAATTAGAACGATGTAATACACTGAACCCGGCCACATTACTGTCTCTGCCTGAAACGCCTAATGACATCACACATGATTGTATAATACACACTGAAGAACACACGAAAGGGAGGACGGATTTATGTGATATTCCACTCCCAGATGCGGATGGTATCTTGTTTTGTGATGGCTCATGTTTCAAGTTGCCAAACGGAGAGTCGGTAGCCGGCTATGCTGTAACTACTGGTGAACGATTGATTGAGAATGGGAAAGTACAGGAGAAATCAGCGCAGGCAGCTGAACTGATCGCTCTAACTAGAGCTCTTGTGTTAAGTAGCGATATGAAGGTAACAATATACACTGATTCTGCATATGCCCATGGAGTGGTTTCTAATTTTGCCCGATTATGGGGAGAACGTGGGTTTTTAACCTCCCAGGGAGAAACCATAAAACATGCACGTTTGATTGCCCAATTGTTACAAGCACTGACTTTGCCTGCTAAAGTTGCCATAGTAAAATGCGCAGCACATTCAAGAATACAATATTATGTCACACAGGGAAATGCTTTAGCCGACAAAATGGCGAAATCAATAGCTACAAGGGATTCCAGGTGGGAGAGTAGGCAGCTCATTGTAGGGAAAGATGTAACTGAGGAAGGTATGAAGCAACGCATAAAAGAAATACAAGCTGATGCTACCATCGAGGAGAAACAAACTTGGCACAAGGATGAGCAATTCAAAGAGACAGTAGATGGCCTATGGACACATGTGCCCACGGACACTTGGGTGTTACCTGATGCCTATTTACCCATTATTGTGAGTGTAACTCATGGCCCATCCCATGTCAATGCCAGAACTATGGAGGAAGTACTGAGAACTGTCTGGTACAACAAAAGGTTGGGGATGTATTGCCGACAATGGGCGAAACAGTGTGAAATATGTGTTCTGTATAATGTGGGCAAAGGAGTGCCAGCTCCAGCGGGCCATAGCAAACTGCCAACGTGTCCCTTTGAAGTGGTGTATATGGATTTTATTCAACTTGAACCTGTAAACAAGCATTCCTATTGCCTGGTAATGAAATGTGGTTTTTCAGGGTGGGTGGAAGCGTACCCCTTACGAGACAATAGTGCCACATCAACTGCACGATGTATACTGAAGTACTGGGTGCCGTTGTACACGGTTCCCAGATTTCTCTGGTCTGATAACGGTACTCATTTCACTGGTGAGGTTGTAAATAAGGTGTGTAAGGCCCTTGGCATTGACCAACGCTTCCACGCAATTTTTCATCCCCAATCAGCCGGGATAATAGAAGGAACGAACAAGGTGTTGAAGAATAAACTGGCTAAAATTTGTGCTGAAACAGGACTAAAATGGCCTGATGCTTTACCCATCGCTTTGTTAAGTATGCGCACTATGCCTAAACGAACACATGGATTGTCTCCATTTGAAATTGTTATGGGCCGACCACCAAGTGTCGGCACACCTATGTCACCTGCTAGATTGTCTGACCAAACATGGCCTGCCTTGCAACAATACTGTATTGGTTTAACTAATAGGTTGATTTCTATTAATGCGCAGGTAAAGGCCGCAGCACCGCCTCCTCTGGTGGGGACAGGACACGATGTGCAACCCGGAGACTGGGTTGTAATAAAGGCATTCGACCGTACCAGTGGACTACAACCCAGGTGGAAGGGACCTTTCCAGGTGATATTGGCAACACAGACAGCGGTTAAGGTTGATGGTAAACCCCTTTGGTACCATGCTAACCATATCAAAAGAGCACCACCGCTACTGTCCGCTTCAACTACTAAGCCCGGTCTTCTGCAGCATGATGATACGCCACTAGTTTCTGCTACCGACAAATGTGTCCATCACCTCCGATCTCGTGACGTGTTTGTGCCAAGCAACGTGTAAGGACACTATTTTGAACTTTGACCATTAGGGAGACGAACTTTTCTGGACTCTCTTATTGGTTTTAGCAGAATTCTGCCTTACTGAAGTCGACGGGCTTGTAGCCTGAAGGGCCTCCGGCGATCCCCTCCTGGGACAGGCACTACGAGACGTGGGACAGATCGGAAGACGGTTCTCAGTGAAACCTACCTCCTTTAGGGTAACAAAGACACTGGTGCTTTAATTAGGGATTTCCTACAGCGACGCTAGGCTACAGTAAAACTATGGCTTCTGCTGTATATAATAACCTAGGTCCTTCACAAACGAACGTGCACTTATTTATCCCTGGAGACGAACGAATAAGCAGCGGTTGCTCGAGCCGATGCAAACTATTAACTGGTGGATGTATTATATGTATCTTTATATCCATGGCAATTTTATTTTGGTATTTAGAACGACCATCTGTACATGAATCAAACGAAGTGCTAAAGAGTGTGAAGGACAAACAGTATGTGATAAGTACTAACCGACATGAACATGATTATAGTGGTATTGAAGAACATGGTGAGAATACTTTTGTACGATTAATGAACCATACGCAAGTGGCCCTCAATATAACCAACTGCTGGATATGTACCCATTTGCCGCGACATGGTGGTGAAGGGGTGCCTCTATATGCGGCATCAGTAACCCAATATGAGGGGTGTGTGCTTTTGCATTTACGTGTACCACAAGTGAAAGGATATTTTCCGCCTACTTCATGGTGCGGTTCCTACGGGAACATCTATAACGAATCCAAGGTCTTTGTAGACATTTACCATAGCCATCCACCAACTGTCACCGGATCTGATCTGCGAAATCAACTTTACTTTTCTGCCACCACTGAAATTTTGCCCAGTTTTGTGTCCTTTTGCACGGTGCATGGTGTTTCATTCCCATGTTAGTTTTGTATTGTCCAATGAGAAACTTTGCATGTGCATGTGCTAGTTTTGTGCAGCTTTCAAATCCGAGCTAGTTTCGTGCAGCAACACAAGATCTTTTGCATATTTTCTTCACTTTGTAACCATTTCGCACAGCGACACGAGACACTTCATACAAGTCTTTTATCGATTTGTGCTAGGTTTGCACATGAGAAATTTTTTGCAGGTCTTTTTTTGATTTGTTCAGCGGCACGATAAACTTCGGGTGGGCCTTTTTTCTATACGTGGCAGTTGTGTGCAACAGCACAAGAAAACTTGCATGCTGAAGGTATACAACTACATATATGTATATTTAGTACTCACACATGGTGCTAATATAGTTATGAATGGAATGGCTATTCTCAGGACAAACTTACAGTCAGGCCTGAAAGAAAGCTAAGCACTACACGAAGTACGTGGCTGTGCAGATATGGTGCAAATGTCAGGGCTGGGGGAAGAATCTGCTGACCCAGCTAAGGAAGGGTTGTTTTGTCTAAATGAGGAAGGAGCATAAATCTAACGAAACTACTTGCAAAGCAGTTCTCTTGCGAACGAAGGCCGAAAGTGTAGATAACAGGAAACCATAATAACAGATGTGCAAGGGTCGTTCTGAGGGCTTATCTCAAACTGGAGAAAAGCGGTTTGGAGCGGATATGTGCTACGTGCAGCAATGTATTGCTATCTGACTAGAAATGTATAAATAAAGCCACGATGTACAATGAGGGGCGGCACTTCGACGACTTGCTTTGCGAGACGTGCGAACTTGCGGCCCATTCGCGAATGCTTGTGTGATAATAAAGTAATTGTTTTCTTTCTCGGCTTGTTGTCTGAGTTTATAGGGTCCCCGTTTACTGGTTATGGTGACGGCGATAGAAATCGCACCCACAATTTTGGTGTCAGAAGTGGGATGCCAAGGAGCGACAGCCCTTCACTGGGTGAGGACCGCCGCGACGGAACCGGAGAAGGAATTGATCACGGGGCCCCACTGACTGAATCCGCACCATTGATTGCGACCGACGCGTCATCCTTGTTTGTCCGGCTCCGTCGACGACGGGACAGCAGGCTGTCGCCCTTCGGGTCCAGAACACTCTGGCGGGACCCTAAAAGATAAGTAAAGTGGTTGTGCGTGTAATGAGATTGACGGTGGTAAGGCCATCTATGTCATGTTGATTGATGATGTAATTGATTGAACTATGTTATAAGTCACAGTTGTTTTGAGAATCTGTCTGGTAAGTGACAGTTTGGATATACCGGTATAATGGGTCAGACGGCTTCCTTAGGAAAGGGTATAGGAAAGAAACACTATGCCCCTCTCGAAGGAACTCCGGCTTTTGATATGCTAATTAAACATGGATTGAATTCAACGTTGGGCGAAACAGTGTGAAATATGTGTTCTGTATAATGTGGGCAAAGGAGTGCCAGCTCCAGCGGGCCATAGCAAACTGCCAACGTGTCCCTTTGAAGTGGTGTATATGGATTTTATTCAACTTGAACCTGTAAACAAGCATTCCTATTGCCTGGTAATGAAATGTGGTTTTTCAGGGTGGGTGGAAGCGTACCCCTTACGAGAAAATAGTGCCACATCAACTGCACGATGTATACTGAAGTACTGGGTGCCGTTGTACACGGTTCCCAGATTTCTCTGGTCTGATAACGGTACTCATTTCACTGGTGACGTTGTAAATAAGGTGTGTAAGGCCCTTGGCATTGACCAACGCTTCCACGGAATTTTTCATCCCCAATCAGCCGGGATAATAGAAGGAACGAACAAGGTGTTGAAGAATAAACTGGCTAAAATTTGTGCTGAAACAGGACTAAAATGTCCTGATGCTTTACCCATCGCTTTGTTAAGTATGCGCACTATGCCTAAACGAACACATGGATTGTCTCCATTTGAAATTGTTATGGGCCGACCACCAAGTGTCGGCACACCTATGTCACCTGCTAGATTGTCTGACCAAACATGGCCTGCCTTGCAACAATACTGTATTTGTTTAACTAATAGGTTGATTTCTATTAATGCGCAGGTAAAGGCCGCAGCACCGCCTCCTCTGGTGGGGACAGGACACGATGTGCAACCCGGAGACTGGGTTGTAATAAAGGCATTCGACCGTACCAGTGGACTACAACCCAGCGAAATCAACTTTACTTTTCTGCCACCACTGAAATGTTGCCCAGTTTTGTGTCCTTTTGCACGGTGCATGGTGTTTCATTCCCATGTTAGTTTTGTATTGTCCAATGAGAAACTTTGCATGTGCATGTGCTAGTTTTGTGCAGCTTTCAAATCCGAGCTAGTTTCGTGCAGCAACACAAGATCTTTTGCATATTTTCTTCACTTTGTAACCATTTCGCACAGCGACACGAGACACTTCATACAAGTCTTTTATCGATTTGTGCTAGGTTTGCACATGAGAAATTTTTTGCAGGTCTTTTTTTGATTTGTTCAGCGGCACGATAAACTTCGGGTGGGCCTTTTTTCTATACGTGGCAGTTGTGTGCAACAGCACAAGAAAACTTGCATGCTTTTCCATGATGTGTTCTAGTTTTGTCTAGCATCACAAAAAACTGCGTGCAGCTTTTTTGTTTGATTCATGGTAGGTTCGCACAGTGGGACGATACACTTTGTACCGCTGTTATCAACTTAGACTAGGTTCACGCAGCAGCACAAGGAACCTCATGCACATTTGTGTTCGATTCGTACTAGGTTCTCACGGCTGCATGAGGAACTTCATATGGGTCTTTTATCAATCTGTGCTAGGTTCGCAGCATGAGAAACTTTGTGCGGGTCTTTTTTCGATCCGTACTAGTTTTGTGCACCGGCACAAGAAACACTAGGTGGGTCTTTTTCAATCCGGGGTAGTTTCATATAGAAGCATGAGAACATTTGCATGCTTTTCAACAATCCATGCTAGTTTCAAGAGCGGTGTTCTATTCATGTAGGTTAGCATTGGGGCTTGTTAACTTTGTATGGGTCTTTTATCAATACATGCTAGGTTCACGACATGAGAAACTTTGTGCAGATCTTTTTTCCATCTGTATTATTTTCATGCATTGGCATGAGAAACTTCGGGTGGGTCGTTTTCAGTTCCATGGTAGTTTTGTGCAGCAGCACAAGAAACTTTGCATGCTTTTCCACTATCTGTGCTGGTTTTATGCATCATCACAAAAACTTTATACAGCATTTTTATTCAATTCATGGTAGGTTCACACAGCAGCATGAGAAACTTCACACACATTTTTCTAACCATGCTAGGTTGGCTCAGCGGCACAAGAAACTTTGCACATTTTTTTGTTCGATTATTGGTAGGTTCACACAGCAGCATGTGAAACATTGTGCTGCTGTTATCGATTTGGGCTAGGTTCATGCAGCAGCAGGAGGAACTTCATGCAGCTTTTTGTTCAATTCATACTAGGTTCACAGAGCTGCACAAGATACTTTGTGCTTGTCTTTTATCAATCAGTGCTGGGTGTGAGGCACAAGAAACGTTGTCTGGGTTAGTTTCCATTCATACTAGTTTTGTGCAGTGGCACGAGAAGCACTGGTTACGTCTCTTTCAATCAATGGTAGTTTCATTCAGTAGCACAAGAAACTTTGCTAGCTTTTCCACGATCTATGCGAATTTTGTGAGAGGTACAAGAAACGTTGTGCAGATTTTTGGTTCGATTCATGGTAGGTCCGTGCAGCGCCACAAGAATCTGCACTTTTATTGTTCAATTTGTTGCAGAGTCAAACAGCGGCATGAAAAACGTTGTGCCGCTTTTTTCAATTTGCGCTAGGTATGCACAGCGTCATGAGGAACTGTATGCATCTTTTTGTTTGATTCGTACTAGGTTTGTGCAGCGGTACGAGAAACTTCATGACACTTTTTTCAATCTGTAGTTGGGTAGCACAGCAGCACGAGAAACTTCATGCAACATTTTGTTTGATTCGTAGTAGTTTTGTATAGTGGCATAAGAAACCTGATGCCACTCTTTGAGATTCTTACTAGGTTTGTGCAGTGGCATGAGAAACTTCATTCCACTCTTTTTAATTCATGCTAGATTCTCGCAGTGGCACGAGAAACTTCATGTGGCTTTTTTCAGGTCGTAAAATGGCATGAGAAATTTCATTCCACTCTTTTCGATATGCAGAGGTGATGTAATAGCAGATTTCGCGAAATAGCTCAAAGTCTTTCAGATCTTGCTTCCGCTGAGGGAAGAACAGTTTTTCACAATTCCGTCCAGCCCTAGACTTGTGCTGGCCAATCAGCAAGTTCTATTAGTCGCTGGCTCACCTTGGGCAACATCACCACCCTGATCCGGTTCATATCTACCCAAACAGGAGTATACCAATATATTAGTTTCAGTATCCCATATCAAATGCTGTGGTTCCTCTCTAAAATTGTGGAATTCTTTATCCACGCTTCATATATTGCATGGTGTCCGTGTGACATGTACCATAGCCTGGTGGGGCTGCTGCCCCACCTTCTCCTCATGTACCCATGGCATCTGCCTGAGGAGTGCTTGGAGTGCCATAGAGTCTCTGCTCATCACATACAGAATCTAAAAGGGAGGTGTGTCATGTAATAGAGGGTCTCTATGAACACCAGAGGTGCTGCACTCAGGCAACACCAGTGCAGATGGATCTGGGGCATGGGATTGCATAGCAACAGGGTGACAGACAGCTCCTGATGCCTGTGATCCTGTTTGATGTCCTGCTTTCACTACTGTGTGCACACTGGTGAAGATTTCTACAATATCTTCTGTGGTTTCATTAGCATGTTCATCTTGCCCAGCATCTGCCTTTACATGTGATATCTGGGGCATAGAACACTGGTTTTCCTGCTGCCACATTGGCCCTCAGAAACATTATCTATCCCTGCAGTCTGTTGTTAATGACATTCAGCCCCTTGACCTTAGAGTGATTGCATCTTGCAATCACCTCCTCTAACCAGGTCACAAAAGATCCTCATTGTCTGGGTCAAAGGGCCCTTCTTTGGGGAATTGTGTATGCTTGTGAGACATGTCAGATAGTTCCAGTAGTCTAGAAAGCCACAAGTAGTACTAATAAAGTTGGTAAACATGAAATATGTGGGAGAGTGCTTGGGAGGATCCTCTGCTTGTGTTAACTGCGCTTTGTGCTTTTTTTGTCCCTCTTTTTAACTCCAGGCAACCTGTAATTAGTCCCCTATGTGCCATATGCCGTTTAACTCCACTCTTTTGCGGTCCTGAGAAGGGAAGGATATCTACCAAAGACTTTGCGGAGTGGCCTTGAAAGGACTATAGGGCACTCAATCCAGTGGCGTAACACAAAATGTGCCCCCCGACTGTCACTGCCCCCCCTGCTGGGCATGGGCAGCATGGGCCCCCGTACTTGGGGGCTGCAGGTCCCGGTTACGCCAGTGACTCAATCTACAAACATCCATATTTCCCTATTTAAATATTCGGTTTTATTACGCAAACAGATCCCATGTTTCCCTTTTTACTGATTCCCTAATTAAAACAAAAATTCTGATAGCAAAACACGCCTTTTCCTTTGCAATTGATTCCAAATGCATGCAGACCAAACCAGAGGTATAAACATACATGAAGCCTATGGCTTATTAGGAGATCACCACTCCCAGTATTTTGCTACATCTATTTTGGGGAAAATTCATAAATAATGGGCAAAACCTAACAATAAAACAGACAAAAATAATTATTAGGTATTTTCCCAGAATTTCCAAACCATATTTTCATATCCCCTAAACAAATCCTCCTGTTGCTTAACCAGTATGATAAAACCCTCTGCTCACTTGAGTGGCTCACATGTACTTGTCCCTTACAGGCATCCTCCTCATGATATACCCCCTAGCAATTTTTAATTAGGACTACTTACCTTCCCTGGTTGCGCCATGGGGCGTTCACAGGGAGGTCATTCACAAGGCCGATGCCACACCCTGGTATGCAACATGTCTCAGAAACGGCACCAAATGGTAAAGTGAATATAATTCATAGGTTTGCCTGTAAAACAAAATGGCAGTGCTCTAGCTATAATCCATTCCCTAATGTCTTACCCACCCAGTCCTCAAGACTAATCAGTTTGATAAAATACCAGCCACATAACTGTTCAATATTCCAGAAACTTTACAACTGTCCTTCCAGCATGCTATTCGGCCTCCTTCCTAAAATAAAGAAACCTATTCATTCCGATGCTTAGTCCATCAACATTGTTAATTGTAGAACAATATCACATGATGATGTTCTTCCTATAATTATGGACGATTAGGTAAACATTGGGTCCTGTCCTCCTCAGGAGAGGGGCATAAAGCCTTCACCCTGCTGATGATTTTCACTCACAATGAGGTATCAATTGTCCTGAGCGTCTTATGCCCCTGTGATCCACTGGCCTTAGTTCAACATACTTGTCCTACTGCCCCTAGAGGGACAAAGGGCTCATTGCCAGTGGCGTTGGTGCATATGCACAGTTCAGTTCATGTCAAACAAGTTCTATTATGCACCAATAGGAGAAAGGGATGTTTTGCTTAACCAAAGTTTGCTAGAAAAAAGAAATGTAATAAACACTAAGGATCGGGGGATATGGGATGATATCGAAATCCGGTCAAGTGGAACAGCGATATGAAAGTAAAGCGCTCGCTTTGACATCCGTGCAGAGCATGCTAACGCAGGTTCGAATCCCGGAGGGCCAAACTCAGCTTTTCATTCTTCCGAGGTCGATAAATGAGCACCACACACTGTGGGTAATACTAAGCATCTCAGATACCTGAAGGTTCGTAGCGCTATATAAATGCCAAATTATTATTATTATTATTATTATATCAATGGGGGAAAGATATTTTCAGTGAAATGTAAAATGCACTCCTTTGATTCTTTCACCCCATGAATTTTTAGTTATTTATTCACTAATTCAAGTCTGCGCTCTTCCACATACTCCCCCCCCCCAAAAGATGTAAACTGGTAAAGATAATGTTGCAGGGGTATTCAACTAATCCAAAGCAATTTGTATCTCCAGCAATGTAATGTTCAGTTTTATCAAGCAATTAAAAAAATATGGGCCACTGAATTCCAAGAAAACTGACAATTCTCCAAGGCCAAAACTATATCAGTTGGTGCTATAGAAATGTCAAATAATCTAGCATACCATGACATAGAAAAGAAATATCAGTGCATGAACGTGGCTTTGAGGTATGCAAACAATGTTCCTACACAGAAAACTCTTGTAATACATTAGAAATTACTTTTGATGTCACAGATATGACAATGTGTGATACATGGTTGACATGTAACTTTGTATTGCTTAAGTTATCATACAAGTAATGAAATCCCAAATCATAAAGCCATCCAAAATGTTCAACAGTCACTTAGAGTAATCATTGAATTAGACATCTGAAGACCACTTCCTCTTATTTGAAAATGGATTCCCTTCAGAAAGGATATCATGCTGAAAGGGGGATGGATTTAGTATTGCATTTAAAAGCTAGCATGGCAGGTGTTAAAATAGGATGATATTTTGTGAGTGAGTGATGTTCCTAACTGCTGCAGTTAGCACATTTTGGTATTGGACCAACTCAATATAGCAAGTTCTTGTTTTTATGGGGAGGAAAAAGGAAGCAATGAGACCTTAGTATGGAAGGTGTCAGTATGTTGCAGCCTTGTGATTTTGAGCAACCACCATTGACACTTACCTATCAGGTTTAATGGTGCAAAACATTATTTAATCACTACTGGGAAATGGAGACACCCATTACAATGTAATCATGTGATGTTATGATCTCTTGTATTCCAATTGGAGCTAAGAAATGCATTCAGACTAATAATGTGTGATCATGGTCTAGCATTATATTTTGATAGCATGATTCCCACTAGAAGAAAAGAAAAGGAATTTCCAAATGTAGGTAAGGAATTCGATGGAGTGATGATTTCTGATCTTTGATGAACAGTTTATGCCGAGCTCTTGAATTCCAGCCATGGGGAGGAAGTTATTCATCACAGCAGTCGGTAATGGGTTTGGAAGTGTTCATTACTGTCGAGTTGTATGACTTTGGGCCAATGAAACAGAAGAATGAAAGCTACCAACATTTGAAAGTGAATGTATTATTGGAGAGAAGACTTGTAATCTTGGGCAAAACATATGTTCTGTGTTCTTGTGCTCCATTGTGAAACATCAAACATAACAATTTGAAGGACCATCCTCGGTGAGGCACCCATCATTCACAAAAATATTTTCGAAACATTTGGCAAAACTTCTTTTGGCATCCAGTGAGCCTTTTGAAAATTATTGCACATAGACCGTTTTAAAACCCAAGAGCTTGCACTCTGGCTGGCGAGAGGCTGCTGTCACTTTATTGAACTGAGTCACTTAAAATAGCCCACTCCTCCTTCCAATCCTGTTAGAAATTGTCAAAAGCAAATTTTGAACCTGCATATAGCTACATGCTAGTGGCCAATTCTAGCTTGGGTTTCATGTCAATAGCATTTCCATTTTCTTGACATTAGGCCACAAGAACTCTTCTGTATTTTATTTAATGATTCTCTAAAACAAAATATATTTCTCTAGATACATGTTTAATAAAAAAATGCTTTTCAGGCCAAAATGGCCACCCCAAATTGAGTTTGATCAAGGAGGCAAGAGGATTCTTCTTGTTCTGGACGAAACGTCATAGTACATGCTGAAACCTGCAATATGCGTTCCCTGTGATGTTTATATAGAGGTTGTTGTGAGTATATAGTTTTTCAATATGATTCACATCTTCTTCACATAATGTCTGACCCAGACCCCAGACGGGCATTCTCTCATTCTGTGAGTTTTCTTTCAAACAACATGATTAGACAGAGTTTTCTGGTTACAACATTGTTTATTTCTCATAAGACTATTAAGCCTAGTGATGTAGCATGATCTAACTCCTGTTCAAGACACCTACCCAGAAAGACCTTGTTTTGCATTTTCCTATATCTCCACATGACCTTTGATTTCAACTTCTTATATCCAGGAAAGATCTGGGGACTTTTAATAATTTCCATGACGGCAGTAAAAAAGGAGACTAGGGAGGTCATTACGACCTTGGAGGTAACCATGCTGCAATTTGCGGCATGGTTACACCCTTACTAGGTACCGGGTCCGGGTTCCTCAAATGAGGAATCACCAGGCCATTCCAACCTTGGAGGACCCGGTAATTCCTCATTCGAGGAACCCGGTACATCCCCATTTCCATTCGAGCCCCCATAGGGCTCAATTGGAATGGGGAGGGAGCTAACAACGGGCCGTTGTTAGCTCCCTGGTCTGCTAGCGGGACAAGCTTAGGGCACCTGGTTTTACCAGACGCCCTTTGCGGGTCACGCGAGCAGACTCGTAATGGGGCGGTAAGGGGTTAACGGCTCCAGCACCATTACAGCTCCGTTAAACCCTTACCACCAACCTTGTAATGACCCCCTAAATCTCTGAGAGTCAGCAACAGTTCAACTATTTAGAGAAGCATTTGTCAGAGTTCCTTTTTGTGTTCTGTGGCTGCTATCATCAGTATTTGAATTTCCTGGTGAAATAGAATTGGTGAAATGTGTCAAAGTGCCTTGTGTCCCTGTAGTGTCTAGGTTCCTAGATTCCATTTTGTTCAAATGCATTTGTGCATACACAGAGCATTTACCACCTAAATTGCTGAGGCAGTTACCTTTGTTTTTCTTTATCTATGATGTCAAAGCACCTAGACCCAACATCCGCGTGCTCCACTCACTAGTCAATGGGCCTCATTAAGACCCAGGCGGTAGCTTTGCCCTTATTAAGGGTACAGCTGCCGCCGGAAAGGAATTTTTAATGGGTCCATGAAATGGTCAATTACCGGGTCATGCCGACCTAGGTGGACCCGGTAATGGCCCTTTTCTTGGACCCGGTAAAAATTAATCCCCATTCCCGTTTGAGCCCCATAGGGTTTGGCAGAAGGGTTATTGCCCATTCCCCAATGGGCCCGTTTGGGAATTCCTCATTCCCCATTGGGCCCAATGGGGAAAATTTGCGCTATTTCCCGCCGGCGGTATTAGCGCACATTTTCAGTGGATTTCCCCCCAGCTCAGAGCTGGGGAGAAATCTGCCAAAGCCCTGATTTGGCAGACCCTTAAATCTGGTGGTAATAGCGCTACCGCCGGATTTAAGGGTTACCGCCAGACTCGTGATGAGGCCCTCTGTCTCAGATCCTGTTGCGCTCTTGACTTTAGCCACTGTATTGAATCTAGGTGTATTTTGAACCCAGCCAGGGCACATGGATATGTATTACACTCCATCTCAAAGGAAGATAGTCTTAGGCATGGCCACACACATGCACACATATTATACCATACACCACTTGTAGACACATTGCACAACACCTCTGCCATTAGAATGCAGCTATGTCACATGACAAAACTTTGGTCTAACTGGACACCCAATCAGTCTCTTGCACTTACATACCATCCTGACAACCTAACATCACCCACCCATGCCAGCTCGACATAGGTCGCTAACAGGGATTTGGCCACCCCTAGCTACCTTTGCATTGGCTAAAATGCACACACGGATTCTAAACTCCTCTGATGACTCTTCCCATAAAATGGCATTTTTTCCCATGATGGCATTCACCTATAACGCTTTGATGCCATACCAATGGGAAAAGGCGCTATACAAATGGCAAATTACATTACATTACACAGACTTGTTTTACAATGCACTCAACTACCGAAAGCTAACATGATATAAAAACGGGGTCCATTCAAAATAAAAAATGCATTAGGTATATAGTGCATTTAAAATTAGAACCAATGTTGCACATATAATAACATGCCAAACTGTTTTTCACCATGGGCAGTTAATGTCTTTTTATACTAAATATATTTTTACATAAATGTATTGGATGGTGCATTCAATTCCTGTTGGTAATTTAGAGGAGATGTCTGAACATACAGGTAGTATCTTTTATCAAGTGTGTGTCAAGAGATACAAGCACCGTCAGTTTTCTAGTGACAGGAAGGGTCCTAATTCCTGTCACATGAAAATACATCATATTGCCATTTTGCATGTCTGCACAATCCCATTAAATGTCGCCTGTATTAATCACGATTGCTGTGTTTTCCTCTAATTGTCCTAGAATATTTGTCTGCATCAGTGTATTTTATTCCTAATTGTTCCTGATTAACCATCATCCCACTCTATGAAGTTTTGCCCAACTGTATTTTGCTCTTTCAAAGTACTAGATTGTCACCCCACTGTATTTGCTCCCAGGTTGACCTTAATTAATGGCTGGCCCATTGCATGTTCCCCTTGTTGTCCTAAATTAATGGTCTGCCCCTCTGTAATGTGTTCCCTGATTGTCCTAGAATTACTGTTGCCCACTATATTGATGTTCACCCACTGTATTGGGTCGTTGGTGTCCTTAGATTCATTGTTGCCCCACAATAATCGTCATCTTAGCATATTTGTTACTTGGTTGTTTTAAATTAATTGTTGTGCCACTGTACTCGGGGCCGGTGCAAGCAATAGGCAAACTAGGCGGCTGCCTAGTGTGCTGGCCTGCAGGGGGCACCAAAAAGCAGCTTTCATGAATAATATGACAGTTGTAAACCAACCTGAGTTAAAGTAGTTATATGATGTCCTCCTGCAAATAGGGGTGTCTCACAGCGCTCAAATATCTAGGAGTCTCTAACATGGCAGCGGAATCAGGGCTATTGCCTATTGTACATGGGCTGGCTCAAATAAAGCACAGATGCCTAGACGAAAGAAATGTTGATGAAGCAATGTGATCTGGACCAAGTCACTCACATCAGGTAGGTCAAATGTCATGGTAGAGCCCTCCTGGGACCTCTGATAGCAGAACATGGGTCCGCCAAAGGACACCCAACAAGTAGAGCAGAAGGAGATGGGGAGGGTGTAGGGGTCATAATCAAGTTTATCAGCAAGGTGGTAAAGGGCCTTATCCACATCATCTCAAAATAGGGGAGAGTATGCTGTGCTTGCAGAACATTTACTCTGAAAATATTCTTTAGCATGAACAACCTGATAGATATAACTTTTTAAGCAATGCTGGAAGGGCTGATTCAAATTACTGACACCACAATTGATTTGTTGCAGCGTTTACTCTGAAGTAGATGTAATACATATTTAGTTGTGCAACTTTAAACTACTTAATTAATAAATACACTTTACTTTGGGCACACACATCATTTTAAAGTTGAAATTCTTTGTATCACAGACACAAGCATAATCTAACATTTCTTGGAAGAAAAGATACCAAAATAATTGTGTGATTTTCTTGTGCTAACTTCCCAAACAATACTGAACCATACTGGTCAATCCCTGCTCTTTTTGCTACCACATTTATATCTGGGGAAGGTTGTAAATCCAAGATACGCATGCTGGCTGAGAATTGTAGCATGCTGAGGGTAAATGCCTAGCACTCAACCTGTCAAACGTTTTAAGTAGGTCTTATGACATTAAAATGCTGGTAGAAAATTAAACTTGCAGTCAAAATTGTGAAACGAATTGAACATTTTAGAATGTCATACTAGCAATCTGATAATGGAAAAAAAGGTCTGAACCTCCAAATTTATGACAATTAAAAGCAGGAACGGAGCAATTAATAAGCCACTGGGGGAGCCAGTGAACATAGAAGATGCTGATGACACTTTGCCTGCAGTGCACTTGCCATCCATATGGCCACATATGCTCCAAGCTGCACTGCCCAGCAGTCTTAGGATTTAAGCCTTGCTCTCTGGCTATTCCTTTCCACCTCCTTGACAGCCTGAGATTGGTTTGTGGCATATTGAGCAGACTTTGCAGTGGAGACGTTCTGCAATGGGCAACGGTGGTGTGTGTGTGTGTGTGTGTGTGTGTGTGTTGAGCAGGTCAGCTAGAGCTGTGCTTACTATATCATCTTCTTCACCTGGCCCTTCCACTCCAACACAAGTAAGTTTGGTAATTAACTATTTATGAGTGCAACAAACCAGGCAATTCTGTACCTACCCCACTCTGCGGCCAGCACATGGTAACTGGTAAAATCTGCTGATTGGAGTAGCGGGTCATATGAACAATGAGCTCTCATTCATAGGAGATAGCAAGCTGCATGGATTTAGAGCTTCTGCTGTACTTGATCTTTGCAAGTGAAACTTGCACTGTCACAGCCAATGGCGTGCAATTTGTCCTTTGAGGGTTCTTGCCCTGGTTTTGATCATGCTGAGTCTGTACTAGTTTAGGAGGTAAACTTCACTAGCCTTGCACATGCTGTATCTAGATACTGGGATGTATCAACTGTACACTCGGTGGGCCTAAGTCAGCATTTCTTCACTTATACACTGAAATTATAATAATGTGTGTACATTTGAACCCAAAACGTACTCATAAAAATATAACTTTATAAGGGAAGCTAAAAGAAACACGCAGCTAATTTCAAACCTAGATACAAACATGTCTTTCACCCAACCTACAATTTGCCTGGGGCCTAATGTAAACAAATAAGATACATAGGAACAATTATTATCTCAGGAATTATAAAACATACAGGACAGTTAACATTTTGAATTGTATCTTCTGACATACAAATTATAATGATTTACATGTTATTAACCATACAGATCCAAAGTTACATTAAAATAAATGAAAAGCATCTTCATAAATTTAGGAGTGACTTTCCTCCTCCCTTCTGTGGCATGGGACCAGTGTAAGCCACAACCTAGTCACAAATGTGTTGAGGAGTTAAAGATTATAAAATAGCTTGCACACAGAATTGAGGGATTATTGATATTGGGTGATGAATATTGAAGAATATTCTTGAATACAACTGGGAGGAGATTTCTGGTGAGCTGACACCATCTGGGTAAGTGGTTTCCAGGCAGGTGGAGGATTGGAGCCATTTCAGATAAGATCCATTTGAGAAACAGGGGATCAGGCAATGTTGGAAATTGTTATCCAGGCTTAAAAGTGACCGTTATGATACAACAATTCCAGATTGAGGGTCCAAGCTGTTACTCTAAGAATAAGAAGCCACATATGAAATACCAATATGATTCCGATTTGCGCATAGAATTATCATTGGTAAAATCCTGGGAATTAAAGGGTATGGTAATCAAACGGAGTACTAATGTGACAAATATACAGGTGCAGTATTACATTTCGTGTCCTGTGTCTCCCATTTAAATTGAGTACCTAGTGAGACATAATTTCCTCACAACCCAATGCATTTTCCTATTGAGAGACAACGTTTAAAACTGACAGCATTTTGTAAAACTTAAATACCTATAGTTTTTGCAGATTATTCCAAGTCAAAATAGGAGTGTTGCCTCATGCTGGCATAGAATAATTTAGTGTGAAAATGACACACTATTGTCGAATGTGAAATGCAGATTTCTATCCTGTGAGACTATAGCCATAAATGATATGTTCGTACAACAGAAATGAGCACAGAGAATTCACCTAATCACAGAAAATCGTGCAACATTTTAAACCCCTGAGGTCGTTTGTAGTGAAAATGAATTTGGCAGACCCATGTGTAGTGTGAAAGGGGTAGGTATCTGCTATTGGAGAATATTACACCTCCAGCCCACAAATGTGTGGAGCTGATGGCAAATAAATAGGAATAGATTGAGAACTACATGCACATTGTCAGAGAAAGCAGCACCCGCTTATTCTGAAAAGACTGCACACATATCTTCTCAGAGAAGAGTTCACAATCCTAGAGTGTATTATTTTCTTAATCCATGTCTACATGTAAATGACCTGTGCATAGCCAATACAATGACAACTCCATACTTATACATGGGAGCTAAGTAGAATGAATAAATGTCAATTGGTCAAGTAACTTTTCTCTGATATTGTACTTGTCTTGATACCAGAGAAAATCAAGTGATTTTCAAAGAATTTTCAAATGGTTCTATCTTAATATGTACACACACACTAGCCCATATGCAGTAATGATTTCATTGAAGTATACTGTGTTGCTTAGGTAGAAGCAATCTTAGAATGAATGTTCTTACACTGCCTAGTATTTTAGGAGTATAATATGTAACTAGAAAATGATCATGGAAATTAATGTTTGTGTGGATTAAAGTAGTGAGATTCACGAAGGGAGGGGAACGTTTGTTTTGATGATTCATTGTTTATCAGTATATAGCACTTTAGTGATTTCATTGGTGTAAAGCTGCACACTGCGTTTTTTTGAAGTTGACTTAGTTCTTTAAATACATTTCAAGTTTTGAGACATGCACTGTTCTTACCCAAAACTGTAGGGTAGGAGTATACACCATGAACATGAAACTGGTTGTGCCACCCTAGCATAACCAATAGACACATTCAAATATATTTCTGCACTATGTAAAATGTTATTCAGAAGGCACCCTCAACACAGGGAGATCCATCCCTCTCCACTCAAGGTGCAAGGGAACAAACTGTTTAACAGATTATTTTATTCAGCCCTACTTCAGACAAATATATTGCCCCTTGGATCAGCCCTCACCTGAGCTAACAATGAGCCAAGAACCAGGCAGTTGTACAGGAAATATGTTTGTATTTATTTGAATTAAATGTAATAGAAATGGGCACGAAAATGTCAAACACCACCTTAACCATGGCATGACACAATAAACTTCTCACAACATTAATAAATCACATAAGTGAGTTGAAAATAACACAAATCACAATTCTTTACTTTCTACAAAATTCACTTCAGAAACTAATTAGCGGTGCTCAGTTAACACATTTTTAGATTTTCCTGCATGCATGAAACCCACAATTTTGGTTTAAAACAAACCCAGAGTGATTTACTGTATGTTTTTCAGAACCCCTTACTATGATCAGTGTGGGGAAGTTGAACAAAAATAAAAATTGAATGATTTGGGGAATTTTGGATTGCAGACCCCTCTCCACTGAAAGGTCTGCATTAGGGGAAAAGTTGGACAAAAAGATTGGACTGATTCAAGAACAAAGACACCCCTCTTCCTTAAAGAAATCGAGGTCAACAGGACTAAAAGGATTACCCAGTTAAATGATAGGCTATAGTTTCTCCACACACACTGGAAAATTACTTTGTTAATTTAGAATGTCAACAAAAATCAACCCGTAGTGTTCCACCAAATGGGGAATTAATTACATTATTAATTTAAGTTAAATAGGCAAAGGATCTACACAGTTTTCAACACCTCCTTCCCCTATAAAGGGACAGGATTTAAGGCAAGCAGGCTCCCCGTATTTTGGTTTCCTGGGGCTCAGTTCTACTTACATAGAAAGCCTCTATTTAAAGTTTGAGACAGCCAGCTGCTTGTCATGACCCTCTGGAAAGATAGTGTAGGGCGCTAGTCACTCCACTCTCAAGGACGGCCTCCCACTCTCCAACATAGGGCACACTAAGCATCTAGGCCTTGCTAGCAATATACAGTTCAACCCAAATTCACTTTCAGCAATATTTTCTGGTGTTTCCTTGCATCTGTCAGATGGTAAATTGTAGCAGAACTCTTTTGATGGTGAATTCAGAAGCTCTGTCCCTTCCTCCTAGGGCAGTCCCTCTTATATAGCAGTGATAACTCTACCAATTTTACAATCTTGGGGGAGTAACCCACAAGAGGTCACACCAATAGGCTTGGACAGTTACCCTTCTCTCTCCTCCCAAATCCAGCCTCCCAGTCAGCATTGGTTTAGGGGTCTGGAACAGGCATATGTCAGCTTAATTTACAATCCCCATGTGTTCTCTGTCAAGTTTTTTTCAAAAATCTAGTTATGTGGCAATATGTTATGATTGTACTAACAACTGCCATGACATATACATTTTCCTTTTCAGTTAATCATCGGAAAGATGATAGCCAGGTCTGCACCGTTTTGCAGGGCCGTTTGGCAATTTTCTGCTGATTTCACAAAAAGCGTTACAGTTATGAACATGTAATTTCCTACACATATTCTTAATTTTACACTTCATTTGTTTGCCAACTCTTATATGATATGATATGATAGTTTGTTTATATAGCTCCTATACACAATGTGTTTCAATGCGCTGCAAGGGAGGGAACAAGGGAAAATAAAACAACATTCTTACAGGCCATGAACAGTAAGGAAGAGAAATTAACAATCGTACTTGGCCTGATGACATTTCAGATAGTGCAAGAGCTAAGACATAGATAAGGAAGGGAGGGGGAGATTGGGAAGGAAATGGAAACAGACATGCAACTACCATACTAGGCCTGACGACATTTCTGGTAGAGCCAGAGAAAAACAAAAGGTGAGGGAGAGGGGTGCAGAAAGGGAGGGGAGGAACAAAACACGTGACTATCGTACTAGGCCTGACAACGTTTCAGATATTGCTGGAGGGAGGGGTTATAAGTAAGGGAATGGGGGAGCGACAGACAAGGTTGCTATCATACTAGGTCCAGGGACGATTCCGATAAAGTAAGTGCATAGAAGAAAGTAAGGGGAAGAGATAGGAAAAGGGAGAGGGGATGGGAGGAGAGAACAGAGAGTAAGCAGTCAAAAAGAGTGGAGAAGCAAGAGGGGAGAGCAAATACAATTGCAGAAGTCAGTAGTAACACATAATGTTCCAAGCCAGGATACAAGATGAAGATGGGAACAGCATGATTCAGGGCCACCATGAGTACAAGATTCAAAGGAAGTCCAGCATGAGAGTTGAGAAAGGGTGACGCACAGTGAATCAACTAGGCCTGACGACATTCCTGGTAGAGCCAGAGAAAAACAAAAGGTGAGGGAGAGGGGTGCAGAAAGGGAGGGGAGGAACAAAACATGTGACTATCGTACTAGGCCTGACAACGTTTCAGATATTGCTGGAGGGAGGAGTTATCAGTAAGGGAATGGGGGAGCGACAGACAAGGTTGCTATCATACTAGGTCCAGGGACGATTCCGATAGAGTAAGTGCATAGAAGAAAGTAAGGGGAGGAGATAGGAAAAGGGAGAGGGGATGGGAGGAGAGAACAGAGAGTAAGCAGTCAAAAAGAGTGGAGAAGCAAGAGGGGAGAGCAAATACAATTGCAGAAGTCAGTAGTAACACTGGTCACATAACCAGTGCAACATAACATAATGTTGCAAGCCAGGATACAAGATGAAGATGGGAACAGCATGATTCAGGGCCACCATGAGTACAAGATTCAAAGGAAGTCCAGCATGAGAGTTGAGAAAGGGTGACGCACAGTGAATCAATGAAGTCCATAAAAGTAAAATCCAGCATTGGCCTTAAAACGGTGATGGTGAAACCAGAATGTATCAGGACAGACTCCTGTGTACGGGTAGGGGGGTATAAGGGAACAACATGGGGGGACCAGAGAGGGTGGGGATGGCCTGTGGAGACAGAGGGTGTAAACACACCCTCTGCATCATATTCAGTATGGATGTATGCAGTCTATATACCTCTATACCACACGTTGAAGGCATTAACGCTGTGGAATGGTTACTCTCCAACTCTGAACGAATACGAGGTAATCCGGAGTTCATCATTGAACTACTTAAACTCATCTTACATAATAGCTACTTTCGATTCCAAAAGACCTTTTACAATCAAATATCCGGCACATCCATGGGCTCTGCTATGGCACCTGTCTATGCAAACTCATTTATGTATAGATTTGAAACAGAACATGTCTTAGATAACCAAATATGGTCATGTAAGATCATACTGTGGAAACGATTCATAGACGATATATTTGGAATCTGGTGCAGCACAAGAACTGAATTGGACGAGTTTTTACTCTAGATTAATACAGTACACCCAAAAATCAAATTCACGATGGATGTTGGAGAACCAGACCTCCACTTTTTAGATGTCAGCTTGAAGATCTATGAAGGAAAGGTAGTGACTACCATCTATCACAAACCCACAGATTCCAACAATCTTCTACACTTTACCAGCTTTCACCCGAAACCCATGCTAAAAAGTCTCCCTTACAGTCAGATATTGAGACTAAAAAGAATCATATCAGACCCAGCTGGTCTTGACATTGAATGCACTCAACTAATTGAGCGATTTGAGAAACGAGGATATCCTCATGACATTTTACAAGAAGCCAACGACAGATCGAACCATTTAACACAGAAAGATCTGTTAGCACCTAAGTCCAGAACTAATTCTACTCCATTGATGTACATTTCCAAATATTCACGTCAAAGTTTCCAGATTGGCAAATCTATAAGAAAGCATTGGTCTTTACTACAAAGTGATGAACTCCTGAAAGAACTCTTCCCGAGAGTACCAATAATGGCGTTTAGAAGGGGCCGCAACCTTAGGGACAGACTCGTGAAAGCTGAAAGACCAAATAAGGATAAACAGATGCTTTTACAGACTAAAAAAATGGGCACTTTTCCATGTCTTAATTGTACCAATTGCAACAATGTAATTAAGGGTAATACCATCTCTCACCCATCAACAGGCAAAAAGATAAAGATCAGAAGCTTCGCCACCTGTATAACAGCAGGCGTCATATACGCTCTGAAATGCCCTTGTGGTAAATTATACATTGGACAGACTACAAGGTCTTTGAAAGAACGAATGTCAGAGCACAAGTCCACCATTCGGTGCCAAAACCAGAAATCACCAGTAGCCAGACATTTTATGGAAGCAAAACATAACATCAGTCAATTAAGATTCCAGGTCGTTGAAGTTGTAAGCAAACCACAACGAGGTGGCAACTACATAAGACTATTGGCACAAAGAGAAAAATATTGGATATACCTTCTAGACACGAAATACCCAAGGGGTCTCAACGAGGATACATCCTTGAACTGCTTCATTTAGATACTTTTTAATTTTTAGAAATTTCTGTCCTGTAGAAACCATGCACCAATAATTCATTATGCTTTTGGATATGGGAAGACAGCAACGTCCCCACAACTGACTGCCTAATGAATGGGATAATTAAGATCACAAGGGCACCCTATTGAAATAACTAGACATTTGACAGATCAGCAGCACTAATCAAGTGGTCATAGCCATTGAAGAACAGTCAGCTACGCTACATAGTATACATATTTTTATACATTATTGCATGCTAGGACTTAGCATTGTTATTCGTAGTATATGATGGAATTTACAGCAATGTACATTCGCCACTTGTAATATTGAACAAGTAAACAGTGTGCATAACCAAGAATGTGAGGACATCTGGTACCATGTATCAGATTGTCCAGCTAATTAGATAAAGGGATGTAAATGGACATATTGTGATGTTTGAATACACTCGAACGATACAGAAGTACCATACGCATAAATAGTACCACGTGTAGAAAATGCTGGGTAAAATAACTTTGTCTTTCGACCGTTACTGTTATCATCGTATTGTTTAAACTTATGCTACTCTTAATAGAATTTTGATTATGTTGTCAGAAGATGACTTGCAGAATTTTACACATGTAAACCACCTTTACTAACAGGGTCTCTTTGCATAGCTTAAGATGGCCGCCACATTCCTCAAACATCGGGTTAGTCCGTTGTTGATCTCTACCCCCAGAACTTAGCCCGCCAAATACTAGGCTGTTTGAACACGGTCCCTCGTTTCCATGGGCACCGTGCAAACAACGAGCAGAGAGAAGTACAACTGGAAGTACTTAGAAGCTGTACAGGTACGCGCTATGTATAAAATACTATATACGTTTTTGACCGTGTGATCAATGATCCATATGATCTTGAATACTCACTAGCACCACACTGTCCTCCACAGAAAGCATTCGCACTTACGAGTTCCCGGATCTATCTGCACCCGTTCTTCCTGCTACGTTAGATGCAACACAGAGAAATCCTGCACATCCGCTGGACATTGAACCCTGTCGCAACATACCCGCGTGCTCTGTCGCACTAATTATAGCAGGTATATGGCCATTTCCTTACTAACAAACGCATTATTGTACTTGTGAATAGATATTTAGTCACACACAGTGACCCATACATTAACATTGCTATCCACAGAGATTACCGGAAGTATTGAAGTACTTTTCTGTACCAAGAAAACACCTAAATCGAAGTCTTGGCACTGCAAGCATGTCCACTTCGACTTATTTTTCGCCATAGATGGCTTTTCTGCTACAACAGTAAACCTTAATAGGTCAGTACTTTTTTGATGTATAATATCCTCTTTGTGAAAAAAACCCTTCTTTTATGTGTAGTTTGTATTTACCATGCTTAACAGTAAATCTACACTGGTTGAATATGCCCTTAAAATCGAATATGTTTCATTTGTTGAATTGAATTTTAGAAGCCATCATTATAGCTTCCATTTTTACATTACTAATGATACTGTAATTGGTTGGATTCCCATGAGAGGTGCACGGGATTATACTAGACAGTGTTTTGAATTTTTTTTTAAAAAAAACATGGCCAGATAGTTCTATGGTCAAACTAAATTGAATGTTTGCACTGTTTAACACATAACATGTAGATATTTAATTTAAACGAAGTAATGCTACTTGTTGTTTATTTGGTTGACGAACTTACAAGTATACTTTCTGTTGATTTCTTTCCCTGAATGTATTTTGATTAGACAGTAGATCCACAGAGGCTTCTGAAGAAGAGGTATCACCTCGAAACGCGTCACGCCATTGAGAGTGGAATTTCCATCAACTTTTGATTATGTTGACATTATAATGTTGTTATGCGATTTCTCCTGTCTTCACTACATTTTTTTATGTATAAATAAATAGGTGTTCACTTCATCCCTGTACACCTAAAATGCAGAAACCATTGTTCTTCTGTTTGATATTATACATTTTTGTAGAATCTATTCTCTAAAGAGTGCTTAAGAACGAATATTGCTAACTATATTCTTAAGAATCTACGCCCTTGTTGCGTAGTCCAAGAGTGTGCAGGGGACGGGAGGACTCAAACTTTGGGTCCTCTTTCCTTGCTCTTATTTGCTCTAGGGTTTTTGTGCCAAAACCCTCTTTTCCTCCTCTGCACCTCATAAAAGTATCGACACCACTCCTTGCGGTTGTCAAAATAATATTTTCAAACATCTCCTCTATTTGGGTGTGCACTCACTTCTCCACTATACCTTGTTGTTTGTTCATTGGATTTTTTCCAGTGTGGCACAATCAGTGGTAGCACCCCTTTTCCTAAACATCTAACTAATATGTCATTTTCACGCATTAATGAACTGACTGACAAACACGCTACAACCCTCGCTTTTGACACGGAAGAAGCGAAACGCATTTTGTCTCTGATCAAGAACACAGAGAAAAACCTGCAGTCTACGTCAAATCCGGAGAGATTAATTTCACAGTTGGAAAAACTGATTAGACGTGAAATATCACAAAAACTTCACACCACAACATTAGTTGAGTACTATAAATCCCAGAGGATCCCTAGAGGTCTAAGGGTATATCTGAGACCGACCCTGTGCAGCGAGAGTAAAACATTTATTGCCAAATGGGACCAGATCTTAAACAAGTGCTCTCTTGATCTTATTCTATTAACTATTGAAGAACTTTCGAAGTCATTGACTACTTTAGATACAGACATTGAGGCTCTAAAAACACAACTATCGGAATTTAAAACAGCGGAAGAACTTACAGGTCTTATGGAGGACATTAACAAAAAACTAAACAACTATAAGGTAGACATTGAACAAAGAAAGCTAAGAAAGTTCAAAAGAGACACCTTCGACTACTTGAACGACATCGTCTACTCCTGGCAAGAGTTTTACCACCACCGGAACCAGAATAGAAATAGACCACCACACCCGAATCCACCTAACTCGGGTAGCGATAGCAGCAGTGGGAGTATAGGAGATCCGATTAGTGAAGCCCCAAGACATCAACCACCAACATCACAGAGTGACATAGAGAACGCCAGAACAGAGACAACAATAGATCAACACACGGGATGAATAGCAACACTGTCTGGGGCTTTTTTAGGCCTAAGAGATCAGTTAAGAGAAAGACCAGAAGAGGTAAAAAGGCCACAAAAAACAAAAAACAAATAACTGAAAACATAGTGATGAATATTTCAAGTAAACATCTATCAAGTGACCAACTGTTTATTCTGAATCGGGGCCTATCATTCGTACCCACGAGTAACACATCTATGTTTGAAGAGCAAGTCTGTCCACACCGACTTATGAGAAAGATTATATTAAAGATGTTTTTTGAAAATGATCCAGAACAAGATGGTACTCCTGAAGACAATCTAGAACTACGACCCAAGAGCCTGTTCGATCCACCAATCCAAAATCCTACACTCGATCTTTTTGAGAAAAAGGTACTTAATGACTTGAAACGGATCAACTACCGCAAATCATCTCCGATTAACGTCAAGAATAGTCAGCTTGAGCATATTGAGATCTTGGCAAAAGATGAAGACATCACCATTAAACCGGCAGACAAGGGTGGAGCCATAGTAGTCATGGACACGATTTACTACATCACTAAATGCCTCGAACAACTCATCGACCAGACAACCTACAGTAGATTGAATGGCGACCCCCTTCAGGGTATAAAGACTTTTATCGAGACCTTAATTGACAATGCACTCGACAATGATTGGATAAGTGTTAAAACTAGTCAATTTCTCATTAATAAACATCCGATAACACCAGTATTCTCTGGACTTCCAAAAATTCATAAGGACAATCAGGAACCTCCATTAAGACCCATAGTTGCAGGAACGGAGAGCATCTTCGATCCCCTAGCTATCTATATTGACCGCCTTCTACAGCCTTTAATTCAGGAAATTCCTACCTACCTCAAAGACACCACAGACTTCCTTAACTGTCTAGCAGAAATCTCGGCTATCAGTAGCGACTGCATCATATTCAGTATGGATGTATGCAGTCTATATACCTCTATACCACACGATGAAGGCATTAACGCTGTGGAATGGTTACTCTCCAACTCTGAACGAATACGAGGTAATCCAGAGTACATCATTGAACTACTTAAACTCATCTTACATAATAGCTACTTTCGATTCCAAAAGACCTTTTACAATCAAATATCCGGCACATCCATGGGCTCTGCTATGGCACCTGTCTATGCAAACTCATTTATGTATAGATTTGAAACAGAACATGTCTTAGATAACCAAATATGGTCATGTAAGATCATACTGTGGAAACGATTCATAGACGATATATTTGGAATCTGGTGCGGCACAAGAACTGAATTGGACGAGTTTTTACTCTACATGAATACAGTACACCCAAAAATCAAATTCACGATACGATGGACGTTGGAGAACCAGACCTCCACTTTTTAGATGTCAGCTTGAAGATCTATGAAGGAAAGGTAGTGACTACCATCTATCACAAACCCACAGATACCAACAATCTTCTACACTTTACCAGCTTTCACCCGAAACCCATGCTAAAAAGTCTCCCTTACAGTCAGATATTGAGACTAAAAAGAATCATATCAGACCCAGCTGGTCTTGACATTGAATGCACTCAACTAATTGAGCGATTTGAGAAACGAGGATATCCTCATGACATTTTACAAGAAGCCAACGACAAATCGAACCATTTAACACAGAAAGATCTGTTAGCACCTAAGTCCAGAACTAATTCTACTCCATTGATGTACATTTCCAAATATTCACGTCAAAGTTTCCAGATTGGCAAATCTATAAGAAAGCATTGGTCTTTACTACAAAGTGATGAACACCTGAAAGAACTCTTCCCAAGAGTACCAATGATGGCGTTTAGAAGGGGCCGCAACCTTAGGGACAGACTCGTGAAAGCTGAAAGACCAAATAAGGATAAACAGATGCTTTTACAGACTAAAAAAATGGGCACTTTTCCATGTCTTAATTGTACCAATTGCAACAATGTAATTAAGGGTAATACCATCTCTCACCCATCAACAGGCAAAAAGATAAAGATCAGAAGCTTCGCCACCTGTATAACAGCAGGCGTCATATACGCTCTGAAATGCCCTTGTGGTAAATTATACATTGGACAGACTACAAGGTCTTTGAAAGAACGAATATCAGAGCACAAGTCCACCATTCGGTGCCAAAACCAGAAATCACCAGTAGCCAGACATTTCATGGAAGCAAAACATAACATCAGTCAATTAAGATTCCAGGTCGTTGAAGTTGTAAGCAAAGCACAACGAGGTGGCAACTACATAAGACTATTGGCACAAAGAGAAAAATATTGGATATACCTTCTAGACACGAAATACCCAAGGGGTCTCAACGAGGATACATCCTTGAACTGCTTCATTTAGATACTTTTTAATTTTTAGAAATTTCTGTCCTGTAGAAACCATGCACCAATAATTCATTATGCTTTTGGATATGGGAAGACAGCAACGTCCCCACAACTGACTGCCTAATGAATGGGATAATTAAGATCACAAGGGCACCCTATTGAAATAACTAGACATTTGACAGATCAGCAGCACTAATCAAGTGGTCATAGCCATTGAAGAACAGTCTTCAAGCTACGCTACATAGTATACATATTTTTATACATTATTGCATGCTAGGACTTAGCATTGTTATTCGTAGTATATGATGGAATTTACAGCAATGTACATTCGCCACTTGTAATATTGAACAAGTAAACAGTGTGCATAACCAAGAATGTGAGGACATCTGGTACCATGTATCAGATTGTCCAGCTAATTAGATAAAGGGATGTAAATGGACATATTGTGATGTTTGAATACACTCGAACGATACAGAAGTACCATACGCATAAATAGTACCACGTGTAGAAAATGCTGGGTAAAATAACTTTGTCTTTCGACCGTTACTGTTATCATCGTATTGTTTAAACTTATGCTACTCTTAATAGAATTTTGATTATGTTGTCAGAAGATGACTTGCAGAATTTTACACATGTAAACCACCTTTACTAACAGGGTCTCTTTACATAGCTTAAGATGGCCGCCACATTCCTCAAACATCGGGTTAGTCCGTTGTTGATCTCTACCCCCAGAACTTAGCCCGCCAAATACTAGGCTGTTTGAACACGGTCCCTTGTTTCCATGGGCACCGTGCAAACAACGAGCAGAGAGAAGTACAACTGGAAGTACTTAGAAGCTGAACAGGTACGCGCTATGTATAAAATACTACATACGTTTTTGACCGTGTGATCAATGATCCATATGATCTTGAATACTCACTAGCACCACACTGTCCTCCACAGAAAGCATTCGCACTTACGAGTTCCCGGATCTATCTGCACCCGTTCTTCCTGCTACGTTAGATGCAACACAGAGAAATCCTGCACATCCGCTGGACATTGAACCCTGTCGCAACATACCCGCGTGCTCTGTCGCACTAATTATAGCAGGTATATGGCCATTTCCTTACTAACAAACGCATTATTGTACTTGTGAATATATATTTAGTCACACACAGTGACCCATACATTAACATTGCTATCCACAGAGATTACCGGAAGTATTGAAGTACTTTTCTGTACCAAGAAAACACCTAAATCGAAGTCTTGGCACTGCAAGCATGTCCACTTCGACTTATTTTTCGCCACAGATGGCTTTTCTGCTACAACAGTAAACCTTAATAGGTCAGTACTTTTTTGATGTATAATATCCTCTTTGTGAAAAAAAACCCTTCTTTTATGTGTAGTTTGTATTTACCATGCTTAACAGTAAATATACACTGGTTGAATATGCCCTTAAAATCGAATATGTTTCATTTGTTGAATTGAATTTTAGAAGCCATCATTATAGCTTCCATTTTTACATTACTAATGATACTCTAATTGGTTGGATTCCCATGAGAGGTGCACAGGATTATACTAGACAGTGTTTTGAATTTTTTTAAAAAAAAACATGGCCAGATAGTTCTATGGTCAAACTAAATTGAATGTTTGCACTGTTTAACACATAACATGTAGATATTTAATTTAAACGAAGTAATGCTACTTGTTGTTTATTTGGTTGACGAACTTACAAGTATACTTTCTGTTGATTTCTTTCCCTGAATGTATTTTGATTAGACAGTAGATCCACAGAGGCTTCTGAAGAAGAGGTATCACCTCGAAACGCGTCAAGCCATTGAGAGTGGAATTTCCATCAACTTTTGATTATGTTGACATTATAATGTTGTTATGCGATTTCTCCTGTCTTCACTACATTTTTTTATGTATAAATAAATAGGTGTTCACTTCATCCCTGTACACCTAAAATGCAGAAACCGTTGTTCTTCTGTTTGATATTATAAATTTTGTAGAATCTATTCTCGAAAGAGTGCTTAAGAACGAATATTGCTAACTATATTCTTAAGAATCTACGCCCTTGTTGCGTAGTCCAAGAGTGTGCAGGGGACGGGAGGACTCGAACTTTGGGTCCTCTTTCCTTGCTCTTGTAAACACATGTTGGTACATGCTTACCTGCTATTTTAGCAGGGGGTCGGACCCTGGATCCTCCTGGTCCGAACAGGTCCAAACAGGAATTACCCTTTGTCATCTGGGTGAGAGACGCCCTTGCTCTAAGAGTTAAGAGCAGGAAGGAAGAGGCAGGGCTAAGAAGGTGGGTGGTGCTTAGGCCAGGTGACCTAGATCTAACATACACCTGTTCCCCAGCTTCAAAGGAAAAGAGGCTGGAGGACTCCTTAATTAGGGAAAAGGACAGTAAGCAGGAAGGCACCAGGTGGGAGGGCTTAGGCCAGGTGACCTAGATCCACTTACACCTGCTCCCCAGCTGCAAAGGAAAAGAGGCTGGAGGACTCCTTAAGTAGGGAAAAGAGCGGCAAGCAGGTAGTCACCAGGTGGGCGGGGCCTGCTAAGTGATGAAAAAGAGCGCCAAGCAGGAAGGCACCAGGTGGGTGGGGCTTAGGCACCTGCCAGGACATTTCAGTCAGGAAATTTTCAGATCAGCCAGGAACCTAGTTTCACTGGCCATTACAGGTCACTAAATCATAGGTGAATACATTTCATATCTCCAAAATCACCTGGAAATTACCCACAAAATTGTACAAAAATGAAGGAAATCCGCCTTATGTTTTCTGGGAAAAAGACCTAAATGATAGTAGTCCTAGGTATAAGTGTACTGTGCATACAAGATGTCCATAGAAATTACATCATGACGACCGACCCCCAGAACAAATGCATTGATCACCCATATCTTAAGAATCTAGCCCCTGGCCACAACCACCGTAGCATGTGCCACCCATGGTGGCGTACTAATGAATATAATAATAGCCATTGGAAAAAATAATGCATTCACGGCATGTTGTCAATTTGAATGTTGCTTACCAATACGCGTGTGCTTTCAACAGTTACAAATTTCCTGTCCACTAGATGGACTGAAGTGTTGCAAATTTCCTGCCCACTACATGGACTGAAGTGCTATCGTTATTACACCCCACATTTACTGTGCGTACAAGGTGTCCATAGAAATTACATCATGACGACCGAAGAACAAATGCATTGATCACTCATGTCTTACTGTCTGAACCTTTCCCAATGCTCTGTGACACAGCAAAATAGTTTCATGAAAAAAGCATGTGTACACTGGTTGTTGCTCCGCTTTCCGTGGATCCAAGATGTTGGGTGCATCCAAACCATCTGACGCAGAACATGTCTTGCAGCAGCCAATGGGCAGAGACGTCACATGTCCGCGGTCATGACGCCAGCCCCTTTGCCAATCAGTATCTTGTTTGTTGACCGAACAGGGAAGTGTGACCGCGGAGCGAACATAGATATCACTAATTATTTCAGACCTACTTTTTGATAATTATAAAGAAACATACTGCACGGATGGTGACCAAATTTACAAAATCACGCTTTCTGGACCAAGCCCCTGTACCTGCCGCAGATTTCGTCAAAATCCGCCCAGCGGTTTCACCTGTAGCCGTGTGCAAAGATTTTCCCCCATTCAGTCTATAGGAAAAAAGATGTTTTGGGACCCCCCCATTAACTTTTCCCCCCCTGGCCCAAACATCGGCAAACTTTGCTAAAAATTTCAGAGTGGCCCATATACTTTTTTTGCAAAGTTTGTTGAGGATTCGTCCAGGGGGCAAGGAGTTATAAGCCACCCAAAAAGTGTTCTTCCTATGGAAACATCAACTTAACCATAACTACACGGCCACTACTTATATTTCAGTATTATGCTTACCTCCTATTTTGTGACATTTGAAACATGTTTCTCAAATTATTTTACTGTGCAATGTATTATACTGCCATATCTGGGGTTTTTTTGCGTTACATTTCTCACCTTAACGTCCCTGAAACTAAAGTGTTTTCCTTGAATTTCAATTGTTTTGTTACAATTTATTGCTCACCTTATCATCCCTGAAACTAAAGTTTTCCTTGAATTTCAAGGGTTTTGATATTCCATACACAAAGTTGCATATTTTTTAATAGTATTATTTGTAGCCGCAGCTACAGTATCAGCCACTGAATTGCAGGATTTTACCTGCCAAGCTAACATGAGCAATGACTGGAGTGCTTTTATTCACAGCTAAACTACTGCCCCTGTTAACAGTGCAACCACAGCAACAAACAAACAATTGGGAGATTTCAATTACTGAAACTGCATTAAAAAAATAACAATAGATATTGTAATATATTTTTACAGTTTGTGTTCAATTTTATCTATTTTTGTATCTTAAAAGGTGACCCTTAGAAGAGCCATTTCGGGGGATGGAAAGAGGTGGATGGAATAGGGGAGGAAAACACATAAGGATTACACATCTAACAAAGGGAATTTAAAAAAGAAGCAACAACTATTTGTTTTATTTTTTATTTTTTTAACAATTTTTAGAAAAAAGAGGGCAAATGCCACTTAAAACATAAAATAAGAACGGCAGGTGATCAGGTATTCAGCGATAAACCTCTGCCATTCCTCAAATGTAGCACCTCCCTTGACTCCCCATTCAAGACATCTACACATGACTTGCATCATGGAAAGATCAGTAGTCGGTGAAACAGGAGTCTGTGAAGTTGACACCACTGCTGAAGTTGAGGCTTCATGTACAGTTTGTAATATTGTTGCACTGGTGAATATAAGTGCTGCAGGTGGTGCTGATGTCTGTCTATGCAAAGAATGGAACCCATGCATTTTTCTTTCATAATGTTTGTGCACTTTCCGATAGTGTTTATCAACGTTATCCCAGTGGACTCACACTACATGATTAATCATAACAAATGTTCCCAGGCTTTGAGATGGAACATTGGAAGGCCCAAAGCGCAGAGTTTTGTTGTAGAATGTGCAAAGCACTTCCTCTGCCTTTTTTTCTAGAACAGTATTCTTTAACGTTAAAGAAGCACCACCTTCCTCTGTGCCAATGGATTTGGAACCCAAATGATAATGTCATCACTGCTGGTACTCTCGTGGTCGGACATGTTGGAATGTCCGACTGAGAAGTAATATGTAAAACACTCAAAAGACAATGCTGCAAAAGAAAAAGTTAAGCAAAAAATAGGCAAAATAAAAAAGTCACAAAACAAAAAAAAATAGTATTAGGGAAAAAGTGTTTAAAAAGAATAAAGAATTTAAGGGGTAAAGTGCAAAAAGTGCTTGCAGATACTAAAAAACCATTACATTAGCAAGTACAGAAAGCAATGATAAATGTACACTTCTTTTTTTGTGGGTGTGGTGATTATTCACACCTACAGACTTCCGCACCTGCTGAGTGGACATTGTCATACGCACGGATGTCATGATATGGCCATGTCAATACATATGAATGTGCGATTGCACTGTCCGTAGACACAGCTAGACAATGCCAAAAAAATTAAGCTGCCTCTCTGAACCCCTCTACCATTTCTAATAACTCTTCGAATAGAGCGCTCCAATACTACCATACTCTGGCTGTTGCTAGCAGCACCTTTAATGAGTGGAGGTTAAATCTGCACAACCACCACTCACAGCTACCATAAAGACATAAGATCACATATAGGCCAAACAAGACTGCAGCCCAGTATGGTCCAGACCATCTCATACAAATTCCAGTGCGCATCATTCAGTCATCCCAGAATATTTGCACCAAATGAATTATCAAAATGGATGTTCCTAAGCTTCATATCCCACATTTTATTTTATTTTTACAGTTGCGAAATTCTGCAGAGTCTTCAAGCTAATAATACAAGAGAGAGGAAATATAACTACTCTATGAACATCTAAATGTGTATCAAGATACAGAAAAAACAACATTGATATAAACAGGATTGTTTTAATGTTCTTTTGTGAGGACAGACGTCTCACTTGCTGTGTTTTGTTTTGTTTAAGGAACATATCAGATTTTGTGTATGAATGTATGTATGAAGAGATGAGGATGTCAAAAAATGTATGTTGTATAAATATGTTCTGACTTAAGAACTTGAAAATTAGGTGATAAGAAATAGAAAATATATATTTTTCCATTACAAGAACTGTTTTTGTAATTGTGGAAGTATTGCCTCTAGCCCCACATATATCTAGGTCCATTGTTTAATTTCTTCAAGCTAATAAAGACATTATTACTACCCCAGGAAGAAGTGGATGAAAACTTCCAGCAAATACATTGCATGAGAAAGAAAAGATCCTGTGAAGGCTTCTCGCTCATCCAAGGGGTACTGATGGACAAAGAGCAGCACATCCGGTGACACTTCATGAAAAGGCTCTTCTCTTAATGTCTCTACCATTTTTAATAACTCTTCAAATAGAGTGATTCAGTGCTACCAGTGTTTGGAGATTCTGGCTGTTGCTAGCAGCACCCTTTGTGGCCAGAGGTTGATTCTACACAACCACTGCTCACAGCTACAATGAAAATATAAGACCATATATAAGCCAGAAAACACTGCAGCCCTGTATGGTCCAGACCATCTCATGAAATCTCCAATGCACACCATCCCACGAGACACGCACACAATGCGTTATCATAATTGATGTTCCCATGCTTTATTCCACATCTTTTTATTTTCTTTATTCACTTACTAAATACTGGAGTGTCTTCAACCAGATAAGTACACTATTAGTATCACGGGATGAAATGGATGAAAAATTACGACAGATGGATTGCATCAGAATGAAAAGATCCTACAAAGGCCTCTAGCTCAACCAAGTGGTACTACTAGAAATAAGAGCACCTTATCTCTAAACAATTCATGAAAACCCTCCTCTCTGAACCTCTCTAATATTTCTAATGACTCTTCAAAAAGAGTGTTCCGGTACTGCAGGTGTTTGAAATCTCAACTATTGCTCACAGCACCTTTAATGGGTAGAGGCTCATTCTGCATAACCACTGATCAAAGATTCAGTAAATATATAACACTGTATATAAGCCAATAGAGCCTGCAGCCCAGTATGGGCTAGACTATCGTGTGCAATTTCCAATACACATCATCCCAAGAGACTAACACCAAATTCTTTATCATAATTGATGTTCCGAAGCTTCATCCCAAATCATTCTTATTACTTTTTTCAGTTGCAAAATGCCAGAGTGTCTTCAACTGCATATAAACGCTGTTAGTACCCCAGGATGAAGTGGATGAACACTTCTTACAGATGCATTGCATCAGAAAGAAAAGATCACGCAAAGGCCTCTCCCTCATCCAACTGGTACTACTGGAAATAGGAGCACCACATCTGTAAACACTTCAAACCTCTTCTCTGAACCTCTCTAGCTTTTCTAATAACTCTTCAAATAGAGTGTTCCTTTGCTGCCAGTGTTTGAAAACTCTGGCTGTTGCTGGCAGTGCCTTTATTGAGAGGAGGTTGATTGTGCACAACCACGCACACTGCGACAGTAAAAATATAACACCACATATAAGCCAAAAAATGCTGCCACCCAATATGGGGCAGACCATCTTGCACAATTTCCAATACACATCATGCACATCATCCCAGTAGACTTGCACCACATTATTTATTTTGATTGATGTTCCCAAGCTTTCTGACGAAACGTTGAGAAGGGAAACATCTTAGTGTTTCCTTGAACAATGTTTGACATATTTAAATGTACAACTGGGGATGAACATACAAAATAACAAAAAAGACAAGTCTAAAAAGACAATGCCACAAACAAATGAAGCCTTTTCTCTGAACCTTTCAAGCATTTCTGATAACTCTTCAAAAAGAATGTTCCATGCGGCAGGCATTTGAAAACTCTAGCTGTTGCGGGCAACACCATTAATGGGTGGAGGTTCATTATGCACAACCACTGCTTACAGCTACAGTAAATATATAAGACCACATATGAGCTACAAAAGATTGCATCCGATTATGGGGCAGACAATCTTATGCAATTTGCAATATGCATCATCCACATCATTCCAGAAAACTCACAACAAATCATTTGTCATGATTAATGTTCCCAAGGTTTGAGATGGAACATTTGAATTCCCACAGCGGAGAGTGCTGTTGCAGAATGTGCTTAAAGCACCTCCTATGCCTCTTTTATGGAACTTTTTTTTTTTACTTTAACAAAGTGCCAACTGTCAGCAGTGCCTTGCATCCCAGTTGCCTTCTTCCTCATTGGCAGTGAATTCAGAAACCAAATGATAATGTCATCACTGCTGGTACTCTTGTGACCGGACATGTTAGATTGTCCAACCGGGGAGGAATGTGTAAAACAATTAAAATGACAACATGAAAAAAACAATGACTGAAAACATAAAAAAGAGAACATTAGAAGGGCCATGTCTTACTACTTTCTTGCATAATGTTAGAAACAATGAAAATCACAACTCTAATAGCACAATGTCACAAAAAATGAAGCCACCTCTCTAAACCTTCCTAGAATTTCGAATAACTCTTCAAATAGAGTGTTCCAATACTGAAGATGTTTGAAAACTCTGGCTGTAGCTAGCTGCACCTTTTATACATGGAGATTGATTTAGCACAAACACTGCTCACAACTACAGTAAAGATATAAGAAAACATATAAGCCAAAAAGATACATTGACGCAGCTATGCACCTCCTCTAAGGATCATACCTGTCCTGGCCCATTCACCCCACCAGAGCCGCTGAGGAAGGGCAGGAGCCCTCTCGCACCTGCCTCACACGAGATACATACATCCTTGATAAGTTGTGCTGGGCATTGATCACCTTTACAGTTGGACAAAATGGATCATCTGGATATCGCTTACACTAACTACGCAGACGATAACCAGATCCTCCTCCCGCTCTCAGGAGTTTACGCCAAGGATCTGGCTCTAGTAAACAGAATCTATAGCATCGTTCAGGCATGGATGGCCACCTACGGCCTATGCCTGAACGATGATAAAACCGAGCTTATCATCCTAGGCACCCCAACATATATATCCAAACTCAGCCCTGATTATGCCAACTTCATTATTGATGGGAACAACATAAAAGTAGCCAACGAAGTGAAAACCTTAGGATTTTACCTAGACGCCACCATGAACTTTGCCAAACAAGTTAACTCTCTAACCTCTGCTACGGCATAGACATGCAAACTTATCAGAGCTAGTAAACAATTCCTCTCCACAGACAGCTGCATTACACTTGCCAGAGCCCTTATACTATCCAAATTGGATTATTGTAACAGACTGTACATTGGGGCAAATAAACAGACCATTCACAAAATTCAAGTCCTCCAGAACAATGCCTTGAGAGCAGCACTCAAGATTAACAGAAAGGAGCATATATCCTCTGTAAGAAGAGAACACAGATGGCTTTCCACTTCAAAGTCAAAGCTGCGCAGTTATGGAACGCCCTCCCCATGACATCAGAGAACCTCAGCCCTTCGCTAATTTCAGACAGAACCTAACCAGTGGCTGAGAGCCAATGACATTTAACTACTCTAACCTGCATGACCCTTTAGATGCACCTCCCTTGACACCCACTCTCGGCTTCTGGAGCTTACTTACTATGCGATTGAAGCTCTGTGCGCAGCACATCATCCTGACGGTTCCCAGTCAATTGGTCGAAAAAATTTGGTCGACAGGACAATTGGTCGACACCATTTGGTCGAATGCCAAATGGTCGAATTTTTTTTTTTTTTTACACTTTTTTTTTTTTTTTTTGGGGGGGTCCCCCCCAACCCCCTTTTTTTTCTATTTTTTTTTTTTCGACACACGAAAACCCACAAAACACATATATATATATATATAAAAAAAAAAAAAATTCGACCATTTGGCATTCAACCAAATGGTGTCGACCAAATGTCCTGTCGACCAGTTTGCTGTCGACCAATTGACTGGACACCCATCCTGACACTGGTGACCCGATTTGTCACACTGTACATAACTGTATATTATAACCCTATGACTATGTTTTTGACTCTGACCTTACCTTGTACATACCTGCCTATTGTAACATTGTTGATGTCTGTATTTTTCCTACTTACCATGTACCTGTAACTAAATTGAGCATATCCTTGTCTATTTGCGCCCTGATGCCCCAGGGTATGGCGCGCTATATAAAAAATAAACTAAACTATAGCAGGTAATCAGATCATGTAACAGTGTATCGTTTACACTATCTTGAATGTGTTAATTTGCCAATGTTATTCAAGTCAACAGTTTAAAGTACAATTAGGACCCAAAAAGGGATTATCGGATTGTTACAAACAATCTGATTGGCCCTCACGGGGTCCTTAGCATCCACACAATGCTTCGGTCACCACTACATCCCTTATTGTTTGTTCTGTGAATAGCTGCCACGGAAACAGAGAAGGGACTTCATGTACTGCCTTCTCCCTTTCCATAGCCGCTATTTTCTTTTTTTTTCCTTCTATCTTTTTAATGGCCATTGTGGAAAGGGAAAAGAGACTGTATATAGTCACTTCTCCTGTTCCATAGTGGCCATCTTCTTTGGTTCGTTTTTATTTACTGTTTTACTGTTCATTCTGCACAACCACCACTCACATATACATTGAAGATATAAGACCACAAATAAGCCCAAAAAATGCTGCAGCCCAGTATCTTTGAGAACATCTCATGCAATTTCCAATGTGCATCATCCACATCACCCCAGTAAATTTTCACCAAATGGTTTGTCATAATTGATGTTCCCAAGCTCCATAGCCCGCATCTTTTCTTTTTTTGTTCAGTTGCGAAATGCTGGAGTGTCTTCAACCAAATAAGGAAACTAATAATACCCTGCGATGAAGTAGATGAAAACTTCCAACAGGTGCATTGCATCAGCAAGAAAAGATGATGGGAAGGCCTGTTGTTCTTTCAAGTGGTACTACTGGAGTAGGATCACCACATCTATAAACATTTGTGAAAAAACCCCTCACTGAACCTCTCTAGTATTTCTAATAACTCTTCAAATAGATTTTTCCGGTGCTGCTCGTGTTTGAAGACTCTAGTTGTTGCTGACAACACTGTTAATCGGTGGAGGTTGATTCTACACAACCAGCACTCACAGATGCAGTAAATGTACAAAACTACAAATGAGCCTAAAAAGGCGGAAGCCAAGTATGGTTCAGACCATCTTGTGCAATTTCCAATACGCATCATCCACATCATCCCAGGAGACTTACACCAGGTGATTCATCATAATTGTGTTTTCAACATTTCTGACAGAACACTTGTCCATATTCAAATGTCCAACTGATGACAGAAATATAAAATAACAAAAATGACAACTATCAAAAGACAATGTCACAAAAAATGAAGCCATCTCTCTGAACCTCCAAATAGATGGTGCCAATGCTGCAGATGTTTGAAGACTGTAGCTGTTGCTAGTAGCACCTTCAATAGGTGGAGGTTGATTATGCACAACCACCGCTCACAGCTACACTAAACATATAAGACCACATGTAAGCCACATCATTCCACAAGACTCACACCAAATGATTTATCATGATTAATAGTCCCTAGCTTTCAGGCAGAACCTTTCCAATATCTATAAGCTGTTGCCAAATGTTCTGATCCTTTTTGGCAACACCATTTACTAAAACAAACAAAAAAACTGCAATGTTACACTTCACTCCTGGAATGTTTATTTCCTAATAAACAACCTCCAACAATTATTCCTACCCATGTTCTATATATTCAACAATACCACTTCATTGTTAGCTCATACACTTTTTAATTACCTTAATAAAAATGTAGGCCATGGACTTGGTCATGACAATTGATGGGGTCACTGCCAAGGACCAAATGCCACAGCTAGTGGCCAGTTAGTGTTCAAAAATACCAATTCACATTATAAAAAGCCATGCCTAGAAGACCATCATTGTTTTAAAATATACAATGGGCAACGATTAAAGCTATAGTCAATGTCCATAGCTAAAGGCCATAGCTAGTGTCCACTAATATGTTACAATATACATTTGGCACAGCAAAAGGCTGTAGCCACTGACTAGTATTGTGTTCACAACCATGGCTAGTGGCTTGTTAGTGTACAAAATATACCGTGGACGCGGTTGAAGGCCATTGCTTATTGCATTTTATTATCTCAAAACAAACAGGGGACATGGCCATAACATATGCAAACTGCTGAAAGTGTGTAGTCCCCCAAAATACAATACAAACTCCCCAATGAGAGTCAATAACGGACACACCCCAGTAGGGAATGAGACCAGGACCAAGTGCGGGTGAAGTTAAGAGATAAAGTTTATCAAAATCAAATGGGGCACACAGAGGACTCTGCACATTCCGAGAGCACTCTGCAGAACAAAACACTGTTAGTACATTTTAAAGGGTTACGGCGTCATTAGTGATGAAATATATATAGTACAAACGTTGCATTACAATTGGTGGGGCAGTTGGCCCAGTATGGATATTTAGTGACCGGCTTCATGTGATTGGATGATGGATTGGAGGGACGTTGTGTCAAATGAGAAATTATATCGTGCCTCCTATTGCAATGAATATATGTACATTGGCCTACGCCAAGCTGCTTGTAAGCCACTTGCGAAAGAATGAGTGTTGCAAAGTCCTGACCTTAGAATGAATGTAAGTCGCCATTTTAGGTCAATCCGCCATTTTAGGTTCTCTCTGTAAAGTAACCCTGTGAGTTAAAATGGTGGAGGATGTCATTCCGAAATACAACATGGCCGTCTTGACCTCTGTGTGTAATTAATATGTAACTTGCCTGCAGGCCACTTATTGGGGTCGTGAACTGAGACCTTGTCCTTCGCTGACCTGTGTGTGAAGGATTACTCGTGCAATGAAACTAATATACGAGTAAATGGTAAGAACAATGTATTCAAATACTGAACTGAGAACACTTGTTTAACTACATTGTATTAATGTTTGAGAAGACCTGTATGAGAAATCCCAAAATACACAGTTGCCGTGTAGGCTTGTTGACGTATGCATTAAAGGCAAACTAGTTGCATGTGGATATGCGAACTTGGCATGAACCCTAGATCAGTAATGTATTAGAGGAATATTAACCCAAAGTAGGGTTGGACATCATGTTCGCAAATGGTATAAAAGAGCGACGAATTCTAATGTACAATGTCACTCACTGAACACACTGAACCACGCTGGAGTTCGATGTGTTGTACTGAGGGCCGATAGCTATCTGTTATTTTTCTCTGTAACTGTTCAATATAAATTAAAGATCTTTGTATGTTCCTTTGTAACCCGTGTTCTGTGTATTTCCTTTTGGAGTACTCAGCCTCTATATTTTGATTTTGTTTTCACAGTTGGTGCCCGAATAGGAACCCTCAATATTGATGCCGGATTATCGAAGGTTGACCCTCGCTATCGGACCGGGATCTGACGGTGTGACAAAATAAGGGGCCCCTTCTGAACGAGACGTGACACCTCAGCAGCGCTGCACGACCCGATCCCTGGACGATTAGCTTGTGGTCCGAGACGGCATCTTGACGAGGGTCCACTTATCGAGGTGAGCAGATTTGCCGAAATCACCAAAAAGGAGGTAAGATTAGTTAGATAAGATTCTTTGTAATCCGATCGGACTTCCTTAGGACTGATCAGGTGAGACGTGACCCAGTTCTTAAATATCCTGATAATTTGATTTTGGCGTATTGTATCTGCAGACACAATTATTGACCAGGTAACACCAATAATTTGATATGCCAGGGAAATTGTCTACCTGCTTCAGGGCGTTGTTCCGCAGCGATAGACAATCTTTGGAATTTAGCCATCCAGCACCACAGGAGGGGTCACCGGTGTGTACCATGTACTGTAAGCATGGCATTGGAAGTATAGTGTTTAATGATATTTGGCACAGACAAACCAGACATGCCTCCGAACTTCAGTGGCCAATCAAGTTTTGAAATCCCTCGTATTGAGTATTTAGAGTCAATTCTATTAAAGAAAATGGCTAGACCTGCAGCATTAGATGTTTTGCAGAATTGGAAAAAAGAAGCGTTGCAGCAACTTAAGAGTAAAGAAAAACATGCGCGCCTTCATAAGACGAACGCCAAAAAAGTATTATTGTATGACCAAGTTAAACATTCTGAGTCGACTAGGACTATGGGTAGGGCTTTCTCACTTGAAATTCAGAAAATGTATCCTTCTAAACACCTTCATGTTTCCGACGAATTCATCGACAAATTGTTAAATGAACGAAGATCTGGTGCCTCTGCGCCACCTCCGTATGTTCCTCTTCCTGCTGCTTTGCCTCTTCCTGTTGTTCCTGCTCCTCCAAATGTTCCTCTTCCTCCAGTTACTGTTCCTCTGCCTATTCCTCCACCCCTTCTTATTGCACCAGTAACAGTACCTCCATTGAATGTGCCTGCTCCCCCTCTTCCAAGTGGTCTTGTGCTGCTTGTAGCCGATCAGGGTGCGGGGTCAAGGTTTGTCACCCGCAATACTGTACCGCCAGAGAAGAAACAGGATTTGATTGCATGGGCTAAGCATTGTATGGAGAGAGATGATCAAGCTAATGTTTTTGCCACACTTTTTAATATGGATAATTTTCCTGAGAAAAATGTTTTTATTGAAGGTTTAGGGATTCATCTATGTGTAATGTGGGGCACATTAAATAATCTAGATCTCCCGCAAGGGTTAAGGGATCTAAACACTTTAGCGTTATAAAGAGGCACTGTGGAGAAAGTTAATGAGCATGTCGAGAGGTTATTTGAGTATAGAAAGGAGTTGGAAAGGTTACAGAATAAAGATGACGAGGGGGAAAGTATGTATGTACAGAAACGGTTCCTTCCTTGTTGAAAATCGATATCTGAGGAAGCACGAATTTGTACGAAAGACGCGCTTAGATGGTTTTCAGATATGTCGATAACTCCAGTTGAGGTATATGACACATACAGTCAGTATACGCCAGAAATGCAGAGGAAAGTGATACAGGTAATGATAGAGTACCTGCAGGATGATTGTGTAAAAAGAAAGATTAGTTGTCCCACAGAGTTATTGAGTATTTATAAGAGAGCTTTTTCACTTGACACTTCTTCGACTACTTTAACGCTCGACTTAGCTCTGTTGCTTAGCAAACATTCGGAGTTGCCTATTTCTCAGTTGCCTATGAGAGAGGTTCCTCCGACATTTGTTCCGAAGGTCGAGATTGCGGCCGATGCTGCGGCGGGTATAGTTGATGTGGACATTCCTGCACATTATGTATCGCAGTTTGTTCATGTCCCGTTCTCAAGACAGGAAGTGAATACTATTAGACAATCTATTCCTGATATTAGGAAAAATCCGACAGGATTCTATAAAGAAATAGAGTCGGTCTTGCAGTCTTCAGTGTTCACCCTAGGCGATATTGATTTGTTATTTCCTGTACTCCTGCCCGTAGATTTGTGGAAAAAAGTTAGGACTATAGACGACATGCCAGGGTTGGGAGATACATGGGCGAACATAACTAGATTTGATGGAGAAAGGCCAGCTGGTGTAAGACCGCCCCAGGTAATACTAACTTTGCCTGATAGAATCATTGCAAAATTGAAAACCATAATTCCTGAGAAAATAATTATTTGGGACAAACTTACGGCCTGTGTCCAAGGGAAGTCTGAGGGTGCTACTGAGTTCTTTAATTGGTTCGAACAGGTATTCTCAGATTTCAGCGGACAAGACTTAGGCACAGAGTCTGGGAAAAGATTATTTGTGGACAAATTTGAGCGTGGATTGCTGCCCGACATCCAGTCACAAATGATGTCTTCTGAGAGCGCTTGGCAGGCGAAGTCCCAATCAGAAGTACTGCACATGGCTCAGTACTACGAGAATCGTGTCAACAATGAAAAAGATAGAGTTGAAAAATGAAAAGGTGATTTAAAGACTAAAGTACTATTACAGCAAATTGTTAGAAGCCCCAGAGGGGCTAGTTCGCAGATTAGAGGTCAGTATGTTCTACAAGGGAATGTGCCTTTGGGTCCTGTGAACATTAACGTGTGTGCCTATTGTCGACAAGAGGGTCATTGGCATGCACAATGCCCTGTCCTTCGACAGAGGTCAAATAACACATTTGGGAATATGGGTAGACGATCCAGAGGTCGCCCGGGTGTAGGGGGCCCTAGTAGAAGTCAGTTTGCACAGGATCCTCAGCAACCTTTCTCACAGGATAATCAGACTCCAAGTGTGGATACTAGGAACATATTTGATCATCCTTCTGCTGCATAATCTATCTGAAGAGCTTCCTTTTGATGATATTCTGTTTCGTTATGATTGCCCGAAGCAGGGTTTGGAACCTACACCTATTCCCGTCAATCAGAAAGATCCCTACATTGAAATGGTGGTGGGAAATAAGAAACATCAGTTTTTGATACCTGCTGGAGCACAGAAGTTTTCCATTGATCATTCACAGGTTCCAAACATTCCACTGTCAGGGCAAACCAATGTTTCTGTAGGGTTTTCTGGCACACCAGTTTTTTGTCCAGTTTCCTCTCTGGTACCTATTTCTTTGGGTCCCTTTGCGGACCACTGTCCATTCCTTTTGACTTCAAACTGTGGAGAGAATGTGCTGGGTTTAAATCTATTGAAAGAATTAAATGCAATAATTTATTGTTCTTCCGATGGAGTGCGCTTGATGATTTAACCACAGCAGCTTTCTGTCTCCCAATTCTTAACTAGAACTTTGACGCCAGAATTCAGTGATGTACCAGAGTGCTTATGGGCTGTTTACGAAAATGATGTCGGTGTTTTGCAGATTGAGCCTGTTAAACATGGAATTGAGCTGCCACGCATTCCCCAGTATAAGATTTCAGTTGAGGGCGAGCAAGCTTTGAAATGCATTGTATCTGATTTTGTGCATCGCGGGGTGATTGAGGAAATTTCAGGAAGTTTGTGCAATAGTCTGATTTTACCCGTGTACAAGAAAGGCGATAATGCAATTCCATTCCGTTTCATAATTGATCTACGTGCCATTAATAAAGTCGTCGCTCCACAATTTCCAATTGTGCCTGATGTGACGACAGTATTGACCATGATTCCAGCTACAGCTACTTACTTTAGTGTTGTGGTCCTGAAGAATGCTTTCTTTAGTATCCCTTTACACAAGGATAGTAGATACCTGTTCGCGTTCACCTGAGGGGGACGCTCGTTCACATTTACTCGTGCGCCTCAAGGTTACACAGAAAGTCCTAGCATCTACAGTAGGGCTTTGAAAAAATAGCTTGATACCCTTGAATCGCCCTCTACTTGTACATTGCTTCAGTATGTTGATGATTTGCTTTTAGCTGCTGACTCTGAGAGCGCCTGTAAGGAGGGCACTGTATTGTTGCTTATTCATCTAGCTAAACATGGTCACAAAGCTTCGCTTAAAAAGTTACCATGTTGTTGCCAGGAGCTCGCCTATTTAGGCTATCTCCTGTCAAAGGAGGAAAGAAGATTGACACCTGAAAGAATAAAACACATTTCTGGTATGTCTGTCTGAAATACACAGAAGGAAGTTAGAGCCTTGATAGGTATGGCTTCTTACTGTAGGTTGTGGATCCCGAATTTTTCACTAGTGATCAAACCGATGTTGGCTTTGACAAAGAAGGGCATTTCTTCGCCATTGCCGTGGAACGCGGAAAACCAGCAATCATTTGATTTGTTCAAGACTGCATTATGCTTGGCACCAGTTTTGGGCACACTAAACTTTGAGAAGGCCTTTGTGTTGTTTGTACATGAATGTGATGGATGTGCTTTGGCTGTAATAATGCAGGAACATGGACGGAAGAATAGGCTGTGCGGTTACTTTTCTTCCGCCCTTGATCCTGTAGCATGCGCTTTGCCAAGATGTTTGCGAGCTGTCACTGCTGCTGCTGCATCTGTAAAACAGAGTGAGGGAATGGTCCTAGGCCATGATCTAACCCAGATGGTGCCTCACTCTGTAGATGTTCTATTGAACTGAACCCAAACGCAACCCCTCACTTCCGCACGGTTGACGAGATATGAATTGATCTTGTTTGCTCCTCACATCCAAATTAAGAGGTGTTGTGTTCTTAATCCGGCTGAACTCCTACCTTTCAAGCAAGGTACTACTTGCGGCGATGAAGAGTCACATGACTGTCTGTGTACTACCGAACAAGAGACAAAGGGTAGAATTGATTTGAAAGACACTCCTTTGAATAATCCGCAAGGAGAGCTGTTTTGTGATGGCTCCTGCTTCAAACTTCCTGATGGTACATCCACAGCTGCTTATGCAATCACCACATTAAGCACAGTAGTGGAAACCAAGAGAATAGCGCGCAGGCCATAGAGGCCACGCAGGCCATAGAGATTATAGAGATTATAGCATTGACCCGAGCTCGTGAACTTTCCGAAGGGCTTACAGTAAACATATATACACATAAACATATATACTGATAGTCAGTATGCCTTTGGGGGGTACACAACTTTGGGAGACTTTGGTCAGAGAGAGGGTTCTTAACTTCACATGGTACCAAGATTCAACATGGCTCCCCAATAGTACAACTGCTCTCAGCGCTTGCGCTCCCTACTCAGTTAGCCGCCATAAAATGTGCAGCACATCGAAAGATTACAGATGACATAGGAAAAGGGAATGCTTTCGCTGATCAGATAGCTAGACAAACTGCTACCTATCTCTTTACTGAGATTTATGTTTCAAGGGAGACTGTAAATGCCTATGCAATGGACGAGGGTGTTGGGTCTGTACGGGATATCCAAGCTGATGCCACATTAGAAGAATCCAAGAGGTGGGCTGAAGGCTTGGGGAAACTCGATGATGACGGGTGTTGGGTGGACATAGTTGAAGGGAAATGGCTACTCCCTGATGCTTGTATAATGGTGATGGTCATCATGGCCCATGGTTCTACGCATATATGTGCCGAGAAAGTCACGAAAATCTTAGGGAAATATTGGGCAAATGACAAAATTTTGAAAATTTCCCAGTGCTATATTCAGGACTGCATGATTTGCCTACAACATAACGTGGGAAAGGGGACAGCAACTCCAAGGGGAAGTTTTGGGCCACCCTCTGTCCCCTTCGAAGTCATCCATTTCGACTTTTTTGAAATGGAACGGTGCAACAATATGAAGTACGTATTAGTGGTCATCTGTGCTTTTTTTTAATAAATGGGTTCAGGCTTTCCCTGTCAAAGATGCTACAGCCATGACTACTGCGAAAACCATGTTAAAAGAACACTTCCCGCGATTCGGGCTACCAAGAGTCATCTGGTCGGACAATGGTCCACATTTTGTCGCTGCTGAATTCTGCAAATATGTGCAGCATTACAGATCGACAAATTATTCCATTCGGCCAGACACGCTCAGAGCGCTGGACTAGTAGAAAGACACAATGGTATCATCAAGAACAAGCTCGCTAAGACGTGTGCCGGCACTACATTAAAATGGCCGGACGCCTTACAGATCGTGTTCTTAGGCATGCGTACAACCCCTCAAACTAAGACTGAGCTCTCTCCATTTCAGGTGGTAATGGGGAGACCTGCCAATATCTGGAACCTTCCTAAATGTAGATCTTTGAGAAATGTTGAAAATGTATTACTTTCAGATTATTGCAGCCAGTTGACTAAAAACCTGTATTTGATTTATCACCAGGTACGAGAGGCTTTACCTGTGCGATACGAGGGCCTGGGCCACAGCATACGGCCTGGGAGCTGGGTGCTCATCAAGGCATTTGAGTGGTCTTCCTGCCTTGCACCTCGCTGGCGGGGCCCATTCCAAGTCCTGTTGGTCACACAGACGGCGGTGCGGGTCTCTGGCAGAAAGAATTGGATCCACACGTCGCATGTCAAGAAACTTCCCCGCCCAGTGCCACACGATACAGAAGAAACAGAACCCCTCGCTAACACTGCAACCAATGATCCCAAAGCATTAGATAGTGCTGAGAGTGTATTGGAGAATCTTTCTGAGCCCGTGAGGCTTGGGAAACCTGCCATTTTGTCTCCACACTCTCCAAAAGTTTTGCTTCCGGAAACTGCTGTTTCAAATTCTTCACTTGTTTCTGATACGTTGCTTCCAACGGGAAGTGACGACACATTGTTTCCGGATCAATCAGTACCGGGAAAAGCAAGGTACAATCTGCGTCCAAGAAGATAGACTTAGGGCACGGTTCGGCTGTGCATTTGGAGAAGGAAAGGATCATCGAGGGCTTGTTTTTGCCCAAATTTGAGAAAGGGGATTCTGTTGGCTAGGGTTGTGGAAGGACTAAGAAGTCGTGCGGCTGGGAGGTCGCCAGCAACGAATATTGGGGGGTTTCTGTTTATAGACTACAATGCCTGCCAACGCTACCGCTCGTATGGGACTTGTAAATGATTGTGTGACCAACCAGGATAATGGACAAAGGACTTGGGCCCCGAAAACGTATTGCTGTGTTCTTATAATAATATTTGGTTTTATAATAGTCACTGTTTTAGGCTTATGGTACCTCGAGGAAACGCATCCTTTAGAGTCCTTGTTACCGACTGAAAATGTACCTACTGTTCCTACTCCCTTCGTACATTTGCATACTCTGTCCCCTAGGGACTCCCAGCATAGACAAAGGTACCACAAAAATACTCTGCTACTTATCATGAATGCCACGCATGCCATTTTTAATATGTCCAACTGTTGGGTCTGCTCACATTTACCGCAACACAGGGATAAGTGGCTAGGTTGGTATATTCATCCTTTACCTTTGACAACTGCTTGTAATGCGTCTCTTAGAGCACTGCTCTTTGGCCGTTGGAACAATAGCATCTCGAGGAACTTTGATGGTACTAATTTCAATAGCTTTGAGAAACATGTATTGACTCCCCTGGGATGCTCACTTTTCGCAAATAGGAGTAAGCTTAACGTTGCTTCTATTAGGCCTTCCGACAGACTGTCTCGTCCTGTCCAATCTTTGATTTCCTTTAATGTGTTCCTTTCCTATGTTAACCATAGCACCGATTCAGTTTCTTTGTGCATACAGAGGAATGGTACTCAGTCAATGGGAGATTTTAAAGGTTGTGCCAACGTTGCAAATTTGACTGGGGAAGACAGACCTTTGTATGTAGGCGAACCTGTCTACTTAGTTTGCGGTAATGTAGCATTTCCATGGTTGCCCAGGGATTGGCAGGGAACCTGTTATTTAGGGATCCTGTTACCTGGGGTGTATATAGCTAGTACAGTTGAGGTTTCAAAGACTCGTCCACGGCGGGACGAGAATGGTGACACTCCAGCACAAATCTTGGGAGATGTAGCAAAATCATTTGTGCCATTTTGGGGGCAGATAGCGAAATCCGAAGATATCAGAAGACTAGCGAGAGTACTGGAGAGAACCATCAACCGGACCACGGACATACTCTATAATATGACATTAGAACAGAAAGCGATAAGACTAGTAGCGCTTCAGAACCTGATGGCATTAGATGTCATTCTGGCCGAACGTGGTAGAGTGTGTAAATTAGTGCGGTCCACTTGCTGTGTTTTCGTGCCAGATTCCTCCCCAACTATCTTCAAGGCAATACAGAATCTGCACGTCCTTAGTTCAGAAGTGCATGTTCCCGAGGGAAACTGGGATCTTAGCGCTTGGTTCTGGGACTTCTTGCGATCTTGGGGTTGGAAGGTACTTTCGGTCTTACTGATTATTTTGGGAATTCTGTTGTTCCTTTGTTGTTGTATCCAGTGTCTACCTAGTATATGTTCGATGCTAGGGGGATGTTGCGCACAAGTGATAGGTACGATAGGACATAAAGTGTATGCCCCGGATAAAACCTCCAAGGAATATGTGTTAAAGGACATTTTAGCAAATGACCTGATGGCAATAGATATTTCTGACAGCGATTCAGGATGCATGGGCGATGATGCATGGAGTTGTTTGCAAGAAGACCAGAAGTAGTTTAGCACTTGCCATAGGCCAAAAGGAGGGTTTGTCAAATGAGAAATTATATTGTGCCTCCTATTGCAAGGAATATATGTACATTGGCCTACGCGAAGCTGCTTGTAAGCCACTTGCAAAAGAATCTGTGTTGCAAGGTCCTGACCTTAGAATCAATGTAAGCCGCCATTTTAGGTCAATCCACCATTTAGGTTCTCTCTGTAAAGTCACACTGTTAGTTAAAATGGTGGACGATGTCATTCCGAAATACACCATGGCCGTCTTGACCTCTGTGTGTAATTAATATGTAACTTGCCTGCAGGCCACTTGTTGGGGTTGTGAACTGAGACCTTGTCCTTCGTTGACCTGTGTGTGAAGAATTACTAGTGCAATGAAACTAATCCGCGAGTAAATGTTAAAAACAATGTATTCAAATACTGAACTGAGAACACTTCTTTAACTACATTGTATTAATGTTTGAGAAGACCTGTATGAGAAATCCCAAAATACACAGTTGCTGTGTAGGCTTGTTGACGTATGTATTAAAGGCATGTGGATATGCAAACTCGGCATGAACCCTAGATCAGTAATGTATTAGAGGAATATTAACCCGAAGTAGGGTTGGACATCATGTTCGCAAATGGTATAAAAGAGCGACAAATTCTAATGTAGAACGTCTCTCACTGAACACACTGAACCACGCTGGAGTTCATTGTGTTGTACTGAGGGCTGATAGCTATCTGTTATTTTTCTCTGTAACTGTTCAGTATAAATTAAAGATCTTTGTATGTTCCTTTGTAACCCGTGTTCGGTGTGTTTCCTTTTGGGGAACACAGCCTCGATATTTTGATTTTGTTTTCACAGTCAGACATCATATGCATCAGCGGGGTTGGTCGGTGTGAGGTGAAGCTGATGTTGGTTCTGGGTTAGGCGGCTTTTGCTAGCTCTCTAATCTACACACTGCTTCAAAGCATGCAATAAAGAATCACAAGTTACACCTTGGCATTTAGGGAGAAAACCATACATTTCATATGTACATGTTTATTAGTTCACTGCAAATCGTTTACCAGGTGAATGGTGTGGGGGTTGTTCTTTCAGGGGTATGGGAGCACAGACTCAGTGGAAGGATGAACATCGATACATCCATAGGACATGAGCTCAAGCAACACCGGCTCGGGGGAAAAAGGTGGGGGTCATCAGCGCTCGTTTTGTGCAGCTCTGCAGTGGGGAGAGGAGACCTGGGCAAGACAATGTAATTGAAAATACACATAATGGGTCTTGAGTAAGTTTCGCAAGTGCCATCTCTACATATGACCCTTGAGGGGGGTTGGTTCAAGCTAAATTTGTGTGTTTACATGCATTGCGTTACACAACCCTGGTCATGTCCGCTTTATAGCAAGATACAATTTTGGTTGTTACCGCCCTTGGGGCCACGAGATTTACATTATGGCACATGATTTTTCTAACATCATACCTATGTGTACACTATGTTACCAGCAATTGGCCTAGACTGTGGGGCAGGGGCCCCTGGGCCCAAATCTCTTATCTACTGCAATCAATCAGCTAACATATTTATCAAGCATTCGTTTAGACCTCATGAAGGCTACTTTAATATGGTTTTAGAACAAAGAAGGATATATGGTCACATGAAGGATTAGTGATAGGGGTGAATCTGGATGGCACACAGTCTTGGGGCAGGCATCTATTACATCAAATAAGGGGTGAGGTTAGAGGTTGTGCGAGTAGTATATCCTTCTAGTGGGGTCTGCGAGTGCAGAGCAGGTTTGTGGCGATGGATGGGTTTTTTCCAAGACCAGGCCTTTGCCCGGTCATTCACAGGTCAGTGATGTAAGGAGCAAGGTGAAAGATACAGTGTTTTGTTTGTAGGCTTTCATGCCCAGCTTTCTGTGAGAACAGGACAGTCGCAGAGACACCAGAGAGGAGCTGGAGGGGGGAGTAGCTGGCTAACTGTGCACGGACCCAGGGGAGAGGTGCCGGCCTGCAGGCTAGCATTTCTGTGAGGCCTACTAGACCAGATACACAATGGAGTCAGAGTTCATACAAAATGGTGTCAGTAATCAGCCCTCTTGTAGATGTTGCACCTGTATGGGTTGTTACGAGGCTGTCCGGCACCTTTGGGCAGAGGAGCATGGTCAGCTGTGGAACAAGCATAGTGTGCGTGCAGCTATGGGAATGGAGGGGAGGAGGCCTAAATGACCTTTCCTCCCATACATTGCTCAAGGACAAAGGCCATGCTAGTGACCCATGTATATGTTAGAATATATAGTGGGCACAGCCAAAGATTGTAGCAATTGGCCAGTTCTGTGCTAAAGTCCATGGCTAGTACTTGATCACTGTTTATAATATAGAATGAACACGGTGGAAAGCTGTATCCACTGGTGAAGGCCAACATCTATGGTTGGTAGACTCTTACTGTTTTAAAATATTCATTGCAATGCTACACATATTGAAATATGCAATTGTTGATGAAAATATAAAATAACAAAAATGATAACTCTAACAACACAATGCTATAAAAAATGAAGCCTCCTCTCTGAACCTCTCTAGCATTTCCAATGACTATTCCAAAAGAGTGTTCCAGTGCTATCACTATTTCGAGACTCTAGCTGTTGCTAGCAGCACCTTTAATCAGTGAGTACAATAATGCACAGCTACAGCTTACAACTGCAACAAAAATATAAGACAGCTCCTAAGCCAATAAAAGCTGCAGCCCACTATGGCCCAGACCATCTCATCCAATTTCCAATATACATCATCCCCATCATCCCAGGAGACTTGCACCAGATCATTTATCATAATTCATGTTTGCAATTTTTGTGATGGAACATTAAAAAAGCCACATCTTCATGTTTTCTAACTCAATGCGATTTTTACTGACCATAATTTCTCCTAAATTGTCATTATCATTTTTAATTGTTTCTACTTCTATTCCAACATGAATTAAACATTTTTTAAATTATTTTAATTAATCCAGGATTAGTTTAGTGAGTAGTTGCTCTGGTGCATTTTCTTTGATTCTTTGTCATAATACAATAACATCTTCATCTGTTTGAGAACATTTCATATATTTTGAAACAATTGAAGATATGATAAACTTTAAAAATAATTGCGTTGGTTGTATAAACAATGTATATTAGACAGAGAAACTATGGGGGTAATTCACAGAATTCAGCGCACAAGTGGCGCACGCGGCTGGCGCAGAGTCAGCGCATGCGACAGTCTGCGCCAGCCGCGTGAGCCAAAATCCATTTCCGCACACAGCATATTCATGGATTTTAACATCCATTACCAGCCATGGAGCAGAGTGGCGCAGCGACCCTGCAGCAGTGCCAGTTACGCCTCCAACCCCTCCCCGTGCGCCATGTACAGCGCACAAATCCCGTACATGGCGCACAGGCCAGTGGACCAGCATACAGCCCCCAACCACGAAAACGCCTGTAAAACTCCCTGCGCACCCCTCCGAATACACGTACCCCGCTGCGCGGGGAGAATCACACGCGATTGGCCCTGTGCGAGCGGGGTACATGTATTTCGGGGGTTCGCATGGAGTTCCACATGCAATTGGCCCTGTGCTAGCGGGGTACGTGTATTCCGGGGTTTCGCGGGAAGTTTCACACACGATTGGCCCTGTGTGAGCGGGGTAAGTGTATTTTGGGGGTTCGTGGGGAGTTTCACACGCAATTGGCCCTGTGCGAGTGGGGTACTTGTATTTCGGGGGTTCGCGGAAAGTTTCACACGCAAATGGCCCTGTGCGAGCGGGGTACGTGGATTTCGGGGGTTTGCGGGGGGTTTCACACGCGATTGGCCATGTGCGAGCAGGGTACATGTATTTTGTGGTTTTGCGGGGGGTTTCACACGCGATTGGCCCTTTGCGAGCGGGGTACGTGTATTTCAGGGGTTCGCGGGGAGTTTCACATGCGATTGGCCCTGTGCGAGTGGGGTACGTGTATTACAGGGGTTCACGGGGAGTTTCACACGCAATTGGCCCTGTGTGAGCAGGGTACATGTATTTGGGGGGTTCCCGGGGGGTTTCAGACGCGATTGGCCCTGTGCGAGCGGGGTACGTGTATTTTGGGGGTTCGCGGGGAGTTTCACACGTGATTGGCCCTGTGCGAGTGAGGTACGTGTATTTCGGGGATTCGCGGGGGGTTTCACATGCGATTGGCCCTCTGCGAGCGGGGTACGTGTATTTTGGGGGTTTGCAGGGAGTTTAACACGCGATTGGCCCTGTGCGGGCAGGGTACGTGTATTACTGGGGTTCGCGGGGAGTTTCACACGCGATTGGCCCTGTGCGAGCGGGGTACGTGTATTTCAGGGGTTTGCGGGGGGTTTCACACGCGATTGGCCCTGTCGGAGCGGGGTACGTGTATTTCGGGGGTTCGCAGGGAGTTTCACCCACGATTGGCCCTGTGCGAGCGGGGTACGTGTATTACTGGGGTTCGCGGGGAGTTTCACACACGATTGGCCCTGTGCGAGCTGGGTACGTGTATTTCAGGGGTTCGCAGGGAGTTTCACACATGAATTGGCAGTGTGGCTCCTCCCAGGTGTGCCCTCTACCCCCTCCACAGCCCCTGCAGGCAGCCCACACCACAGGGGACTACCCAGCACCCCAGGTCATGTCCCCCAGCACCCCCACCCACCCAGCATTGATGGGCACCTGCCAGCAGGCCCCGACTCATGTCCCCTAGCACCCCCCACCCACCCAGCAGTGAGGGGAACCTGCCAGCAGGCCCCGACTCATGTCTCCCAGCACCCCCACCCACCCGGCAGTGAGCCGCAGGCCCTGACTCATGTCCCCCAGCACCCCCACCCATCCAGCATTGACAGGCACCTGCCAGCAGGCCCTGACTCATGTCCCCCAGCACCACCACCCCCAGCAGTGAGGGGCACCTGCCAGCAGGCCCAGACTCATGTCCCCCCCTTACATGACATAAAGATGCACAATCCTGGCCCACATCTCCACCAAAATACCACAGCACGCCACCCAGTCTTGAGACACAATGATTTCCCAATCCACCCCATACTGACATGCCTATCTCAAGACACAAACCAAAAGTCAACTATGTACATCAACACATGTCCGTCACACACACACACTCACACTAGTTGGCATTGATTGTGTAAACCCACATTTTCACATGCATGAACTCAATGAGTGAATTACACACATGGAAGTAAAATATCAAAATGTATTATGGAGAAAAATAAAGCAATGAAATGAAAAGCATGCCCAAAAGACCAGTACATGAAAAGTATAACCAATCCAAAGAAATCCAAAAGAAAAATAGTCCAAACTCTCCCTCCACCAAAGCAAATCCAAAGGAAACGTAAAAAGTAAAATCCATTAATCCATGGTGAAATCCAAAGAAAAAGTTCCAATAAATCCATTGTCCAACAATGTACAATCAATTGTCAAGGGTCCATGAGCCCAACGAAAGAACAGAAACCTATTAAAAAAAACTACCTAACACCCCAAATTAAAGGAAAACGAAAATGAAACCTAACACTAAAAACTATATACAATGGCGGTGGGCTAGTCCGACGGCTCACTTTCCGATTTCCCGGGCCAGGGCATCATCGAACTCCTGCTCAATGTCCTGGAGGCGGTCCTCTTCCATGGCCCCGAGTGTTCGCAGGGTTGATGCCATGTTGACCTCCAACTCCCTGCGAATTGCCTCGAGGCCCTCGGCCTGCCTCAGTGCCCTCCGCATGGAGTTCTCCGCCTGACCATTGTGAGCCGTGCCTCTTCTGCCCGCCGCCGCTCTGCACCTATGGCCTGGCCCAATCGCTGCCACACGGAAGACACTTCCAATCCTGGGTCCTCCTCCCCTCTGGCCGATGCCTGCCCCTCGGATGTTGAAGGCCCCAGCCATCATGGCTCCCACCTTGTTGCTGCTGTGCCTGTGCCCTGGCTCTTGCTGCCTGCACGTCCTCCTCCGACTGGGGTGCAGATGTTGAGGTGGCCACCCCTGCTGGACGTCCGACTCCCGACTGTGGCAGGGATGTGTCCTTCACCAGCCTGGCCGCAGTGTCAGAGGCAGCTACACAGGGTACCCAGGTGATACATGGGTGGGAAGATGGCATGGAGGACGACTGGCGCATAGGGGGTTCAGGTGAGGAGGGGGTCGGAATAAGGTCCAGCATATGGAGGAATCCAGCCCTGTTGACCCGTCCCAGTAGATCAACATGGTCAACGAGGCATCCGAGATGACGTGCAGTGTCTTCACAAAAACACTGCAGGTCACCTCACATGCCCCGTTGATGCAACGCCATCCCAGACAGGACAGGCTCAACCCGGTCCCGGATTGCTACACCTGCAGGGAGAGGAAGGCCAGTTGTTGTGCTCCTCCCCTCCCTGAAAACGGGTCTGGACGTAGGCATCCCTGCTGGTGCAGGGTGATGCAGTCACAGGATCGGGGACAGGATTACACACAGCCACCTCTGCGGCAGCCTGTGCTGCCTCCTGTCCCTGCCCCTGCACTGCACCACTAGCACCAGTGGAATCCCCACCCCCAGACCCCGTGTGTGTCCCTTCCAAGGCCTCCTCCTCCACCAAACCCCCCACCAACCTGGATGACTCCATGCCATCTTCCTCCGTCGGACCCTGTGGAGACTCAGCTGCCCCTTCTGCTGCCGAGGAGTCCACCTCTGACCTCTGCCTCTTGGACATACCCTAGGCAGCTGCGGCCTGGGATGCGGACCAGACTTCTCACTCCCCGATGTGATGACAACCTGGGAGGGGAGCCGGGCCTTGCGTCTCCGGCTGGTGGTGTAATCCCTGCCGATTTGCTCCACAGCACCCTCTCTGCCCTCTTCGTCAGTTGACAATGCATACAGGGAGACATAGAACACATGCATCAGGGCACTGTACAATGGACTGATACACACATGACAGTTGCACATGAGTGGCAGTGTAAAACTACAGACATGGCATCACACTCCCCAACACACATGTCATTTCAACTCACACACATGAGCAAATCAACAGGAATATTGCACCAGGCAGCACCATCCATACACAAACAACAGCACAAGCAACCGAAGGTGAGCCTGACGTCACATGAAACACAGGGAGTGCACAACACATGCACACATGCCCCACCAGACTGACATGCATCTGTACATCTCCACCACTGCAGTGATAATGTCACCATCCATGTCACATCTGGCAATCAGCCTCCTATATGTCAGTGTCACATGCATCCATGTTGCATCACAATTGCACACTGTCACATACACACACATGCACATGTACACAGTGCCTATACATGCAGCAGGAAGCCCCATCCATGTGTGACACCACAAACATGCCACAGTACATACACATAATTTTCACATGTGGGCACCCACACATGCATTTGGCCAGCATGCTTGCCAACACATACACCATCGATATGTCTCACACATGAGAGAAATCACATGTGGCTGGTTCACGTCCCTGTACATACGCATCCATACATGGCCCTACAAAGACATATGTTGAACCTACACACTCCTGGAACACCACAACACGCACAGCGTCCAATCAGTAGGCATGTACACTTACCGCTCGACTCCAGATGGGTCTGCCTCTCAAGGACCTGGATGTGGAGCGCTGGGCGTATGCGCTCCAGGACCCTCATTTGGTGGCCGGACAGGTGGCCCCGGCATCCCTTGACATCCACTGCCTTCAAGAGGCGCCGGGCCTTGTCGAGGGTCCTGGACCTGAAGTCCTCCCAGCGCTTCTGGACGTGTTGAATGTCGCGGACTGCCACCCCCTCCGCGTTGATGGCAGTCACGATGTCCATCTAGATCCTCTTCTGTCCTTCATTGTCGGCGCGCAAACTTCCAAAGAGGGCATCATACTGCCCCAGGACATGCTCCACCAGGACACCAACTTCACTGGCACTGAAGCTGGTGGCCCTCTGCCTCTCTGGCTGGGGGTTGCAAGTGGTGCCAGATGGTGTAGACATGGCAACCCCAGAGGCAGGTTTGGGTGGGTAACTGGGTCCTGAGGCTGGGCTGTGGAGCAATGGTATCACAGTCGGGAGTCTTCAGTTCCAGCAGGGGTGGTCACAGCAACTGCACCCCTGGCTGACGTGCAGGCACCGAAAAGCAGAGCATGTGGGCAGCAGGCAGGCAGGCAGCAGCAGATGGCAGCTGGGAGCGTGCTCGGGGGTATTGGCTGCGTGGTCTTCTGTGTGTTGTTGCGTGGCCAGCTTGAAACAAAGTGATTTGGCACGTGAAAAAATTGCACATCAGCATGTAATTCGAGGAAAGGCCCTTAGGGCGTTTCCCTCATGATGTGGGCATAGTGGTTCAGCGCATGAAAAAACTGCACGTCCCTGTGTGAATGCGTTTAATCCGAGGAAAGGGCCTACGCGTGTAAGTGACGTGACGCACGCGGGCGTTTCCCTCAGCACGGGTTAAAGCTGAGCGGGCCAGCAGTTCGCTCTACGTGCCTTTCGTGGAGACCAACGTGTGTTGCTACTTCGTGTTGTTTCGCGCGCCATCACAACTTCACAGCGGATCAATGACGTATCTTTTCTTTTGGCGGGGGTATTGGCTACGCGTGTTTTTCATCATCACGCTAGTCTGACGGTGAGTCGCGCATGCTATTTTTCCCACTGCAGGTGCCTCTGTGTATCGCACCCATTTTCGAGGTCATTGTAGCCTGCGTGTCATACGCGTATGCGTTTTTCGTGTTACTGGGTGCCACCGCGTACTGCAGGAGGTTAATTCCATGCACGTTGTTTGCAGGGTTGCGTGTACAGTTTTACTGCAGTTTTGGGGTGCCTGAGCATTGCGTGACCCGTCACTACATCACTGGGGTCATATACAGCCTTGTAATTGCAGGGGGGCTGTTAACATCTTGCATCCCACCCCCTTCACCCCAATTGCCCAGGACAATTGTGGTGTACACCTCCCATTGGCACTCCTCCATCTGTGCCGGCACTACTCCATCTGTGCATGGTTGGGAGGCCACCAAAGGTGAGGGGCGCCTCGGCTGGGCGTCATCCTCATGGCAGGAATGGTCAGGGATGGGGCCGGGGTGACCAGAGAGTAGGGGGACTCCAGGGTGTCCAGGGTAGCTGCAGAGGGGGAAGAGGCAGGGGTGCGCCACTTGAGCATGATGTTGTGCCATGTGTCGATGCAGTCATGCCACCACCCCCTGTGGTTCCGGGAGATGCAGCTTCTGCATCTGGCACTGGCGCCCGTGTGACCCGGCAGTCCGTTTCATCGACTGCCACGGGCCTGAGGGTAGTGGTAGCTGCAGGTGCAGCTGTGGACACCAACACCCAGGCTCAGGGTCTGCCAGCGCAGGCTGCGTTGGCACTTGAAGAGTCCTTGAGAGATTTCCAACAGGGCAGGAGGGAAACCGAAGGTGCACGCAGGGCTGCCCTGACTGAGACACATGTCCCTGTGGCAGTAATGTCATCTGATGCCCCGAACAGCCGGGTGTTGGCAAGTGCAGGGGCAGATGCAGCCAACAACACCCCGCTTGTGAGTCTGCCAACCAGCACAGTCACGGTCAACGACCCTGCCACAGCGGATGTTGCTACGCTGGGTCCATTAGAGGGCACCCAGCTGCCACTGACGCAAGTCAGGCCTTTGGTCGTCCCTCCACCTGCCACTCCCTTGGCTCAACCCACAGGTGCCACTGGCCATAATGATCAGGTCAGCATTTGCCAGCCAGGGTCTGCGCCACAATCCAAGAGGAGGAAGGTTGCACCTGCAGGCTGGGACCCCACACACAGCCACGACCTCCTGCATGTCGAGGGAGAAGCCTTTCTGCAACCAGGAACTGGACTACCTCGTGGACTACTTGCAGGACCACAGCCGTGACATGCTAGTGTGGTCTAATTGTCAGACTAAGGCTGCCCACCGTGATACCCACTGGAAGCAAGTTGCGGAACATGTGAGTGCATTCGGCCATGAAGTGCGAATGGTGCAAGAGTGCAAAAAGCATTGGAATGACCTCAAACGCAGCGCTAAGGCTAAGCGTGCCTCAAATTACAACTTGACTCTGGTTTCTGGCAGTGGGCCTGCACCTGAGGAGGAAGACCTCACTCTGCATGAGTCACTCGTTGCAGAGTTCATACCACCTGAATCGGTGGAAGGAGTGGGAGAGATGCCGGACTTTGATACCCAGTCCAGTGAGTGTTGCTGCGTGTATGTTGAGGACATGTGTGTTTTACTTGTGTGATGTGTTGTGCATGACTGCCACTACATGTCACGTGTACATGGTTCTGATGTGCAGGTAATGCAATGCTTCACTGATGCATGGCTGCTCTGCTGGATGGTGGACATGTGGAGCGGACAGGGACTGTTCGCATCACCACTATTGTACCCTACTCACATGCTGGTCACCAGGATTCCCCTCCAGTCCATGTTCCAGCTCACTGGCCCTTCTCCATGTAGCCTGGGGTCACCTTCCTCTCAGCCCAGGGACTATGTCATAGCAAGACTGACGTGCATGTGTCCTCTGCATGCATGCGGGTACTCCATGTAGGCATGCTCCCTTGTCCCTCCACCCCACCTCTTCACCCCAATTCCAACTTTGCACTGGTCTGCTTCAATTTTGCCGTTGAGTACTTGCCTGTTCATGCGTCCTGTGTACATGCTAACTTCCACCAGCCAGTCTGCCAGACATATGCTGTGTGGTACATCCTTTGTACTTGATGCAGGGTGTGTCACTTGGACTGTGCAGAGGTCAGATGCCCCGCAGGGACATGAGTTCCCATTCATGCTCCATGTGTATTCCACGCATGCCCTTATGTGTCCTTGACTGGATGATCATTGTAGTACGAGTCTAGGGTGACCTACATTGCATGGCATTTCGTCAGCCTTCCCATGGCCACTCTGGCTCAGTCCTGCGTCGCACACATGTTTAGGGTGTGACAGTCTGTGTGGGTCACAGGCCTCAGCCTGTTTAATGGCCAATGACTCTGTCCAATTGGTGTAGTGTCTTCTTCACACGTGGGTGTACTCCGGAGGTTGCATCATGTGTCCTGCTTACTGTCCCATCATCATTTGCTGTGTTGTCACTTGACTCACATGATGCAGTTGATGCTAGTCAACACTGTCTGTCAATACACAGGTCTATGGTCATCCTTTTGATATCATGCAAGGCATCTCTGCATTTGCACTTGGGGGGAGGGGTGGTTTGCTTGTAGCCATGCTACCCATTGAATGCACATTGCACGTGATGCCTGAAGTTGACCTTGCACTGCCTTCACATTTTCAGATACACATCATGAAGTACTTGTACAGGTAGATAGTGAGTAACGTACAAATTTGCTGCACTGCATCGGCCCACTTCTGAGCAATATGACACCAATCTACATGCCTAATCACAGAAGCAATGTCTAGTTGACCCAGCATGCATGGCAGGTTCTCTTTTGTGTGTGACATGTCTGCTTGATGTGTTTGGTGTCTGTGTGATGTCTGTGTGTATGTGTGTGTTGTGTGCTTCTAACATGTGTAGTGACCTTCTTTCTCTCTACTTTTCAGATGATGACGCAATGGAGCCAGAGGATGGTGTTGTCATGCCAGGCACAGGGTTGTTATCACTACAGCAACCCGGCACAAGTGGGGGTCGTGGGGTTCTAGGCCATGAAAACCCACATGTGCTACAGTCCATCTTGTCTCTGGCTGGCAATGAGTCCAGCCCTGATGACCACTCTGACGTTCATGTCGAGTTGGATGTGCATCAGGTCCATATGTCAGGGGTGAGTGATTCTGATGTGGGCACTCCTCTGTCTGCGACACCTGCACTGAGGGGTCAGACAGTGTTGGAACCTCCGCCTGTGGTGGATCGGGACACAGGGTCACCCTCCACACCAGTCACTGATGTGCCTGGGACATCACGTCGACAGGGGCATGTAGTCATGCAGCCGCAGGCGGTGCCAACACAACGAGGACACCCGGTCCTTGGGTCCCTCAGGGGTCAAGCCCAGCAATGCGGTCGCCACGCGCAACTGCAATATACTGAGTGGGAGCAAGACATGACTGCCAATTCTGAACGCCAGGGGGCACCAATGGAGAACATCGCTGTGAGTATGGAGTGTGTGGTCCAATCCGTGCTCCCCCCGCTAGGCAGGTGCTTCTCCAGCAGCAGGCGGCACGGTCCATGGCCCACTCGCTCAGGCTGGGCATGGCGGCCTCAGACAGGGCACGCCAGGCTGAACTGTTGTCTCTGCATCAAGCAATTGCTACTCACTCAGAGGCACACATGGAGGCATGTGTGCGCAAGCAGAGGCACGGGGATTGCGCTCATACATCCAAAAAAAGCTGACGTGTTTCAAGGGACTCCAGGCAAGGTGAGCAGCACAGGGGGGCCACACTGCAGCCAACCTTCCACCAGGCCAGTTGCACATGCATGCTCAGTAGCAGCACGGATGGTGAGCTTGGACAAATGCTGGTGTTGAAGCGCACAATACAGCTGAGATGCGTTGGTGGACTAATGGCGAGTTGATGGGAAAGTTGTGTGGGGCACCTGCAGGGGCAGTGGCACATACCCTCCGGTTGACCATGGTCTATTGAGGAAGTTGTATTAGCCATGTAGCGTTCCAAGACATGGAAAGAAGCAGCTCACAGGGACAGACAGTGAGGGACAGACTTGTGTGCAGTGCATTTCTTTTCCATGTAGATTTTGACACATGCACTACCTACTTTATTTCGGTTATGGTGGAACACGACTTGTTCTGAAGTCGTACCTTGCTATATGCGTCTGGCTGCTTACCCAGGGAACATTGCATGTTGTGTGAATCGTGACACATTGGTCTTCCTTTTGTCACGCACCCACCGGCGCCTGAGTTACTGCATTGACTGTGTATGAACCATCACAGGGGGAATGTTACTTATGGGTACGAAGCACCACTCCAGATTGTTTGTTTGTAGAGTAGTTTGATACTTTGGGGCATATATGGTGGTGTGTTTGTGTGTTATGGGCATGCACAGATTATTAACTGTGGCTCTCTTTGCAGCATTGAACTGCTCCTGTTACCGGACCAGAGAGTGTGCAGGCAGGAGGCCAGCACTCACCCCAGAGATAAGTTTCTCTTTGACTTCCATTTGAGTAATTTGGTACTATTTGCATGATAAACAAGTTTGGTCTAATTGTGTATGTGTTAATGTGTGTAGTACAGTTTTGTGCATTCCCTACTTTCCCGTGTCAATCCTACTCCCCTCTCCTGCCCCTCATTCCGGTTATCCAGTATACCAATGCTTGTCCCGACTGCATATCCCTGACCCTCCTTCTCCACCAGGGTCTCAGAGGCCCGTGTGAGTTTGACCTTGCAGGTGCCCAGACCACGGTGGGCGTGGTTGGTTCGTGCCACTCCTGCGCCTGTACACGTGAGCTGTGACAGTACACATCAGTTCGTGGTGCATCATTCTATGTTATGTACCACACATGGTACACATCCTGTTGTGACATTGTTTTACTGTGCTACCTTGGTTGTTACATCATTGTGGTAGTACTTGGGCTTTGTGACGTACTGCTACTTCAAGTCATTTACTGGAGGTCTTCTGGTTTGTTTTGCTGCCTACAGGCTTTTTGCTTTGCTTCTGTGTTGGCCTGCTTTGAGTTCTCTTTGATTTGGTGTTTTTGCAAGTCAAGGTGGCCTCTGAGGGTGCTGGACACTTTTTACACACAAGGTGGAAGATGGTGACAAAGGGGAAGGGTGATCCTGTGGCCAGGTGAACTTCAAGGATGAAGGCTATATAACCCAGGTGCAGTTATTCAGTGGGTCATGGTGATTTGTGAGGGAGGGGGGTATTTTGTTGTTGACAGTTGCCTTGCCCTACAGTGTGATGGGCACCCTGATACTGTAATTGTGGTATCCTATGTACATGATGTATTCTGCTGATCAATCCCTGTTCATGTGTTGTGTTTACCTTTCAGGTGTGAGGGTATAGTTGTGGTTTGACATGCTGGGGTGTACACATGGTCAATGTTCACATGTGATGTGTAGAGGACACTGATGGTCACTTGATTGCACATGCATGTATTGAGTGCATGTCCCTACTGACACACACACTCACACTATGATCCACAACATGTACAACCACCCTTCCATGTCCACATGTACACTCAGTTTGCCTATTGGGGCCCACTGTGTCCCTGCAGCACATGATCTATGACCATTTGTGGATCCTGTACATGCGTAATTTGTTTTTTGATGTAGTTTGTCATTTTGATGTGATGCTCAGGGTGTGAGTCACACACAATGGCTGGTCACTATGCTGTGTGCTGAGCAGTGTGTTGCAGGACATGGACACAGCAAACGGAATCTTAAGTGTTGATTTTGCAATGCACAATGTGCATGTAAACAGGCATTCATTGTTATGTTACAACTACAAATGTTGGAATGCATTTGGGTATGACTTATTTTTGGTGGTAGGTTGTTGGTCAGTCATTTCATCTGATTCCATGTCAGGCATCATTGTCTGATGCCACTTTACATTTTTCAAATGTCAATGTGCACCTTATTGGTACTGTGTTGGTGTTTTGCTATTGCTTGCCATGTCATGTTGTGGTTTGGGAGGGTTTGGGTGACATACCAGTGATGGTCATGGCCTGTTTTGCAGGTCTGTGTGATTCACACCTTGCATGTGTGCCTATTGGTCACACAGGATTGCTTATGTTTAAGTAGCTAGGGATGCACACAATGTGGCACTTCCATGGCAACATTCTCAGGGTGGTAATGTTGTGACAGTTGACTGTCTCTTTGTCATCATCGATTGTCACCTGGTATGTGCCAGGCCTGTGTGCACTCCACAGGGGTGGGAGTTTAGGTTAAAAATGTGGCCACAAGCTGGGCCCGGGCTGCCTCCCCACGTGCCCTATCCCCTCCCATGGGCAGCACCTGTGCCTGTGGTTGGGGATGTGGGGGCACCACCATGTCCACCGGTACGCCCTGCCATGTTGCAACATTGTGCAGGACACATGCTGCCACAATGATCCTGCAAACTACTGGGGGTGCATAGAGTAGCTGCCCGCCAGAGCGGTCAAGGGAGCGGAAGCGTGACTTGAGCACTCCGAATGCGTGCTCCACTATGGCCCTAGTTGCAATATGGGCCGTGGATTGGCGTCATCATGTGGTTGCTCAGAGGGTAGGCACTGTCCCCTGGAGAAGTGATAATGGTTGTGATTATTGGGGTTTGTGTATTTGTGTGTGTGTGACATGCATGCATGTGCACGGGCATTTGTACTCACCTAGGAGCCATGTGTCACCATGCTGCTCAGCTTCCAGGGCCCGGCTCAGGGCGGACATTCTGTATATGAAACTGTCATGGGTGGAGCCAGGGTAGTTTGCATAGACAGAGGTGATGATTCCCTTTGCATCGCATACAACCTGCACATTGATGGAATGCCAGTGCTTGCAGTTTCGATAGATGTGCTCAGTGGCCCTAGGAGGAAGTAGGGCCACATGGGTGCAATGTATGGCAACGAACACTTTGTGGGGAAGTGTGCCACCCTGTAAAAGTCCTGGACAATGGCCTGCCTTTCTGCGGGTGTTCTGGGCATGTATATGTGCCTGCGGACTGAGGGGCGCGCTGTCATGATTGCCAAGACCTGGTGTAGGCAGTGTGACTGCGTGGCCTTTGAGACCCCCCCCACTATGGCAGTGATCCGCTGAAATGACCCAGTGGCCAAAAAATACAGGACATTGAGCACCTTCTCCAAGGGGCTCAATGCTTGGGAGCAGAGGGTGGGGGATGTAAGGTCATCTTCCCACTCCCTGACCAGGTCTAGGATGATACGAGGTGGAAACCTATACCTGCCGTAGAACTGGTCGTCAGGCATCCCAAAAAGGCTTGTCTGGGGTGAAAAAATGCAGACCCTGGCTATTCTCCTCCTCCTGCGGTGTCCCACGATCAGAGCTGCAACAAATGGGGCATTCATCGTAGCTGTATATACGTGTTTGTTGTTTGCACTCACTTTTATACTGTGCGCGGGGACGCTCCCGCCTGCCTTCGTGTGGCGGACAGGTTGATGCCTATGCGCATCTTTTGTTGTGTGCGGGTGGGCGTTCTGTGTAGTTCCCTGCAGTACTTCCCCAGTTACACCTACTTTTTCACGCGTTGTTCCCCATTCCGCGTGTTACACCCCGTGTCCCGCCCCCTTTTTGGTGTGTGCGCAGACGTTGTGCGCTTTCCCTGTGCGCGTCGCGCACGGCGTTCGGGATGTTGCAATGACGTGTGCGCCACGCATGGGTTTGGCGCACATTTCGGGTAAAACACGCGCAGGGACTTCCATGAATCACACGCGTGCGTGTGTGCTTCATTTTTCACGCTAGCGCCTGCTTGCGCCTGCTTGCGCTAGCTTGCGCCACTTTTTTCGGCGCACGTTTGTTCCATGAATTGGCCCCTATACGTGTTTGGTGACTAATATTTCTTCCTTAAAATGTTATTGTTAGTCTCATTTTACACATACATAAAGAATGGACTTACAAAATGCTGCATGTGGAGTATTTATTGTTGCTTTTTTTCAACTACTTCTTTTGTATTTATTTCTTCTTTAGGATAATTGTTGTCCAGCAATTGCATGTAGTTTTCTGCTTTAGTGGGGTAGATAGAATTACAGCTTGTTGCTTCAAATATTGGAATTAGAAGTAGAAAAACAGTACATGAGAACAGATAATCGAATATCTGTATTAACTTTCTGATTAATTGCTCATTATCTATGCCGTGGGTAGCTACCAATAGCATGTCAAGTATGTCAGATGCTGCTGAATTTTTGAGCGTATTGGAGAACATATTTTTTGAGTGATGTTTATATATGCTAATACAACTATAGATTATATTATCTCATTCTATTAAGACTTTTTCTACATTGTACATATTGATTGCATCAGAGTGATGTGCAGATATAGGAGATGGTACTAATTTTAAGGTACATTTACTCTTGAAGTAGATATTTCAAACATGCAGCCCATTTTTGAAAGAGAGGATTTTTATTGTTCAGAACACTTAGACATTGGCAGATGGAAAACTGGAACATCTGGAGTAGACACGATTGTCAAAGTCAACAGTTCATTACTATTGGTGGCATTGCACTGGTGGAATCACCTACTCAACGTGCAGCCAATTTCCCTAAACATAACACTTGTGACCCACACATCATTTTGTGGTGCTCATGCAATTTCCATTACACATCATCCACATCATCTCAGGAAACTTCATCACATAATCTATCATATTTAATGTTCCCATATTTTAAAACAAAACATTAGAATGGCCATGTCTTATTTTTTCTTCCTCAATGTACAGTGGACATCCTCCACCTCCATTGTATAACACTATTCATTCACCTTAAATATCTCCAACTGTCTACACATATTTGTATTCTTATGGCTTCCTACCACTGTTCATTTTTTGGGGACCCAGATGGTATTATCATCGTTCCTGCTGCTGCTAATTTCATGAATAGACATGTTGACAAATGGCGCAGCAGCAATTTCTTAACTAAAAAATTCAAAAAAATGCCCACCCTTTCCATAGCAACCATTCAAATCATTGAAAAAAAATAAGCAAACAGGCATTAAGTGCTAGTTTGAGACATGATCCACCTGTATTAAATAGTAACCATAGAAAGAGTGAACACTTTCCATCTCATTCCATGGCAAAAATGTTTCCCAGTAGCAACATTCTGGTCTGTCTTCTGAGCAAAAAAAAGACACTATTACTACTCCACTCTGATGGAACACAATCCTAACAACAATAAACCCACAGCCAGGGGCGGCATTACTGTGTCACATAGTGTCCCAGCTTGTCACTTCAAAATTGGAATTAGAAATAGAAAAAGAGTACATGAGAACAGATAATCAAATATTTATCTGATCCATTGTTCATTGTCTATATCGTGGGGAGCTACCAATAGCATGTCAAGTACATCAGATGCTGTTGAATTTTTTAACCTATCAGAAAATGTATTTTTTTGAGTGATGTTTATATATGCCAATAAAACTATAGATTATATCATATCATTCTATTAAGACTTTCTACATAGTACCTATTTATTACAAGAGAGTGATGTGCAGTTTTAGGAGATTGTGCTATTTTAGGGTATATTTATTCTTGGATTAGATATTTCAAACATGCAGCCCATTTTTGAAAGAGGATTTGTACTGTTCAGAACAATGAGGCATTGATAGATGGAAAAAACGGGAACATCTGGAGCTGGCACTATTGTCAAAGTCAACGGTTCATTAAATATTGGAGGCATTGCACTGGTGGAATCACCTACTCAACATGCAGCCAATTTCCATCCACACAACACATGAGCCCCAAGCATTTTATTTTTTGTAGTGCTCATTCAATTTCCAATAAGCATCATCCACATCATCTCAGGAAACTTGCAACATATAATTTATCATAATTAATGTTCCCACGCTATAAAACAACTCATCACATATATGAACTCCTGTAAGAAACATATTATTTGCAACACATACTTATGTCTGTTGTTATCAGCAGTGTATGATGGGGATGGAAATCATTGTTCAATTGCCTACGGCATAAGGCTCCAAAATGACCCAGCCAAACCAAACCACCCCTATTTTTCACTGCACCTGCCCTGCATCCTATTTAAGTGTCCACTATAGCATAATAATAGCATAATAATGTAACCAATGGCCAGTGTTCATGGCTTACGCCATTGTCAGTCTCCAAATCTATGGGGCATAGGCATCGGCCATGCCACATTCCCCAATAAACAAATCAGAGTACACCAGGCCCACTACCCAGACGCCAAATGTATACCACACATTTTCTACTTACATTCTTACACTTTGGAAAGATAAAACATAAGACATATTTCCAAAAACATGCCTGCATGTCCTTGTTAATGTTCTTTGCACATGTTTGTTATAATCGAGTGCACCATTCAGGCTGTAAGCGCAAGCAGAATATTTTTTCCGATTCAAACCTACTGCTTCGGCCATGCTGCATGCCCCAACGAGCAAATTACAGTACACATTTCTCCTTACTGACGGCCAGGCCCATTGCCCAGTCACCAACATTACATCACTGTGTTGTGTAGTTACTATTTATATTTTTTTTTTAAAATAACACACAACATATTTGCAAAACCATGCTTTTCCAGTTCTTGCTGACCCTCCTCTTGCATATTTGCTGCAATCCCATCCAACACATCAACCTGTAACCACGGGCCCATTTTATTTCACTTTCAAACCTATCCCAAATTCGAAAAAACCTTATCGCAGAGCTGGTACCTGGTGAACATGGCCACTGTGACCCCATTGGTCGCCCTTGTGGTCATGACCTTATGCCATGACCAAGACAATCTGGCCACTGCCCATGGGCACAGACTATATCTTTGTCACCAAAGGTATATCACTATTTTGTGTACCAACATTACGACACTTCACAAAAAAATAAAACCCAGACACATTTTCAAAACCATGCTTTCAGGTCCTTGCCAATGCTCCTTACACAAGTTTCCTGGAAATCTGCCCACATTTTATTTTTTCAAAAGTCTCAAAATAATATACGGATATGCAATTGTCATATAGCTTAGCCCCCACTTGAGACAAAATCCATTCAGATTTTGCACAAACATTCAAGGTTGGTTCTATAATCTTTCTGAAAACTTGTGTCCACATTTGTTAAGCAGCAACAACATTATAAGCCATCTAAAAATGTTGCAACCCCTCCTCTAATGTTGCCCCCTCGACAAAATCCCACCAAACTTTGCAAAAACATGTATATCAAGATCTAAAATATTTTAGAAAACTTTTCTGCAGCTTCACCAAATGGCACCACATTTATAAGCCTTTACATTTTTTTGGGACCCCTCCTCTATTTTTTTTTGACAAAACAGCACCACACTTTGCAGAACCATTCAGAATCAGACCCACAATGTAATTCCAGAATTACATCCAGTTTCATTGAGTGGAGCCAAAGTTATGAGCCATCCAAAAACTGATTTTCACCAACCCTGTAATACACAAATAAGCACACATGCCCCCGAACATCTCAGATGTTCACGGATATCACAGGACTGTCCAGGACTGTGCGCCCAGTAAACTGTCATTAACAGCTGACAGTACTTCTGTAGCAAATAACAGTACAGCAACAAGATCATTCAAACAACACAGTGTTTATCATTTAAAACAGTCGCACATGTAAACTTCAAACTATCCCAACATTTTACAACCTCTAATTTGTGTACTAAAATAGCATTCCTTAACACATACTGCGTCTGCATTTATTGTGGCAATTCGAACCGAAAACACATTCCATTTCTTTTTTAATAGGAGTTTGCATAACACCAAGCCCAACGCCAAGGGGGCATTCCTGCGTCAGTTACTGCCACAAAGTCTTTATTAAAGCCCTCACATTAGTCAGAACCTATAACTATGGGCATACTAAATATTCACCTCATGTAAGAACCATTATACCCAGTAAGCTGCCATTGACAAATAACACTATTTTAGTATCAATTAACAGTTTCCTATTTTAAACTGTTACACATCTAAACTTCCAATAAACCATCCCAAAAGTTTACAAACTTCAATTTGTGTACTAAAATAGCATTGTTTAAAGGGATGGTCTAGTAAAAATTATTATTTAAAAAATAGATAGGCAACATAAAAAAAAAAAATACTAGCATTCTCCGTTTTAAAACTTCCTATGTAAAATTTTGAGCTATTCAAGCTCAAAATTCGCAAAAGCAAGCACATGGGCGCATCCATTTTGTGAAATGGAGGCCCTCCTGTGCTGGCTTTTGCTTTTGCATCACTAATGAAGGAAAAGCAAGCCAGCTGTAGTAAACAAAGGCTACCGCTGGGTGGCTTTCCCTTCATTAGTGCTGTAGGCGGAGGACGGGGACCGGAGACCAGAGCAGGAAAGCTGCAGCTGAATCTCGGTAAGTGCTATTTATTTTTTTTTAAAAAATAAGCACTAGCTGCGTTTTTTTTCTAAGTTTTCCGGGCTGGAGGAGCCTGGAAAACTTAGAAATAAAACCGCAGCTTTAAAAACATTGTATTTATGTTTGCGGTCGCTTTTGAAGCGACCACAAACATAAATACAATGTTATTGTGTTGGAAAACGCTGCAGTTTTTCTTTCCAAGTTTCTCAGGCTCCTCCGGCTCGGAGGAGCCTGAGAAACTCGGAAAGAAAAACTGCAGCGTTTTCCAACACAACCGTGTTGTTTCTGCCTGAATCTGCTTTCCCAATTGGGGTTCTCGGGAAACCAGGCATCATACTAATTCATTGTGCAGGCAATGATTTGGGGAATGTACAAGAGGTGTCCCTAACATTATTGATAAAACAAGACATGGGAAAACTAATGGAGCTATTTCCTTACACCATTTTTATCTTTTCCAATCTCACTCAAAGCAGAAATGGAGATGGACCACCAGATTTAATGGTAAAATTGAGAAATCCCCAAGAAATTCCAATAAAGCAGTTTCAGCATTCATGAGAGACCACAAACAATTATGGATTTTGAACAACAACATACAGCTCAACATGGCCAATTTCCATGGACATGACGAAGTATGCCTAACTGATGAAGGAAATGCTGTGTTCCTTTAAAACATAAAAACAGTACTCCTGATGTGCTAAAGTTCTACACTCAGTGTACTCCAAAACAATCCTTTTAAGGACAATTCATAATACATAAATACACAAATACAATAAATAATAATAAAAAAAATGTTTAATTATACCTGCGGCTACAGTTCATTGACTTTTAACATAACCGTGTTTACAAAAAGTTAGTTAAAAGGGGAACTGACTTCATGTTTTCTGCTACAATCCAACTTAAATGATCAATACAGTAAAACACTACTCTTGTACTTATGTAAAGTAACTGAAAAATAAGAAAGCATAGAAAAAGACATAAAAATAAACATTTCACAGCCAGACAATGTATTACCATAAGTGAGAATACACAACATAAAATACATTGCATGGCACATCTAAAACTAGACTACCGTTGCTGCTTATATATTAATTTTCTTCAACTATTTTCTTCTAGTTTTTTCCAAAGTCTCACATTCTCAAAAGTCTGAAAACACACATCCAAAATAACCTATACCTATACAATAATCTATACCTATACAATTAACTTTAGAAAATAAATGAAACACAGACACCCCCCAAAATATAGCCACAAATACAGAACTACTCTTACCCGCAGGCATACGTAGTCCTTTTGTAGCCTCGGGTATAGCCGCAAATATCGGCAAAAGGACTGGAAAAAAATGCTTTCCTGCCCCACCAAGCCATCACCAAGGGCCCCCTTCGTATGTGCCAGCTCCCCGCACTCCCCAGACAGCCTCTTCACCTCCCTTACCCTCTCCCTTTCACCCTAGAACACACGCTGCTTCTGTGGCACAGTTTGCTTTCAGATGTCGGCTATTTACGACTACAGCCGAGGCTACAGAAAGCTTTGTGTTACAAACTCAGTCCCTGGATGCCCTCCAACTCCCAAATCACTCATTGCCCTCTAGCCACCCTCCCGTCTCTACCCTGATGGCATTTGTATGCCTTTGGACCTGCCCATAGCTTTTTCCTGCTTTTCATTTTCCCTTAGCCACGAATATCTCTTGCATCGAGAGAAAAACCGGATGGCAGTCATTTCATTCCTGAAAACGATGACCCTGCAATGCACCATGGGAACTATCTCTATTTTTGAGGGGGAAGGGACACCCCCTTCTCTGTAAAATATTTAAATAAATTGTCTTCTGAGTCAACGCTTCATGACCAAGTTGATTCAGACCTGGTCCAAATCCATCCAGCGGTTGAGGATGTGTGCCTTGTCAAAAATTGACCTTTTTTGTCTATGGGAAAATGAATGGGAAATAGGCCACACTTTTGGAAAATAATTTTTGTTTAAGTCTTAATAACTTTTTTATTTTTTAACAAATCTTTACGAAACTCTGCAGTCTGGGGGGAGTGCACAGACTTTTAATCGCATTTGAAATTTCAGTCAAATCAGTTACTTGAATCAAAAATTCTTAACAATAGTATTTTGAGGGGTTCCTCTTTGGGTCTCCCACTCATCTTAACTATAGGGTGGCTTTTGCTGCCCTATAATATAACTTAGTTGCCATCCAACTGCTCGACTTTCATTTGGCTCCTCAACCAGTCATAAAGCATGTCTGGGGTGACCGCTTTTCAACAGAATGTTATGGACCCATTTGTCTTCTGTCTGTTCTCCTTTTGGGGTGCAGATGTTGAAGGCAACAGGTGATATTTTATCTACAATTTCAAAGGTGCCTCACCTAGATGGAAGGAATTTCCACTTCTTGGCCTGATTCCTTTGAACATTGAACAGGTAAACCCTGTCCCCTACCTCATGTTCTTTCTTGGTGGTCTTTTGGTCATAATAGTTCTTCATTCCTTCAACCAACTTTTCTAAATTTCGCTGAGCATAAGCAAAAGCAAGCTGGATGTGCTTCCCTACATTTGCAATGTACTCATGAGTAATGGATGCATTTATCAGTGTCTGCTCTTGAGTCCTATAGAGCAGATGCTGCAGTAAAACCATGTTTCATCCGGTCATGAGCTTAAATGTCAACATCTTTGTTACAGAAGATGGTGTAAACCTAATAGCACAAGCAGTAATCAGATGTCCCAACTGGGTCCAGAGTTTGCCACAAACATCTTTAATCTACTCACAATTGTTTTGTTGTATCTCGCTACCCCCCTGCTCCCTGCTAGAGGCCAGGCAGGTTGTAGCCAACATGGAGTTTTCTTTCTACCCCTAGAATCTCCCACATTTTCACCATTACCTCATTGTTAAAATGTCTTCCTCAGTCTGACTCAATCCTTTGTGGGGGGGCCAAAACTTGAAAAGATGTGGTTGATCATTAGTGCAGCAGCTGTCTCCGCCTTACAATTTAGGTCTGGAAGACATTCTACTCACTTTGTGAACAAGCATGTCATAGTCAACATGTACTTGTTTGCTCCAGAGAAGTGAATCACAGGCACGATGAAATCAATTTGCTAATCTTACCAAGGAAGTATCATTCCCCTTTTTCATTAGGGGAGCTTTGTGTGTGGGGAACTGGGTTGATACTGAGCACACAGAAGACACCCCATTAGTTATGTGTCGAGGTCCTGGCCCATGTGTGGCCATTAAGCAACCTCACACAAGATTTCTAATGTTGTATGACACCCCTTATGACCGGCAGTGGCCGCGTCAAGGGTGTGATTTAACATCAGGCTTTGGAATGAGGCAGGTACTACCCACTGGTCACAGCCAGATAGAGCTCCCCCAATACCAACAAACCGCCTTGGATCTGGAACATCTTGGAAAACTTCATCAACACAAGGGGATCCTCTTTACCGGTATAATCCGACTCTGTTAGAGGAAAGCTTACAGGGTCTTCAATGTGTCGATAACAGTTCCCAATGATTGGGTTTCTCTTTCTGTGCAGTGATCAAATCTGCATCTTGGGTATCTTTACATCTTTGGGAAGTTGAGAGTTCTCTTGCATGAGTTTGGGACCTGGTGATGGCGGCAACTTGGATTTCACTCAGCAGGGATTCTGTTTCTCTGAAATCCCCTTGCAGAGCTCCGGTTTTAGCCAGCTGGTCAGCCAGGTCATTGCCAATCTTATCTGGCCCCTCTATTTTGCAATGAAGCCTTAATTTACTCCCAATATGGTCAGCTCATTGGAGGTCACCAGATTGTCAATTGGCTGGATCAGTTTGGCATGCTTTAAGGGTTTATTGTTGGCACAAAGCATGCCTCGGTCCTTCCAGTTAATCAGGTGCTCCACAAACCCGTTCCTGACATAATTAGAGTCAATGATTGTGACCAGTTCATTGAGTTGGTGGTTCACTGAGGGGAGGATGGCTCGATGAATGGCCACCAATCTGCAACCTGGTTACTTTGGGGTCCTATTTTATACCCAGTAGAGGGTTCACTCACCCAGGCATTCCCAATGCCAGCCACCAGTTATTTTTCCCTGTTGTGATCAACAAGGTAGGAACAGCCATAAACTATCGGTATCCTGGACACGTGTATTCTTCATAGACCTTGTGTGGGGAAGTTAAGTACTCCTCCATGTTGTTGTTGGTCATTAGACTTTTGTCCTCGAGACAGTTTTCTTGAGCACAATCATGCAAGTCTGCCAAATCTTGTGCTAGGAGACTCTTCTCGTGTTGGGCTTATCTGACCTCTGCAGGAAAGCCTGGTATAGACAGAATCCAGGAAGTAAATCTGGAATTACTAACATTCCCCGACCCAGATTCTGTCACTTTGAAGATATTGCAAGGGTTGATGAGGAGTCTCAGCAATGCTGTGCTCCCCCTGTATGAATGGCCGGTAATGTTTTAGCACCTACACTGTTGCCAGGAGTGCCTTCTCGTGGTCATTGAATTGTTCCTCCACAGAGGACAAAGTCTTGCTCACATACAAGATGACTTAGTTGACCTTGTTATGCTGTTGATACAACAATGCTTTTAGGCAAGTATCTGAGAGCCATGTCTCCAAGAAGATCTCCTTTTTCTTTATGGGGTGAACCAAACAGGGAGCCTGTGAAAGGCTTCTTTTCAGTTGTTTAACTGCCTTGGATTGTTCCTGAACCACACTCACACTGGACTCCTGCCTTTAATAAATGGACCAAGGGTCTAGTGACCTGTGTGTAGTCTTCAATGAACTTCTGACTATAATAACTGAGTCCAAGAAGGCTTCTTTATTCTTACAGAGTGGTAGTGTCTTTTAATTTTAATAAGGCTTCCACCTTCTTTGCCTGGGGATTAAGACCCTCAGGGAGGATCTTGTGCCCTAAGAAGTTCACTCTGGTCTTAGACCACTGTGCCTTCTGAAAGGGCAGTTTTGTTTCTGGCTTTCTGCAACTGCATTAGAACATAGCAGATTTCTGCTATATGTTCCTCCACAGTTGAGCTCTCAATCAAAAAATCATCCACATAGGCCAGGTTTCCCCTTTTTCCGCAAATCTGGCATAGCCTTATGTAGGAAGATGTTGAACTCATTGCTGGAGTTCATGTATCCAAAGGGTTTGGGTCCATGTGTACTGCTCCCCCGAAGGTAAAGGCAAGCTTGCTTTGGTCTTCCCTACTCACGGGTACTGTCCAGTAACCAATAGTCAGGTCAATGGAGGTGTACACCTTTGAACCTTCGATCTGGGCCAGTCCCTGATTGATGTAGGGAAGAGGGCATCTTGAAATGTGGAGGAGGGCATCCTGTTTGTTCAATCCCTCAGGTCTGCACATAGTCTCCATTGGCTGTTTGCTTTGAGTATCGCTAGTACCAGGTTGTTGAAGGTACTGTGGATAGGACCAATTATCCCATGAGATTCTAAATTCTTAATAATCGCTGTGAGTAGCTCCATGGACACAAGAGGCAAACAGTACTATTTCACAAATACTGGATCCACAAAATTAGAACCTGGTTGGGGGATCTGAAACTCAAATATTCCCTATCGTTGCATCACAGTTTGATTTGAGTTAATTCTATTCAAATATTGCTTATTTCTTGGAATTAATCCACATTGCTAAGTTCCTATTTACTTTATCCTTCAAGATTTTACACATTGTGTGTTGTTTCCCAAATAAACATTGACATTTATTTTGTTTTTTGGAATGCAACCGAATTAAAATCGAGGTATTGATCTATTGTCTCTCGGCTGAAGAAGAGATTGTTAAGACCACTTTCTTCAGGGCTAAAGACCAACACCGATTAGTGTGTGGTCTGATTTCTTCTACTGATGATGATGAATCTCTTATATTCAAATAGGAGATCTCCCCATCATAGATGAGGCAACTCCCAAGAAAGTGGTCTTAACAACTTCAATACCACTGAAACCGGTCGGCTTCTACGTGACCTGATTGGACAAATACGGATCAGAGACATCCCCAAAACAGGCCACACATTGATCCGAACACTAAAAGGGATTGTGTATTAAAAAAAAAATAGGAATGGAGTCCATAACAAGAAATATATCTCCGGAACCATAGAAATAGGAGTTTTCTTTGACTAGTCTTGGTCCAACACTCCAAAACAAAGGTGTTTTGATTTTAACAAAAAAAAAACCTTGTGAAGTGAATTCACAAGTTTTGCCTCTCGACTTATATAATCTCTTTTTCAGCCGAGAGACATTGGATCAATACCTCTATTTTAATTAGGTTGCATTCCAAAAAACAAAATAAATTTCACAAATACTGGAGACATCTCGGGGTCCATGGGAATGGTGGTTGAATGAATAGATGTGCGTTCACAGTCGTATGAGTACACTTAAAAGATACCTTGGAATTCCAGGAAGACCTGTTTCAGCTTTTTTCTTTGCTCCTCGGTCTCACAGGCATCAGCAAGATTGATCCTTTCTTCAACCATCTGCTTGAAACTGGAAAGACCGCAGCTTGGCAATTTCAGCAGTATCCTCCAGGTGAGTGGAGAGATATCTTTTAATGGTGTTCACCTGGACAGGGGATTCAAGGTAGTGGTCATTGACTCTGAACACTACCTACTCTCTCCTAATGTCACAGGTCACCTCTTCCACACCGTAGGGGCAGGAAATTACCACCATGCCTAGTAAAATTCTTTTCTGGAGGAATACCTTTGCTAAGGTTGATACAGCTGTTTTGGATTGGTCCCATGATTTCATTACCTAAATCAATAGAATAATGTTGGGCATCAACTGTCATTCCAATAAAGGTGTCTGCACCCAAAGTGATACTTCAAGGGTTGCTGTAATCCACCAATATTTGAATGGTCTCATGTTCTAGGTCTGCTAGAGGTGTCGGATTTAAATACAAGAATTGTTGTTGAAGATGATAATTTAGCACAGATAATTTCAACTTTCTTGTGTGTTGTATACATTTTAGAAAACTTTTTTAAAACTGCCTAAATCTGATTTTAAAAGAACAATTGTGTTGCACCATATCTGGGTTCTACTCACTTTATTAATTTTGAAGTATCTTGCATGCTTGTAGGGGTTTCATTAACTGCCTAACTAGCTGAATGCGATAGAACTACAATTCCCTAGATTTGTGCAATCCTCGCAAACCTTTTATTACAAGGTCAGGCGCTTCAGTGCCGGCGCGTCGGAGCCGGTTTGTGCTATTTAAAGGCACTGACCCTTTCAACTCGACTACTTCTTATTTTGTGGAGCTAATTTCAACTCATGTGCATGTTGTATACATTTTAGAAAACCTTTTAAAAAACTGATTTTAAAAGATCAATTGTCTTGAGCTGTAACTGGGTTCTACGGACTTGATAAATTTTGAAGTGTGTTGCATGCTTTTAGGGGGTTTCATTAACTGTCTAATTATCTGAATGGTGAGTAGTGCAGGAACATCTTCCAACTAAAAAGCTTAAGCTTTAGGATATTAGCATTGTGTATTCAGCAGATCATCCTTAAAGTTGCTCAGCAGAATGTCCCATATGGATCTGATTTCTAAGATCCAATGGAACCGAAAAGGCCAGAATAGAGGCAGCTACAACTGATGGCGCACCTGAGGACACACTGATCTACAATGCTGCAGTCGATCTATACTCGTTAGTACTAGGGCCTAATCAAGTTAGTATCAATTTGGGCGATGGCTCAAAAATCCAAACAGGTTTATCAAATACTAATGATTTATTAATTAATAGAGAATGGGTGATTCTGTCTGAAAGTCAGCCATTATTATGTAACTCCACATTGACATTAAAAACAGTCCTGCTGCGCACCCACTCACTTGTATGCCATGCTATGGAACTATGTGACTTTATGTGCGAATCAAGGACAGATCTCGCTACTATAACAAAAACCTGGTGACAGAAAGCAAGTTTACACAACGCACAAATTGCTACTGCGGTCGGGTATTAGATTTTGCTTTCAGATCTTGTTGGTCAGAGAGGAGGGGGTGTGGCAATAATATTCAGAGACCATTATTGCAAAGCCATGCTGGTGAAAATTGCATTAAACTCTAAGACCACACTATGTATTTTTATACTTTATCGCCTACCAATAGCAGCCCCTTCATTTGAAGAACAACTAATGGCCCTTCTAGGATCTATTATAAAACCTTGCAACTCACTCATAGTACTGAGAGACTTTAACTTGTGGGTGCAAGACCAATCAGATCAAGTTGCTAGCTCATTGATGAATTTCCTGGGTAGTCAACAGGTAAAAGTAGCCACACATTGTGGAGGGAATATTCTTGACTGGAACTTAAAAAAAGACCAAGCCATCTCATTAATTGGCACTCAAAAATGTATATGGTCCGACCATTCTCCCCTGCAATTTGACATTCAACTCCCAAACGTTTCAATGAAAAATAGTAAAGTAGGTGCTAAAGCCTTTCTCTCTAGAAGTACTCGGAAAGCCACATATGAAGCTTTTGAGTCTATCGTTATCCCTCAATTAACCTTCCTTGAAGAAAATATTTATCTTTAGTCCCTCACTAATCAGTTAGCAGAGCTTTCGAAACTCTGGCACCCCTATGCTTAAGGTTAATAAATGAAACAAACCTTAAGCAGTGGTTTTCTAATGAAGTCCTGGCCACTAGGAATGTTAAGTGGATGGCTGAGCGGCGCTGGAGCAAAATTCCTTCAAGCTCGACTCTTGAAATTCATAAAGCTACTACTAGATTTTATAAGACAACTATCTGTAAGTGAAAGGAGATCAAGCTTGATGAACGGATTAGGGGAGCCAAGTCAAACTCGAGAGAGCTATTTACGATTTTACAAGAGTTAAAATGTACCACATGTTGTCACCGATAATCTTTTGTGTCAAAAAGTGAATGAGGGATTTACTAAGACAATAAAACAGCGCAAGAACCCATTGCAGACTGCATTAATACTATACCAGAATCTGAAATTGTAACTATTGCTGGAGGGTGGAACCGAATCCTGATAATTGTTCATTTACCTTCAAACACATTTCAGATAGTGATGTCTTGGAACCCACCTCATGCAAGGGATATGCTCTTCCTGCAGCATTGTTTAAAGAGTTTCTACCATCTTTCATTCCTTGGGTGATGGTTTTTTATAAACCGTCCGTTCCAGGAAGGCTGTGTTCCAGAGTGTATCAAGGAAGCATGGATAGCCCCCTTGTTAAAACAGAACATTTTTAATCCCCAGGACCGTGCTAGTTACAGACGCATAACAAAATGTCCCTTACCTGTTGAAGGTAAAGTGGCTGTAACCAGTATCAATGTTTCATTGAGCAACAGGGAATTTGGGTGATAGGACAATCAGGCTTTTGGGCAAAGCATGGTACAGAGATGGCATTGCTTGATCTGAAGTCTAATATAGCCCAGATTAATGACATGAGTGGTGTAGCACTGCTGCTGTTGCTCGACCTGTCTGCCGCATTTGATCTGTTGAACCACGAGATGCTGGCGGACAGGTTTATTGATATAGGCAAATGTTCAAACTTTGCTGCAAACTGGTTCAAATCATTCCTTGTCCTAAGGATGGCAAGAGTAGCTAGAGATGACTCCCATTCACAGCAGGTCCCACTTAACACAGGTGTTCCGCAGGGCTCATGTCTGTCACCTTTGCTGTACAATCTATACTCTAGACCACTGTGTGACCTCTTTTTTTAATTTTATTTTATTCGGATTTGTAGAGCACACATCAGCCCAGGGGCATTGTGGTGCTTGTTACAGACATATCTTAGTTGCATATACATGAATAATCCCTAGAGTTACGGGAACAAGTGTGACATTTGTACAAATTTACAGTGAAGTATATTTACATAGGTTCACGACAGTTACATATTATTGTGCAAGGGAAGAGATCTTCAGTTTCCTACGAGTAATCGGGAGTGAGTTTTCCCCTCTAATGTCTGCAGGTAGTGTTTTCCAGGATTTAGCAGCAATATAGGGGAGGCTTAAGCCACTGGCTTTGGCTCTATTGCTGCGTGGGATGTGGAGTAGGTTGGTGTATTGCGTCCTGGTGGGACGTGTGGAGGAGGGTTTGGAGATGGTCTCTGATAGGTAGGAAGGTGCGGAGAGAGAGAGGCATTTGTGTGTGAGGGTGAGGATTTTGAGTGTGATCCGCTCTTTGACCGGGAGCCAGTGGGCTGAGTGTCTGGCCTGGGAGATATGCTCTCTTCTTGAGATGCTTAGAGCGGCCCGGAGAGCATTGTTCTGTGTGACTTATAGTCTGTTTAGGTTTTTTGCTGATGTGCCTGCCAGGAGGGCATTGTAATAGTCCAGTTTGGCTCCAATGGTTGCTCTGGCTATTGAGAGGCAATTTGGTTTTGAGAGGTATGGTTTTATGGCATTGATTATGGCTTTTGAATGACCAAATTATGCAGACGACACCCAGATCATCCTAGAGTTGTCAGGGTCATACTGAGAAGATCTAGCAAGGTTAAATGAGGCATTTGGGGCCATCAAAATATGGATGGCTAAAAACGGGTCTATGGTCTTTCTATCAATAGAAATACATTGAATGTAAATCCATCGAAATGCTATCTTTAACATGTAAAGGTGCATATCCATCAAAACTTGTCCATCGAATTTAGGAAAAGACAAATTTCAATGGATATGTACTTTTAAAGGTAAAAGATGGCATTTTGGATGCATTTATTTTTCCGATTAAAACATTACATGGAGCTGTCCAGTGCTGAAATCTTCAAATTATTTTGGCACTGGCCAACTTCATGTAAAGTTTCATTATTTTTTTTAGGGGAGTCCCCCCAATTCCCCCCCCAAGCCACCCCCAACCCTAACCCAACTCTAACCCTAATTCTAACCCCTGCCCTACCCCTTACACTAACCCTAACCCTAATTCTAACCGTTGCCCTACTCCTTACCCTAACCCTAATTCTTAAATGCAAAAAACCCATCGAATATCCATTGAATTTGATTTAATGAACATGCATTTTGATGGAAAGTATTTTCAAGGAGTACATTTTGATGGAAATGACTTAGATTAATAGATTTTTGATGGAAAGTCTAGATACCCTAGAAATTTGCTCTAAACGACAAAAAAGACAGAAATTCTGATTTTAGGTACTGATGCTAAATTGATAAAACATTAATCCCAATACAGTGCTTTTAACATTGAAGGAAATATGATTCAGGAAGGGACATCTCTCATGATCCAACAATTATGCTCTATGCTTTTGTCGCCAATGGAGATTTTTAGCATACACCTGGGTCACTGAAAAATCAGTTGAATAAAAAGCCTTCAATGAGGTTTCAGCCTTTTATACTTGTAACTTCCCAAAGGCCACTGTATCAAACCATAGAATGGAGGACAGCACCGGGGCAACGTGCTGGTCTTGTAATCAAGGCCACGCAGAAAAACAGAGGTTCGAATCCTTGATCCGCACTTATAAACCAAATTCAGGTACAGAATTAGGCGGGTTATAAAAAAAAAATAGGTGTATGTGTATTTGTAAATCTTCTGCCTCCTGCCTGGGGGATGTACAGTTATACATAATGTACATCATGGATGCCCAATGTTAAGGGCAGCCCACCGGTAGGAATAATTTTGATTTCTACAGGCTGTTTGTAAGGAGATTACATGCGACTACTTAACTGTGATATTGCCAAACTGCCTGCAGTTTCTGAGATGTCAGTAGTCAGGATTCAGTGAAGAGAACATATGTTTGCTATGCTTTTCAGCATGGAGCATTTATGGCAGTGAGGTCTGGTTAGCAGAGCTCAATATTTCAGATATAATGAGCAACATCTTTTGTTATCACAAAAATCATAACGATGACATTCTGTCACATTATGACACTAAAAGAAACTCTCCAACAAAACATAATGTCACAAATGATTGGTATGTAGATGTACCAATAATACAGCACCCCTGAGACAAGAACAGGTCCAATCTACACACTGACCCTACATGTAACTCACTAGGACTATTATAACATACACTGACATATTCGTCTTTATTCAATCGATTACATGGTAGCAATATATAAACTAACGTTTAAAAGTCCCCTCACCACCCTACAACTCCATTTTAGTCCAAAGAAGCACACTCGATTTCAAGACTGGTTGTTTAACCAGGGTCATGATATAAAAAGAAAGACATATGGAGAATTAGAGCTTTTACCACTGTATACGTTAATGAATTGGCCCCTATATTTGACTACTACTAGGCGGGTAGGAAATTCTTCCTGAGAAATGTTTAATATTTTTGCAACTTTATGTGTCTAGAAATGTCCTAAAGTGTTTTGAATTAGGGTTATATTTTCCTTGATGCCCAGGCACGTTTTTTCAGTTCATTGTGTACTCTCTGGTAGTTTAATGGGGGACACACACATCTTCATTAACAGTAAAAAGAAGGGCTGTGTTGTTGTCCAGCTGTGCTCTGGCGATCATGTTTCCAACTCAAGATGGCAGGCTCCATGATTGTCATTCCAATTGAGCCACACTAAGCTTCAAATGTCAACAATGTTCGGATATCAGTTGTTGTATTACAAGAGTGTCTGAATGTGAAGACTAGTGCTTCTCATCACAACATAAAAACATTTTTTTCTCGTCTGGGTTCTGCTGTGTCCCATATCATCTCCATGTTCTAGATTCCATTCTTGCTCTCTTTCAATTCCCTCTTTCGTCTGGTTGCACTGTTCTTCCAAGCTGGACTATTCAGCTGATTCCCTGTTGGCCCATGCTTTAGTAGCCCGGAGTCCATTTCTTAATCCTGCATAAAGCCTTCAGCTTATTTCTAGTAAGGCATTGTGCTTCCTCTGTGGTCTTCAGCTATTTTCTTCAATTATTATATATTTTTTCTTTTATAACCTGCTTAATACCAGAGACCAGTTGCTAAGTGCAGCCTGGGATTCAAACCTGCGTTGCTATGCATTGTCTTGCTTCCAAGACCCATGCTTTGCCACTGAGCTATCTTCCTGTCATGGCGGCATAATCAACCTAAAGATGCTTTCTTTTTACGCCATTAGTCATTTCTGCTGCTTCCACATTTACTGTGGTCATTAGATGAACACTTATCTAGAGGATCACTATGGCTGCAGAAGGGAAGGCCTTTCCTTCGAAAGTCATAGCACAAACGAAAAACAAACATGCACACTCTAAAAATATATTGCAACAATGTTCTCTTTGTGTTTGATTAGCAATGACTGATAAGGGGGCATTTCTGGCCAGTATCCATATATGTCCATCTGCAACACCTCTGATGGAAGGTTGAGTAATTTATATGCAACAACATATCCATAGTAATTAACAATAGAACTGGGTGGACTTGTTCACATCTGTGAGTTCCAGTTTCACAAAAAAAGGCTCGACAATCTCTGAAGTATGTAACATACTACGAGAGCAAACACACTATAAGCAGAATGAAAGAGGCACTGCTACATTCCCTGGAAATTGAATCTGGCATATATAGCTTTCACCGGTAGGTAGACATTCCAGGCGATGGCATCCTACCCCTCCCACTGAGGCAGCCAATGAAGTGATACTGTACTAATGCCACAAGCAAACTGCCTCTGCTGTGGCCTTCATTTAAAATGCTGCACAACTTTTGCTTTCTGCTGATGCAGAAAGGAAAAAAAAAAAACAGAAGACAGGCCTTCTTTGTCAATGCCTCCAGACTCTGGAACATCCGCTCCATCAACATTGGACTCACCCACTCGCTTCTATGTGTCACGAAGAAGCTCACGATTATCCTCTTCAAAGAATGGTTCCTCCTTAACAACCAAGTCCACACCCCTCCGAACCTGAGAGTGGGCGATCTGCACGCTCGCTGTCTCCTCCCCTGGTTGTTTTTAGATCCCTTGCTGCCAATCTGCATGCCCTCCCTTTGTTATCTCCCTTCTCCCTTGGTGTGTCCCATTGCAACCTGCTACACTCAACCATGTATTTGTACTCTGACTTGTCAAGTGTACTGTTGCTTCCCAAAGCTATGTTCACGCTCAAAATATACCATAAAAATAGAGTTTAACCATCTAGAATTTACACTAGTATGATGATTTAACAACCTGAACCGAGGTCCCGTGAACAGTCTGAGACAGCAACTGCCCCCTAGACTGATCACTGATCACTGAACCAAAGTCCTGCCACAGAGACGGAAGTTACCACTTCCCTATGGCCCAGTTTAAGTGCCAAAACAAAAACTGTTTGTAATTTTAAACAACGTACTATTGTTTTATGTCAAGTGAATGGGATACACCCACCGCTTTTTTAAGCTACTATGTGTTTTTCTAATAGATCTGAATATTAAAAATTGAATGAATTACTTGTTTTACAGCACCATTTAATGAAATATGTCTGTAATTTGTTGATTATTACTATCTACCTCTTACGTCTAACAACGATAAAGTAGAACTACCTTCAGAATTTCAAATTCTACCATGCTTCAGCGTCATGAAGGCACTGTGGCGTGGTCCAAGTGTCCCGTTGCTCTCTCTGTTATAAGTAGGGAGAACAGTGAGGTGCCAGATGAGTGTTTCAAGCTGTGCATCCGGTTACTTGGAAGGCTAAAATAAACAGAGAGCCCTTGCAAGGCACCAACGAAGGGGCAGAGGGTGAAAACCCCTGACCAGATCTATTTGTGGAACTTACACTGCTTATACTATTTTAGTAACTAATCAATCACAAGAGCAAATTGACTGCAAATTGGGATTTTAAGACAGCATTGGTTTAAATCATTAGGCTACATTGTCTACTGTGCAAAGAAGTGGCCACGACCATGACACCAGACACTTACTCGACAAGTCTCAGCCGCGCCGTCCTATTTTCTCATGAACTCTGAATTCAATAATCTTCATAATACTCTTTTCAAAACAGGATTTGTCATTCCTTTCAGAAATCTAGATCAGATAGCTTCAGGCTATCCGTGGAAGGGAAGTTATTGTACAAACTAGAAACAAAACAGCATTCTGATTCCTTGCAAGGATTTATGATAGGTTTCAGGTATGGGAGACGCGGTGTGCTGTACACCCAGGGGACTTTAACCTTTCATAAGCTCACTGACAAGCCGTTTGCGTCAATTGCTATCAGCTTTGCTACTGCCCATGCACAAAGCAGGCAGAGTGTACTCGTGTAACCCCAGATCTGGTTGCATCCGATCTGAACTCATTCTGTGAGAGAAGTCATCATTATCCAGTCACTCGATTCTCGTCTGCCAATTTATTTAATATCTGGATTTGCTGAGAGCAGTCATATATGGATTTCCTTAACATGGCCGGGTGTCTCTTATAAATGCCAAACGTAATGCAAAATGGAATTGCAATCACATGAAATGTCAGTGTCTTCTGAGTTCTTTACGTTTAATTAGGCATGTTTAGGATCAAGCTGATCAGTGCAGGCCGTTATCTTTAATGTGGAGCCCCAACCCAAGCAAGCGGGATCAGGTTCCCAAGGCATACAGGTGATCTCATAAATTACTATGCTTTGAACCGTGTAAAGCAATGGAAATGTTCTTCCATAACATGGCTCCTCTTACAGCGAAAGTCCTCCCTTTAGCCAGTAGTTTTCTGCTATGAAACATGATCTGCAGCTCTTTCATCTAACCTGGTGGAAATCCTAATACTAAGGATGTGGTGCATGTCACTGCTTTGCTTAGCCCTCCAACGAATGCAACCACTAAGGCACTTCCACAAATGTTGGTATTTTTTGCCCACCTAATGCAGCCTATCCACATCCATTTCTCCCCATATTCTGCATTGTCTGTTGACAGATAAGTCTCTGATTTAAATCTGCATCATATCTACTAGGCACAACATTATGAGCAAAGGTAAGCATTTTGTATTCAGTTTTTTAAAATACCAGATTGTAAATAATTGGCAACAAAATTAAGGTTCTACAGTCTCTTATTCTCTGTTTTGGCACTGGTTGGGTCAGTGAGGTTTGCAGTTTGTAAATGTTTTGTGGTAGATTTTCTATAAAACAGTGCAGATACAATGGCTTAACAGCCCAATCACCTCTGTCACCATCCCATGACAACAACTTTCAGTTTATCCCATGCAAGATGTATCTTTGCCATATTCACCATGTTATTGCCTCCTCTTCCTTAAACATATTTACTTAATTCTCAAATTCCCCTCTGTCCTGCTGAGAGACTCTACTGTTTGCAATAAAACGAGCGATGGCACTGGAAACCAAATGTTTCTCAATCCCTGATCAGACCACATGATCTCCATATGACAAAATGCCATCTGTGAGGGTGGAAACGCCTGAGATTCTTATTTTTTATTATTAATATAATGATCTGTCTCTGGGAAATAGATCTGCTATTCAGATGCCACTTCTATAATGCTCCATGCTGTTAAGTATAAAGTAAAGGAGTGACAATGTTTAGCCTGTCTACTAATACCCCTCAGCATCTGCATCGTAGTTTGGCTTCATGGAGTTTCAGGGTGATATGTGCATTCCTGCCAACAGCCAGATGTGAACCAAAGATCCAGCAGTAGGGTCGGCCTTTATCCATTGGCAATCCTTAGCTCAATTACTATACTTTGGCACTCCAAGAGCCTGGTCGCAGACTGATGTATAACTATAAGCCATGTCCAGTTTTGACATGGTAGCCTCCTGGTGTATACATTTATACTGACTAAAACCTTTTGTTGTCATGTTACTGCAATCCTGGCTGCTAGTGACTCATTTTATTGACAGGACATTATGTCTATCACCATCTGGTACTGGGATTCATCACAAACTACCATTTTGGCCCGGCAAAGGAAATTCCCATTTGACCTCTTTGGGAAGGCTTGTTACCTTCTCCAGAGCATTGGGCATTTCCCCAGATGGTTGTCTTCGAAATATTGCTTCAAAGGTGAGCTCTGCCATGTCAATAGAGAGCTTGCATCAGGGTGGTAATTACCAAAGATCTTGTGATGCAGATTAGGTACGAGAAAATGGTGTACTAAGAGTAGCCAGTGGAAAGAACCAGTCCATAGAAGGGTCCATCCATCTGGGGTTCTACCAGGGCATCCACACTCCTACTTCCCTCTCCCCAATTCTTCCAGACAAAGCACCCTGGAACTGACACCATCAGGCAGTAGTGTACCTTTACAAGAAGGCTAGAAGGGGGCCAATTCACTAGGTAGATTTTCTATTTAAGGGGGTGAGACCGTCACCTCTATTGAATAATCTTTTGACTACAGAAGAAGGATTGTACCTCGAACTTAATTGTAAATACGGTCTGCCTCAAAGTCCTCTTCCAATGGTGTTGAAGATGAAGTCTTATGAAAGGAGCAATGTTAGGAATCAAACAGGAATCAAACAAACACCTGGTCGGTTTGACAGCAATGGAGAAAGAGACACCCTCAGAGAGTATTTGCCCCTAGAAGATGGCGCCATGTATTCTCAGTAAACCAACATCAATGAAACGTTCTAGCGGATTTCAAGATGGAGACCAAGAATCAGGCAGAGACACGTGGGACTTGCCGGCAACACTAAGAGCGTTAGTGGTAAGCTCCCTGCTTCATTTCTCACAAGCACTGACACTGTCATAGTTTCTTTCCTTGTGCTTCGCTACTGCTTCGCCTCATATTTTCTCTGCTATGCTCCGCTTCTGAGCTCTTTACCTTCCAGTTCGTTATTCCGCCTTCCTGCCTCCTGGTGCTCGCTTCAGGATTCTGCAGCTCTGGATTTCCTGGCATGCATTCTCCTTTCTTCATACTGAATTCCCACCGCTCCAGCACACCCAACATTTCTTTTGAATTCCTTGCTACATCTATGGAATCAAAGAGTGTTTTACCCCCAGAGGGTTTCCCTTGGGCTCAGCCCTTTGAGCATATGCTGCCTTGTATATACCATGAAGACGGATGTTCATTGTGGTTTTGTCTCATTCTCAATACCACCGCAAGATCCTGAGATCTTCAGAGACGTCTCCTGCTTCACATAACAGGTCAGTCCTTGCTAATTGTTTCAGGCAATCCTTTTTCCCCCAAGTATACCACAGGACGTTTTGGGATGATCTGATGTCATGACAAGGCCTGCTGCATTATAAAGTGCACCGGTACCTAGGAACATGCACTCGGTAGGTGACAGCCCCTGCAAGAGCTCTCTGACAACCTTCCTGGCTGGGAAGTGTACAACAAGGAATCATATTGCCTCTGAAGACCATGGACTGATTTCTCCAGCAACCAAAAGTCAAGACTCAGCTCTTGGAAATGGTTGCTGACTTGACCCGCTACAAGCAATCCTCTCAATCCTTCTCGAACCACTGGAATCCTGACTTGCCTGTCTCAATTCTGATTCAACCCGCTGCAGCATTCTTCTTAACCTGTCCCAATGTCAACCAGACCTGTTTGAAGTAATCATCTCAACCCATGTCGAAGGCAACTTGACCAACTGCAAGCAATTTTCCCAACCCATCCTGACACTGACTTGACCGCTGGAAGACGTTGACTCAATGTGTCTCGATACTGATTCGAATGGTGGAAAACTGCCTAGAAGCCTGTCCCAATGCTGTCAAGACCCACGAACAAGCATTGCAGCTATTTAAAGTGGATTTATCCCTGTGGCCTTCCTTATTGGCACTATTGGCATTTTAAGATCCCATATTTATCTTTCAAACACCTTCTTAATTGAGCTTGACTTTTCTGCTGCAAACATCTGTTGGATATTCTTCTATTTTGTTACCACAGTGTGATTGCTGTTTGGACTGCTTCTGTGCTAGCTTACATTCCTCCTGAAGAATATAGCCTGCCCTCAGCCCACATTACCAAAATATGTAAGAGAGAGATATACATGTTGAACTGTACCAGTTTCACCTTTACGCTCATTTAGTAGTAATATGGGGCTGAGTAGGAGTTTTATCCACTTCTCATTCCAGTTCTCCAGCAGAGCAGTAGCCATGTCACCACACCGCTGCTACAGGCTTACATGCCCAAAGAGTCATTCTCCACTCACTCTCCTTCTTATGTTTCCTACGCCTCTGTGGACTGCTCACAGAACTTCACACAGCAACCACCACATGGCACCTTCACTTTCTATTGCAGGCCCCTTTGGGTGTCCATCCCCCTGGAGTCCTCACTTAAGGGCAACATGAGACAATCACAACACATATGCACAACACCCTCATATGTTGCTCTCTGTCATAGTTGCTAACATCTCCATACTGCCATCAGCTGTGGACGGCTCAAGAAATGGCAGATTCACTTTGATTCATACCCCTACAACCTAACGCAGATTCCCCTGATAATGGTCCATTCAAAGGTACCCTCCCAAATCTGTGACCTGCTACTCATTAACAGCAGCCATGCAGTTCTACACACAGCAGAAAGCACACACACAATCACCTCCTGTAACCTGAAGCCATTTTTTCTTAGTTCACATGCTCCATAACATTTGTCCACAGAATACAGCCTCTAGCATATGGCTAAAGTGGAAGGAACGTTGGTGAATGTGCAGTCATTGAATTGACAGCAAGCCCCTGCACCCTGCAGGAAAACCACTATTCTCCCACCCAATAAGCATCTCACCTACCACTTCCCCCTTATCCATGTGTTGACCACAACATTTCACCTCAGCTACCATTACCAGCCACAATTACATAATGTCTGAATGGCAAAACAAATCAGATTATTTTCAGCCTTGGTAACCACTATCAATACAATTTTTCAGATCCATTTCCGTGGTATCACAGACCCCAAATCCACTGCTGTGGCATTTATGGACTTCATGAACACTGTGGACATAAAACAGCCCCTGGCAGACCATATCCACCTCTAGAACAACATGCTCAACCTCAAACTTAACCTGTTCAACATAGTACAGACCTCACTCCTGCATATCAAATATCAGGTGCTCATGCAATTAGACTGGTGGATAACTATGGTATCTCTATCCTTCTTACTTGCATGATATTCAGCAAGTAAGGGATGCAGCTGAGCACAATAATCACTCACTACACCTTCAAGGACTTTTTCAAACAAGCCCTAGAACATATTCTCTCTGTCACTGTCCAGTCCCCAACAACATGTTTCAACTCTGTCCCAATCAAATTTAACTGAGTATGAGCTTTCTGGCAGACCTTGTGTTCATGATTATTGCAATCATTTGTAAGCATAAGACCGTCCACCCATTGTATTCCCAGGAAAAGACGGAAATCTGATTCCCCATCTGTTGGAGAGAAAAGTATTGTCACAGAGACAATTCACACTCCGATCTTGCTGTTTTTTGCACAAATATGCAGTACCAGTTGTGCACCCATTAACCGACCAATGCTTTATATTATTCATCAAAAATAACAGAGGATACAAGGGCATTGAACAGAAGCATAACCTCTTGCAGGCAGTACAGTATTGTTGCAATCTGTAATTGTTCATTCAGTGGAAAACTGTGATACCATTGATAATGTCTTGGCTGACATGCAACCCTTTACAAAACTCTTCGAATACATAAATACATTGTCAAAATGTCAGAACACATGTTTCAAACACTGCAATATATTTCCCAGCTCCTCCACTGATGTCATCTGAGACTGTATGAACATGTTCAAAATCAGACCCATCTTGGACAACAATCTCTCTGCTAAACTTACATTCGTAAAACACACTACATTTGAGGATCATGCTCTCCCCTCCACAACATTACACTGATGAAGATCAAACACTCCTGTACCTCCTACGCATATCAATGTGTCCCTTGCACAAGGGCATTCCACTCATCTCTCGAATTTGGGTTAATTTTCTCACTTCTCAAAAAAGTGATTATAAACCTGGAAAATCTGTCTAATAACCACCAGATTGCAGACTTTCACTTTCTAAACAAAAAGTAGAATGCAAAAATTTCCATCAATTACAATAGAGACTGGATAATACAGTGTATGCAAGAAAGATGATAGAAAACAGCCAACTGAAATCGCTAATGCAGTGTTCACTCTATTACACAAGTGATGAAGTACCCCACCTGGCTCTGTAGACAGTCAAGACAGTGACCCTGAGTCTGGTTATCTCCCAGAGTCAGAGGAGCATGGACCTGTAGGGGAGAATACAAGTGCTGAATCTAAAATGAGATGTGCCGGAATGGTAGCATGATTCATTTAACTGTTTCGTGTTTTTCCATCAAATCTCAGGAAAAGGTTCACTGGTGCAAGTAGTTTCATTCTTGCCTGAGAGACAAACCCTTTCATATGTTGTGATTTTGTCACTAACTGAACATGTGTATGCTGAAAGTCACTTTTCAAAAATGTCTACTTTAAAGCGTTCTACAAATAAGAAATATGGAATCTGTGAAATGCAGGGCAGTAGCTCATATAGAACAATATAAAATAACACTCCCTACAAATACTGGGCAGCAGAGCTTGAGAAAGCCAACAAAGTGGCATCAGTTCTTACATTGCCAGAAAACACTACTTTACTTGTAATTGTAAGTGCTACGCATTTTCAAATAAAGAATCACATTGTACAAGGCAAGTCAATTTGCATTGGATTTCATTTAGAAAATGTGAAATAATGTTAAGTGTGCAAGTGATGCATGTATAAATGGAATTAGAAGCTTGTTCTATATGTACTAAATGTTCTCGTTAAATGTGACAAAGTAAACAGAGAATGCATTACTGTTAAAATTTGCATGGGCAGATTAGTGTTCTAATGTAGATTTGACAATGCCAATTTTGCTGATTCTTGCATGAAACCTGACAAAAGGTTAATTTCTGTTTAGCTCTGCACATAGGTCTGTTGAGGGAAGGGTACAAAGTCTCAGGAGATTAGCATGACCATATTGAGACAAACAGGCTCATTTATCTTGCATAAAACAAGTATTTTAGGCCCAAAACTGCAAAGAAATCTGCAAACTTCAGACATCTCTGTAACAGGCCTATCTCAAGAAAAGTATTGTTAATGAAATACATCTTTGCATTCCAGTACACACAAATCAGTGGGCTCTGAGCTGATACAAATCTAATTTGGCAACATTGTATAGGGGCCAGAGCATTCATTTTCAAACCATCCAAGCCCGGAGTTCACTTAGGTGACTCCTCTTTGCATTAGCTCTCCCGATGAAACCAATGAGCTGCAGTACTAACGGAAACTCAAACAAAAGTGGCATGTCAGCTTACCATATTAATCATTGACCGAATGTTTTACAAAAGGGCCTTTGAGAACTTTTCATATGACTCATTATGCTAGCATGCGGTTTCCATGTGTACAATTCAGACTACTTAAAATTAGCATTATCTAGTGCCTTTAAACTCAATTTTCAACAATGGTATAAAAGATATGATAAAGAATAATACATTCTTAAACCATTAGAGTCTTCTCTTTGATTAGAGACCAAGCCCAGTTTTGCAATAATTATTAGTAGTTGGTGAATATATAAAAAAGTATAATGTATTCATGTTTATTCACACATACTCATGTCTAGAGTCCCATATGTCATAAATGTGTCATGTTGCACTGATGGGATTTGCGATAAAGTATGATTCTGTGTCCCTTGTTTGCCCCTCTTCACCAAGAGACACTTGCCAGAACTCCCACAGTGATAACTCAGGTAAGGTGGTATGGGCAGAGAGTAAATCCATTACTGTGCTCTGGTAAAGCCCACCACTCTTACACTGCTACCACCTACTCTTAAAATTATGCTGACTTGTACTGTGCTCTTTGTTTTACCATTGTTTCACATTTAGATGGAATGTGAAGATTAGCCTATGTATTGCATTTAGATGAAATGTGGAAGTTAGCATATATATTGCATTTATATTAATTGCTGAGGTTAGCATACGTATTGCATTTAGATTAAATGTGGAGGTTGGCATATGTATTGCATTTAGATGAAATGTGAAGGTTAGCCTATGTATCCCATTTAGATTACATGTGGAGGTTTGCATATGTATTGCCTTTAGATGAAATGTGAAGGTTAGCCTATGTATCACCTGTAGATGAAATGTGGATGTTAGCATATGTATCGCATTTAGATGAATTGTGGAGGTTATCCCACATTTAGATGAATTACAGAGGTTAGCATATGTATGGCATTTAGATGAAATGTAAAGGTTAGCCTATGTATTGCATTTAGATGAAATGTGGAGGTTAGCATGTGTATTGCATTTAGATGAAATGTGAAAGTTAACCAATGTATCACATTTAGATGAAATGTGTATCTCAGTCTGTGAATTGTACTTAGATAAAATGCAAAGGATATTCCTCTACTGCTCCTGATGATGCTTGTAGGTTAGCCATTGCTTTACACTCTGAAAATGTGCATGGTAGCCATGTACTGCACTTAGAAGATGGTTAAGCTAGCCTAGACATAGCACACACTAGATTTGGAGGATATCAAACACACCACACTTAGATGAAACACGAAGATAGCCAAGGTGTTGCACTTGGAGGATTTTGAGGGAAGCCAATTGAGAAAGATGCTGTGGATCCCTCACCAAAACCCTGCCTAAATTCTCCTCGCAGGTGGCCAGGAGAAGGCAGTCATTTACTCATCCCAATACTTAGGGTGGTGTACTGGGGGTGGATCACCTGGGTTGAGACAGGGCCCAGGGTAATGAGGGAATCTGTGGGATGATATATTCAAAGGGATTATTTTACCATCATGTCAGAAGAAGTTATGGGTTTTTGTCATTTTAATATCTCTCAACCTCCTGTCAAAACTGAGATGGTAAATTCCAGGTTTGTAACATCTAAACCTATTACATAAAAATAACCAATTTATGTTATCCCTAAACTCAGATGCCCTCCGCAATACCAAAGGTTCACTACTAGAAATAATGGTAATGTTGCCATATCTACTTCTTCTTCCTCCACTAAGTTTAAAACCTATAATCACTCTTTTGAAAATACTAAGGGAATTAAATTTACCCCTTAATTGTATAAAAGAAGTAGAAAAATATAATTTCACTATAGTGAACAACATGTCCCATTATACCACAGGGACCGAGACAAAGAAGTGAGGGTGGGCACTCTCAGATCCCAACCCTTGGGGTGGATGAGCAAGGGAAGGTCACCTGGTTAGGGGAACCCGAGGTTGTGCTCAGGAAAAAAATCCTTGGTGAGACGCAGTATTATACCGAGGAAGAAGGAGAGTAGAATGAGATTCCTGAAACCTTTGTTGGTTGTATTACATCTATCTCCCTTCTTCTGAATGAAACTCCCTTATTAAAATGCTACCACCCATACACAGATGATAAAGCAATTAAAAGCCAAAATCCTGTTACAGTCGGAAACAACCTCTCTCAGAATCACTGTTTTCATGTTGCCCTCCAGAATAACCCCAACCATTCTTCTCCACATCCCTCTGATAATTAATTTCCAACACCCAACCTACCCTGACAAAACACTACCATTCCCGCAATCCCCTCTGTTCAGTTTACAATCCCGGCTAACCCTGTTTGCTTCATAAACCCTACCAATCCCGTCCCTCTGATTGCAATTTTCTGACTTCCCAGTCGAATACGACCAACAACTAAAGTTCCCACAAAACTTCTTGCTCATTGCACAACTCCTACAAAAACCACCCTTCTGAGATCCTCAAACCCCTCTAGTATGAGGATTATAATACAATACAACACCTCTTCCGACACAAACACTTTTTGGGAACCACGAAAAACAACAGACTAATGCCAGAGCTGGTCACCTGGCGTGTCCTAACCTAAGGGCCAGGCAGAGGCGGGCAATTGACCAGAATCACACACACCTGACGGCCCTTTCCTTTCCCCACAGGGTTAAAAGTTGGAGCAAGAGAGCACAATACGAGCAACGCAGGCCTCACAACGTGAGAGCTAATTCAGCACGGCAGTTCAAGAGAAGGAGAAAGACGGGGCATACCGAGAGGGTGACACGGAGAGAAGCGGCCTTGCCCTTTCTGACCAAGGCCTGTGAGACCTGCGCAGATGGAATCATAAGAAAGCAAATAGTCAGCATGACTTACAGCAGATGTCAACGGCGCATAAGACCCTGCGCTGCTGATTACCAAGCCAAGGAGAGACACTTGTCTCTGTGGTACCAACCTTGACTCCAAATAGAAAGAAAGCCATGCGGTTCATCCCAGTCAGTAAGTGGATTGGAGAGCCAATAAGAAACCAAAATGTGTTGAACGAAAAGTAGCAAACGTCTAATTTGAGCTGTAAAAGTCTTAAAGAGCAAGTGATGAAAAATGGGGAAAACCTGCAACAGACGAGTCCGGCACCAGGTGGGTGCTCAAGCATGAAACTCTGGGCGATTACCCGCTGGTAGAAACTACTGTAACCAGAAGGCCTTGGGAAAAGGCAAAAAGAGGTTAAAGTGGTCACACATGGGTCTTATAAAATCCTCTGTACCGTCCAAAGTCTTTGACTGACAGATGATTGTGAAGAAAAGGGAAATTAATCCTGCTTGATAAAATTAGCGCATGAACAGTGTGTTGCAAAGGTTGTCAAGAGTGAACACCGCAGAGGGATGCTAACAAAAAGGGGCAAAGTCTAAAGTCCTGAAATACAGCGAACTTTTTAGCAAAGGTTGGCAAGAGTGAACCCGGCAGCGGGATGCTAAGTAAAAGGGGCGAGACCTGAAGTCCCTCTGAACTGTGTGGGAACAGGAGTGAACCCAACCGAGGGATATCCACAGTGAACTGTTTTGCAAACATTGGCAAGAGTCAACACAGCAGAGGGAGGCTGAAAAAAAGGGGCAAAGCCTAAAGAACTGTTTAAAAATACATTAAGATTCATGAATACAAGATGTATTGTAAGACCAGGGGAAGTGGATGTCCCCCTTGGCATTGGGATCGAGCCCGGCAGAGGGAGATCTCATGAGAAAGACTTGAGCCCGATCAAGGAAAGCCTATGGGTCTGAGCATGAGAGAGGGAGATCCAGGGGGTGGAAAGTCATCATCACCCAATGCTCATTTGGAAAATAACTTTTGTTTGTTTTGTGGAATACATCAGGCCCTCAAAAGCAAGAGACTTTTTATCGAAAAGATACTAAACCATCAAAGAGCCTGATTGCAGTGTGCTGTGCTCAGGAGACCCACTTTGTCCCGTGCTCAAAACATGGGGAAGGGAGACTGTTAGGCAAGACTTTAGGCAGTAGCGTTTTGGTGTTCTACAATAACATTGGCAATAGGAACCCAACCGTTGGTATAGGTATGTACTACACAGGTTGATAGTGTGGCTGAACAGCCAGGCTTATCTCAAGAGTGGTCAATGTGAACTGTAGGGGAGCTACACAGAGATTCTTAGTGACATGCATTCAAAAAAACACTTACACACAAGGTTTCTTGAATAAACACTTATTAATGTATTTATCAGTCAGTTAGAGTAAGCCTTCTTCAGAAGAGAGCAATATAATAGTAACACTCAAATACACTTCGAAACACACATTCTTAATATTCTTAAATCAGTAAACACCCTTTGGGGATGACCCACAGTCACAACCTACACCCTCAGGCGACTTCAATAGCTAGAGTGCTGGGGACATTGATATCTTACTGTTGCATTTGGAATACTTTTAGACATTGGTTAAAGGAAAAGGTTATTATAACAAACAAGGGATCACAAATATTCTTAAGCAGGCAAATACTTTTAGATCCCCTAAGCAGAGTCATTCAATTATAACAGGTTAAGTCAAAGTCAATGGGCAAAAGTCATATATGGGCTGAAGCACTTCGGGTAGGTAAGTAGGAAAAGTCTTTGCAAAATGTTTTAGAAGTCTTTGAAGAAAAGAAGAATCAACGAGGGGCATCAAACTCTGAGTAGCAGATGATGCAAGTAACTCTACAATGAGAGGTAAGTTCTCTCAGACTTTACAGTACCTTTGTATTGAAGAAAAAGTGCAGCAGATGACTTCCAGCCAATCACTACAGAGTGCATTTGGGTCTCTTAGGAGTCTAAGCATAATGAGTTTCGGGCACCACCCTCACTTCCTGCCTACCCCAGACACCCTGGAGCCAGAGGCGGGCTTCACTCAGCAAAGCAAACAAAGGGACCAAGCCTGGTTTGGCGCGTAGAGTAAATATCAAGAAGGACCTTTCCACAAAGGAATGGTGAAAAAAGAAGACTGGGGCCATCTTGACAAAAATGGCACCCGTGGGTGCTTTAGTGAAGCTGCAAACGCAGCCTGCTGTAAATGCACACCACAGTAGTTAAAAGTAAACCACTGCCGCCAGCCATTCAGTGAGGAAAGGGTAACATAAAAATGTTACATGAGAAGCTAGACAGGGAGGATACTAAGTAACCCCTCTAGCACCCTATTGTAAGATAGTGTGTGCCGGGTCTAGAAAGTTACAAATGTAAATAAAGTCAATTTCACTTTACTGTTCTGGGAAACAGTAGTTTATCCCAGGTAAGGTATTTAAACCTTGGGGAAATCTGAAAGACTTCCCTGTGCCACTGCAGTGAAGGTGCTGTGTGATACAATGTAAAAGTTGATGCATGTGGAGTTTGGCAGACTCCACAACCACAAGAAACACAGAATCCAAAATCACATTAAAATACAAGAGAGAGTGGGAAAAATGGTCTCACTCTCTCCAGGTTTAAATGAATCAAGTCCTCAAAATCCAGCAAGGTTGTGCTGGGGTCTCTAAGGTGGAGGAAATTAGCACATTTCTGATAATTCTCCCTAACAGAGACACCTGGCAATCACATCATGACTTATTATCTGTGAACACTTCTTTATTGAAAACCCTATCCCACACTCTTTCTGTAATTAGTTGTAAAGATTTGGTGCATTTGTTTTTATTTTTATGTATAGTCCTTTTTTCTTTGACAAGATGCACCAAGTGCTGCCTTATTTTTTATTTGATGATTGAAAGCTTGCTCCCATCTTAGATTTAGGTTTATGTTAGGTGTTTTCCCACCCTGCATTTACAGTTTAATAAACACCCTTGAACTGGGATCACTTGTATCTGTCTTTACTGTTGCCACCATGAGTTCCTTACAGGGCCTACACCTGAGTTTAATTTCCCTTCTTGAGAGGTATAAAATTCTGCAGAAGGGGGGAGAAGTAGAATGGAGCTGGAGCAGGAACCAGAAGGCTTGCAGTAGTAGCAGAAGGTAAAGAGCACAAGGCTGGCAGTTCATGAGGACGTGTGTTCACTTAAGGGAGACCGGGGCAAGAAGAAAGCAGATTTCACCTGCAAGTCCTGAGAAAATCCTGAGTTCACAAACCCTGTTTGGTCGTGGCTGCACTGAGAGAGACTTGTTGAGGTTGAAAGTCTTCCCAGTTGCGCCTAATGACAGTGAATGCAGAGCCAAGACCATTCTACAACATGAGGCCTATGTACTGAAGCAAGCCGAGGGACAGAGGAGGAAACAAAACTCATTGTGGTTAAGGCTGGTCTGAAGAAACCTGTGCTGCTGACGGGTATGCATGCTAAGTGTGCCTAAGTGTGCCTAAAGAAGCAGCAGAGCCCGAAGAAGTCATTAAGTGGAAGCAATCCGGAAGCATAGTGTTCCTGGAGCAACTGAATGAAGCTCTGTATGCAGGCTCATTTTTAAAAGCTTGCTGGGAACTTTTAACACCTCAATAATCTCTCGCTTAGGTGTGGAAGTGATTAAAAGATGTTCATTGCTGTGGAGAAGCTCAGTAACAATGAAAATGTATCACATGTAATCCTAATCTGAGTCAGAGGATTTGCGTACAAAAGAAGTTGTTCATTCTTCATTGTTGAATTGTTGAACTGTAAAACCATTACCGGAATCGTTGTGTGTCTCCAGGGGAATGTTTTCCGCATCATACCAAAACTTAAAGCTGACTTTCATGATTTGTTACAAGGTATATTCCATCAAAGCAATGTCACGTGCGAATATTTGTGATTCCCAACGTGAGTCAAAGTGGAACTTTGTGATAGGAAAGGGAATACAATTTCTTGTAAGTCTTTAAAGTTGAAAGTCTTCCTTCAAAAGTGGTTGTCTGTACCTACATCTGTGTCTATATTGAAGTAAGATCCTTGTAACATTCAGGACAAGTATTCTATGAAGCTGTTAAACTGAAGAGAAGAGAAAGCATTGCCCAAGCCAGTAGGCAAATCCTTCCTATAGTGAAACCAGCCCTTTTAAGAACTATTCACCTGCATTATAAGAGTGTTGCAGGTCCAGTATCCTCTGATACAAGTATGACATTGTTATCTTAAGCTGGAAGTGTGGCAATACAGTGTAAGGGTATCTACTGGAACCATGAAGTTGTGAATTAAGTTCGGAAAGTGAGCTGGGTGCTTGTAAATCAACAATCTGTGAGGCTGAGACTGTTGAAGTTAACAGAGAAGCAGTCTGTAAGCAGAGGCAGATTACATTGGTGGTAAGAACGTGGACAGTAGAGGCAAAGAGGGTGCCCTTTTCTCATAGCCCAGGAAGGAAGAGTGCCTTGCCTGCTTGTGGAGGTCTAGAGTCTTGTCTTCAAACACTATATAATCCTAAAACATCAGGTCGGAGTAGACATAACTGAACTGTGGTTGTATAGTGTTGTCAGTGAATCTTACTCTGAAGTGTACTGCAGTTAGTAGCAGACTGTGCATGAAAAGAGCCTGCTCCCATAGTAATCATATTAGAAGAGGGTTGTCAAGAGGAAAGAAACACCCATCGTGAGAAGAACCATCCTGATAAGTATAATTAAGATACTGTATAGGTCAAGAATACCAAAGAAGTTGTTGAAGTAGAAGTGGTTCCTTTATTTAATAAACTGTGACAAACCTATCCTGGAAGAAGGATATCCAGGATTACCATTGATGCTGTTTTTGATACAAAAACTGGAAGGGGAACTTTTCAACAGAAGGCTGAAGAACTGTGGCAGTGGGATTTCGTTTGGTGAACTTTATTTTCCTTTGGAACTGACACAAACTGGTTCAAGACTTTCCTTTTCTTTTCAACATTTTGGGAGAAAGTGACTTTGAATAATCCTGGGAAAGGGATCTACCCAGAACAGGTGAAGTTCATTCAAATAATTGTTTGTTAGTTATTCTTTTATTTTTGTTGTTTATGTTTTATCTTGCATGTGTTGCTGTTTAGCGTGAGGGCCAGTTGTATTGATACTAGGAGTTAATACCATAGACCTTAGAATAGGTAGGGAACTCCCTGACAGAGTAGTTCTAGTAAGGTTTCATTTGCACTTTTTGCTTTTAATAACATGTTTAATTTGGATAGAAACATTAGCAGTTGTCTGCCTCACATTACTGACCGTCACACAATGTGTTGCCTTGTTTATTAATAACTGTCTAAATTCCTAACACTCAGCATATCCACCACCCATTACATAACTAACTTAGCACAAACCAGCGATACAAGATGCTGAAACTACAAACACTCTCCCATCTGTCCGCAACTCCCAACACACACCGAAAACACCTGCATACAACATAAAAACGCGAATCCACCAAAATATTACTTGCACACATTGGATGTTTTTTTTCAAAACTGAAACTTTCAACAGCACATCAAAGCTCTCTTGTGCTTTTCCCTGTCACCCCCACTAACCTTCCTAATTCCCTTCCTTTTCAGATCCACCTGATCACCTGGAAACCATGTAAAATGGCAGTGGTGTATGGTAAAAGTCTCAATAACATAGCATAACATAACAAAGTGTACAGCCCCACCATGTACATTTACAGATATATGATCAATCTATGAAATAAATTGAGGGGTGTATTCCCTGGGAGTGTCAGTCTATTATGCTAGCCAATGAGAACACTTGACCATGCAAAAAGCATTTTGTTGATGTCATACCGTGGGGGAAATTAGACATTCTATAAACTGAAAAACACTGGAAGTGAAAGAGAAGAGCTAGGCTGCTGAAAGGGGATTCCCTGTTCCAAATGGATGAGTGCTGATATTTGATAATATATGAAGGCAAAAGGAACGTATCAAAGAAGAAGTTTGAAAGATATGTTACATGAGGCAGACCTGATTTCCCAGAGGGCGATTACAGACTAGAGGGGCCTAGCTGATTGAAAAAATGCCTGCAAACACTCGAGTCTCCTTATTGGCTATGTTCACTAAAGAATTATTGAATATGATCATTCCACAATGTAATTAGATGTATGGCTTCTAGAACTATTTCTTACCTAACTTCCAGAAGAGGGTGCACTGGGAGGAAATGCAACTTGGTGCTGGGGAGTGGAGCTTAGTTCCCAATAGCATGCTTTAACATTTTATTATGCAATGCAGCATTCCTTTCTCACTATATTTAAGGCCAAGTGAAATATGATTTATTGTAGAACACATAGCATTATCCAGTGAATAGCAAACAGTGGCTGATAAATTATCACCTACAGAATAGAAAATGCTAGTTTGTTAAGGGGAAATGTATCCTGCTTTCAATTTTCATGTTCTACTTTTTTCTGTGATTTGTGCACAGTGTAAAATAGATCTCATTCCTCATTGTAGAGAGTGCTGCTTTTTCTAAATCATAGCTAAATAACTGAACCCTGCATGTTTCGGAGATGTAGTCTGACACTGGAATTGACCTGTGAAAATCTAGTAAGTTAAAAAGATATATTGGGATGAAATGGAGCTTAGCTGAACCACTTCCATTCCATTTCTGTTGATGCAATTCAAACACACATTAGCAATATCCAATGGCATTGAGTTGACGTGAGAGGATCCCAAATTAGATACCCCAAATCATTAAAGAGAATTTAGAGAAATGTGTTGTCCTTTCAGAAAATCATAACCATGAGAGGATACATAATGTAAATAAATCAATAATGTGTGTTATAAATTGACAGCACTGCTTCCTAAAAACTAACAGGCCGATTCATGGAATCAACGTGCGCCGAAAAAACGGCGCACGCGTGCGAAAACGTGCGATTCGCAGTGAAATAGCGAAAATCGCAGTGCAAGTGCGATTATCGCACAGAAAACATCACACATCTATTCATGGAAGTCCGTGCACGTGCAAAATGTGGGATGTGCGCTGAAAAAGTGCGCGGCACACGCTGGCGCACAGGTCATCGAACGCCGTGCGATAAGGCCACAGCGAATTTGCACATAGCGCGGCGCACATAACAAAAGTAGGCGCAACACGGGGCGTCACACGCAGAATGGGGAACAACTCGTGAAAATGTGGGCGTCACAGGGGAGGTACAGGAGGCAAGTGCGCAGAACGCCCACACGCTCGCCTACAACACGTATTCATGGAATCGAATAGGGAAAAACAGCGCACGGCCAAAGACGCGCACAGGCCCATACATGTCCGCCACATGAAAGCAGGCGGTAGCGTCCCTGCGCAGGAAAAAAATGTGCGCCAAAGTCCTACATGCGCGAGAAGGCCCACACGCGATCGGGCTTGGGGGAGCGTGTGCGTGTATTTCAGAGGTGCGCGAGAAGTTACACACGCGATCGGGCCTGTGGGAGCGTGTGCGTGTATTCCAGAGGTGCGCAAGAAGTTCCACACGCGATTGGCCTGGGCGCGTGTATTTCAGAGGTGCGTGAGAAGTTCCACAAGCGATTGGCCTGGGTGCGTGTATTTCAGAGGTGCGCGAGAAGTTCCACACGCGATTGGCCTGGGCGCGTGTATTTCAGAGGTGCGCGAGAAGTTCCACACGCGATTGGCCTGTGCGTGTGTATTTCAGGGGTGCGCGAGAAGTTCCACACGTGATTGGCCTGGGCGCGTGTATTTCAGAGGTGCAGAAGGCCGAACAACTGCCCCCCAGAGCCCCGAGCACGCTCCCACCTGCCATCTGCTGCTGCCTGACTGCCTGCTGCCCACGTGCCCTGCCATTTGCTGCCTGCACATCAGCCAGGGGTGCTGTTGCTGTGACCACCCCTGCTGGAACCGAAGACTCCCGACTGGGATTCCATCGCTCCACAGCCCAGCCCCAGGACCCAGTTGCCCACCCACTCCTGCCTCTGGGGTTGTCATGTCGGGGCAAACACCATCTGAGACCACTGACAACCCCCGGCCAGAGAGGCAGAGAGGCACCAGCTTCAGTGCCACCGAAGTTGGTGTCCTGGTGGAGCAAGTCCTGGGGCAATATGATGCCCTCTTCGTAAGTTCCCGCGCCGACAAGGAAGGACGGACTCGGATCTGGACTGACATCGTGACTGCCATCAACGCAGAAGGGGTGGCAGTCTGCGACTTACAGCATGTCAAGAAGCGCTGGGAGGACTTCAGGTCCAGGACCCTGAACAAGGCCCGGCGCCTCTTGAAGGCAGCGGATGCTAAGGGGCGCTGGGGCCACTTGTCGGAAGAACAGATGAGGGTCCTGGAACGCATATCCCCAGCGCTCCACGTCCAGGTCCTTGAGAGGCAGACCCGTCTGGAGTCGAGCGGTAAGTGTACATGCATCCTGATTGTGAGCTGTGCGTGTGGTGATTTTTCAGTAGTGTGCAGGTTGCACATCTGTTTGTATGGGGTCAAGTATGGGTGGGGGTGTACAGGGCCGTGGGGCTAACACATGCAAGGACTGGAATGTGTGAGACATGATGGATGGTGCTTGTGTGTGTAGGCTTGCATGCCAAATGCAGTTGTGTGGGCACACATGTTTGGATGAATGTGTATGTAAGTAGACATGTCCGCGAAGTCACGCATGTATGTTGTTTTCAGCTGCATGTATCAGCACTGTGTACATGTGCATGTGTGTGTATTTGACAAAGGTGCAACAGTGATGCAACATGGATGCATGTGACAGCGGTATGTGGAAGCCTGATCGGCAGATGTGACATGGATGCCCATCTGAACACTGCGACAATTGGCAGAGGTGTACACATGCATGCAAGTGTGGTGGTGTGTGTACATGTGTGGTGCACTTCCGGTGTTGCATGTGATGTCTGGCTCACCTTTGCCTGCTCATGCTGTTGTATGTGTATGGATGGTGCTGGCAGTTGCGATATGGCTGTGGTATGGCTCATGTGTGCGAGTTGAAATGACAAGTGTGTTGGGGATTGTGATGACATGTCTGAGGTTTGCCAATGCCACTCATGTACAACTGTCATGTGTGTATGTGTCCATTGTACAGTGCCCTGATGCCTGTGTTTTATTTCTCCCTGTCTGCAGCGTCAACTGATGAAGAGGGCGGAGAAGGTGCTGTGGAGCACAGCGGCGGGGATCCCACCGCCAGCCGGAGACACAAGGCCCGGCTCCCCTCCCATGTTGTCATCTCGTCGGGGAGTGAGGAGCCCGGTGCCACGTCCCAGGCCGCAGCTGCCAGGGGGAGGTCCAAGAGGCGGAGGTTGGAGTTGGACTCCTCGGCAGCAGAAGGGGCAGCTGGGACCCCACAGGGCCCAATGGGGGAAAATGGCACAGAGTCATCCAGGTTGGTGGGGGGTTTGGTGGAGGAGGAGGCCGTGCAAGCAACAGAGACGGGGTCTGGAGGTGGGAATCCCACTGGTGCTAGTGGTGCAGTGCAGGACCGGGGACAGGAGGCAGCACAGGCCGCTGCAGAGGTGCCTGTGTGCAATCCTGTCCCTGATCCTGTCCCTGCATCATCTTGCACCAGCAGGGATGCTTACGTCCAGACCCGTTTTCAGGCAGGGGATGAGCTCACGACAACTGGCCTTCCTCTGCCTGCGGACGTGGCTATCCGGGTCTGGGTTGAGTCTGTCCTGACTGGTGTGGCGTTTCGTCAACGGGCCATGCGAGGTGACCTGCAGTCTTTTCATGAGGAGACTGCACGTCATCTCGAATGGCTCGTTGACCACGTCAGCCTGCTGGGACAGGTCACCCAGGACGGATTCCTCCGTATGATGGGGCTTGCTACGACCCCCTCCTCAACAGAACCTCTTATTCGCCAGTTGTCCTCCGTGCCATCTTCCCACCCATCAGTCACCTTGGTGCCCTGTGGAGCTGCCTCTGATGGTGCGGCCAGGCTGGTGGAGGAGGCATCCCTGCCACAGTCGGGAGTCGGACGTCCAGCAGGGGTGGCCACATCAATGACTGCACCCCAGACGGCGGAGGATGTGCAGGCAGCAGGAGGCAGTGCACGGGCAGAGGCACAGCAGCTGCAGCAACGTGGTGGGAGCTATGAAGGCTCGGGGCCTTCAACATCGGCCGGAGGGCAGGAGGACCCAGGACAGAGAGTGTCTTCCATGTGGCAGCGGTTGGGCCACGCCATAGATGCGGAGCGGCAGCGGGCGGAAGAGGCACGGCTCACAATGGTCAGGGCGGAGAACTCCATTCGGAGGGCCCTGAGGTGGGCAGAGTGCCTCGAGGCAATCCGCAGGGGTTTGGAGGTGGACACGTCGATGGCCCTGCGAACCCTCGGGGCCATGGAGGAGGACCGCCACCGGGACATTGAGCAGGCGTTCGATGATGCCCTGGCCCGGGACATCCAAAAGTGAGCTGTCAAACTAGCCCGCTGCCCTTGTACATAGTTATGTAGGTAGTGTTAGGTTTCCTTTTTTTTTGGATTTATTTTGGACCTTTTGGACATTGACCACATTTTTGTATATAGTTTATTTTATTAGTTAGTGTAGTTAGATAGGTTTCATTTCTTTTGTTGGGATAATGGACCCTGGCTTGTTCGTATGTACATAGTTCACTGTTGGATTGTATTTTTCTTTCACATTTTAACCATGGAGCAATGGCTTTCAATTTTATTTCCCATTGGATTTTGTTTTCTGGACAGTGACTTTGGACACCATTAGTTTGGATTATGATTTTTGCTTTTGTTTTTTTTCACGGACATGCTTCTTTTCATTTTTGTACATTCCCATTTCTGTTTCTTTATTTTTGATTCTATTTATGTTTCCTTTAATACATATTTTTTTAGTGAACTTCAATGTGTAGTATCTCATTGGTTTCATGCATATCATGATATGGGTTTTGAGATTCACTGACACCCATTGGGTGTATGTGAGGGAAATGTGTTTGTTTCGGAACTTGTAATTGGTGTTCTGTCATGTAATTGCCAATTATGAGTGGGTGGATGCAATACTCGGGTGGGTGTTTTGCATTTGGAGGCTGACCATAGGGACCAGGGATCTAGATTGTGATGACATGTTGGCTGGGGAACATGAGTTGGACATGGGTGGGGGCCTGCTGGCAGGTGCCCCACAGTGCTGGGGGGTGGGGGTGGTGGGAGACATGAGTGGGGGCCTGGTGGAGGCTGCCCCTGTACTGCTGGGGGGTGGGGGTGGTGGGAGACATGGGTGGGGGCCTGCTGGCAGGTGCCACACAGTGCTAGGGGGTGGGGGTGCAGGGGAACATGAGTTGGACATGGGTGGGGGCCTGCTGGCAGGTGCCCCACAGTGCTGGGGGGTGGGAGACATGGGTGGGGGCCTGCTGGCAGGTGCTCCACAGTGCTGGGGGGTGGGGGTGGTGGGAGACATGAGTGGGGGCCTGGTGGAGGGTGACCCTGCACTGCTGGGGGGTGGGGGTGGTGGGAGACAGGAGTGGGAGCCTGGTGGAGGGTGACCCTGCACTGCTGGGGGGTGGGGGTGGTGGGAGACATGGGTGGGGGCCTGCTGGCAGGTGCCCCACAGTGCTGGGGGGTGGGGGTGCAGGGGAACATGAGTTGGACATGGGTGGGGGCCTGCTGGCAGGTGCCCCACAGTGCTGGGGGGTTGGGGTGGTGGGAGACATGGGTGGGGGCCTGCTGGCAGGTGCCCCACAGTGCTGGGGGGTTGGGGGGGGGGTGGGAGACGTGGGTGGGGGCCTGGTGGAGGGTGCCCCTGGTGGCTGTGGGTGCAGGGGGACATGCGTTGGTGGGCAGTAGTGCAAGTTGACATGTGGGTTGGCAGGGGGGCATGGCCATGGTGGATGGGGTGCCTGCAGGACATGTGCAGGGTAGGCCCCTGTGGTGTGAGCCACCTGCAGGGGCCGTGGAGGGTATAGAGGGAACACCTGGGAGGACCCACACGTGCAATTCACGTGTGGTGCTCCCCGCGCACCCCTGAAATACCCGCACGCAGCCCAATCGCGTGTGAAACTTCCCGCGCACCCCTGAAATACCCGCACGCAGCCCAATCGCGTGTGAAACTTCCCGCGCACCCCTGAAATACCCGCACGCAGCCCAATCGCGTGTGAAACTTCCCGCGTACCCCTGAAATACCCGCACGCAATCCAATCGCGTGTGAAACTTCCCACGCACCCCAGAAATACCCGCACGCAGCCCAATCGCGTGTGAAACTTCCCGCGCACCCATGAAATACCCGCACGCAGCCCAATCGCGTGTGAAACTTCCCGCGCACCCCTGAAATACCCGCACGCAGCCCAATCGCGTGTGAAACTTCCTGCGCACCCCTGAAATACCCGCACGCAGCCCAATCGCGTGTGAAACTTCCCGCGCACCCCTGAAATACACGCGCCCAGGGCAATCGCGTGTGAAACTTCCCGCGCACCCCTGAAATACACGCGCCCAGTGCAATCGCGTGTGGAACTTCTCGCGCACCCCTGAGATACATGCGCCCAGGCAAATCGCGTGTGGAACTTCTCGCGCACCACTGAGATACACGCGCCCAGGCCAATCGCGTGTGAAACTTCTCGCTCACCTCTGATATACACGCACACGCTCCCCCAAGCCAGATCGCGTGTGGAACTTCTCGCGCACCTCTGAAATACACGCACACGCTCCCCAGGCCAATCGCGTGTGGAACTTCTCGCGCACCTCAGAAATACACGCGTCCAGGCCAATCGCGTGTGGAACTTCTCGCGCACCTCTGAAATACACGCACCCAGGCCATTCGCGTGTAATACTTCTCGCGCACCCCTGAAATACACGCACACGCTCCCCCAGGCCAGATCGCGTGTGAAACTTCTCGCGCACGCGTGTTCCCGACACCCGTAATACGCGTTCCCCGCTATGCGTTTGCTGTTTTCCAGTCTGGTAAACTGGTACAGGGTTGGCACAGCCCTTTCGCGATGGTTTTGCGATCTTGATGGCTTTTCCTTGCGCAAGGGCGTTCTTGGGGGCGTAACTGGCGCTGCTGCAGGGTCGCTGCGCCACTCTGCGCCACGTCTGCTTTTGGAGGTGAGAGTCCATGAATACGCTGTGCGCGGAAATTGATTTTATCGCACGCGGCTGGTGCAGACATTCGCACGGGCACGCTGTGCGCCAGCCGCGTGCAACACTTTTGAGAGGAATTACATGAATCAGCCAGTAAGCCTGTAGATTGTGATGTAATCCAAAAGCTTGAATCTCTTTTACATGCAGATGCTAGCAACCAAAAACATCACATTGCACATGGGAATACATTTGTTGATATGAAACCTTAATAACAACTTTTTTATGTGTAATGTTTCTCTAATATCAATGCTTGTTTTTGATATTGGAGAGAATAAAATAAGATGTTTTCAATTTTCTTTTATTAGAAGAACATTCATCATATGTAAATGCTATGGGAAGTATTTGAACACACTTGTCGATTATTGGAGATCTCTAATTATTCAGTTAAGTATGCTACTAAGAAGTGATAGTGTGTTATTCAGAAGTATAAAAGTTTAGAAATATAGTTAGTTGATTCATCTTATGACTGCATGTGGGCACAGTTCCCTAGTGAGGCTTTCAAAGGTAGGCCAATTCTCATTTCTGTAAACCAGCTACAAATGTGCACATATTCATCTGTGTTGACTTCCCCAGCATAAAGCTGGTGACCACCTTTGTGTCTGTTTTTAATTAAATAAATTAGAGTCTCAACTCCAAATACAGCCTGTTTCTTGTCCATGATTGTGGACTGGGGTTGTATAGCAGGAGTTATTAAATCAGCAGGTGCACCATAGCTATATCTATATTGTAATTTGCAATGTATCTTTAAAATCCAAGGGTCATAATGGGGAAGACCTCTCTTGTGCTGTACCACTGTTCAGGTCACTTAGCAGGGCTCTGTCACAGTCACCTCATAGCTAACATACCCTCTCTGAAATGTTGGCTAGCCGCTATTATGCCTCTTTATCACAACACTAACTCTGCATGGAAAGCTATATAAAGGGGGCTAATCCCTAATCAAAATCATTGGGATAAACTGCATGATAATGATAACACACTCCCAGCACAGTGGAGAAAGTCAGTAGCTTCTTTGAAACCAACCTTCCCACTCAGTATGGAGAAATATGCCTTTCCCTTTAAGGAAAACATATTTCCCTTCACTAGACAATGATAGCATGTAGAGTAAAATCATCAAAACATTGTTTGAAACATCAAGAATGTAATTTAACCACTTCAAAGTGAGATTTGATGAGCTAGTGAATATCATGCATACATTGTTTAAACCCAATGGCTGACCTACCCGGGAATACATTTGAGGGAAAACCAAGTTACAAATATGGTCTCTCAACAGAGAAACCTCCTCCCAAGACTAAAATGTTACCATTTGCCCAAGCACCGAAACTATTGACTATATAGATACATGCAGAATGGGCAAACAGAAGATGTCAGCTCAATTGAGAGAGCCTCAGGTGGAGGAATAGGAATAATTCTTAAATCCCAAATGTTGGGCAAGCCAAATGCCATCTGGGTGTAACCCCTTGAGTCCAATTCAGCCCATGATGCACTACTGGTTGCCATTCAAGTGAAGCACTCATCCATTCCCCACTCCTAGGTGCAGACACTAAGTAAAAAAGCACACATTGTGGAGGAGGAACAGACTATAAAAGCAACCAGCCACAGTTGATGTGTGTGGGTTGTTGGTGCAGGTTCTGGCCGGCAGTCGGATGAATTGTAAGCTTGTTTGAGAACTGCGAAGGCTTAGAGTCTGGTAGATGCGAGACGGGGAGAGTATGTGCCAGGAGCAGGAGGAATAGATGGAAAGATTTGAAGGACAAGATGGTATCAGGAGGAACTGGTAAGGCTTGTAGGGTGGGAATAACATTAGTGAGGCAGGAGAAGGTTAAACCCAGAGTGGGCTGAAATGAGGTGGTACCATCAGAGGAAAGGGGCAAATAAGATAAAACTTACAGTAGAGTGGAAGGAGGTGAAACATCACAAGAAAGGTGTGAGGAGCAAAGCCTGAAGTGGAGTGGAGGGAAGCAGAAACATCCAGAAGAAGTGGAAAGTAAGAAGGATGGGGCGGCACTGGCGGGAGAGGGCAATAGTAAAGTAGGAAGGAATGAGGAGGCAGGTGGAAGAGGGAGGTGGTGGCACAATAATGAAAGAACAGAAATAAAGGCTGTAAAAGAAAGGTTACATACAGCTCTACTGGGAAGTGATAGAGCGGATTTGGCTCCAGCATGAGAGTGAAGAAGATTCTGGCTCTCACGCCTGGATGTTGAGAATTTCAAATAGAATTTAAGGTTTGACATGAAAGAAAAAGGGGAACAGGTTTGCGCTTTATAATCTATATTATTTATGTCATCATGAAAAAGAAATAAAAGTGTTCAAAAAGGTTCAGTTACATACAAATGCGTTGTTCAATGAGATACAGTGCTGTTAATATTCCAGAGGTTTTTCATGCTATGTACCAAAAACTTAAACTGTCCCCTAATGAATTCCCTTAATGTATTCTCTTGCAATGACTTGAGTTTTAGTACTGTATTTGTTAGGTAAGATGTTCATAGTAATGATAAATCTTCCTGATCTGTGTCAACCCCAGAACGTTCTGCTTTACTGGTGGATTATTTGTCCTTATACCTCTGTGAGTGGGAACCTTTTCCACACTCACAGAACCTGGTACTCTTTTTATCGTGTCATTTTTTAGACTTTCCATGGTGTCTTTTAAAAGTTATACTCTTTGACAACTTGGCAATACATGCCTGTTGTTGCTGGGTTGCCCTAGGTCTCCCCTTTCAACTTTCTCTAGCTAACCTTGAGAGAAATACAGCTGCCAAGGGTAGAAAAATGCCACAATCAGTATCTATGGTGTTACTGAGATATGAAATGTCATCAAACTCGCTGCATAGCAGAGTTGTGTGGAACTCTATTGCGACAATGCAAAAGATGGCCCTTGAGTCACCGAACCCTGCGTACCATATATTTAGCAATGAGTTTGACCCAATAGTCAAAATATACTAAATTTATGGTTTCACCGATTATCTTTCTTGTCGGCAGCAGATATCAACAACCAAGAGATATTAAACCGGCCTCAAAGTGCCAAGAGAAAATTTGAATTTTGGGCCTGGATTGTCAATCAAGAAAAACGAGAAAGGATTCAATCAATAATCCTCTTTGGCTGCGAGCAGAAAAAGCTAAATGTGCAGCCCCGCTATCTACTCCACTGCCCATCTCGTCATCCCTGAGAACAATTTCTCAGGTTTTGGACAAACACATTGAAAACAAAAGACATTTTGTGGCAAAGAAAGGATAAACCAATAATTGACAATCATTGCCGCTTTTGTGGCTTAGCCACCGAATCTTTGAAACATCTGTTAATAGAGTGTAAACTGACAGTAAATCCAATCTCGCTCCATCTTGGAAACTTTGCACCTATAGACTATGCCATGAATGCATGGTGGAGCGGGAGTATTTCCGGGAACAACATAAAACTTGTCTGTGCGATTGTAAACTACATGGACATGCTCTTGAAAGCTGACGCTTTGTAAAATGCCTTTGCATTAGGTTGTTGTAATCTGAGCCTTTCTGATTGGCTGACTGACCGCGATATGAATGGATGCATCTAAATGTGAATCACCAACATTAAGACAATTGAGAGTGAATGTGTAAAACATTTTTAGGGAAGTCAAAGCAAATTGAAATAAAATTTTGATCCTTGTGTTTAAACTGTAGTCTTTATTTTTTACAATACAAAGTGTTTCAGTGTTTCTTTGGACCATTTGTATTACAATTTCATTTGTACTCATTCTACAGACCTCTCTCCCTCCTAAGATAAGCCTGGTTGCTCTGTCTACGGTACCAACAAATTCAAGTGGTACAGCTTTATACTAAGAGTGTAGTCTTGCACAGTCTCAGTTGAGTGGTTCTGATGAAGTTGGGTAGAACTTCAGAAACTCTGCCCTAACAGTATTCTCCATACCTGATGTAATGCTTTACAAGTGAAAGACTGTGCCTGGAATACTCAAGTCTCCACATTTAAGAATACCTTCTTTCCATATATAAACTTGTGTAAGTTCTCTTTTAAATTTACATTATTCTCTTTTTAGGTGTTTTCTCGCCATATATTAAATTTAAAATGTAATCTGCACGTGTTTTGCCATCTACTGGTTCATCAGGAGGAATGAAAAAAAATTGTTTAAGATATTGGAGCAGATGAAAGAAAACCAGTAAGCGCTAAACTGGTAAACTGTAAAAGATCTCTTGATGTAAGTTAGTTCCCAAAGGGCTTCATCTGCACAGCCCCAGACAATTAGAAATTAACAAAAAAAGGAGAAAGGGCGTGCGCGTTATGATCTGTATTATTTATTTCAAAGTGAAAAAAAAGAATAATGAAAAGAAAGTACCCTTACACATGCATTGTTCATTGATACACAGTGCTGTTAATGTTCCTAAAGTTCTTCCATCTGTGTATCAAAAACTTGAATTTTCCTGTTAATGAATACACTCTTTTCTTACAATGAGTTATAGTAACGTATGCTCCATACTTGGGTTAACAGTTTACATGTGAAAGATCATGTCTTGAAACGTTCTGTCCCCATATTTAAGGATCTTTTCATATATACACTTTTTGTATGTCCCCTTTAGGTATGTCTTGTTTCCATATTTTAAATTTACACTGTCCTATCTTTAGGATTGTCTTTGGTCCATATATTAAATTAAAATTGGCCTCTGCACAAGTTTTGCCATCTATGGCTCATGAGGAGGAGTGGAAGTTTCCGATCAGTCTAACAGTTGGTTGGATGTGTTCTACAAAAACATGGAAAGCTTTAAATGTTTACAAATAATTAGTTTGATGGATAATATTGGATGATAGGAATTCCTAAATATGGGAAAGAGAACTAATTAAATCACACTAACCTTAAATGGCCTGTGGCACTGCTTAAATCCAAATTAATTGTCTGTTTTTAGGCTGGAAAAATAAGAGGATATATTTATATCTATTTCAAACATTGAATAAAGCTAACAAATCTAGACCAATGATGCTATTGTATTTATTTGTTTAAATAGGCAAGCAAAGCTAGCAGGTAAAATCTCTGGGCACTAACTTGAATCTAGAGAACTCATTACAGTTTACCAGTTTAGCGACTCGGCGTGTCTGTCATCTGCTCCAGTATTTAAGGTTATTAGAGCTACACATACGTGTATCAGTCATGGATCCCAAGGAGGTGACTTGTACTTGGAAGAGAGTATTTTCCATTATGGGTAAAGGACCTGGAAAAGCCAGCATTTTAGGTAGTTGGCCAAGGAATTAAAAATATCCTGAGACAAGTCTGTAAAACACTTGTTTACTTGTGTTATTGGTTAAATCTGTATTTATAAGTTGTGGCTCCTAAAGAATATTCTGTCTTTTATGGACACAAATCACTATCCTAGCCTGGTGAGTGCCTTGGTAAACTCCAAGCTGGATTACTGCAATTCACTATAGCTCTGGATGCCTACATTGCACCTTGCTTAGTTGCAGAAGATTCAAAATGCGGCAGTCAAACTGATTTTTTCATTTTTTTGATTTTATCATGTGACAGCTCCTTGTCGTTCCCTTTATACATTAACAATTAGATGCAAAATTCTCTTGATGGTACTCTGCCTTGCTTTCAAATTTCTACATGGTTCGGCACCCATTTATCTAGAACATAAAATTCAGCAGTATAATCCAGCCTGCACACTCCGCTCAATTAACAAGGAGTCTCTCTGCCTCCCTAAATCAATTTTAAAGTATTTGCAGACCAAAGATTCCCGTCATCAGGCCCCCACCTTTGGAATTCACTTCCCCTCTCTTTGCGTCTGGAGAATACCTACCTTCTATTTCGCAAAGCTCTCAAAAATGTCCTATTCTGTAAATCTATCACTAGGGCATGTGCCTTGATGCACTTCAGTGTGCCTGTGGTGCCATATACATGCTTTCTGACATATATTACGTTGATATTGAGACAACCCCAGAAGGTCAGAAACTTGGTTTATTTTGTTATCCCGATTCTTTTCATTTGGAACGTGGGTGTTCTGTGCACTGTATAAATAAAACAATTAAAATCATGCCTCACAGTCCAGTATTTTGTAAACCCACTCAGTCCTCCATGACAATCATAACTGTCATGAAGCAAATCTGCTCAAACTATCTTGCCAGGAGATCTGCAGTTCTGCACTATAAGAATTCACAGATTATGGAGACTGCTGAAAGAGTGCCCATACATGGGTTGTGAATGCACAGATATGAACGATTAAATAGGCAAGTATCTGTATGTACGCAGCATGCACAAAACAAATGTGCAGTGCTCTACAAGAGGTGGAGAATGTCAAGCAATTCAATGCAAGGCAGCACTGTGTAACATTACTGACAAACATATAAGCATGGAATTATGTTTAGTCAATGGTTTGCTTTCTGGCTGAATGAATATTTAAAAATGCACTATGAAAGGCATTTCTGCAGAAGCCTTCAAGCGCCACACACACACAACAGACAGTTGTCCATTAATGGTGGAATAGTGTGTCATTGTAATCAGGCAGTGTACCAGCCCATGCTTGCATTTGGAATTGGAGTTATTTGGATTTATCAGGGACTTTCACCAAGTGATGAACATAAGACTAATAAATTGTCCAAAATCAGGAAATTATGACAAAGACTACATTAAACAAAGGGAAGCAAAGTAGACTTTCATTTACTGTAAAGGATAGCGAGAAGATGGGTTTTTAACCAGGGATACAATACGTAAAGGGAATGGTAAGATCGACTAAATATAGGATGCGAGATCCAGTGCTTCTTTACCAGAAGGGAAAAGGAATGGAAATGGGAGGAGGGATGGGGGTTTAGGGAAAGTAAGGCAAAATTGGGATTATGAGTTTCAAGATGATGAGGGAGAGCAGAAAGAGGTGAAAGAGGCACGTTGAAGGGAGTGAGGCCATGAATATTCTGTAAACAATGGAAAGGAAAGGAAAAAGAAAGTGGTAGTCAAAGGGTAAAGGTGAGATAGAGAGGAAGTGGTGAAGGTGCAAGAAGAAAGTGAGAAATTAAGATAAATAGTTGTAGAGGTGCGAAGATAGGTAAGATGGGAGGAAAGACGACAGAGGAAGAAGGCCAAGCAGTGATCAATATGAGAGTGGCCTAAAATGATAAGAATAGGCAGGCATGACACATATTGAAGAAGAACAAGTGGCAAGTGCAGGCAGTTTAAGGAAAATGTGAAGGAAAGGATGGCGAAGAATCCATAAGTAATGCAAAAGTTACGTGCAGAAGGAGAGAAGGAAGGTGAAAAGGGATGGAAGGAAAGGGCAGGTGGGAGCAGTGGGGTAGGTTGAGTGTTCGATGGTAAAAGAAGACATTGAATGTTGATGGCATGGAGGTAGTTTGAGACAGTAGAGAGTCAGTGAAATAAGAAAAAGAGAAACAAATGCAAGTGTGAAATAAGAGCTGAAGGAGGAATGGTGCAGAGGGAGAACAACAGAGGACAAAGCACCAAGCCTTGGGGAGCACTACAAGAAGGGGACAAGAGGAAGAAATGAACCCTACCCAAGGAAATGAATAATTTGGTCAGATAGGTACGGATGAAACCACTGGAGGACAGAACCAGATAATTCAAGTGAAGTAAGTAAAGAAAGGGGAATAGAGTGATCAACTATATCAAAAGCTGTGGATAAATCAAGGAGACTTAGAATACAAGACAGTTTAGAATAACAGTTTATCATGATGGGTGAAAGAAGAGCATTAGATAACTGGAGAAGGGCAGTCTCATTTGAATGAGAGGGCCAAACGCCAGTATGGAGAGGAAGGAGGAATGAATGCAGATTCAAGAAGGAAGAGAACTGAGAATAAACAGCATGCTCTAGTAATTTAGGACAAGGAACACGTGAGAAAGGGTGAAAGGTTATAGGAACAGTGAAATCATGGGTGGGTTTTTAAGTATGGGGATAACCACAGCTTGCTTAAAAGAAGACAGAAAGCTTGAAGTGGAGTTTGAGTTATTATAAAGGAATGTTAGATAGCTGATGAGTGGAGGATATATTTTAAATGGTCAAGGGGAGAGGCCATAGGGTGAGATATAATTGGGAGGGACGCAGTATCAGAACCAGCAAGTGGGGAGATAAATGATTGTGAAAAGTGTGATGAGAAGATGTATCAGTTTGGGCTGTAAAATAATAAGGTAATGAAGAGACCTTAGAGGTGAAGTAATCAGTGAAATCTGGGGAAGAAAGAGAAGACAATATAGAATTTTGAGGTGGACATGGACAAAGGAAGTTCTTAAGACATTGTAATGAATTATGAGAGTGAGCTCAGGTTAATAGTCTTTCTTGAATCATAAGATGAGTGAAGAGAAGAAATAACCGATAAAAAGGGGAGAGGAACTTATTCCAGAGGTGCTCTACTTTGCTAGAGAGGTTCACTGGGACATAAGAGCAGGGGATAACCAAAGTTTAGGCGGTGTACAGGATGAGAAAAAGGACTGGCAGCCAAAAGGGTGTGTTGGCAATGTTTCATATGTGTCATGTGTTGGCTTCCGGTTTGTGAAACACTGGTGCTCATTCCCCCTGATAAAAACATTGTGCAGCCTTTTTTTAGTGTGAAAGAACAACAGAGCATAATCTATAATTGGTCAAGATCTTTATGAGCTAGTCTGATCCTCTGAGGTGGGAGAGAATTAAAGTTGAGCCGTCCCTCTCATAACTCTACAGCTGCCATGTTGTGCCTTCAAAAGGCAAGGGGGATGAAAGTTAGCAGCATAGGACAGAACGTATTCTGGACTTGCCAACATATGTGACAATTCACCAGGTCTCGTCACTTCTCCGCATGGAGAAGCCCTATCCTTTGAGGCTAGGGGGGGTGAGACCGCTACCCAATAGTCCCACTGGGGCTGGTAATATGTGGGAGGACCTCGTAGGGAAGGGCACCCCTCCTAGGGACAAGGACATCCAGTTGGGGAAAAGCTCCCTAAAACCCTGTCACTTAACCGCCTACCCTCATGGTCTACCTTTTCTCCCACCAATAATAGTGGAACCATGTGTTATTGTAAAGCCATGACTGTGACAAATGTAAAACATCCTGGGACAAAGAAGAACATGAGAAACATATAGAATCACCATATGTAAAGTCAGCCAAGTACTGTAACAAGGAGTCTCAACGGAAGCATAAAGAGTGCCAAAGAGACTTTCCAAGATGGTGTTGATGTTACTCCAAGCAGGACAGAGTAAACAGTATCAAGTAGAAAGCAAGAAATGACTATGAGATCTCACTGCGGAAGCCAAAAGTATATGAATGAGACCTGGGAAGTTCAAACTCGGAACTCTGGAGCTGAAGCAGTTATATCTCTCTGTGAGGAGATCAAGAAGAACAGGACATTGCCGGAGCGTCCTGGGAGTGGCCAAGAAACCAACTCACTTGGTGGTGGCATGGCTGCAGAAAGGTGGACGGTCAGGTCCAAAATGACGCTCAGACCACCAGCCAGTCACGGAGCAGCATAGAAAGCAGGAAGGAGGAGGAGAGGCCCCTGTGACCCCATGAAGAATGGGAGTCTTGTCTCCAATATACTGCAGGTAACGGGAACAGCGTAATGACCGGGTAGGTTTCGGGAGGAGGCTCAACTCAAACAGAGCACATCAGGAGTCATGCAATTGAACAGGCACCACTATGGGCGTATAACTCGCATGCAATCATTCTTTATAGATATTTGGTTAAGGAATGGGGTGCAACCCACGATATCATGCCTCCGTGCTGAGCATGTAAAAAGACTGAAAAGTGAAAGACCTAGGCTAAACAGCCATCGTTGTGGGCTGCACACCCTTTATACCACTCCGTGGTTTCTCTATAGTTAAACAATCTGGTAAATCCATTAGTTAGATTTCAATTACATTCATCTTTAAATCCTGGGCTTGTTGCACCGTTTAGAAATAATCTGAACCAAACTAGTTCCTTGGCAAGGATAATATCTGTGTTTTATTAGCAGATGCAAAAATGCCAATGCATTTTAGTCTAAACAATTCCTTCATCAGGGCATTGCTAATTTGTTAGACACACACTTTTTCAATTTCATGAACCATCATATATCCACTACTGTTATGCAATTTAAACATTCTTAATATTCTTCTCTTTTTGTTTCTTAGTTGTTACTACATTGTGCTTTACAGGCAAAAGTATGAGTCCACGTTTTGCTATTCTCCATTAAGGTTAGGTTACCTAGTGATCCATACATGATGACTAATGATATTGGTTTGCTACTGTGATGTCTCAACCAACTTCTGTTAGTGATTTTATTGCATCCGTCTCAAGATAGCATGACTAGCACACCTCGGTGCTCCTTAGTGTGCTGAATAGCATGCGGCTTACCAAATGTTGTATACTGACCATTCTGATATGTTGCATAGCCTTCTGTGAATAACAAAAATGTAGAACATCTAACACTTAACCTGTTTATCAAACCTAAATGTATGGGATCTGCATGTCACATGTGTTAGCCATCACTCAAGCGAATGATTCCGTACAACTTACTTTCAGTTTGCTTTATCCTAAGTCATCTGTATTCCGCCGGGCATCCCGTGGGTGCAGTAGCTGGGCATTCTGTAAGAGAAGGTGGCAATTGCACGTGTGAGCTCTTGTTAGCATAGTTACCATGACAATCAACATGGACAGTGAAGATGTCGGTTCAAGTCTGCTGCAACCAACGTGGCAGCCATGTTGTAAGGTGTAATATAAACACTTTGCATCTTCAGAGAGAATAGCTCCAATGGGAAAAGAATTTGGTGAAGCATTCTATGTGCATCAAATAATGATTTGCGGAAGCGTTCTATGAGTGTAGGTTAGTCAGTAGGGTCAATGTTGCTGAAATATTGTATATTGTATATGTATACATAGTAGTAGAAAAAGTATCTGAATTGACTCCCAAAAATGGTTACAGTGTCAAATTGGATGAGATGGAGCGTGCTTGCTGTAGCATATGTGCAGCATTCAACAATAACAATTAAAAATTAGAAATTAAACATTATATTAACAACATGCAATTATTGCACATAATGAACATGTGATAGTTCTGAAAAGAGATCCAAATCATCTGTGTGGTGAGTAACTATAATCTATAATCTTTGCTCCTAGAACCATGGCTGGTACATTGCTTATTTGCCAGTGCTATATGGTGTAAAACTGTGTTTGCTTGATTAAGGCCACCAAAACTCACTGAGGCCCAATCCCTCCACCACTTTCATTAGCTGCTTGATAGTGGTATCTTGAACACCTTGGTGCATTTTACGTGGTAATGCTGAAAGTGTGTTAAAGAATACAGTTCAAATCCCACTCCTCATTCATCCCATTCGGGCTCAAGGCATCCAACCAGTCAATCCAGAAGGCTTCCCTCTGTGCCCTGAGCTTTCTGAAGTCTCTTCTTTGGCCTTTTGTGTGAATTGCTTCAAGTACTTGAAATTTGAACCGTGCAGCGCTATGTCTTTTTTCATTAAAGTGTCTGGCTACTGCTGACAAATTGTTCTTGTTTCTTATGCATGATTTGTGCTCGTTCATTCAGGTTCTGATTTTTCTTCCCGTTTCTCCAACGTATTAGGTGCAACATGGGCATCGATTGCAGTATATAGCATTCTCAGTAAGACAGGTGGCCTAAGACTTCAGTATTATTTTTTCTCGTGTATTTAGGTGGAAGACAACTGGTCCCTTAACAATGTTATTACAATTTCCACTATTCATGCAAGGTAAAGTTCCGATATTCCTGGTTATTTGTTGATGTTTGACGTTTGTTCTAGTATTAACCAGTAGATTCCTTAAGTTGTTACTCCTCTGGTGATGAAGGTGGGTGGATTGATGACGAGGTTTTTTGTCCTTTCATCACTAGTGAGAATGTTCCAGTGTCCGGTGATAAATTTCCTGATTTGATAACTTTGAGTTGAAAATTTGGAAACAAACATTATTGATGGTGTTCTTCATGTCATTTTGCTATTCAACAGACCTTCTTGTTTCTTGGTCTCAGTATTTGATCTTGCCAATATCAAATCATTTTCAGGCTATCCTCTTTTCTTCAATTTAGTGCATAGTCCAGCCAGTTGTGCATCGTACTCCGATTGATCACTCACACTTCTTTTGATTCTTAACATTTGACCGTAAGGTAGATTCTTCAAAGTTTATGGTGGATGAAAACAAAATCGATGCAGAAGATTGTTCCTATCGGTCGGTTTGGTAAACAGCATAGTGGAGATTTGATTGTTTTGTACATCGATTTAAACATATAAGTAATGAATGCCTGGGTTCCCTATCTCTGATGTAAATTGGATTCTGGGATCAATGGTATTGATATAGGCAAAAAACTCTTCCAGTTGTTCCAATTAACCTTGCCATATTCCAGAAATCTCAACTATATAATGTATCCATTTAGTAGTATACTTTGACCATTCTGGGTGTTTTAGGATGTGTTGAGTTTCAAATCTGTGCATAAAGCTATTTGCATACGCCAGCGCATTGGTTGGTCCCATTGCTATGCCTGATGTTTGGAGATAGAAAATATTGGTGTATTGAAAATAAGAGTTATTAGCAATGAACTCCAGTAATATCATCAGAAATTCCTTTGATGCTGCAATTGTTTCTTTCTGTAATAGAATCCATTCAACAGCTTCTTGGCCGAGGTTGTGTGGGATACTCGAGTATAAACTACATACGTCAATGATGAACATTATGCTCTTCTCGTTCAGATTTATTGAGCCTAATCTCTGTAAAAAATTAGGACTATCCTTGATATATGTTGGTGTTTTCTGAATGATAGGTTGAAGGAAAAAAACTATGTAAGTTGTAAGATACCACCTGTAGCAGCTACTATTGGTCGTCCAGGTGGATTAATGAGACTCTTGTGTTCTTGGGAAGTAGGTATAAATTGTGTGTTTGTGGATGAGTAGAAAACAAAAATGGCCTGGTTTTGTTTGAGATCCATTCCATCACCTTCGCTAAATTGAGAATCATCTCTAGTTTGCTCATGATTTTGTTATTTGAATCTTGTTCTAATTTCGCATAGATGGATCTGTCATTCAACTGTTGTTCAAATTCATCAGAGTAGTCCTTAGTGTTCATTATTGCTAATGCCCCCCCTTTGTCAGCTCGTCTTATTCTAATATCTGGCTCTGAGTATAGTTTGCAAATCTGTGATAATTCTCCTCTTTTGAGGTTCTGATGTTTAGCTTTACCAAAATGTATTTTTTATGTCTGACAAAACCATTTTTTCAAATTTCTCTATCGAAGGTACATTGATTGGTGCAGTAAATGTACTAATGGGATTACATTCTTTAAATTCTGGCTCTTCTGAATGGCATTCTTCCATTGTCAGTTTCTGCAAAGAAAAAGGTTTAGTTTAAGTTTCCTTACATCGATAGTCATCTCCCTCATCGCAGCAGTCAGCCCAATACCACTGGCCAAGCAGAGTATATCGATATCCATCTCCCTTGTTGCAGTGGTCAGTAGAACACCACTCTCCAAACAGAGTGCATCGGGAGTCATCTCCCTCATCGCAGTGGTCAGTCCAATACCACTGCTCACACAGAGTGCTTTGGGAGTAATCTCAGACTTCATTGGAAAGTCTGACAGCTTTGGGAAACAATCCCCTCAATATGATATAGAAACCAGTATAGAGACATACAGGAAATGTATAGAGAACCCTGGAAAAGCTATCCATCATCAGAGTGTTGAATGGAAGCCAAATAAGGCGATGTGTTTTTCTACTTCCTGGAAGGAGTTAAAGAGACTAATCCTTGTTTTCTGCAAGAGTGCTTAAAAACTACAGTGGAGAGCTTTTATAGAAGGACCAGGAAAAGGGAGTCATTCCCCCGGTCCCTTATGATGGGGCATTGTAGTGGATACTTCTACTAGAAGACTTTAGCAGCCAGGAGAAGGGAGTCATTCTCTTGGTGAAGGAAACACAAACTTCACTTTAGTTAAATACTTATGGTTATAGAGTTAGTGTTAGGTTAGTTGCTTTCTGACTGAGGACAGAGAACATGTATATTTAACAGACATTCTGACAGCTCACTAAGGTTTCCATAGGTTGAGGCAGGGCAAGCCCCTTAGAGGTAGGGCAAGATGGGTTTTCTTGAGTTACACAATAAAAGTGCACAGCCCACAAAATGACTCCTCCTTGTGGTCTCCCTTTTCTACATCCTCACAACTTTAATTACTGATGTCAGAGTCCATTACTGACTCCCTGTAAACATTGTCTGCTTCTATTGCTTGTAGTGAGATATGGAGCCCATCTGTTATGACTGTGTAACATGATGACCCCAGCGTGCTCTTGCTGGTTAAAGGGCTGACCTGTGTGACTGCCATTGAAAGGGGACAGAGCCTGCATAGTATAATGTCCTTGGTTAAAACAAAAACCATACTCCTTTCAGCCAGTGCCTCTGAGGACACAGTGATACTGAGAGCAGAAGACCTGCCTTGACCGTACTACCACTGAAGTGATAGTTTTAATTTGGGGTTTACATCAGATGGGTTGCTAATGAGCCATGCTTGGCAGGGTTTCTGTTAAAAGTTTGTGAACTCTGCATCTATGGTAAAACACTTAGCAATACAGACTGGCTCTACTGTTCAAGGCTGTGCAAATAACTGTTCAATTAAAGTTCTCCATGGTGCAGTACAATTATGCTGAGGTATCAACAAATAAGGATCTCTGTTGTGCAGCCACTCTCTGTAGTAACTGTTATTTGGTGTATTGAAGTGTTGGATGGTCACAGGAAAACAGAGCAAATGTACGGAAGCTATTGATCTGAGTCCTGGAACATCCCTTAGTGCGACACATTATTTTTAGCATTGTGCCTCATTTGTTTGCAAAATCTACTCAATAACTACTTTGAAATGCCAACAAAGCAGGTTAAACGTATCTAGGTGCACTGTTAATTGACCATCGTGCCTTGAATATTCTATAACCAGTTTTAAGGATACACAACAACCATTCGATCTGTGGGAAAAGTGCTGTCCTTGAAAAAATCAATTGAGGTAATTTTAGCAATATTAAACATCAAATATCACTCCTGAGAGTTGTTTATTAGTTTATTGTCTAAGGCCTGTTCTGTGCCGACACGTGTTTTGACCACGTTGGTCCTCATCAAGGCAGGGCCTGGTTACAAAGGTTGTTATTTAATTCCAATCAGGATTGATGGGTCAAGGTTAGACCGACAATCGAAAATTATTACAAAAGATACAGAACATGTTCATACATATAACAATGAACAACACAATATTAGAACAACATGTTTGTAGAAAGCACACAATGTTCATTCAATGCATTGGTATTCAACAAATACGAAAACAAACAATCACAAAACAAAAATAAATATTAGATCAAAATATATAGAAAAAGAAATTGATAAAGAAAAAAGAAAACAATTTATTAGGGACACCTGTCCTATGGTCATAGAAAAAATAGATATCAACAACAATGTCAGCATTAGCTGCCATCATTCTGTGAATGCCATGAGTACCAATTCAAAAATGAATGCGTGGAAAGTGGAAACACCACAACACCAAGGCAGAGCCAGAGGTTAGGGGGCCCAGATCGATATGGTACTACTTGTGACCACACTATAACCAATTTGGTGAAGCAATCTGCATGCCATTATGTCCCAATGTTCATGCATTTAAGTGTGACCTATTTAGGGACATGCCCAATGTGATAATCAAATAATCACCTGATTCTTCTATTACAAAGGGGATACCTGCAACATTAAGAAATAATGTCTCAATTGATTGTGAACACACTAGTTTCAAAATTATACCCTTTTTTTTAATACAGCTGTGCCTTCCTGTCTGTTTATAATGACCTTGCCGTGAATTGGCTGTTTAAGAATTTCCCTGTATGGTATGATGCTGGCGTCTTAGTTGTTCAGCAAAACTCGTGATATGAATGTTGCTTTTCACCCTTGTGCGAGTGATATTTACGCCTTAAAAATTCTAAAAGCAGTGAATTAAACACTTTTTGTATACGTCACTCTTACTGCTATATCATATGATGCTCCATTATGGCATTGTTAAGTATTCTAAAATGTAAAAGCTCTTACTCTTTGTCATGAATCACTGCAGGACTTGATCAGTAATGCTCGAACAAAATGTGTTTGGTCAGTGTCAATAGACACAGCAAGATCAGATACTGACAGGAACGCAAACGCAAGATTAACCAGGTCCAGAGCCAGGAACCTTCCAGTGAAACCAATCCTCTAAACTTAGTGTGCAATTTGTCAAGCAGGGTACTTTCTCAATCAGAATTATCACTTCTTAATAAAGGCCTCTCCTTTGCCCCGAGTGTCCCGTCTGATTTAATAGAATTTCAGATAGACTTATACAAGTTTGTAAGAAAACTCAAGCTCAAAAAATTCTTTCACAATCAGGTAACAACCTCCGTCCTCCAGAGAGACGGGACAGGTGTAGCTCCTATACCATATCAGACATGGAGAACACCAATTTGGCACTGTCATTAGCCTCAGATTCTATACAACTAGACTGCATGAAGAATTGGGGATACACCCACATAATATGGACATTTTAGAACACAAAGACAGGTCCAAATGTACTCCTTCAACAGCAAATGAAAGCATAATTGAGACCTTCTCTCAGGCTATCATTAAAGAAATTCACCAAAGTATGGATCATGGTTTCTCAAATAACAAATCCAATCTTACACATGCAGAGCTCACAGCACTATCTCAGTTGGCCAATGACAAGGCAATAGTTATCAAGGAGGCTGACAAAGTGGGGAACATAGTCATACTCAACACAACAGGTTACGTACAAATGGCCAACAAGCATTTGTGCACACCTAGTTATCAACAGGTTAAAAGTAACCCCACCACTCAAACTGTCACAGAACTCGATACACTTATAGGTAACTGATACTCATAGGGCACCTTATCTGACATACCAACCATTTACTTCTTGCCTAAGATACATAAGATACATAAGCAATACAAAGATACACCCGAAGTTCAGCCTATTATTAGCAGCTTGGGATGCGCTACGGAGGGGCTTTCTCAGTACATAGACACAGCAATCTAGGATCCTGTGTTATTGCCACCTGCATACCTCAAGGATACAACACAGACATTAGTTTTACTTAATTCCGTCAAATGCCAATCTGAGTACAAATTGCCAAGCTTGGATGTCAAATCGCTGTACACATCTATTCAACATACATTTTCACTGGACACCATAGATTTTTCTTTTCACAATAACTCAGCATCTTACAAGAAACATGTAGACATGATTAAAGACTTCCTGGAGTTCACACTCAAACACAACTATTTTCTATTCAATCAGCAATATTTTCTCCAAACGCAAGGAGTAGCAATGGGTGCGAATACACACCTTCCCTGGCAAATCTGTTGTTAGGTTACTTTGAGTATCATAATATCTATGTGGAACATGAGTTTAAGTCAGATATTGTCATCAGGAAAGGTTACATAGATGACGTTCTAATCATTTGGAATGGTTCATGTGAGCGTTTTGAGGCATTCACAAAATATTTGAACCAAAACAAGTTTGGAATAGAATTCTCTGGCTCTATAAGCAGCACCACTTTAGAGTTCTTAGACTTTAAGATTGACATTTGTCACAATACGTTGCAGACCCACACTTACAGGAAGTCTACATCAGTAGATGCAATTTTGCATGCTGCAAGTTGTCACAAACAATCAGTGATTTCCAACATCCCAGGGCGGGGGATTTTTCAGAGCCAAAAGAAATTGTAGTACGCAGGTGGCATATGAGAGAACATGTGAATTGATACAGCACAGGTTCAAGGAACGGGAGTACACAATCCAAGGTTTGAAAAAAAGCACTGTCCAAAACAAATGTGGTTTCCAGGGAGGATAGGCTGCAGAACAGCAGTTCCAAAAAGGCCAGAGACATGGACAAGATTTCTTTCATTACTAAATATGTGCAAGACAGCAATTTTTTATATGGATTACTTCAGAAACACTGGCATTTGCTAAAATTAGATTCAGATCATCATACCTCCATTATGGACAAACCTAATCTAATCTTTACCACAAACAAAAAACTTGGGAACAAACTGAGTCTCTCCTTCCTTGAACCAACTATACAGAGAGCTGTACACACAGAACGGTTGAAGAGCGGCTCCTCTGGGTTCTTTAAGTGTGGCACATGCAATTTTTGCAAAGATGCTTTGTCACCAACAACTAAATTCAGTTGCCAATCAGGTGTGGAAGTAAACATATCAGACTTTATTACGAGAGCATTTGGTGCACCAAACAGTCAAGATCCACAATTACTGCTTGCACAACATTGGCAGAAGAATCATCAATTAGACAATGTCAAAGACATCCTATTTGTTGGACTTCAGCTGGCACATGCACATGCCAGAGGCAGAGGTGCAGACCACCAATTACTTCTACGCCAACTTGAAGCCAAAATGATCTGCAAACTCAGATGTACAGTAGATGGCCTTAACCATGATCAGGAACTGAATGTATTCCTATGAATTCAACAATGTATGTATATCGCAGAGACCCTGTGAAAACAAGATGTTACACATATCATGAACACAAGATAATACACATTCATATACCCAACCAGAGGGAAGGGGAGGGGAGCACAAATTGCAGTTACATATCATGTTATCCTAAGGGGTAACGTGTTCAGATTATATAGTAATTTTGGGAGCACTAAGCAGAACCGTAATCAACGGTATCTACTCCATTTAAAGAAATGGATATATATGGTCAACTTATAAAAAGAAAATTCAAACATCAATTGTTATACACAATTGGATGCCATAATTAAGCTTGCGGCATCAATGGAGAGGAGTCTGTGATATATATGGTATATTCACATCTACATTTGTGAGTAACCTTAATTGTGGTTATACTTCAGGGTATAAGACAAAACATTGGCAAGTTGTAAAATAAAGATCTTCAGCCATGTTATGCAGACTTTTAAAGTTTATTACAGCTTCATAATTTCATTTACAAGTAGTTGCTTAGGTTACCAACAAATTACATGAATAGAACGAGACGCACCGGCGGCCCATCACCCAGGCAGAGGGCTAACCAACTGACCAGGCTAGAACCTTCACCCATACATTTCAGCATTCGGACATGACACTCCACATGACATCACAACATTCCTTCTGCACCCAGACAAGCCATATACAACACATCTCCCCCTGTGCATTAACATAGCATACCAAGCAAAGTGCTCCACAACACATCTTCCCTCTTTGGATTAACACAACACTAAAAAGACACACCTCCACTCACACCTGCACACTCATTCACACTGACTCACAACACCAGGGCGTGCACACTACATGTGCACTTACACTCTCTCACTCACAATGCACACCCGGTGCACTGGTCAGGCACATCGGGTCCAACAACCCATGTTACCGGAACACTCTGGACCATGGTGAGGATGGAAAGAGCCAGAATTGTGCACACAGAGCAGCCAAGAAGAGCTGTCTATGGTCCTCATCACGAGTTGGGCGGTAATGCCGGCGGTATTACCGCCGGCAGTTTTAGCCCTACCGCCATACCCCCCGGCGCTATTAGCGCCGGATCACGGTTTTGGCGGTAATGGAATTCCCCATTACCCACTGAGCCCATTCGGGAATGCCCCATTCCCCATTGGGCTCAATGGGGAATTTTCACGCTCTTACCGCCAGTGGATTTCCCGCCGGCGGTAATAACATGAATTTTCAGTGGATTTCCCCCGAGCTCAGAGCTGGGGAGAAATCCGCCAAAGCCCTGATTTGGCAGACCCTTAAATCCAGCGGTAATAGCGCGACCGCCGGATTTAAGTGTTACCGCCAAACTCGTGATGAGGCCCTATGTGCAAGACAGAATAGAAGTGGTGCGAAAACCACTAAGAACAAAACACGTGTTTAACCCTGCATGATTTCTACCCACACTCACGCCCACACCATAACCGGGGCGCTACCACCCAACATGCACACCTTGTTTTACCATGCGTGACTTCAACTGCAGTCACACCCGACTCAGACTGGCGGCGTTACCACCCAGAAATAATAACCATTAACCCTCTGTGACTCCTACCACAGTCACACCAGCCTCAGACTGAATTTACCAAACTTTAATTGCTAAACCTAAAAGTCCATGTCACATTGGCGCAACCTAAAAAGCTGAAAATCCTCAAATAGGTTAGCACTACAATACACATGCAGCATCTTCACTCAACATGCACTCCTAGCAGTAGTGTACAACTAAATGTCCATGGGTTGGATTCACACCCCTAACCGGCAAATCCTCAAAAGAATTACAGTTAGCACATCCTAAAAGTCACCATACACATACTCTGCAATACCCCGCCGTAATGTATCCCAGTCTGCATTATACCAAACCTGCTTTTAAATCACAAATGGAAGACATTATCCTTATCTCCACCACAGCAACAGGATACATTCACTTAGTCTCTGCTTCATACTTCCGGATACTTGCGGTTAAGTCAATCCATTGCAGCCTGTAGATGAAAAACACCACACATTCCACGTCTCACTTGCCACACCATTCTTGCTTTGATCTGCTTTGATCCTTCACTGCTGGCAAAACCGTTGATCCAGCTCACCGTACCAATGCTTTGATCCTTATGAAAGCAGCTTCACTTCGGGCAAAACCGTTGATCCAGCTCACCGTACCAATCCAGGGTCTCATCACTTTACACTCAATGTGACATCTACCATACGCCAGCGTAGCCCTCACAGACATTCTGCTCACTGATGCTGTCAGGGGTCCTTCTGAAGAAGGTACAGGGCATCTTCACCATCCATTTCCCTCACACGAGTGCAAAAGTAAACAGCAAGAAACTCCCCGATGAAGCACTTACTGGTCATGCAGACGCGCAACGTTGGGTGCTTTACTCGAAATCGTCTCCATTCCTCCCCCTCATGAGGCGCATAGCCTGCTTTGTCCGAACCGCTGACAAGCGTTCGGATCGATCACCAACTCCCTGCACAGCCCAGCTACGTCACCAATATCACAGTAGGAGCAGAGCAGTAAGGAGCTCTCCAGGCCAACCGTCAACCACTGCATATTTCCCTTCACCAGCTGACATTGCTTTTCGTACGGTTAACCATTAACATTTCCGCGCAACATTTCCTGACACAACGTTTGGCTTGCAAGTGTCTTTCCAACATCTCCCCGCTTTAGAGAGTATTTACAATCTCCACACAGGTTGCTGCAGGCTCCCGTTTCACCTTTTTACAGTCACGCGTTACAGTCCATCTGTAAGGACCCTTTCAACAGGATGCTCCTGCCCTTCTATACCCTCATGATACTTAATGAAACATGAATGAGATCTTCTGCCCCTTTACCATCCCTTAAGACAGGGGGCATCCTATGGCATCCTAACTTTGGCAGCTTAATCCTGAGGTTCCTGAAGCCCCCCCTCCTTCTCTTGCCCTTGGTGATGGATCTTACTTGTGGTTCTGGGGGCGGTGTGTGTCCTCTTCCCTTTCCTTCTGCACCCCCCGCAGCAGACTCTCCTTCTTCCAGCTTAGTTTCTCTTCTGTCGATACACAGGTTCTTGTATTTCTTAAATTCTTGTCGCCAATATAAAATAAAGATCTTCAGCCATTTTATGCAGACTTGGAAAGTTTATTACAGCTTCTTAAGTTCCTTTACAAGTAGTTACTTAGGTTACCAACAAGTTACATGAATAGGACAAGACCCACCAGCGGCCCATCGCCGAGGCAGAGGGCTAACCTACTGACCAGGCTAGAATCTTCACCCATACATTCCAGCATTCAGTCATGACACTCGACATGACATCACAACATTCCTTCTGCATCCAGACAAGCCATATACAAAACAAGTAATGTCCAAGACATTGTTACCAAATAACAATATCAGCGTATGTTCTGAATTCATAGTTACAAACAAACAAATCACATACTAAAGGGATTCACCGCTATTAGGTATTATACGGTACTGTTTCCAGTACTCTGATCCTGCAGCCCATCAGAAGGTGGAGCAGATGTATTTACGTTCTGCATTGAAATATGTGAACAATCTGTAGTGTAGTCACATTTATGGGAACAAGACTAAATATAGGCAAGTATTGTGACAGTTATGGCTTCTAAATGTTATTCATAGTCAATGCTTTGAATTCACAGTCAATATACCAACAAATCACAAGCTCAACGTATTTGCGGCTATTAGGTCTTATATGGCATTGATGTCCTCCCTCTGAACGTACAGCCTATCAGAAAGTGGAGTAATCCTGGCATAACACGCATGGGTTAAGCGGAAGTAGATGAGCCGTATGAAAGGAAAGGTGGACTGAGTCAATTTAAACACCAGAAGCAGAAAATGACACGAGGCAATGGAGCCGAATATATATTACTGCATGCAATTGTGAGAAGGTTAATAGATTTACGTTATTGACATGATGGACTCTACATCGAGTGCCATAAGTAATGATGCTAACAAGTAATGAACAATAACAAAAATAATCATTCTAAGCGTGTATCGTGTTTTCCAATTTCATTTAGAAGTACATGCTGTTACTATTGTGACCGACCAAACACATTTTGGGCTGAGAAGCATATGGCAGATCTATCAAGCCTTACTGATCAAGTCCTGAAGGTGATTCATGACAAACAGTAAGAGCTTTTACATTTTAGAATACTTAACAATGCCATAATGGAGCATCATGTGATATAGCAGTAAGGGGGACGGATACAAACAGTGTTTAATTCACTGCTTTTCCAATTTTAAGGCGTAAATATCACGTGCAGAATGCTGAATGAAAGCAACATTAAAATCACAAGTTTTGCTGAACAACTAAGACAACTAAGACGCCAGCATCATACTTTTCAGGGAAATTCTTAAACAGCCAACGTGGGGGGGGGTGTGGCTTGAGGCTCCGTCGATGCGGATGCCTCTTTAGAAAGCTCCGTGGGACGCCCGGGTTTCCAATCAGCAAATGCCCATAAACTTCTGGGAATCTGCCCGGAGAAAGACCTGACGTGCAGAGGAACTCACCAGGAGGCTGCGGACCGCTTTTGGGCTAAAATCGGAACCGGGAAGCCCCCGTTCACCCAGCTAAGAGGTCCCACCCTGAGGCAGAGAGACTATCCCCCAAAATGGCAGCTGCAGAGGGAAGCAGACTCGGGGCCGAGACAGCAGACAAGGCATTGTGAGCTGAACCCACACTGAAGCTCCCCCCCCCTGCGTTCCAAACCAATCTGTAACTGCGGGGAGGCGAGCTTTGGAGGACCGCAGAGGCTGCAGCGGGGCTCCCGCCGAGCCTGATCCAGCCCGCCGAACCCGCTGCCTGGCTGCCGGAGATGGGAGGAGGAGCCGCATAGGAGGAGGCAAGAAGGGAGAGAGGCGAGACACGACACGGGAGGACACGGCGACCCAGCTGGAACAGGTCCTTGGACTGTACCTCTGCCCTGCAGATCAGTCATCTCTCCAGAACATACCCCGCACGGCACTGATCCACCATGAACAGAGGGCACGCTGCCCTCCAGCATCAGGAGAAACCGGTGAGGTCCGCTGCCCAGGACACCCACCCCCCGGGCCCCTTTCACCTTAGCCCCCCCTTAGATCCACCATAGCGAGCTAGAGGCGCCACCCTCCACTCCAATCTGGGTCCGCTAGAGCTCCGGGGATTCTTGGCCCCCCCGCCGCCAATGTGATAAGGACATCCCCGCCAGGGGAACCCATCCGACTGCAACTGCGGCCACCCTGGGCCTTACCCTCATCGGCCACACTTCACTGGATCTCCCGCCTACTCTCCACCAGCGCCCTAGGTCCTGCACAGGGAGACAGCGGACACCCACCCCAACCCAGGCACTTGGGGCCACAGGGGCATTGCTGCCATACACCACAGACCCCACCCGACCAGCACGGATAGCCGGTGTGAGCGCAGCCCCCCCCACCCAACCACAGCACCAGCAGAGAGGAGCCATACTTGGGGGGAGTTGGCACAGAATTGGCACAACAGTTCGCATTCCCCCCCAGCCGCACCTGGGGGTACGGCACAGAGCCCCGCCAGCCAGTTCGCCAGCCACAGCAACCTCACCAACACCCGGCCCAGGCCCCCACTCCGCTCTGCCTGGGACCAATCCAACTATGAATGCTGCCCGCCAGCGGGGTCAGATCCCCACATACCAGCCTTGGGTCCCTGAGGAATAATGGGTGGCCCACGACCTGCAGGCCCCCCTGCACAGACCTGGCATAAGTCAGGACCACCTTGCCATTGGACAAATACCACATCCCGTGACCAGCAACGGGCTGGCGGTTCTTGCAGCAGCTTGGGGGAGGCCGGGGCGGCACCTACCAGGATATCTTCTACCCCACGTACATCCAACAAACTACATTGGGGTGCCCCCTCCCCTCAACATACCACCCGAGGACCACGGTGGCACGGCACCAGTCCTCCCTCATTGTGCTGGCGGCCTGACAGAAAGACTCTGTCCACAGAGCTGAAGCCCACGGAACTATGCCACCACACGCATCAATGGATGGTCTGCCAACATGGGCCCTCCACATTAAAGGCAGGGAACAGTGGGTAACTAACAGGCCAATCAAAGTCGGCGAGGCAGCGGAGTCCATCTCAATCACTGGAGTCCATCTCAATCACTGTGGCAAACTTCAACAAACACCAGCTTATAAGGGCCCCGGAGAGGAGAACACGCGCCCGGGCATACAGCGACCCAAATGCCAAGATGTCCAGGCAGAAAGGTCCGAAGTCAGCAGATATAGCCAATTTACTCCATCTGAGGGAGAAATGCAAGCAGCTGAAGCATCCCCCGACGAGCCCTCCTCACCCACAAAGGCCCAAGGACAATGGGCAACAAAAGACGACATCCAAGGCCTCCTAGCTGACATCAAAATGGAATTCCGCAATTGCATGGCAGAGGTTTTGTCCAAAATAGATGTCTTGGACACCCACATTGAGGAGGTGCAACATAGGGTCGGGGACACAGAAGACCAAGTCCTGGAACACTCAGCGCAGATTGCGGAGATGCGTCAGAAAATCCAGACTCTGGAGGACAACGCGGAAACTATGCTTCGCAAACAGGAGGACCTGGAAAACAGGACCCGCAGAAACAAGATCCGTATTAAAGGGGTTCCTGCCTCGATCCCGGACCAGGCCCTCCTGACCTACATCGGAGATCTCTTCCAGTCCCTCCTCCCAGACTGCGATAAGTCATTATTCCTACTCGACCGTACTCACAGACTGCGTGGCCGCAGAAACACCCCAGCGGCGACAAGCCCCGAAGTAATCACCAGAGTACATTTCTTCTCTACAAAGTAGGAGATCATGACAGGGAGCCGCTCATAAGGCAACCTGATATACCAGGGAGTCGCCATACAGCTCTTCCAGGACCTGGCTGCTCCCACAGTCCTAGGACAGTGAGCCCTCTGGCCCCTAACAACCTTTCTGCAGGAGCGGAAAATTAAATATCGCTGGCTCTACCCGGCCTCGCTTCAGTTCACATTCAAGGGCCAAACGAGGGCAATCCATGCCCTGGAGGAGGCGGGCCGCATCATGGGATGCAAGACTTCAACTCCTGAGGAAGATACATCTACCTCCCGAACGGAAAAACCATGCAGCTCGACACCGAAGCCCCAGCATAGCCGCTGGAGGAAAGTTCCAAAAGGAGGGAAAACTCCTGCTGCACACGATTAGCACCTGAACCTTATGCCCGAACCTGCACTCTTGGCACCTGGGCATCCCACGCAATGGCCCAGCTGAGTGAATGGACAGTCACTCCGGCCCGAGCCCCGTTTGGGCCAGACTGGTTATTCTATGTTCCTTTCTTTCTCTTAGTTGGGCTGGGACCTTCCCCAGCCCCCCTGGTTACTGGGGCCCGGTTGGCCCTGAGTTGGACAAAGTTAAAATCCGGTTGCAGCTGAGCCACGACAACACCGGTCCCCCGACGGACCTCCCTGAGCACTGACCTACCCCCTGCCCACCTGAATCCTAATGATACCCCGCTAGCCGCCCCTCCGGCGCACACCAAACTCTGCTACATCTCATTGAAAGTTGGGGGCTTGAACTCCCCCGCAAAACGCAGGTCCATTCTCCGACGCCTACAGGACCTTCAGGCCATGGTGGGGTTCCTCCAGAAGACCCACCTCTTAGCAGAGGCCTTCACCAGGCTGCGATGCCGAGCATACCCTACACAATACCTGGCCTGGGGCCCTACCAAGAAAGGGGGCACAGCGATTCTGTTAGCGAAAGGCATCCCCTTTAAAGAGAAGAAGTCCCTGCGCAGCCCAGATGGTAGATTCATAGCGGTTAAAGGGGACCTCTACGGGCAGCTCCATATGCTGATCGCGATCTATTCACCAAACGACGGCCAGGCGACCTTCTACACCACTCTGGAATCCACTCTGCTCCCCTTCCTCGAGGGGCAGGTGGTCCTGGGCGGGGACTTCAATGGGGTTCCCAACCCCACACTGGACAGGTCAGGCCACTCTTTCACCAGGGACTTCAAGCTGGCTTTAGGCCCCTGCCACTTGTTCAGGACACTAGGCGTGGTGGGCACCTGGAGGGTCCTTCACCCGGACACCATGGACTACTCTTTCTTCTCCCACGTCCACCACACCTCGACCCGAACTGACCTCATCCTAGCCAGCCCGCAACTCCTGCAGTTCACAGACGAGGTGGAGATCGGCACAAGGGTACTGTCGGATCACACCCAATTCTCCTCACCGCAAGGGTCTTTGACCCAGATCCCCCAGAACAATGTAGATGATCTCTATACGAACCAATGCTACATGACATTGCAGTGCGTGATGCCATAGCCAAAGCGATCAGCAATTACTTTAAGGAAAACCCCCCCAACCTCACTTCTACAGCAACAACATGGGAAGCCATGAAGCCCGCAATCAGAGGGGAACTGATAGCTCAGGCAGCCGCATATACGAGGAGGCGGACCAGCAACAGAAACCGACTGGAGAAGGACATGATGGAGGCAGATATGGCCCTAAAAAAGAAGTGGACACCCAAAGCGGCCAAGATGGTCAGACTAGCTCACACAAAGCTGGAAGCTCACAACGCCGAGGACACAGCCCAGACCTTGCTCCGGACCAAACAGAGCTATTACGTGAACGGCAATAAGGCTAATAAATACCTGGTGAACAAACTAGCCAAAACCTGCTGACGGAACCACATTACCGCGCTGAGGGACTCCAAGGGTAGAACCCTGTACTGTGAAGGGGCAAAGCTGGAGGTGGCGGTGGCCCATCTAACTGACACCCTGACCGCAGCCCCCCACCCGCAGGCCATACACAAACAATATATAGAAGACGCCCAGCTCCCACACATATCAGAAGCGAACAGAACTGCCTTGGAAGCCCCAATTACAACCAAAGAGGTGGAAGAAGTACTAAAAAATCTGAAACCCAGGGCCCCAGGCCCAGACGGCTTTCCACCAAAATTCTACAAACTCTTTAGCCACATGCTCCTACACCGAATGACAGACCTATTTAACTCCTACCGGGACTCAGGCGCAATCGTGCCCTCCATGCAAGAGTCTACCACAATTCTGCTATTGAAACCTGGCAAGGACCCTAAGGAGTGCTCTTTGTACAGGCCGATATCCCTGCTCAATGTGGATGCCAATGCATACTCAGAGGCACTGGCGAACAGGTCAGCGCAAATCCTCCCAACCATCATAGACCAGGACCAGGTGGGGTTTATCAGAGGGAGAAGCACCATGGACAACATCCGCCGAGCACTTAACCTCATCGAAGTAGCGTCCCAGGAACACCGGAGCCTGGCGGTCTTGACCTTGGATGTTACAAAAGCGTTTGACAGGGTGGACTGGAACTTCATGCGCCTCACCATGGAAGCGTTCCAGTTCAGCCCGATATTCCAGAAAATGGTGCTAGGAAATTATAAAGCCCGAAAACATCACTCTGCCTGAACCAGAAGACCTGACAACCGATCTGGCTTTCGTGCGGGACGAGACAGGGCTGCCCGCTCTCCCCGCTGATCTTTGCCCTGGTCATGGAACCATTCGCCCAAAGAACACAAGCTAACGAGAACATCACTTTGCTAGAAGTAAAGGGCAAACAATTTAAGATCTCCCTGTACGCCGACGGCGTGATGATCTCCATCACCGACTGCCAATTCTCTCTAACCGCTGCCCTAACTGAGCTGGAGACATTCGAGAAAGTGGCTGGTTTCCAGGTGAACTACCCCAAATCAGAGGCACTGAGCATCAATCTGGGTGTCCCTCTCAGGACCCATCTCCAGACACTCTGCCCTCTAGCATGGAGCTCTTCCTCAACGGCCTACCTGGGAATATGCCTTACAGCAGATCCGAAATAACTCTACGTCACCAGCTTCCCCCCACTCCTCAAGGAATTGTAGGAGGACCTCCAACAATGGAACAACCAAGAAATCTCTCTGCTGGGACGGGTCACAGCATGCAAAATGAACCTCCTTCCGAGACTGCTATACATGTGTTCCACCCTCCCGGTCCCCCCCCCCAAAAGCAGGCCCTGGAACAACTACAGAGGAAGCTAGCGAAATTCGTGTGGAGGGGACACAGAGCCAGGATACCGATGAGGTCATGACTGGGGCCGCAAAATGGGGCGGCTTTGGGCTCCCCAACCTGATGAACTACTTCCTGGCAGTCCAACTAGCGAGCGTCGCGGCATGGGCAAATCCGGAGGCCCCCAAAATGGTCCCGCATCGAGCAATCCAGATGCCAGCCACCGCTACACTCCTTACTATACACCCCGAGACCTCACCGGAGCCACAGTCCGCAGATGTTATCATCCACCAAAGCGACCCTTGAGGCATGAGCATGGGCCTGACAGAGGAGGAAGGTGCCCAAAGACTCGAACCCGCTGTCCCCAGTTATCGGGAACCCCGACTTCAGGCCAGGAATGGAGGCAGCCCGCTTCAGCCGATGTCCACAGGAGGCCTCTGAACCCTCTCCCAACTACACGAGACCAATATCCCTCTCAGTTTTGAAAAATGTAAAGCCCGTTTTCAGCTGACAGAAACAGAGAGGTTCACATATGCCCAGCTCCGCCACTGGATCTCACAGCCCGCGGTCCGTCGGGGGCCACCCAGGACCTCCACCCTCTGGAACAGGTGACAGGGGAAGGCTCCTCCAGGAGGACATGCTACAAGTCAGACCACAGTACATGTCCGGATGGGAGACAGACCTGGGACACCCCATAGAGGTCCAGACATGGGTGGAGATATGGTCCAGGATCAACTCGACATCCAGATGCGTCACAAACAAGGAATGTACCCTGAAGCTCTTTCACCGCTGGTACTACTCCCCAGTTCGCCTACATCATTGTAACGCGGACATTGACCCGAGCTGCTGGAGACGCTGCGGCGAGCGGGGATCCTTTTTCCACATGTGGTGGGGATGACCGACAGTACAAACCTTCTGGAAGGAGGTCCTGCAGATTGCAGAAGACATCACCCAACGCAAATTGCCACTGGACCTGGAGGTGATCCTTCTCGGGGTGGCAGACCCAGACTCCTATCCCAGAGCGGGCCGATCCGGCAAACTGCTCACACACCTACTGCTAGCAGCTAAGATTACAGTGGCTCAGAGGTTGAAAGCTCAGGAGGGTCCTCTCCTGGCCCTCTGGTGGATAAAAGTCTGGGAGATCCTGGTGGCGGAGAAGGTTATAGCGGCGAAGGAGGGGTCTCTCCACCGCTTCACTGACTGCTGGGCCCCAGTGTTGGACTGCCATTCCCGGTTCCTGGCGTTAACATTTCAATCCCGCCTGGTATCAAACTTTCTGGGCCCTCAAAGCCCGGACGGGTCTCCACCCCATCAGAGCACCACAGACTAAAAAGGGGGCAGATGGGGATCCCAGGGAGGGGGTAAAGGACAATCTGCACGCAATTAAATATAAAGGGAATCAAAATATCTAATTTAATGCTTAGATAATGATGTAACCCAAATAAATATAGTTGTTAAATAAAAAAACAGCCAACGTACGGCAAGGTAATTATACACACACGAAAAGGCACAGCTGTATTTAAAAAGTGTATAATTTTGAAACGAGTGTGTTCATAATCAATTGAGACATTATTACTTAATGTTGCAGGTAATAGAAGAATCAGGTGATTATTTGATTATCACATTGGGCATGTCTCTAAATAGGGAACACTTAAATGCATGAACATTGGGACATAATGGTATGCAGATTGCTTCACCAAATTGGTTAAGAGGTATAGGGCCTCATTACACGGTAGGCGGTAAGGGATTACTGGCACCGGTAAGGGCACCGGTGCCAGTAATCTCTTACTGCCCTACTCCGAGGTCCCTTAGCGGGTCCCTTCCTTAACGCCTGGTTTTACCAGGCATTAAGGAAGGAACCCGTTGAGAGACTTTAGAGCTAATAACGGTCCCGCTAATAGCAGGCCCGTTATTAGCTCCTTCCCCATTCCCATTGAGCCCTATGGGGGCTCAAATGGGAATGTGGAATCGTTCCCGGAATGGGAACTTACTGGTCCCGCCAAGGTCAGAATGACCTGGTAAGTCCCCATTCCGGGAACACGGACATGGAATGCGGTAAGGGGGTAGCCATGGCGCTAATAGCGCCATGACTACCGCCTACCATGTAATGAGGCCCATAGTGTGGTCACAAGCAGTACCATATCAATCTGGGTTTCCTAACCTCTGGCTCTTCCTTGGTGTTGTGGTGTTTACACTTCCCACGCATTTATTTTTTAATTGGCACTCATGGCGTTCACAGAATGATGGCAGCTAATGGTGACATTGTTCTTGATATCTTTTTTTTCTATGACCATAGGATGGATGCCCCTAACAAATTATTTTCTTTTTCTTTTTCTTTTTCTTGTTCTGTATCTTTTGATCTAATATTTGTTTTTGTTTTGTGATTGTTTGTTGTTGTATTTGTTGAATACCAATGCAATGAATGAACATTGTGTGCTTTCTACAAACATGTTTTTCTAATATTGTGTTGTTCATTGTTACATGTATGAACATGTTCTCTATCTTCTATAATAATTTTTGATTGTCAGTCTAACCTTGACCCATCAACCCTGATTGGAATGAAATACCAACCTTTGTATCCAGGCCCCGCCTTGATAAGGACCAAAGTGGAGGAAACACGTGTCGGCACAGAACAGGCCTTAGACAATGAACTAATAAACAACTCTCAGGAGTGATATTTGATGTTTAATAGTGCTATAATTACCTCAATTGATTTTTTCAAGGACAGCGCTTTTCCCACAGATAGAAAGGTTGTTGTGTTTAATTATTTTTATAGGTCAGGGGTGACCTATGATCTGATAGGTTTGCAGCAGTCTTTGTTCCATTGTAGTTTAGAAGTGATTATTTGTCCATGTCAGAGCGATCTCGTACCCGGTTACCCATACACAGTTGTCTTTTCAGTTTTAAGGATAAACCAGCCCCTGCTACTCCCTCTCCAACCAATGTTCCCTTATCCTCCTTTCAGAAAGTTGAATCCCTCCAAACATTTATGGAAGTCACAAATGAGGGGCTTAAATTCATTAAGGACTTATTACTGAGATGAGATAATTAAAAGACTTGATGCTTTTGGGCCAGCCATTAGCGACATTGAGGACATCTGACCAAGTATGTTCATTCCCATGGTTGAAGTTACAGAAGAAATACTTTGAAAAAAGGGAAAGAAGTAACAGAATGTGTCCTTACAGTCTGCCAGGAAACACAAAGAGACAAGATGTAGTCTACTTTTTGCCTGTCTTTTTTCCCAGGCGCCCCAATCTAAAAATCGAAAAGTCTCTCAAAATTCTAATTGCCCACAGACTTTGGTCAACCACTCCCAGGTCTTCAGAGAATAAACTGAGGGGTATTATTATGGTGTTTCTAGTGGGTACCCAGCTGTATAATGTGTGCAGGGTTAGGAAACTATCTTGCTTCTCTTCAATCTTTCTGCAGGTACACAACCCCTTCAGGCCTGAGGGCTGAAGTAGCAGGTTAAATGAGGCACTTTCAGGTCTGCCTGAATTTGCATTTCTCCAATGCTATCATGAGACATGCAACCCCCAGAAACTACCTTTCTCAATCTCTCATCTTGATCTTTCTAATACACTCCAAAATCAGCGCATCATTTTGGCAGTACCTGACACCTTCATCTTCCCCAGCAATGTATACATGATTTTTTGAAAAACACTCTGATAGAATATCAATTGAAAGGCATTTTCCTGCAGCTGAACAGACCAAACAGGTCTATAAATAATGTCAAATTCTTGGAAGTGGGATTATGCCATGCTTGGTGGCATGCTGATTGTAGGCCGAGAAGAGAAAATGTGGTCACCTCATCAATGCCGGTGAGTAGTTCTCAAATCTTCGATAGGGGAAATATCTCTGTGAAAATGTTGCAATGTAACTTCTGAGGTCGATACATAGTTGCATCACTCCATTAATATCCTTACTAATACTATTGTACTAACCCATTATGATGCATCTTTTGTTTCTGTAATATCCACCACATTCAGTCTTTTCAGTTCTGCCTCCAGTTCATCTTTCATAGCAGTAAGACTGGTTTTACCTTTGAAATTGTCAATGATGCATCATTTTTCAGCTTGTTACGGTGCAAACTTCAGTTGCGCATGAGGTCATTTCTTCTGCTATCGAACTTGGCACTTTAATTGATGATCCCGCACTGATTGATAAGAATTGGTTTGGAGGACCTGGATCTAATGTGATGGCTAATTCTGCTTGCTCATCCCAGGAGAGTAGGCTGCCCCCATTCCCCCATTCATAGTTTTCCCTCTACCTTGAAATCTTTAAAATCAAGTGTATCCTTGAATTCTAATAGAAAACCTCGCCATAATAATTCACTCTGGTCCTTGTCTATCATAGTGTGCAACATGTACACTTATCAGCCCATGTCTGCATGCTGATTAACAGGTAGTCTGCACTACTGTCTACTAACATATTGATTTATACTTCGTTAATTTGAATGTGTGTATGTTGTTTCTTCATCTTGGTAATATCACTGAGGCACTTAGAGTGGATACCATTTCGCTGTTCTCCAGACTATCTTCCTTGTAATGGCGCTTTGAGACTTTTTGTATTGACCCAGAGTTATCTCTCAATAGTCTGCAGCACTTGTTACCAAATGGCCCTTAATTCTTCATTATTTGAAGCGAAGCTTCAGGCATAGAACTTTTGGGAACATTGTGTCTTAACACATGGCTTACTATGTCATGCCTTGCTATGTAGTTGCAGGTTTGTCTGTCCATCAAGGTATCTGACTGCCCTCTGCACCGGCACACTCAAATTCTACAATGCAACACAAGATATGCATACCAACTTATTCACATACACATTGCAAATTAACATCCCTCACAATAAATATTAATCATCAGAACAATACACTTTGACCAACAACTTACATATCACACAACATGTCTGGCATCCGGGCACCCACAGGGACATAAGACTCACCTTTGGACACACATTTATGTGTGCTCTTGGCACATAACACCTAGAAATTGACACCCACATATCAGAAAAGCAGGCTTGCAATTCCCCTTGTCTCCCCACATGAACCTCACCCACCCATGTCTCTTTATTATACATCAGAGTGACTGTAGGCTATGTAAATATCAGCAGAGGGAAATATAAATACAACAATATTACAAAGCAGACCGAGTAGAGCATGGGCCACAACAGTGCAAGCTTCCCTCCCATGGAATTGGCTACAGTAACGGTCTGAAGTAAGAGACAAGCTTAGCTTCTCTCACACTGAACTAGTACCGACTGTACTCAGCAGGATCAGGTTCACTCTCACAGTCTGGGCACAGCTGGGACAGTACATTGCAAGATTCAACCCTATAGAATGGTTACAGCATGGGGTCAGCAGGACAAGCTTCCCTCACATGGAACAGACACATCATGGACCACAACACTTCAGGCCTCACTTGCACAGTGTTAAAATATAGGCCACAGCATGGGCCTCATTATAAAGTTGACTCATTATAAAGTAACCCCGGCAGGTTCCCAGAATCATTCTGAAATTGAGGATATGGAACAACCACAAAAAATATAAGCATTGGCAGCTAGAGAGGGGGATTTCATATTGGCTTGTGGCTATGTTCAATGAGTGAGGGGATATTAGGGTTTATGAGGACACTATGGTAGAATTCCAGAAGAAATAACTGTGGATTTTGGCCCCTCCCCCAAAAACCTAAACAAGCACCATCCAATACCTTGACATTTATTGCCACAATGAGCAAAGGTCCCAGCTGTCCACTACACATAGCATCTGAGCATGTTAGACTGCTGTCTGAGGAAGCACTAAGCCTGACTACCTCCATACTAAGGAAGCTGAAAGGGGTGACCATGGTCTTCATATCTCAAGAAGATGTTTGTCTGCGCCGGAACTTCTCGCCCTCCATTACCCTAAGCATTTAGAGTAAGGTAATGAGTGGAGTCTCCAGACGGCCCTCCTCCTTCATCTGCCAATTACAATGGGCCTGATTCCGAGTAGTGCAGTAAGGGATAACGGGCACCGGTAAGGAGACTGGTGCCGGTAATCCCTTACCACCCTACTATGAGGTCCCTTAGCGGCTCCCTTCCTTAACGCCTGGTCTGACCAGGTGTTAAGGACGGGACCCATTAAGGGACCTGGCCGCAAATAACGGGCTTGGCAATGGGGAGGGCCCCATTCTCATTGAGCCCTATGGGGGCTCCAATGGGGATGGGGAATGGTTTGGTAAATGGGGACTTACCGGTCCCTCCAAGGTCAGAATGGACCGGTAAGTCCCCATTGTACCAAACCGAAGTCGCTACGGTATGGGAGGCAGTCATGGTGCAAATAGCGCATTGGGCCTCATTCCGAGTATGGTGGTAGTCCACCATACTCGGAATGAGGCCCAATGTCTATGTAGCACATAAGGTAAAATATATCTATGAGAGAAAGATGGAGAGAGGGAGACCGAGAGAGGCAGACAGACAGGGTATGATAATGGCAGTGTGAGAAAGTGAAATGGGACCTGTGTCAAGATGCTAGTGGTAGAAGCACTCGGAGGAAGCCAGTTTACAAGGCCTTTTCCATGTGTTTCTATACAGGCTGATGCTTTGTGATTATGATCAAGCCTGTTTTCATACCTTGCTATGCAATGATATGATCTGATACATGTAGGTTCAGGTTTCTATGCCCAATGTGTTCTGTCACTTCCCCCCACACTAACATGATGAAATTCTACATTCAAACTCAAATATTACACATTAGAGCTAAGTTACACAAACAAGGAAGTTGAACACCACTCACAACAGACAAACAACATCAAAACACTAGTCCTCCACCGTTAGCTTACATACCACACCCAGATCCAAAGCATCCTGGCAAAACAGGCACACAAGGCACCTCTTCATACATACATGCCTCTATTTTCTTGACACATAACAGTTACAAGCTTACTCACATAAAGAACACATGGTACATTGGTCTGCACAAATCAACACAACAACAAGGTCATCTTGCATGCACCCCCTCTCCACTAACACCCCTAACAGCAGAATCAAACATCCAAACACTACACTTCTAAAACCAACATGCATACCACACCCGTGGATCCTGGCACCAGGAGATCATGAAGATGCATTTCAGACACAAATATCTATACGCTCTTAACATAGAACACCTAGAAGCTGATCCCCACACAGATACCCAGGTACTATGGTTCTGCAGGCATCAACAGAACAGCAAAGCTATATTGCATGTTCCCCTCTCTCCCTACTAACCTCACGCACCCCTGTATCTGTCAGATCCAGCAGAGAGGCTAAAGAGGATGCAAAAGTCAGTGAAATACAGTATGAATCACATTGATATAACATAACAAAATTTACTTTTCTTACAGGTTGTAGGATGGAAAAAACAGCCAGGTTTTAAGTGTTCTGCACATACCAACCTGTTTTGGAGAAACTCAACAGCAAATATGGTTTATATCATCAATGTCCCTGTAATGTCATAGTAAATAATAAAACAACAAATTGCAAGTTCCTGATATATCTTAAACCCTCAATCAGATTGATGAGGGAAGACAACTGTCTCTTTGATAGCCTGGGTATCACCGGTCAGGCCCTGGTGTGGCTGACTTCTTTCCTCTCTGATCAACCTTTCCAGGTCCAACTTGGGTCCTTCCTCTCTTCTATCTATATCTCTACCTGTGGTGTTCCCCAGGGGTTTAACCTCTCTCCCTGGCTGTTCAACCAATATCTGGCACTTCTTGCCCACCGCATTGCAGCTCTCTGCGCTCTCTGCCCCAAGTTCCAGTGATATGCGGATGACACTCAGCTCATCTTCAGGCTACCCTCAGAAAACCTCTTCTCCTTCTCTCATCTCTGACTGTCTGTCTGCTATCCAGGAGTGGTGTACTGCCAATGATCTTTGGCTTAATACCAGTAATACTGAGATTCTCCTCATCAGCACACCCGCTCCCTCCTTTCCGGTCACTCTCTTGTCCAGCCTCTCTTGGCCCTCTTCCTTCTCCCACCTGCGAGGCTAAAAACCATAGGGTCATCTTTGACTCCATACTCTCCGTCTCTCCTCACCTCTCTGGCATCTCTAAGAAGTCACACTATCAGCTGCACCTCCTCATAGGTATTGTTCCTTTCCTCTCCTTCCTCCAGAAGCTCACTGTCTCCAGAGCTCTGGTTCTCTCTAAGCTGGACTTTTGCAACAGCCTCTTCTAAATCTGCCTACTTCTACTCTCCACGCTCTGCAACTCATCCAGAATAGGACTGTGAGACTTGTCTATGGCCTCAATCCCAGGCAACGTATCTCTCCTGGACTGAATTCTCTGCACTGGCTGTGAGGATTAAGTTCAAAACCGTCTGCCTTGTCCACAAGGCCTTCTGGGGCCTGTGGCCTCAATACCTTCAACTCTCTCTTCATAAATAGCTACTTTCTCGAGCTATTCGCTCATCCGCCTTCAACTCCGTCAGGGTCAGTCACTTCTCCAAGCAATGAGTTGGTAATAGATCTCTTTCTTCGGCTGGGGCCTCCCTCTGGAACAGCCTCTGTGTCTCCCTGAAACTTGAGGAGAACCATCTCCGGTTCCAGAAGCACCTCAAAACCTTCCTCTTCGCTTCTGCTTTCTCTATTCCTCTCCCCTGCTGAATTCCTGGCTGAAACTGAAACTGCTCTGGTTACCTAGCCACCCTCAGATCTCGGGCCCCGGTCACCAAACCCCGCCAGTTGCACACCTGCACCGCCTCCCTGGCAACCCCCGCACTGAGGGATTGTTTTCTGTATCCCTACAGTCCTCTACCAGCACTTGACACCTGATGTCTGGACTTATGCTTGCACTTGCCACCAACTGGCCATATTTTTATTATTGTTTTATTTATTCTATGTATTCCATGTACTGCAATGTCCCCTCCCCTTTACTCCCCGCATTTTCCCCCTTCCCCCTTCCAATGCACTTGCGCGATCTGAATGACACCTGGCCTAGTAAGATCGTTGTCTCTGTCTTACCTCTGTTCCCCTTCCCTTGCCTCGTCGCGCCTTGAAATACTTGTGTACAGGCACGTTATAAATGCCATATCATATCATATTATACAATGACAGATCCTATTGCACCAATATCATTATTAGTTGGCCACACAACTTTAGACTCCTCTAAAATGTAAGTAAGACTATATATAGAGTTAGATTGCCTTATTCAATGCTAATTCGAATAGAAGAGCTGTACCTATATCCTGTGGTTTTGCAGTGTATAACCCATCTCTTTGATACATTTCTTGTTAGGTATTCATATGCCTTAGATTTTGATTTATATTATATTTTGAAATATATTGCAATGATCTGTATGTATGGAATTTAAATTTGGTTTGCAAAGGTAGCGGGCGCCCCTCTCTCGATAGGACAAGGCTTGATAACCTGTTCAGTGGTTATTAACCACTTGAGAGTTCGCAGCCACTGCTTTTTCTCACTGTGCCTTTCACAGATGGGAAATATCCATTTGCATATCAGACTTTGTCCTGCCCAGGGGCAGTCCAGCACCGAAATGCAATGGCAATTCCAACCTGAACGAGAGTACCACCAGCAACCCCATACACGTGTTTCACCCTTGTTGGGGATCAACAGTGAGGTGAAGCTGATGCCTCTCTAAGCACAGTGAGAGGGAGACCACGTCTGGTTTCCCCCAGGAGACCTAGGGTTACCAATCCCAGGTTCCTTGAAATTTGGTTTGCAAAGGTAGTGGGCGCCCCTCTCTCGATAGAACAAGGCTTGATAACCTGTTCAGTGGTTATTAACCACTTGAGAGTTCGCAGCCACTGCTTTTTCTCACTGTGCCTTTCACAGATGGGAGATATCCATTTGCATATCAGTCTTTGTCCTGCCCAGGGGCAGTCCAGCACCGAAATGCAATGGCAATTCCAACCTGAATGAGAGTACCACCAGCAACCCCATACACGTGTTTCACCCTTGTTGGGGATCATCAGTGAGGTGAAGCTGATGCCTCTCTAAGCACAGTGAGAGGGAGACCACGTCTGGTTGCCCCCAGGAGACCTAGGGTTACCAATCCCAGGTTCCTTGAAATTTGGTTTGCAAAGGTAGCGGGCGCCCCTCTCTCGATAGAACAAGGCTTGATAACCTGTTCAGTGGTTATTAACCACTTGAGAGTTCGCAGCCACTGCTTTTTCTCACTGTGCTTTTCACAGATGGGAAATATCCATTTGCATATCAGTCTTTGTCCTGCCCAGGGGCAGTCCAGCACCGAAATGCAATGGCAATTCCAACCTGAACGAGAGTACCACCAGCAACCCCATACACGTGTTTCACCCTTGTTGGGGATCATCAGTGAGGTGAAGCTGATGCCTCTCTAAGCACAGTGAGAGGGAGACCACGTCTGGTTGCCCCCAGGAGACCTAGGGTTACCAATCCCAGGTTCCTTGCAATTTAAATGTTTAACATTTTAACATTTTTAAAGAGAAATGTACATCATCAATTACCACCACCACAACAATCCCACCACAAAATCTGGTTCTAGAAACCGACTGTTTTAGTTTGAATATTCTGTTTTATTTATTTTATTTCAATCAAAAATTAAACACGGACCCTGAACTTTCCATTCTGGGGAAGTCAACCAAGATACTCCAAATAAAACAAGTAGCTTTTCTATGGAAATGAAAGGCAACCTGACTGCTAATATCTTGCTAATGTTTACATTCACTATACACTCAAACATCCATACATATTATTGCAAATCTGAATAACTATTCTAAACAAAAGAGTGAAATCCTGTCCAACATAAACATACAAATTGTCATCACTTGTCAAATTTACAATAATCAAAAAAATGGTTTGAATGCATTTTACAATATTCACTTTGTTTTCTATAGCCGTCAGAAAATAATGTCCTCTCTTATTTGCTAAGGATGATTGAACTCTAAAATGCTGGAGATTGTTGGTTGCTAACATGGGAATAGAAGAGTGTTTGGTAGGGATGACTTGATTACAGTTATTTCAAAGTCTTGGAGCAGGATATGAACTTCTATTTCGGAGAGCAAAATATATTTATGTATTCGAGGGCCACACACACTTCAGATTTAAAAATGTAAATAGAAAAGGAATCAACAAGGTAACTTAAATTGACATTACGAGTTCACTTAAGGAAGAAATATTGTATTTTTGGAAATGCTATTTGGAAAAATTATGTTAGTAATTTAAATTAGAATTATTTTTATTGGAACAAATGGGTGAAACTAATTTTCTCAATGAAACCCTGTGGTGCCACTCTATTCCTTGCAGAACATGTTCAAGTACCTCAATTATTTATATTACAGAATCAATAACACAATGGTACATGTGATAAAGGTGTCTTTGAAAATGTCCAGAGTCTTGAAAATATATACATAGAAACGTTTATTCAGGAGACAGAAAAAAGTTCAACTAGTTATTTGTCCAATTCCTTCATCAGGGACTAAGCATAGAAAAGCAACAATCTCTGCCTTTCTCTACAGCTCCCAATGTTGATAGATGGTATTCTGCAATATCAAAACTCCCACACCCATGGTACCGTGAATAGGTTGTGCAGAGTTCAGCAAATGGGACCCAGTCCAACAGTCAACATCCGATTACCAAACAGGAATGAAGCCCCACAACGTGAGATAAAATAAATACTGAGATACAACAGCGGGTACACAGAAACTAATTTCCTTCCATTTCCAATCCATAATTTTAGTATGCAAATTATGAGTTTTTTTTAACATCAAGAAGCCTATGAATCATTCAGTCTTGCAGTATACCATGCTCACAATTTCTGATATACTTTGCTCAGGGAATTAATTAAAAGTCCTGTCAGAGACAAAAGTGCTCTTTGCAACTCGTGGTTATAGGATACTCTATAATTTACAGGCCAAGTTCTCAGTAAATTAGCTTTTAAACAGGAATCTCCCAAAAAAACATTGACTGGCTACCTGGGAAGTAATTCTTTCTTGAGATTTTTGTCTAAATGCTCTGGGGACATTATTCTCATGTTTGGTTTACCGTTTATATTGCTTTTATTATTTTTTACACTTGCAATTGTAACGCTAGTGTGCCACCATATTTGCAATATTCTCAAAGCTGTGGCTGTCCATCTGGCTGAGCCACAGCCACACGATTGACATTGCTAGACACGAGCTGGAAACCATTCCAAGATGGCTGCCTGTGCCTTTTGAATCCTACCCTCCTCTGTGCTTCCTGACCAGACGAGAGGCGCCGGATTATTGGCTTCTCCACCCTACTTCTTCACCTATCCGACGCCGGGAGGCGTGAGCCGGCCCTTCCTGGAAAGGCCCTGGAGGCAAGGCCAACAACTGTCCTGAGACTGTCCCGAGCTGACCAGAGCCCAGGGCCATGCCCCCTGTTCATGCTGCTGAAACTGCGAGTAACTTATGAAACCCGGAACTTACCCACTTACCTAACAGTCAACTTGTATTTACCTTGCCGCCTTATTGCAGCGACAACCCTCGCTTCAATAACCTGTGCTCACTTTGACCTAAATGCCTGTTTGATGATTGTGTACTATCTGCCTGCTACCATCACTCCAAGCCCACAATGTACAATTAGGCTCAGTTGCTCCTTGACCACAAGGTAATGGAGTACTGAGTACCTTTCAGTGACAACCTCCATTACATATCACGACTCCAATTGCATATCTGAGCCTGCACTCTGCATCCTGTTGTACACCTACACCTTTGCTCTATCATCTCTGCAAAATTGAATCTAGGTGATCGATTGCCTGTGTATTTGAATTGCTGCATTTTAGGCTCCCACTGCAAAATTGAATCTAGGTGATCGATTGCCTGTCTATTTGAACTGCTGTATCTGTATTTTTATTTGCATTTTTGATTTTTGTACTTAGTCAATGTTGCGCCCTTTACAAATACTGCATCTAGATTACTCCCGTATTTGCATTTTGAACTCTGCACTCAGCCACACAGTTTAGACCAGACGTAGTTAGCATACCAATTCAGAATTCGATACAGGCTCCCCCACCTACAGCACCCATACCAACAATGCACACACCCCTGTGCATCCTGCTCCCCACCTCATACACAACAAGTATCATACACATCCTGCTCCTAGCACTAGCAACGTACCAATACCTCACCACTCACTACAATACCATGTCACTACCTCTCAACCACGTTAACAAACCCTGGCCAACTGACTGCCACCTGCAACGCCAGACACAAAACACTCTACCTTGCAATACCCTTGAGAGGAACGGCAGATTCCGCTCAAGACTTGCAAAACTCTATGAACCACTAGCTAGAACCCTGGCATCCTCTAACAAATGAACAACTAAACACTGGCCCACTCCGACCACCACCAACAGCCCCCCTCCAAGACCCAAACTATAGCTAGTCCCACCTTACCAAAGATAAACAAACCCAACATCAAGGGTGCCCAAATAAACTCTAGATCGCTAGTTGCACAGGCCACAGAGATAGCAGACATCATCCACTCGGAACAGTTAGACCTCCTAGCAGTCACCGAATCTTGGCTACATGTCGCAGCAGGACCCGCCCTTTCACTGGCCATACCAAATGGATATAACATATTGCGATCAGACAGAACCGATACTCGGGTGGTGGTCAGCTCCATCACAGTCCTATACAAAAAAGAAATTGCACTCATAACGAGAAGCAATCTCCCTTGCAGACTAGTGCCATCCCTGGTCATCAACTCATGTGAGCTCATGACAGCCAAACTAAACATAAATAACACCCAGACTCTCACAATATACTTGGTCTATAGACCTCCAGGCCCCATTGGGACATTTGAAGATGACATATCAAATAGCATCTCGAATAATCTAAAATAATCCTCTCAAGTCCTACTACTAGGCGACTTGAACTTAGGTTATAACGACCCCAAAGACACACATGCATCCAATGTGGCTAGTATCCTAGCGGAACAAGGAATTACCCAAATAGTGCTCACCCCCTCACACAACAAAGGCAGAACCCTGGACTGGGTAGCAGACCACAACTGTAACGCCACGATAGCCTCTTTATATCCCCCCAGATTTGGACAGAACACCACCTCATAACCTTTACCCTATCTACCGCCAAGCACACCCTGGCACCCACACCTCTAGCTCCATCCATTCCTACCAGGAACAAAAAAAACATCACCTGTGACAAACTGCTACCCCCATCTTCCCTACACTCAACGATATCCCGGAAAACCTGGACCCCAAAGCTATGGTTAAGGAATTTAACCACATCATGACCACATCTCTAGACGCTATTGCACCACTCAAACTTAGACAAAGCAAACCCAAAGCCCATCTCAACTCATGGTACACCCCATACCTAAAATGATTGCGCAAACAAAAAAGGCATTGTGAGACATCCTGGAGAGCACAACCTTCTGACGAAAACAAGGCCAACCTCAGCTCCATCACAGCCCTATACAAAAAAGAAATCATCCTAGCTAAACGTGAAACTTACAACTCCAGAATTACCCAAACAAACTGTAGCATGAAAGAACTCTTTGTCGTCCTCAAAGAGCTAGAAGCACCCATCCCTGTGCCAGACAACTGCATCAAAGACAAACTCTGGTGCTCCAACATACAGCAAGCTCTAGCCAACAAAGTCAGTACCCTTCAAACAAAAATTGCCAAGAAAAAAGCCACACTCACCGGCAACAAACCCATTAGCGTCAGCATAGAGCAACCAAGTAACTCTACCAATCACCCCAGATTTAAGTTTTCCAAAGTCACCATAAAAGAAACAGAAAATACCATACTATCTCTCAAACCCACCAACTGTCAAGGCAACCCATGCCCCGCTCAACTTCTAAAGGATGCAGCCAGAGATCTGGCCCCCTTTATCGCGAAACTTATCAACTCATCCTTCTCCACCAATACCATCCCATCCAACCTCAAAGAATCATGGGAGATTTCTCTACTGAAAAAGCAGTCCCTAGACCCGCAAATACCCACTAACTACCACCCGATTACTACAGTGCCTTTTCTCTTAAAGATCTTAGATAAAATGGCATACTCCCAGATACAAAAATACTTGGAAACCAACTCTCTACTAGGAACTAGGCAATCAGGCTTTCGACCCCAACATGGGACAGAAACAGCCCTCTTAGACCTCAAGTCTCAGATAGATGAACTCCGGGATTAAGGGAAATCAGCCCTCCTTCTACTCCTGGATTTATCAGCTGCCTTCGACCTGGTCAACCACAGGGTCCTATGCAGCCACCAGGACTCGGCAGCTCACTTCTCCAAAGAAGCCATAGCATGGATACAATCATTCCTAACCAACAGGACTATGAGAGTCTTCTCTTCTATGGCAGCAGCCAACCCCATCCCCATAGCTTGCAGAGTGCATTAGGGATCTTGCGTCTCACCCACCCTCTACAATGTCTTTACCAAGCCCCTTTTCGATAATCTGGACCTTCTGGGTGTCACCTACACTAACTATGCAGATGACACACAGATTCTCCTACCGCTTACTGGTGATTACGACAAGGATTTGGCCTTGGGGGACAGGATATATCTCATCATCCAGGCATGGATGGCCACCCACGGTCTATGCCTGAATGATGACAAAACAGAGATTATCATCCTGGGCACTCCCTCGACCCTCAAAAACTCAGCCCCGAATACTCAGCATTCAACATAGACAATAATATTATTACTGTCGCCAAGGAGGTTAAAACTCTGGGTTTCTATCTGGACTCCACTCTTTCTTTCAACAAGCAGGTCAATGCCTTGACCTAGGCCACGGCATATACATGCAAGTTGATTAGAGCTGGCAAGGCCTTCCTGTCACAGGACAGTTGCATCACCCTAGCCAGAGCCCTCATCTTATCCAGACTGGACTATTGCAACACTCTATACATAGGAGCCAATAAACAAACAATCCAAAAAATCAAACTCCTACAAAATAATGCACTGAGAGCAGCCGTAGGAATCCCAAAGAGAGAACATATCTCTAATACCAGAAGAGCCAACAACTGGCTCTCCACTCATGATAAAATAAAACTAAAAACTGCCTCCCTCACCCACAAATGCTTGAACAATTCAGCACCCTGTTACCTATCCGACAGATTCACTTTGAAGCCTACCACAAGAATTACCAGACTCGCCAACACCAACTACCTCTGGGTCCCCAGATACAAACGTGCCAAAATCGGAGGCAGCAGCTTCCAGGTCAAGGCAGCACTCCTATGGAACTCGCTACCATCCCCTCTAAGAATCGATCAAACCTAACACAGGTTCCGCCAGAGCATCAATAAGTTGGCTCAAAGATGCAGACATCTAGGCATATACCTTGCTGACCTTGCCCGGCACCTCTCTCTACACTGCATGCACCAACTGCATCAACTACTTTGTAAAACTATGCATGCCTTCAATGTACCTGCCTGTATATATCACAACCTTATTGTGCCCACATGTAACCAATCGGCACCTGCACACAAATGTATTTTACATGTTGTAACCAAGCTTTGAATATCCTTATGCCTTGCGCCTGAATACCCTCGGGTCTGGAGAGCATTACAAATAATAAAGTAAACTAAACTAAACTATGGTGCTTTAGTACTGAGTGTTGAGTAGAATTGTGTTCATGAAATGTTGTTGATAATTGCTTAATTTCATTTCTTAACCCTTTATATTGAATGACTTGCTGCTCACTGTCCAGCATATTGAAGTGGCTCAATAGACATAGGAGTTGTGGTGTCTGGGCCCCCTCATGTTTCAAGCCAATATATCTGTCACCTAATGTGTATGTTATTCACTGGTCTACCTTGCCCACTGTATGTATCCAGTTGACAATCATCCCCATTGCACTAGTAGTTCCAAGGCATGATTCTGATGCAGCTACCTGATAAATCAGTTTCCATCTTAGCTTTCTGCCCATTCAGTCCTCACTGCTAATTCAGCAGAACCAAGCGCAAGGACCTATTTCCATCCTGTACCTCTATAAATATGTATACCTATTCAAGGACATCGCAAATTGTTACCTCTACTAATACAACAGCCTTCTGAAGTATCCTAAAGCCACAACAAATCTTTCATTAGGGAACAAAACTTAAATCTGCTAGCAGTGTCAGTGAAGTCAACACCAATAGTGCCACCATCAACATCACACAAGTGTGTGCAGGCTAGTGCCAAGGTAAATACAGTGAATCCCAAGTCCAAGATGGCAGTAACAAGGGGGGAGGGATGGTTCAGAATGCCAATTTCATGAGTTCCATCTGATGCACCTCATGTTATTTCAGAGATGCTGGCAGGGAGAAGCAACTAGTAAACAAAACAGGAGCCTTGGAGATAAACTGAAGGATACACATAAATTAGGTGCACAAGTTGAAGGAATGCCTCATATAATTCGAATTATGCAACCAGTTTTATTAAGATGCCGTCCCTACTCCAACTACACCATTAAAAGAATCCTCAGAGATTCCCAAAATGCACAACACCAAGCGGCAAAAATTAAAGGGTAAAACGGGTTACACTCGTAGAGATGTCACTTCTTTTTTGTGAGGAACAAGCAAATGGTGTAATCCCCACCCAATGAGACAGTGGCAACAAGATAGAAACATTTGAGAAGATGGGGTTTGCAAACATATGCCCAATTGAAATGTGGTCACAAAGAGGATAGAGCAGGGACACACCAAATTAGCTAGTGAACATTTATGAAAATGTCCCCTACTGAAATCTATCACAAACTAAAACGAATTTACTAGATACTTTTCCTGCGATTTCAAACCTGCAGCCTGACTTTCTGCTTTACCTTTCAGACTAAGGTCAACAAGCAAAGAGAAACAAATACACATTTAATCTGGCATATCTCAGGAGGAGCTGGCACCACAAAGAGTGGCCCATAAAGAGGAAAAAGGATACTGGAAGAACTGCATAACTAGCCTTCGATGCCAAAATATGACAGTACAATGCCCCACTCATTCTTGTCCCATTGAAAAGTAGATACAAGCACACAAACCTGTCATGTTGCTATCTTACAGTATTCTATCCCTACCACTATTCGAAAAGCCTCAACAGAAAAAGGGTCCAAGAGAAGGCTCCCTTCACCTGTACAGTCTTCTATAGCCTCAACAAGTCTCTCGCAGGATGGCTTGTGGTGATATTCTGAATGTGTTCCTTTAGTTCTTAAAAGGGGATCTTGTCCCTGTAGGGCTTCCCCTTCTCTCCCATTGTTACCATTTCTTGTTTCGATGATCAACAATTCTGGGCCTTCCTTTCCACCAAATTTAGCAATGTCTCTATGTTGTTTCCAACTTCGGGTATGCCCCGGGCCCTCCCATGGCCTATTTGTTTAGTTTCACAAAAAGTCCAACTGTTATACGGAGACAATTGGCCCCTTTCCACTTCTTTTTTCTCTCCAACGTCCATTGAGCATTGACCAAGTATAACTGTTTTCTTGGTGTTTTCCCCTCTCTTTCCAATCTTGTTTTATACGTAGACGATTGTGAGAGGTTTGTTGGTAATCTTCATTAGCTTTCCAACATTCACTTATACTGGGATGCATATTAAAGGTCCCTTGGTACTCTTGTAACTCTTCATAAGCTTCTCACTCCTTTCCAAGCCCAGGTCTCCTGCAGCTCCTGTTAGTTTTCGTCTCTTGGTCTGGCATCACTGGTTCTTCTCACGTGGTCAGGTTTGTCCTACTGACATAATCTGCATGGGGGTCCATTCCTTCCTCCTTAAGGTTGCTGCTCCACAGAGCCCATCCAGGTACGGACTCAGCTTTGTTAGAGCACGGCATGGTGCACCCTATTTGGGTCATGCCATAGCCTACAGGTCTCCTTCCGACACCCAAATGGAGCTCCTGTCTCCTTTGGGCTTCTTTCTTCTCCAGGTCCCAAGCGTCCGTCTGACAACAGACTGCTCCACATCCGATTACCGATTTCTCAAACCCGGTTCGAACTTCCCAGGCACCGAAGACAAGAACATCTTTAATTGGTCTGAGAATTGTCAGGTCATGTTGCTTTAGAAAGCGGAAGAAGTGCTGTGCAATGTATTCAGAGTGTGACGGTAGGTATCCTTGTAAATTGCAGGAGGGAAACATGACCAGGACCTTACCAAAGAGCAAACAATTGTCCGGCCACGATTTTATTTTTTTAAATAGTCCTCTGTCGTTGTTAAGACGGATTTCTGAACTCTGTCCTGGTGGCGCAGAGGTTCAGAAGGCCAACCTAATTACTTGGAACAGGGTAACCTCTGGACAAGCCAGACCAATCAAGGTAGCGATCGCGGCGGTCAAGACTAGGTCTCAAGAGGGGTGAGGGTGACTGAAAGCCCGCAATGAGCACACAAAGCAAGAGCGCTTACAAACTACTCCAAACAGTTGTTTATATCAAAAATAGATACACATTTTATTATAAGGCCTTGAAACTAATAACCACAGTAAAAGCAGCAATATACAACGATATTAAACCAACACATACACTATCCACCCAATATATATACAGAATACACAGTTTCACAGCATTAGCAGCACGAAATATGTTATCCACCTGCAGGGGAAGGAAAACAGGCAGTGCGAACCAATGCGAGTGATATGTCTGCCTTCTGAGGCCCCTAACTGGATGGTAGTCCAATCCCTACGAAGAGTGGAGCCTAGCGCTCAAAAGTACCTGCACACGCCGGTGCCAATGGGCAGAAGGTGAAGCTCTTCGGAGGACGTTGAACAGCTCTGTAGGGAGCTCTAATGAAGGAGAACACGGTCCGCGACTCTAGCGCAGCCTCCACTGTGAGGCAGAAGCAGGGCGCGAGTACGGACAAGGGGTGCTGTATTCACAGCGGGGAAAAGCAAAGGGCACTGCAGGAGGGCGACCAGATCCTAGCTAATCTACTCACCGGTCCCCGAAGCAAGCAGGCCCGAGCTTCTCCTCGATAGATGCAGCTTCTGGCAGGTTCTGAAGAGCAGGGAACGTCTCGTCGTCGTGCAGAGTAAAAAGACGTCCCGATCGAAGAAACAAGCACAGTTTTGTCGCCACCGCAGGGCAACGGGACGGCCGGGTGTATTCAAGCCAAACGAGCACCGCTCACCTCTAGCTTAGGACTGCTAAGCAAACGAAGCGTGTGAGCATGCCCCGGACTCAGAATACCACCCAACCTGTCGGCGATTACAGAGCAGGCCTCCTTAGTAAGCTGGTCAGTCAACTGGATGGCCCAGAGACACTTCCGAAGGCTTACAGCAGGAGTTGATGAAGGTGCCGGGAATAGCTGGTCCTGCTATTCCAATAGGTCGAAGCGCCAGTACAGGCCTTCTTGTTCGATCTTAGGTGGAAAGGGCTTCACCGGACGACAGCGATGAGGAGCAGAAGTTCTTCAGGGGGTCACCAGTGATTCCTCGGTCCAGCCTCGTGTTCGCAGGATACTTGGCTCCTGTATCCCTGGGTTCGTAAGAGCTCAGGAGATCGACATGGTAGTGGTGTTTCCAGCTCCCTCTTATCCACGGTTCCCTTCGCGCCAAAACGGAGGGGAGCCAATGGGAGATCCGCTCATCAACACACATACCATACGTGGACCAATCACGGACCACGGTGGTCCCAGGCATTCGCACCACCCTAGACTCTCTGGCACCCAGGATGTGTATTGGGACCAGACAGCCCAGCCCACATCCTGGGGGCACTCAAACGACATGTAGAAGCCCGCGAAAGCAACCGTGTTTCGCGGGAAACTACATGCCCAAATAAGGAAGGCCCCGGGTCGCCTGACCCGGGGGAAGGTAAAGGGAGCAAGACGGACAGTGGACTAGACAAAGGAGCCTCGTGGTCCGGCCATTTTGTGTAGCCGGGCCACCCTTTTGTGTTCGCGGCAAAAACGTGCTCAGAACGGCAAAAGGAGCTCAAAATAAACCAAATGATCGCTGCCACCAGCCCAGTCCCTGAATGACCTGCACCGATCCAAAAACCATCCTACAAGAGTGTCTAGGGTCTGTAGAAGGCTAGAGACCCAAGAGAGCTGTAACTTAGCTTACAGTGCCCTCTTGTGTCGTGTTGCACTAAAATGGCGACACGATAAAAGAAACTACGGGAAACAGCGTTCCCCGGTACTGACTGTCTTAAGGGCATGTCAGTTTCCCCGTAAGAAAGGAGCGAAAGCCCAGAGGAGTACGGCAGAAGGCTGCACTTCTCTGGCAAAGTCAAGAAAACAGGTTGAAAACACTAGCAAAAAGTTTAGGGGTTGCCACATGGAAGGAAAGTTCCCTACAATAACGAAATCTTTCCTAACACTCGCCCCTCCCAGACTATGGACAGGGGGAACTAATCCACCCCTGGATGAGTCTCTTGTTCAGGTTGGTAAAACATTCTGGACAACCCATCAGCATTGCTATGTTGGACACCTGGCCTATGCTCAATAGTGAAGTCGAAGCCTTGTAGACTTATGGACCACCTAAGCAACTTTGGATTCTCCCCCTTCATGTTCATTAGCCACTTTAACGGCTTATGGTCAGTCTGCACAGTGAAGTGGGTCCCATAGAGGTAGGGCCTCAGCTTCCTTAGGGCCCACACAACAGAGAAACATTCTTTCTCTACCGTGGACCATCTGAGCTCTCTGTCCTTAAGCTGGCGACTAATAAAACCGATAGGGTGTTCCTTACCCTTCTCATCTACTTGTGATAGTACAGCTCCTATCCCAGTGTCAGAGGCATCCGTCTGCACGATAAAAGGTCTTTGATAATCAGGGGCCCTGAGCACAGGGGCCTGGCACAAGGAGTCTTTCAAGCCATTGAAGGCCTTCTCACACTCGTCAGTCCAAGTTACCTTCTTGGGTTTCTTCGGAGTTGTGAGGGCAGTCAGAGGAGCAGCTATGGTGCCATAGTCTGCCACAAAATTGCGGTAATAACCCGTGAGTCCTAAGAAGGCTCTCACTTGGGTTTGTGTAGTGGGGGTAGGCCAGTCTTGTACTGCTTGTACTTTACTGGGGAGAGGCTGTATCCTTCCTCCACCTACTTCATGCCCAAGGTAAACCACTGAGCCTTGTCCAATCTGGCATTTACTCGCCTTGATGGTCAAGTGGGCTTTCTGAAGAGCCTGGAGCACAATCCCGAGGTGTTTCACATGGTCTTCCCAGGTGGCACTGAAAACTGCTATATCGTCCAGATATGCAAGACAGAATTCGTCCAACCCATTCAACACATGATTCACAAGCCTCTGGAAAGTGGCAGGGGCATTCTTCAATCCGAACGGCATTACCCGGAATTGGTAAAGCCCGTCGGGAGTTGAAAATGCTGTCTTCTCCTTGGCATGTTCTGCTAAAGCTATTTGCCAATAGCCCGCAGTCAGGTCAAACGTGCTGAGGTACTTGGAGGCACCCAAGGTATCCACCAGCTCGTCAGTTCGAGGCAAGGGGTGAGCGTCTGTCTTGGTGACAGCATTCAGAGCCCTGTAATCCACGCAGAACCTCAATTCAGAAGTGCCTGCCTTTGGAACCAATACCACAGGACTGGACCAAGGACTACTAGAGGGTTCAATCACCCCAAGGTCTAACATCTTGTTGACCTCGGTCTTAATATAAGACCGTACTTTATCCGACATCCTGTATCCCCTACTTTTGGTAGGTACACTGTCTCCTGTGTCAATGTTATGTTTGCACCAAGGTGTCAAACCAGGCGACTGTGAAAACAGGGGGGAAAACTGCCTAAGCAAACTTTTCACCTCAGCCTGCTGATCAGAAGTCAGGTGAGGGGCCACTCGGACACCCTCAACGGAGCTATCTGAAGGACCGCTTTGGAACAGGTCGGGAAGAGGTTCTGACTCCTCTTCCTCAACGTCTGACGCCAGTAGCAGTGCTGCGATTTCGACTCTTGGGACGAAAGCCTTCAGCCTATTTACGTGGAACACTTTTGGAGCCTGTCCAGGCCTTCCAAGGTCCACTAAATAGTTCACCTCACCCAGGGGCTCCACCACTGTGTAAGGGCCTGACCATTTGTCCTGTAAAGCGCGAGGCCTTATAGGGTTCATGATCAGGACTTGCTGACCAGGGGTAAAGTGAATTAAGGAAGCTTTCTGGTCGTACCAATGTTTCACCAGCGCTTGTCCTGCCTTCAACTTTTCACTAGCCAAGCCCATCAGGAGTACCATCCGTTTTCTGAGCCCTAGCACATAGTCAACTACATTGGTAGTAACAGGGGGAGTGGGCACCTCCCATCCCTCTTTGACGATGGCTAAGGGTCCCCGTACGGGATGACCGAACAGAAGTTCGAAGGGGCTGAAGCCAACACCCTCCTGTGGTACCTCTCTGTAGGCAAACAGCAAGCATGGTAAAAGAAGATCCCATTTTCTTCTCTGGGGCTCCTCCAGAGCCCCAATCATGCTCTTTAACGTTCTGTTGAAACGTTCCACCAGACCATTGGTCTGGGGGTGATATGCAGAAGAGAACTTGTAGGTGACCCCACATTCTTTCCACATAGCTTGCATATACTTCGACATAAAGTTGCTGCCACGATCTGACACAACTTCTTTAGGGAAGCCAACCCTAGTAAATATGCCGAGTAAAGCTTTTGCAACTGACTTGGCAGTTACAGTCTTTAATGGGATGGCCTCAGGATACCTGGTTGCATGGTCGACCAGCACCAGGATAAACCTATTGCCTGAGGATGTTTGCGGGTCAAGGGGACCAACGATGTCGATCCCTACCCTTTCAAATGGTACCCCCACAACTGGGAGCGGTACCAACGGAGCTTGGATTGTCGCGCCAACCTTACCAGACAACTGGCAGGAGGCACAACTCCTGCAGTGACTTTCTACTTGCACCCCCATCTTGGGCCAGTAGAAGTGCATAGATAACCTTTGCTTGGTCCTCTTCATTCCAAGGTGACCAGCAAGGGGAACTTCATGCGCCAACTGCAGGAGGAAGGGTCTAACAGAAAGGGGGACCACCAACCTCCTATGGTCTCCTTCTGTAGACTCTGTGGGCTCACTGTACAGGAGTCCACCTTCCCAATAAATCCGATGCTTCCCAGGAGGTTCACCCTCAAGCTGGGAGCAGGCCTGTCTCCTTAGGCCTTCCAGAGATGGGCACTCACGTTGGCCCTTACTGAAGTCGTCCCTATCAGGACCTCCTTCAACTAACAAGTCTTTTAGTTCAGGATGGTCGTTGGGGTCGAACACTTCAGGCATCGCCACCTCCTCGTCAGGCTCGGGCGATTGACCAACTCCCTCCACCGCAGTGGTAGGCGAGCTCGGGGGAATATTCTCTTTCCCCCGTCGGGACTTGTTGACTCCTTTCGCCTTGGGTTTCCCCTTCGGCTGGGGCGGCGTATTGGACTTGGCCAATGCTGCCCGTGCTTGAGACCGTGTGTAGGGTCTTTCGGCAGTGTCTCCTACGAGCCCTAGCGCTCTGAGATCATTGCCCAACAAGACCTTTCCCGGGACGTTTCTCTGAATGCTCACTGGAATCCTAACTGCTGTACCATTTAAAGTTAGATTAACAGGGATCACGGGAAACATACGGAGGGGGCCGTCAGCCAACTTAGTGGGCATCAGAGTAGCTCTGGCAACTTCCTCTGAGTCTACCAAGGTAGAATCCACTACAGTTCGACTGCACCCACTATCCCTAAGAGCTGGAGTATCCACTCCATTGATCAGCACACTGTCTTTAAAGTAGTGCTTGGTATTATCCGGAATCCTAGCATACGCCTCTGCGACTTTAGGCTCCCAGGAACCCAGGGACACTAAAACTACCTCAGCCTCTATTCCGCTGGGAAATGAGTCTGAGGAGAAGGATACTCCTGTAATCTCTTCTTCCTCGTAGGAGGAGAAGGCCAGATTAGCGGAGTGGACCCCCAAAGGTCTAACCTTACAACGGGGATCCCCCTTCACATGGTCAGTTGCTCCACAAGAAAAACAAGCCCCATTGGGTCTGTTTACGTAGGGAGGCTTATTATAACCAGAGTTCTGTTTCGGAGGCGAACCTCCACTACCCTGTGAGTTCTCGGATGGCTTACCCTTATTTTTCTTTTTGTGGCCCTTATGGGAAGAAGATTTAGCAGATTCCCCACCCTCCACATCTTTGGACTTTTTCCCTTCCTCCTGCTTACCAGGATGAGTTTTGTCCTTATGGGACACTCGATGTGACACCCATAAATCTGCTGCAATGGCCAGCTTCTTAGGATCTATCTCCTTCGAATCGGCCAAATGCTGCTTAAGCTCCGGGGAAGAAGAAGCAAAAATGTGTTCCAGCATGACCAGATTGATCATGCCTTCGAAGGTAGAAACCTTATAACCTTCAACCCAGCCAGTCAAGTTTTTCAGGGACTCAGCTACATACGACACCCAAGTACCACCTTCCTTTTTCTTATACTCTCTAAACCTTTTCAAATATTGGGTCGGAGTCTTCCCAAACTTTAAAATGAGAGTCTGCTTCAACATTGCAAAATCAGCGCGCTCAGCCTTCGACATTTCCATAATGGCACTGCAACCAGAATGGGGCAGTCTGCTGAGTAACCATGCAATCTTATCCGCATTATCAACCTCTTGAACCTCGCATGCATACTCAAACGCATTTAACCAGTCCATAATGTCATTTCGTTCCTCATACACACTGAGCAGATCTTTTGGAAACCGTGGATGAGAGGAAGCCCCAGAACCATGTCCAGGACCCTTGGACCCATTTGCGAACTGAAGCTTGGCCAGTTCCAACTGGTGATCCCTGTCTTTTTGTTTTTCTGCCTGGTCGATTTTCAGTTTGGCTATGCTGAATTCAAGCTCCTGCTGCCTAAACCGCAGCTCTTGCTTCTTGAATTCAAGCATAGCCTCCCCATCAATACTGGCAGAGGAAACATTAGACATTACATCCTCCCTGTCCTCGTGGTCGTGATGGATCAGTGCAGCGGCAGAACCGTCGGTTCTGCCAGTGAGAGCAGCCCCACCACCTTCTGCACTGTCCTCGGAAGTTATAGCGTCAAGCTGCGCTTCTTGCCACGCCACGATTCTCTGGATCATTTCCAATTTAGTGCCTTGAGAGGAAACCCCTCTCTCCGCACACATCTTCTTCAATGTTTCAGATTTCGAAGCATTTAAGGTTAATAAAGTATTCGTTTCCATACTGTTGATAGGACTATGGCCTTTTTAACGTTATATTCAATACTTTACTGCGTGTCCTGGTTGGAATAACCTGAAAACGCCTTAGCTCGTGCGCAACACTGGATACCTTCAGTCGTATCCCACCGCTGTACACCAATTTGTTAAGACGGATTTCTGAACTCTGTCCTGGTGGCGCAGAGGTTCAGAAGGCCAACCTAATTACTTGGAACAGGGTAACCTCTGGACAAGCCAGACCAATCAAGGTAGCGATCGCGGCGGTCAAGACTAGGTCTCAAGAGGGGTGAGGGTGACTGAAAGCCCGCAATGAGCACACAAAGCAAGAGCGCTTACAAACTACTCCAAACAGTTGTTTATATCAAAAATAGATACACATTTTATTATAAGGCCTTGAAACTAATAACCACAGTAAAAGCAGCAATATACAACGATATTAAACCAACACATACACTATCCACCCAATATATATACAGAATACACAGTTTCACAGCATTAGCAGCACGAAATATGTTATCCACCTGCAGGGGAAGGAAAACAGGCAGTGCGAACCAATGCGAGTGATATGTCTGCCTTCTGAGGCCCCTAACTGGATGGTAGTCCAATCCCTACGAAGAGTGGAGCCTAGCGCTCAAAAGTACCTGCACACGCCGGTGCCAATGGGCAGAAGGTGAAGCTCTTCGGAGGACGTTGAACAGCTCTGTAGGGAGCTCTAATGAAGGAGAACACGGTCCGCGACTCTAGCGCAGCCTCCACTGTGAGGCAGAAGCAGGGCGCGAGTACGGACAAGGGGTGCTGTATTCACAGCGGGGAAAAGCAAAGGGCACTGCAGGAGGGCGACCAGATCCTAGCTAATCTACTCACCGGTCCCCGAAGCAAGCAGGCCCGAGCTTCTCCTCGATAGATGCAGCTTCTGGCAGGTTCTGAAGAGCAGGGAACGTCTCGTCGTCGTGCAGAGTAAAAAGACGTCCCGATCGAAGAAACAAGCACAGTTTTGTCGCCACCGCAGGGCAACGGGACGGCCGGGTGTATTCAAGCCAAACGAGCACCGCTCACCTCTAGCTTAGGACTGCTAAGCAAACGAAGCGTGTGAGCATGCCCCGGACTCAGAATACCACCCAACCTGTCGGCGATTACAGAGCAGGCCTCCTTAGTAAGCTGGTCAGTCAACTGGATGGCCCAGAGACACTTCCGAAGGCTTACAGCAGGAGTTGATGAAGGTGCCGGGAATAGCTGGTCCTGCTATTCCAATAGGTCGAAGCGCCAGTACAGGCCTTCTTGTTCGATCTTAGGTGGAAAGGGCTTCACCGGACGACAGCGATGAGGAGCAGAAGTTCTTCAGGGGGTCACCAGTGATTCCTCGGTCCAGCCTCGTGTTCGCAGGATACTTGGCTCCTGTATCCCTGGGTTCGTAAGAGCTCAGGAGATCGACATGGTAGTGGTGTTTCCAGCTCCCTCTTATCCACGGTTCCCTTCGCGCCAAAACGGAGGGGAGCCAATGGGAGATCCGCTCATCAACACACATACCATACGTGGACCAATCACGGACCACGGTGGTCCCAGGCATTCGCACCACCCTAGACTCTCTGGCACCCAGGATGTGTATTGGGACCAGACAGCCCAGCCCACATCCTGGGGGCACTCAAACGACATGTAGAAGCCCGCGAAAGCAACCGTGTTTCGCGGGAAACTACATGCCCAAATAAGGAAGGCCCCGGGTCGCCTGACCCGGGGGAAGGTAAAGGGAGCAAGACGGACAGTGGACTAGACAAAGGAGCCTCGTGGTCCGGCCATTTTGTGTAGCCGGGCCACCCTTTTGTGTTCGCGGCAAAAACGTGCTCAGAACGGCAAAAGGAGCTCAAAATAAACCAAATGATCGCTGCCACCAGCCCAGTCCCTGAATGACCTGCACCGATCCAAAAACCATCCTACAAGAGTGTCTAGGGTCTGTAGAAGGCTAGAGACCCAAGAGAGCTGTAACTTAGCTTACAGTGCCCTCTTGTGTCGTGTTGCACTAAAATGGCGACACGATAAAAGAAACTACGGGAAACAGCGTTCCCCGGTACTGACTGTCTTAAGGGCATGTCAGTTTCCCCGTAAGAAAGGAGCGAAAGCCCAGAGGAGTACGGCAGAAGGCTGCACTTCTCTGGCAAAGTCAAGAAAACAGGTTGAAAACACTAGCAAAAAGTTTAGGGGTTGCCACATGGAAGGAAAGTTCCCTACAATAACGAAATCTTTCCTAACAGTCGTTTATAGTCACTAGCCCGTTCAATTGCTTCCAGTATAGATCAAAGCCCATCTCCCCTTGCATGCTTTTCCTTACTTTGGTGAGCATGGACTGACGATTTCTAAAACAAGGGCCCTCATTACAACCTTGGCGGAGGACCATGGTGCTACTAGCACCATGGTCCATGCCGCTAAGGTTACGATTCCGCCATGGTGGATGGCGGAATTACCACCCCATTACAAGGTGAGTGGGGCGGTAATTCCCCATTCACCAATGGCCCCTTCCCCATTCCCATTTTTGCCCCATAGGGCATAATGGGAATGGGGAAGGCGATAATTACGGCACCGTAAATTACGGTTGCTGTAATTATCGCCAAGGTCCCTTAGCGGGTTGTTTTTTAACGCATGCAAAAATCAGGCGTTAAAGTCACCATCCCGCTAAGGGACCTTGTAATCAGGCGGTAAGTGTTTAACGGCGCCAACGCTCTTTACGGCGCCGTTAAATACTTACCGCCTGGGTTGTAATGAGGGCCAAGGTGCACATTTCCAGTGTCCATGGGCCTCATTACGACCCAGGCGGTAATTTACCGCCTGGGTCGTACCCTTACCACCATGGCGTAAACTACGTTTATGCCATGGTGGTTGGCGGATTTACCGCCCCATTCCAAGGTGAGTGGGGCGGTAAATCCCCATTTCCTATTTTACCCTTCCCCATTCCCATTTTCGCCCCATAGGGCATAATGGGAATGGGGAAAGGCGATAATTACGGCACCGTAAATTACGGTGCCGTAATTATCGCCAAGGTCCCTTTGCGGCATGGATTTTAACGGCTGCAAAAAGCAGCCGTTAAAAGCCATCCCGCAAAGGGAACCTTGTAATCAGGCGTTAAGGGTCGGCGCCGTTTACGGCGCCGTAAACCCCTTAACGCCTGAGTCAGAATGAGGGCCCATGTCTCATTCAGACACTGATGCCCCAACCCCAGAATGCAATTGTAATTTAGATGTGAAAGGTCCCATTCCCTTTTGACCATGTTCCTTGACTTTGACTCATTGTACTATTCCATCCACACAAACCTTTTAAAATGTATGACTGTACACAACATCCGTTCCTTTCCCTGTTATTTTCTTTCGTTTTGTTTTTGCTATATGCACATTGTTCTGCTTTTAAATGACAGTATTGGACAGTGCAAACGCAATCTTCTCGTCTGTGGAAGAGGGCAATGTTGTGCAACACCCACAGGTAGGATACCACAATTTGGATGATTCGGCCCTGCATCCTTCTGAGGTTAATACACTGAGTAGTATTAAATAATAATGGTAATACCGATTATTATAGTGCTTAGAAACTGGGCGAATCCCGTGTGAAGAGCTAAATGAATCACATGATAATAATAATAATAATAATAATAATAATAATAATAATAATAATAATAATAATAATAATAATACAAGTATTATTATTATTATTATCATTATTACTATTATTATTATTATTCTTTCTGATGTCCCAAAATACAGTGGTTAAAGTGTCTGACTAAAACTGAACACAACCACCTTGAAACAGATCCTCCAAACTATAGGAAGGGCACGCTGGTGGTGGTGCCTGTAGAATGCAATGTAGTCGTTTTCCTGCATCCATTTGACATGATATTGGTTGATGGACTAAGCATCAGCAGACCCAAGAAAAGCATAATAATAGGTGCATTTTCTGGCTGAATCTTCATCCACCAAGGAGGTATGTTGGTGCTATGGACAGATGACAGAAACCTATAGGTAACCAAGTCAATAGTGCTCTGTTTATCAAACTCTGGAGGAAGAAGAGATAAGTGAACTTTCCAGGATTCGAACATATGACCACAGGGTCAAGCACAGCATCATGTAAAGTGTACATTAGTCCAGTGAGCTAGAGACATGGGGCCTCATTACCCGGTAGGCGGTGAGCCATGGCGCTATTAGCGCCATGGCTCATGCCGGTAAAATACCAGCACCTCCTTGGCGGAAAGGGGATTTACCGCCCCATTCCAAGGTTGGAGGGGCGGTAAATCCCCTTTCCGCCATTTCCCTTCCCCATTCCCATTTCTCCCCCATAGGGCTCTATGGGAATGGGGAAGGCGCTAATTACGGCACCGCAATTTTGCGGTGCCGTAATTAGCTCCGAGGTCCCTTAGCGGGTTGGATTTTAACGCCTGCAAAAAGCAGGCGTTAAATCCTGCAACCCGCAAAGGGACCTCGTAGTAAGGCGGTAGGGATTTACCGGTACCAGTATTTTACCGGTACCGGTAAATCCCTACCGCCATCCGTGTAATGAGGCCCCATGGTGTTGAGTCATATATATTGATGTTCACAAAAAATCATAATTTACAACATGGTGTTATATCTGCATAAATGTGCCAGATACCTTATGTTGAGATACCCTGTCAAGTTAGGGCATCAATCATGATTTGTTGCCCTGAAAGTTGCAAAACACACGTTGAAAGGCCCAGAGAACAACAGAAACACTCCCCACTAGGTAGCACATTGAATACAACGTTCATCAGAACTAATTTGCAATGGATGTTACAATGGCAAATACTAGAGAAAAAGTATACAATTAATATTGAATGACTTTAATATAATCTGATGGCTAGCTACCTGAGAAGCACACTACTTGCAAAATTCTGCCTTGCCAGGCTTTTCAAAATGGTGGCATATATCTGACAGTTATATATGGATTGGCCCCCTGCATCCAAACAGATGGAATTGCAATGTGCAGATTTTAGACATCAGGTATAAATATTGGTTTTCCATTTACAACCCTATTTTCCGGTTTGAAGGATACAAATTAAACAGATAGAAATGCAAATAATAGGTTTCCAGGTTGTAACAACCATAGTGATCTCTATGTTGAACTATTGCAGCAAAGTCTATCTTGGTCTCAATAAGCACCATATCCACAATCTCCAGATCAAACAGAATAAGGCAGCTCATCCCACTTTATGACTGAGATCCCAAAACCATATAATCCCATCACTTATCTCTTTGTTTTGTGTCCCATCCACTTCATGGATCCGCTTAAAGCCCCCTGCTTCATTCATAACTATCACTGGATCTGTGCTCCCTACCTAGCACCTACCCAGCACTCCCCACCAAGCTGGAAGGCGATGCCGGCCACCCCACAAGGCAACCACCTAAGGCCAATGAGGATGGGAATAAGTGTCTATGCCAGTCTAGCCAGAAGACATCATCCGCAAGATGCGCCTCCTTCATGGGATCATCAAAAGAATTTCCCCCAAATCACTTCTATGACGAGTCCCACTAACACAGTCAAACATGGTCGCCAAATTCGTATGAGCTCTGCTGAGCTCCCAAGCATCAACACGCTGGAAATCAGCTGATTTGCCGATGCGCACACCTACCCAGCACTCCCCACCAAGTGGGAAGGTGATGCTGGCCACCTCACAAGGCCACCATCTAAGGCCAATTAGGATGGGAAGTAGTGTCTCTGCCGGTCTGTCCGGGACACATCATCCGCTAGGAGCACCTCCTTCATTGCATCATCAACGGAATTTCCCCCAACACACTGTTATGACTGGAGTCGCACTAACAGGCAGAAATGGCAGCCAACTTCATACGAGCTCCGCTGAGCTCCAACACATCAATGCACCGGCAATCAGATGATTTGCTGATACGTGCACCTACCCAGCACTCCCCACTAAGCTGAAAGGCGATGCCAGCCACCCAACAAGACCACAACCTAAGGCTGATGGGGATGGAAAGAAGTGTCTCTGCCGATCTCTGCTGGGATCCCCCGTTAGTCCATATCAACTTGTATCCCGCGGATCTACGTGAAACACATGGGTCAAGCAACCTTCAGCAAGGCAAAGGTAAGCCGTAAAATGCAACTAAGGCATATATCAGCCATGGGAAAACTGTGGGTGCGCCTCCATTCTCTGTGACCCTCACTTGCGCTAAGCACATCACAATGCCTCCTCAAACCTATGGCCAAAGGCCTGCCGTGATTTGTGCGTTAACTCCTGCACAACAAAACAACATACAACCCTGCTGTGAAACGGCAAGCTGTTATGAGTGATGCAAACATTACTCCCATCAATGAAGAGAGTCCTACGCTGCTGAGATTAGCATCTCCTAACCCTGACGTTGGCGTGGATTCCACCGATACCATCAGCAGAAATACTTGTACAACCCTCCACCCCGGCATACACCCAAGTAATGCTGCCTGCAGAACCTCGAGGCTCAGAACCAGGATACATAGCCCACCAAGCCACCTTGGCACACACCCTAGGCTACATAGAAACTTGCACTTAAGTGCCCATACACACACCCTAACATACTTTAAACTGCAGCACCATATCACAGATCCTAAGTGCAGAGCCCTGAACACACCAGCATTGTTCACTCTACCTCGGAGTGCTGAGTGCCTCACACAACAAGAAGCACCTGTATCAGCCAGCCACGACCATCCCAACACTCTGCCAACCAGCAGCCTACAACTCAAACACACGACTACACTGTTAGCAGCCCTCATCAACGCAAGATCCATGCAAGTGCACGCCCTTGAGATAAACCACTTGTTATGCTCCCTTAAATGAGACATTCTGACTGTCACAGAGACATTGCTGAATGCTTCCTCTGGCTCAGCACTATCATTAGCAATTCCTCAGGGTTGTACTATATACAGTATCATCAAATTTAACTCCAGAGGAGGTGGTGTTTCCCTAATCGCTAAAGAATCACTACTCATCAGACCTTTGTCTTCATCGCTTGAAGGGAATTGTGACCTGCTATCTACTAAAATCTCCATCCCTCACACAGAAACCCTCAACTTCCACATTATCTATCACCCACCTGGGCCTATCATCTCTTTTGAGGAAGACCTCCTGCATACACTAACCGCTAACACCAAGCCCACATCCATAACAATTCTCTTAGGAGACATGATCTTGGGTCTAAGTGACCCCCTCAATCCCCATGCTAGCTCTGTATCTAACTCACTCTGCGCACTGGTTTTCACACATCGCAAGCAAAACCAGACACACGACAGACGCAGCTCCCGCAAACTCACTTCAGATGCCATCGCTCCATTGCTAGTGCCATTGCATCCACAGCACCTCTGCAACGATAACCCCAGCGTACTTGCTGACATCTACACCAACACACTCATTACCGAAGTAGATGCCATTGCCCCCTTGCACCCTGCAAAGCCAAACAAGCTAGACACATCAACACCTGGTTCACTTCCGAGCTCCTTGAGCTCTGTGCCTTAAAGCTCACAGCAGAAACTAACAAGAGAAATAACCCCACGAGCACACAAAAATCTCTATTATTCAGTGATACCAAAACCTATAAACAAGCCATCATTACAGCTAATGTTTCCTTGTACAACTTAAGAATAGTCAAAGCCAATTCCAGAACACGCAGGCTAGTCACTATACTGAAGGAGCTAGAAACTCCTGCTGCCTCCCACCTCCACAAGCCATCACTAAAGATGAAGCCTGGTGCAGAGCGATACAAAATGCCATGCTGAACAAAATTGATTTGTTACAGAGGAAAATTAGACATAAACAAGCCATACTCAATATCCTTCAGCCACCCCCCCCCCAGCATACCCATCCCTGCCACGACTGTCACCTTAAAACAGTCCCCTACATTCTATTTCAGCCCTATCACAGAAGAGGACATTGCCAACATCTTAAAACGCCTCAAACCCTTGAGGTGCAAAGGATTGCTCAGAAACCCTAGTCCCGTTCATCACCAGATGTATTAACGGATCCTTTGCTTGGGCACAGTACCATTCTGCCTTAAAGATCAAGGTTTTCGCTTGACCCCTCCATCCCCAACAACTACAGACTGATCACTACCATCCATTCCTCCTGAAAATCCTGGACAGAGAGGCTTATGTCCAAATTTATTAATTCCTTGAGGCGGACCATGTCCTTAGAATACAACAATCGGGTTTCTGACCTGGCCATGGCACTGAATCTGCCCTGCTTGACCTGAAGAAGCAGCTGGATGAGCTCAGAAATTAGGGGAAACATGCCCTCCTACTTCTCCTAGACCTCTCAGCTGCCTTTGACCAGGTCTACCATCCAATCATCTGTAGCCACCTTACCACTGTGGCCCACTTCTCTAATGAAGCCACGGCCTGGGTCGCTTCATTCCTTAAAGACAGATCCATGGGAGTTTTCTCCTATATCATGTGGTGTGCCCCAAGGATCGCGCGTATCACCTACCCTCTACAACATAATGATAAGACCCGTCTTTGACCTACTATATGCCATCAACATATCCTACACAAACTATGCCGATGACACCCAAATTCTCCTCCCCTTGTCAGGCAATTACTCAAAGGACACTATCGCCTTAACCAAAGTTTACTCTACGATCCAAGCCTAAAAGGCCACGCAAACCTTGGTCTGAATGATGAAAATACAGAGATCACTGTGGTTGGGCCCCCGACCATCATAAAGAAGCTTGACCCGCAGTACGCTTCTTTCAACATTGACGGCACCCAAATCACAGTGTCCCCTTCAGTAAAGACTGTGCGAGTGTTATTTGACTCCAGCCTCTCACTCTCGCAAGAGGTGAGCACCATCGCCTTATCTGATGCGCACACATCAAAAGTAATCAATGCCTTTAGAACTTTCGTCTCCCAAGACAGCTGCCTCACCATTGCACAAGCAATCATCTGTGCAAGGTTAGACCACAGCAACACCCTATTTGCTGGCACCTCGAAACGGAACATTGTTGAGATGCAGGTGATCCAGATCAATGCTATCAGAGCTGCCCTCAACATTCCCAAAAGAAAACATATCTCTGGTTCTGGGAGAAATATTAATTGGCTTCCAATTTGTGAAAGAATAATCTTCAAGATTCTGTCGATCATGCACAGATGCCTCTCCAACTCTGCCCCTCCCTATCTCTCACAGATGTTCACCATAGCACACGCGAACAGACCTCTGAGATCAGCCTACACCAATAGGCTCCGACTACTGAAATTCAACCGAGCTAAAGCGGGAGGTGCAAGCTTTCTGACCTTTGCAACCAGACAATGGAACACACTTTCACCAGCTTTGAGAGCAGAACCATCTTACTGGGTGTTCAGGACAACACTGAAAACATGGCTCTTTGCCTAATCCTGAAAAGTGTCACCTGCTTCTCCCCTCATGACTTTGCCCCCTCCTTTTAAGTATATGCGTAACTGGTTGTAGCAGCGCCTTGATGCCTCTGGGTTTAGTGCGCTTTATAAATGCAAGCATAAATAAATAATAAATACATTTAAGAAATACTGTCCTCCCAGACATCTCAGATATCCAGCTTTCAATGACATTGTCATGACACCTTACAGCAAAAAGAAATGGGATGGTTGAAATCCTGGTGCCACTGTAGCCATCTTGTGGATTTAACTGCCCAAGACCTCGATCATAAGAGTGCTCCCTGCAGTTCAGTACAGATTTGAAAACACTCTCATCTTTATGTAAATCTACACACTTAACTAATAACATGTTCTTCCAGGACCGACAATTATGTTTCATCTAGTGTTGCCTCTGATAATCTGCCATCGTCTTGCTTGATTGAGTGTACTTGCACTTTCCTCCAATGCACTTTCCCTTGACATAATTCTGATTGCCGATCTGATTCCTTTCAAGTCCTGTGGAGGATTCTCGCCCTTTTGCCTCTACGTTTCTTGTAGGCACAATGAAGTGGTCACGCCCACTGTTGGTGATGTAACATGTACACATACATACATATTTGCATCAGTGTTCTATTTGTCCACTTTAAAGTGGGCAAGGGTTTGAAACGTCTTATTTCTGCTTTCCCTGTTGTCTGACCTGTGACAGGGCAAATTAGATTCAAGGGACTCTGTCACAGAATTAGCACATGAAAAAGTAAGAGTCCTAGATTTAGGCACCCTCACGTCCCCTGCACACCACTGTAGCCTTTATTTTGTAGATGTTGATTTAAACATTCTGGAAATATTATGTATAAAACTCGCTCCTGACTGAGGGTGGAACCCCGAAATGCATAGAGATCTAAATCCAAATCCGGATAATATTTTGTTTGGATTTTAAAAACGCTGGTGCATTTGGCACTTATGTTTCCTGTGACTCTTTTCTTAAAATGTTACCTACATCATTGTTTACGATTGACTTTGTATTTCGTACAGTGGTGCGCAGGAAACGCGAAAGGCCGTTAAGTCTAGGACTATTACTTTTTCATTTTGTATCAGTCTTCCTTGTTCCAGGGTTGTTCTACTGTCCCCCGCACCGCAAGTTTATGTAACATATACTACTTCCAATTGAATACATTGTTCTTCCACATGTGTGCACCAATAGTCAACCGTGTATTGTTTTATAGAATTGCAGAGCGACTATGAGGTCTTAGACCGAGAGGGAAGTGATCACATGCTCTTGCTGTTAGCCTTGATTGTTAGCGGGGAGGGCCTGGCAGTGGTCATCAGACTAACCCTAGCAATACAGTTAGTGTCCAGTGACAATCTAAGCAGAGAATTAAATGGGGTGACCTTGATCTTGGTTCTTTGAAACCAAGCATCTATGAATCAATCCTGCCCATCCTGGGATGGCTAGCTCTAATGGAACTAGGAGACATAGGCATCTACATTATATATGACAATCTGATCTCAGCTATACAACCATTTGTCACCAAGTCATCCAAGAAAGTAACTAAAAAGGCTACCAAACATAAAATCTGGTGTGATGAGGACTGTCAGATAGCTAAATTAGACATATTGATATGCCTAAAGAGGAGGCCTCAGAAATGATAGGATAGAACTCAGCCGCCTCAGGGCACACTATAGAAATCTGATGAAGTAAATAAAATAGGAGTTGCCCAGCATGAATGGGAACATCTGTATGAGGCACCTGAGTCCAGGGATGGTAGTTTGTTTTGAAAAATAGTCAGTGATAACAGGGAAGGCTGTTTACAGTTGATATTGGCCCAAGCCCTTGGGAGAAACATTTGAGAACCTTTATGGGTTGGAACACACAGCTGATAACCAGGGGACAATATTGTATGCTCAGCAGAGAGGAAATACCCTAGATCCAGATCTAGGAAGTTGCTAAAGCCATTAGTATGGAATGGTGGGGTAAAGCACTGTCAGGCATGGGAACTTGCGTACGGGTTTTCGTGCGCCTTCAGCAGCAGGACAACGGAAAGCGCTGGGACAACGGCATTTGGTTGCCAGAAACGCGATCCGTGGCCGAGCCTGGAGGTTGCCATGGAAGCTTAGTGACGCGTTGCTAAGGAGGGGTAACGTTCGTGCACGATCACGACGTTGATCAGGTGACCTTGGGTATTTAGTCCCTCCTCCTTAGTTGCTCAGCGCTTCTGATTGAGCATTTTGGCGTTCTGTTTCTTGTCTCGTAATTCTATGATCTTTCCTCGTGTTTTGACCCGGATTTGTACTTGTTTTGGCTTTGGATTACCCTCCTGTTTTGGCGACTTCTCCTCATAGCTTTTTATGGTTTCTGGATCTCTGGCTTCTGTGACCTGGATTTCGTTCTTGCTATTTCCTTGACTGTTGTTTGGTGCCCGCTAGGTATATTTGGACTTGGACCGGCTTATGGATTACTCTTTTTGGATTCTGAATTCACGTCTCGTGTGCTCTGGTATCTGGGACAGCCACTGCTGCTCCGTGGGATAGCCTCTACTGCTCCGTGGGACAGCCTCTGCTGCTCCGTGGGACAGCCACCGCTGCTCCGTGGGACAGCCTCCGCTGCACCGTGGGACAGCCTCTACTGCAACGCGGGAATTCGAACTCTTGGAAGAACTGTTCCCCGCACCGTGAGATTATCGTTTGTGATCGCGGATTGCTGAAGGTGGCTTGTGTCATCCATTCATTCTACAGATTCCCTCATGGATATTCCCTGGTAAGGAAATTCTTGTGGTAAAGTTCACTTAGCTCAGTATCTTTATTCTCTCAGGCACATAGTGTTACTCATAGTGAATATTGTTTTTTGCAGAACTTTTCTGAGCCTTTTTTCTTTACCTGACCATGGTAGTACTTTCCTACTATTCAGTTCACTCAGGTTAGTGTTATTGGGTTTTAGATTAGATTTGTGATTTTCCATCATCAGTCTTTTGGTACAAATTGGGTTATATTTCCTCCTACAGCCACGTGGTCTCGGTGGGATATCCATTCTTTCAACTAATTGGTTCCTTTGCACTGTGTATTTCTTACATACAAAGGGGTACATTGGTGGGAAGAATTCTTCTTCTACACTACGGGTTCAAATTTGTGAAGAGGAATTCTGACAAGCACATAATCCTGACCAAATGCCTATTTATCTGGTTAAAAACGAACCATACATATGAGTACCAGTGCTATGGAACTTGTTTAATGTTATCCTTGGGCTTAATAAGGTGCCCCCCTCATGGCAAAAAGCAACCATCTTTCCCTTATGGGGTCATCTTTGACTCCACTCTCTCCTTCACCGCTCACATTTGGCACATCTCTAAAAAGTCCAACTATCAGCTGCACCTCCTCAGAGGTACTCTTCCTTTTGTCACCTTCCCCCAGCAGCTCACTGTCTCCAGAGCCTTGGTTCTCTCTAGTCTCTTTATCAATCTCCCTGCCTCATCTCTGCGCCCTCTGTAACTCATCCAGAAAAGAACTGCAAGACTTATCCTTGGCCTCAAGCTCAGGGACCACATCTCTCTGGTGCTGAAATCCATACACTGTCTCCCGGTGGCTGCCAAGTTCAAGCTCAAGACCCTCTGCATTGTCCACAAGGCTTTCTGGGGCCAGGGGCCTATCTATTTGCAAGGTTGCCTACCTAAATACTGACCTTCCCAAGCCCTCCGCTCATCTACCTCCAACCTTCTGCGAGTGAGCTGATTCTCCAAGCAGAGATTTGTAGGGAGATCGTTATTCCCCGCAGGGGCCTCCCTCTGGAATAGCCTCCCTGCTGCACTCCTTCTTGAGCCTGATCGCCTTAAGTTCCCGAAACTCCTTAAAACATTCCTCTTCTCCTTTTCCTTCTCTCTCCCTCTACCCTGCTAACCTCTCTCTCTGCTCTATCCCTATATCCCTCCTTTTCTGTGCAGCCTGCTGACTGGCCGCCTAGTGTACCTCAGAGTCTCACAGGTCCATGGCACCCTCGCCAGTCCTCATGCACTTGCTTCTGGGCCTTGCACTTGCCTCATTGTTACTGCACTTGATCAATGACCCATGAGAGTGGCATCTCTCAGCACATACCCAGGTTTCTCACTTACTGGTCACTCTTGGTCCCCTCCCCCACCTGCCCCATATCCCCGAACTTGTCCCCTTCCCATGCCCTGCACCTGTGTGCACACTTGCACGATCTGAATGCACCATGCCTTGAACATTGTTTATCTGTTTTTCCCTTGTTTCCCATCCTTGCATGGTGGTGCTTCAAAGCACTTGGAAAAAACACAGAATAGTTGTCATACCTATTTTCTGTTATCTATCCCATTAATTGTATTATATGCAATGGTTCCATTAGCCCACTCTGTCCGTGAAGACTTGTATCATTCAAAAATTCAAGGGCTCTGAATGACTGTTGTTTTTCCCCCTTGTTCCCTCCCTCCTTGAGCTCTTTGAAACACTTGCTTTGTGTATAGGCGCTTTACAAATAAACTATACCATACCATATATAAAAAGGGAGGAAGGGGGGGACCCTGGGAATTATAGACCCATATCATTCCTAGATGGAGTTGCAAGGTATTTGCAAAAATCATCCACGAGCATTTACAAGCATGGGTTATACAGGAAGGAGTGGTTGATCATCTACAGGCGGGTTTTAGATACAAGACGAGTACCATGGACCAGGCATTTTGCTTACATTTGGTAACGCAAAAATACGCAGTCCAAGGGAACATGAACGTATGCTCAGTAGGCCCGCTTTTGACTGTGTGTTGAGTGGTATGCTATGGTCCATTTTGGCCAAAAAGGGGAATTCCAGCCAACCTATTGCAAATTATAATGCAGCTTTACTCCAATAGAGGCGCCTCATTGTGGTGGGGACTGGGGGATGAGCTAACACTCATTTAAGGTGACTAGAGGGGTGAGTCAGGGTTGTGTCCTCGCTCCTCTACTCTTTCTGATATATATAAAGTGATACAGCATGTCAGGAAGAAATGCCTGGACCAGCCAAAACTTTCCCATAAAATAATCCCAATACTCCTTTTCGCAGATGATGCTGTCTTATTGTCCACATCTGCAAGGGGTCTTGCTACCACACTTGAGGCCTTTGTGGAGAAATGCAAGGAGCTCCACTTTTAATATCAATATAGGGAAAACTAAAACCCTAGTTTTTCGCCCTAAGTTCATAAAAGCCTGCAAACTACTACTGTCCATTAATGGAACACACTTGGTACAAGTATGTTCCTATGATTATTTGGGAGTAAAATGTAATGATCAAGGTAATTGGACCTCCCAAATATTTAAATCTACCTCAACTTTGGAAAAATATGGGGGGACAAGATTGAGGTTTTTTTGATACTCATGAACGGGGTGCAATTTCACCAGTCCTCATTTTGTACAATGCACAGGACTAAGCAGCAGCCCTATATGGGGCGAGGTCTGGGGGCACTCACCCACGCAGAAATTGGGCCTCGAGGAAAGATGCTTTCTTAAAAAGCTGCTTTGATTATCCACAGCGTGTCCAGGCAACCATGTCCTTTTGGAATTGGGCCTTAGGCCAATTACTAGTGATGCATGCTTTAGGCCAGTAGCCTTTTGGTTCAGATTGTGGTCAACCCCAAAGCTGTGTAGATTCTGTGAGGCAATGACTCATAGCTTGGATTTTGAGGGAGGTAGATCATTGCCCTGGTTCAGACAAGTCTAAAAATGTTTAGTAACACTGAACATGGATGACTCATGGTATAGCCCTGCTTGTATTAACAAGTGTGATGTTGTCAAAGCTATGAGGATCTCACAAGAGGTTGCTGAGATTGAAATGGTTAAGGCGTGTCGCAGATTGTCAATGGGTGATAAGTATCTGATTAGTAAGCCTGTATTGGGGTTTGAGAAATATCCCGCCATTAGCTTGTACACTTTACATGAAATTTAGACTCGAACAACTGAACCTGGAATATTGCACCTCACTGTGGGATCAGAGTGGAAATTACTTATGCCCTGTCTGTGGTTCAGAAAGGGAGTCCATAGTCCGCTTCTTGTTTTTTTTGCCAGGGTTATCGGGTGGCTAGGAACATACACCTGAACTCATCATGTGATGTTTTTGGCATATGCCGTAAGAGTGAAGCCATCTTATTGTTCGGGAGTTACAACAACATGAAAGTAGGATTCCATGTTGCAAGCTATATCCAACAAACCTGGTGTATAAGAGCAAAAATACTGACTAGAGTATGATCTGAACCTAAATTCAATGTGGGGCTATAAGGTTAAAAAAAAATGTGGAGAAAAAAGTTCACTCTGACTACTATCAATAGCACTAATTGTATGCACCGTCTATGCATATGTATTTTCTGATGTAGCCAATGGGATGATGCACGTACTATTTTAACATCTGATCACGCAATTTTAGGAATTGAAATTGTGTATGTTTATACTGGGATTTTATATATTAAGCACTTAATTTTACTTATGAATTCTAAATGGTGTTGCCATTTTTATAACTTGGCCTCAAAGATATTATTGCCAAAGGGCTCATATTGCACCTTATTTCCTTAAGCCATCATAGCGGACTATAGTAGAACGCTCACTACATTATGATGTCGTTTTCTCTTCCTATGTACTCATTGTTTATATTCTGAGTGTTCTGCTTGTGTATTTCGACAAATGACTAAATGTCGAATAAAGGCTATCTGATGATGAGAAGTAGCACCTTCTAGGGTATATCCCGATGCGGAAGAGTGATGCACTTTGGAATGCAATATTGTCAACCTCACTAAGCGCAGAGTGTACTGGTGTGTCTATAATCTGAATGCCTTCTAAGGTTATGGGGGCACCAAGGTGACACCTCATCGAGGGCAATACAAACCCTGGCATGAACAATGCACCAAAAAACACACATTTTTTATGAGGATCATACTACATGGTCAAATGTATTTAAAAATACAGTATTCCATTTGTGATTGTTCCCTGAAGAACACTAAAATAATGTTTAAGCAAGGATAACAATAACTCTGGTGCAGTCCTTATAGCAGCAAGTAGAGTCACTCAGCTGCTTCATGAGTCATAAAGACTGCATGATGTTGAAAGCTCTCTAATAGTGTTGGTCACTTCTTAGATGCTAGTGCAACTGCGTGAATTGATTAGAACATTTGGAATGTTACTTTTTAGACGTTCTTTTGGTTCATTGCTTCTTTTTACACTGATGTTTGTCAACTTTTGTGCTGCATTACAGTGTCATTAATTAAGGTTCTGATGGTACTCCAAGTCTATAACCAGATGCTGAGTCATTCAGGGAAGGCCTTTCATTGGGCAATCACATCTTAATTAAATTAACATTTTCATTGCTACCATCTTGGAAAGGTAGGGCATGCCTTACAATCCTATTGTTATGTCTCTGTGTCATTAATTTTATAATGTAAAAAAAAACAAAAGAAAATTCTATTTAGCGTGTTTACCTTGTGTGTGATATCTTTCAGCTGCGCCATGTAATTCAGCAATCCTCTTATCTATCTCTATTGCGTGTGGCACTCAACCCCTTGCAGCAGGCCCCTCTTTTGACAGGTTGCATAGCGCGCATGCCATGCTTACCCTTAGACTACACACCATGGAACCTAGAAATGTGCCTAGAAACACTTGTGTACAGGCACATTATAAATGACGTATCATTTCATAAGAATGTGTTGGAATGTGGTGTACGGACTAGGTTGACAGTTGCTGATTTCCTGATCATTTGTTGAGGCTTCGTCTGTGATGGGCCTTTATAAGAATAATCTTCTAGTCTCTGAGGAATATTCCTTGTGCTGTCTGATCAGACGGACTCAGATTGTTGAAGCCACATGTTCACTTGCAAGTGGGTAAATACGTCTCCACTGTGTGAGTATCTATGTGGAATTATCTTCAGGTTACAGTACTGTCCCGACACTGCTTGCATGCTACATTCCAATACTCGATGAACGTTTTTTGTTCAATGTGTCCTGTATCTATTCTGCTTTACCTCCGAGGGACCATTTGGTCTGTAATATACACGTAACACAACAACCTTTTGGTATCATGGTCATTCTCATTTTATTGATTATCTGATGAATTGTGTTTTTATTGCTTAAGGTGTCCTTTTTATGGAAATTACTTTCCAAATAAAGCTATTTAGAATTGAAAAAAACTTCTCATTAATCAATTCAGTGAGACTGTGGCACATAGTATTGTAGTAGCCATCTGTTATTTACATCACACCTGGTTTTCCAATTGTTGCTGTTTTGCGTTTGGTGTGCAGTCAATTTCGATTATTTTAACGGTGCACACACATGCTAACTACTAAAACATGTTACTCTTTATAATGTTTTTCTCCGGTCTCTGTTTTCAATAAAAAATGTGTTTTTTCGCCTTTATACCATCAAATTAACATAAAGGAATGCCCCCCAGAACATACTAAGGTTAGCAAATTCTTTTATTTTTTTATTTTTTTATTTAATGTTATCATGGCTGGATACAGACCAACCTTTCAACATAAAAGTAATTCATTAAAACAATATACAGTTTAAAACATTTTAAAATATTCAGTTTCAAATTAAACAGTTCATTATAACACTAAAATATCATATCAGAAAATAAGAAAAAAAGAGGAAGGTGAGGAATCAACAGTTGACATTCCACATACTTGAGTCTTTTAACTCATGAAAACCCTCCCCCACTAGATTATAAATACAATCCATAACGCACTGTATTCCTCTACATCAAATGTTCTCCTATTTCTGGACAACATCCTTTAGATTTAAACTATGTAGATATTTTACAACTGCATAGATAACCAATGTTCTATTTGCATGACACAGACAATCCCACGGGTATTGTAAAGATCTGTCTCTAAGTTCTTCAAAATAACACTTAAAATACAAGATCCTTCGAGACCTTAATTTGTAACTAGATGTTAACAAGTGGTATAGAGTTTCCTTCTCTTGATGGCAATATCGGCACAATAGTTCTTTCATGGACACCATTTTTCTTCTCCACAATATTTCTTTGGTAGGCCACAAGTTCAGTCTGAAGCGTAAAAAATCTGCATGGTGCTGGGGATTTGGTGATTTTAGGAGGTAAGCAGCTGTTATCCCATATTTATTTAGAGCGAGCAGATGTTGGATAACATTTTTATACTTCAAACATTACTCCCACATTTTCATCCAATCTTGTTCCCACAAATTTCTTTTTCGCTTTCTCTGGATTCGTTGTCAACAGAATGATGGAATATCTGCTTCGGGCAAGATTTTTAGAACTTCAGATCTCCATAGACTAGGAAAATTGTCATTAGACATTTGCAGATAGGTAGATAATATCAATAGTAACCCATTAGCCACTTCATTCTGGCCACATTTCCGATACAATGCACAGAGTTTCCATTTATACATAGCACTGAGTGAAATCAACCCTAGCTCATATCTAAGTATGGCAATTGGTTCTGACAAATGTAGTACTTTTTTCCAGTATCGACTTTCAATCTTTGTCCAGTAAGTTTATGGTTTCCACTTCTTTATTTCTGCTCCGTAGAGCTAGATAGGGGTCACTTTCTGCTTGTAATAGGTGATTATTGAACTAACTGAGAATTTGCAGTACTTGAGGTCAATGATTTTAGTTTGTGAGATGGCCACCAGTAGTTTTTTTTTATATTATCATCATATGGCTTGTCGTTTAGATGGTTATTGACAATTACTCTCAAATATGTGTACTGTGATACCACTTGTACTTGACTACTCTGTAGTTGCCAATTATTATTGGTCATGTGTTTTTTCTAGGACCAAATTGAATTATTTGGTTTTTGGTTGTATTCATCGTGATGCAGTTTGTCTGAGCATATTTGACTAAGGCGTTTAACATCGAACGCAACCCTTTCGGAGTTTTGGAAAGCAAGATCATATCATCCGCGTACCGTAACCATTTTATCGGGGAGCCTTGCAGTCGTGGTGAGTCAGTTATAAGATCTTTAAAGGGAGCATCAACATCAGCAATAAAAGAGTTAAATAACGCTGATGCCAGTAGACAACCCCGCTTGAGTCCACGATTAGTTGTTATTGGATTAGATAGAAGTCTATCGCGGTTCAAACAGATTTGTTTACTGGGCTCTGTGTGTAATTCATATATCCACTTTAAGATCTGCCATGGATAATTTGAGGCCATTCACTTTTTGAAAAGCATATCTCTGGGCACAGAATCGAACGCCGTTCGACAATCTATAAATGGTCTGCTTGCATTCTTTGGAATATTCTAATACTGCTGTTAACGTAGCCAAATTGATCACTGTACCCAACCCTGGAATAAAACTAGTTTGAAAAGGATCCCTCACTGAACAGTCAGCCATTTGTTGAATTCAGCTAGGATGAGGCGGGCAAAGATGTTTTCCTGGGCAGTCTAACAAGGCTATGGGACGATAAGAAGTGGTGTCTGACCTGGGACCTTTTTAAATATAGGCAGGATAATCGATTTCTTCCCGGATAATGGGAATATTACCAGATTGCATAATATGAGTATAAATATCATATAAGATTGCTGCCCAAACCTGTGGATTCTGTTTTAATATACATGGTGCTGGGGATTCTGTGATTTTAGGAGGTAAGCAGCTGTTGCATGGAGCGGATGTTGGATATCATTTTTATACTTCAAACATTGCTCCCTCATTTTTATCCAATCTTGTTCCCACAATTTCTTTTTTGCTTTCTCTGGATTCGTTGTCAACAGAGTGATGGATATATCTGCTTCATGCAAGATTTTTAGAACTTCAGATCTCCATAGACTAGGAAAATTGTCATTAGACATTTGCAGATAGGTAGATAATATCAATAGTAGCCCATCATCCACTTCATTCTGGACACATTTCTGATACAATGCACAGAGTTTCCATTCATACATAGCACTGAGTCAAATCAGCCCTAGCTCATATCTAAGTATGGCAATTGGTTCTGACAAATGTAGTACTTTTTTCCAGGATCGACTTTCAATCTTTGTCCAGTAAGAATATGGTTTCCACTTCATTACTTCTGCTCCGTAGAGCTAGATAGGGGTCACTTTCTGCTTGTAATAGGTGATTATTGAACTAACCGAGAATTTGCAGTACTTGAAGCCAATGATTTTAGTTTGTGAGGTGGCCACTATTAGTTTTTTTTTTTTTATATCATCATCATATGGCTTGTCGTTTAGATGGTTATTGACAATTACTCCCAAATATGTGTACTGCGATACCACTCGTATTTGACTACTCTGTAGTTGCCAATTATTATTGGTCATGTGTTTTTTTCTTAGACCAAATTGAATTTTTTGGGTTTTGGTTGTATTGATCGTGATGCAGTTTGTCTGAGCATATTTGACTAAGGCGTTTAACATCGAACGCAAACCTTTTGGATTTTTGGAAAGCAAGATCATGTCATCCGCGTACATTAACCATTTTATCGGGGAGCCTTGCAGTCGTGGTGAGTCCGTTATAAGATCTTTAAAGTGAGCATGAACATCAGCAATAAAAGAGTTAAATAACGCTGATGCCAGTAGACAACCCTGCTTGAGTCCACGATTAGTTGTTATTGGATTAGATAGAAGACCATCGCGGTTCAAACAGATTTGTTTACTGGGCTCTGTGTGTAATTCATATATCCACTTTAAGATCTGCCATGACCAATTTGAGGCCATTAACTTTTTAAAAAGCATCTCTCTGGGCACAGAATCAAACGCCATTCAACAATCTATAAATGGTCTGCTTGCATTCTTTGGAATGTTGTAATACTGCTGTTAACGTAGCCAAATTGATCACTGCACCCAACCCTGGAATAAAACTAGTTTGAAAAGGATCCCTCACTGAACAGTCAGCCATTTGTTGAATTCAGCTAGGATGAGGCGGGTAAATATTTTTCCTGGGCAGTCTAACAAGACTATGGGATGATAAGAAGTGGGGTCTGACCTGGGACCTTTTTAAATATAGGCAGGATAATCAATTTCTTCCCGGATAACGGGAATATTACCAGATTGCATAATATGAGTATAAATATCATATAAGATTGCTGCCCAGACCTGTGGATTGTGTTTTAATATACAATTATGTAGACCCTCAGGCCCACAGGCTCGAGATAAGTTTTGAGATGCAATGAAGGATTTCCTCCTTATCAAAGAGGGGATTAGGATTGCAATTTATAACCTCAAGATTTGTTTGCAGCTGTGGAAAGGGAGTCCGATAGACATTGTCATAGTAATCTCCCCAGACCTTCTCTAGCATATGATTAGTTTGGGATTAGTTTGAGCTGAGGCCTGGGTCTTGTGTATGGCTTCATTCAATAACGCCTAGACACCACCCCACGGTTTGGCCAGGATTTGATTTAACATCTGATTACCATCTTTGTGGTATTGGATTGATCGCCTACCACAGAACCATGTTTTTATAAACAAATTTAAGCTGTTTTGTTTGGATAATTCTTGAGGCCAAAGAATCATGTTTTAGATTTTGGATATTTTGTCGTAACTGGATTTTTTTATATTTTACAATTGAGTCAAAAGCATGGAGAGGCCTATAACTATATTGACTATAGGACATCCTTTTATGCTTAAAAATGTGCATTGTATATACAGAACATCCTCTATCAGCATTCTGTTGAGTTTGAATGAGCATTTTGTGATATATTTCTAATTTGGTGTTACTCCATGTTATGCGACTGCCTGCATTATTCACAATGGTTGCCACTGGATGATAATGAGAAGTTTTGGATATAGATTGGGATGGCAGAGACCATGTGAGTTGCAACTGACTATGATCGTTTTGGTCATTAATCTTAATAACCAATGAACCTACCATATCAAAGAATTTGGAGTCAGTATAAATATAATCTAACATGGCTTGCTGAGACCCTCTATGCCACGTATTTTGTGATGGAATGTCACCTTGGACTGAACCATTTAAAATAACATAATTTTTGTCTACCATTAAATTGTTCCATCTCATTATATCACTGGTGTTTTTGTTGGTGTCATTATCTAACATGTGCAATTTCAAGTCTCCCATTATCAAGATGTAATTGATTCTCTCGCCGAGTGTGAGATAACCTAATATGTTTTGGACATGATCAAAAAACATATCTGAGCGCAAGTTAGATCTGCCCCAGTAAATGTTGACGATAGCAAAGATATAGCAAAGATATACTGATGGTGCTTAACTTTTGCTACCTGAATGTATTCAGTAGGGGAGTTATACGAGGTCACACAGAACTGTTTTGTCTTTTTAGTCGCAATAAGTAACCCAGCAATGGGGTGACCCCGGGATTAATTATGGCTGGAACTGTAATTACATTAAAAGTATCCCATATGGCAACCATGGTAAGCCAGGTTTCCTGGAACACAATGATGTCATACTCACATAGATCATTACACTTTGAATTGATAAATTTCCTGTGCCCTCATGTGTTCCAGGACAATAGTATCACTGTGTCATCTCGCTTGGATTGCTATTGTCTTGAGTTTCTCCCTTCACTGGTTCTGTTCTGAAATACTCTAGAATCTGAGTTTGAGTTCTGAGGTGTCATTCAGGTGTTTCCATACATTTTTGGCTTAATCATTGGTGGCTTAACTCTGTTGGACTGGTTTAAAGGTGGGTCTTGCATGAATATACATCCCATTTTATAAAGAGGTTCTCTCGCAAGCCACAATGTGTTCAAGATCACACCTGAGCGAATACAAAGTCTCTCTTCTGTTATATCCTCATCGTCTGTAAATTCCACCACGTCGATATCCGACATGCTTAGGTCTTCTAAACTTGGAATCTCCGAACATATATTCAGAATACTAGTTTTGTTTAAATCAAATTTCTGATATGGATACTCTCGACACTTTAGTATCAAATGATGATGATTGACAAATTCTTGATTAGTACAACTTAAATTTAACAAGGGGGTGGTTTTATATTCAGGCGAGATGGTATGTTTTGGGTAAGTCGATTTCATAACTGCCAGAGGCGCTATTTGGGTTGATTTAGGTGGTTGAATCATCACTTCTTTGGTTACATTGGGTCCTCTCAAGATGGGATTTTATGAGGGACCTATAAGGGGCAGTGTGTGAGTAATATTCTTTACATTTGCACCATCTTGCGATTGGTGAATGTATTGGGCAATTGTGCTTTTGATTTCATCTCGTATTTGATCAATTGAGGGAAAAATTGATTAGTTAATGGTAAGGATGCTATATGAGCTTGAGTGATGGTTTTGACTTGAGGCAGGCCTGAGTTGTTAGGATCAGTCATGTTGCCCATGGCTATAAGATGAATTTAGAAAGCAGCTAAAAACAGTGCTCTTCAACCAGTATGACTGATTCTTTTAGTAGCTTGAGCCTCATACTCCTGTCTCTTGGCGCCTGGATGCCTACGGGCTTTGGCATGATACAAATAAAATAACATAACATATATTAGTTGATCCCCAGCCATTGATGTCATATCTCCAGTAGCCTGAATGTTTATTGTCTTTTCTCCTGAGTTTTCATTTCATTCGACCCGATCTTTAGCTTTGGATTTTACAGGGGTAGACAGAATTTTAATAAGACATCTTGTTTTATATTTCTGTTTTCCTCTGGGTAGACTCTTAGTGATTATAATTTTTCGTTTAGAGGCTGTGCCCGAGTTTTTCTTTGCATTCACAATCGCACCCTTTGTTTATTAAACATGTCAAATGGATTGTGTGCAAAGACTGATCTTTCTCAAGATTAATGGGCTGCTCTGAGGATATTTGAAAATATTTTTTGGGTAAAAGAGTTTGGGCATGAGTAATGTTATATTCTTCCAGATCAGTTATGGGCGCTAGCGGTTTTTGAGATGCAACCAATACTAGCAAACTGTCTGATGGGTTCAGTTGAATTGGAAGAGCTTCAGCTACAGGTAATGAGGACCTGCCATGCTTAGACACCATACTTTCACTTTTTGTCCCAACCTCAACATTCTGTAAGTGTGTTTTTTTATCACGAATTTCAGCATCTGAGCACCCACAGGTGACTTTTCCAAGAAGATGCATCGCAAGAATTGTTTGCTGTTCGTGTGACTTAAATGCAGCCTTCAATTGAACACTGTCCTTTAATAGTTTAGTTAATAATTCGGTTTGACAAGACACTTTCTTTTTGATCCAGTGTTTCATAGAGCCTGGCAATGGAGACTAGGGCAGTATTCATTGCACTTAACGTGTTATTGGGTGCCAGCGCTTCTGGGAAGGAGAAGCGTTGCGATTGATGATCACGGATGAAAATCTGCCGATTGGCAGCCAAGTCATTGAATTGAGAACGGCGAGGCGTTGGGGCTATGAAAGAGGGAAAATTAGCAAGAGTTTGATTGGGGGATTTATTAAATAGGGCTGGGGATTTTGAAAGATCATGGGTATTGACATTGGCTACATCGCTATACGGGATGGCTTTAGGTACGGGTGAATTTGTAATCTTATAATCATCCGTGCCATTATCTAACTGTCTTAAGTTGCCCGTGTTGGAACATATATACATTATCTCGTATGAGGTATGTGATGTGTTATTGTGAGTGTTCATGAAATCCAATGCATCTTCATCCACTTTCCCCGCTATGGCCAATTCATTAGAGGCGCCTCTCAATTTATGTTGCGCTTGAATTGTACAAATTACCGCTGTAAGTTGTGACACATTGTCACTTAATGAGAGTGATGTAGTCGGAAGGCATTCAGCTGGTAGAACTGTTTGGATTTATCCGCTTCGGCAAACAATCGAGCGCTGAATCAGTGATGTCTGTATGAGCTGGTAAGGTCGGCTCTGCACTGGTTGGAGGCACATGATGTGGCAAATCTATGGGCCTCATCGTCCCAGCACTCACATGAAGACCATTTAGGTCGAGCGCACACGGAGGCTGTACTATCGCCGCCACTTGATTTTTGTACTGGCAGGGCTGCTTTTGGTCCTTCGTATAAAAGGATCGAATGTCCGTTGAAAGTGACAGTGAAAGCGAGCGCTGCAATGCTTTCATAGCACGTTTTTTCTTAGCGGGAGGTATTGTCGCTAAAATCGGTGGTGTAGAAATCACTGAGATCGGACCTTCAACTGGCACATTTGACGATGGCATACCCGACTTCAAAGAATACATATGCCCAATGAGTTAGAAGATAGATAACTGCTTACCCTACAACCGAGCGCAGGACCTCCGCCTCCCGTTACACGGCGAGACAGCACCACCTATCACCCACTTGCCAAACGCATGTGCTCAAACACGTGAATTCACTTTTACTAGGGTTGCTGGGAAGGGAGGTGGAGTCAACGCTGCAACAATACAACCACAAAGGAGCATTAGACATGTACTCGAGTAACTCAATTGGAGTGTATAGGTGAGTCTTTAGATGGCTACAGCTAAGTATTCATACAAGTCAAATGAAAATGTTCCAAAGTCTTGTATCAAATTCAAAAACAGGATCGAATTCAGCAGAGCTTCAGGACAGCAAGACAGCACCACCTAGCAACCACTTGCCAAACACGCGTGCTCAAACGTGCGTGAATACACTTTTAGTAGCGTTGCTGACAAGGAAGGCGGAGTCAGATCAATCCAATTAATATTTTCCAAAGTCTTGAACCAAATGCAAAAACAGGATCGAATTCAGCAGAGCTTCACAGCACCACTTAGCAACCACTTGCCAAATGCGCGCAAAAAATGTTTTCTTTGTGTCTCTCTGTTTCCAGCTGATCAATGACATTTATCATGAAATCCCTCACCGACACCCAACGAGACAGGAAAAGAAATTTGGAGGGAAGAAACTAGCCAAAGAAAAGACAAAAACAGAATGCACAATAAACATGCTCTGAGGTATCTTTTATATTTTGTATATGCAATGTTATTTATATTTGCAGACCACAACAAAGAACATCACTGGTGGCCAGACCCCAACATCGACCAAACGGATGGCGGAAACCCCAGCCCACCCCATCCTTTCTGGTCACTTCGTTCGCATTGTGTCTTCACCCACCGTGTCTCACATTTGTGGTAAACTAGGGACTTTTCCCCCCCCTCGCAGGACTGTCAAATTTAGGTGGCCTCTGTACTTAAATACGCACTCACTGTTCTGTAATGTGGTAAACTAGGGACTTTTTTCCCCCCTCGCAGGATTGTCAAACTTAGGTGGCCTCTGTATTTAAATACGCACTCACTGTTCTGTAATGTGGTAAACTAGGGACTTTTTTCCCCCCTCGCAGGATTGTCAAACTTAGGTGGCCTCTGTACTTAAATACGCACTCAGTGTTCTGTAATGTGGTAAACTAGGGACTTTTTCCCCCCTCGCAGGATTGTCAAACTTAGGTGGCCTCTGTGCTTAATACGCACTCACTGTTCTGCAATGTGGTAAACTTGGCCTTGCCGCTCACTTCCTGCCTGCATACTCTCGTTTTGTCTGTCTTCCCCCCCACTCCCTCCTACTCCATGGTGCTCTCTATCTCGTCTATCTTCTCTAACTGCTTCTCTATTGACTATCCTGCTCTCCTCACTAAATCTGGTCGGAAAAAGTTTAAAAAGGACATCCTGGTCTCCAACCCAGGCCTCCCTATCGCTGACACCTACACTAGTGCCTGCTCCAAGGAAACTCTTACTGACATCCTCTTTTTCGTGCCTTTGCCTGACCTATGGACCCTTCATATGGTCTCTGTGCTCTCTCCTTTCTCCTCTTCTCCCATTAATGGTGGCACCCGTTGGGATGTCCTCTTGGCCTCCTTCCACTCCTCTAAGGCCATCATTAATGTCTACGCTAATGGGACCGTCTTAGTCCAAGGTCCTCAGGCCAACCTTCACCTCTTTGATAGACGCTTCCCACGCCTCATCAACTTCCTTTCCTCTCCTGCTGTTCCCCCTCCTCTGTCCTTAACTACCTTGCCTCTACCCTCCCTCCCTGCCCCCTCTCGTGCTCCTTCTTCACCTCCTTCTTCTACACCTCCGCAGGGCGTACCTCTGATCTTTACCCCTCCCCGGAAGTCCTTCAAGGATGGCAACCTTCTCCACATTGCCACTCTTAACTCTCGCTCTGCCATCAAGCATTCTTCTGATATCTGTCACCTTCTTGAGGAACTGGACCTTGATGTTCTCGGTCTCACTGAGACATGGTTCACAGCCAGCTCTGTCACCAGCTTTGATACACTCCTGCCTGACGGTTACAAGATCCTATCTGTGCCCAGACCCAACCGTGTAGGGGGGGGTGTAGCCCTTATCTTCCCTGAGTGGATTCCTGCCACTGTCACTCCTATGCAGACCTACTCCTCTTTACAATGCCTTGTCTGCCGCCTCTCTCTCTCTCCTAGCCATTCCCTTACCGTGGCCACTATCTATCGACCACCTGGTCAAATCTCCCCCTTCCTCTCTGAGTGGGCTGACCTCTCCTCCTCACTCCTGTCCTCAACCACTCAACTCCTCCTTCTTGGTGACTTCATCATCCACTTGGATGCCTCCTGTCCCCCCACGGGACTCTTTCGTGACCTCTGCGACTCTCTCTCACTCTCTATTCTCCCGTCTGGACCTACGCATTCTGCAGGGCACACTCTTGATGCTCTGATCTCTTCCGACCTTCCCCTCTCCGTCCCTCTCTCCACTCCTCTCTCCTGGAGTGATCACTTTCTGCTATCCTCCCACCTCACCCTCCCTACCCCACAGACAATGCCACCCTCATCACTGCCACCCCCCTTCTCGGTCATCCGACCCATGAAGCGCGTGTCAGTTGAGGCTTTCGCTACCACCTTCTCGCCCCCTCCTCCCCCTTTGGCTGACTCCCACCCTGACACAGCCCTCTCCATGCTCCACTCTGCTATATCTGATACTCTTGATATCCTTGCCCCTGTCATGAGAGTCCGCCTGAAGCCCAAAGCCAAATGTAACTCCTGGTATGACTCGGATCTCGTCACCCTTAAACGCAAGTGCAGGGTGGCAGAGAGGAAATGGCGTGCCTCATGTTCATCCTCTGACAAACTGGCCTGCCGCTTGCTCCAAAGGCAATACCGTCTCTCTGTTCTCACCAAGAAGAGAGCCCTTATCCAAGCCCGCATCTCTGCGGCATCTAACAACTCGGCCGAACTCTTTAAAATCTGCAAGGAGCTTGCCAACCCTGCTGCTGTCTCTACTTCTCCTGTCCCCTCCCAGGCTCTCTGCACTGCACTGGCCTCTCACTTTATCTCTAAAACTCAGGACATCCTGTCCTCACTCTCCTCCTATCACCTCCCTCCCTCCCGTCCCGCCTCTTCCTCTGGCCCTTCTGCAGCCACCCCTCCTCCCTCCTTCTCTGCCTTTCCCCTTTTTTCTGCTGACAAGGTTTCCAGACAAGTCCGATCTATGAAAGTCTCGTCTGAACAGGTTCACCCCTGTTCCTCCAAAACTATCAAGGACCACATTGACTCCCTGGCTCCGGCCCTGGCTGACTTTTGCAACCACTCCTTCGCCTCTGGAGTCTTCCCATCCCCCCTTAAGCACTCCCTTGTGCACCCTCTTCTTAAGAAACCCTCTTCTGACCCCTCCTGCCCGGCTAACTATCGCCCAATCTCCATCACTCCCTTCCTGGGCAAGCTCCTGGAGAAACTGGCCATCTCCCAGCTTAACCTCCATGCTGAATCTGTTGGAAGTCTTCATGACCATCAATCTGGCTTCAGAGCTGCCAGAAGCACGGAAACTGCTCTCCTGAACATCTGTGAGGACCTGCTCTTGAATCTCGACTCCAACACTCCATGTGTTCTCATCCTGCTCGATCTATCCTCTGCCTTTGACACTGTCAACCATGCCATCCTGCTCAACCGTCTCCGTGATAATCTGGGTATCACTGGTCAGGCTCTGGCGTGGCTGACCTCTTTCCTCTCCAATCGAACCTCCCAGGTCCAACTGGGGTCCTTCCTCTCTGACATCTTTTTCTGAACCTGTGGTGTCCCCCAGGGATCTAATCTTTCCCCCTGGCAGTTCAACCAGTATCTGGCACTCCTTGCCCACCGCATCGCCGCTCTCTGCCCCAACTTTCAGTGCTATGCAGACGATACCCAGCTCCTTTTCAGGCTACCCTCGGCCTCCTCCTCTCCTTCCCTCATCTCTGACTGTCTGTTTGCTATCCAGGAATGGTGTGCCGCCAATGACCTCTGCCTTAATGCCAGTAAGCCTGAGATTCTACTCATTGGCACACCCACCCCCTCCTTCCCTGCAGCTCTCTGGCCGGCCTCTCTTGGCCCTCTTCCTGTTCCTACCTGCAAGGCAAAAAACCTTGGGGTTATCTTTGACTCCACACTCTCCTTCACTCCGCATATATCCGACGTCTCTAAGAAGTCACACTACCAGCTGCACCTCCTCAGAGGTATTCTTCCCTTCCTCTCCTTCCCCCAGAAGCTCACTGTCTCCCGAGCCCTCGTTCTCTCGAAGCTGGACTACTGTAACAGCCTCTATCTTAATCTGCCTGCCTCCACTATCCGCCCTCTGCAACTCATCCAGAACAGAACTGCGAGACTTGTCCTTGGCCTCAAGCCCAGGGACCGTATTTCTCCAGGACTGAAATCCCTACACTGGCTCCCACTGGCTGCGAGGATAAAGTTCAAAACCCTCTGCATTGTCCACAAGGCCTTCTGGGGCCTGGGGCCTAAATACCTTCAACTCTCTCTTCCTAAATATCTTCCTTCCCGATCCCTTCGCTCATCCGTCTCCAACTCCCTCAGGGTCAGCCGCTTCTCGAAGCAACGTGCTGGGGGTAGATCTCTCTCCGCGGCAGGGGCCTCCCTCTGGAACAGCCTTCCTGCCTCCCTGAAACTTGAGGAGAACCATCTACGGTTCAGGAAGCACCTCAAAACCTTCCTCTTTGCTTCTGCTTTCTCTCTCCCTCTCCCCTGCTAATTCTTCGCTGAAACTGCACTGAATCTGCAACTGGGCCACTCTCCCCGACCCTGGGCCCAGCCACTCTCCACTTGCACTGCCTCCCTGGCAACCCCTGCACTGCGGGACTGTCTCTGTATCCCTCCAGCCCCCCCTTCCCAGCACTTACCTGCACTTACCTTGCACTTGCCACCAGCTGGCCCTCCTTATTTATTTATTTATTATTTATTTTATTCTACTTACCTTGTACTGCACTTCCCCCCTCCCTCCCTTGCACTTCTTCCCTTCCCCCTACCCCTGCACTTGCGCGATCTGAATGACACCTGGCCTAGTAGGATCATTGTCTGTCTTCCCCCTGTTCTCCCCTCCCTGCCTCTTCGCGCCTTGAAACACTTGTGTATAGGCGCGTTACAAATGCCATATCATATCATATCATATCATATCATAAGTACAACATTCGCAGTTCTATTGCCGAAAGGAAAATAACCGCCTTTCCAAAGCTTTTCTATTAAAGGGTAATAGATTCAGGGAATTTCTAAGTTGTGTGTGTAACGTATGCACGAACCGTGAGTCAAGCGCATGGAAATCTCTGCCTCCAAGATGGGTCCGATGAACTCACCAGTTTATTCCGTAGGAGAGTAGAGAACGTATAGATTTACAGCAACCAATATCTCTTGCCAACAAAGAAACTGACGTTTTGCAGTTAGATTTAGCCAGTGGAGAGATTTCATGGCTGCTGAAATATGGTCTACTGCGTTATGTACGCGCTGCAGAAGCTTCTGGTATAGCATGTTTCCTTATTTTTATTAGTGCTGTTTTGAGTGTTTTTTTATTTTTTTATTTTGATAACTTTTCTCCGGGTTCGGTTATTTGCTACCACAGCAAGCAAGGCCTCTGACGCCAAGATTCGACTCCATTCAACCCATAGGCTAAAAAGAAATCATGGTGCACTTTGTGATGTGCTGCGCCCCTCTGGGATGGAGCGCTGTATTTCAGAATATGTATCTGCGCCATGAAGCAGGATGGGACTCTCCTGCAGCAACGCGAGGAGTGAAACTCATTGAGGAGCGAGATTCGACACCACAGGCATGTAATAGTCTCACCAGGTTGCAATGTCTCCATTTATTTTTCCGATTTCTCTGGCGCAGCCGGGGTCCACAACTCAGGCGAAAGCAGAGAGCTGTGCCCGCGAGATGTGTCGAGAAGCACGACCACCCCTGCCTCAGAAAGCCCTGCTGCAAATTAATAGACGAGAGGGGCGCTGCGTCAAAAAACACCCTTCCATCAAGCTTGCGTATAGTTCCAAAACAGCGTTTGTTGTAGATCTCCTGCAGTTCGCCGATGGAGAGCTGCGGGGAAAACAGCCTAAACATATGATTGCTTTGCCGCCACACGCTCTCGAAATGAAGGCTTGCCTTCCTGTTAAGTGGAAAGTACAGTTTTTCAACCATGAAGCGGAAGAGCAAAACAAATCACAAGCCCACTCACAAACACACGCGCACACACAGACAATCCCCCCCCCACACACACACCCTTCCATTTGAGTGATCTTTAGAAAGTGATGGGCTACAGGAGAGTGTGCGTTTTTAGTCCCAAGCTCCTTCCCATTTTCAATGAAAGCAGCACACGGTCATCCATCTTGTGTAATCACCTTTCGCAGAGAGTGCGTGTCCCTTAATAAGTGCTTAATGCCAGGGTCGTGATGTCGCCAGAAAGTGCTGTCCTTGTTTAGAATTAATCCTCTTTAGAGGCAGATCCACAGACTGGCATGGACGAGTGAGATGTCAGCACAGTTTCGAAATTCATCGTATATTCCCTTCCCTTCACGCCACTATTTTAGCCAAACACTGATTTCAGAAGGACGGGCGTGGGCAATGAATAATTGTACTTTGCTACACAGAGGTGTGATGCTTCCATGTCACAGAACGTTCCTGAGCCTCCTTGTAGAAACGTCCAGGTATTGTCGTTTACTATGTTACTTTTGTAAATATGCTCATTCCGACCACCAACTGCCACTAACTGCCATCTTCAGCTCAGCTCCGCTTGACACTGTCAGAACACACATTTAATCCATGCACCGAGCTGTCACTCTCACACATGCTCCGTCATTCCAGCGGCTTTGATGGATGACCAGCAGGACACACAATGCCATTCAAACCCAACTCACAACATGCTTCCCTCGATTCCACATTGTAACCGAGGAAAACCTTCGCACACTCTCCTCAGAATCAGACAATATGCAAACACAAATCTGTGCATGGGCCATGCCGAACATTTGTCTTACATTATAATGATTTTACCGAGGGTTCACGCAGGTGGACAGAGTCCATCCCCCCTCAGCAAAAATGAGAAACATCGAATGTCTTCTTTGAATAAATTCCAACCTCGGGGCTCGAACCACGGTCTTTAGGGCGGACACTTCACCAGTGTGTTATATAACCTGATGAAATATAACAAACAACTAAAGGTGATATGTCCCATTTCGGTATTGCATGTTCCAGGGAAAACATTTGTAATGGTGCTTGGAGTTTAAAACATACACACCGTTAAACGTTTTCAAAGACGAAAATATCGTCTCCTGGTTTTGTGTGTGTGTTGATTTTGTGAACAGCAAATGCCATTTATCCAATGAAATTTGGGTGGTTTTGCAAAGCCAATTCAATGAATTGTGAATATTTCACCTTGATATGCTAATTTCTGGCAACATTGCATCCAATTGCATTTGTTAATGAGTCCCCCCACTTCTTTTTTTTAGGACTTGAACCCTGCATGTTAGCTTTTATATAGTGCTACATAGTACATTTTATGCAACCTCATAGTATGCTGCTAATATTATTATCCATTTAAATGGCGCTCAATATATTGACCTTGGAACGATGACAAGCTGTGTCTGCCCAGCTAGGATTTTAACATGTAAGGTTCAGGGTGAACTCAGATCAAAAAGCAAGTGTTTCACTCAGTGAATAATCTGAATTGTAGAACATTTGTTCCATAAAACCTCGCTGGCTAATCACCAGAGGTTTCTTTACAACAGTGACTGCAAGAGGGAGGTGCTGCGATAGTAAGAATCACATTTAGTCATGCAACTCGAGGGATACTCTACTGTACTGTGTTTGCTCTGGCAGTCCCTGGCTTGATTCGAAAGAGAAGACGGTCAGTGATCCCATCAACCAACAGTAGACAAACCCTGGAGGCTACCATATAGCAGGAGAGTTGGGCCTTTGCCCTCCATGTTTAATGGCTAGTCTAACTCTGACCGAAGTCCACTGCGACCAAGACCACGCAGGCAAATGGTGCAGTGTTGTGTGCCGCAGGTGTGCAGGATGCTGCTTGACAGTTGAACTACTGCTATGTGCAACGTAATGCAATGCTCACTAGAACCACCATCAATGGCTCACATTCTTCACACTGAAGCCCACTGCGGTGAAGCCTGCGCAGCATTGTGTGCCACAGGTGAGCAAGATGCTACCCAACCATTGAAATGATTGCTATGTGCTACATAATGCAACCCTCGCTAGAACCACAATCAATTGCTCAAACTGAAGACCACTGCAGTGAAGCCCGAGCAGATAAAGGGCTCATTGTTGTGCACCGAAGATGAGCAGAATGCTGCCTGGTTGTCGAATGACCAATACGTGCTATGTAATGCAATGCTTGCTAGAACTGCCATGAATCGCTCAAATTCTTTACACGGAGCACACTGCGGCGGAGCGTGTTCAGACAAAAGGCGCAGAGTTGTATGCCACAGGTGCGCAGGATGCTGCCTGACTGTCGAACAGCTGCCACATGCTACGTAATGCAATACTTGCTAGTACTGCCATCAATTGCTAAAATTCTTCACACCAAAGCCCACTGCGGTGAAGCCAGTGCAGTCAAAGGGCACTGTGTTGTGCGCCAAAGATGAGCAGGATGCTTCTCTGTAATGCAACGGTCGCTAGAACTGCCATCAATCGCTCAAATTCTTTACACTGGAGCCCACTGCGGTGGAGCGTGCTCAGGCAAAGGGGCAGTGTTTTATGCCACAGGTGCGCAGGATGCTGCCTGAATATCGAACAACTGCCACATGCTATGTAATGCAACGCTTGCTAGAACTGCCATCAATTGCTCAAATTCTTCACTCCAAAGCTCACTGCGGCAAAGCCCGTGTAGGCAAAGGGTACAGTGTTGCGTGGCACAGGTTTGCAGGACGCTGCCCAACTGTCCAACGACCGCTACGTGCTACATAACACAATGCTCGCTAGAACCGCCAACAATTGCTTAAATTCTTCACACCAAAGCTCACTGTGGCAAAGCCTGTGCAGTTGAAGGATGCTGTGTTGTGCGCCGCAGGTGTGCAGGACGTTGCTTCACCATTGAATGACCACTATATGTTAATTAATGCAACGCTTGATAGAACCGCCATCAATTGTTGAAATTCTTCACACGAAGTCCACTGCAGGTGCGCAGGATGCTGCCCGACCATCAAACGACCACTACCTGCTATGTAACACAATACTCACTAGTACCACCATCACTTACTCAAATTCTTCACACAAAGCCAACTGTGGCAAGGCCCACGCAGGCAAAGGGTGCAGTGTTCTGTGCTTCAGGTGTGCAGGACACTGCCCTACCATAGAACGACCAATACATGCTATGTAGCTCAATGCTACTTGGAACTGCCATCAATCACTCACATTCTTTACACCAAAACCCACTGTGGTGAAGCATGCGCAGGCAAAGCGTGCAGTGATGTGTGCTGCAGGTGCACAGGAGGCTGCCTGACTGATGAACAACCACTACGTTCTATGTAACACAACGTTCACTAGAACCACCATCAATTGCTCAAATTCTTTACACCAAAGCCCACTGCGGTGAAGCCTGCCCAGGCAAAGGGCGCTGTGTTGTGTGTCACTTGTGTGCAGGATGTTGCCCAACCATCGAATGACCGCTATGTGCTACATAATGCAACACTCACTAGAACTTCCATCAATTGCTCAAATTCTTCAGACCGAAAGCCACTGCGGAAAAGCCTGCACTGGCAAAAGGCACATTGTTGTCTGCCGCAGGTGCGCAAGATGCTGCCCGACCGTTAAATGACTGCTACGTGCTACATAACGCAACACTTGTTAGAGCTGCCATAAATTGCCCAAATTATTCACACCGGAACCCACTGTGGTGAACGCACACACAGGCAAAGTGCATGGTGTTGTGCACCACATTGGCACAGGATCTGGCCTGACTGTCAAACCACTGCTATATAACAGAGCACTCACTAGAACCTCCATCAATTGCTCAAATTCTTCACACTGAAGCCCACTGCGGTTAATCCTGCGCAGGCAAAAGGCACAGTGTTGTCTGCTGCAGGTGCGAAGGATGCTGCCCGACCATCAAACGAGCACTACGTGACATATAACACAATAATCACTAGTACCACCATCAATTGCTCAAATTCTTCACAATGAAGCCCTCTGTGGCAAAGGGAGTGCTCCAGGTGCACAGGACACTGCCCAAATGTCAAACGACTGATACGTTTTACATAATGCAATGCTCACGAAAACCACCATCAATTGCTGAACTTCTTCACACCGAAGCCCACTGCTCAAAGTCCACACAGGTAAAGGGTGCAGTGTTGTGAGCTGCAGTTGTGTATTATGCTGTCCGACCGCAGAACAACCGCTAAGTGCTACGCAATGCAACTCTTGCTAGAACTGCCATCAATTGCTCAAATTCTTCACACGAAGCCCACTGCGGCATGGCACATGCAGGTAAAGGGTCCAGTGTTGTGTGCTGCAAGTTTGCAGGACGCTGCCACACTGTTGAATGACCAATACATGCTATGTAACTCAATGTTTGCTAGAACTGCCTTCAATCACTCACATTCTTCACACCAAAGGTTACTGTGGTGAATTACGTGCAGGCAAAGGGTGCAGTGTTGTATGCCACAGGTGCGCAGAACACTGCCTGAATGCTGAACAACCGCTATGTTCTATGTAACACAACGCTCGCTAGAACTCGCATCAATTGCTCAAATTCTTCACACCAAAGCCCACTGCGGCAAAGCCTTCCTTGGTAAACACTTAGTAAAACCTCCATCAATTGCTCACATTCTTCAGACCGAAGGCTACTGCGGAGAAGCCCGCAAAGGCAAAAGGCATGTTGTTGTCTGCCGCAGGTGTGCGGGATGCTGCCTGATGGTTGAATGACTGCAACATGCTATGTAGCGCGACACTCGCTTGAGCTGCCTTCAATTGCTCAAGTTCTTCACACCGGAGCCCACTGTGGCAAAAGCCCACACAGGCAAAGTGTGCAGTGTTGTGCCCCACAGGTGGGCACGATGCTGCCCAACTGTCAAACGACAGCTGTGTGCTATATAATGCAATGTTACGTCTCCTACTTGCTGCCTTTGGCATTTCCCTCCTGGGTCCGCTGCCAACACTTGTCCATTCCTTGACCCCTTCCATCCCTATCTCCTGCACTTCTATTCACTGCACTTGCATATCCGAATACCACAAGGCCTTGTATAACCATGACTGTAAATGTACTGTTTTGCCAAAGTTTTTTCTCTCCATTGTACTGTCCCCTTCCCATTTAGCTTTGTGGTGCTTTGAAACACAATTCTGTTGTATAAGCGCCTAACAAATGCTCAATAAAATAAAAAATAAATAAATGCTAGCTAGAACTGCCATCAATTGCTTAAATTCTTCTCACTGAAGCCCAGTCAGTGAAGGAAAAAGGGCATGTGCCGCAGGTTCACAGGATGCTGCCTGACCGTTGAAAGACTGCTACATGCTACATAACACAACGCTCACTAGAACCACCATCAAATGCTCAAATTCTTCACACTGAAGCCCACTACAGCAAAGACTGCACAGGCAAAGGGCACAGAGTTGCGCACTGCAGGTGTTAGGTGCCATGGCGTGGCAGTGAATACAGAGGTCCACACTGTGCCCTGCAACCCTCCATGCATCAGGTAAGCACACTGACCCATCAGCTTGACTACATAGTCACACCACCTGTCCTGTACCTATTGGAACCATGGTGCCCACTCCACATCCCACCTGTTTCTTATGCTAAAACCCCTCCACCCTCACTCATAACCACAGCCTCAGACTCACCAAATAGCCACTCCGCCCAGCAATAGCCACTCCGCCCAGCAGCCTGCCCTTTGCTCAGGCTCTACCCACATTACTCCACCATTCCTCCTACCACCTTCCTGCCATCACTGAATGTTCAGTACACACAGCCCAACTCCATCTCAGCTAATCAACCCCCTCCAACACCAGCTTTACCAGAATTCAACTCTACAATGGACCAACAATCCAGCCAACCTGACTCTCACTTCACCTTGCCCTCAAAAATTAATGCCTATGGTATCGAAGCATGGGCTCCACCACAACTCAGCACGCTCGCCCAAACATATCACCTCCCCATCTCCCCACCAGAAACAAGTTCCTCTTTATGCTCACCTGACCTCCACCATCTCCCTTGACCCCCCCTAATCCCCAAGCCCACATGTTACCAATGGACCCTTCCAACTGTCCTCTCAAATGTGCCGTGATTGGTGCTAGATCAGTCCCAGCTCACGCCCCAGAAATCTGTGACCTCCTAACTACCAATAACCTTGACTTGCTCACCATATCCAAAAGCTGGTTTCACCGAGCAGTCAGTCCTGCCTTATCAAATGCCATCCTGCCAGGATATGCCATCCTACGCAATGACAGAATCAACAGCAGAGGCAGCGGTGTTGCCCTAATCTACAACTACCCCATCGCCATCAGAGCCATTAACACAAGCCCAGTTCCTAACTGTAAAATGCTCTCTACCAAGCTCTTGCCAATAAACACCATTAGTCTCCACCTCATCTAGTGCCCTCCAGTCACCGTTCCATCCTTTGAAGAGGACCTCATGCAAATCATCAACCCCAACCCCAACATTAAGCCAAGATCCAAAATACAGATTTTAGGAGACCTCAATGTAGGCCTCAATGACCCTGCAGATACGCATGGTAAAGTCCTTGCTACATCCCTTAAACATTCAGGCTTCTCACAACGGATCTCCGAGCCTACCCACATTCAGAGACACACCCTTCACTGTATTGCTGCCCTTAACTGCAACACATCCTGCACAAACATCCCAACCTGCCCTTGGTCGGATCATCACATCATTACCATTCACATCCCTATTAGCAAACAGTCTAGCCCCAACCACTCAGTGATAACAGAAGCCCTGCCCCGCTGCTCCAAAAACCTCAATAAAGACCAACTCATACCCCTTCTAACAAATCTCAAGAATCTTGCCAATACAGCAACCAACCCTGAAGGCCTTGTCGATCTTTCCAACACCATACTGTAAGCTGTCAACATACTTGCCCCGCTTAAACAATGCAAATCTAAACCCGGGCTAAAGAAAAACTCATGGTTTACTCTGGAGCTCCTTGCAACCAGCAGTGACAAGAAACGTGCAGCAGGAACAGCTTGGAGAAAAGAACCTTCCTCAGATAACAAATCACGGTTCACTACCCTTGCAAAAGACCATAGAAAAGCAATACACACCACAAAAGCCAGTAGCAACAATGCAAGAATTGGCAATGCCAAATCCAACTCTCATGAACGTTTCACCATCCTACGAGAACAAGAGTCACCTTTTACACCTCCCACAGACTTCATCATGGATGATATGTGGTGCTCCAAGGTGCAAGAAGCACTTATCATAAAAACCTTCACCCTACAGGAGAAAATCTGCGCCAAACAACTAGCCATAAATATCGATTGCCTAAAAGCACAAACAAAGACATCGAATGCCACCACCACCACTCAAAATAACTAATTGCTGTGGATTGCAGAGATGTCTGCATGAGGAATGTCAATGCTTAATGGATGCACTATTGGAGACATCCCTGTGAAACCTACTTGGAAAAGGATGTCACAAAAATCTAATCTCGATTACTTTTATGTCTCTGATGAACTGCATGCTCGAGTGCAGTCACATCAGGTGGTTGACAAAAAAGAAAGTGATCACAATCTATTAAAACTGGTAATTGCTGCGACAGGCAAGACAAGTGCATATTGGGGACATGACATTTCTGTAGAATCCAACAGGTTTCGTCTGCGTCTAAAAACAAAGAGTTAAAGAAACTAAACCAAGTGTTCTTGAGGGAACCCAATCAAATTGAATATCGGCATTTACTAAAGCAGTACAAAGAGACCAACAAAGGTCCTCGATGTCAAACGTTTCAACAAACCCATGTCTTTGACCTGAATATTCTGAAACGTAAACGCATCATGAGAATGGAGATTCAACGTTGCTCAAGAGACTTCACCAGTGCATCCATCTTGCAAAGGAAAAAAATAAAGCAATCATATAAAAACTGGTAAAAACAGCATAGAGTGTCCTTGCTCCAAGTTGATGCAGAAGCCATGATGTCAAAACTGGCAAACAAAAATACCCGTGACTTTCGGAACCTTATAAATAATCTTAGTGCTCCTCGAGATGCCTTACAAGAGAACATGGTAGCCGAGGAAAACTGGATTAATCACTATACACAACTTTACGGTATCAAGGGTGATACTAGTGTATCATCTGTGCCAGACTTGAATCATTGGGATCTAAAATTTGAGAAATCTGACATCTTAGAGACCATTACAAATATAAGTTCATCTAGAGCCCCTGGGCCTGACGGCTTGACTAATTTCACCTTGAAGCAAAACCCTGTGGAAAGGACCGACTTTTGCCACAATCTTTTTACTAAGATTGCTCTTACTGCCACAACACCATCTTCGTGGAAAAGTGCTATTATTTTGCCAATCTTTAAAAAAGGCAACCGTTCAGACCCTAGTCATTACCGTCCAATTGCTTTACTTGATGTCTTGGGGAAGATTTATGCAACCTTCTTACAACGAGATCTGCGAAGATGGTCATTGTCTAGCAACCATACAGACACCCGACAAATCGGGTTTATAAAAGGTGTGGGTTGTAGCCTAAACCTACTGTTAATAAACCTGTTGAAAATGAACAACCTGCAAGATGGTGGCAAAATTTACATTGCATCCATCGACTTATCTCATGCATTTGATAGTATCAATCGCCAACTATTATGGGAAAAGATGTCTAAATGGAACTGTCCTGACAGTCTACTCCTTGCCATAAAAGACCTTCATACCAACACATATATACGTATCAGGCTTGAAAAAACGGGCAGGCTGTCTGCTGCCATTCACACATTTTGTGGGGTAAAACAAGGCTGCCCTTTAGCGGCAATAATTTTCAACCTTTTTTTGTCGGACGTTGATCAAACTCTGAAGGAAGCTGCCACATTTCCTCCGAAAATCAATGGCTGTCATATTGGACACATGATTTATGCAGATGATCTCATTTTGGTTGATTCAACACTGATTGGTCTGCAATGTAGCCTGAATGCTCTTCAAAAATATGTCAAAGATAATGCTTTGGTCATAAATACCACCAAATCTGAAATCATAGTACTGCAAAAGCTACAAGGGTCCCATGCACAAACCCGACAAAAATTTTGTTGGCATTTGGGCGACAAAATGTTAGCAACTACATCACAAATTAAATACTTGGGCACTGTATTCAATTTGAACATAAACGATGCACCTTGGGTCAACAACATCAAAATGAAATGTAAGACATTGGCAATACAAGCCGCTTGGCTTAACAAAAAATATGGCAAATTTTCTCTCTTACCAGTGTTATCATTTTACAAACAAAAAGCTGTACCTGCCCTTCTGTACGGAACGGAGTGCGTCCTCGGGTGCTCTGCTGATTTATGGAACAACCTGGAAAACATGTTTGGTCATGTGTCTTATCTCTTCCATGGGCACACCTACAGCCTGCATCAGACATGAGCTTAGCCTGATCTCACTCAATGCAAGAGTTTGTTGGCTTATGCTTAACCTGTATAGAAAAATAACACTGTCTTCGCTATGCCCACAATTCGTGATATTGAACCAAGCAAATCAGATGACGACTGTGCCAGTTTTCTCTATGTGGGTCAAGCGTTCCAAAGAAATGTTGGTGGAACTGGGCACTGACATTCACACACTGCAGACAAACCATAACTATGTCAAGTTAAAGCTGTGGAGACAGGACTGGATCTTAATGGGTGATCAATGTCAAAAACATCGTATAATGAAAAAGGTTCCTCCCCAGAAAAAAAGCATCAATGAAATCCAAAATTACTTTCCAGATCCACACCGAAGGAAAATCTATATGAAATTTCATCTAAATGCCTTTCAGACGAGAGAACGTACTCATTTATGGGTGAATGATGCTCCCATACTGAAATCATGCAGATTGTGTAATGGACCAGATGGAACGCTTAAACACCTAATAATGCTGTGCCCGGCCTTATCTAGTGAAAGATGTAATCTTCTGGGGAAATTCAGCAGTGCACGTCCATCACTAAGCTTAGAGGATTGGTGGCAATTACTTTTCGATGAAAGTGATAGAAGGCTTACTATAGCATTGACTTTTATTCTGGAAGTGATTATTGCACGGAATGCCTTGTCTCTGATTTAAACTGGTTATGGATCAAACTAATTAATCAATACTGCACTCGGAAACGCTTTGTCTAAAATTGCTGTGATCTTTATTTTATTCATCTTTTCCAGGATGTATATTGTGTAATATGATGATGTGTACTTCTTTTTTAAAGGTTTGTAATAAACAAAATTAAAAAAAATTATAATTGAGATAAACAAGATATTGTGTAATGTGATGATGTGTACTTCTTTTTTAAAGGTTTGTAATAAACCAAATAAAAAAAAATAATAATAAAATTTAAAAAAACAACTAGCCATTCTATGCTGATGACACCCAAATAGTGGCCCCTCTCTCAGGCATCTACCACCAAGATGTCTCGGCCATCCATTCAGTCTACGATATCATCCAAAACTGGATGGTGTACCACTTTCTCTAAATGTCTAAATGATGACAAAACCGAGATCCTCATTGTAGGCTCAAATGTCTCTCTCTGTAACCTGCACCCAGCCTACAAAGCTTTCAACGTAGACGGCAACCTGATTCAATCCTCACCCGCAGCTAAAACCCTAGGCATCTACCTTGATGCTACCTTTGACGTATTGCGCCAAGTGAATGCCATCACCTTCTCTGCTGCCTACACTGCCAAACTACTCAACGCCAGTAATCCCTTCCTCACCATGACCACCCGCCTCTACATAGCCAAATCTATAACCATAGCCAAACTTGACTACTGCAAGATCCTCTTTGCAAGCACCTCTTATCGAAACATGTGTAAACCTCAAACCATTAAAAACAATGCCCTCCGAGCTGCCTTAGACTTGTGCAACAATGAACACATCTGAGATGAAAGAAGCAGTGCTCACTGGCTACCGATTCACAAGAGAATCAACTTCAAGACTCTATCCATAGCACACCAGTTTCTCACTAACACTGTGACGGCATACCTCTCTCATTGGGTTGAGAAATACATCCCCCCTCGTCTACTGAGATCCAGAAGCTTCCATTGCCTCAAAGTGACCAGCTTCAACCAAAGAACTGCAGAAGGCATGAGCCTCCCTGTCATTTCCGCTATGCTCTGGAACAATCTTCCCATTGCACTAAGAAAATAACTCTTATTCGGTGGCCGCCATTGCAACATTAACGCACAATACATTTGCAAATCGGTTGAAAGGAAAGTTACAAACACAGGAACATTTTACAATGGGCCTCATTATAAATCTAGCAGTAGCTGTGCCGGCAATGGGGACTTAACGGGGCATTTTGGCCCCGGCGGTCCTGGTAATTGCCCATTGCCAGGCGCGGGAAAATGTTACTCGTCATTCCCATGCGAGTCCCATTGGACTCAATGGAATGGGGAGGACGGATGCACCGCACCATTCATGAATGGTACCGGTTCATCCGTCAAGGTCTGCGAGGGGGTGCCGTTCTGCCCGCAAGGTCAGACCTGGAAGGCTGAAAGGCACCCCCTCGCAGAACTCATAGTTTGCCAGTTCAGAAACAACAGTACCAACAAGCTTACCGGTACCGTTGATTCCGGACCAACAACTTCGTAATGAGGCCCAATGACTTGCTAAATGTAAAATAAATAACTTAAAAACATGCCATATCATCCTAAAGCACGCTAGTAATGTATATAACCTATGCTCTCGTTAACTATATAATTCAGAAAAAAAGAGCACCGTTACAATTTTACAGTTATTATTGACAGTCAAGAACACTTTTATTAGGAGTTCCTGGACTGATGGATGTGAAGGTTTCTATATAGTTACCAGACTGAACATTTGTGAAAGACTGGGCACAAAGGGAGGGAGTGCCAAGAATGTACTTGTGCCCTTCAGAAGTACAAGGATGAGTAAAGGTTAAAGTGCCTACTCGGCCTTCACACATCTACATATCAAGAGCCAACAGAATCATAAAGGTAAAACAGGCACAGTTCAGAAATATATGTCCTTTGCCTTTTGTGGTAATGTGGGTCAAGAGAAGGCTATACTCTCAAGAGGGGTGTGAATGAAGTTCAGAAGCAACCCAAACAGTGAAATATAACTATCCAAAATAAAGAAATGTCCAATCAAGGTTCTGTAAATATATATGTACGATAATCAAACACACCATGTAAAGTATGAACTAATTTGAAAAGATTAAAGAAAACCCACCCATGTAGAATGAGCACAGAATAACAAAGATCGTAAATGCAGCACTCTTGGCAATGAGACAGGGGGGGGGAGACAATTAAATATCACAGTGTTAACAAAGGATATGTTTTGGCGATGCACAATGGAAACAAGTGACCTAACTGTTTATTATGGTTAATATGGCACACAAATGGACCGGTGGGGGTGAGACGAAGGGGGCAGTCCAGTTAGGTTAGGAGTCAATAGTACCTTCTTCAGGAGCATGGTAGTCTGGCAGCACCATATCTGACTTCTTGGTGCTGAGCAAGCAATCTGATGATGGGGAGAGTGCAAAAGCCAGCACCAGACGGTCCATTGCTGAAAAACACTGTGCCCGTGGCTGTCTTGGCTCTTAGAGTGCAATGATCCCCAATTGAGGGGCCCGAGATAAGATGGATAAGATGTCATTTTCTAGTTCTCCTAAACATGGGGGGTGGGGCTTGGCACACAAGTACAGGGGTCCTTCAGAGGTCTTGGGTAATGTAGTGGCTGGCAGAGAGGTAGATCACTTCTCAGGTTGCTGTGAGATCTACTTCATGGAGCTCAGGGACAAGATTGGCCTTGTTCCCAGGCTCCCAAACATGGAGGAACGTGGTATATAACTGCAGGGGTCCTTTAACACAGTGCAATCCTAGGTACTGCTGTGGCAGGCAGAGAGGCAGGTCTTGTTCCAGCAGAACAGGTCAATCCAATGGTCTGTGGCGATGTTTATGCTACAGAGCTTGCCTCTGGCTTGGAACACCTGTCTACACCACAAAACTGGAGGACCCTGGAAAGGACTGCTCCCACAGCAGGGTACAACAACATTTTATTTCAGGATAGGAGCCCAAAAGATGATTCAAAGATGATTCAAAGAAGTAGTGTGAGAACCCTTCTATTGAAGGGAAAAGCTCAAAAGTGACAGGACTAAAGCTAGTCTGTCTTAATGCTCCAATCCCTGCTCTTTGAGTGAGTGGGCTTTGCACTTTGAACATCATAAACAAGGCTATTTTTGTAATACAGGGAGTGGAGGGGACAGGAAAGAGAAAGCAAGGCAGAAGTTTCCAAAACGTGTACAGATCTCCCTATGGCTGCACCTAGCCACCACTTCCCTCCTCAATAGGATAAAAGGCATTTACTTATGCAGCACCCTTGTGTGAGGACTAGCTCTTGCTGAATAGGCATGCCCTTTGATTCCTGTTTCCAGGTAAGCTTCCTGTGGAGTCTCTGTCTGTGTCTGGGGAAAGGGTGTGAGCTGTCCTTGCAAAGTAACAAAGAAAGTAAGCCACCCCCCCCCCCACTCCAATGCTACAGCCCTGACATGGGCAGGGAGAAACCTTGGCTGGAATGATAAACAGAACCTTCCACAGCTGACTGGGTGCACAGGGCTGGCACTTGTGCAATATTAATTTGATCTGCATGGGATTACTTTGAGAGATGGCAGCCACAAAAACCAAACTCAGGTATGGCTTATATTGACAGTTTACTGTGCCAAACATGCTAGCTACCCCAGATTTATGCCATTTTTATTACTGGGTACATGTCTTAAATGCAGCCCCTGTGCTTCAGAGACTTAGCTGTCACTGTGGCTTTTAAGAGGGCACCTGTGAGCTCTGGACCTGTTCTGTGCCTCTGTATGTTGATAAGGGTTATGTGTGTGGGCGAGATTAGTAATTTGTGTACTCATGAGAGGTGTTTCATGGAAGCAATTTCAGAGTGTTGATCTCATAGTATTGGTGTGTGGTTGTGTGATGGGTTTCGGGTGTGCTGAAGCAGACTCTTGAAGTGTGCAGGCTAATTTGTTTGGGCTGGCTATTACAAGGCCAACAAAAAAACAAGAATACAGATTCAGGGAATGTCTAGCCTTGCTGTAGCAAGGCTAGACATACTCTGTGTAACAGGAAAATGTGGACGTAATAGTAAAGGTGCACACACATGATAAGAATGGATGGGGTAGCAATCTATCCATCAGTGTGCCATGGGTGCATGGCAAAATATTGTATGAGTACATCTAATCAATAAAGTTGCATTAGTGTTCAGTCCCAAGGTAATACATTAAAATGCTGTGGGACCTGTTCACTGCCAAATGCTCTATCTGGCATACATATGAGTGCAATATTGCATGATTCCAGGCATTGAATGGTTCTAATCTTCTGCAAGCATTACTAACCCTAATTCTGTTCTATCAGAATGATTTTGTTTGCACAAGTAGGGAGGCAGTTACATAAATCAGCGATGGTATTCAGGAAACGAAAGAATACAAATGCTTTGAAACACAGGGGGAATCAAATAGGTGCAGAAATGTAGTTGGGCGAATTTCAAGAGCCAATCCCAGTAGGAAATATATTATTAAGCAACCCAGCAGAAATCCCCAGCAGGCAACAACCCAAAATCAAGTCTACACTTCTCACCTGCCAATGGGAAGCACACAGTGGGCACAACCCAGCAACAAGTCCACTGCACGGTCCCCCGGAAATATGCAATGGGGATTAGGCTGCAGCGCAGTTTTTCAGCCATTTTTGCTGGAAATGTTGAACCATAATGCATATGAATAGATGAAGGGATTAAAGTTCATGTGAAATCAGATGTTTGCCACCTCATGGCAATCTTAACAGGTCCAGTGGATTAGGGTTGGGCACTGCTGTTTTATTCCAAATTCAAAATGAGTAAAAAACAAAGGTATTGGAGCGCACCCTGAGGCCTTGGCAAAAGGTTGCTAATCATGAAAAAGAGAGAGAAACAGAACTTAATCTGTTTCAGAAACAGATTAAGTTCTGTTTCTCTCTCTTTTTCAATCTTAACAGGTCCACCATATTTAGACCCATCTACTCGCAACCATAGGGCTGATGCATGACCAAGACCCTCTACTATCGGTGGAGAAGTAACCTCTTGATTCTGAAGTGAATCTCTAGGGAGGCAGCAGCTATCTACTGCATGGTGGTAACATCCTTCCTGCCATCTTTGTTCTCAGTAATATAGCCCTCACCAATCCTGCTCTGCACGTGCAGGGGGAATTCCTGGTATACACAGGCTCTCGGATGCTGAGCAGGAAGAGAGTGTGTGGATTGACGGAATTAATCCGACTCCGTAACAAGCCAGCAGATCTCCATCCTAGCCTGACGTAAATCGGAATTTGAAGACGCTCAAAGGCATCAAAAGCCCAATTTATGTCCCACATTCAACACTTCTTATGGCGGCGGAAGGAGATCAGAGAGAACATATTATGATTCTAAGAGAGGACTTGCACATAACTTGAAGAGCAAAGAAATTAAAGGGGAGTGGATGGATGGCCCCAGACTTTAGTGGTTGACACTGAAATGGGGGGCACCTTAAAAGGTACTGCATGTGTATATTGTAGGCACTCCCTAGCTGGAAGCGCTATGCTGAGATGATACACTACCTTATTGTTAAAAATCCCATATGCGGAGCGGTGCGCAGCAAGAAAGGGTGCAGATTGATGAAATAAATCCTGCTCCGTGCAAGGCAGCACACATGCATCCTGGCCAGATGGATGGGAGGTGGGTCTAAAGTCTGTCTGAAACAGAAAACAACAAATGTGGGGATTTAGGGGATATAGTCATAAATTGATTTTCCAAAACAAAAAGAATACAATTTCTGCCTCTTGCAATTCGCACAGTGCAATTACACTAGCAAAATGGGTATGGTGTGTGTGCTAATTGCACTTTGGTTTGCCAACACAAATTGCTCACTGAAAGCCAAGTGAGATTCAATTTGCTTGTAAGCGAGCAAGGCAAGGGGGGTGTCCAGCACCAATACGAACACATATATCTGATTTACAGGGAGCTATCTGCAGTTTTGCGTTCCCCCTATCTCTTCCGACCCCCGATGCAGGTTCCAATCAGTTGCAAGAAAAGTGCACGGTTAGGATCCCAGCGAACATGGATAATTCCCAAGAAATTCCTTGCGGCAATGTTTGTCTTTCCCAACCCTTTCTTAATGATAGTAATATAAAATAAATGTTTCACAGAAGAACTATCCCAGTGAATCAGCCCAGCACATACCTGGGATTAGGGCCTGGAACCTCGTGATATTAAAATGCACCAGTTTTCTAACTACGTGGCTGAATCGGGCCAATGACCCACTACACATCTGACATCTGAACGTGCTTGGTGCCACAGGAGAGCAGAGGCTGCAGCACAGGCTACTGTGAAAGCAGTGCACAGATGTACACTATGGCTTTGGCACAGGGCTTACTGAGAGGGGATTCTAGTTAGCAGACTGCCCTTTCTGAGAAGGATTACCCTCATCATTTTATTATTAATAAAAATCAAAATACCTAGGGCATTTACACCTTTGAAAGAGAGCAATTATTTACACTCACCTAACTGAGATTAGTGGTGTTTCGATTATAATTATTACTAGATTTAGTGGTCCTCAGAATTCCCTAAATCACCATTTATTCTGCATGGACATTACTATTGTGTAGCAGAAAGGAAAACATATAGTTGCGTTCTTCCCTGGCAACCATGGGGTGGGACATAATGTCTATGCAGATTTCTTTCTCAGCATTTCTTCATTATAAGGTGGATCTAATGAGGACCACTGTCATGGGTTATACAACTGCTGAATGGACTATGAATTCTACAGTACCAAGAATCAGCTAAATAATGCATTATTAGTTCTCATATATTTTGTACTTATGGTACTTATGGTAGAAATTAAAGAAGGACGATTGGGCATGAAGACTGAGAAAACGTTGATGCAAGAGATATACTGAGATTTGGTTATGGAATGGTTGCATTATACATTTCTATAATCAGCAGGATGCTTTACATTGGATGCGGGGTACTGGAAGTCCTGAATTTGGATTGGATTGGCTATTGATTTGCCTTAGGTAAATAATATATGTTGGAAGAGTTGCACAATTTAAATTTTGGGTTTTCTTTGAGGATTTGGGCTTTTTAATTTTCTGTGTTAAGTTGATGTGTTGGCACAAAGATGAGGTGGTGGCACAAGGGTGTGGATTTTGGTGATCATTGAGCTGCACAGATTAGTTGCCAATGAGTAATAGGTGTTTTTTGAACTAGTTGTTTAGTCATTAAGGTTTGATGATTTAACTATGTGTAATTGGAGCTGATAGATATGCTTTGGTATTCCAGAGTTCGGCAATCACATTTCACTTGTTGAGGACGGCAGGAGTATCCGCAGGAATCCTGGTTCTGTGTACGTCGTGCACAGACAGATGCATAGACAGAGACTCTATTTTCTTTGACAACATTCCCACTGTGAGGTACATACGTATAAGTATTTTAGGTTTTAATGCATTTTGAGATTTACATTTGGAGCCATACCAGTTGTACCACTGTGAATATACAACCACTTGTGTATGTTATGTAGAATTGTGGCTGGATTTATGTGTACATAATTATTTAATGTATTCTCTTTATTTAATGTGTTTAGTTTGTCCAAACTTTTAATGTTATGTGAGATGTCCTCTAATTGTATATATATCTATACTTGCAGATATTTTTGCTCCTGAAGAAGGGGATAGTCCCCGAAACGCGTAGAGCTTGAAGCTGCAGTTCAAAATTGGGAGCTTATTTTTTTGTCTGGTTTGATTTGTTTTTCATGCTGGCCATATTGGAAGTCAGTTGATACCTTTTTTTCTGTACTTTTATGAAGATATTTTGTTACCTATGTTCTAAATTGACAATTCTTTCTATATATAAAAGTGCAAATGTTATGAAATTTAACTGATTTATTTCAGCTTGTAAGGTGTGCAGGGGACGGGAGTGTCTTTAAGTTTAGACACTTTTTGTTTTATGTTTAACACATGCTTCAGTGTCAGGGCGTGTATTCCTCCCCAGCACCCAGAATTGTAATTAAATTTCTCTAAATAGTTATTTAGTTTTTGAGTAATTAGGTGTGCTCTGATAGATACTTCTTTCTGTTTGTATTTGTATGTCTGCAGTCTATGTTGAGATGCCGGGGTGGGGGGTGAGTCGGGTCTGCTTGAATGTGTTTGTGTGCAAGTGCAGTATGTGTTGAGATGCGGAGGGGGTCTGTGTGTTGGGTCTGCCTGAATGTGTTTGTGTGCAAGTGCAGTGTGTATTGAGATGCGGAGGGGGGGGTGTCGGGTTTGCCTGAATGTGTTTGTGTGCAATTGCAATGTATGTTGAGATGATGGGGGGGAGGAGGTTGTCGGGTCTGCCTGAATGTTTGTTGTTGTGTGAAAGTGCATGTTGAGATGCAGGTGTGGGGTGTGTGTCGGGTCTGCCTGAATGTTTGTTTTGTGTGCAAGTTCAGTTTATGTTGAGATGCGGGGGTGGGGTGAGTGTTGGGTCTGCCTGAATGTGTTTGTCTGCAAGTGCAGTGTATGTTGAGATGTGGGGGGGGGTCGGGTCTGCCTGAATGTTTGTTGTTTTGTGCATGTTCAGTGTATGTTGAGATGCGGGGGTGGGGGGTCCGGGTCTGTGTGCGTGCATGCTTGTGAGATTGTTTGGTGAGTTGGGGGGTAGGGGGGGTTCAGGTCTGTATGGATGCATGGTGTATGCTTGGGAGTTGGGGGTGGGGGTCTGTATGGGTGCATGGTGTATGCTTGTGAGTTTGTGTGCTGAGTTGGGGGTGGGGGGTTCGGGTCTGTATGGGTGCATGGTGTATGCTTGTGGGTTTGTGCGCTGAGTTGGGGTGGTGGGTTCGGGTCTGTATGGGTGCATGGTGTATGCTTGTGGGTTTGTGCGCTGAGTTGGGGGTGGGGGTTCGGGTCTGTATGGGTGCATGTGTATGCTTGTGGGTTTGTGTGCTGAGTCGGGGGTGGGGGGTCCGGGTCTGTATGGGTGCATGGTGTATGCTTGTGGGTTTGTGTGCTGAGTTGGGCGTGGGGGGTTCGGGTCTGTATGGGTGCATGGTGTATGCTTGTGAGTTTGTGTGCTGAGTTGGGGGTGGGGGTTCGGTCTGTATGGGTGCATGGTGTATGCTTGTGGGTTTGTGTGCTGAGTCGGGGGTGGGGGTTCCGGGTCTGTATGGGTGCATGGTGTATGCTTGTGGGTTTTTGTGCTGAGTTGGGGGTGGGGGGTCCGGGTTTGTATGGGTGCATGGTGTATGCTTGTGAGTTGTGTGCTGAGTTGGGGGTGGGGGGTTCGGGTCTGTATGGGTGCATGGTGTATGCTTGTGGGTTTGTGGGCTGAGTTGGGGGCTCGAGCTTGTATGGGTGCATGGTGTATGCTTGTGAGTTTGTGTGCTAAATTGGGGGGGTGGGGGCTCGGGTCTGTATGGGTGCATGGTGTATGCTTGTGAGTTTGTGTGCTGAGTTGGGGGGTGGAGGTCCGGGTCTGTATGGGTGCATGGTGTATACTTGTTAGTTTGTATGCAGGGGTGGGGGGTTGGGGCCTGTATGAGTGTGTATGCATGGTGCATGCTTGGTGCATGGGGCATAGTGTTTGGTTGGGGGCTGGGGGCCTTGGGGCATAGTGTTTGGTTGGGGATTGGGGCCATGGGGCATAGTGTTTGCTTGAGGGGTGGGTGTCTTGGGGCATAGTGTTTGCATGAGGGGTGGGTGTCATGGGGCATAGTGTTTGGTTGAGGGGTGGGTGTCTTGGGGCATAGCGTTTGCATGAGGGGTGGGTATCTTGGGGCAGAGTGTTTGCATGAGGAGTGGGTGTCATGGGGCATAGTCTTTGGTTGAGGGGTGGGGGCCATGGGGAATAGTGTTTGCTTGAGGGGTGGGTGATTTGGGATATAGTGTTTGCATGAGGGGTGGGTGTCATGGGGCATAGTGTTTGTTTGAGGGGTGGGGGCCATGGGGCATAGTGTTTGGTTAAGGGGTGGGAGCCATGGGGCATAGTGTTTGCTTGAGGGGTGGGGGCTATGGGGCATAGTGTTTTCAATGTGTTTAATAAAAATTGGGGGTTGAAAAAGCCTCCTGCCACGCCACGCCCCACTGCGCCTACCGCCCCACCGACATTTACTTTTTGGCACACTAAACCCATCATGTAAGGTACTTTCGGGCCTCTGTCACAATCAGTTGTGCACCCCTGCTAGAGGTATCCTTCCCACAAACAGGTTCTGAGTACTTTCTTCGACGGGGGCGGGTGGTGCAAAGAATCAGCGGAGAAAGAGGATCCCCAACTACACACATTGAAAAATGCAAATTACTTCCTACAGGTCCCAAACTCCAACACCCAATATCACACAGTGACAGAGTTCAACATTAAGAAAATGACCACTGAGCTGGCAAATAACTCACACTTTCTTTGTAATCTTGAGTAAAAAGAAGGTAGATTTTATTCCCTGGCCAATGTACATGGTCAGTGTGAAATATCACCTCTGGTGGATACTGGATACCTGCATATCTAGCTACTCTGCTGTACAAAAAGCCTTTCAACCAATTGAGTTTAGAAAGGGGGGAGAGTCACCAGATTCCCCTCATACCTCTTCCCAGGCAACAGCAGAATGTCAACGGGAATGCCATTCCCCCTGAAGGGACTGTGGATCTAGAATAAAAAATTGGGTGACATGTTGTTTACTGGGGAACAATTTCTTTTGGAGGTTATCACCTCTGATTGATTGTGTGAAGCAAGTCCTCTGGGCCCATACTAACTGGCACATCAAACTAAAGAGAAGTACAAATCATGTTAGTCTGAATGTCACCTGCCATCTTATTGACCGGAGTACCAATCAGTTTTAATTTCACTTTCGGAACAATCAAGTCTTAGAAATCACCATGAACCCCATGGAGAACAAACTGCCGATGGGAGATGTTCTCAGCTATTAAAAATCAACCTTCCTCCCAGTTGCAAGTGGAATTCCACACTGGAAGAGAACACTCTGAAATGTTATACCAGTCAAAAGTCAGAAGAAACGCTGCATCCCTTGAAAGGGGAAGATGAAATAGCAGCCCAGAGTCTGACCGACATTCAGGAAAAGGGTGAACACTTGTCTTTGTCATTCAGATAAATGAGGCTGATGAGCCAGTTTTTGCCAGAGTATGCCTGCATAATTGAAAACGCTTCATCAGCGAAGAGCTATTCAGGAAACTCCTAAAAGATCAGACCATCCCCAATTTTAAATTGATAGATAAATGGGAAGTGGGTCTGGAACACCAAATGCTAAATATTTCCTGCCTAGCAGTTGTATGCTACAGCTATCAATTGGTGACAAAATTATAGAACAGAATTGGTGGGTTGTTAGAGATATCCCTTCTGATTTTGATTTGGGTAGTGACATTCTAAATTGATTTGCAATTAGTCTAGATTGATAAACAAAGTATGGTCATGACTGGCACCATGCATTTGACAATGGTGAAAAAGCATTTTTGGTCAGCTCAATTGCTGCCTTATGTGGTTGAAGTTTAAGTGGGAGAACAGGTCATCATCCCTGGATGACAAATCACCATATCCCTCAAAATTAAGCGAGGACAGAACCTCAAATATAAGGATGCCTATATACACTTGAACTCTTACCTCCAACAGCAAGGTTTATATTTACATACAACCCCTTTAGTGGACCTATAACACAACACCATGTGAATTTTGGTGGATAACAGCAACCTTCAAAGAATAACTTTGGGTGTGTACACCTCTATTGGAATGGCGGTTGATGGCCAACACTATTCAGTTGATTTAGTTAATGAAATAATTGACCCAATTTCTCACTACTGTTTCAACGTCAGTGATGGTATTCCTCCAGAAAAGATTTGTACCTGCCATGGGGGCAATTCCTTGGTATACTCTTCATGCCCTTATGTGGTGGAAAATGTAACCTGTGACATCAGGAAGGAAAAAGAAGTAAAAGGTGGTATTTAGAGTTAACAACAACTACCTCGGATTCATGGAACCTCATGTCCAGGGGGACCCCATAAAAAGAGATCTTTCCACCCAACCAGAGCTTACCGCTGAAATTGCCAAGCCTGAGATCTGTCCAGGGTTCAAGCAGATGGTAAAGGAATGGATCAATCTTGCAAAGACAGAAACTGAAACAGGTGTTCCTGGACTTCCTCTTCTCAGTAGATTTGTATGACTGTGCACATATATTTATCCATTCTACCACCATATCCACGGACCCAGAGTTGGCTACAGTATTCATTAAACAATACCAGTTGCCACTTGCATCCGTGGAATGTCTCACTCACAGAGATTATTAATAGTTTGGAATCCTGTGAGATCATTCACCCGATCCACAGTACCTTCAACATCCGGCTACTGGGGAATCGAAAACCAAATGGGTTATGGAGACTATGTGCAGAGCTAAGGGAGTTGGAAAAACAGGTCTACATGTTATGATGGCCACTTCCCTACATCGATCAAGGGCTGGCACAGATCAAAAGGTCAAAAGTCTACACAGTCATTGATTTGACCAACGGTTAATGGACGGCACCCGCGAGTAGAGAAGACCAATAAAAGCTTGCCTTTACCTATGGGGACAACAATTCACATGGATCCAAACACCCTTTGGAAACATAAACACCAGAAATTAGTTCAATATATTCCTGCATAAGGCCATGCTCGACTTGGGCAAAAGGGGAAACCTGGCCTATGTGGATGATGTATTGATAAAGAGCACAACTGTGGAAGAACATATTGCAGGAATTAGCTATGTTTTGGCCCAGTTGAAGAAAGCAGGAGCAAAATGGTCCTTTCAGAAGGCACAGTGGTGTACGATCTTAGTCAACTTCGTGGGACACAAAATCACCACTGAATGTCTCAACACCCAGGTGAAGAAATTGCAAGACTAATTGAAATTAAAAGTCCCTACTACTCTGCGAGAAATGAGAATCTTTCTTCTACTCTCTAATTATAGTCAAAAGTTAATTGGAGACTACACAGAGGTCACTCGACCCTTGGTCCACTTATTAAAGGCCAGAGTAAAGTGGGAGTTGGGTCTGGAGCAATCTGAAGCAGCTAAACAACTGAAAACAAAACTTACTGAAGTGCCCTGATTGGCTTACCCCATCAAAAATAAGGAGTTCTTGCAGGCAGGGTTTCCTGATACCTACCTGACAGCGGTATTGTACCAAAAGGTCAGCATAGTTATCTCTTATGCGAGAAACAAAACGTTGTCTTCTGTGGAGGAAAAATTCAACAACTGCGAAAAGACACTCTGTGCAATGGTATAAGCATTGCACAACTACCTCCAGTTCATCCAGGGGGGGGATATCATTGTAGAGACAACTTAGAAACCCTTGCAGTACTTACAAAGGGACAGGATCCGATCAGGGAATGTAAGTAATTCCAGAATTACTTCCCAGATACTGTCCATGCAAGGCTTTCCTGTGGAGGTCAGATATGGCAAAAACAAGAAAAGTCCTCTAGCGCAAGGATTGGCAGAGTTGCAGGATTGAGCTCAAGAAAACTGTCTCAGGGATGAAAGTCAAATCACCAAACACAATATGGAGGTGTACATAGCATCCCCTCACAGGTTCTATAAAGAAGATATTTGTCAGGGGATACCCACAGTTTATGTGGTTGGGTGCTCTTACCGTGTTGGCAATAACAGGGAAGCTAGTGGCTGACATTGGAAATGTCTAGGATACTGATACCCCTGATCCCTCTGCCGGTTACAAAATAGGATCCTGAAGTGCTCAGGTGGCAGAGTTGATGGCTGGATATCAATCCATCTTCATTGCACTACACTACCAACTCAAATAACTGGTGATAATCACTGACTTTGACTATGTCAGGAATGGGTTTGTGGAACCCCTGATAAACTCAAAGAATAGAGCCATGCCTTGCGCTAAAAACAAAACATTTAAACAAAACAAGTAAAACTGATCCAGTTGTTGATGATCTGGTGGCCTCTAATGAGATGACCATTTATTGAAAGAAGATTAGGGGTCATTCCAAAATAGAGGGTCTGTATAAGACAAAGAACGACCTGGCTGACCAGTAGGCTAAAACCAGAGCTCTGCAGGGGATACAGAATCCCTGCTGGGTGAAATCCAAGTCACATCAGTGGCCTTGTCTCAGACTCATGCCAACAGTGAACTCTCAACTGTTCAGTGGAGTAAAGATGTCCCAGATGCAAATTTGATCACTGCACAAAACGAAGACCCTACTATTGGAAAACATAGAAGACCCTGTGAGTTTTTCTCTAACACAAATGTATTATTTCGGTAAAGAGTATCTACGGGTGTTGATGAAAAGTTCCATACTATTTGGAAATCAAGAAGCGATTGTTAGTGTGGAGATCACTATCTGGATGTGACCAGTGGGTAGTACCTATCTGATTCCGGACCCTGATGTTGAATCACGCCCATGACGTGGCCACTGCTGGTCATGGGGGTTTTCACATGACATTTGAAATATTACAAGAGGTTGCATACTGGCCACATATAGGCCAGAACCTCACTATGTATCTAAAAGGGTGACTCCTGTATGCTCAATTTGAGCCAAATTCCCCCACACAAAGAGCTCTGCTACAAAAAAGGGGAATCACACTGCCTTGGTCAAATTTTCAAGTCAATTTCTTCGGGACAGTAATTTGCTCCTCTAGAGGAAACAAGTACATGTTGCCGGTAACATGCTTGTTTAAAAAGTGGGTAGAATGTCTTTCTGCCCTGAAATATAAGGAGGAGACAGCTGCCACACGAATGATCAAGCACATCTTCTCTTGTTTTAGCATCCCACAAAGATTGAGACCGAAGAATTCATTTTACCAGTGATGTGGGAGATTATAGAAGTAAAAAGGAATCTTCACATCACCTACCACCTGGCATCAAGCAGAGGGGTTGAGAGATAAAATAAGACAATTTGAAGTATACTGAAAACAATTGTGGCAGACTCTTAACCCAGTTGGGACATTTGATTACTGCTTGTCCTGATGGCTATTAGTTCTACACAATCTTCTGCATATAAATGTCTCCATTTGAGCTCATGACCAGATGAAAAATGGTGTTACCTGAGTATCTGCTCTTTAGAACTCAGGAAAAGACACTGATTAACGCGTCCTCTACTCAAGAGTACATTGAGATCTTAAGGAAGCACCTCAGCACGCTTTTGCTCATGCACAGTGCAATTTAGAGTAGTCGACTGAAGGGATGAATTCATACTATGATTTAAAGACCACAAAAAACAATACAAAACATTACAGGTCTGGCGGCAACCTGGCGGAAGCACCAGCACAGTTACCGCCAAACTATAATGAGGCCCAATTTTTCTTATTCTGAAATGTTATCTGGGGAAATAATGTTCTAACCAAAATGTTTAGCAAATCTTTTTATTCATCTCTTTGTAGCATTCTCGTTGTTAGTTATAGGCATCTGTCCTGTTTCTCTGTCTTGCATTCAGAGGACAGGAAACATGTGACTGGCTATAAGGGGGTAGTACCTTTGGCAAGTGGAATAAAGAAGATGTAATAAACACACTTCCCTGTGTGGCTTCCTTTTACTGGCATACTTCTCAGATCTGCCACAGTGAGGCCCATAAAGGGCAGAACACAACACTGGTGACAAACAGTGATGGGTGCTCAGCAGGTCTGTGGCCCAGACAGGTGCTGCCTGCAATACTGGGCACATCCGTTCCACAATATAAGCAGTGACGCAAGGGCAGGCCACTCTGCTGAGACAGGCCCATCATCCATTCCACAAGAGCATGTAGTTTAGTTGGCACAGAGCCAATTCTGCTCTGTAGACACCGTCCCAGCTGCTCCACGAGAGAGAGTGTGCTGTGGCAGACGAAGGCCCAGGTGCTTAGCCGACACACACAGATGGCATGGATTGGCACCTATGGGCCACAGGGAGTACTGTTGAAGCTGAGGAACCACGTGGCCTGCTTGAGAGACACAATACACAAAGGATTGTCAGTGTGAGGCCAGCTAGAAGCTGTGTGTGAGAAGGAGACACAAAACACACAGACACCACTAGAGCAGGTGGGAGGCACCAGAGCACTTACAATGTCGGCTGACGACTCCATGGTCTCCCCAGCCTTCGCAGCAACCTCCATGTTCTCCCCTGCACTGCCCGCCATGAGGCGCTCCATGAAAATATACCGCTGCAGGTGGTGCTGCCTTTTGGCATAACTGATACCAGCAACTTAGGGCCAATATGGGCCAGATGGCTCATAGCGTTTTTGGTTTATATGGATTTGATGGGAGTGCAAGAAAAATTACGCCTGAAGGGAATTTTGATGCACCTGCTGAGTCCCACTGAGATGATGGATAATGCCACTGACACGTACACTGGAGTTATTGACTCCCTCAATTCATATTTTGTACTACATGGAAATAAAGACTACGAGAGCCACATGTTCCATACGAGAAACCCAAGACAAGGGTGACTTTGATCATTATTCTGCAGCATAAGCTCTCCAATCTGAGGTGATAGCGGGATGTGAGTCAGAGGATTTTCTCAAAAAGCTGCTTCAAAAAAGAAGGTTGCCAGAGGAAATCTTAATGCAATCATGTGCTGAAATGGCCATTGTGGGATGTATTGACCCACTCTGCTACACTAGTATGCATCACTACTCTGCTATCTATGGTGCAAGCAACAGCAAAAATGGCGGCAAAAACCCCTGTGCGCGCCAAAACCTCCAAAACTGCGTTTTCAACACAAAAATATGGCTGCACAACCTGCCACCCATGGTGCATGTGTGATGGAATAGAGCACACACTGCAGAAAAAGTGCCAGTGGACTCCATGATAAGAATCATAGAGTGCAGAGGGGAAAGCAGCACTTTGCGAGTGAAACTCCAAAATTTGCCTGTAAATGACATTTACTTTGCTGCTAAAACTCCAAAATGCCTGTACACAACAATTCCCAACTCTCAAAATCTTGCTTGGCGCTAAAACCCATTTGACCTAAGGAAGCACAGTGAATGTACAAAGTCCTGAAATGTTAAGAGCAAAACCTCCTCAGCAAAACTGGATTGTCTGTGAATGACAGTACCTGTCAAATGGGCTCTCCTGATTAAGCTTTAAAGTTATTTAAACTAAAAGTCTGCTTGATTAGCAAATATAAAAGGATTGTTGCTGAAAGAAACACATATTTCAGTTGTTTTTTATCCCAAAGGTTTAAATCTAAGAAAGTAATTTATCTATGTCATTTGATGCAACAAGTTTGTTTTCAGCTGGAGGTCAAGTGAAGAAATTAAGAATGAATTAGCTTGGCTGGGTCTGCAAGAAGTGGAAAACAGGTTTCCCCAAAGGGAGGACATTCCTCTCAGCAAATACTCACTGACATATGGTATTTGTGGGGAAGGACAGACTTTTGTCTGCAGCCAGAGACTGAACAATGGCAGATTCTCCAGGCCAGGAAATGGACATGTGAAGAGGTCGTAAACTTGACTTGCAGAAGGTTCCCAAAGGTGGGGGCTACTCCTTGAGCTCCAGGGAGAGACAAAAGGCGGACTATTTGCTGCTAAGAACATGTAATGAACAATTTGTAGAGACTCATAACTTGCTATCAGAAATGATGAAAAAAAGGACAGATTGTTAGTCTAATTTGTGGCTTTACGTTTCAAGATGTTGTGGAATTGTGTAACATATTGTGAACAGGAATGGAGATATATGTGATTTTATGCAAACTGTATTTATGCTAGAATTGTTAATCTTTACACACAAATCCCTACTGTAAACACACATATTTGTGGACATTTGGAGAAAGGTTGAAAACTGTTTTCATGAAGAAATTGACAAAATGCTGCAAAAAGGTGAAACAAGATCTCACAGTTGCTGGATTTTGATGAACAGATACTCCATAAAATTTGGAATCCTTGTATGTAATTTTCATAGAGGTTACACATGTATAAATATGTAGTTAGGACAACATTTGATTTTGATACTAGTGGCTAGGGGAGGATTCTAAGGATTGTAAAAGCCAAACCATAAATGTGACATCATCTGTCCTTGACCCAATCACTCGGGTGCAAGGCAGAGATGAGGCTCTGATCCAATCCCCGTCCATAGGGGTGAGTTTAGTTAAGCCGGCCCATACACCCATTTTTATGATGTCATTTGAAAGGATAAATAGACACAGCTGACAACACATAGGGACTCACTCCCCTGAATCCAGCGAAGCATTCTGATCCAGCATTCAATTTCCAGCATTCAACATTCTTCCAGATCCAGATGCCAAGGACCAGGCCAAGCAGTAGCTGAACCATTTTCAGCAAGGCCTCAATCCTCAACTTATCCTCACAACCCAGTGTAGCATCCTGAAACTACCATCCTGAAACTATCTGGCTTGCTACCATAATGCTTGCCCGATGAACTCACCATCCTGCTGATTTGAAATACCCAGAAACAAGAAGGGCAGATCCTGTGCAGTTCTGGTGACCGGCCTAGCTGATCTAGTCCAGCACCTTATGTGCTGTCTTTCCTTGATAGATACAATCCATTGACCAGAACCCTGACTGTCCAAAAATCTTAAAATCCCAGTGGATATTGAGTATTAATAGGGTGATAGAGAACTATTGTATATCTTGCATTATCTTGTTATTATGTGGAGTCCCTCAAGGCTCAGCGCTGTCACCTCTGATCTTTAACTTTTACATCCGACCGTTGTTTGATATTTTGAGAAAACACAGTCTATGATTCCATTCATATGCTGACGACACGCAGATTTATGTGGAGACAAATAATCTGTCTGAGGCATTTGAAGCGATCAACCGGTGCATGCAAGACATAAAAAAATGGATGGCATGCAACCAGAAGCAGCTTAACGCAGCTAAAACAGAAGTAATACTATTTAGATCAGAGAAAAAAAAAACAGAAATGAAGAAACAAATATAACACTGCAGATTCTGGGGGAAGACATCCCGTTTTCAAAGAAAATGAAAAACCGTGGGTGTGTCTGGCAAAAGTAAAAGCAGTGTACTACTCCTTGCGTATACTTAGGAAAGTACTCCCTTTTTTAGCACCTCAAGGCCATTCTATGGTTGTAGGAGCTTTGGTAAATTCCCATCTCGACTATTGCAATAGTTTGATGACAGGGATCCCTGTGAAACAGATGGCGAGACTCCAGAGGGCCCAGAATGCGTCAGTCAGGCTAATTGCCCATCTAGGAAAAAGGGAACATGTTTCTACCTCTCGGAGAGCACTCCACTGGCTTATGGTGGAGGACCGTATTAAATTTAAGGTGGCGTGTCTTATGTAGAAATGTTTTTACTATCTCGCACCCAGATATTTGAATACTAGAATCCACCACTACCAGCCAACTAGAGACCTTCAGTCAGGAGATAAACTCTTGGTGGACGTCCCCCGGACTAAACGCACCTCAAAGGGTGACAGGAGGTTCTCTGTGTTTGGACCAAAGTTGTGGAACCAGTTACCTATAGGTACACGTTCATGCACTACATTGGAAGGGTTTAGGAAAGAACTTAAAACCTTCTTATTTAAATAATTCTAAGTATCAAGGGCATTTAGAGTCCACCACAGTTAGAACTAGACTTTTAGTTAACATATGCGCCCAAATGCAGTCCTTTCTGCCTGGTGCGCGTAAGAAATAACCAAATAGACTACTAGACAAAATAGACATTCTGATCTCTGAACTATCCCTACTTTACCAGCCAGTAACAGTGTCAAAATATTTAGTGCTATCTTATTCTGTCTAGTTGTTAAAGCACCATTTTCATAGTCATCTTTATTTGTGTAACTCCGATCCCTAAATCCCACTTTGAGTGTTTGGACTGGTGCCGCCGGGGAAGGTGATGGGGATGTGTTACTGAAGTCATGAATCAGTCTCAGAGCTTACTTCCTCCCGACTTGGTTGCCTAGCCTGAACACTCAAGCCTTGAATGAAAGCATAAACCAGATTTTAAGACTGTAAACTGAAGTCTGTGTCCAAATGTGTGTCTTTATTTTTTAAAACACCTCTCACTTAAACCTCTATAACTCCCTCCGTTTTTTAGAAGCAGAATTTTGACTCCCACTTCTACCTAAAATCCTTAGCTACCTCTACAACTCACAATCGCATTGCGAAACAGTGCAATTGACCCGTTATATCAAAAATCGCATAAATAAAAGTTTGCCGCAAATTGACATTTGGAAAAGATTTTACACGTGTTAATTACCTTTAAATTATTTCCCACTTGGACTTTGAAATCCCAACTGTTTCCTTTGGATTAAATCATTGCTTGTGTTTGCTTGCATCTGTTCAAAGTGGCTCCCGTAGGAATTTATAAAAATCTAAGCATTTTGAACATATTTTGTGTTTTTGCTCAGCCAATTTCAATGCCACACTGACAGTTGGAAAGTCAAATCCGTTGTTCTCTTGTGTTTAAGGGTGGAAGGTGGGAGTGATATTCTGTTTGGTCGGCAGTATTCCTGAACACCTGTTCTCTCCTCACATCTAGTAAAATTGCCTATTGGTGGGTTGAGGGGTGTTGCCAGGGGAACCCCTAACCATAGTGCTATCTGTTCCAGACCAACTCAGAAGTATTATTTTCTTTGCTGCATCATTTTTGTGTTCATTACTTCATTCCTAGTGCATTAAACATATTATTAATTGTTCCTGTCACCCCACTGGTGATTGTTGTTACCTATTAAAAATATATTGTGATTTTAAATTCTAAATAAATGAAGAAATAATTACCTTTACAACTAGCCTGATTCCTGGTTCAGTGTAACCTGGGGGATATTTTGAGGAGCATGTGATATGAGTGGCATATCATTCAGAATATTGAACTTATAGATAAAAATAAATAAAGGTTTCATTTGCGCACTACATGCTGGGTGAGACTTAGGTGTGTGCCTGATTGAAATCATTTACACCATCAACATGCAAGCTGAATAATTGGGTAAAATAGCAATATCTCAGGCCACCCCAGCCCCAGTCTCTCAAGTACAATCTATGGGTAGGACGGCCAAGAAAGAGGCACTGAAGTGCTACATATGTGGAATTGATTTTCCTCATGAAGGAAAATGCCCCACCATTGGGACACAGATCCAATGCCTGTGGCGAAGAAAATCACTTTTGATCCATGTGCAAGACTGTGAAAAATGGCCAATACAACTCGGAGAGGAGATAGTCTGGCAGAGGTTCAGAGGGTAGCGCAGTGCCAACCAAAGATCCCTCAACTATCACAGAAGAAGATTGTGAGACAGATATATCTTGTTGCCTCAGAGCTGTAAATGACCAGCAGGAAGACAGAGGCAGACAGATACACCCGAGGAGCAGCAACAGAAACCAAAGCATCAAAAGATTTGATTTATAGAAGTGTCTTCCAGTTGCCAGACAGAGTCCAATTCTTCATCCAGTGTATAGAGAACGAGGGAATATGTCCATGCCATTGTAAACAAGATGGCCACTGAATACAGCTCCACATTGTTGCTAAACAACAACGGAAGCACCTAGGAATTCCTCATAGACACAGGTTCCATTGTCAATGTTATGAGTGAAGAGTCATATGACAGGTTAAAACATACCACCAAGCTAAAGGCACTTGACATGGACAAATATCCATATGGTTCAAGAGCACTGCTTCCCTGCAAAGGAATGTTGGAGTCGGTATGCTCATACAAGGACAAAGAAGAAACATTGAAAATCTATGTAGTTAAAGGTGGCATACCTGGATAAAGCATTCTAAGTTGTAAGTCGGCCTTGAAAATGGGTCTGGTGCATATTATGTTCCATTTAATGCCTGCATATACCTTGCGTGCCAAGGACATGATAGTCAAGCTATTTCCCTCATTATTCAAAGGGCTATGGAAGCTGAAAGGCAAAGACTTAGAGGCCGATTCATGGAATAATTAGCGCGGCGCAAGTGGCCAAAAACGTTGCGAATCGCAGTGGAATTGCGAAAATCGCAGTGCAAGTGCGAAAATCGCACGAAAAGCAGCGCACATCGATTCATGGAAGGCCGTGCGCGAGAAAACCATCGGATGTGCGATAAAAAAGTGCGCGGCGCACGTTGGCGCACAGGCCATCTAACTGCGTGCGCCAGGTCACAGCAAAAATCGCACAGGCCACAGCGAAAATCGCACATAGCGCGGCGCACGCAACAAAAGTAGGCGGAACACGGGGCGTAACACTCGGAATGGGGAACAACTTGCCAAAATGTGGGCGTCACGGTGGAAGTACAGGGCACAAGTGCGCGGAACGCCCACACGCTCGCCTACAACACGTATTCATGGAATAGAATAGGGCAAAAATGCGCACGCTCAAACCAGCGCACAGGCACAAACACGACCGCCACAAGAAAGCAGGCGGTAGCGTCTCTGCGCCTGTAAGAAATGTGCGCCAAAAGGTGCGCCAACAAATAGCACCTATATACTGCCATGATGAATGTCCCATACTGTGGCCCTCCAGGACAAATGACGTGCAAAGGGGTACCCACAAACACGGACACCCGCTGAAAAAAAATATGTGTGCGTGTATACCGGGGTGCGCGGGAAGTCTCACACGCGATTTGGCCGTGTACGTGGATTTCAGGGGTGCGCGGGAATTTCCACATGCGATTTGGCCGGGTACGTGGATTTCAGGGGTGCGCGGGAAGTTCCACACGCGATTTGGCCGGGTACGTGGATTTCAGGGGTGCGCGGGAAGTTCCACACGCGATTTGGCGGGGTACGTGGATTTCAGGGTAGCGCGGGAAGTTCCACACACGATTTGGCCGGGTACGTGAATTCCAGGGGTTTGCGGGAAGTTCCACACGCGATTTGTCAGGGTACGCGGATTACAGGGATGCGCGGGAAGTTCCACACGCGATTTGTCAGGGTATGTGAATTCCAGGGGTTTGCGGGAAGTTCCACACGCGATTTGTCAGGGTACGCGGATTACAGGGGTGCGCGGGAAGTTCCACACGCCATTTGGACGTGTACGTGGATTACAGGGGTGCGCGGGAAGTTCCACACGCGAATTGGCCGTGTACGTGGATTTCAGGGGTGCCCGGGAAGTTCCACACACGATTTGGCTGGGCACGTGTATGACAGGGGTACGCGGGAAAATCTACACACGATTTGGCTGTGTGCTCCCAGGTATTCCCTGTACACCCTCCACGGCCCCTGCAGGCAGCACACACCACAGGGGACTACCCTGCACACCTGCTCATGTCACCCAGCACCCACACCCCCCAGCCAGCAGGGGCACCCTCCACCAGGCTCCCACTCATGTCTCCCACCACCCCCACCCCCCAGCAGTGCAGGGGCAGCCTCCACCAGGCCCCCACTCATGTCTCCCACCACCCCCACCCACCAGCCACCAGGGGCAGCCTCCATCAGGCCCCCACTCATGTCTCCCACCACCCCCACCCCCCAGCCACCAGGGGCAGCCTCCACCAGGCCCCCACTCATGTCTCCCACCACCCCGACCCCCCAGCCACCAGGGGCAGCCTCCACCAGGCCCCCACTCATGTCTCCCACCCCCCAGCATCCAGGGGTACCCTCCACCAGGCCCCCACTCATGTCTCCCACCCCCCCACCCCCCAGCATCCAGGGGCACCCTCCACCAGGCCCCCACTCATGTCTCCCACCACCCCCACCCCCCAGCCAGCAGGGGCTCCCTCCACCAGGCCCCCACTCATGTCTCCCACCCCCCCACCCCCAGCATCCAGGGGCACCCTCCACCAGGCCCCCACTCATGTCTCCCAACACCCCCACCCCCCAGCCAGCAGGGGCACCCTCCACCAGGCCCCCACTCATGTCTCCCACTACCCCCACCCCCCAGCCAGCAGGGGCACCCTCCACCAGGCCCCCACTCATGTCTCCCACCACCCCCACCCCCAGCAGTGCAGGGGCAGCCTCCACCAGGCCCCCACTCATGTCTCCCACCACCCCCACCCCCCACCAGTGCATGGCCAGCCTCCACCAGGCCCCCACCCATGTCCCCTATCACCACCACCCCCCAGCAGTGCAGGGGCACCCTCCACGAGGCCCCCACTCATGTCTCCCACCATCCCCACCCCCCAGCCACCAGGGGCAGCCTCCACCAGGCCCCCACTCATGTCTCCCACCACCCCCACATCCCAGCAACCATGGGCAGCCCCCACCAGGCTCCCACCCATGTCTCCCACCACCCCCACCCCCCAGCAGTGCAGGGGCACCCTCCACCAGGCACCACCCATGTCTCCCACCACCCCCACCCCCCAGCAGTGCAGGGGCAGCCTCCACCAGGCCCCCACACATGTCTCCCACCACCCCCTCCCCCCAGCAGTGCAGGGGCACCCTCCACCAGGCCCCCACTCATGTCTCCCACCACCCCCACCCCCTAGCCACCATGGGCAGCCCCCACCAGGCCCCCACTCATGTCTCCCACCACCCCCACCCCCCAGCAGTGCAGGGGCAGCCTCCACCAGGCCCCCACTCATGTCTCCCACCACCCCCATCCCCCAGCCACCATGGGCACCCTCCACCAGGCCCCCACTCATGTCTCCCACCACCCCCATCCCCCAGCCACCAGGGGCAGCCTCCACCAGGCCCCCACTCATGTCTCCCACCACCCCCCCAGCAGTGCAGGGGCACCCTCCACCAGGCCCCCACTCATGTCTCACACCACCCACACCCCCCAGCAGTGCAGGGGCACCCTCCACCAGGCCCCCACTCATGTCTCCCACCCCCCCACCCCCAAGCAACCATGGGCAGCCCCCACCAGGCTCCCACCCATGTCTCCCACCACCCCCAGCCACCAGGGGCAGCCTCCACCAGGCCCCCACTTATGTCTCCCACCACCCCCACCCCCCAGCCAGCAGGGGCACCCTCAACCAGGCCCCCACTCATGTCTCCCACCACCCCCACCCCCCAGCAGTGCAGGGGCAGCCTCCACCAGGCCCCCACTCATGTCTCCCACCACCCCCACCCCCCAGCAGTGCATGGGCAGCCTCCACCAGGCCCCCACCCATGTCCCCTATAACCACCACCCCGCTGCAGTGCAGGGGCACCCTCCACCAGGCCCCCACTCATGTCTCCCACCACCCCCACCCCCTAGCCACCAGGGGCAGCCCCCACCAGGCTCCCACCCATGTCTCCCACCACCCCCACCCCTCAGCAGTGCAGGGGCACCCTCCACCAGGCTCCCACCCATGTCTCCCACCACCCCCACCCCTCAGCAGTGCAGGGGCACCCTCCATCAGGCCCCCACTCATGTCTCCCACCACCCCCATCCCCCAGCCACCAGGGGCAGCCTCCACCAGGCCCCCACTCATGTCTCCCACCACCCCCACCCCCCAGCAACCATGGGCAGCCCCCACCAGGCTTCCACCCATGTCTCCCACCCCCCCACCCCCCAGCAGTGCAGGGGCACCCTCCACCAGGCCCCCACTCATGTCTCCCACCACCCCCACCCCCCCAGCCACCAGGGGCAGCCTCCACCAGGCCCCCACTCATGTCTCCCACCACCCCCACCCCCCAGCAGTGCAGGGGCAGTCTCCACCAGGCCCCCACCCATGGACCCTATCACCACCCCCCCCCAGCAGTGCAGAGGCACCCTCCACCAGGCCCCCACTCATGTCTCCCACCACCCCCCAGCAACCATGGGCAGCCCCCACCAGGCTCCCACCCATGTCTCCCACCACCCCCACCCCCCAGCAGTGCAGGGGCAGCCTCCACCAGGCCCCCACTCATGTCTCCCACCACCCCCACCCCCCAGCAGTGCAGGGGCACCCTCCACCAGGCCCCCACTCATGTCTCCCACCACCCCCACCCCCCAGCAGTGCAGGGGCTGCCTCCACCAGGCCCCCACTCATGTCTCCCACCCCCCACCCCCCAGCATCCAGGGGCACCCTCCACCAGGCCCCCACTCATGTCTCCCACCACCCCCACCCCCCAGCCAGCAGGGGCACCCTCCACCAGGCCCCCACTCATGTCTCCCACCACCCCCATCCCCCAGCCACCAGGGGCACCCTCCACCAGGCCCCCACTCATGTCTCCCACCAAATCCATCCCGCAGCCACCAGGGGCAGCCTCCAACAGGCCCCCACTCATGTCTCCCACCACCCCCACCCCCCAGCAGTGCAGGGGCACCCTCCACCAGGCCCCCACTCATGTCTCACACCACCCCCACCCCCCAGCAGTGGAGGGGCACCCTCCACCAGGCCCCCACTCATGTCTCCCACTCCCCCACCCCCCAGCAACCATGGGCAGCCCCCACCAGGCTCCCACCCATGTCTCCCACTACCCCCATCCCCCAGCCACCAGGGGCAGCCTCCACCAGGACCCCACTCATGTCTCCCACCACCCCCACCCCCCAGCAGTGCAGGGGCAGCCTCCACCAGGCCCCACTCATGTCTCCCACCACCCCCACCCCCCAGCATCCAGGGGCACCCTCCACCAGGCCCCCACTCATGTCTCCCACCACCCCCAACCCCAGCAGTGCAGGGGCAGCCACCACCAGGCCCCCACTCATGTCTCCCACCACCCCCACCCCCCAGCCACCAGGGGCAGCCTCCACCAGGCCCCCACTCATGTCTCCCACCAACCCCACCCCCCAGCAGTGCATTGGCAGCCTCCACCAGGCCCCCACCCATGTCTCCCATCACCCCCACCCCCCAGCAGTGCAGGGGCAGCCTCCACCAGGCCCCCACTCATGTCTCCCACCACCCCCACCCACCAGCAGTGCAGGGGCACCCTCCACCAGGCCCCCACGCATGTCTCACACCACCCCCACCCCCCAGCAGTGCAGGGGCACCCTCCACCAGGCCTTCACTCATGTCTCCCACTCCCCCCACCCCCCAGCAACCATGGGAAGCCCCCACAAGGCTCCCACCCATGTCTCCCACCACCCCATCCCCCAGCCACCAGGGGCAGCCTCCACCAGGCCCCCACTCATGTCTCCCACCACCCCCACCCCCCAGCAGTGCAGGGGCAGCCTCCACCAGGCCCCCACTCATGTCTCCCACCACCCCCACCCCCCAGCCAGCAGGGGCACCCTCCACCAGGCCCCCACTCATGTCTCCCACCACCCCCACCCCCAGCAGTGCAGGGGCAGCCTCCACCAGGCCCCCACTCATGTCTCCCACCGCCCCACCCCCCAGCCACCAGGGGCAGCCTCCACCAGGCCCCACTCATGTCTCCCACCACCCCCACCCCCCAGCCACCAGGGGCAGCCTCCACCAGGCCCCCACTCATGTCTCCCACCACCCCCACCCCCAGCCACCAGGGGCAGCCTCCACCAGGCCCCCACCCATGTCCCCTATCACCCCCCCCCCAGCAGTGCAGGGGCACCCTCCACCAGGCCCCCACTCATGTCTCCCACCACCCCCACCCCCCAGCCACCAGGGGCAGCCTCCACCAGGCCCCCACTCATGTCTCCCCCCCCCCCACCCCCCAGCATCCAGGGGCACCCTCCACCAGGCCCCCACTCATGTCCCCCACCACCCCCACCCCCCAGCCAGCAGGGGCACCCTCCACCAGGCCCCCACTCATGTCTCCCAGCACCCCCACCCCCCAGCAGTGAAGGGGCAGCATCCACCAGGCCCCCACTCATGTCTACCACCACCCCCACCCCCCAGCAGTGCATGGGCAGTCTCCACCAGGCCCCCACCCATGTCCCCTATCACCACCACCCCCCAGCAGTGCAGGGTCACACTCCACCAGGCCCCCACTCATGTCTCCCACCACCCCCACCCCCCAGCCACCATGGGCAGCCCCCACCAGGCTCCCACCCATGTCTCCCACCACCCCCACCCCCCAGCAGTGCAGGGGCACCCTCCACCAGGCCCCCACTCATGTCTCCCACCACCCCCATCCCCCAGCCACCAGGGGCAGCCTCCACCAGGCCCCCACTCATGTCTCCCACCACCCCCACCCCCCAGCAACCATGGGCAGCCCCCACCAGGCTCCCACCCATGTCTCCCACCACCCCCACCCCCCAGCAGTGCAGGAGCACCCTCCACCAGGCCCCCACTCATGTCTCCCACCACCCCCACCCCCAGCCACCAGGGGCAGCCTCCACCAGGCCCCCACTCATGTCTCCCACCACCCCCACCCCCCAGCAGTGCAGGGGCAGCCTCCACCAGGCCCCCACCCATGTCCCCTATCACCACCACCCCCCAGCAGTGCAGGGGCACCCTCCACCAGGCCCCCACTCATGTCTCCCACCACCCCCACCCCCCAGCAACCATGGGCAGCCCCCACCAGGCTCCCACCCATGTCTCCCACCACCCCCACCCCCCAGCAGTGCAGGGGCAGCCTCCACCAGGCCCCCACGCATGTCTCCCACCACCCCCACCCCCCAGCAGTGCAGGGGCACCCTCCACCAGGCCCCCACTCATGTCTCCCACCACCCCCAGCCACCATGGGCAGCCCCCACCAGGCCCCCACTCATGTCTCCCACCACCCCCACCCCCCAGCAGTGCAGGGGCAGCCTCCACCAGGCCCCCACTCAAGTCTCCCACCCCCCCACCCCCCAGCATCCAGGGGCACCCTCCACCAGGCCCCCACTCATGTCTCCCACCACCCCCACCCCCCAGCCAGCAGGGGCACCCTCCATCAGGCCCCCACTCATGTCTCCCACCACCCCCATCCCCCATCCACCAGGGGCACCCTCCACCAGGCCCCCACTCATGTCTCCCACCACCCCCATCCCCAGCCACCAGGGGCAGCCTCCACCAGGCCCCCACTCATGTCTCCCACCACCCCCACCCACCAGCAGTGCAGGGGCACCCTCCACCAGGCCCCCATGCATGTCTCACACCACCCCACCCCCCAGCAGTGCAGGGGCACCCTCCACCAGGCCCCCACTGATGTCTCCCACTCCCCCCACCCCCCAGCAACCATGGGAAGCCCCCACAAGGCTCCCACCCATGTCTCCAACCACCCCATCCCCCAGCCACCAGGGGCAGCCTCCACCAGGCCCCCACTCATGTCTCCCACCACCGCCACCCCCCAGCAGTGCAGGGGCAGCCTCCACCAGGCCCCCACTCATGTCTCCCACCACCCCCACCCCCCAGCCAGCAGGGGCACCCTCCACCAGGCCCCCACTCATGTCTCCCACCACCCCCACCCCCCAGCAGTGCAGGGGCAGCCTCCACCAGGCCCCCACTCATGTCTCCCACCGCCCCACCCCCCAGCCACCAGGGGCAGCCTCCACCAGGCCCCCACTCATGTCTCCCACCACCCCCACCCCCCAGCCACCAGGGGCAGCCTCCACCAGGCCCCCACTCATGTCTCCCACCACCCCCACCCCCCAGCCACCAGGGGCAGCCTCCACCAGGCCCCTACTCATGTCCCCTATCACCACCCCCCCCAGCAGTGCAGGGGCACCCTCCACCAGGCCCCCACTCATGTCTCCCACCACCCCCACCCCCCAGCCACCAGGGGCAGCCTCCACCAGGCCCCCACTCATGTCTCCCACCCCCCCCCACCCCCCAGCATCCAGGGGCACCCTCCACCAGGCCCCCACTCATGTCTCCCACCCCCCCACCCCCCAGCATCCAGGGGCACCCTCCACCAGGCCCCCACTCATGTCTCCCACCACCCCCACCCCCCAGCCAGCAGGGGCACCCTCCACCAGGCCCCAACTCATGTCTCCCACCACCCCCACCCCCCAGCCAGCAGGGGCACCCTCCACCAGGCCCCCACTCATGTCTCCCACCACACCCACCCCCCAGCCAGCAGGGGCACCCTCCACCAGGCCCCCACTCATGTCTCCCACCACCCCCACCCCCCAGCAGTGCAGGGGCAGCCTCCACCAGGCCCCCACTCATGTCTCCCACCACCCCCACCCCCCAGCAGTGCATGGGCAGCCTCCACCAGGCCCCCACCCATGTCCCTTATCACCACCACCCCCCAGCAGTGCAGGGGCATCCTCCAGCAGACCCCCACTCATGTCTCCCACCACCCCCACCCCCCAGCCACCATGGGCAGCCTCCACCAGGCCCCCACCCATGTCCCCTATCACCACCACCCCCCAGCAACCATGGGCATCCCCCACCAGGCTCCCACCCATGTCTCCCACCACCCCCACCCCCCAGCCACCATGGGCACCCTCCACCAGGCTCCCACTCATGTCTCCCACCACCCCCACCCCCCAGCCAGCAGGGGCACCCTCCATCAGGCCCTCACCCATGTCTCCCACCACCCCCACCCCCCAGCAGTGCAGGGGCAGCCTCCACCAGGCCCCCACTCATGTCTCCCACCACCCCCACCCCCCAGCAGTGCATGGGCAGCCTCTACCAGGCCCCCACCCATGTCCCCTATCACCACCACCCCCCAGCAGTGCAGGGGCACCCTCCACCAGGCCCCCACTCATGTCTCCTACCACCCCCACCCCCCATCAGTGCAGGGGCACTCTCCACCAGGCCCCCACTCATGTCTCCCACCACCCCCACCCCCCAGCAACCATGGGCAGCCCCCACCAGGCTCCCACCCATGTCTCCCACCACCCCCACCCCCCAGCAGTGCAGGGGCAGCCTCCACCAGGCCCCCATGCATGTCTCCCACCACCCCCACCCCCCAGCAGTGCAGGGGCACCCTCCACCAGGCCCCCACTCATGTCTCCCACCACCCCCAGCCACCATGGGCAGCCCCCACCAGGTCCCCACTCATGTCTCCCACCACCCCCACCCCCCAGCAGTGCAGGGGCAGCCTCCACCAGGCCCCCACTCAAGTCTCCCACCCCCCCACCCCCCAGCATCCAGGGGCACCCTCCACCAGGCCCCCACTCATGTCTCCCACCACCCCCACCCCCCAGCCTGCAGGGGCACCCTCCATCAGGCCCCCACTCATGTCTCCCACCACCCCCATCCCCCATCCACCAGGGGCACCCTCCACCAGGCCCCCACTCATGTCTCCCACCACCCCCATCCCCCAGCCACCAGGGGCAGCCTCCACCAGGCCCCCACTCATGTCTCCCACCACCCCCACCCACCAGCAGTGCAGGGGCACCCTCCACCAGGCCCCCACGCATGTCTCACACCACCCCCACCCCCCAGCAGTGCAGGGGCACCCTCCACCAGGCCTTCACTCATGTCTCCCACTCCCCCCACCCCCCAGCAACCATGGGAAGCCCCCACAAGGCTCCCACCCATGTCTCCCACCACCCCATCCCCCAGCCACCAGGGGCAGCCTCCACCAGGCCCCCACTCATGTCTCCCACCACCCCCACCCCCCAGCAGTGCAGGGGCAGCCTCCACCAGGCCCCCACTCATGTCTCCCACCACCCCCACCCCCCAGCCAGCAGGGGCACCCTCCACCAGGCCCCCACTCATGTCTCCCACCACCCCCACCCCCAGCAGTGCAGGGGCAGCCTCCACCAGGCCCCCACTCATGTCTCCCACCGCCCCACCCCCCAGCCACCAGGGGCAGCCTCCACCAGGCCCCACTCATGTCTCCCACCACCCCCACCCCCCAGCCACCAGGGGCAGCCTCCACCAGGCCCCCACTCATGTCTCCCACCACCCCCACCCCCAGCCACCAGGGGCAGCCTCCACCAGGCCCCCACCCATGTCCCCTATCACCCCCCCCCCAGCAGTGCAGGGGCACCCTCCACCAGGCCCCCACTCATGTCTCCCACCACCCCCACCCCCCAGCCACCAGGGGCAGCCTCCACCAGGCCCCCACTCATGTCTCCCCCCCCCCCACCCCCCAGCATCCAGGGGCACCCTCCACCAGGCCCCCACTCATGTCTCCCACCCCCCACCCCCCAGCATCCAGGGGCACCCTCCACCAGGCCCCCACTCATGTCTCCCACCACCCCCACCCCCCAGCCAGCAGGGGCACCCTCCACCAGGCCCCCACTTATGACTGCCACCCCCCACCCCCAGCATCCAGGGGCACCCTCCAGCAGGCCCCAACTCATGTCTCCCACCACCCCCACCCCCCAGCCTGCAGGGGCACCCTCCACCAGGCCCCCACTCATGTCTCCCACCACACCCACCCCCCAGCCAGCAGGGGCACCCTCCACCAGGCCCCCACTCATGTCTCCCACCACCCCCACCCCCCAGCAGTGCAGGGGCAGCCTCCACCAGGCCCCCACTCATGTCTCCCACCACCCCCACCCCCCAGCAGTGCATGGGCAGCCTCCACCAGGCCCCCACCCATGTCCCTTATCACCACCACCCCCCAGCAGTGCAGGGGCACCCTCCACCAGACCCCCACTCATGTCTCCCACCACCCCCACCCCCCAGCCACCATGGGCAGCCTCCACCAGGCCCCCACCCATGTCCCCTATCACCACCACCCCCCAGCAACCATGGGCATCCCCACCAGGCTCCCACCCATGTCTCCCACCACCCCCACCCCCCAGCCACCATGGGCACCCTCCACCAGGCTCCCACTCATGTCTCCCACCACCCCCACCCCCCAGCCAGCAGGGGCACCCTCCATCAGGCCCTCACCCATGTCTCCCACCACCCCCACCCCCCAGCAGTGCAGGGGCAGCCTCCACCAGGCCCCCACTCATGTCTCCCACCACCCCCACCCCCCAGCAGTGCATGGGCAGCCTCTACCAGGCCCCCACCCATGTCCCCTATCACCACCACCCCCCAGCAGTGCAGGGGCACCCTCCACCAGGCCCCCACTCATGTCTCCTACCACCCCCACCCCCCAGCAGTGCATGGGCAGCCTCCACCAGGCCCCCTCCCATGTCCCCTATCACCACCTCCCCCCAGAAACCATGGGCAGCCCCCACCAGGCTCCCACCCATGTCTCCCACCACCCCCACCCCCCAGCCACCATGGGCAGCCTCCACCAGGTCCTCACAATCCCCAATCATGTGCGTCATGGTCAGCATCCACAGCCAAAAAGCCCAACCAAGTATCCCATTCACCCACATGGAAAAGGAAATTACATGTTACACCCCCAATGTTCATAAAGCTAATGAACCCATGTCCGTCACACACAATGGTTGCAATTGAATGGGAAAACACCCAACATGACATGCATGAAAGCAATGAGATGATACCACACAGTGAAGTATGAAAACAAAATTGTATTAAAAAAATAAGAATGCAAAAGAAATGAAACAAACTACAATGGGAATGAAAAAAGATAAGCTGCATGTCTGTTAAAAAAATAAAAACACCAAATCCCAATCCAAAAAAATGTAGTCCAAAGTCAAATGAAAAATAAAATCAATCCAATGAAGAACTATGTACAAAACATCCAAGGGTCCATGAGCCCAAATGAACAAAGGAAACCTACAAAAAACCCTAACTAAAATGCAGCTATATACAAAAAGTGGAGCAGTGTCCGTCGACTCCAAATCATAAGAACAAACAAAGGAAACCTAAAACTAAAGAACTATATACAAAGGCGGCGGGCAAGTCCAGCAGCTTACTCCGTGGTGTTCTGGGCCAGGGCATCATCGAACTCCTGTTCGATGTCCCGGAGGCGGTCCAGTTCCATGGCCCCGAGGGTCCGCAGGGACGACGCCGTGCCCTCCTCCAACCCCCTGCGGATTGCCTCGAGGCACTCGGCCCGCCTCAGGGCCCTCCGCATGGAGTTCTCCGCCCTGAACATTGTGAGCCGCGCCTCTTCCGCCCGCCGCCACTCCGCACCTGTGGCGTGGCCCAACCGCTGCCACACAGAAGACACTCTCTGTCCTGGGTCCTCCTGCCCTCCGGCCGATGCCTGCCCCTCCGATGTCGAAGGCCCCGAGCCTTCATGTCTCCCACCATGTTGCTGCTGCTGCTCTGCCTCTGCCCGTGCACTGCCTCCTGCTGCCTGCACATCCTCCGCCGGCTGGGGTGCAGTTGTTGATGTGGCCACCCCTGCTGGACCTCCGACTCCCGACTGTGGCAGGGATGCCTCCTCCACCAGCCTGGCCGCACCGTCAGAGGCAGCTCCACAGGGCACCCAGGTGACTGATGGGTGGGAAGATGGCACAGAGGACGACTGGCGCGTAGGGGGTCCAGTTGAGGAGGGGGTCGGAGTAAGCCCCATCAGACGGAGGAATCCGGCCTGGGTGACCTGTCCCAGCAGGCTGACGTGGTCAACGAGCCATTCGAGATGACGTGCAGTCTCTCCATGAAAAGACTGCAGGTCACCTCGCATGGCCCGTTGACGCAACGCCACACCAGCCAGGACAGGCTCAACCCGGACCTGGATGGCCACGTCCGCAGGCAGAGGAAGGCCAGTTGATGTCAGCTCATCCCCTGCCTGAAAACGGGTCTGGACGTAGGCATCCCTGCTGGTGCAAGATGATGCAGGGACAGGATCGGGGACAGGATTGCACACAGGCACCTCCGCGGCAGCCTGTGCTGCCTCCTGTCCCTGGTCCTGCACTGCACCACTAGCACCAGTGGGATCCCCACCTCCAGACCCCGTCTCTGGTGCTTGCACGGCCTCCTCCTCCACCAAACCCCCCACCCAGCTGTCTGACTCCGTGCCATCTTCCCCTGTTGGGCCCTGTGGGGTCCCAGCTGCCCCTTCTGCTGCCGAGGAGTCCAACTCCAACCTCCGCCTCTTGGACCTCCCCCCGGCAGCTGCGGCCTGGGACGCGGCACCGGACTCCTCACTCCCCGACAAGATGACGACACGGGAGGGGAGCCGGGCCTTGCGTCTCCGGCTGGCGATCGGATCCCCGCCGCTGTGCTCCACAGCACCTTCTCCACCCTCTTCATCAGTTGACGCTGCAGACAGGGAGAAACAAAACACAGGCATCAGGGCACTGTACAATGGACACATACACACATGACAGTTGCACATGAGTGGCATTGGCAAACCTCAGACATGTCATCACAATCCCCAACACACATGTCATTACAACTCGCAAACATGAGCCATACCACAGCCATATCGCAAATGCCACCACCATCCCTACACATACAACTGCATGAGCAGCCAAAGGGGAGCCAGACATCACATGCAACACAAGAAGTGCACCACACATGTACACACACCACCACACTTGCATGCATGTGTACACCTCTGCCAAGTGTCGCAGTGTTCAGACGGGCATCCATGTCACATCTGCCAATCAGGCTTCCACATACCGCTGTCACATGCATCCATGTTGCATCACTGTTGCACCCTTGTCAAATACACACACATGCACATGTACACAGTGCTCATACATGCAGCCGAAAACAACATACATGCGTGACATCACGGACATGTCTACTTACATACACATTCATCCAAATATGTGTGCACGCACAACTGCTTTTGGCATGCAAGCCTACACACACAAGCACCATCCATGTCTCACACATTACAGCCCTCGCATGTGTCAGCCCCACGGCCCTGTACACCCCCACCCATACTCGACCCCATACAAACAGATGTGCAACCTGCACAATACCGAATAAACACCACACGCACTGCTCACAATCAGGATGCATATACACTCACCGCTCGACTCCAGACGGGTCTGCTTCTCTAGGACCTGGACGTGGAGCGCTGGGGATATGCGTTCCAGGACCCTCATCTGTTCTTCCGACAAGTGGCCCCGGCGCCCCTTGGCATCCGCTGCCTTCAAGAGGCGCCGGGCCTTGTTCAGGGTCCTGGACCTGAAGTCCTCCCAGCGCTTCCTGACATGTTGTAAGTCCCAGGATTGCCACCCCCTCCGCGTTGATGGCAGTCATGATGTCAGTCCAGATCCGAGTCCGTCCTTCCTTGTCGGCGCGGGAACTTCCAAAGAGGGCGTCATACTGCCCCAGGACTTGCTCCACCAGGACACCAACTTCGGTGGCACTGAAGCTGGTGCCCCTCTGCCTCTCTGGCCGGGGGTTGTCAGTGGTCACAGATGGTGTTTGCCCTGACATGACAACCCCAGAGGCAGGAGTGGGTGGGCAACTGGGTCCTGGGGCTGGGCTGTGGAGCGATGGAATCCCAGTCGGGAGTCTTCAGTTCCAGCAGGGGTGGTCACAGCAACAGCACCCCTGGCTGATGTGCAGGCAGCAAATGGCAGTGCACGTGGGCACCAGGCAGTCAGGCAGCAGCAGATGGCAGGTGGGAGCGTGCTCGGGGCTCTGGGGGGCAGTAGTTCGGCCTTCTGGGCAAGAGCGTGGTCTTCGGTGTGCTTACGCGTGGCCAGCTTGGTACGGAGTGATTTGGCACGTGAAAATCCTGCACGTCAGCGTGAAAATCGAGGAAAGGCCCTTAGCGCGTAAGCGCGTCAGCACGCATACGCGATTCTATTGGACCAAAGGCCCTCAGCGCGTAAACGCGTCGCCAGCGTATGCGCGTCTATGAAGTCACGTGCACGTTGAATTGGGCACAAGTTTGAAAATGTTACGTGTGAAAAAAATGAAAGACACGTCCGAGTGTCAAAGCGTGTAATTGGTGGGAATGGGCCTAGCGCGTACACGCGGCAGTGACAAAGCGTGTAATTGGTGGAAATGGCCCTACACGCAGAAGTAACAAAGCGTGTAATTGGTGGAAATGGCCCTACACGCAGAAGTGACAAAGCGTGTAATTGGTGGAAATGGCCCTAGCGCGTACACGCCGTGTAAGTGACGCTGGACGTGTGGGCCTGTATAAAAGGTACGTGTAGAACACCATTTCCTCGTACGTGCTTTCGTGGAGAGCAAGTGGGTGAATTCTGTACTTCTTGTCGTTTCACACGCGATTTACTTCACAGCGTTTCAAGTTCGTATTCCCTGTTACCTCTGACAGCTTTTTCTCTTTTTTCTCTTTTACTGGTTTACCTGGGCCTGTTCCCTCAAACAGTGTTCCCTTCTACTGTTGTCCTGTCTCCTCAGACAGCGTACAAATCTTCTTTTGGCGGGGGTGTTGCCAACCAAACGCGCTCCTTTTTCACCCTCTTTTACCTGGCAGACGGTGAGTCACGCACGTATCTAACATCTGTGCTTGCCCCGTGTGTAGCCTACCCCTTCAGAGGTCATTCTAGGCTGCGTGTGACACGCATACATTCATTCTTGTGTTACTGGGTGCCACAGCGTAGTGCAGGTTTTTCTTTCTGCACACGTGGTCTAGGAGGGGTTGCATGCACCTCATCTCCCTTTTTTGGGGCTCCTGTGCGTAGCGTGACCCGTCATCTTTCCCCAGGGGTTACATTCAGCCTTGCTAGAGCACTAGGGTACAATTACCATCTGGTACCCAAACCCTTTGACCCCAATTGCCCAGGACAATAGTTTACAGCCACTCCCATACACACATTAACATCAGTGCCATGGCTGGGAGGCGAGGATTCCGTAAGGGTGGCAAAGGTGGAAGAGCCACAAGTGGTGGCCGTGGTGGATCCGGTAGGGGACGTGGTCGTTACTTGCAGGGTGAGCCTGTCCCCCCATGTGTGGAGGACCAGTCAAGGGCACCCATAATCCCCCCCCCCTCCCGTTGAGGCTGATGTGGCTGAAACCATCCATGCTCAGCCCTTGTTGGACCAGCCCATTGTGGCACCAGACCTGGCTGACTCCATGGCTGACTTCCAGGTCAGCAGGCCTATGACACGTGCGCTGGTGCACGTTGATGTCATCATGCCACGTGCATCTGGGGCAGCAAGGTCATCTGCTGCCCCAAGTAGGCAGGGCGGAGAGGCTGCAGGGGCAGCTGCGGCTCCATCCACCCCAGCTCTCACACACCCAGCCAGGACAGTGTCGGTCCTAGTCCATCCTGCTGACATTCCCCCTGACACCATTACACTTGAGCCAATGCCTGCACCAACTCCCATGCTGAGTGTGCAATCCCACACTCCTGATACAGAGTCCACCAGGGCTCCTGCCCCTAGTGTCCAGAGCGGCGCAGGACACTCAGGTTCACCACCACCTTCCAAGCGGAAGAGGAAGAGTGCTCGTCCGGCACAGGCTGATGCCCCAGACACGGCTACACAGTCCGGCCCGTCCAGGAAGCCCAGCTTCACGGATGACGAACTGAATGCACTTGTCGAGTATGTGTTCGCACATGATAACGAGATGGTCATTGTTGCAGGATCCAAGACCACACCTGCACAACGCCAGGCACACTGGCAGACCGTTGCGGACATCATAAGTGCCCTTGGAATCGTGAGGCGCACAGCCAATGATTGCTATAAGCGCTGGAATGACCTAAAGCGCAGGGCAAAGAGTAAGCTGGCCTCAAGTCATGCCGCAACTCTAGTGACTGGAGGTGGGTCTCCAGTAGTAGACATGGAACTCACTCCACATGAGTCAGTTGCTGGGACCTACGTCACGGAGGAACAGATCCAAGGCGTGGGAGATCTGCCTGATTACGAGGCATTGTCCGGTGAGTGCACATGCATGTGTGTGTCATCCATGTGCATGGTGTGTGTGTGAGGGCTTCCGTTTGTGTGCCAGGTGAGAGTGTGTGCGCCTGAGTCGTATGGGTCAGCCATGTGCTTCATGCAATACATCCTGCGCAGCTGCATTAGGCCATAGCAGTATCTCTTCTGCCAACAGTAGACATCCAGCCCAACTGCACGCCAGTTGCCCTTGAAGTGTCACCTTGCCACAACATTGTTGCTTATTTTTCACTGTTCATTCAGACAGATTGTTTGCATTCCACCACTTTTACTAGGCATTTCGCATTCCTCTAGTCACATGTCTGACATGGCTATGGTAAGGGGGAGTGACTTTGTTACCTGGATATCATTTGTTCACACATGTCCCTGTGCAATTGGACCATTTTGGACTGGCAGCTCCAGGTGAAAAATCTGACCTGTTTGAATTAGAAAAGCTATTACATGCGGGAACTGGACTGAATGAATAGGTGCTGCCCTCCTCTCCATCTTCACTCAATAGCAATGGTACATGCCATCTGTGTGATGGCATGTGTGTTTCACCTGGCAATCACAGGCCAATGTGTGATGCCACTGCCAGGCAGCATGCAGAAAATGTGTTCATCTTCCATCTTGGTGTCATCAGTGTGTGCCATTTGCCTGCCCTTCATATGCAGTGAGGGTGCATGCATGGGAGGGTTTTAGTCATGTGGGACATGTGTCAATCAAGTACTGGTTCTCTTGCTTCTCAGCCCTCATTGTGTGCCATGGTGCTAATGCCTGTTTCCATTTCTTTGTTTTTATGTCTTTGCAGGGGAAGACGCACCTGATACTGCTGGGGTTGTGGAGATGGTGGAGACCCAGGAGGGGTCCGAGGGCCGACCAACCACCAGTGAGGGATGTGGTGTGGTGGTGGGTGAGAACCCACAAGTGCTGCAGGTCGTGCTCTCAAGGGGTGTCTCTGGCTGCACCTCCCCGGAGCTGTACTCAGGTGTTGATTCGGATGATGAGACCTACGTGCCGTCGCAGGTGAGTGTTCCAGGGAGGGATTCTGTTTTGTCCCACCCACCTGCACCAGGGTCAGAACCCTCAATAGGGATGTCAGTGTTGGCAGCTACGCCTTTGGTGGTTACGGATGCAGGGTCACACTCCGCGACATCTGATCCTGTTCCTGGGCCAGCAGATCAGAGGGGGAATGCAGTCCTGCAGCCTCAGGCAGTGCCGGCACAGCAAGGCGCAGTTCGCCTTGCCCCAGACAGGTGTGGTGCCCGCCGACGTGGTGGCCGTACGCCACCTGGCAATACCGCATGGGAGCAATCCATTTACGGTATGGCAACCCAACAGGCAGCATCATCCGAGATGATGGCTCAGGCCATGGATAGGGTGGCCACTTCCATTGTCCCCCCTGAAAGGCTGATGGAGCGACTACAGCAGGCAACCGACTCCATCTGCCAGTCACACAGGGAGGACATGTTGGCGTCCAACAGGGACAGGCGGGCGGCACTGGCGACTCTGCAGGAGGCCATCTCCATAGAGTCCCAGGGCCACAGGGAAGCCCTGAGGCAGGAGCTCCTTCACCTCAGGACGACTCTTGTTGAGCTTGAGGCTTCAACACACCAAAGGACAGAACAGCAGCTGGAGCGTCTCACCCGTACGCTCTCAGCTGAGATGCAGGCAACGAGGGCGGAGGTCCGGGCATCCCGTGAGTTGTTGCATGGGGACCTCCGCACACTCATCCTCCAGAACCAGACCTACCACACCCGCATGCTTGCAGCCATGGAGGAGCAGACTAGGGCCTTGCGTGGGCTGCCTCCCATAGTGCAACCACCTCCGGATGCAGCTGCACAGGGTGATGATAGCGACAGCAGTGATACTCCCACAATAGGGTAGCCGTGTGGGCCATGAGCCCATGGAAGTGTTTTTTTTTCCCAGGATCCACACAGGTGGGTTTTGGTGTGCACCCTTTCCTCGGACCTCCTGGGTGGCCTCCCAAACATCCCTGGGCCCATCAATGGCCATTTTTGATTTTTGTTTTTATTTTTATTTTTATTTTTATTTTTATTTTTAAATTTATTTTTCCCAATTGTTTTGGGACAATTTGTTGCCTTCCGTGGTTCCTCTGGGCATACGCTGCATTGTGGCTGGGCACATGCAGGCTTCTCATGTATTTGGTTCAGATGCTTGGGTTTGAGTCACACACACCCCTCCTGCTTCCCGTTTCCATGGGCTTGCAAAGGGTGTGCCCAAGTGACATTGACGTACATGGTGACATTGGACTCCCACTACATGTGTGGGTAGTCTAGTCAATACTGTGTATACATTCCTAGTGCATATTGCTGTAGTGTTGTACACTGCATGTTGCATTGATGTGTAACTCATCATCTGTGTCTACCTCCCAATTTGCAGGTCCCTTCCTCATGTCTACACAAGGCCCTCTAGTTTGGAGATGGGGTCCATGTTGGCAGCAGTGCACCTACTACTCTACATGGCGCCAACACTGCACAGTTGGTAGTGGTGGGAGTGCAGGCATTTCCAGGTGGTGAGACTACTAATTTCTTACATTTGTGATGTCATGTTAATGGTAGTACCTGCTCAAGTTTGTTGTTGTTCCTGCATTACTGTGAGCATTTCAGGTGTTGCAAGTTTAAATTAGGGACACTGTACATAGTGACACTAGTGTCATGTTGTGGGGATTACTTTGTTTACCTGCAAATGGCATGACATGGCACAGTGTGTCGTGTGGCGGTGCTGGGGATGGGTTGGCTGACATGGCACTGTCCTCTTGTTGCATTTTGCAAGTGGGTATTCATTTTAGCTGCTTGGATGTGTTTCTTCACAAAACTGCATTGGTGGTGTCTGTGTGGGTCGGGATGCACACATTGTAACACTGCCAGGTGAACAATCTCAGGCTGATATGGTTTTCACGGTTGATTCTCCAGACATTCAGGATCAGTGTCAGGTTGAGTCATCATTGACTGTCAGATGGAATGTGCCAGGGCAGTGTGCACTCCACAGGGGTGTGATTTCTATGTGAAGTAATTAGCCACTAGCTGTGTACGGGCTGCCTCCCCCGTGCCCTTTCCCCTCCCATGCGCAGCGGCTGTGCATGTGGTTGGGGATGTGGGGCCACCACCATGTCCACGGCCAGGCCCCGGCGTGTTGCAACGTTGTGCAGGACACATGCTGCCACTATGATCCTGCACACTACTGGGGGAGCGTACAACAGCTACCCGCCAGAACGGTCAAGGGAGCGAAAGCGTGACTTTAGCACTCCGAATGTGCGCTCCACTATGCCCCGTGTTGTAATGTGGGCTGTGTTATATCTTACCTGGGGTGGCGTGGTGGGGTTCTGAATTGGCGTCATCATGTGGGGGCTGAGAGGGTAGGCACTGTCCCCTGTGGAGGTGGTGATTGGTATCATTGGTGGGGTTGTGACCTTGCTCAGTATCTGACATGCATGCATGTGCAGTGGCATTCATACTCACCAAGCAGCCATATATCGCCATGCCGCCCAGCTTCTAGGTCCCGGCTTAGGGTGGACATTCAGTAAATGAAGCTGTCGTGGGTGGAGCCGGGATAGTTGGCATATACTGAGGTGATGATTCCCTTGGCATTACATACTACCTGCACGTTGATGGAATGCCAGTGCTTGCGGTTCCTATAGATGTGCTCTGATGCCCTGGGGGGACGTAGAGCCACATGGGTGCAGTCGATGGCACCTAGCACTTTGGGGAATCGTGCCACACTGTAAAAATCCAGGGCGGCAGCATGCCTTTCAGCAGGTGTTCTGGGCAGGTATATGTGCCTGCGGACTGATGGGCGTGCAGTGATGATGTTCAAGACCTGGTGTAGGCAGCGTGACTGGGTGGCCTGTGATAACCCACCCACTATGGCAGTTGTCCGCTGAAATGATCCAGTGGCTAAGAAGTGCAGTACATTGAGGACCTTCTCCAGGGGGCTGAGTGCTTGGGAACACAGGGTGGGTGATGTGAGGTCATCCTCCCACTCACTCACCAGGTCCAGTAGTATGTGTGGTGGAAACCTGTACCTCCCATACACCTGGTCATCAGGCATCCCGAAAAGGCTGGTTCTGAGTGTGAATATTCTGGCCCTGACTATCCTCCTCCTCCTCCTTTGGTAGCCAACGCCCACTGCTGCTAGCAACGGTATGTTCATCCTGGCTATGAGCTTGTTATTTAATTAGCGCGCAAATGTATGCGTTGCGCGTGTTGTAGGCGAGCGTTTGACCCGCGCACCTCTGAAATCCAGTACCCAGTCCAATAGCGTGTGGAAATTCCCACGCACCCCGGGATACAGGTGCGCTGACGTACTTGCGTGTGTAAGTGCCAGCGCACCCCTGATATACACGTACATAGGCCAATCGCGTGTACGCGCACTTTTGTCCAATTACACGCGATGACACTCTGACGTGCTGTCCAATTACACGCGATGACACTCTGACGTGCAGTCTTTCCACGTGTGCTCTGTCATCACGTGCTGTGTGGGAAACACCTGTGCGGGTCACGTCACAGACGCGCTTACGCGCTGAGGGCCTTTGGTCCAATAGAATCGCGTATGCGTGCTGACGCGCTTACGCGCTAAGGGCCTTTCCTCAATTTTCACAGTGACGTGCAGGATTTTCACGTGCCAAATCACTCCGTACCAAGCTGGCCACGCGTAAGCACACGGAAGACCACGCTCCTGCCCAGAAGGCCGAACTACTGCCCCCCAGAGCCCCGCGCACGCTCCCACCTGCCATCTGCTGCTGCCTGACTGCCTGCTGCCCACGTGCACTGCCATTTACTGCCTGCACATCAGCCAGGGGTGCTGTTGCTGTGACCACCCCTGCTGGAACTGAAGACTCCCGACTGGGATTCCATCGCTCCACAGCCCAGCCCCAGAACCCAGTTGCCCACCCACTCCTGCCTCTGGGGTTGTCATGTCGGGGCAAACACCATCTGTGACCACTGACAACCCCCGGCCAGAGAGGCAGAGGGGCACCAGCTTCAGTGCCACCGAAGTTGGTGTCCTGGTGGAGCAAGTCCTGGGGCAGTATGATGCCCTCTTTGGAAGTTCCCGCGCCGACAAGGAAGGACGGACTCGGATCTGGACTGACATTGTGACTGCCATCAATGCGGAGGGGGTGGCGTCCGGGACTTACAACATGTCAGGAAGCGCTGGGAGGACTTCAGGTCCAGGACCCTGAACAAGGCCCGGCGCCTCTTGAAGGCAGCGGATGCCAAGGGGCGCCGGGGCCACTTGTCGGAAGAACAGATGATAGTCCTGGAACACATATCCCCAGCGCTCCACGTCCAGGTCCTAGAGAAGCAGACCCGTCTGGAGTCGAGCGGTGAGTGTACATGCATCCTGATTGTGAGCAGTGCGTGTGGTGATTATTCGGTATTGTGCAGGTTGCACATCTGTTTGTATGGGGTCGAGTATGGGTGGGGGTGTACAGGGCCGTGGGGCTGACACATGCGAGGGCTGTAATGTGTGAGACATGGATGGTGCTTGTGTGTGTAGGCTTGCATGCCAAATGCAGTTGTGCGTGCACACATGTTTGGATGAATGTGTATGTAAGTAGACATGTCCGTGATGTCACGCATGTATGTTGTTTTCGGCTGCATATATGAGCACTGTGTACATGTGCATGTGTGTGTATTTGACAAGGGTGCAACAGTGATGCAACATGGATGCATGTGACAGCGGTATGTGGAAGCCTGATTGGCAGATGTGACATGGATGCCCGTCTGAACACTGCGACACTTGGCAGAGGTGTACACATGCATGCAAGTGTGGTGGTGTGTGTACATGTGTGGTGCACTTCCTGTGTTGCATGTGATGTCTGGCTCCCCTTTGGCTGCTCATGCAGTTGTATGTGTAGGGATGCTGGTGGCATTTGCGATATGGCTGTGGTATGGCTCATGTGTGCGAGTTGTAATGACATGTGTGTTGGGGATTGTGATGACATGTCTGAGGTTTGCCAATGCCACTCATGTGCAACTGTCATGTGTGTATGTGTCCATTGTACAGTGCCCTGATGCCTGTGTTTTGTTTCTCCCTGTCTGCAGCGTCAACTGATGAAGAGGGCGGAGAAGGTGCTGTGGAGCACAGCGGCGGGGATCCGACCGCCAGCTGGAGACGCAAGGCCCGGCTCCCCTCCCGTGTTGTCATCTCGTCGGGGAGTGAGGAGTCCGGTGCCGCGTCCCAGGCCGCAGCTGCCGGGGGGAGGTCCAAGAGGCGGAGGTTGGAGTTGGACTCCTCGGCAGCAGAAGGGGCAGCTGGGACCCCACAGGGCCCAACAGGGGAAGATGGCACGGAGTCATCCAGGTGGGTGGGGGGTTTGGTGGAGGAGGAGGCCGTGCAAGCACCAGAGACGGGTCTGGAGGTGGGGATCCCACTGGTGCTAGTGGTGCAGTGCAGGACCAGGGACAGGAGGCAGCACAGGCCGCCGCGGAGGTGCCTGTGTGCAATCCTGTCCCTGATCCTGTCCCTGCATCATCTTGCACCAGCAGGGATGCCTACTTCCAGACCCGTTTTCAGGCAGGGGATGAGCTGACGTCAACTGGCCTTCCTCTGCCTGCGGACGTGGCCATCCAGGTCCGGGTTGAGCCTGTCCTGGATGGTGTGGCGTTGCGTCAACGGGCCATGCGAGGTGACCTGCAGTCTTTTCATGGAGAGACTGCACGTCATCTCGAATGGCTCGTTGACCACGTCAGCCTGCTGGGACAGGTCACCTAGGCCGGATTCCTCCCTCTGATGGGGCTTGCTCTGACCCCCTCCTCAACTGGACCCCCTACGCGCCAGTCGTCCTCTGTGCCATCTTCCCACCCATCAGTCACCTGGGTGCCCTGTGGAGCTACCTCTGACGGTGCGGCCAGGCTGGTGGAGGAGGCATCCCCGCCACAGTCGGGAGTCGGAGGTCCAGCAGGGGTGGCCACATCAACAACTGCACCCCAGCCGGCGGAGGATGTGCAGGCAGCAGGAGGCAGTGCACGGGCAGAGGCAGAGCAGCAGCAGCAACATGGTGGGAGACATGAAGGCTCGGGGCCTTCGACATCGGAGGGGCAGGCATCGGCCGGAGGGCAGGAGGACCCAGGACAGAGAGGGTCTTCCGTGTGGCAGCGGTTGGGCCACGCCATAGGTGCGGAGCGGCGGCGGGCGGAAGAGGTGCGGCTCACAATGGTCAGGGCGGAGAACTCCATGCGGAGGGCACTGAGGCGGGCCGAGTGCCTCGAGGCAATCCGCAGGGGGTTGGAGGAGGACACGGCGTCGTCCCTGCGGATCCTCGGGGCCATGGAACTGGACCGCCTCCGGTACATCGAACAGGAGTTCGATGATGCCCTGGCCCGGAACACCACGGAGTGAGCCGCTGGATTTGCCCGCCGCCTTTGTATATAGTTCTTTAGTTTTAGGTTTTCTTTGTTTGTTCTTATGATTTGGAGTCGACGGACACTGCTCCACTTTTTGTATATAGTTGCATTTTAGTTAGGGTTTTTTGTAGGTTTCCTTTGTTCAGTTGGGCTCATGGACCCTTGGATGTTTTGTACATAGTTCTTCATTGGATTGATTTTATTTTTCATTTGACTTTGGACTACATTTTTTTGGATTGGGATTTGGTGTTTTTATTTTTTTAACAGACATGCAGCTTATCTTTTTTCATTCCCATTGTAGTTAGTTTCATTTCATTTGCATTCTTATTTTTTTAATACAATTTTGTTTTCATACTTCACTGTGTGGTATCATCTCATTGCTTTCATGCATGTCATGTTGGGTGTTTTCCCATTCAATTGCAACCATTGTGTGTGACGGACATGGGTTCATTAGCTTTATGAACAGTGGGGGTGTAACATGTAATTTCCTTTTCCATGTGGGTGAATGGGTTACTTGGTTGGGCTTTTTGGCTGTGGAGGCTGACCATGACGCTCATGATTGGGGATTGTGAGGACCTGGTGGAGGCTGCCCATGGTGGCTGGGGGGTGGGAGTGGTGGGCGACATGGGTGGGAGCCTGGTGGGGGCTGCCCATGGTTGATGGGGGGTGGTGGTGATAGGGGACATGGGTGGGGGCCTGGTAGAGGCTGCCCATGCACTGCTGGGGGGTGGGGGTGGTGGGAGACATGAGTGGGGGCCTGGTGGAGGGTGCCCCTGCACTGCTGGGGGGTGGTGGTGATAGGAGACATGGGTGGGTGCCTGGTGGAAGCTGCCCATGCACTGCTGGGGGGTGGGGGTGGTGGGAGACATGAGTGGGGGCCTGGTGGAGGCTGCCCCTGCACTGCTGGTGGGTGGGGGTGGTGGGAGACATGAGTGGGGGCCTGGTGGAGGGTGCCCCTGCTGGCTGGGGGGTGGGGGTGGTGGGAGACATGAGTGGGGGCCTGGTGGAGGGTGCTCATGGTGGCTGGGGGGTGGGGGTGGTGGGAGACATGGGTGGGAGCCTGGTGGGGGCTGCCCATGGTTGCTGGGGGTGGTTATAGGGGACATGGGTGGGGGCCTGGTGGAGGCGGCCCGTGGTGGCTGGGGGGTGGGGGTGGTGGGAGACATGAGTGGGGGCCTGGTGGAGGGTGCCCCTGCACTGCTGGGGGGTGGTGGTGATAGGGGACATGGGTGGGGGCCTGGTGGAGGCTGCCCATGCACTGCTGGGGGGTGGGGGTGGTGGGAGACATGAGTGGGGGCCTGGTGGAGGCTGCCCCTGCACTGCTGGGGGGTGGGGGTGGTGGGAGACATGAGTGGGGGCCTGGTGGAGGGTGCCCCTTGTGGCTGGGGGGTGGGGTGGTGGGAGACATGAGTGGGGGCCTGGTGGAGGGTGCCCCTGCACTGCTGGGGGGGTGGTGATAGGGGACATGAGTGGGGGCCTGGTGGAGGCTGCCCCTGGTGGCTGGGGGGTGGGGGTGGTGGGAGACATGAGTGGGGGCCTGGTGGAGGCTGCCCCTGGTGGCTGAGGGGTGGGGGTGGTGGGAGACATGATTGGGGGCCTGGTGGAGGGTGCCCCTGGTGGCTGGGGGGTGGGGGTGGTGGGAGACATGAGTGGGGGCCTGGTGGAGGCTGCCCCTGCACTGCTGGAGAGTGGGGGTGGTGGGAGACATGAGTGGGGGCCTGATGGAGGGTGCCCCTGCTGGCTGGGGGGTGGGGGAGGTGGGAGACATGAGTGGGGGCCTGGTGGAGGCTGCCCCTGCACTGCTGTGGGGTGGGGGTGGTGGGAGACATGAGTGGGGGCCTGGTGGAGGCTGCCCCTGGTGGCTGGGGGATGGGGGTGGTGGGAGACATGGGTGGGAGCCTGGTGGGGGCTGCCCATGGTTGCTGTGGGGTGGGGGGTGTTAGACATGAGTGGGGGCCTGGTGGAGGGTGCCCCTGCACTGCTGGGGGGTGGGGGTGGGGTGAGACATGAGTGGGGGCCTGGTGGAGGGTGGCCCTGCACTGCTGGGGGGTGGGGGTGGTGGGAGACATGAGTGGGGGCCTGGTGGAGGCTGCCCCTGGTGGCTGGGGGATGGGGGTGATGGGAGACATGAGTGGGGGCCTGGTGGAGGGTGCCCCTGGTGGCTGGGGGATGGGGGTGGTGGGAGACATGAGTGGGGGCCTGGTGGAGGCTGCCCCTGCACTGCTGGGGGGTGGGGGTGGTGGGAGACATGAGTGCGGGCCTGGTGGGGGCTGCCCATGGTGGCTGGGGGGTGGGGGTGGTGGGAGACATAAGTGGGGGCCTGGTGGAGGGTGCCCCTGCACTGCTGGGGGGTGGGGTGGTGGGAGACATGAGTGGGGGTCTGGTGGAGGTTGCCCCTGCACTGCTGGGCGGTGGGGGTGGTGGGAGACATGGGTGGGAGCCTGGTGGGGGCTGCCCATGGTTGCTGGGGGGTGGGGGTGGTGGGAGACATGAGTGGGGGCCTGGTGGAGGGTGCCCCTGCACTGCTGGGGGGTGGTGGTGATAGGGGACATGGGTGCAGGCCTGGTGGAGGCTGCCCATGCACTGCTGGGGGGTGGGGGTGGTGGGAGACATGAGTGGGGGCCTGGTGGAGGCTGCCCCTGGATGCTGGGGGGTGGGGGGGTGGGAGACATGAGTGGGGGCCTGGTGGAGGCTGCCCCTGGATGCTGGGTGGTGGTGGGGTGGGAGACATGAGTGGGGGCCTGGTGGAGGCTACCCCTGCACTGCTGGGGGGTGGGGGTGATAGGGGACATGGGTGGGGTCTGGTGGAGGGTGCCTCTGCACTGCTGGGGGGTGGGGGTGATAGGGGACATGGGTGGGGGCCTGGTGGAGGCTGCCCCTGCACTGCTGGGGGGTGGGGGTGGTGGGAGACATGAGTGGGGGCCTGGTGGAGGGTGCCCCTGCACTGCTGGGGGGTGGGGGTGGTGGGAGACATGAGTGGGGGCCTGGTGGAGGGTGCCCCTGCACTGCTGGGGGGTGGGGGTGGTGGGAGACATGGGTGGGAGCCTGGCGGGGGCTGCCCATGGTTGCTGGGGGGTGGGGGTGGTGGGAGACATGAGTGGGGGCCTGGTGGAGGCTGCCCCTGGTGGCTGGGGGATGGGGGTGGTGGGAGACATGAGTGGGGGCCTGGTGGAGGGTGCCCCTGCACTGCTGGGGGGTGGGGGTGGTGGGAGACATGGGTGGGAGCCTGGTGGGGGCTGCCCATGGTTGCTGGGGGGTGGGGGTGGTGGGAGACATGAGTGGGGGCCTGGTGGAGGCTGCCCCTGGTGGCTGGGGGGTGGGGGTGGTGGGAGACATGAGTGGGGGCCTGGTGGAGGGTGCCCCTGCACTGCTGGGGGGTGGTGGTGATAGGGGACATGGGTGGGGGCCTGGTTGAGGCTGCCCATGCACTGCTGGGGGGTGGGGGTGGTGGGAAACATGAGTGGGGGCCTGGTGGAGGCTGCCCCTGCACTGCTGCGGGGTGGGGGTGGTGGGAGACATGAGTGGGGGCCTGGTGGAGGGTGCTCCTGCTGGCTGGGGGGTGGGGGTGGTGGGAGACATGAGTGGGGGCCTGGTGTAGGGTGCCCCTGGATGCCTGGGGTGGGGGGGTGAGAGACATGAGTGGGGGCCTGGTGGAGGGTGCCCCTGCTGGCTGGGGGGTGGGGGTGGTGGGAGACATGAGTGGGGGCCTGGTGGAGGGTGCCCCTGGATGCTGGGGGGTGGGGGGGTGGGAGACATGAGTGGGGGCCTGGTGGAGGCTGCCCCTGGATGCCGGGGGGTGGGGGGGGTGGGAGACATGAGTGGGGGCCTGGTGGAGGCTGCCCCTGGATGCTGGGGGGTGGGGGGTGGGAGACATGAGTGGGGGCCTGGTGGAGGGTGCCCCTGCAATGCTGGGGGGTGGGGGTGGTGTGAGACATGAGTGGGGGCCTGGTGGAGGGTGCCCCTGCACTGCTGGGGGGTGGGGGGGTGGGAGACATGGGTGGGAGCCTGGTGGGGGCTGCCCATGGTTGCTGGGGGGTGGGGGTGGTGGGAGACATGAGTGGGGGCCTGGTGGAGGCTGTCCCTGGTGGCTGGGGGTTGGGGGTGGTGGGAGACATGAGTGGGGGCCTGGTGGAGGCTGCCCCTGCACTGCTGGGGGGTGGGGGTGGTGGGAGACATGAGTGGGGGCCTGGTGGAGGGTGCCCCTGCACTGCTGGGGGGTGGTGGGAGACATGAGTGGGGGCCTGGTGGAGGGTGCTCATGGTGGCTGGGGGGTGGGGGTGGGCGGGAGACATGAGGTGGGGCCTGGTGGAGGGTGCCCCTGCACTTCTGGGGGGTGGGGGTGGTGGGAGACATGAGTGGGGGCCTGGTGGAGGGTGCCCATGGTCGCTGGGGGGTGGGGGTGGTGGGAGACATGAGTGGGGGCCTGGTGGAGGGTGCCCATGGTGGCTGGGGGGTGGGAGACATGCATTGTTGATCAGTAGTGCAAGGTGACATGTGGGTTGGCTGGGGGGCATGCCCATGGTGGATGGGCTGCCTGCGGGACATGAGCAGGGGTGCAGGGTAGTCCCCCGTGGTGTGGGCTGCCTGAAGGGGCCGTGGAGGTTGTGGAGCGTACATCTGGGAGGGCCCACACGGCCAATTCACGTGTAGTACTCCCCAGAACCCCTGAAATACACATACCCTGCTGAAATCGCATGTGCAACTTCCCGCGCACCCCTGAAATACACGTACCCTGCTGAATTTGCGTGTGGAACTTCCCGCGCACCCCTGGAATACACGTACCCTGCTGAAATCGCGTGTGGAACTTCCCGCGCACCCCTGCAATACACGTACCCTGCTGAAATCGCGTGTGGAACTTCCCGCGCACCCCTGAAATACACGTACCCTGCTTGCACGGGGCCAATCGCGTGTGGAACTTCCCGCGCACCCCAGAAATACACGTACCCTGCTTGCACGGGGCCAATCGCATGTGGAACTGCCCGCGCACCCCTGAAATACACGTACCCTGCTCGCACTGGGACAATCGCGTGTGGAACTTCCCGCGCACCCCTGAAATACACGTACCCTGATGAAATCGCGTGTGGAACTTCCCGCGCACCCATGGAATACACGTACCCTGCTCGCACTGGCCCATTCGCGTGTGGAACTTCCCGCCCACCCCTGAAATACACGTACCCTGCTGAAATCGCGTGTGGAACTTCCCGCGCACCCATGGAATACACGTACCCTGCTCGCACTGGGACAATCGCGTGTGGAACTTCCCGCGCACCCTTGAAATACACGTACCCTGCTGAAATCGCGTGTGGAACTTCCCGCGCACCCCTGAAATACACGTACCCTGCTTGCACAGGGCCAATCGCGTGTGGAACTTCCCGCGCACCCCTGAAACACACGTTCCCCGCTTGGCGTTTGCTGTTTGCCAGCCCGGTGAACTGGTCCAGGGTTAGCGCAGCCCTTTGCGATGATTTAGCGATTTTGATGGCTTTTCCTTGCGCGAGGGCGTTCTTGGGGGCGTTACTGGCGCTGCTGCAGGGTCGCTGCGATTCTCTGCGCCACGGCTGGTTTGGGAGCCTAAAATCCATGAATACGCTGTGCGCGGAAATCGGTTTTAGCGCACGTGCCTGGCGCAGTCAATCGCACGCGGACACTCTGCGCCAGCCGCTTGCGACACTTTTCTGCGAAATTCTATGAATTACCCTGTTAAACTTCACATCAACAAACATGTCAAACCGACAGATCAAGATTACATTGGTATTCCTCTAAACATTTAGGCTCAGGTGGAAGAGGAGCTACACTCTCTACTCAATCAGGGCATAAAGGAACACATGAAGGGGCCAACCCCCTGGGGTTCCCCAATTGTGCCTGTGCCCAAAAGGGAACACACAGTGAAGATATGACTAGGGAGAGGTACTTGGCCTGCAGGATGACTGACATGATTCACCTGTTGCATGGTGCCTAGGTGTTTTGGAAACTTGACCTTAACAAAGGTTACCATCTGCTCAAATTATACCTGGAGAGTCGCTATATCACCACGTTCACTACCCACATAGGTTTGTTTAGATATAAATAGCTGTGTTTGGGAGTCTCGTCTGTGGGAGAAATAATTCAGAAAGAAATCGATCAGGTAATTTGGCACATCCCCCACTGCCTAAATTATAGCTACAACCTTTTAATCTTTGGGGCCAACCAAGAATCACACAGTGACACGTTAAGGGGGGTTTTCATAGTGCTCGAGGAGGCAAAGTTGACACTCGACAACCACAAATGTGAATTCAGCCAATCTACGCAATCGGATCCCATGAAGGTACAGGTGCTCATCATAACACCTACACCATCCTCTTTTTCAGCTGCATGGTCATTCCTGGGAATTGCCAGATACTGAACATGGTACATTGAGGATTTTGCATCGGTCAGCATGCCTTTGAAGGAAACGACAAGAATGTCATTGATGGCGAGACTGTGAGGCTGCGGCTGTCAATGAAATCAAGACACACATCTCGTCAACTGCATGCATGGTATACTACTATCCTGAACTAGAGACCGAGCCGACAGTGAAAGCAAGTCCTATTGGATTAGGGGCCATTTTGGCACATCACAAGCAAGGATTCAACTCATCCAGACACATTGGCCCTCATTACGACCCTTGCGGAAATCGAAAAACGATGGCGGAAATGCAATACCGCCATCGAATAGCGCTCGGTGCGACTATGACCCGTCACCGCAAAGTACGAAGCCATTAGCGACACCGTAGTGAACGCCAACGCTAACTGCACCAAGCACGCGCGCGCGCGCCATGCCAAACCGCAAACACCACCATGGTGCAACGGTACGCCAATTCCGACCCTAGCGGACATGTACCTAACGCCATCAGGCATGGCGGAATGTACCATTCCGCCATGGCGAGAAGTACGGCATCGCGAATCAACCGTAAACGGCCCCACTGAGTGCCTGTACACCGCTCCCTGCCCACAAAGTACAACTCCCCGTAGGTGCAATGAAGCCACAATGCAACCATTGAAATGTACAAGTCACCCATGCATGCCAACGAACAAAAGAAACACAAGAGGGGCCAATGGGAGCTGCAGGGCACAGATGGCACGAATACAGAAGCCATCCCAATGGACATGACCACAGTCCCCCACCAAGAAACGCACGCAAACACAGGCACCTGTGACCAGCAATATTCCGAAAACCACATCATTCAACCAGTCCACCTGGCTGACCGGCATCTGTTACACAAAACCCAATCCCCCGCCCCTGAGCATGACAACATTCAAACTGGCATATTGGCAGCCCCCATCCCTGACCTCACTGGGCTCCATAGGCAAACGCGCACAGCACAGTACCACGCAACTAAACCCCGAAGCTGGAACCCAATGCAGATCTCCTCACAATACATCGCCCCCCAAATAGGCATATGCCACATCACTTGCAAAGAAAAACGCTACACGGGCCAAATCAGAATAGAAATTTAATGCACATCAAAATCACCAAGCACATACAGCCATCAGGCCATGAACTCCAAAACACGAATCACCATTGTGGGCTGCTTCCGCAAGAAATGACCAGCCACTACCTGTGTGTCGCCCTGTTCCCCCATGGTACACAGAGCCACATTCTCGTACGAAAAGGCAACATGGAAGCGCACAGAACCGCAGGGCCGTCCCAATGGGGAGGCACTAGTCCAGCTGAAAGGCCGAAATGTTGCTCCGAGCCACCAGTACTGCGTAAGGGCATGTGGGCCATTGGCGATCGTCCCATAAGATCGTAATGCTGCTCCACTGATTAACACGAAGCAGCAGGTGTCGGGAGTAAAATCCATCTGCAGGAGTGGCATACAGATGGCAGTGGCAAAAGGGGAGGAGATACCTGTCAACCAAAAGAAAAGAAAAAGAACAGAATGGCCATCAGAACTACATACCAACAACTCACTTCAATGATCACACGAAATCCACAGCCATATGCATGCTAGCCCACTCCAAAGGAACATCACCACCCCAAAACCACTTGCGACTCATAACCATCAATATCGAGGTGCAAACACCATCACAAACGAGTGTCTGAGGGCGCCTCGAGACAGGGAGGGCTCAACAAGGCCAGATGGACGATGGTCCCACTATGGCAGCCCTGCATCACATAGCGTAGGGGAGGCGGATAGATCCCAAGAAGCCCTGTACATGGCAAACTCTGTATCAAATCACCTGCCCATGCATCCATCCATCATTCCCTCATCCCGGGATCAAAATGCCTGAATAATTACTCACATAACATTAGAAACATCCATTGAGTCTGTGCGTTATGCAGCCTGCTAAATCCACAGTGCCCCAGCCCGTAATTCCAGTGTTGTGAAGTAACATGTATTTGGGAACGGACGGCCTCATCGCCCACGTAGCTATTGCGCATCCCAAACTATTCATATCAATCATTGCTCCCTCGCCATGGGCCCTGTCTCAAGGACATAGAACAATAGAACGTTACATTTGCAGTCAGACCTGTGGGCATCTCCTCGCCGCTAGCTGGAAACCGAAAGCGCCGCCCTTCGAATTCCTCATTTGCAACATCACGTCGAAAAGGCATCTGTGGCCGTTTGAAATCACTAATTATTCCATCGAGTGCGGCTGTGTGTGAAAATGGCAACTGCCTTCACCCACGAATGGGACGCCCCGCCCGTCGTTGCAACTCGGTACAGTGATGCATGAGGGCCCACCGTTACTCGAGTACTACGTCCCACTGACCCCTCACAAGTCTGTTCGCGACTGCACAGATAGTATGTGAAACAATGGGACCACAGCAGAATGAACATATCAACCAATCTTACACGGCCATCGGGTACAAATACATGATTGCAATAGCAAGATACAATTCCCCGAATTGCAGCGTTGTGCGCGGGACGTGCTCGGCCAAAGGGGAGAGCAGTTTGCACAGGTGGAATCAATCACCACAGGTGGAGGCCATACAGCCTGTAAACACATAAATTGCACAGCCAGTCTCCTCCCACAACCACACCGAAATGCTACCGGCAGGACTCGCGATGTTGGCCCTGGGGGACCTGATAGCACTGCAAGTGCTCCGACTCCAAGAAGTAGACGAACACCAACTACAACCAGCCGCACGGAGGAGACGCAGGAGGAGGAGGAGGCCAAGGCAGGGCCAGCAAGGCCCACCAGCACAGCCACTACCACCACGCAGGCAGCCCGCAATTCAACGCCTCCGAGCACATCCGTTCAACCTCACTGATGAGCAGATCCACACCCTCTACCGTCTGGACCGGGACACCATAGCCGCCATTGTGGACATGACACAGGCTGACCTTGTCAGCATGATAGATAGCCCAACCGCCATCCCACCCCTACTGAAGGTGGTGTCTGTACTCCACTTCCTGGCCACAGGCACCTACCAGCACACAGTCGGACAGTTGCATGGCATTTCTCAGCCACTGTTCTCACGGACACTATTGCAAGTGCTCGATGCCCTCCTGAAGCACGCAGACGACTACATCTCTCTACCACGCTCGGAGCAGGAAATAACCAACACAAAAGTGGGATTCCATGCACTTGCCGGCATACCGGGTTGCATTGGTGCCATCGACTGCACCCATGTTGAATTGGTCGTCCCACATGCCATGGAGGCCCAGTACCGCAACCGAAAACAATTTCATTCCCTGAATGTACAGATGGTGTGTGACTCCAACAGGATCATTACACATTGTTGTGCCCGATTCCCTGGATCAACCCATGATTCTATGGTCTTGAGGAACTCTACAATACCACGCTACATGGAGCGACACGCAGGGAACAGATCCTGGCTACTCGGTGAGTCTCATTACATGCATGATGATGTGGGGTATGTGAATTGGCAATGACCTGCCAGGAAGGGGGGGGGGGTGTGCGTACGTATCAATGGCATTCCACATCATACGTTTCTCGTCCACATACAGGTGATGCTGGATATCCACTGAAGAGATGGCTCCTCACACCAGTCCGGAACCCACGGGACCAGCATGAGGAGGACTACAACCATGCCCACTCACGTACCCGTGTAGTCATAGAACAGGCATTCGGCCTACTGAAGACCCGTTTCCGGTGCCTCAGCAGGTCTGGCGGGGCACTCCTGTACCGCCATGAGAAGGTTGCAAAGATGGTGATGGCATGTGTCATGCTCCACAACATGTGCGTACGTAGAAATGTGCCCATGCCCCCTGACGCAGAACTGCAAGCACCTGATGATGGTCATGATGAGGGTGGGGATGTGGCAGCACCTCATGGAGTCTGCGAGGCACCGGAGGGCCGTGACATTCGTCAGCATCTCATTGATGTATGCTTCTAGCACTCACGCCTGGTGGCTGATACATGGACACGGGACTCGTGGCACTGCGTGTGTCTGGGACATGCACAATATGGACTGTACGCCTATGATGGCCTAGTACACAAAGATCAATGTCCACACATCTCATTGTTTGATCGTGCATTGTTTATGGCATATGTGATATCATGTGGAACACCCTATCGACCCGCCACCCAAGTGAGCCCAACACACCCCCTCCACCCTCCTACCTCCCCCCCGAACACCAGTGTCCAAAGATGCTCATTGTCAGTGGGCTGTCGCTATTGCATGCCCCCTCTGCGGGTATCAGGGGCACCCCTGCCTGTGGAGCGCAGGTTCCTTCCAGATCTACGTTGGGGGCTGCCCTGGACGGAACTTGCAATGGATGATGTGTCTGCCTGCTCACGTCCATGCATGTCCCTAAGGGTTTGCGAGAGCTCAGTGAGCACACGGCGCACTGCGGCAAGTTCGGCACATACGTCTTTGGACGTCGCATGCAGTTCCCCCCTCAGGCTCTCGGTGCTACTCTCAATTTGTGCCCTTAGCGTCTCTGTACCTCTCTCCATTTCTGCCCTAAGTGTCTCTGTTGATGTTTCTATGTCTGCCTTGGTGCCCCCACATTCATCGGCATGGCCCTTGAGGAGTGTGGCCATTTGCTGCTGTTGGACGATTAACTTGTCGAGGGACTGTTGCCTCTGCTGGGCCATGGCCATTTGCGGTGGTGTCACAGAGGGGCTGTTGTCCTCATGTTGCCTTGCCACAGGGCTTGTGGGGGATGGCCAGTCGTCGTCTTGTGGCTGCACCTGCGTGGTATCCTCATGTTGTACGGGATGGGACAGACAGGGGGATTGGGACAGGTCATGGATGGATCTGACCTCGACATCCCCGTCTTCTGTGTCGGAGCATGCTGCCATCAATGGGGTGTCACCTATGGTGCTGCTGCCACCAGAGGCAGTGCCTTCTGTGGCTTCCATTGGGGGGACCTGTGGTGGTGGTGGTGTTGTGGCCATGCTGGCTGCTGGGGTGCCTGTTGATGTTCCCTCCTCTGTGCTGCCACCTGATTTGTGCTGCTGCCGTGTCTTGATGCGTGCAGCTGAGGTGGAGGGTCTCTGGCCGTTGGTCTTGGCCCTCTTTGCAGGTGTGCTGGTAGGGGTGTCCTGTAGCTCGTCGTTTGGATCGGACCCTGTGGTGGAGTAAAGGAGGGCGAGGGTTATTGATGGGTCAGTGGGAATTGGAATGGCATTGTATCACATGCATTGGGGTGGTACCTGAGGGTGATTTGGGTCGGGGTCTTGGAGGTGCTTTGATTAGTGTGTGGAGTGAGGGTGCAGTTGTTTGGCAGCCTGCAGTTAGGGTGTGCCTGCTGCACGTGTAGTGCGTGTATTAGGGGTTTTTAATTATTTATGTATTTATTGTGATTTTTAAAGTGCGCTATCAGGCCGGTGTGTGTGGACGTTCTCCTGGACATGTGTTTCTGTTGCACTATGTGGACACATGGTACTTCACATGGATGGACTTTGTGGATTTGGCATTGTTTTATCTGGCCCACCTACCTGAATCTTCGGATGTCTGCACTCCTTTCTCCATCCCTCCGACTCCCTCTATGCTCTCCATTCCGATGGTGGAGGCACAGATTTCTTCCCAGGGGGTCAACTTGATGGGTGATTCAGGACCTCCCCCGGTGGCTGTGGCAATGTTGCGGTTGGCAGAGAGTATGCTGCGGACGCGTATCCGCAGGTCGTCCCATCGCTTGCGGCATTGCTGTGGGGTGCGGGGTGCGGTCCCCACCGCACTTACCCGCTGTGCCACCAGAGCCCATATGGCCTTCTTGTTTGCAAGTGCCGTCCTGGTCATTTGCGTGGAGAAGACGACGGCAGCATTCTCCTGGAGGGTCTCTGTTAGCACGGTGAGTTCCTCACGGGAGAAGTGGACCTGCCGCTTGCGGTCGCACGCTTTCTTCGCTACTTTTCCCATTTTTCTTGGTTTCGCTAGGGTGGTTGACGGGTTGGGGTGTGTTTCAGGGTAGTGATTTTAGTGGTTGTGTGGTTTTGGTGTTTTTATAGGTGTACGCCGGGATGTTTCCCGTTCCGGGCCCATGTTTTAACTTCCGTTTCCGTATATTTCCGGTCACCGTACTTTCCGGTAGGCGCACACTGCGGTGACCGCTAAGAGGGGTGGCGGTATTGCACCTAGGGCGCCGTACGGCGGCGGTGTGGGCCGTTTTGGGGTCATTTCCGCCATCGCGGACTTTGCACTTCCGCCGTGGCGTGGTGCTCGTGCCCGATGGGTCGGAATGGGCCGCACTTTGCTCCTTCGTACAATGGCGGAAACGCTATTTACGCTGTGGCGCTCCGGTCAGTCGCTTTCCGCAAGGGTCGTAATGAGGGCCATTGTGTCGTATGCCAGTAGAAGCCAGTCTGCAACTGGGTGCGCCTATTCCCAGCAAGAAAACAAAAGTTTGGCTGTCTTGGGGGCCTGCAACATTACCTTTTGTTCCTTTATGGAAAGAAATTCACAGTTGTGATAGATCATCATGCACTTACCACCATCTTTGGGAAATCAAATGCAAAAATGCCTCCCTGCATTGTTCGCTGGGGTCTATGTTTGCAGGGTACTGTTTTGAAATACTACACAAGCCAAGGAAGGAACAGAATGCTGCTGGCCTTCTGTTCATAATCCCACTGAACACCATGGAAGATGCACAGATGTTGGAAGCGGAACAATATGTTAATTACATCATCAGTCAGGCACTCCCAAAGGTTCTGAACCTGGAAGAAATACTTCAAGAAGTGGACAAGGAAGCCCTTCTATCCCACATCAAGATGAGGGTGCTGACTGAAAGATGGCAACATCAGACCATGATGAGACCGGCCTTTACAGAGGAGCAACAGAAGTTGATGCAAACATTCACCCTCATGAAGGATGAACTGTCTGTGTCCTTGCAAGGTATTTTGCTAAAGGAAAACAAGATAGTCATCCCCATGGCACTACAGTATTGTGTAGTTGACCTTGCACATGTGGTACACAGGGGCATTGTGTCAAGAAAAATGCAGCCACAGACAAATGTACGGTTTCCTAAAATGGATGCAAAAAATACAAGTCTCTGTAAACCTGCCATGTCTGCAAGTCAGCAGCACTCAGCACCTTCCCAGAACCATGGTCCAACTGTAAGTATGTGATAAATCTCATTGATTTAATGTCTTGCTACCCCGATGTCCATCTGATGTCATCCACGAGCACCCATGCTATCATTCCCGTGCTTGACAATATGTTTGTGGCATACAGGGTTCCTGCAACAGTGAAGTCTTATAATGGGCCCCCGTTCAGTAGACAGGACTTTGCCAAGTTTGCAGAATATCTTGATTTCCAGCATAAGACAATCACTCTTTGCGGCCCCAGGCCAATGGAACTGCTGAACGCTTCATGGCAAATATCAAACACATGCTACACATGTACACTCCCTTTTGGCAGGTGAAGAGCGATGGTCTTGAGGGTTGCCCAGAGCAATGCCAGTGGTTAAGATTCATTCTAAACCTTCCAGCCATCACCTCTTTGTTTTTGCTTTGTCACCCCGAGTGGGACGGATATGCCCAGACGTGGGTCCCGTGCCTGCTGGGCCTAGAGACCCAAGCTACTCCTCACTGATGAGGCCCAACAAGGCCGAAACATGTTTGGGGATGCTTGTGGTCTCATGCAGAAGGGATGTGACCTAGCAGTTCGGGCTGGACTGCCCATTTTGGGTTGGGACCAAGCCAGATTTGCATATGGTCTTTCCCCTTCTGTAATGGCTTGGCAGGCAAAGAATGATAGTCTGGAGGGTTGCCTAGAGCAATGCCAGTGGTTAAGACTCATTCTAAACCTTCCAGCCATCACCTCTTTGTTTTCACTCTCACCAATGGGTCATTAATGCAGGCCATCAGCACTCTCCTCAGAGACTACAGGAACACGGTGCCTAGCACCACTTGCGTGTATCCATCTGAGCTGATGTTTAAGTGGAAGATTTAGACCTGTTTGCTTCACACACTGTTGAAGAAAGGAGTTGACCAGGTAGTGCAATGTGCCAGAGAGATAGGTGAGGGGTACAAGAAGAAAATGAAGAGCTATGCTGATGTTCGGCAGGAGGCTAAGGAATCTGACATGATAGAAAGAGATAATGTCCTTGTCAAACGGGAAATGATATTGTACCTCCTATTGCAACGAATATTTGTATATTGGCCTACGCCAAGCTGCGTGTAAGCCACTTGCGAAGAAATCCGTGTTGCAAGGTCCTGACCTTAGAATCAATGTAATCCGCCATTTTAGGTCAATCTGCCATTTTAGGTTCTCTCTGTAAAGTCACCCTGTGAGTTAAAATGGTGGACGATGTCATTCCGCAATACAACATGCCCTCTTGTCCTCTGTGTGTAATTAATATGTAACTTGCCTGCAGGCCACTTGTTGGGGTCGTGAACTGAGACCTTGTCCTTCACTGACCTTTGTGTAAAGGATTACTCGTGCAATTAATCTAATACACAAGCATATGTTAAGAACAATGTATCCAAATACTGAACTAAGAACACTTGTTTAACTACATTGTATTAATGTTTGAGAAGACCTTTATGAGATCCTAAAATACACTGTTAGCGTGTAGGCTTGTTGGCGAATATATTAAAGGCAATCCCTATGCATATAGTGGTGAGAACCCGGCATAAACCCTAGATCAGTAATGCATTAGAGGAATATTAACCCGAAGTAGGGTTGGACATCATGTTCGCAAATGGTATAAAAGAGCAATGAATTCTAATGTACAGCGTCTCTCACTAAGCACACTGAACCACGCTGGAGTTCATTGTGTTGTACTGAGGGCCGATAGCTATCTGTTACTTTTCTTGGAAAACTGTTCAGTATAAAATAAAGACCTTTGTATGTTCCTTTGTAACCCGTGTTTGGTGTATTTCCTTTTGGGTTACTCAGAATCGATATTTTGATTTTGTTTTCACATCCTGGTTCAGCAGAATCAGACGTGTAAGGACCTACCCTCTTTCCATTCCATGGTATCAGGTAATATTATCCCCACCAAAAATATCGCCATACATATGGTCGTCGGGAACGGCAATAGGTGATATTTTTGATGGGCATAATTTATGGGGTAAATGGGTGGGGGGGCTGCGGGGGTGTCCCCCGCTCCCTTTAAAAATATATGGGGGTTGCGGGGGTGTCCCCCACAGGTTCCATGGGGTAATATTGCCGCAAAAATATGGCAACATTTTTGTATGGCGATATTTTAGTGGGGATATTATCATATGGAACTCACTCCATTGCTTTTGGGTGTGACTAAAGTATAAGGGTCCATGGTCTCAGCAGAGGAAGCCGATTATTTCATCACTCAGAATTCCTTATTCTTCAGGAAAATAGAACTTGACATGGCCTGCCCCTGCGAGCTCGACTCTGAATCTGACTAAAGTCTTCGGAGAGCTGTTGGGGTTCTGCCACATGGATGTAGATGTGGATACACCTGGCACCAGTGGCAGTAAATCAGTGTCAATGCCCATCAGTTGGAGTCCCTTCAAAAGACCAACTAGCAGGCCCAGTAGGTGGATTGAAGAAAATAAATAATTTGTGTTAGGTGTTCATTTAAGTGGGGGCAGGATGTAGCATTCTAGTTGGTTGTTACAGCCATCTGCACTGTTTTTCTGTCTTGCGTTCAGAGGACAGGAAATCCATGACTGGTTGTAAGGGGGTAGTACCTTTGGCGGGTGGAATAAAGGAGATGTATTAAATGCACTTCCCTGTGTGTCCTCCTTTTACCGTCATGCTTCTCAGATCTGCCACAGTGAGGTCCGCTGAGGGCAGAATGCAACACCATTTAGAAGATTAATATATTTCTTCCAGGCTGTGGCCTGGAAATAGCAGAGTCCTGAAGGACCCCTAGAACTCTGGAGAGGAACCAAGGAGAAAAATAATTGAAAGGGCTGCTTCAATGCCCTGGGAACCCAGATTGAATGGAAGCCTGACCACCCATTACTGAGCCAAAGTGGAGAACAAACACCCCACTCTCCCTGCTCTTTCCCAGGAGTGTCTCTATTTTAAAGAGCAGGCGAACTGTTGGGTAGGTTCAGCCCCAAGATGTATGCACTGCCCTGTCCATGGTAGGCCCAAAATGTGCAGAAATGTATAAGGCCAGCGAAGATGGTCAAACTGAAAGCGCATTATTTAATTCTCAACTGCCACATCAAAATGCTGCTTCCAGAGAAATAACATTAAATGTTAAATGGGCCCTATTTTCGAATGACTTGGCCAATACCCTGAAAACTACTTTCCATTACGTGTAACTTAGCAAAAACCAAAACAGTGACCATGGAAGTGTGTGCATTTCGCATCTGAGAACTATGACCAGATGGAAAGTAAATCTCCATTGCCAGAGTAATGTGAATGTATAGCAGGATGTAAAGATGAACATTGATGGTGAGATGCAATTACATTATATAAAAGGCCTCATGTATGAAGAAATTGTAACATTTAAAAGAGAGAGTATTCTGTACATGACGAAAAGCTGTGTTCAGCCCAAAAGACATTTGCTAAGGAGATTCAAAGGCCAATAACTGGTTATCTCCCTCCATCAGTTGCAAGGGTGAAGCTGTGCTCTTTTCTTCATCTAAAGATCGCTTTAAAGCTAATAGAGCGAAGACAGGGGGCAGGGTTTGTGCCGGGCTATAGGATAGATAAGGTTAACATATGCCTTTTATATAAAAAGAAGATGCCGTTTATGGGGAGCTGCGTGATTTTTCCATCACGGAAAAGTCAGTGACGGAAAGGTTTGCATGAGAAATGTACGCTCCTCAAAAGGTTTCCCATGCGAACATACACTGCAAACCACTACATACCCACACCCCCACCCACACACACAACACAGCCCTCACCCACACCCTCAACACACCCCCACCCACACCCCCAACATAACTAAACGCTACTTACCTTTTCTTCACGTTGTGTCCCTGCGGCGCCAGTTCCCTTTCATTTCCTTGATCAGGAACTGGCCCGCAGGGTCCTTTTCTTTTTTTTTTGTTTACGGGCAGCTGCAGGGGTTTCCCCCCACAACTCTTGCTCACTATACTGTAAAATATAGTGAGCGGGTTTTGCGGGGGACACCCCTGCAGCCCCCGCAGTCTTTTTCTTACTTACCTAACTTATCTGAAATGCATGCCACCAAAGGTTTGAACTTTTGCTGTTCAAACATTTGGTGGTATGCATTTTCCAGACTTTTGGTAAAGTCAGACCTTTTTTTCAGTCCTTTCGCACAATTCCTTTTATGGAAGTAAAACCTTGAAAATATATGGATTAAAATTCGATTCCTGGTGAATTTCAGGACCTGACTAACAAGTAACATGTTACAGAGACCACCACATGACGACAGGATATGGATAATGTCTCTCTGCTCTCAAAGATAAGTGAACAGATGCTCCATTAGCTTGTGGAGAAATAATTTAGATGCTTTAATGACAGGCTTTGGTCAATAAAGGCCAGTAGGCAGGCCTGTAGACATATCCTCAGAACTAAAATCTGCCAGTTAAAGGGAACATATGCATGTCAATAATTGTTACATAGGTGTGCTTGCAGGATCATACTTTGCCCTTTATCTTTGGAACCATAGAAATTCGACCTTAAGAGTCAAAGCTGCAACATAAAATGTGTTTCTAGCTCAGCAGAAAATGAACGGAAGCAAAGATTTATTAGGGAGATAGTTTAGTTAATTATTAAAATGTATGTAAAATCTTGTGACACTGACATTTCTCTTTTTTGAGTCATTCATGAAAAACAGTCATTCAAACATGCAACCTTGTGCAGACACAGGGCTCAGTTAATTAGGCCTGGCATGATAAGATTGAATCAAAAATATAGATATTGTTAGGTGTATGTAGAAATTAGAGACATTTGCTGCACTGTAGTTTTTAAATGCAACACTGAAATGTATGGAAATGTAAAATCAAGTGGGTGGACTGATCCCTCCAAGAATTTGAGCTTGGTACCTGAAAGAACCAATCAAAGAAAAGGGGCTGGGCCTGGGTTAAGGGGATGCAAAATAGATGTCCAATCCAAATCACTAACCAATGAGCTGTCACCTGATAATTTAATTTGGGGAGTGGTTAAAGATGTATATGGTGACGCGCAATGGCAAAAGGGGAGAGCTGTCTAATATCATCTGAATCTGAACTGCTGAAAAGAATTGCTGGAGAACCTAGATTGCCTGGCAGGTGTATTAGACCAGGACAAAGACTAAAATCTGTATGGAACCTGGAGAGGCAAATAAAGGAATGGATTCTGGAGGTATCCATGACTGAACTTGGAGAGGCCATCTAACCAAGTCGCTATGCAGCCCATGAGATGATTCAGCAGCCCTGATGACTATTCCATGAGCACAAGATCCAGACATAGGGCCTCATCACAAGTTTGACGGTAACCCTTAAATCCGGCGGTAGCGCTGTTACCTCCAGATTTAAGGGATCCGCCAAATCAGGGCTTCAGCGGATTTCTCCCCAGCTCTGAGCTTTGTGGAAATCCGCCGAAAATTTGCGCTAATACCGCTGGCGGTAAACCTCTGAACCTCTAGAGGCATGTGAATAGTATGATAATGGTTGAGCCCCAAATACTTTTGCAGCTCTCTGACCACTGCTTTCCTACCATTCACTCACAGGGAAAAATTGGATTGGTGGTCCACAGACATATGAGGAGAAGACCCTCCAACTGGAGAGCGATTGCACAAGCATGGCATTTCGGATCTGTGGTTAATTTTGATTGCGAATCCTAGAGTAATATGTATGTGTTCGTATGTGTATTTAATTAAAGAACAGAGATATCAATTGTGATTAAAAATGACTTGCCATCGAACATATACAGGTGGTCGAGAGTTATTCCCTGTATGTGAGCCTTTGCAGTTGCACAACGAGGGGAACACATGATGAACCAATTTATGAGGGTGTGAAGAACGTGGGAGGTCGACCAGGAACAAAACAAATAAGTGGGTGACTTACAAAAATAACATTGAGCTAGGGGGGAAATACTGCAAACTAAAGAGGAGTTCTGCACAAACATCTGAAATCACCTCACAGCAGTGGTCGAAGTGTACCAAAAGAAGTAGTGGATCTATTTTCCCTGCTGGTCTGCCCCATTCCCCACAAACCCCATTGCCACGCCCCCTCCCATTCACAATACAAACCCCATAACACATGTGCCTGCTGTTTAAGGCAACGTTCAGTGCAGTGCACTGAAAGTGCAAGTTTCAACTGCTTCCTTATTTAAAAACTAAACCATTCCGGAACGGTTTCTTTTTAAAATAAAAGTATAGGAACGGTAAAGCTTAATTAAAAGAAGTAGAGAAGCACCGCTCCCGATCGCTCCCGCTCACTTCGACCACTGCCTCACAGTGTAGTACTGGGGGGAGCGGACAGTTCAGATGGTGCTAAGGAGAGAAGCTCTTGCTCTGGCCAGTAGGTGAAGATTGAGCCAAGCTTTAAAAAGATTCACAGTCAGGCTGTATTTGATTGTGATGGGCAACAGATTCCAATGGATGTTTATGGGTTATCAGTTGTGAATGTGTGCATGCATTATAGGTTGCAGGTGGGCTCAATATGTGTGTGTGTGAGTGTGAGCGTCTAAACAACCATTTTACAAAATTTTGTTTAGACCCAGGAGCGACCATGTTCAACACTGCGCCGGTTTTATCTCTATTCAAAAGCCTATGTGCCAAAGATTAAGATTTTAATCGTTCAGCCAGTAACTTCGGAAAAGGCGTGTTTTGCAATAAAATGTCAAACGGAGATAAGACCTTTGAATGTGACTTCATGCAGTAAGCTTCTAGTGTTCAAGTGGTGTTGTGCCTGGAAGCAAGACCATGGAAATCAATACGATGGTCGATGTTTACAGGATTGCTGAAAGAACTTTGAGTTCCTAAAGAGTTGAAAGAGCAATTAAAATAATTTCAAACATCCCTTTCTACTTAAAAACAAACAGCATGTTCAACCCAAAGGGGTTATTTTAACCATGCTGCTGAGTTACTATCCAGAAACTGGAATATGTGTATACAAAAAGTGGCGCCAGGATACCTTTTTACATTTCGTAAGCTACATTTCTTAAGCATTGTATTTATTTATTTGTGAAATAATGAATGTCATTGATTGCAATCACTCCACCCGAGTGCTCTGGATACCATCAGGAAGCACTCGAAGACAGAGAAAGCAAAGGTTACACCCGGAAAGTAAACAAGGCGCATAGGTCTGAATGAAACATGTGAGGTTGTGTTATCCTTGGTCAAACAACAGCTTCTAAAGCACTTCCTTGAATTGAAATGTTTATAGGGATATCTGAAGCATGGATGTGTTTATGGAGTGGTTTCATTGCTGTTGCCCTCCTTAACTTTGGTCTTTTAATGGCGCCATGTTGCCCATGGATGTGCCCAGGTTTTTTCTCCCAGCAGTTTGCTTATTTCGAATGTGTTGCCAATCTACAGGAGCCTACAACCTCCTATGACACCTATGATCGAACACCATTGACAATGCTGGTTAGGGGTGATGTGAGCTGTAGTCCAAAACAGCTGCAATGCAAAACGTTAAGAGCCCTCCACTATCCTGTATGATATTTTTGTCATGTAGAGAGACTAGGCCACAGCTCATGAATATTATATTACTATGAACACTAAGAAAGCCTAGTAGTCTGGTAGTCAACGCTGGTATCTTACTACAGAGTCTAATCCTACTAGCGTTTAACCAGCCGTTTACTCATGTATGCTCAGTCAAAACGAATAACACTGGGTCGCCTTATAACAAAGCTTACAATTTGAATGTTGAGGGATGAGAGAGAGAGAGCGTGTGTGTGTGCGTGCGTGCGCGCGCGTCTGTTTTTCATTTGCTCCATAGAGGTTTTTGCCCTGAAATATCGTCTTTACTGATGGTAGACACATCAGTAAAGACGAGTAAACCTAGCTGCTGCCGTTTATTTTAAAGCTGCGTGTCTCCCCGCAGATCTTAACCATGTAGATGTGTTTTGTTCAAGTACCTTTTTAATTGCCTAATCTACTACCGATTTTAAATATTTCGAGACTGAGAAGATGGCAGCCTCGCTTGAGCGTACTTCTGTCATTAGACTTCCCTGACATTGGGAAAACAAATGGTGATGTGTGGGAGGGTTCAATTTAATGTGCGGTTGCTAATTAAATGTATGCTATTTATACAAACTGTACATGAACTTGACTTGTCTGGCAGGACAACATGGGTGTTTATCGCCCAGTCTAATAACATGCGACAGAGATTGGAAAAAAGGCTGATACATACAAGCAGTTCTTAATGATAAAGCACTTGGGGCCAGATTACAGAAACTTGGGTCTGGCGCAAGTGCACGTCCACGTAGTATGAGCACTAGGGCAAGGTTTGCTCTAGTGTAAATAACATTGGGGCTATATTCTAAAACAATTGCACTGTGATTGGTTCAATTTTCATGGTATAAGCACTGGTGCAAACATTGTCCCTAGTGCAAAAATCATGCACTTTCAATGCATGTTTGCACTAGGGTTTATAGCATGAAACATTGCACTTGTCACAGTGCAAATGTTTTCGAATATGGCCCCAAATTGTTTGATACTAAGGCACACTGTGCCCTGGGGCTCCTACGGTGCAGCTTTGCATTTGCACTAGTGCAACATTTCTGTAGTCTGGTCCCAGAACAATTGGGTATTTGTACCTGGGAGCCTTTTATTGTCACGGCTTGGTGAACTCTGACTGCAGTGCTTTACCTCCTTTATCCTGCTCCACTGAGTAATGTTGAATCTGATTGGTTGTGATGCGTTCAATGGTGCACCATAGTGCGTTCAATGGTGCACCATAGTGCTCAGGGTCCTCGACATTTCCTTGGATACCGAAAATATGACTTTAAGGTCAATTTGTCACCAGCGATCTCTGGAGCGTACTATGCTCCTCTGCACCTCTTTGTTGCTATTTACTTGTGTTGAACGTATGTACAGCAGCACAAAATTAAATCAACTTGACATCTCATCTTTAATGCTGCCCTTAAGCACAACAGGTCTTGAGCTTGCAGCCAGGGGATCTGAGGATTGGTGTGAGGGACCTGTTGCATCAGGATGGGATCTGTTCATTATTTGACCACAGGTTATGTCTCATTGCGGTCATTATTAATTTTAAATGTGATACCTGCAGTCGATTAAGTTCATTATTGACGCCTTCACATGTGGGATTTACCGGAATGTTTTTCTTCCCATCTGGGTTTGCACTTTAGACATCTGAGACATATGTACCGTTGTTTGTACTCTTTTATTGTTGCCAGTGAATGTCCATGATCAGATGTTTAAATAATGTGCATGTGTTTTCCTGAGTTGGTCTTCTTTTGAATTCCGCAATTTTGTCTCCTCGCAAGAAAATTGCTAGTTTCCCTGTCGTTGTTTTGATTTGATTCACGTTGTAATGTGTTTTTTCTCTTGGTGCATCGCACCATGCATATCGATAAAGGACACGTTCCGCAGTAGTCAACGCCTACTGCCTTTGCATGGGAATTCTTTCAGTTTGCTAATCTCAGTTTAGATTGGAAAATACACAACTAACTACTCAGCCAAAAAAGTATATATCAGAACATCTTGTGCAAAGTGGGCTTCTTCTCTAAAACTAGAAACCAATACATCCAGTTAGCAATGGTTGCATAAATCATGCGGATGGCCCGGGCACATGGTTTCAAAAGGTCCATGCACGTGAAAAGCAACAAAGGCCCATATTCGCCAATCCAGATGTGGCTGAAATCCCTCAGGATGTGTTATTTCAACGGTGTGAGGAGAGGTGAGCGTGCACAACCTAGATTTCAAATCTCTAATTTTTCAGTTATGGTACCTTCATAACTCTGCATGGGGTGCACACCCCATTATTTCAAGGGTGTGCCGTTGTTTTAAGTAAACTACTTTGCAGTCATTTACTTTGTTGCAATTACTTCGAATTACTTGGTGGGGAAGTAATTGTCTACATGTATTTAAGGGTTAAGAGACATAAGGGAGTCGGGAGGAGTAGGGATCAGAGTGATAGTGAAGAGGGAATGTGGAGCATGGGGGTAACCCCCCCAAAAAATAATGAATAATTTGAAAGAAAGTTATTACAACGAATTAAATGACCACATAGTAATGTAATTTGTTGCACTAACGTAGAACCCTCAGTCCACCATACCAAATAAACAACTGTCAGATGAGTGCAGATTCTTCATGAAGTCCAAATACAATGGGATAGCACTGGAAATGCCCAGTTCTATACAGCAGCCTTTCACCCTCTTAAGACCAGTTATGAATGGAGACGACCAGATCCAATTGATATGGAGCTCAGAAAGAATCTTATGAAGAGAGCCAAGACGTAAGTGGTGAACCATCTTGTGACATCATGTGAATGGCTCCTCAGCTGCGACAACCCGATGCTTGCAAACATATCTGACAGAGGTGAATGGCAATAGAAAAAGCAAATTTCCCCGAGGCGCTGTGTGTTCCAAAGTTCTGTGTACTAACACTGCTGGGAGGCAATGTAAATGCTTGACCATTCTTGATGGTATGAGCAATAGTAAGGAAAATGTCAAAATGTCTCTTGACCATCAGTAATGGATACTGCAGTCTCTTCTGGGTTGGGACACTTTGCTGATATTCAGGCATTCACCTTCCACCTGGAAGAGCCCTACTGGCTTCTTTGACACCTCCATTGCTTGTCAGCTCCCCACAAGCAGTTAGGAGGCAAAGGCTCCCACTTTTGTCTCTTGGCACAGCAGTTTTCAGCCCTTCCTTCTCCAGCACGCTATTCCTGCAGTCAGGTCCTCTGGGGACGTCTCTAACACTTCCTGAGTCTTTCCTCCTTTTCATATTGGTTGTGATATGATAGTTTATGATAGTTTATTTATATAGCGCCTATACACAATGTGTTTCAAAGCGCTTCAGGGCAAGGGAGGGAACAAGGGACAATACAATGACATTCTTACAGGCCATGAACAGTAAGGATGTGAAATTAACTATCGTACTCGGCGTGTCAACATTTCAGATAGTGCAAGAGCTGAGACATAGATAAGGAACAGAGGGGGAGAGTGGGAAGGAAATGGAAACAGACAGGCGACTACCGTACGAGGTCTGATGACATTTCTGGTAGAGCCGGAGAAAAACAAGAGGTGAGGGAGAGGGGTGCAGAAAGGTAGGGGAGGAACAAAACAAGCGACTATCATACTAGGCCTGACGACATTTCAGATAGTGCTGGAGTAGGGGTGGGGAGGAAAAAAACAGTAAGGGGAGGGGGAGGAGACAGATGGGGTTGCAATCATACTAGGTCCAGGGACAATTCTGATAGAGTAAGTGCATAGAAGAAAGTAAGGGGTGGAGATAGGAAAAGGGAGAAGGGAAAGGAGGAGAGAACAGAGAGTTAGCAGACAAAAGACTGGAGAAGCAAGAGGGGAGAGTGAATATAATTGCAGAAGTCAGTAGTAACACATAATGTTGCAAGCCAGGATAGAAGATGAAGATCGGAACAGCATTATTCAGGGCCACCATGAGTACAAGATGCAAAGGAAGTCCAGCATGAGAGTTGAGAAAGGGTAACGCGCCATAAAGGAATGAAGTCCATAAAAGTCAAATCCAGCATTGCCCACAAGACGGTGATGGTGAAAACAGAATTTATCAGGACAGACTTCTGCAGTTGTAGGCTTGAAGGCCAAAAGAATTAGGGGAAGGACTAGACTGCTGATATTGGAAAGTGATCATCATTACTCATCTCCTCTTCTTCATCCCAGTGTTTTGGGGATAATGGGAACATGAGTCCCTTTCTGGGGACACTATATATATGCTTAAAATACATTTTAAAGGCAAACTATGTTTGGGAGAAGAGTATGTGGAGCTGGGAAAGGTGTCTTTCATAATTTTTTACAAGGCAGTTTAGCTGAGAGTTGGCTTTTGGGATGGTAACAATGCTAATCTCAATGGGTGAAAGAGTGAAGACACCACAATGAGCCATTAGATTGTTGCAAACGGGTGATTCAGCCTGGGATACCGCGTCTGACCCAATGAAGCCAGGATATCTCCCCAGGGTTTTATCCTCCCATGTGATCCTCCCTCATACAGCCAACTCCATGGTCAGGATCAAGTAGTGGCTGCCGTCGCCTGGCCACATGGGAGGAGTTCACTGTCGGTAAAACAGTGATGAGTCCATCAGATTCATTACAGAGGACAGAGAAAAAAAATACTGGTCCGCCAATAGAAGGTAATCAAAATCAAAGAGGGTTTATGGCTCAATTTGTGTTTGTCCATCTCTATGATGTAAAAGAGTTTGCCTATCAATGTGGGGGAAGAGGTGGAGGGGTAAACACATAGGCTCCCTTGTCATTCACAGGAAGAGGGAGTATGTCACCTTGTGAGGCTGACCGTGTGGCCCTCCAGGACGTGTGAATATGACATTTGTGATTTGACTAAATTGCAAAGAGATCAATTTGTGGGATGATCTATTCTGAGAATGTCGTGTGTCTGACTTCCTTATTTACTTCCCATTTTTGTTGGGGTGTGTAAAAGACACCTCAAAATATCTGCCTCTAAGTTCAGGGATCCTGCAATTAGTGGATTCCAATGGAATATTATGTCAGAAGAATTTCTCCCACAGCTGCAAGCAATGAAGCAAAGAAGCAAAAGGGTACAGCCATGGTACCCATGCTTTCTGATGTAAAGTACTACAGTTGCAGTGTCATTGTATACCAATACTGTGTGGTTACTGATATGAGGGAAAAATACCAGAAGAGACCGAAAGATTGCATTCAGTTGTAAAACATTTATGTTAGAGGAGTGATCTTCCAATTTACCTGCTTAGTACTGAGCACATACTGTAAAGATGCCAGAAAGAATATCATTACTGGACACCTTTACAGCTCTGAAACTGTGTGTACCTTTGACACACCGTTTTTGTTCTCACACTTCTATTGGCTTGGGTATCCTTTCAAAGGTTTCTTGATGCACTTGCCCGTTCAGATGTGACTTCTCTATGATTTATTTCAAGCTTGCAATTGTTGGGCTGCCTGAGTGCATTGATTAAAAAGAACTCCAGAAATAATGCAAAGTGGCACCAATGAAAATTATGAGGTTTTGGCTGTTTTGCATATTAAAGAGCATCTTGGGTAGATAAGAATGACGAAAGAGCTTTATATATGTCATACATGTCTGTGAGAGTTGTATTACCGAAAAACTAAATACCTAAATCACACTGCATTTGGTACGTGTTTCCTTTTTAAAGAAAATAGAATGTAAAATAGAATGTCACCATGACAACAAAGCTTTTGTAAATATCAAACATATATACACATTTGCCCATCAAAAACTTTAGCTGTCAGAGTGGAATTACTGCTAACAGCTCAATATTACTTGTAGTATTGTGAATCAGCCAGATAAAATAAAAAAACACATTTTGATTTGTATTTAAAAAAAGACAGCCAGTAAATTTGAAAATCAACTGCAATAACATGTTGTTCCTCGGCCAATCTGCTGCCCTAGGCGTAGGCTTTGTTGTAAATATACCTCACCAACATCAGTCGTTGTACTTTTTGCTCTTCTTTGATAGCACCATGATGCCCTTTACAAAACTTAAATTAAAAAAGGCCCCAAGGAATGTTACCTGTCATGGTGTAGTTACCACGAGAGACTTTATGTAGTACATTCATGGCTGTGGTGGATAACACAGTCTCATCGGTTTGCAGAGTGCTGGGGTGGATGGCATTATGTGGTAGATCCTTACTGGATGATGCAATAAGTGTCAAAATAAATGTTACTTGCCAGTTCCCCATGTGTTTCAACCAGCTGCTTATTCTGAGCAGCACGTCCTCCAAGACCTTTTGAAATACTCTCTTTTAGGAGATGGATAGCCTTCCTAATAAGGTGACAAACCTCTTGTGGCTGCACAGTTCATTGGGGTACACATATAGTATGTAAATATTCGAGAAAAACACAAAGACGTAGACATTGGCCTTTCAGAGCTTAGATTGAAATATAATTCCCCAATTATAATGGCAATGTGGTGGTTTACACTATGTGGTGTCAGGCGTTGGCAAGACAAAAAGAAAAATCAAGGCTCATATCATCGAACAACATAAATGTAATACGAATCAAATCACAGCTGTCCCTTTCGCCTAGAAAAGCAACACACTGATGAACACATACGGTAGAAAGACGTAGCATAATGATCTTGGGGCAGCAGAAGAAATAATGGAGAGAATGGGAAAAACAATGTTTTTTTTTATCACTAATAGCAGTGTCAGTGGAATCAACTATTGCAACAAATGGACTATATGCAGATAATAGAGCCAGGGGCCTATCTGTAACAAATGTATTGCCAATAGATACTCTGTAACAATCACTGTAATATCTCTGGAATCCTGTTTTGCTCAGTTTGTCACTTTGAAGTGTATAGCCAACGTTGAATGGCTTAGGAGAGATCCATAGCCATTGTGCTCATGGCTTCAAATGTATGATCAAGCGATGCAGCCAAGGACGTAGCAACCTTCCTTGTGTGCACAGCTATTGACATCTATGCAGAATGGTATCTATGGAAACATTATATCGAGTGGTTATTCTCACTACATTATGTTCCCCCAAAGTATTGGGTTTTAACAGCGGGGGTCCAAACAGGATTGGATGCTTGCTTTTACACTTCCCTGTGGGAGAAGTTGCATGGCTCTGAATACACGATTTGTCTTTCTCGTTTTGTAAATGAATGCATTTTGATCTTTTGGAATGTTTATAAACGTTAGTTGATTAATAGGAGCATGCACACCTGCACACAGTGGAATTTCTGAATACAATGACATCTTGGTATCCATGTTATTTTACATTAATTTGCTCAGAATGCCGAGCCCAGGCATAGCAATGCGAACATATGGTGCTATAAGGTGCACTTGATGGCATGCATACGCCGCAAACACGGATTCCCAAAGAACGCGAAGATGAACGCTACTTCGATAGTTTCCAGAACGGACAACGTGGTGAGCACAATTATGATGATATGTTAGAAATACATAATGCGATTAACACAACATAGCACTCATCTCTCTCTATATATATATGTATCTGGGATAACTGTAACTATGCACTACGGTTTTGCAGTTAAGAATGGAGACAGTTGTACAAAAGGCAGTGAATCCAGCATACACGAAACACTATTAATAGAGGGGTAGGGTCTCACAAGAAAGGGTGTCCTCGATTTTGCCACCATTAGTGACATAGATTTAATTAGTACCCACGAGAGACAATCTGAATGCAACAAGCATTCTGATTGGCTCTCGCCAGGTCCCTACCCGGCCGGGAATCCCTGCGGCGGGATTCCACGGCCTTTGTCCCCGGCGGGGGGCTTGGCAACCCCTCAGCCAATGACGAGGCTTGAAGCGGGGCCATCCCCGCTCCGAGCCTCGCGGCTGAGAGGCTGCCTTTGCCCCCGCCGGGGACTCGGGTAAGTCTTTTTTTTTGTTTTTTTAAATTCCCTTCCCTAACTCCCACCCGGGAGGGAAGCCTCCAGCCGTGTGGAGACTCGGAGCCGGGCCATCCCCGCTCTGCGCCTCTACACGACTGGGGGCTTCCCTCGTCCCCGGCCGGGGACGCAGGTACGGTTTTTTTTTTTTTTTCCCCTCTTCCCCCGTCCCACTCCCGCCCTCGCAACCCCACTTACCTTCTTTTTGATCCTTTTTCGGGAGCAGACGCGCTGGGGACACTTGTGTTCCCAGCGCGTCTGCTCCCGATGGCCGCCATGGAAAGGGAAAACGGACTCCGTTTTCCCTTTCCATGGCGGTGGCCATTTTCTTGGTCGTTTTTTTTTTTTTTTTTCTGTCCCGAAACGCCACAGCGTTTCGGGACAGAAAAAAATGCTTTTAGTGCCCCGGTCACGCAAATAATGCGGGCCGGGGTACTAATAGCAATAGAACCCGAGCGGCGGGTGCATTACCGACTCAGGTAATGCACCAGGGCCTTCGGTAAGGCCCTCGCTTTGCTCTGGGCCTTACCTATGGGCCCCGGGGCATTACCTGAGTCGGTAATGCCCCCGCTGCTCTGGTTCTATTGCTTAAGTAAAGATCTCCTTAGAAGACTCTTAAGTAGGAGTCTTTATGCCCCATTTGTAACTACTGTTGCATGTGCACACACATAAGGACAGGTGCCCTGCTGAATAGTATGTGTCATACCTCACATGGCATTGCATCATCTGCAAGGTTAAAATAAGTCTACATGGGTGACAGGGGACACCAGTGTAAGGATCAGTAAATATATCTGTGCTTTTGGTTTCAAAGCAATTAGATCTGAGTACTCCTGCTGCTAAAACATTGTTTGAAGTCCACTTACACTGAATTGTACCCGACCACAAAAAGGTTTTTTCACTAGGCCTCGTCAAGCAAGTTCCTGATGGACATTGTAGGAAAGAAGCATGTCAGGGAAGTGTGCTAAGACATTCTCCACAGGGTGCTCAAGACAAAGAAGAAATGTGTTCTGTGGTACAGCAAGAACAATTTTTGTGGGTGTCTCTATAAGCACTGCATGGATGTAGAAGCCCAGCGACGTAAAGAATGGAAATAGGTAGAAAGGAAAGGCTGGCATAGAGAGTAATGAAAGCAAAATGTGTAGGCTGTTTTCAATTTTAAAATGTATATTGACAATGCCAATATTTTTGGGAATAAACTTTGCACAGATTCTTTTAGGATAGGAGTGTGTAATTAGGGTCTAAAGATCAAGGGGATTGTTTGTTTTGGAGATTTGTTTGTTAGTGCAGTTTTTTGCACATGTCTTTCATCCACGTGTGCAGGGTGAAAACAGTACTGTAAATATTGACTCTTTTGTGGGTCCCCAAATGCATTCCCTGGCGCTGGAAGTGCTCTCCAGTGGCCTACTGCCTTCCACTGGTTCAGCCTCCTGACTCTCTCGCACCCCCTGTGCATCTGCTACGTCCCCAAATATGTTAGCAGTTATTCCGGGAACCCGTTCAATCTCCCTGTTGTCTAGTTTGATTTCAGAGACCAACTCCATCACTACTGGGTGAAACTGATTGGTTTACTATCGGTGAAAACTAACAAACACTCAGCGGGTGATCCTATTTGGTGATTTATCATATAGGACAATATGGTAAAGTCAATATAATACCCATAGAAAAGGGACATACTTCCAACAATATTTGGAGTATCTTTAAATGTATTCACTCCTATTTTAGGGCCATTGCAATAAGTTAAGAACCGCTTAGTCTACATTATCTGGGATCTATGGGGAATTCTTCTGCAGAGTAATGGGATGCCTGAATGATGATTGTGTGCAGTAACTTACATTCAGCAGTGAAGAGGACTTGGGGCAATTGGCATGTGATGAAGATTCTTCTTCAGGGGTACAGGAACGAGTAGGTGGTGTCTAAACTCCTACTCAGCCCACACTGCAAGTATAACAGCAGCAATCTGAGTCCTAAATTAGAAACAGTAACAGCATTAAGGGTACACCTCAATCCCCTTTTTAAAGTAGCATGGGCCAAGGGCAAGCTAAACTCTTCAAGAGGAGAGTGAGCCAGCATGGAAACAATGAAACAGCACTAGTGCGTTTGTGCCAAATAAAATAAATGTCTAATCAAGGTTCTAAAAAAATACAATACTGTAATCAAACCAAAATGACAGAAAACTCATTAATACAAAAACAGCTCACCCCAGTAATGAAATGCACAGAATATACATACTTGTGCTCTGGGTATGAAGGCAGGAGTATGCAGGCAATTGTCTTTGCAGCTAGGTTCGCGTTTTAAAAATCTGTCATTAAAAAAGAAGGAGAGGGGTTTAAATGTCACTAGGTCCATTAGTAATAGGCCATTGGGACTGAACCATTAAAGATAGATAAAATCATCAATTCAGGTTCAACACATGGTACAGCTAACCAGCACCAAAAACTCAATGCTTAAAGAAGCTGTGAAACAGCAGGACGTTTCAGGTTAGTTAGCGAGATCGAAGTTTGACAGGTTGCAGATGTGTTGAACACAGTAATTCTATTTCAGCATTGAGCGGGTCGGACTGGGTTCAGTACAGAAGTGTGTTGTGTTTGCGGCAATGACGCCTCAGAGAAGCTGGGAAACAGGCAGTCATCATCGAGCTGGCTGGCTCGAATATCGGAGTGGTTAAAGCCTTTCTGTGTCAAAGGCAGCTGAAGTGGGTCCTTCCAGTGACTGAAGAGTCTCAAAGTTCTTTGAGATGCTTTGCAGCAGCTTGAAGAAGCAGGCAAAGTTAAAAGCAGCTTACCTTTGATCCTGGGGTGCTGTGAGGCCCTGTCAAAGGTCTCAATGGAAAGGTCAAGTTCTTCTTCTTCTGCCCTTTCCAGCCAGGAAGGGTTTCAAAGAGGGCTCTCAGGGCTTCCACTTCCAGTAGGCATAAACGTGTGTACCAGTATCCGGTCAGAAGGCAGAGCTTGTCCAATACAGGTCACTCCAAATCCTGCTCTGGAGTGGCAGGGGGGAAAGGTCTGGCTTCTCAATCATTGAGAACTTTGGGCAGATAATATCCTACTAAAGTTCAAGTGAATAATCTTTCTTCTTCTGATGTTCAATGATGATTCAACTAAGGGGCGGGGGCCTCCTCCCCCTTTATAGCTATTTTGCCATAGTGGATTGGCTCAATTCAAGGCCTTTGCATTTTGATGTCAGCACCCAGACTTCCTTGTTGACAGCAAGTTGGCTGGGGGCATAGGAAGTAAGTGTTGCCTAAGCCTTATCAAGATGACAGGACCATTCTACTGAGAACATCATCTCTCCAAAGCTGCGCTTTATGTCCTTCATCCCATACCTGCCTTACATCAGAGATCCAGTATGATGTCATTTCTCCACAACATTGACATCCCTGTTCTTCAAATAAATACAAATACAGTCTTTATCTCCCTGATGTGATTTCCCCATTGTGCTGGCAGAGTTTTCATTAGAAGCACTAAAATCTGCTGCTCGCCCCACCCCCTCTGACTGCCCAGGGGTATATCTGGTCCGCTTTGGAAGGAGGTAAAGCCTTCAATCAGAAAAGAAAGTGAGCTTTTAAGGCTGGACCCAACTGTTTATTAAGGGTGCAACTCAGATTAACAATAACCTGGCATCAAATGGGTTCTTTGCAATGATATCAGTATCTCCTCATAGGACACTGTATCAATCCATATAGAGATACCATACTGACACCAGGCTTTAGGGTTGTACACTTATATTGAGACTTGTTTGTTTACCTTCAAATGGATTCCGGTTTGTACTCCAAAAAAAAGTCCATGGCTAGATTTAGAACAACTTTAGTTCCAAACATGCCAGCAAAAAACCTCTGGAGGTTCAATTCCTGATATAGTCAGAAAATGAACCAGTCTGCTAGCACATGTGTATTAGTTTTACCAATTAAAAATGCCTCTACAATATTTCGTGAACAAAACGTATGGAACCCTTTCTAAAAGTGTATTTCCATTGCCGCTAGCCTGCTGCTTGTATGCCATTTACTGATGCCGAGCAGCAAGTATAAACAAGGCATCTTGTATTTGGTTGTTGATCAGTTCCGTTTTACACCCAATAGCCAGAAGGATCTTATCAGCAAAAAACCATCAACACCAGTTTTAAAACACAGAGCACTGTCTGTAAGTGAAGTTGTTTATCAAACCTGACTTTTACTGTGCAATATATTTACTAGAGCTTCTAAAATGTCCAAAACATCTGGTATATTCCCACAGCAGGGATAGATCTGTTACAAATACTCTTGGCTTTTGAGCACATTCAAGGGAACCAAAGATTGCTTAACAACATCTCAAGGTACTGAAAACGGTGCCACAAGGGTTGTCTTCCAATGGTCAGATTTCTGTGGGCCTGAAGTTGAAGGATGTTGGGATAGTTCTTTACTTATAGAGAACAACCATTTTACGGTCTGGGAATGCGTTCTATCCTCTGTCAGCTGTTTATCAGTGTAAGGGTGTTCGAGATCCATGAAGGGCAAACCCAGAAATCCAACCTTTACTTCCAATCAGAATTTGGTGTCCTAAAGTTAACCTGCCTTCTCAAACCTATCCCCAGATGTATTCCTCAAGACCAAGTATCCATATGGTGGAGGTGGGGGGAGGGGGAGCGAGGGGGGCTAGGGGGGCTCTGTAGCATATTTGTAGCCAGTTGCCCTACACCCAGCAGATCTCCTTGAACATGTGGGATAGAACCGCAAAGTCCCACCATGTCCTCCATGGATGGAGTCTACATCCCACTTCAACATTAGCCTAAAAGAGATGAAGGGAAGAATTCTGGTGAAAGCTCTTGCCCATTTTAATGTTGTCCAAGGACTGGCAGGCTGGATGACAGCCATAAAGAGTGTTTTGTTCTCTCTCTGGCAGCCAACACATGGATTCTCATTGCAGTGATGCGGGGAAAATGGTTGTAAAATGCTGGTAACAGGTTTACCACCACATTTGCACCAGTTTCAAGCACAGATGAATTCCGACTACGGAAGTTAAGCAGAGGGTTGTCATCCAGCATGCAGCTAGATGCCGACCCTCCACTTTCACTGCAAAATAGGTGATTTTACACAGGCAGAATCACTGCCCTTGGTAAATCCATCGAATCCACACACTGTCACTACTCCTTCTCTAATTTGTCAGTAAATCCATAAAACAGAGTGGCTGTAACAGCAACTGAGATTTTTGGTATTTTCACAGAAATATCATGGGGATATTGGGAAATTGGTAATGAGGCCCAGAGTACCTATAGTTTTGTTTATGTGGTGACCAGAAGGGGGGAGTCATTCTCATCACAGGAAGGGTCTAGAAGATAAAGCCCAAGATATTACAAAAGCCACCTGCAAAATGGAAGGCTTTTAGAGAGGATCCGATCACATCCTCAAGCCCTTCACCCATGTCCACCTTGCTGGGTTCCAGCAGTGGTGTGACTGACGTTTCTTCCCAGAAGGAAGACCATGGAACCATGCCTCAGGTCGGGGATGCACTACCCTTACAGCAAACCTGCCACAACTCAAAATTGTTTTGGAAAGATAAGCCAGGAGAGATTCACAACATATTGTTGTGGTCAAACAATGTTGCCATGTATTTACAGATGCCAACAGATGACAGAAAGTCAAAACATTTCGGACTGATGTGGTCCTTCCTCATTGATGTTGTCTACATGAAAAACATACAAGATATGCAGAGTTCATCAAAACGTATGTTGTTCATCATACACAAGTAAGCAACACAAAGCTCTATGAAAATAAATGCAATCACTAGCCAGGTATCAAAGTAACATAGCAAAGTGCGACCTGGCCAGCATGAATGATGCAAATGCTAGCTGTTACCACCAATAAAAAAGCCTTTTACCTGAATAAGATATGAACAAAGAATAAAGATCAACACACGATTCTGTATATGTTAAATACTCAATAAAGAATAGGTAGCTGAGTAATCACTAACTGCAACCTTCAAAATGCCTACATCTGTGTTAAAGAAAAGAATGACATTATGATGAAAAACACTAAGGGCCTAATTCATGGAATGTTTTGCGTTCCCAAAAGACACTTGTGCAGATAAAGTGCACATTGCTGCTCACAAAACTCGTGTTGCTGATTCATTGATCTGACTTTTCGTGAGTCTTTCCTTGCTGTGCGTGATGCTTTGCGCTTCGTGCAGCACAATGCACAAAGCCTGGAAGGGCCTACGCAAATAAATAAATATGGTGCCGAACATGCATATTTCTCATTCCCTGCACAAAATGAGGAAGAACAAGGAATAATGTGGCCATGTTGAGGGATGAGCCACGTTAATAAATAAAACGCCGATTCAAGCACAAACATAACCCAATTTATGGATTATGGATTATCAACCTCAACTTCCCAATGCTAAGAGTAACGCACAAACCTCGTGATTTCACCACCACATGATTCATGACGCAATGTACAAAGCGCAGACATATAGAAGCACGTAATGCACACCATTTTAAAGTTGCTCTCCCAAGATGAATCCAGCTGTTGTGGCAGCAGTTGTACATGTTCATGGAAGAAGGAGGAGGATGTTGAGGGACTGGATTTTCCATCCTCGCACAATGCTTTTTGGAATGCCAAATGACGAGGTGTATGTAAGGGGCAGATTCCCTCTCCATGTCATCCTAGACCTGGCCAGGGAGTGGGAGGAAGACCTAACATCACCCATCACTTGCTCCCATGCACTAACACCACTGGAGAAGCTGATGACATGCCAACATTCTTTGGCTACATGCTCATTCCAGCACACCTCGGCCACTGTTGGGGGCATACCGCTGGGCACGCAATCCCAGTGCCTACCCCAGATATTGCACTGCATTACATCACATCTGCATAGGCAAATATAGATGCCATGCACACAGCATTCAAGGCAGAGTGTGCCTGGAGTTCAATGCCATAGCGCAATTCTGACAGTTACCAGCAGCCAGTGATTTCACGCATGTTGTGCTACAGTCCCCCTGAGTGACCGAGCACATGTACCGCAACTGCAAGCATTGCCATTCAATCAATATGCAAGTCATCTGTGATGCAAAGGGCGACATCATGCATGTAAAGTTCACATAATATCTTCATTTACTGCCGGTCACCACTTTACCGGGACCTGGTATCGGGGACCTTTGGCAACAACTAGATCACCAGTGAGTATCTACTATCACTGGCATGCAAGCAGTCACATGACACACAGAATAACAGACCATGACAATCAATGCTAAGAGCCTTTTCCACATTTGCAGGGGACAGTGCCTATCTGCTTTCAACAATCTTGCTCACAGCATTCAGGAATCCTGCCACACCAGCTGAGGTAGGGTATAACACAGCACACATAGCCACTAGGGGCATAGTGGAGCACATGTTTGGGGTGTTCAAGTCATGCTTCTGCTTCCTTGACCACTCTGGAGGTATATTGATATATATCCCACCAATAGTATGTAAGATCATCATGGCATCTTGTGTCTCGAACAATATTGCCACACAGCGTGGCATACCAGTACAGCTCCAGGAGGGACAAAGTCCTCAGCCACAGGCACTACCCATCCCCTTGTCAGGCCAAAGGGCACAGTGACAGGATGCATGCAGTCATCTTGTGCAAACATACTTCACATGAATAGCAACCCCTGTGGAGCAAACAAAGAGTAGACAACAAGTTAGGATTCCTCCCACGATACCTGGAAAAATACCCAGATAGTAAGATCAGAAATAACTTTCTAAGGGCTAGGCTCAATATACTGCCCACCAGCGAGATATTAGAAGCTCGAAAGCAGTGGGACAAAGCAACTACATACTGTGAAGGTTGTGCCTCTCCATCAAGTCAATCCCTTTGGCACCTGTTAATGGAATGTGAAGGTATATGACCCTTGAGGGTAAACAAATTGGGGAGATTTGTGTCAGGGATTGAATGGTTAACATCAAAAAATCTGTGGTACAGAATGATGTCAGGGCACAAAGTGCTCTTGACAGCAGCAGTTGTAGATATACTAAGTACCCTAAATCTGCTAAATTAAGATAAAGAAAACATTAAGAAAGGGGGATGCCGAGCGATATGAGCTATAAACGTTGCCAATGATGCCATTATTTGGTGAATGAAGTATTCGGGACAGTGAAGAATTTTAAATTAGCCTGAGACAAAAGATGGATGGAAGAAGAATGGGGAGAGAAAACCATATAAAAAATGAAGGGAAGGGGTAGGTGCCAATGGTTTTAACATTAGGTACTTGAATTTCCCTTCTTTCTGGTTTTCCCTCTTCAAATGTGGTGATTGGTATATGTCTCTGGTATTTTATTGTAGAAACAAAATGTCAATATTTTTTTTTCTGTCATATAGTAAAGGTTTGACTCTATTGGATCTATAGTTGGTAAACCAAATACAATAACTTAAAAAAAAAGTGAAACCACATCCCTGGTGCCCTTTAATGATGAATCTGGGCTAATACACCTTTCCCGTAACAACACCCTGAGAATGTGTGTCTGAGAGAGGCAAAGTGTATGTGTGTCCGTAGCCATCAAAGCAAGTGCACAAACCATTGGCACAGTCATGGCAAGTGGAAACAACAGTATGCTTGTCGTTCACACAAAAGCACACCACACAATCATTGAAACCTAAAATTACATCCACAAGTTCACCACCAACAATTGTGCACCCAGACACCCAACAACATACAGGAGAACACACGTAGAAAGGCACAGCATATAATGTAAGCACGAACAAACACTTGCGAGGACTGTTCTGGCCACCCTGGGCATGTTTTAGCCCAATATACAGATGGAGTGGCTACTTCATTCCCTAACAACAAAACAGCTCATACATCTATATAGAAATAGAGGTGCAAACTGAACAAGTGTAGCCACAGTCCCTGAAGCAGCCATGATATGCCATATTGTACTAGGATTGATCAATGCATGCATCCTAGGAGGTCAGCATCTGCTGGCATGTATTAGCTGTACATCCAACACGGAAATCAATGTAACAGAGCCAGCCATCAAAGGGGACATCACTAACTCAATGAGCCATTTGCACGGTCATCCTACTAGCCATGTGTACAAACCTGTGTATGGCTCGCTCATTGAGATAAGCAAATGTCATTTGCTGTAAACTCACAGTAGCTGTTCCTGCCTGAGAATAGCAATGGGGGTGCCTTTCACCCACCGCAGGCTAATCTGCATGGACTCAGGGACTTCCGTGGGACAGAAACAAGAGAGCATGTAAAGCCCCAACACTTGGGAAGTGGGCAGGTCCACCACATGTGCACCAGCAGGCCAGCCTGTAACGGTGGTAGTGGTGGAAGAGGGGAGACTGGCACAAATGAAAGTGCGAGGGGTCACGCCATGCACCAATACCAGTGTGGTGACATGGACTAATACCAGTGTGGTGACATGGTGAGTTGACACCCTACAGAACGGGTCTTCTGAATTGCTACACATAGGTGCTCAGTGGCGAATGCTGAACATCATGGCAAAGAGTACTCTTACTGGGGCAAAGAACACCCAACCACATCTTCTATGAACTAGCCAGCATTGAGTTTCCAGGATGCTCATTCTCTTCCCTGCAAGTAGGGGGAAGACACCCATGTAAGCATGTCCACCTGAGGGGGCACACCCTTGACACAGTCCCAAGGTGGGTGGAATCCATTATCAAAAACTGCCACCATGAATGTGTGAGTCAATCCAGAATGCGAAAGGCTGTGTGGGTGCCCCCAGACAGAGCCAACGTTATGGAACAGGGAGCAACCAACACAATTATGGTGCGTTGCATGCAGAGATGGACTGGGTACCCCCTATGAAAACAACTGGAAGGTCCATTTAATGCACCAAGATTTGAACTCAGGAACAGAGTAATCACTGGCAGTGAAGTAAACAAATTGCTACCACAGTATGATATACACTCAGGACCCAGGAGTCAGTCTGTCCTGTAATGCAGGCACAAGACGGTGCATCAATGGCAGGTATACAAGTCAGGCACACCCACTGTCTGGTTGCCCGGGAATCTGTGGGGTACCCTTGGATGCAGGGGAGGGAAAGGGGCAAATAGGGATGAGTGGAGGGGCTGAAGAGTGAAAAAAAAAGTGTGGGAAGTGATGAGAAGGAGCAAAGAGGGCAAGAGGGACTGTGGAGAGAGGAGGTAGGGTGAATAATCCATATCTGTGGAACAGAGACAGACAGTAGGAATGGGGAGCAAGGAGGAGGTTTGCTGGTGGGGAGATGAGAGTAGAGAATGGGGCTGTTAGAGTGGGTGAGAGTTATGAGAAGGTGAGAAGAAAGGAAGACAGCGACAGAAGGAGAGGAAACAAAGGAAGCAGGGGCAGAGAGGCACACTGATGGAACAGTAATAGAGGTTGGGGGTGAATGAGGACAATAGGAGGAGAGGGTGAAGGGCAGACTGGCAAAGAAAGACCACCTGTTAAAGGGGACTCCTCAACGTACATCCCCAATCCACATGGTCAAGACACAACAGTATGAAACCCAGAAAGAGACCCAGGCCCATAATCACCACACATATAATGCTTTGGCACCCCCACTCCAGACCCATCCACACCCACCTACCACCCTGTCGGACATAATAGTTCATGGACAGCTCATCACTCCCCAGCTGTCCCTTCGCACTCCATCAGATCCCACACGCAGGATTAACCATTCCCAAAAATGGGGCTGGGATCATAGAGTGTAGTGCATCAATGTGCAGGGACAACAGATGTGCATAAGCATTGGTGAGGGGATGATGTTTCACATGCATGTCCCCACAACATACAGTCACATACAGTGATACATACTCACAGTGAAAGATTTGAACAGCAATCTTTAAAAGAAAAGTAATGAAATACATTGAAGATGAGAGATCATACAGAAAAGCAACAGTAAGCAACACATGATTTTTATGTGGAACACAGGTAATGGCTGTCAGTGGTTCTCATGTGCCAAACAGTACAGATCTCAATGGTACCAGTGTGCTAAATTGGTCCTGTAGAGTGCAGGGAGACATACTGGCAGGCTGCCCTGCCATCTGCATACAAGTGAGCTGATGTACACCTTTTTGGCCAGGCACCCTGCTGTCCAAAAGACGCTGGACTCCTGAAAACCAACACAGCCATGATATGCAGTACAAGGCTTGTTGTGAGTACCTTACAGAAGGAAAGGTGGTCCACCACTTGGCGGATGTTATTTGGGAGATGGTTTCAGAGTATGGGGGCCTTGACGGATAAGGAGGCAACTCAAATTCAAGTTGAATTGTTGGAAGGAACCAAAAGGAGAAGTAAAGCGCTTGATGTGTGGTTTCTGTAGTGTCGTTAGCATGTGGACCAGTGTTGGAGATAGTCAAGGCACATTGTGGGATGTATTTACCCATGCATCCGAGCCCTACCTCAAAACTGTGCAGTACTGACATGGAAAACATCATGATGGCCAGAGCTTCCCAGAAAATGCATAGGGAAATGCATGAAGAATAGGCTGCCACTCATTTTTGCCGATGTTATGGGCACAGAAGGACGCTGCCTAAAACCACCATTGGACTACCCACACAGTAGTCTGAAACCATTGGGAGTGGCAATGCTGATTGCCAAAAGCAAACCCATAACTGTTGGGAATTCATTTTCTTAAATCCCAAAAAGGGGTGCAGTACCAGTACTCACCACTATCCAAAAGCCGGCATTTTAAAACCACCAGATTTTGTAGAAAACTGAATAAATGAACCCAAAGCAAGCCAAAGAAAGACTTACTGAGAGGTGGATCCAATGTAAAGTTATATTCTGAAGTGACTTGAAGGTTTATAGCAAGACTGGCTGAGCTGTGGATTTCAGCAGTTTAAGTAAATTTGGACTGAAAGACACTAAAAAAAAATCTAAATGTTTAAAAGAAATGAGTGACCTACTTTGAGTGTCACATAGGTTGCAATTGTTTAAATGTCATAGTTTTAAACTTAGAATCAGCATCCTAGCTGCATATGTAAAAAAATGTCTTGACTTAAACTGGGGAACAAAAAGTGACATTTTATCTGAAACCTGGCCTGAGAAACTGAATTCTGCCTGGCAACTACCCCCCATCAGGAGTGAAACTTGAGTCACAGCTGTGTTCCCAGGCCTATCTGCCTTTTGCTGGCCACACTAAGGATATGCCATCTCTCTGATAATTGAATTAAGGGGAGCCCCCACAGAATACAGGAGCTCTGAACAAAGCCCTGTCCTGACTCAGGCAAATGTTTTATTGGCGGGAGTCGTAAATGGAGCTTCCTCTTGGCAGAAGCTGGGAGGGGCAGGGTCTCTGAGCTTGGCAGAAACTGGAAAGACTGGTTTCTGTACCATGTGACATGAAAAGACACACCTCTTTAGCCAGAATATGGTTTTAGAAAAAGATGAATAACTCATAGAGCGGACTTGTGAAAATTTTATAAATGACACCATAATTCTTGTGATTTTTCTGCCCACATTTTAAGAGGTTTTTAGAACCGGTGGCATGTTCAGGGGGGTTTTAGCGGAAAAGAGGATATTACTCAAAATGTGTGCATGTGAAAAATCTGACACTTCATCAACTAATGTCCATACTCCTTGCGCACATGTGTGTAAATTTGGGGTAATGTCCGGGATTGCAAACCAGTTAAAAAGTGCAAAATATCGCCATTTCTGAATGCAAGCCCCCAGGAAGAGCAGAGTTTGAACAGGGTATACCTCCTGTGATATGTGATGGGTGCATGTAATTTCAAACCACTGTGTAGCTCTGAAATATGTATTTGGTTCAAATCTAGATTTGTGGGCAAGTTGACAGGAGGAGTGGACTTTCTGCAGGCTGTAAAATGACATCACTCTGACACAACTTAGCTCCCCCAATCAGGGGAGAAATGAAAGCTTGGCCAATGATAAGTGGAGAGGGGCTGGCTAGTGATGCTGCTCACACACACCCATTTTAAAAACACATAAAAGCAGAGAGACAGGACAGATAGGGACCTTCAAATCCATTTGCTGCGGGACGCTCTGCTGGAAAATCCATACTTTACCTCCATCAACCTTCAGAGACCCAGACCAGACCAGCAGAGTAGAGCTGACCTGTTAGCAGGACCAGAGAGAGCTGACCCAGATCACTGTGAAGTGCAGAGACCAGAGTCCAGTCTAAAACCTGACCAGATCCGTGGCGTGGCCCATTTAACTCAAGAATATAGTGTGAGTACCTAGAAAACTGTGCAGAACCAATCTCTTAGTTAAAATAATATAATCAATCTATTTTAATCTAAGTAGAACTGTCTCCTAACTGTCACCTGTCATTTGTAAAGCTGTCACTTGTCATTTTCTAGTTGCAAGCTGCACTTGTCTTTTTGAACTTTAAAATTTCAATCTGAAAAACGACCTTTATTCAATCGCTCATATCTCCGCGACCGTTTGTGCTAGAGACTTGCAGTAACTTTCATCTGGAAGCTGAGATCCTAGGCTGTCTTAGGACCCCAAAACGATAGTGATAGTCCTTGTAGTTCCTCTGTAATCTCGCTCGAATTTTGCCGCGATTTGCAATTTCTTCACGTGTAAAAATCTGCTGCTGCTTGCCTTTCATTTGCCAGAAATTCGTTTAACCTGCTAATTATCCCTGAATCATTGCAAGAGTGAGCCTGGACTAATATTAACTAGATACCACTCACCCTGAACCTCTAGAGGGAATTAAAAGCATTTTAACATATTTTCACTCCATTGCCAGCACATATCAAAGCATTTTGCCTGTGTTGTAAACTTCTGTAGTCTAAGTTGCTGGGGTGAACTGAATCACATTTGATTGCATTTCTGAGAACTGTGTGCTTCCTTCCATTTCCTTGCATTGCATAAAAGGGGGGGGTGAATTGTCCAAGAAAGTGATTACATTGTCTTTTGCTGAAATCCTATCAAGTTATTTTCTTTACTGCATTTCATTCCACATTGCATCCATTTGAAACCATAAAAGTATTGTTGCTATCTTATCCATCCTATAACCACTCATCATTGATTATAAAGAAGTGTGCTAGTGCCAGATTCTCCGTTGTTAATCTTTATCATATCAGATTAAGTGTGCTATTCAATTATTAATTTATTATAAAGCGTGATATATATATATATATATTTTGTTTAAATTATTAAATAAACCTTTAAACTTGCAAAACAGAACTACTTCTTGGCTCAGTGGGGTCAGGAGGATTCCAAGAGAGGGGTGTTATATAGGGGTAGTCATCCAGAACGCATGAACTGGACATAAAGATATATCAATAAGGGTTTTCATTCAGTATTATAGACTAGGCGTTGACTTAGCTGTAGTGTTGAATTGAATCCTCTTACAAATTGGGGGCTCGTGCCGGACGTTTGGATTAGATCTATCACTTGTGCAGATTAATACAGCGTGCCAGCTGACCAGATACACATATCCGGTCGGAGCACATGCTGTGTTACGCTGTAAAGCACTTCTCAAAGGAACGCTCTAAGAAAAAGGTCTGTTTTGCAAAAATAAAATACAAACTTCTGTAAGTCAGGACAGAGACCAATCTCTAGAATGACGACCTTAGTAGACATGAAAATAGCCAGAGAGCACTTCTTACATAAGTTATTTGTGAGAGGTGAGTGGACTCACCAGGACCAAACAGGCTGGTTGCAGGCCATCACACCCCAAATCACGGAAACAGGGTCAGATAATTGGAGAGACCAGGGTCCCTTACATGTGGCCCTGAGTGAACTATATATGTCCTCTAAGGCCAAGGATGAGCACAACAAGATTGCCAGGGTAGCGGCATATTTATATTTACATATGGGAGCCATGCAGGACAAATGTGCTGAAGGCCAAGATTTGGTGAGTAGGCAACTGCTGGCATTACAGAAGGCCCAATCTGATCTGGACTCTTCTGAGCAGAGGCTGCAGAGGAGCCAGGAGTCAGAAAATGATAGTAGGCAGTATATCATTAAAATAAAAGAGGACATGGATATACTGCAACAGGAAAAGGCTGACCAGGATACTAGATTTCTGGCCCTGCAGAAAGAGCACCAAGACAGTTTGGACTCCTTACTGCAGAGCCAGAAAAAGCTGGAGCAACAATTAGACTTTAACAGGGCATGCACGGAGCAGGTAGCCACCCTGCAAAGTCATCTAGATAGAGTGAAGGTAGAGAGAAACAAGCTGATTTTGAAAGACCTGGATACCCAGGCAGAGTTTGATGAAGAACGCCAGAAAGCTGGTGCCTTTCAAAGGCAGAGGGACGACCTGGCGGCACAAATGCAGGCTCTTAGTCAGGAAAGAGACGCCTTAGGCCAGGAAGTCTGCCATTTAAAAAGAAAAATGGAAGAAAATCACCTGGCCCACCAGGGACTGGGTGACCTCCAAAAAGAACACCAGAACTTGTTAGAGCACACCAGGAGGGTGGAGGATGCTCTAGCAAGAAAGGAGCAGGCCAATAGGGACACAGCCCAGGAGGTAACCCTCCTGCAGCAAAGACTGGCCCAGTTCTCCAGGACCAACCAGGAAGCACAGAGGGAAAATGAGGCCCTCTGTCAACACAATGATAGGCTCCAACAACAGGTAGCGATGCAGGAGAGACTGATAGAGTCTAGTAAGGCCTTAACTGAGGAACTGAAGGCACAAATGCAGGCTCTTGCATTGCAACAGGGAGCAGGGGCGGATAGAGATGAGGTTCGCTGGGAAAGGGAAGCTCCGGAGCATAACCTCAGGAGCCCTAGTACCAGAGGCCCTCATACCTCTCAGTCACTGGACTCTGCCACCCCCATATTCCCTGGCGCACATGAGCACCGGGCCACAGGGATGGAAGACTACTATCCAGACAAAAGTATGGGGCTCATAGGCCAGTACCACCCAGGTATGGAGGGGCGGGCATCCGGGTATGGGCACCCCAGCACAGTGCAATTTAATGGGGAACCCCAGGAGAGTAGGCCCATTAAGGGCATCCTGAAAACCTCTGCCCAGTTAGGTCAGTGGGGGGGGTACCCATCAAATCCTGGCACAAGGAGGAATCTGAAGACTCCTCTGAACTGCGCAGGACACAGGCTCGCAGGATCCGGGAAAACCTGGAAGAGCAGACAGGAACCTCTGGGAGCAGTGCCTCTGAGTCAGAGGATGAATGGACAAGGGTTACCCGAACCAAAAAGGCCAATAAGGCAAAAAGGGCCTTGCTTAAGGACCCCTTAAAGCAGATTAAGGCGATCAGGAGCGTCATCACGCCTTACCATAAGAACGCTAAGTATTCTGTTTGGGAGCACTTAGAGTTGTTTGAGCAAATGATGGAGACTTTCCATTTGAAGGACAGCCAAAGCTGTATTCAATATGTAAAGTGGACCTTCTCCCCGGAATACTCCAGTTTCTTTGCGGGGCTGGAGGACCAAAATCATTTAAGATGGTCCACCTATAAGGCGGCCATCTTGAAACATTTTTCCATTCATAGAAATCTTCAAGAGGCTCGCAAGGCAGCCTACAATTTGCAATGTGGGGAGGATCAGGCCCCACAAGAATTTGTGCAAGAACTGAAACGTGCTTTTGCGCAGACCACCAGAAGGGTGCGCACAGACAGTAGAGAATTCATTAATACATTTTTTCATGCCTTGCCCAAATACATAATGACCCAGCTTGTGAGGGATTTTCACGAGAAAAGATCTCTAGACTGGGTCATTGAACAGGCTACCCGGATCTATGAGGTGCAGAAACCGGTAGATAGCAAAAGTAATTTCCAGAAAAACCCCAAAGCAAACAGCACCCCTGCTGCTGCCAAGGTGGCAGAGGTAAAGGTCACCCCCGTTTTGGATTTGGAGATGGGGGGGCCTAAAAACCTACCTGCACCTAATAATGCTAGGCCCAGAAGGTCCTCGGGCCAGTCACAGACAGGGAGCCAGAGAGGCAGCCCCACAAATGGGGTCCCTCGCTCTCCTGATTATGTAAGTCCCCGTTACAAGGGAAATCGACCCATCCTGGGTTATGTGTGGACTCCTCCAGCCCAAGGGGGGGATCCAGCCAAGCACCTAACCCAGGGAACTTCCCTCCCAACTTCCCACAGGAGGGCAGAAATTCTCCAAATCCTGGGCAGAACTTTTTCCCCAGGTATCCACCCAATTTCCAACCCCAAAATCATCCATCCTTCTTTCCCCAATTCCCTGAGCCCAGACAACCTAATCCGGGAGAGGGGAGGCCAAGGGTGGAGGGGTACCCAAATCTTCCCAATCCGGGGTATTACCAGAGAAGGGACAGCTACCCTTCCCGGGATCAGCCCAGGGGAGAAAACAGGGCCCCGTATCAGCCTGAGCGGGTTTCCCAGTTAGAGCGCCAGGTTCAAAACATGGCGCGGGATCTGGGTCACATACTGAGGGCTCAGCAGAACCCTCAGATGGGCGTGCCGGCGCAGAACGCACCCAACTCTGGACCTGGTGCTCCAGAACAATGACGGGGGCAGCACCCCGATAACACACCGGTTCCCAGGGAGGAGGCACAAGGGGAAGGGGGGTGTAAAGCCTTGGAGGAAGCTTCCTTCCTCACTTGTAAACAGTCCCTGGAAACCCAGGAACCGGAAACAAAATCTCTTGCCCCTGAAAGTCTGCCTCCTAAGGAGCAGAGGGGGGGTAGGAGAAACGAAAGACCCAAACAGACTCAGATTGAGGAGGAGGTACAGATCTTCCAATTTGAGGGAGAGGGATCCTCAGAGGATCCTGGAAAAAGGATCTTCTCCTTCAGAGAGGGGGGAACTCCTCCCAAAGAAAAATGGGTCCCTAGGGATGCAAATCCAGACTGGGGAGATGTGGAGACTGAGCTACCGCCGCCCACCATCTCATCCCAGAACCAACAGCAAGAAAATCCCCTGGTTCAAACCCATCCTGGTGACTGCCTCCAAAAAGGGGGGGGCGGCCCGGAACCGGAGCCAGGGGAACCCACAATGGCTCTGATCTCCAGTTGCCAACTTTTTCTTTCAGATTCCCAAGGCTCTCCACAGAATTCTGCCCAAATCTCTTCGCTAGCGATGTCCAAAACCAGAAAATTAGCCCACCAGTTGTCCAAAAATGTACATTATCTGTGCCCCCTTGAGGAGAAGGAGGGAAGATACTATGCCCCAGTACAAGTACAGGGGCAGGGTACAATGTTGGCACTGGTGGACACTGGATCTCAAGCTACCCTTCTGTCCAGAAGGGCCTTTGACGAACTGAATGAAGGAAGGGGGGAGAATTACCAAATTCCTCTCACCTCACTTCCTGGACAACTCCAGAACTTTGACGGGAAGGAAATTCCCGTTGAGGGGACTGCAGATTTGGACATTAAAATTGGGCGACACAAGTTGAAACACCCGGTCATAGTTGTGACCCCAGAGGGCACCCCTTGTTTACTAGGGAATGACCTCCTGAGAAGGTTGTCACCCCTAATAGATTGTGTAAACAAGGTCCTCTGGACCCAGACTAGCCGACCAATAAAATTAAAACAGAGTGTCAACCATGTTAGTTTAAACGGCACCTGCCACATGGTTGAACAAAAATCTGACCAAGTAGAATTTCACTTCCAGAACAACCAGATTCCAGACGTGACAGTAATAGCAGTAGGACAACAGACTGGTGATGGAGGGTCCTCTCTATTTCTGAAAATCAACCTTCCTTCCAGTCTAAAGTGGTACTCCACGCTGGAGGGAAACACTCTGAGATTCTATACTAATCCACAATCAGAAACTCCCACTCCTATAGTCCAGAAAGATGTGAAATCAGCTCAGAGCCTGGCTGATATTCAGCAAATTGGAGAGCAGTTGTTCATCCCTATCCAGTTAAATGATGGGAAGGACTCTGTTCTCGCTCGAGTGTGTGTGAACAACGGTAAGAGCTTCATCAGCGAAGCCATGTTCCGCCAACTCCCAAAAGATCCAGCCATTCCCACATTCAAACTGATAGACAAATGGGAAATGGACCTGGAAGCGCCTAATTCCAAACATCTCCTGCCAAGCAGGTGTATGCTCAAAATCTCCATTGGCAACAAGAGCATAGTCCACAATTGTTGGGTCGTGCGAGACGTCCCTGCCGCCATTTACTTAGGCAGTGACATTCTCAATCGCTTTGCCATTAGTTTGGACCTAATAAACTTTAAAGCTTGGTCCCGATTAGCGGATAATCCCATGGGCTTTGATGATCCAGAAAAAGCATTTAGGTCAGCTCAATTGCTACCTTATGCAGTTGAAATTCAGATCAAAGAGGAAGTCACCATCCCAGAAAGGACCCGACAATTCTCCCTGGAAGTGAAAGCTAAAAGGGGACAAGAGTTGAAAAACCCTGATGCTTACATACATCTAAACGCTTCTCTCCAACAGCAAGGGTTGGGGGTAAACCCAACTCCATTAGTCAACATAGAACATGACACCATTCCAATAGAGGTGGATAACAGCGACTTAAAGAGTATTACTCTAGCCGCAGGCAGCATTATTGGAATGGCGGTTGATGACCGACATTTCTCCATTGATCTTGGAAATGAACTGTTAGGACCAATCCCCAAGGACTGCATTGACAGTGACAGTGAGGACAATACAACACCAGACAGGATTTTTACCCGGCATGGGGGGAACTTCCTGGTGTACACTTCCTGCCCCTATGGTAAGGAAGATGTGACTTGTGACTTCAGGAGGGATGGGGTGATTTTCCAGGTCCATGAGGGCTGCCTTTCCCACCTGAAGCCTCCGGTCCAAATCAGCACTCTGACCAGGGACTTCTCAACCCAGCTGGAGGAGGCCGCGGAGATAGCCAAACCAGAAGTCTTTCCAGGCTTCAGGCAGATGGTGGAAGAGAGAGTCAACCTAGCTGACGCCTGTGTGACTCTGGAACAAAAGCAAAAGTTGAAACAAGTTTTCTTGGATTTCCAAGATCTCTTTGCGGTAGACTCATATGACTGTGGCCGCACCAACATCCACACAACAACAATCCCCACGGACCCTGGCATGACTCCAGTGTTTGTGAAGCAATATCGTTTGCCTCTCGCATCCATGGAGTCCCTTACTGAAATAATTAAGAACCTTGAGTCCCGGGGAATAATCCGTCCAATCCACAGCACCTTCAATAATCCGGTGCTGGGAATATTGAAGCCGAACGGCCAGTGGAGACTCTGTGCTGACCTTAGGGAGCTCAACAAACGGGTCCATACTTCCCGATGGCCTCTGCCCTACATTGACCAAGGGCTGGCCCAGATCCAGGGGTCACAGGTATTCACTGCAATAGACCTGACCAATGGGTACTGGACCGTGCCTGTCAGTAGGGAGGACCAATACAAACTGGCTTTTACCTTTGGGGGCCAGCAGTACACATGGACCCGGACTCCTTTCGGATACCTCAACTCCGGCAATGAATTCAACATTTTCCTACATAAGGCCATGCCCGACCTGGGTGCGAGGGGTAACCTGGCTTATGTAGATGATGTCCTCATCAAAAGTTCATCTGTGGAGGAACACATAGCGGAGATCCGTTATGTTCTGACCCAGTTTAGGGCCGCCGGAGCAAAACTTTCCTTTCAGAAAGCACAGTGGTGTAGAACCCGTGTTAATTTCTTGGGGCATGAGATTACTCCTCAGGGTCTCTGTCCCCAGGAAAAGAAAGTGGAAGCACTTCAGAAACTGAAAGACCCCACAACTCTGCGGGAACTAAGGAGCCTCCTTGGACTGACTAATTACAGCAGAAAACTCATTGAGGGCTAAGCAGAGATCACCAGACCCCTGATTCATCTCCTGAAGGGGGCGGTCAAGTGGGAATGGGGTCCAGAACAAGCCGAGGCAGTAAGACAACTCAAGAGAAGCCTCTCACAAGCGCCTTGCCTAGCTTACCCTGTCAGAAACAAGGAGTTCTTCCTGGAGACGGGGTTCTCTAATACGTGCTTGACGGCAGTATTATACCAAAAGCATGACAAGGTCAATAAAGTAATCTCCTATGCGAGCAAAACTTTATCCTCTGTGGAGGAAAAATTCAACGATTGTGAGAAGGCACTCCTGGCAACGGTGTGGGCATTGAAGAATTACCGCCCGTTTATCCAGGGGGAACACATCATAGTGGAGACTCCACACCAGCCTCTGCAATATCTCCAAAGTGACAGAATCCGGGCCGGAAATGTGAGTAATTCCCAAATTACTTCCTGGATTCTGTCAATGCAAGGCTTTCCTGTGGAGGTCAGATATGGCCAAAACAAGATGAGTCCCCTCGCGCAAGGCCTGGCTGACTTGCATGATTGTGCCAGAGAAAACTGTCTCGAGGACGAAAGTCTAAAAATCAAGGACAACACGGAGGCATACCTTAATTCCCCACACAAAGTCTTTGAAGAGGACAAGTGTGAGGGAATGCCCACTGTCTATGTGGATGGATGCTCTTACCATGTTGACAACGACGGGGAGAAAGAACTGGTAGCCGGCGTAGGGAATGCATGGGTGAATGAGTCCCCAGAACCCTCCGCTGGATACAAAATTGGTCCCCGAAGTAGTCAGGTGGCAGAATTGATGGCTGTGCATCAGGCCATCCTCACTGCTGTCCAGCATCAACTCCACGAACTGGTCATAATCACAGATTCGGATTATGTACGGAACGGGTTCGTGGAGCACCTGGTTAATTGGAAAACAAGAGGCATGTTATGTGCTAACAACAAACGCTTGAAACATGGGACGTTGATCCAAAACATTGATGATCTGGTCACCTCAAATGAGATGACCATCTATTGGAAAAAGATCAAGGGTCATTCCAAAGTAGAGGGACCAGACAAAACTGGAAATGACTTAGCTGATCAGCTGGCCAAAACCGGGGCCATCCAAGGGGATCTAATTGAGATTGAGTCCCTGTTGGGGGAAATCCAGGTCACTGCTATCACTAGGTCCCAGACAAATGCTCACAACGACCTTTCAATTGCACAGTGGAGTAAGGAGACCCCTGATGCTGATTTGATTACCGCTCAGAAGGGGGATCCAATTATTGGTAAGTTTTACCAGCACCTTGAGGACCCTGAGAACTTTCCCCTGACGGATACCGATTACATTGGGAAAGAGGACCTAAGGGTGTTGATGAAATGTCCAAAAATGTTCCGGATCCAAGACGGTTTGCTGGTAAGGAAATCCAAAGCTGGCCACGATCAGTGGGTGGTTCCTACCTCATTCCGAAGCCTGATGTTAAGTCACGCCCATGATGCGGCCACCGCCGGTCATAGGGGGTTTCACACAACATTGGAAATCTTAAGAGAGGTTGCATACTGGCCACACATGGGGCAGGACCTCAACCAATACTTGAAGGGGTGTCTTGTGTGTGCACAATTTCAGCCATCATCCCTCACGCACCGTGCGCCTCTCCAAAAGCAGGGGATGACACTGCCATGGTCAGATTTACAAATCGACTTTGTAGGCCCCGTGATTCGCTCTGCTAGGGGGAATAAGTACATGTTGACTGTGACATGCTTGTTTACCAAGTGGGTGGAATGTCTCCCAGCCCCAAATTGCAAGGCAGAAACCGCAGCTGCCCTGATGATTAACCACATCTTTTCCCGTTTTGGTCTACCTCAAAGGATTGAGTCAGACAGGGGTAGCCACTTAACCAGTGAAGTAATGACAAAGATGTGGGAGATACTGGGGGTCAAAAGGAAGTTACATATTGCTTACAGGCCAGCTTCTTCTGGGGCAGTAGAGAAATATAACCGAACCATTGTGAGCATATTAAAGAAGTTTGTGGCAGATTCTGGGCCAAGTTGGGATATCCGATTACCTCTGGTCCTAATGGCCATCAGATCTACCCCTTCATCTGCAACCAAAATGTCACCATTTGAGTTGATGACTGGGCGCAAGATGGTGCTTCCGCAGCATTTGCTCTACAGGACCCAAGAGCAGACACTAATAAATGCCTCCACAACTCATGAGTATGTGGAGAATTTAAGGAAACACCTTCAAGATGCTTTTGCTTATGCTCAGCGGAATCTAGAAAGATCTGCTGATAGCATGAAGACCCACTATGACCTGAAGACTTCCAGGAAGGAATATCAGGTGGGAGACCGGGTCTATCTATACAACTTCCAAAGGAACCAGGCCAAGCAGCGCAAATTTTTGCCTACATGGAAGGGACGCTTTGAGATCATCGACATGATCTCCCCTGTGGCCTACAAAATCCACATCCCCAAAGGTCCTTTGGCAGCGGGGGAAGACAAGTGGGTCCACATAAACCAGTTGAAATGTTGCCATCCCAGGCACACTCTGCAACAACTGGAGGAATCCTCTGGAATCCTAGCGGGTACTGTCTCAGACTAATTCAGTTCCAACCATAAAACATACCACATCTAGTCTCTAAAATATTGTGATTTGCATGAAACTGTCTCTTAGTTATACTGTTTTTTTTTCAAAATAAGAATGTAATGTTTCGTTATGATGAAATGCATATGCTGCCCCACTATCTCAACAGTGGTGGAAAGACGTCTATGAATAGGTATTGCCGCTCTTCCTTTGTCGTCCTAGGAGAAAGAAAACCTGGAGACGGGACAAGGAGGACGATCCGGAGACCGGGAGCAGAGACGCAACGGGCCCGGTGTACCGCCCAATATTCCCATCAGGACCGGCGAGGAGAACCGATCGATCAGTACCGGATGGAGGAAAAGATGCTGAACTGTGCCATCTATTGGAAGAAGATGAGGAAACATCCCAGGTCTTGCGAGTCCCATTCGTGAAATAGAATGGCCATCGCAAGAGGGGGGCTTGTGGGATGTATTTACCCATGCATCCGAGCCCTACCTCAAAACTGTGCAGTACTGACATGGAAAACATCATGATGGCCAGAGCTTCCCAGAAAATGCACAGGGAAATGCATGAAGAATAGGCTGCCACTCATTTTTGCCAATGTTATGGGCACAGAAGGACGCTGCCTAAAACCACCATTGGACTACCCACACAGTAGTCTGAAACCATTGGGAGTGGCAATGCTGATTGCCAAAAGCAAACCCATAACTGTTGGGAATTCATTTTCTTAAATCCCAAAAAGGGGTGCAGTACCAGTACTCACCACTATCCAAAAGCCAGCGTTTTAAAACCACCAGATTTTGTAGAAAACTGAATAAATGAACCCAAAGCAAGCCAAAGAAAGACTTACTGAGAGGTGGATCCAATGTAAAGTTATGTTCTGAAGTGACTTGAAGGTTTATAGCAAGACTGGCTGAGCTGTGGATTTCAGCAGTTTAAGTAAATTTGGACTGAAAGACACTAAAAAAAATCTAAATGTTTAAAAGAAATGAGTGACCTACTTTGAGTGTCACATAGGTTGCAATTGTTTAAATGTCATAGTTTTAAACTTAGAATCAGCATCCTAGCTGCATATGTAAAAAAATGTCTTGACTTAAACTGGGGAACAAAAAGTGACATTTTATCTGAAACCTGGCTTGAGAAACTGAATTCTGCCTGGCAACTACCCCCCATCAGGAGTGAAACTTGAGTCACAGCTGTGTTCCCAGGCCTTTCTGCCTTTTGCTGGCCACACTAAGGATATGCCATCTCTCTGATAATTGAATTAAGGGGAGCCCCCACAGAATACAGGAGCTCTGAACAAAGCCCTGTCCTGACTCAGGCAAATGTTTTATTGGCGGGAGTCGTAAATGGAGCTTCCTCTTGGCAGAAGCTGGGAGGGGCAGGGTCTCTGAGCTTGGCAGAAACTGGAAAGACTGGTTTCTGTACCATATGACATGAAAAGACACACCTCTATAGCCAGAATATGGTTTTAGAAAAAGATGAATAACTCATAGAGCGGACTTGTGAAAATTTTATAAATGACACCATAATTCTTGTGATTTTTCTGCCCACATTTTAAGAGGTTTTTAGAACCGGTGGCATGTTCAGGGGGGTTTTAGCGGAAAAGAGGATATTACTCAAAATGTGTGCATGTGAAAAATCTGACACTTCATCAACTAATGTCCATACTCCTTGCGCACATGTGTGTAAATTTGGGGTAATGTCCGGGATTGCAAACCAGTTAAAAAGTGCAAAATATCGCCATTTCTGAATGCAAGCCCCCAGGAAGAGCAGAGTTTGAACAGGGTATACCTCCTGTGATATGTGATGGGTGCATGTAATTTCAAACCACTGTGTAGCTATGAAATATGTATTTGGTTCAAATCTAGATTTGTGTGCAAGTTGACAGGAGGAGTGGACTTTCTGCAGGCTGTAAAATGACATCACTCTGACACAACTTAGCTCCCCCAATCAGGGGAGAAATGAAAGCTTGGCCAATGATAAGTGGAGAGGGGCTGGCTAGTGATGCTGCTCACACACACCCATTTTAAAAACACATAAAAGCAGAGAGACAGGACAGATAGGGACCTTCAAATCCATTTGCTGCGGGACGCTCTGCTGGAAAATCCATACTTTACCTCCATCAACCTTCAGAGACCCAGACCAGACCAGCAGAGTAGAGCTGACCTGTTAGCAGGACCAGAGAGAGCTGACCCAGATCACTGTGAAGTGCAGAGACCAGAGTCCAGTCTAAAACCTGACCAGATCCGTGGCGTGGCCCATTTAACTCAAGAATATAGTGTGAGTACCTAGAAAACTGTGCAGAACCAATCTCTTAGTTAAAATAATATAATCAATCTATTTTAATCTAAGTAGAACTGTCTCCTAACTGTCACCTGTCATTTGTAAAGCTGTCACTTGTCATTTTCTAGTTGCAAGCTGCACTTGTCTTTTTGAACTTTAAAATTTCAATCTGAAAAACGACCTTTATTCAATCGCTCATATCTCCGCGACCGTTTGTGCTAGAGACTTGCAGTAACTTTCATTTGGAAGCTGAGATCATAGGCTGTCTTAGACCCCAAAACGATAGTGATAGTCCTTGTAGTTCCTCTGTAATCTCGCTCGGCGCATTCGCGAATTTTGCCGCGATTTGCAATTTCTTCACGTGTAAAAATCTGCTGCTGCTTGCCTTTCATTTGCCAGAAATTCATTTAACCTGCTAATTATCCCTGAATCATTGCAAGAGTGAGCCTGGACTAATATTAACTAGATACCACTCACCCTGAACCTCTAGAGGGAATTAAAAGCATTTTAACATATTTTCACTCCATTGCCAGCACATATCAAAGCATTTTGCCTGTGTTGTAAACTTCTGTAGTCTAAGTTGCTGGGGTGAACTGAATCACATTTGATTGCATTTCTGAGAACTGTGTGCTTCCTTCCATTTCCTTGCATTGCATAAAAGGGGGGGGTGAATTGTCCAAGAAAGTGATTACATTGTCTTTTGCTGAAATCCTATCAAGTTATTTTCTTTACTGCATTTCATTCCACATTGCATCCATTTGAAACCATAAAAGTATTGTTGCTATCTTATCCATCCTATAACCACTCATCATTGATTATAAAGAAGTGTGCTAGTGCCAGATTCTCCGTTGTTAATCTTTATCATATCAGATTAAGTGTGCTATTCAATTATTAATTTATTATAAAGCGTGATATATATATATATTGTTTAAATTATTAAATAAACCTTTAAACTTGCAAAACAGAACTACTTCTTGGCTCAGTGGGGTCAGGAGGATTCCAAGAGAGGGGTGTTATATAGGGGTAGTCATCCAGAACGCATGAACTGGACATAAAGATATATCAATAAGGGTTTTCATTCAGTATTATAGACTAGGCGTTGACTTAGCTGTAGTGTTGAATTGAATCCTCTTACAACATCTTGTGGAGGGCAGAGTTGGTGATTCAAATGTCGCTGAAGGTGATGCATCAGAAAATACCCGGCTTGCAGGAATCATGTATTCCCAGGGAGGGAGTGCAAGGATGAGGCAGGCTTTGTTGTTCTGGGTCTGTAGTAGCTTCCTGAGCTCATAGGCAGATGCGCTCACATAATTGGAATAAGAGTTGTATTGGCGGGAGAGGATGATTGCCAACATTGTTGTTACTCTGTGAGTTTAGGATAGGGAAGGGAATGATCATTTACGGACGTGGAGGTGTCAATGACAGGATCTACGAGCAGCGTACATGTGGTGGTAGAGAGTTGTGGTGCATCTCAGGTTCTTAACTGAGATAGATGTAGTGGGAGTGTTGTCTAGGGAGCACAGCCAGGGAGGTGGGTTGGTGGAAGACTGCTGTATTACTGCACATCATTATTCTGCCTACACCAGGATTTAGGAGGAGGTAGTTATTTTCCATGCAGTGTCTTAAAATCTATGTGGTCAGAGGAGAGGGCACAATGTGGAGCAGCTGACTTCTTGGGGATCATTGAAGGCATGTGTGTGTAATGAGTGTAGTTGTAGCAGGACAGGTTATTTGAGTGGATAAAGGTGGTGAGTTGGCTCAGGAACAGGATGACGAGTATGGTGGATAGGGAGTCCACCTGCAATGACCCTGCAGTGACCCAGTTGGGAACAGGGTGGGGGGGTGGTAGGAATAAGATTAGTGAACAGTCTGTGAGGTAAGAGGTGAATATTACAAATGCAGAGTCTATGACACCAATAGAGTGGAGTCTGTCAATGAGGATGCTGTCATTGATAGTGTCAAAGGCTGCCAAATGCTCAAGGTGGATAATTGCATCACAGACTTCTGAGTCTGCTGTCCTTTGCAAAAGTGCAACCAGGAACACACAGAACATGCACCGATGATCAAGGGGACATGAACACACACAAAGAGACATGTGGCCAAAATCACATCTTCAGTGACAGTCAGCATCACAAAATAACATTATCCATTTAAACCCTACGTGTTCCACTGCATGCCATGGGGTTCAGGCGTAAACAAGCTAAAATAAAACTGGCTGAGAAAAAGTCTGTCAAAAAAGCCCCTCTTGGCCCTACTGGCCCGTGTTGGTGGTGTGCCACCTGTAGGCCTTCAACCATATCCTCATCCAGGTTCCAGGTCACCTGTGTGCTGAGCTTCACCATGTCCTCGTCCTAGGGCTGGGGAACATGTGTCCTCAGCACATCCCCATCCTCTCCCTTTACCTTTCAGAGTCTTTCCACTCATGATACAGGCAAAGTGAAAAACACCCCCCAAAATAACCAAAATGTGATAGACTACATATATGAGTGGTCCTGCAAGCCTCCAACGCACCACAAAAACAAAAAAAAAGAATTACACGACACTCAGAAAGCCTCCAAAAACAAACACAAAAGCTGTACATGATATGCAGAAAGAGTCCCCAAAAAACAAATTTATAGAGGGCCTCCAAATGCAATAAATGCATACACAATAAGGCATGGGCTCCCCAAACACAAAAAAACGGGACACAATACAAGGAGGCACCCCAAAAGCAAAACAAATGCATACGCGGCACCTATCGGTTATACAGTATGGGCTCCTCAAACACAAAAAAAGCAGCACGCGATACATAGAGGCACCCCACAAATAAAAAATACAGTATGTGATGCATAGAGGTATCCCCAAAACAAAATATGTGGTATGCATTATTTTATTTGATTTATTGTGTATTTGTAAGGTACTTATACATCAAGTAAATTGTGTTTCAATGCACCCACAGGGCCACAGGAAGGGAACATGGGAATGAAATGCAAATATAACAATGAACGATAGAAGTAGACCTACTAGGCCTTGTGAGCATTCAGAATGTACAAGTGCAGAGAGAAGGCAATGGCTTGCGAAGCACCCTCGAAAGCGTGTCAGCAATAATATTTCCTCATTGCCTTTTCTCATGTAGCTCACCTGTACTGCTTACAAGGAACTTCCACCTCTCTCTTCCTCCAACACCACCGCTCCACAGCACATCGTCAGGACCCAGTTGTACCACACATGCCTCAGGGGTTTCCATGTGTGACCCATCCTCCCTTCCTTTAAGCGGCACCCCCAGGGCAAGGCAGAGGGGTTCCAACTTCACCTCCAACAAAGTTGACATCCTGTTGGATCAGGTCCTCACCAACTTCGATGCCCTCTTCAACCCAGCAACTTAGCTTGGGAAGGACAGACCTAAGATGATCTGGGAGGACATCATGGCTGTAATCATCGTGGAGGGACTGGCAGTCAGTTCCATCTACACAGTGAAGAAGTGTTGGGATGACTTGAAGCACCAGAGCCACAAGAAAGTGACGGCAGCCCTTGATGCAGGTGCCACCATGGGGTACACCCTGCGCGCTGCCATCGGTTGACACACCTTCAGCTCCGGGTCCTGCAGAGGTTTCACCCATCGCTCTTTCTTGAGTGGCAGTCATGGCTGGAAGCTGCTGGTGAGTACCCATGTGGTGCACTGCTATACAGTGTGTGTGTGTTCTGCATGGGTATGCATAATTGCAGGGAAACTCCCTCGTGTACACAGCATGAGTGCTCTATTGCTCTACTTCGGAATGCAGTCTCATGCTGATGGTGTGTGTATGTGATGGCAGACATCTGAGATATGGACAAGCATAGGCATGTGCACTGTCAGTGTTCATTGAGTTGGGGCACGTGTGTACATGCAATGTGAGTCAATGACTACATGTAATATTATAGGTACAGATGTAAGAGTGTAATGTTGGGGGCATGTGAGGGACATACATGCACAAGACCTCTATGGGTCACACATTTGTTATTGAAGATTGCATCATCCTCACTCAGCAGCTGAGACTGATACATGTGTTTAAATGTCTAGGAGGGACTTGTTGGAGGATGAACCTCTCAGGGACCACAGTGTAATCTGTCAGCCCAATGCATGAAGAACCAGAGATGACACAGGATAATCGCATGAGTTTGGGCTGGGGGCAATACCATAGGTGTTTGTACCTCAGCAATGGGTGCCTGTATGTGCTGCCTGCTTTCTGCTCAAACTGACATGGGTGCATGTTGCTGCATGTAATTGGATGTAAAAGTGAACAAGCAGGTGTCATGAGACCTCTCCAACCACTCGCATGTCCATGCTGTGTGTGATCAATTCATGGCTGGCTCAAGAGTTCCTGCATGGGACTGTGTGGCTTGTCATCTATGGTGTGACCAGCAGTGTACTCTGCTTGCCCAGGGAGGTGGCCCAACCTGCTATGCTCCCATGCATTTAATATTTCCCCCCCTAACAAGGGACACACTGCCCACCCCACTATCCCAGAGCCATGCTGCAGGGGGACAGGTAGTGGTCCTTGCCAAGAAGCCATGGCCATGGGCCATGTGTTCCCATTGTGGTCCTTTGAATTGCCAGTTGTCCACTCTGCATGCCTGGTCATCTGATGGTAGACATGAAGGATGCATGGCAGGTCCAGAGGGCTGGCTGGCTCCGGAGGTCCGGATGTGTTCCAATCTGGAATGTACTCCTGTTGTGTCTACGAGGAGTCATGACACTCTTTGCCAAGCAACCTCCTGTGTCACACAGGGTGCAGAGTTTACACATAGGCGTTACTGGCTGACTGATGACAGTGTGCAAGGGTCCTGTCTGCTCTCCAGCTGATACTTGCAGACACGCCCAGGCTACACACATATGCAAGATGTACAAGGGATGTTGCATATGCAAAGTGCAAACAGAGCTTTTCCTGCTGGGGGCTTTCTTCTGTGTGTCCAGGTTCATTAGCAGCCTTCATTAGAAGCAATGCAGGGTGCATGGCTGATGATAAAACCTCAGATGACTTGCAACACAAAGGCAGGGCAGCCTGTCAATTGGCACACCGGGTTCAACTTGTTTTGGACTGCTTGTCCAGCCATGGACGTTGAGATAGGCATTAAAATGCCACCTGTGTTGGGACAGTTTTGACTCGGGAGCATGCCCCTCTGGGCGTGCACCCTTACATGGGGTCTCTTCCCTGAAAGCAGTGCAGAGGCAGGGCAGTGCAGCATTAACCCAATGGTCATGTGAGAGTGCAAGGATGATTGTATGACCACAGGGCCTGAACAACACACAGTGGGTTTGGGCACATGAGAGCCATTCCCTTTTACCACTCAAACAAACTCATTTTTCAAATGCATTCTATGGTGATGACAATCTCCACAGGTTGGCAGACCACCCTTCCCCACACCAGTGTGGAGGGCATGTGATGCAGCCACCCCCTTCTTGCAATATTGGTGCCTCGGCCCAGGCTCTCCCTCCCACCCATCCAGATGGACTGTTGGCACATGAGCGACCAACAGGACATCCCAACCTGCAGCATTGGGTCATCGACTGACAATGAGGTCACTCAGACAGGCCCAATGGTATGATGCTCATCCCAAGCACACCCACCTGGGATACGGTCATGTGGATTCACACTCATGTAAGACTAGCCAGAATGCTACATTAAGCCAAGTTACTTGAGTGGGACATCATGGCAATGTCCAGCAATCCATCTGTCACCCTGAGTGCTGTGGGACATTCACAGTACACTGTGCTAATTTTACATCCAACAGCAAGCATGGGGAATGTGGCATAATGTGACCCACATCCCAGCAATGCTCAGGAGGCACAGGCCATTTTGATGGAGCTGACCCCACATAAAGTGTCATGCCACTTGCAGACACTGACACAATGTTGGTGGCTCAAACATGGACCCCGGATGTTGTCCTTATGGGTGGCCCTGCCTCATGGCCCCATGTCCATCTGTTGATTCAGCCAGTTCCCTAAGCCAGGCACAACTGCACATGTGGCCGGGCCTGGCCCACCAAATTCATTGAGTCACAGCTGGCCCAGCTTGGTCCCACATTTGTCAACAACAAAGTTCTGAGAACCCCACTTAGTGCATGTATTGTCGTCAGTGGTAAGTGTCTCCCTGTGTGATGGACATGTGGCATGGGGGCTTGAGGTGATCCTCTACGCTGGTACCAGGGCACCAGGGCAGGTGTATTACTACAGGCAGGTGTATGTGGGAGTAGCTATGCAAAGTGGGCACTTGAAGGGCCATGCGTGACATATTCTCTTGTAGGTGTCCCAGGAAAGTGCTAGTCTGGCCCCATGATGCGGTTGGCATACCCAGGACTCTCGGTAGTGTACTGCTCTGGGGCGTCAAATGCATGAACACAGTTGTGCATGTTTTGGTCCCACGCTTCTGTGCCACTGTGTAGGCCATGGCTGTCAAGTTTTCCATGTGTGACTTCTCGTGGCCATACTGTTTGTTTACTTTCTTACACTGCATGTCTTCACGAGCATACAAGGTGATCTTCCAAGACATGCAATGATGGTACTGAGACATGTGCCTAGGTGCAGTTCCCATGGACCTGCCTGCTGGTTCAACTTGGGTCACTTTCGCACTAGTGTAGTTAAGTGTGATGATTTGTTGAAATATGTATGTGGCGACACGTGAATGTGCTGGGTTGACATGTGAAGTTCTCATGATTGTAAATCATTAATGGGTCTACACTCGTGTGCCAGTTTTCATGTTGATTGCATGGGCATGTGTTTGGCAGTTGATGGTTTACATGTGCTGCCTTCATGGACTGTTAATGCTGTGTATGTGACACATGAACTGTCACTGTTGACTTACATCTTTGTTCTTTGTCTCCTTTCTCACAATTGCTGCAGCTGGTGAAGAGGGCAGAAGCAGTGCTCTGGAGCAGAGGAGCAGGGAAAGGGTCTCCAGGCCCAGCCGCAGACCACAGTAATGCCCAATTGACACCCCCTGTACAGAGGGTGGTGTGGCTCGGGGCGCGCCTATTGCATCGGACGAGGCTTCTGAGGGTAAGTCTCAGGAGGTAGTTGGTGTGGGGGACTTCTCAGCAGCGCTGGGACATGGTGCTGACACACAGTAGTCAACTAGAGCAGAGAGCTCTCTGGGGTCTTCTGAGGTGATGGGAAATAGGTGGTGAAGGGGCAATTTCAGCCTGGCCCACCAGGTCAGGTGAGGGCATTGTAGAGGGTGTTACGGCTGCACCCCGGCCCAGAGACATGAGGATGTCCAGTCCACCGTGGAGGGTTCTGCACAACCTCCTGTCCCTGAGCCACCTGCTGCAGCAACAACCACCTTCTGTGATGGATCCACCCAGACCGATCCCCCACTTGCATCCGATGAAGCCATCTTAGCTGTAGTGCAGCCTCTACTGCCAGGTATAACCAGGTGGATGGCAGCTATTTGCGAGGTTGTACACGTTTATCACATGGATCTTGTACAGCATCACAAGCAGATATCTGTCTTCCTGGCCCAGTTGGTAACTGCACTGCTCTCAGGTGGTATCTGTAGGCTGGGCCATGCAATGGCTCCCTCCACCACTCCCTCCTCTGTGGCCCAGTTATCCTCCACTGCAGCTTCCATGCCACCTCCCACCATGGACCCCTGTGCACCAGTGCCAACACTGCCCTGTCTGGATGTGCCTGTGTCCCTGGTGAAAGTGGAAGTCCCCACATCAGCAGCAGAGGTGGTCACTGAGACTGCTGAGGAGCTCACACAGAAACAGGTAACAGAGGCACAGCAGGCACTTGGAGGGAATGCAGGTGCTATACTCACCTGAAGATGACTGCCGCCTGGTCAGAGGGAGTTTAGCCATAGGGCACTCACTCCAGGCAGCTGCAGATGGTGGCTGTAAGGAGGTGCATTTTACAGGGCATTGCCACACAGAGGAGGCAAAGCAGCGCACATGTGCAAGAACTGAGGCAGGGGGTCGGGATCCAGCTGTCAAATCTGGTGTTGGCCAGGGTGCATTTTGCGAGGCTGCAGGAGGTGGGGAGGCAGCAGGCAAGTGATGCAACAATTCGGAGGGCCTGGGCCAAAGTGTATGAGTGAAGGGCAAGGGGGCAGGCTGCCATCCTATGGGAGTCCTGTGGGGTGGTGGAGGAGGCGGCGGGAGAATATTTGGACAGCCTGCAAGCCTTCCAGGAAAGTACAGATACCTGCCTACACAAAGGGGATCTTGAGGCTGAATCAGCCCTGGTGGAAGCCCTAGCCGGCATCCCATCAGACTAGCCCGCTGCCATTTAGCATTAGGATCAATTTTTTTATTTTGATTTATTTTCAAATTTGGACATGTTTCACTTCCCATTGTTTATGTGTAAATAGTTTCAATACAAGTTGTAATGTCCTTCATAACACACTTGTTGCAGTCTATTTGTCCATGTGCACTTTCACTTTTTCCATGTTCTCCAAGTGCATGGGTCCGATGGCTGTCATGTGGTTCGGGGCCTCACTGTGTCATGTTGTTAGTGTGATGTTTGCTGAAGGACATGTGTGCATGCTCCTCGTATGTGATGGATGTTGCATCCATGCTCAATGTACATGGGTGTGCTCTTGTAAATGTTTGCAGGTGAAGTGCTTTTGGATTGAAGTTTGAAGTGGTGGTACAGTTGTGTATAAGGTGTGGATGTGTGTGTGATAGTCATATGCCATGGTTGGGATTGTATTCCATTGCTGGATGGCTACTTGTGTGTTTGCTGAGGTTCTGTGTTATTTGACATGGTGGCTTTCTTTGGATTGACTTGGACATGTGCACGTGGGTTTCATATGTAGGAGAGGAGACATCAGACAGCAGGAGTGGACTTTGGATGTTTCTCTGATGCCAGACCTTGTTCAGTGGCACTGCGTGTAGTCAGTGTGTTGTTGGAGTGACATTGTCAGTGTGTGTGTAATGGTGTGCATACATGGGTGGAAGTGATGATGTGTGAGATTGTTATTGTTATTTATTTTTTATAATGTGCAACACGCCCAAAGGCCTCAGTGTGAAATGTGATGATGGTGTTTGGTGTCTCTCATTGTGGATGGTTACTGACTTATTCATCTGTATTTCGAAATGTTCAACATGTTTTACCTGCTTGTTGTATGTGATGACAGCACATTCACCTCTGGCCATTTGCTACAGGGGGCTGATTTTATTGTGCGTTGGTTGCCTTCTTGCTCAACTGATATCAAATGATATTTAGATGTTGCTTAGGCACTTGCTTGTCAATGTACATGTGCCCCCACTTCATCCACTGGTAGGGGTGTTTGGCATTGTCAGTGTTGCAGCAGGATGTAGCCTCACTATCGATGGGTGGACTACACTCGTCACTTCTGCAGTGGATGGTAGATTGCTGTGTCACTCCCATGTTGCGGCCACCCACCTGCACTGATCTGCTATCACCTACTACATTCTCTCATTTCATGCATCACATATGCAACTGGAATGCAACTGAGTCCCATGATTGATGGTTCAGTCTATCAGCACACGTTTTCTTTCTCCCTGAGTCGCATGCTCTCTGATAGGCTTCACATCACCCATACACAGGCCTGTTCTGCTTTGGTCACTAGCAGGTACTTTGGCACCCCTAACTACCTGCCTATTTTTGCACAGGCTGAAATTCACCCAGCCATTCTTTATAATTGGGGACAATATGTGATTCCTTGGACTTCTGTCCTCCAAGAGCATTCACTTTCAGTGCTTTGAGGACATTGCAATGGCACAAAGGCACTATGCATATGCCACATTGCATTGCGTTGCCATGTTACCTGTACATGGGGTGGGGGGCACAGTGTAGGTGGTACAACAGTGTGCTGTCATGTTGAGGTGCAGCAGTTTTTGGTCTACCAGGGAGTAATCACCTCTCCTTAATCACAGAACTCAACCTTTACCTGCTCTACAGTGTGGACCCCATTCCAACCCACTGTGCATGATCTGTGCCCTGCACTAGCTCTCCACGTCGCCAACTTCAACTGCCTGTGCCCGAATTGTTACTTGCATTCAGTATTCTGTGCTGCGAACCCTTGCCTATTGAGCCGAATTGTGTTATCTGCATTTAGCAATCTCTGCCGCAATCTCTTGCCTATTGAGCTGATTTTTGTCATTTACATCTAGTATTCGGTGCCACGATTGCTTGCCCATTGACCCCAAACTGTGTTACTTGCCTTTAGCATGCTGTGCTGCACCCATTTGCCCATTGAGCCCAAACTCGTTATTCGCATCTAGCTGTCTGTGCTGCGATCTCTTGTCTATTGAGCTGAACTGTGTTATTTGCAATTAGCATTCTATGCCACAAACATTTAAAAATATAAATATAGTTAGCACTTTACAACTACCATCTGAGCCTGATTCTTGCATCTAGCCACTACCTTTTGTGATTGCACTGCCCAGACTATTCACTAGTACCTAAATGAACTACTGCTACCTTGGTGCTCTACTCCACAGTGTAAACGAGCCCACAGCATTCCGAGTGAATCTGCCTTCGACACTCTAGATTACTAGAGAACTAGTCCCCTGTGCAACCTAGCCCACTAGAGATCTAGTCCATTGTGTAAAGTAGCCACTGCACTCCTGGGCAACCAGCCCACTAAGTAAACTAGCCTACTATTTTCTCACTGCATTCCTGGGGTACTAGCCTGCCACATCCCTAGAAAACTAGCATCTTAACATAGCTGTCCCTTTCCTTCTCCCTGCCTTGTCCATTCCTTCACCACCATGGCATTCCATAGAGTTACCCTTCACATGGCCTCTCTCCTCCCTTTGTTCCACACCATCACCCCCACCAACTTCCTCCCACTTATACAACTTGTCAAAAACCAGATACCTGCAGTCGACTCCCTCACTAGGGATGCAGTCAACCACTTACTCAGCTCCAGGGAATGTATCGAGTGATTTGCCACTCCACCCACCCCTCTTATCTCTTGCCCTGTGGACATCAGAAACAAGAGATTAGGCTCACGCTTCCCAAATCACAAGGTGACCACAAGGATGCTCACACATCACACCTTGCCTAAATCCACCTGCCCAGCAGTAACCGCAATATAAACCAATTCATCTACCCCTACCACTCCCACTTCTATCATCACAACACCCTCCCCAACCTTGGCACAATCCTCCTCACAAAACCAACGACCTGGACTTCATGGCCATCACTGAAACCTGGCTACATCAGGCAGCAGGTCCAGCCATCTCACTTGCCCTCTCAGAGGGAAATACTATTACCAGGGCTGACAGAAACTCAGGCAAATGAGGGGAGTGACCTTCATAAGCAAAACCTGCCTAGGCCTTAAAGCCACCTCCCTTACCAGCCTTTCTTCTGCAGAACTGTTATCAGTCAAAATCGCACTTTCACTCATTCAAACTATCCTTATGCACCTCATCTACCGCCCTCTTGGCCCGATCTCGTCCTACGGCGATGACATCACAGGCCTCCTCTCTGCCAACACTAATCTTGGCTCCCAAAGCATCCTTTTGGGTGACCTCAGCTTAGGCTTACATGACCCTAACGACACGCATGCCCTTGCACTAGAAAAATCCATCTCCCAACTTGGCTTCAAACACAGAATTACAGAACCCACACACATCAATGGCCAAATCCTTGACTATGTGTCAGACAACAATTGTTCTATTGTTATAGTTTAGTATTGTTACTCCAAAATGAACCAGTTGCGTGGTCAGACCACCACTTCATCTCATTCAACATCAAAGGGACAACACCCCCACGCCCTACTATTGCACCACCCACTCTCTCCCGAAATTGCCGAAACATTGCACTCAGCCAGTCTCCGGCCACTCATCAATAACATCCTGGACATTTCCAAGTATAAGAATCTGGATGCTAACAACGTAGTCGACTTGTAAAATGACACATTGGATTCCACGTTAAACATCTCTGCCCCTCTCAAGCTAAAAAGGCCAAACCTACCGCCCACCTTAACAAGTGGTTCACACCTGAACTAAAAGTCCTAAGGAATACTAAAAGGTTGTCCGAAACCACATGGCGTAAAAAAAATCACTGAGCAGAACAAAGCAGTGTTTGCTACAGCAGCCACATCCTACAAATCTGCCATTCTAGCCACAAAAAAAGAAGCTTACAACACCAGAATCCTTAATGCCAAATCAAGTTCCAAGGAGCTCTTCAACATTTTAAAGGAACTAGAATCTCCAGCACCTCCTACTGAGTACTGCACTAAGGATACTGCCTGGTGCTCTAAAATCCAGCAAGCCCTAGCAGACAAAATAGCACTATTACAAAACAAAATTGAATCCAAAAAGAGCATCCTTCCGAATACCATCCCTACCAAACCAGCGTTTGAGCAAAAACTCCCTCAATGCCCACCCTTCACTTTCTTCCAAGTATCTCCTAAAGAAGTGGAAGACATTATCAAGAGTCTGAAACCATCTCGCTGTCAAGGAGCACTTTTCCAGCCTCTATCATCAAGGAAGGAGCCAAATATCTATCCCCGTTCATTGCCACACTCCTCATTCAAAACTAATCATGTACCTAACAATCTTAAGGAGGCATGGGACATGCCTCTCCTAAAAAAAAAAACGAGACCCTAATATTCCAAATAACTACAGGCCTATCACTACCGTCCCCTTCCTCTTGAAGATCTTGGATAGAGTTGCATATCTACAAATCAAGAAACATCTGGAGGATAACAATTTACTAGGCCTCAGACAATCTGGCTTTAGGCCTAGACATGGAACGGAGACAGCACTTCTGGACTTGATAATCCAGATGGATGAGGCAAAGAATAAAGGCAACCTAGTGATTCTGCTGTTGCTAGACCTGTCTGCGGCTTTTGATTTAGTCGACCATTAAACCCTAAATGGACATCTGACCTCAGCAGCAGCCTTCTCTTCCAATGCCTCCAATGGGATCAAGTCCTTCTTATCTAACCGTAACTCTAGAGTTTTCTCACCTTCAGCCGCAGAAAAGCCGATCCCAATACTCTGCAGGGTTCCCCAGGCATCCTACTTGTCACCTACACTTTACAATATATTCACAAAGCTCCTTTTCGATCGCCTGGATAACCTGGGTGTCATCTACACCAACTACGCAGATGACACTCAGGTCCTTATCTCCCTTATGGGCCGCCACGATGAGGATTCCAAATGAATTAAAACAATCTACCTATAAATCCAGGCCTGGATGGCTACCAACAATCTCTGTCTTAATGATGAAAAGACAGAGCTCCTGATGGTCGACACCCAGGCACTTAAAAACAAACTAGACCAGAAGACCTCAACATTCAATATTGACAGGAACGTGATGAAAATCACCAAGGAAATAAAAACTTTGGGAGTCTATCTTGACTTAACCTTGTCCCTCAAGAAACAAATCAGTGCTGTGGCGTCCTCTACAGCCTTCACCAACAAGTTAATCTACAGTTGTAAACCATACCTGTCCACTAGCAGCTGCATTACACTAGCTAGAGCCCTAGCATTGTCAAAGATGGACTATTGCAACACACTCTTCCTAGGAACCTCTGAACAGAACCTAAATAGGCTACAGGTCCTTCAAAACAACTCATTGAGAGCAGCACTTAACCTTGCCAGATCCAGCCATATTTCAAGTGTCAGACGGGAAGCCAACTGGCTGTCAGTTCACGACAGAATTATTCTCCCTACGTTAGCAATCACACACAAATGCCTGTCTAATATAGCGGCCAAATATCTGTCTGACAAATTCAGCATTTACCAACCATCTCGGACCACCAGATCTGCCCACACCCATTGCCTCTCAGTTCCAAAGTTCAACTTAAAAATGGCAGGATGAGCCAGTTTCCCAGTCCAAGCAGCCAAATGCTAGAACACCCTGCCTCTTTCCCACAGACTAGAACCAGCCTTCCTTGCCTTCAAAACGGGTGTAAAAACCTGGCTTAACGACAAGCCCATCTGATGATACTACTGTACTCTAATGCACTGTTCTCTGCCTCGTTAGGTTGTCCTTCCAGGATCATCTAATGTGCCTGCCTCAATTATAATGATTGTCCCCTGACCTAACTGTAAACACTGGTCTGCTCTGCTGCTCTCACTTGTAATGTTTGTCATCAGACCTATCTGTAACCTTGGTCTACTCAACTTCTGTTAGCATTTATTTATGCCTGTAACATTAAGTTTTCCAGTGCCCAGTTACCTTAGGGTTCGGAGCGCGATACAAATAATAAACAAATACAAATACAAATGAAAGCTGTTCCAGGCCTGGATTCAACAGCAGTGCTCTAGGTTGATCGTGCTGCATGAGGATTTGTGGCAGGCATGCTTCATGGTAGAGGCAGGCCAGAGAAGTTGAGTTAAGTTGAAGCTCCACAATGGACTGGTAGGGTGGTAGACTGAGAGGGGGCTACCTGCAGTGATGGACGGAGGTGAGTGGGGGTAGTTGGACGAGGCCGGACTGGCAGGGGGCTGCCAGTGGTAATGGACAGAGGTGAGTGAGGGTAGTGGAAGTAGGACGGACTGGCAGTGGGCTACCAGGGATGATGGACGGAGGTGAGTGCAGTAGTGGTGTTAGGCCGGACTGGCAGTGGGCTGCGAGGGATGATGGATGGAGGTGAGTGGGGATAGGGTATTAGGCCAGACTATCAGGGGGCTGCCAGGGGTGATGGATGGAGATGAGTGGGGGTAGTGGGAGTAGGCCAGACTGGCAGCGGGCTACCAGGGTTGATGGATGGAGATGAGTGAGGGTAGTTGGAGTAGGCCGGACTTGCAGGGTGATGCCAGCAGTGATGGACGGAGGTGAGTGGGGGAAGTGATATTAGGCCAGACTGGCAAGGGCCTGCCAAGGGTGATGGATGGAGGTGAGTGGGGGTACTGGTATTAGGGCAGACTAGCAAGGGGCTGCTAGGGGGGATGGACAGAGGTGAGTATGGCAGTGGGTGTTGTCAGGATTTGAGGGAGCTGCCTGGGGTTTGGGGTGGATATGAGTGGGGGTGGTGCTGGGCTTCAGGTAGCTGCCTGTGGCTGGGGCAGAGGTGAGTGAGGTGGTGTCATGGCTTGGGGGGCTGCCTGGGGCTTGGGGCAGATGTGAGCGGGGGTGGAGTCAAGACTTGAGAGGGCTGACTGGGGGTTGGGCAGAGGTGAATGTGGGTGGTGTCAGGGCTTGAGGAGGCTGCCTGGGGTTTGGGGCAGAGGTGAGTGGCGGGGTATCAGGGGTTGAGGGGCTGTCTGGGGTTTGGGGTGGAGGTGGTTGGGAGTGGTGTCAGGACTTGAGGGAAATGCCTGGGCTTGGGGTGGGGGTGAGTGGGGGTGGTGTAAGGGCTTGAGGCAGTAGCCTGGGCATTGGGGCAGATGTGAGTGAGGGTGGTGTCAGGGCTTGAAGGGGCTGCCTGGGGGCTGGGGCAGAGGTGAGTGGGGTTGATGTCAGGGCTTGAGGGGACTGCCTGGGGGTTGGGGCAGAGTTGAGTGGGGATGGTGTCAGGACTTGAGGGGGCTGCCTCAGGGTTGGCATGGAGGTGAGTGGGATAGTGTCAGGATTTGAGGAGGCTGCTATCACTTAGGGGTGTAGGCCTGCAGTTTAGGTGCCTTGAAACTAGTAATTACAGTCACAGTTTTGCCGGGTTGCTGTCTAGCCTTGCAGGGGATAGTTCACAGTTGCACTCTGGTGCCGTGTGAACTTAGGGGTTATGGTACATAATTTTAGTTTCTGCTTGGAGTTAGGGGTGCTGCTTTGAGTTACGTAAGACAGTACACAGTATCACTGGGGGATGCTTAGAGTTACGGGTGACAGTACGCTGTGTCACTCTGGTGTTGGGTTGAGTTGTGCCGGATAGTACGCAGTATCACCAGGGTGCTGCCTTAATTTACAGGGGACAGTGCGCAGTATCGCTGGGGTGCCGCTTGGAGATAGGGGTGATGGTCAGCTGTTTCGCCAGGGTGCTGGCTTGAGTTACAGCAGATACTACACTGTATTGCCGGTGTGCTGCTTAGTGTGAGGAGTGATGGTCCGATGTTTTGCGATACTACACAGTATTGCTGGTGTGCTGCTTAGTGTGAGGGGTGATGGTCCGATGTTTTGCCAGGGTAATGGCTTAAATTGCGTGGGAGATTATGCACTATCGCTGGGGTGCTGCTTGGAATTAGGGGTAGCAGTCTGCTGTTTTGCTGCAGTGCTGGCTTGAGTTATGGGGGATAGAATGCAGTATGGCCAGGGTTCTGCCTTGAGTTACAGGGGCAAATACACAGTACCGCTGAGTGCTGCCTTGAGTGATGGGGTACAGTATGTACAGTATGCGGTATAACCAGAGTGCTGGATGTTGGTGCACAGGCTGGTGAAAATGTTGTTTATTGGTCCTGTTTTTTGTTTGTGTGGGGATGTGTTGTGGCCGTTCATGGTGCAACACGCTGTTCTATGCGCAGCGGGTTACTTTGCACTTTAAAATTCATGAATCTGCATACTGCACAAACATTTGATCCAATATTCAATATAATTCTCATTGTTAATAATTCAAAGCCCAGGTCTGGGTGGGCTTTGTGGAGGGGTGAACGCAGCCTCCTGCAATAAATCAATAAGAGTGGTCATTAGCGCAGTGGTAGAGTTTGGAACTCATTCACTTTATTTTCTCTAGTTAATTGAAAATACCAGTGCCTGCTCAGCACCACTCATTGTATATCATGGCAGATTACTTTCTCAACCGGGATGAGGACAGAACTGCCCTTTTTGCTCCTAGGCGAAGCACCTTTAATGCCTTCAAAAGTAATTACAATTCAATTGAAACACTTAGACAGAAACGTATCACGCTAGAATGCCTTTCAAAAAAAGAGATCAACAAGTATTGGGAGCATGCCTCACTTACCAATTCCTTAGAACATTGTAGAATTCCTAGCGGCCTATGCATCTTTATTCAGAGATTGAAGAACATGCTAGAATTACTGATTACACACGTGAATAGAGAACATACCAGAGTCACCACTCAAATAGATCAGGTGAAGCAAGAAATTCAGGACATGACAAATGCGGATGCAAAAAAACAAAAACACTATGACAAAATGTTTGATATATTAAGATAATATCAGGATGAAATAAAGTTTAGAATATTTAGGAAGTATTTTAGGGATGATAAGTATTACTGACAAGACAGGGTTTATACTTTTCAAAGCAAATATGACAATATTGGTTCCAATTCAACAAGCAGTTAATTTAACACTACTCCAGCCAGCTCTGATCCTGAATCAGAGGGGGAGAATACAGGTGCACCTGGAACGATTACCAACAACACAGACACAGTCTCCGCTAGTGGCAAAGGTTTGTTTAGAACAGATTTGTCGATTCAAAAAGGGCAGTCAAAGGAACACCAATATAAAACAAGTCAGATTTAAAAAAAAAAACCTTGCATCAAATAATTTAATGCAAAATGCCACACCAGGGGCAGGAGGGAGGGCGGAAGTTCCGACGAGGATGCCAATCATATAGTGATCCTGACCAGATCGAACACCAGAAAGCAACTAGCATCTAGAGAAGTGAACAATCAGAATTTAGTTATGAATCTTTCTAACAGAATACTGAGTGAATCTGAAATTAAAGTTCTCAATAAAGGTTTATCTTTTGAACCAAGTGCCAATACATATTTTGTGAATTTTCAAATTGACATCTATAGAAAACTCAAACAGAATTATTTTTCTCCAATCAAGTACAGACTTATGTTTCCAAACCAACACTCAACCCCTTGAGTACATACTCTGATGGATATTGTGAGTACATAACCCTTAATGTCTTTGGATAAAGACACCTGCTCAGATCAGGACCCTATATATAGGGAGTTAGGGCTGAAAGTCGGGCATTTATATATAGATGAACTGAAGCTGAGATCCAAATTCACTCCTCAGTTGGGGAGTGAGAATGTCATTGAAACATTTTACAAAGCATTAACAAAGGACATACATGCATATTTAGATAAACCATATGATAGAAAGAAAAAGAGCAGACCCAACAAATAAGAATTGAAGGCTTTAGACAACTTAACAAGGGATTGTACCATTACAATTAAAGAAACAGACAAGGGAGGACATGTTGTTGTACTTAATGCACAAGACTACATCAGTATGGGCAATAAACACCTAGCCACCCCATGGTGTTATAAGCAACTAGGCTCTAATCCAAGCAGGAGGGTCGTCCAATACGTACAGGCCCTCATTCTTGAATGGTACTCTTTGGGCTAGCTCACAGAAGAGGAACAAAGATTTTGGATTATCACTTAACCAACTATGCCAACACTATATTTTCTTCCAAAAATAAAAATACCCTACAAAACTCTTCCTGATGTTATACCCATAATGAGTGGTATAGGCTGGGCAACAGAAGGTATAGCCTACTATTTGGATGACGCTTTAAAACCACATGTACCAAAGATGAGATCATACATCAGGGACAACACACAAGTGTTGGAGTTCCTCAAGACCATTCATTGCCAAGAATAGTTTATGATAGCTACCCTTGATGTTACAGCTCTGTACACGAGCATAGACCATGATTTAGCCATAAAAGCAGTTGAATATACTTAACGGAATTCCTCTGCATCATATCATAGGCATATTGAAATGCAAATTTTTTTGGGGAGATTCACCTTAACCAACAATGCTTGAATGTTTAATGATGTATACTATATACAATCCAAGGGTGTGGTTATGGGAGCCAAATATGCTCGTTCTTTGGCAAATCTATTTATGGCCCAATATGAGGAAATGCATGTGTTTAACTATGAAGATTTTTCTCTAAATCTTATTGCATGCAAGCGTTATATTGATGATAGTTTGATCAAATGGCATGGTACTGAAGAGTACTTTGACCATTTTATTATGCATATCAATAATAACCACCATGACATCCAACTAAAGGGACATTATAGTGAACAGACATTGACTTCCTTGACTTACACATATTCATCAAAAATGGTAAGATAGCGATGAATACCTATAGAAAACCTACAGAGGTTAACTCTGTATTGCATGCTCAAAGTTGCCATCAGCACTCGACTAGTGACAATATACCTGCAGGCATGTTTTACAGGGCTAGATGCAACTGTAGGACCCGTACATTTGAACAAGAATGTGATGTTTTGACACAGAGGTTTATTGAGAGAGGATACAAATACGACATCATTAAGAAGGCAGCACATAAATATACAGCTGTAGAACATTAAGACCTGCTCAATCCAAGGGAGTGCATGTAAGACAAAGAACAGAAAAGCCTGATTAGCTCTTTCTAGGTCCGCCAGCATAGGTTTGTAATACTCTACATGTGTGTCATATTTTGAGGCAAATTAGACGCATATGTCAGAACAAATTGGTCACTTAAACACATTAAAACAAAATGTATTCCAATTATTAAATATCACATTAATAAAAATAGTATACCTAAATCATGTGCACTTTCCCCAAGTCACTTCTAAGAAACAACACACATTTGTCTACAAATCAAAAAAGCCCAGAGTGGAATTGGGTGGTGGGGTTAGTATGTGACAGTTCTGCACATAGAAATGGCAAATGACTTTTGAACTTATCAACTCTGTTGTAATTTGGACCATTTTTTCATCTAATAATTTCAAAAACAAGAGAAAGTAATTCAAATCTCTCAAAGGAAGTCGGACAAAATTCCTTGCAATGTCCAATCGATCTGTCTGCATTTGTTTCGGCTGTATGCTGAGTTTTAGGCACCATCCCTGGTGTCTATCTCTAGAGCCGTCTTCTGGACAAGAATATTTCTTCTGTTAGCATGGATGTCTCATCTTTTCCACAACATCTCTTATGTATTGGTGTAGACAAAACATAAAAACAATATGCTTTCTTTTAAAACCTTGGACTAAAAAAGGACCAATTGGATTGACATAAGATATGGTGTTTACTAACCACAGTTGCGGAGTACTGACCTATTAAGTGCTCTCGGTAGGATCAGAGCGTTTGTGATATGTTCGGAAGACAATATTCTTTACTTACAGGAAGCTGTATTATGCTGCCATTATTTTCATTTCCTTTTTCTTCAATCAAGGGTATATCTGTGTTTAAATCTGTGTGAAGTATAGGCGAGAGACACACTGTTCTGAGATTTGTTCCCACACTCATTAGTAATCTGAATGTGTTTACGCAGTCATTGTACTGACCTCTGTGTTCGTTGAATTACACATATATTGAGTGGTCTGCGGCGTAATTAGCTGCTCTTTTACATTCTTCTCCAAGCACGCCGTATTATCGTGCTGATCTGTTATTGCTACAGATCTGTTCAAGAAAGTATGACGTTTTTAGATTTACATATCTGTTGGTGGTAACACCCACCATCTTTTTTCGTATCCATTTTGTTTATTGTTTATTGCTATAGCGGTGCTTGCAGCTGTAACCCATTTCAACATATCTTTTACTGTGATTGGTTAATATCTTTCATTAAAACTTCTAGCTTCAAAACCCAGTTGACAGCTCTAGTTAGGTCTAATATACTCATAATGCAGACTAATGCACAACATCATGTTCGTTAGTTTTATATACCGTCTTGGGTTCGCTCCACGTATCTACATGTTCTTCTCATTTAGTTCATACTCCCCCTGCAGTTTTACTTGACTTTTTGTATTGTGAATTCTGTCTTAATAAGAGGCGCAGGTATCGTCCTCCGTCTCAGAAGTAAAGGCACAGCTTCTGGTTGTTGTTCGGAAACCTCTAGTACTGTGCGCAGGCGTGTCTTGATATATGCGCACCTATGTGCTTGCAACGTTTAATTGCTATACCTCTAAGCCTACATTCTAGCATGGTCCCGCAATGACCGCCATCTTGGATCTAATTAAAAAAAGCGATGTTCCTCAGTTTCCTTATATCTCTGGCGAGATCTATGATTAAAGGGGCTGATTTGTTTATTAAGGCAGATACACGATCTGTCGTATAGATCCCAGTACACGTTTATGTTGTATCGAAGTGGGGAGCGTGCCCCATTTTATGGGGTGTAGATGGCTACTGCATTCATATTACATGGACACCTTAGTAGTGTTGTGTACAGGAACCAAGTTAGACGGCTTGCGAGGTGCATATGAAACATCACCATAGTTTCTATTTTCACAGCAGGGGAGTTTATTTTCGGGACACACAGTTGATTTGAAAATCTTTTACCACAAGGGGAGGTTGTGGGGGTGGTTGGGGGGAGGGGATGGGGAAGAAGAGGGGGATAAGAGGGGGAAAGGAAGGGAAAGGGGATGTTTGGATAATCTTATATTGGACAGCTCTACAACATGGTTTGTTAGTTACAGCATAGGTTATAGATGGTGTTCCCACGTCAATATTAAATTTAAAGTAAGTTCCCCCCACACTAAGCCTGATCCCTCTTAACCAAAAAAATGTGGACCATACCCATTTATATTATCTGAATCCAAGGGATAAAGGCAATAGACCAGCAAGGAATGTGGCCAATTTTCCAAAGATGCTTCCACTTTGTATAAACCTGTCTCCAGGCATTGGCACATATTACTTCTAGATAATGATCTGCTTCCCTTTCTATCAGAAAAACCTAAGTTTATCTATACTAAAGCCCACACCATTAAGAACAATTATGTCTGTTATTTTTGGATACCACTAACTACAATCCACCAACAAATAGAAATTGGCTAAAATCTGCAAAAGGGTTCCACAAGTGTGGTAGTTGCAGGATGTGCAAATATCCACACAAGGACTGTGAGGAATTCACATATGTCAATGGAATATCTGTTAAAGTTAATAAGTTCCTTAATTGTAAAACTACTTTTGTCGTCTACACCCTGCGATATGTGTGTGGGAAACTCTATGTGGGCAGTACTATCAGACAATTGCAATTAACGATAAGAAAACATTTAGCCAGTTTGAATAGCGCTAATCCAAAATTGCCTCTTGCTGTAAATTGACAGCAGAACCACCAGCTAGTGGATAAGTCAGATTTAAGATTTGTGGGACTAACGAGAGCCAAGAAGGGGAAGAGAGGGGGAAATACCAAATTGAAACTAAGAAAAATGGAATGTAAGTTGATCTGTTTTTTACGATGTACCCTCAATGGTCTCAACACTGACCATGAGAAGAACGTGTTTTTGTAAACCTTTTTGGATGCTAATGTTTGAATGCATATGTGGCAAGGTTACTACTATTGCTGTGAACAGCAATGATATATTCTGGTATATTGTAATATGCATGTGTGGTAATACAAACTGTTTTCTAGGATTAGTGTCTTATAGATGCAACTCATTTGACTCCAACATTTTTCTATTTTACACACACACACATTAACACATTTCTATCATCCAAATATTCCTCAATATTTAACACAGAAAGTTACTCCTGAGCTTATTCGGCCTAACAAGTCTCACTCAGAAATCAAAGGACTAGATTTGTGTCCAACAGCTACTACATGTTAGACACATCTTATGCTGACGGAAGAATTTGTAATTACAGTTATAGGACAAGACCTGATGTCTATTCATATTTGAAAGGGAACCAGTTGGGGAAACCACCCCAACAAACAATCAGGAGAATAGTTAAACTTAACTCATACCAAAAGAACAGCGAAAGGTACCTAGAACCATTTTGCTGAAATAATTACAATACTCGTGGACACTTATAGTCAGTCCAATTGTCATTGCACATCACAAACATGTGATTTATTTATTTCTATGTTATTTGTTTACTCACAAAGGCCACAACTCCAACAGCCAATCAGGAGAATAGCAATTGTAACTCACTACATTGCTCTAAAAACCTGAACCTTATTGCCTAACAAAGTAAGTCCTTTGCCATTGGACACCGCACTTCTGTTACTACTCTACTACTACGTAATTTGTTTACCTATGACATCACGTGTATCGAACATGTGACATTTCAAGTCCAAACATCATTGTGCATGACGTGCAATAACGTTCATAGGTATTAGCCAAACTCATAACCTACAGCACCACGATTTCTGACCAGCAACTATTTGACAGGGATTTAACCCTTGGAAAGACACATGTTGCCAATAAGGTAAGTGAATTACCCACCTAACGGGACAGCTCACGAGCTCTAATAGAGTCAATGCTGATCAGTTATTAAATGGAGTGAAGCCCATTTTTCTTGATGTCATTTACAATCCAATTCAAAGAACCCCTATCCTTTTCTGGGGTATCGCTGAACCACCAAATGTGCCAATGCGAATTATTTTTAATAAAATTGACATTGAAGAACTCATCATTGACATCTAGCTGTTGCATATTTAATGGCTTAGAACTGATCACTTATAGTTTCAAGATGCCATACGTAACAGGGCATCACCGTTTCACGCATTTCCATAATGCCAAATATAGATTCTATATTAATAATCTGTGGGGTATAATCCATGTCTTATTCACGTAGCCAAAAATATCTTTTTTGCTCCAAACAGGCAGAGCAATGCTCAATATCTTTGACCTAGACTAGATAGCCTTGTATTACATCGGCATTAATATAATGCAGGTGCATTCATATGCATCTAACTAAGGTGAGAGGCTTTGAAGCCATCATTCTATTTTGCGAAATTATCAACATGGTAAAAACGCAGCTTATTAGCTTTTTGCACCTTTTTTGCAGATGTACCAGAATTAAGGGTTATCATTATCAGCCAATGTCTTATATCGCTTCAAACTGTTGATTATCGATCAAGCTACGACAGTAACATTACGGTATGACTTATCTTTTGAATCATGATTGACTTTAGGGAAATTATACTATAGTAACCCACATTACGAGAAAAAAACACATTTTTAGCAGTGTTTCCCCTATCTCACCAGGCGATCCATAACACCATTAGAAGAAGGGGCAAGCTAGCACTTGATATTGCAAGTGCACAACTTATGATGACATGCATACAATGAGTGATTTATTCATAATTTGAATTATAAATTGGAATTTTTTCATTTATGTTAAATATTGTAATCTCCATCATTTGAACACAAGCAATCAAATGTGAATGATACTTTAAAATACTGTGTCAGCCTTGAAAATGACCACGGTCGAAATACGTGTCGGCTGACTGCATCAAGAAAAAACTGAAACCACAAGAACACTCATCTGGAATTCTTTTTGATTCAATTTAATTTCTGAAACAATGTTGATGTTAGCATCATATCTAAAAGAACAAAACTACCTAATGGTGGGGCACCAGTTGCAGTTAGCACTCACAATGTATGTTTTCCACACACATTTTGTAGCCAACATCTAAAGGTTCAGAGGCTCTTTCGATACAGTATGCTACCTTTGACCAAGTAAACACTGAAGCAATCATACCTTGGCAAATGTAGAGACATAACTAAAGCACCACCATCTCACCAGCAAAGCATTCATGCTTTTATGGCGTGTACTCATATTGTGATATGCAATAATCTTTGGACACAGCACAAAAGAGTTACATTTAGTTCATGTATTAGTGTTCATGCATTTTTCTCTGTTTCTTTAGGTTTGAATGTGACTGTCTTTTTCAAGCAACCAACTAATAGGGCATGCATCTCCAGGAGGAAAACGCAAGGACTTTTAAATCAACTATTGGAAAATCAGGACTACATTTTAAAGTATTGTGAAACATGACTACTGCCCTCCGGGAGTACAAGGCTATCTAGTGTCTAAACCACCTACTCAACTCTCACACTAATACAGACCAACAGTGATCTCAGTCATAAAGGTGAAACAGGCACATATACAAGATATATGTCCTTCGCCTTTTGTGGGATTGTGTGGCAAGGGCAGCCTACACTCTCACGGCGGTGTGAATGTGATCATAGTAGCAACACAAACAACAATAGTATAACAGCACAAAATAAATGTATGTCCAATCAAGATTCTATAAAAAATATGCACATTTAATTAAACACAGCATATGCAATACCTGCTCTATAAAAACACTAAGAAAAAACCACCTATGTAGAAGGAACACAGATTATGCAGACCGTAGATGATGTAAAGAGGTGTAGCAAGGGTGAAAGGAAATACATGACAACAATGTCAACCAAAAAGGATATGTCTTGGTTGAAAATGTTTAGAATAGGTGGCTTAGCAGTCTCTATTGTCCCAATAGTTGACCAAGGTGCATGGGCCTATTACCTTTTTTAGTGTTTGGTGGTATAATATTGTTAAACCAGGCTTCACGATGCTGAAGATGTAAGTTGAACCAGATTAAAATGTGGCGAGTCATGCTTGTCCAAGTGGCAAGCTGGAGTCAAGCCAGTTCGAAACAGTTTCTCTGTGTGGTTCAAAGGTGACATTTGAGCGATGACATTTGGATGGCTCACCAGGGTTGGTTCAAAGGTTAAGAATTTTTGAAACATTGGTAACCACTGCTTTGGATCTATTCTCTGAGTGATGCAGTGCTTCAAATGGTTCAATGCATTTTCAAAGAGGCAGGGGTTCGAAGTGGTCCACAGTGGCAATCTGGTTGCTTGCACCAAACATGTGACATGCGTTGTTTGGTACAATGCAGCAGTGGCCCTGTTCAATGAATGGATCATCAGCGGTTCAAAGAAGTGCCAAAAGCAACATTGCTGCTTCTTGTGGTTCCATACTGAGGAATACAGGGGACCCGTTGCTTTGCTTCTTCTGGTGCTGTGAGTCCCAATCCAGGAGCTTAGAAACTAGATCTGTCATTGTTCTTGTAATGAAGATGGCTTAAACACGAACAGGTTGCTTAAGGTAGGGTTGTTTACAGATATAACAAAGCAAAGATGCTTGGAAAGCGCCCCACCACACATCAGTTACCTCTCCATCCACTGCTCAACTGACTACCTCAGAGCGCTCTCCACTCTACCTTCCATTCCAATGTTCTATTCTTCTGTTCCCTCATTCTAGAACTTCTTACACACACACAATACAAACAACACCCCCTAATCTAAAACATTACAACCATTTACACCGCACACCTCCTCTATACACCACACACATCCCTTCCTTTGCTCTCTCACACATAACATGTGTTTTCATCATCCCCAGGGTCTCCAAACCTTCAACACCCTCCCCATATTCCACACCTGACCTCCACAAACTCTCACCACTCTGGGGCACACCTTTTCCACTTGCATGGGATCCCTGAACAACACCTATTTCTTTATTTTTACAATTCCTTTCTTCACTCTCATCCAATCACCTCTCCTCACCTCCAAACCTCTCACACCTCTTTTAATATCACTTCTCACTTTTGTCACCTCTGTATGTAACTCACACATCCTCCTCACCTCTGCGAGGTCTAATTCCTTTTCCTCTTGCATGCCCTAGCCAGCCCTGGTATACATGTGTATTCCCTTTGCATCCTCGTCTATGCTTAAATGGAACTTCACCAATTACGACATGAGTGGACACTCTCAACTCCTTTATTCTCTCTTCCACCATGTCCTTCTTCCTCTTCCCGCACAGTTCAGCTATTTCCATTGCTCCCATTACACACCTATTCACTATTTCGTCTACCCTGTTAGACTCAGGGTGATTCAATGCAGTCCTCTTTTCCTTTACTCCACTTCCCTTCAGGCATGATTCCATTACCCTTCCACAAATCTGTGCACCATTATCTGTCAGCACAGACATGGGATACCACTCCCTTCCAAATACAGCCACTAGAAAATAAAACATTGTTCCTGCACTGGCCTCGCGTATGAACATTATCTCATCTCACTTAGACAGCAAATCAAGCAATACTATGATGTATTGTCTGCCTTCGCTCCAATTTCAACTGGACCTAGCTTATCATTGGCAAAGCTTCCCATACATTTTGAGGTACTTCAGAACATACCATGGGCCTTGCTCGTGCACTTAAGCGCTTACCACGTTTTTCACACTGCAGACAGACCTCTATTTTCTTCTCAACTGTCCTATCTAGTCCTGGACACCAATAATCCATCTTTAGCTTCCTCTTTGGTTTGGAAATGCCAATATGTCCAATATGTACCAAATCTATTTATCTTTCATGTAGATGCATTGGAATGACAACGCTTCCGGATCGATAGATCTCACCTTCAAAACTCAACTAATCAGGCACCTCCCAATATGCTCTTACATCCCCCACCAAGTTATCCTTACATGGACATTGCAATTCAAATCTTTGTATCACGGTAACAAAGCTCACATCCTGTTTCACAGCCTGCAACCACTCTCCTCTACCTATAACACCATTCTGGGTTAAACAAATCTGGTCACACAATTCCTCCTCTCCAACTTCCTCTTTAGCATGTACACATGACAAAGAATCCGCAAACTCATTGTCTTTTCTTACAATCACCTGAACCTTAAACGAATGGCATTGCATCTTGGCCACCCACTCTGCCAAACGTCTTGATCATTTATCTAGGCCTTTTCACTCAAATATCACCTTTAAAGGACAGTGGTCAGTGTGTAAAATAAAATCAGAACCCCACACAAATATGCGAAATGTCTCCACACCCCAATGACATGCCAACACTTCTTTCTCAATTGCAGAATACCTTTTTACAGGTTTATACTAACGTTGTCCTATCCTTCCTCATTTCTCTGGGCCAATACTGCTCCCAGCTCCATATAACTTTTGTCTACAGTACTAATCGAGACCTTGCATGTGTCAAACTGAGCTAATGGAACTGCCAAATCTATCTCCTCTTTTATCCTGCCAAATTCACTTTTACACCTCCAGCTCCACTGAAAATCAACCCCTTTTATCAAAAACTTCCTCCTTTCCACCATCTTCCCAGTAAAGGTTTTGACACATTTTTGGTAAAACTCCACCATACTTAAGAAAGAACATAGCTCACCCTTACCCTCAGGCATTTAACTACTTGTTATGCCATGCATCAAATCATATTTTGGTCGAACACCCATCTCCGGCAACTCATGTCCCAAATACTCATCAACTTCCCTTCAAAGCACACACTTCTCCTTGCCCAAAGTCAAACCTCTTTCTTCCAAAACCAGCAAAACTCCCATCACATTGACTTCATGCGCCTCCAAACTTTCCCCAACCACCAAGATATGGGGCCTCATTACGAGTCAGTCAGTCTGTAAATAACGGTGGTGGTAAACCCGCTGCCACCGTTGGTTCCGGACCGGCTGATCTCGAGTCTTGCAGGCGGGAGGTGTCATTCCCACCAGGTCTGACCTGGCGGGTTTAACACCACCCGCCTGCAGGCGGACGTGGAAACAGCGGCACCATTACAAGATGGTGCCGGTGTTTCCACTCCCCCATTCCCATGGAGTCCTATTGGACTCCATGGGAATGGGGATTTACCGAATTCCGCCTCCGGTATTGCAGGGTCACCGGGGTTGTAATGCCCCGGTGATTCCGGGAATCACGGAGGCGGAATGGTAATACGAGTCCGGCGGTAACCTGCCGGAATTTCAGGCACAGTTACCGCCGGACTCATAATGAGGCCCATTGTCTTGAAAGCACAACTTCCCCTGCATATAACCAACTCATTTATGCATTGCCTTTTGAAAAACTGATGACGCTGATACAAGTCCAGATGTCATTCTAGAAAATGTGAATATTCCCCCATGTTTTATGAATGTTGTGAACATACACAACTCTGGCTCCAACTAAATTTGGTGATACGCAGATGACAAATCTGACTTTGAAAACAACTTCCCCTTCCCAATCATCCTTAACATTTCCCCCATGTGTACGCAAAGAGATGCCTTTTGTGACGAGTCAGAGGTTCTCGTCTCTATCAGCTACAATAAAAATGCTCATCCCATACCAAAACCAAAGGACTCCTAAAGCTTCATAGAGAAATACAAGACTCCACATTAGAAATCCCACATGGGTACATGTACCTCTGCAACCTGAAGCCATTTAACAATAGTGGGAAGCCCCAAATAGAGGAAAGATGAGACAAATATTTGAAACGTGACTTTAGTCCTGTTTCTATGTTTGATGAGTTGGCCTGGCAAGGAAAGAAAAGAAGGCCAGGAATACAATGTAGCAGTGGAAGAGAACCGAATGATGATGGTGGAAGTATTCACCATGGGCGTAACAGTCGCTAGAGGAGTAGAAGAAGTGCGGAGTGGGAGACAATGAAAGCCAGTGGTGGCAGACCAGAAATGGCCAATTAATACCAACCGAAGGTGGGGATTGGAAAGAGAATCAGAGCGGTCTCCACCTCAGTCTTGTCATCGACGATCGTAACCACTGGTGTTACCAGGCGTAAAACGAAGTCTGATTAATCCAGGAATGGCACACAGCTAATGAAAACTATGCCAATCGGTGCCACAAAGCACAGGAGAAGAACATGAGAAACCAACAATAGCAGATAGCTGTTCAAACCTGGAGTGGCCAATGTAGCATGCAGTGTAGAATGCAGAAGGCGAATAAAAACCCTAACGTTCAGTCTCTGCTATTTAAAGTCGACACGTGGCAGAAAAGTAAGCAAGACCCATGCCTTGATGAGTGTGGTAACTGGAGATGCCTCCAGAAAGGGGAAAGCACAGGGACCCTCCATTTGCTGAAACAGTGGAATCTCAACAATTAGAAGCCTACCCCAGCAATCGCAGGTAATCATTGGGGAATGTGGGGTGGGGGGGCTGATCAGAACATGGGAGGAGAGACAAAGAGGGTATATCGCTTACCACTGGGGAATTAAGATATGCTAATTTACCAGTGGTGTGCTATTAATTCGCATAATTACAATATGCTAATTTCGCACCTAGAAACACTTCTGCACAGGCATGTTATAAATAACTTATCATATCATATATCATATCATGCTTCTGATTTTCACAAGCTGTACTAAGTACAATGGGTAGTGGGCCAAAAGAGGATATCCAACCTACCAGGGAGATAAACTACAAAAACACCACAAAGCAAAACTAAAAGGGAGCTGGGCCTTTGCATAGCATCTGTATGGGAGGACAGGTCTTTAGGACCCCCCTACCCTCTATTTCTCACCAACGTGCAGCCTACGACTCGCCCAGCAGCTATCTATGAACCTGGGTCCGGGATGCGGAATGGCTGCAGGTCGTCACATGGGGCTGCACGGCTCATCTTATAGTATGATACAGACTCCATTTTGTGACACCCTTAGACTCCATTTTAAAACTAACAAACTTAGGCCTCACTAACGCAAGCAGCCTGAAGTGCTGCCTCTCCCCTGTTGACCGTGCACACGGAGCCCAGTACTTCCCTCTCCCTCCTCTCCTTGGCGGCTCTGCCGCAGGCCTGTTTTCACGGGAGACTAGGCACGAACAAGCTACATTACAAACACTGTATCTTTCACCTTCCGCAGTCCATCAGTGACCTGCGGATGACCGGGCTGAAACTGGGGTCTGAGAAAAACAAGCTGCTTCCATAAAACTTGACCTGTCCTCTCTCAGACCCCCACATTTATGATATATGCTGTGGATAACCCCCAACCCTGTTCCCCATTTGAAATGCCAGACATGTATGCTAAACCCGTGTGCCACCCTGTTTCACCCATGCAGCTAAGCCATCTGAAGGGACGATAAATTTGCTTCAAGCCCATGAGATTGATTATACATATTGAAATAAGATGGCCCTCACCCATCCCAGGTCACACAAGAAGTTATGAAATGTATGTTAGAGCCTTTCCTTACTAATCAAGGATTTCTGTTGCTGCGCAATACACAAATCAATGTATGATATCCATATAAACTCTATGATTTCCCAAAAATGTGCAAGTTTACAAATAGAAAGTCAAGTGTTGCAATATGTATGGTTTTTAATGTAATGAGTGCTGACTGTATAAAAGAGTGTCCTTTGAAGCATTTGTTTACCCTCTGAGCATTGAGTTAGGCAAGTCATATTATAAGCAAAATGTTGCAGAATCTTCCCTGTACCAATGCACACACTAACCTGTTTCTACCTCATTTTGAATGCAAGCTTTTTGTGTGTGTCCTGCACAATGTAGAAAATATACGGCCCAACATACTCCGGGCCCTTCCTCCTCTCACCCCTATCAGGTTACACCGCACACACAGAAGCCCCACCTATCTTCCCCCTCTGGCTGGGCCCGGATGTGAAACCTAAGCCCTGTGAATGATGTGATGCTAACAAAACTGTTGTTGTGTTGTTGATAGAAGTTATTTTGTAACATGATACTCAAAGTACACGTAAACGTGTAATATATACAATGTTCATAAGCTTGCATAATGTTTGATGTATGTGCAACTACACTGGTTTAATCCTACTTCGCATATTAAATGATGTGCATGCAACCTTATAATGTAGATGAGATAGAAGCAACATCTCTCTACCTTCTCCTGCAGCACCGCACGTTCAGCCCCCACTGTCCTCACCACCTCAGGTTGGGCTGACAACTAAAGGCCCTTATTCCATTGATAATGTGATGCTGTAACTGCAACCTCTCACACCTCCGCTAAGCCTGCACTCAGCATCAGACCTCCCCTAAGCTCCCAGACCCACAATAAAACCATATTTCAAACCCCAGGGCCTTGGTTAAAAGAAATATAGGTAACAAGCCTCTCACCCCGCTGCCTCTTTGATGTACCAGCTATGTGCCCTCTGACCAGATAGTATCCAAGCTCACCCCAACCCCGACTGACCATGGAGGCAGTATATTTACTCTTGTACTAACATATTATAAATATGTCCCCACTAGATCTAACAAAGCAGAATGATAGAGGTATCCCAGACATGTGCCCCCTGATAGAGTACCTGAACTCCTGAAACAGCCCCTTTACTGTATAGTGTTTTTATGATGATGAGATAATAGCACTCAGAGTTATGTGCTATTTTCTCTTGTGATGTTAGATTAACAACTTGTAGGATTTTCAGGGTATTATGAATTATAATGAATGATGAGTGAGTATGTGTGGCCACAAGGGCAAATGCTAGCATAGTCCAAGATACATCAATCAACTACCATTTGCCCAGAGCTCCACCCTGATGAGTTCAGCAGACCTGCAAGCATCACAGTGACATCTCGAAGAGCCTCGCCAATCACAGAGCTTTACCCCTATGGATGCATATGGGCCCCAACCCAACTGCCCAATCTCATTGATTCATGCATCCCTTAGCTCCCACGTCATAGGTGAAGTGGGTTTGTAACAAAACGTGAACGTTTGCTGATGTTTGGCAGAGCGCTCTCGGAGTTTGCAGAGTTCTCTGCTTGCCCTATATTGGTTGGATAAACTTTTACCTTTTGACTTCACCCGCACTTGGTCTTGGTCTCATTCCCATCTAGGGTGTGTCCATTGTTGACTCTCATTGTGGAGTTTTAAATGCCTTTTTTGGGGGACGCTCAGTTTCACATCCCTCTCACTCATCCCAGTGTCTGTGATTTTGGAGAAAATATAAGGCAAGTTGCGGCTGGCAAATAAAACAAGTAGTCTATATTTGTGGGAGTATAGTCCCCCTGGCATTATAGGATTTGCTTGGAAGGGAAGCAAACCACTTCCCAAATAGTGGATGAGCCAATCTAGATGAGACTGAACAGTAGTGGCAAGAAATTGAACATAAGGAAAGGGGATTGTCCCCCTGGCAATAGAAGAAGCACATATTAGTTAAGAGAATTGCTTCCCCGAGAGTGGCTGAATTGGCAGATGACCGAACCTTACTTGTAAAGTTGTGGAAACCTCACATTCTTCCCCCTTTTTACACTAAAGAGTGGTGCTTAAGAGTGGAGGAAGGCGAATGGAAAATAGCTGAGAGACACATTACTTTCCTTGTAGTAGTTGGAGCGTGTAGAGTGTGAGGGTCATATTAGGGTTTTGACACAAGACTGTGAACATTTCTTTATTGTTTGACATCCTGAAGAATGTCACGTTAGTTAATTATGTTAAGGCAGTGAAACCTCTCAAAGAGTCAGGGCTAGTGAGGTGATTTTCCTCTTCATATTATTATTTGAAAAAAGGCATTTTTTAAATCAACCCCCCAGGCGCCTAATTCACAGAAGCGTTTTATAATGGCAAAACCCCTTTTGAAAATGATCTGTGAATCAGGCCGCCTATGTCCATCTCCTACTCCGCACCCTGACACTCTCTACAAAAACACACTTATTTAATTGTCGAAGGTCAACACACACACTTATGCTCCCATTCACTTTATTTGCCACCAAAATGGGTGATACCCACTTTGCTGCATTAGCTCTCTCAGTTATCCTCTGTGACACAGCCTTTTTAACTCTTATTGTATGCGTTTTCACAGAGTTAAAGGTACTGGTCAAGCTTTTGGACACCACAGAACACTCCCTTCCTTCATCACAATTTGATGGACCATTCCACTTAGCTTCCCTATTTTATTTAAAAACACTGACGCTAATAGGTCCTCTAATGGAATACCTTAATTTTTGGGCACCTGCAAAACCTGTTCCTTGGTATTAGGGTCCAATCTCATCCTAAGGCATTTTTGTTGGCTCCATCCCAAAAGAGACGTTCCCTTGTTAGTTAAATAAACATTTCCAAATGCCTTCTTGCCCTTACATTCAAAACGGCCTACAAAATAACATAAAAGTTCAATGCAGTACATATTAAAACCATGAATTTTGAATTCGGGCTGAAATAACTCCTCAATATTCCCTCCCAAATCTTTCTCAAATACCTTCCTCTCTATTAAAGTTACTTCAGCTCCTGAATCCACCATCATCCTTAGTTCCTTTCCATTTACTGGTCACTGGACTCTCCCACTCACCATCCATGTTGCATTCCACCATATTTACCATAACCATTTTGCATGTTCCTCATTCTCTGATGAAGTACTTATATTTCCACAAACAAACTGAATGGCCTTCTGAGAAATTTGGGAATTCATAGGCCCTTGAAAATGTTTCTAACAGCTCACGAAATGGCCCCTTCATTTGCACTTGGTGCACATCACCTTCTATGCTGAATATACTTGTGCAGTAGCTAAGTGATTCTTTCTTATGCAACGGTAACATGCTTGCTCATTGGGTGCTGCAATATAACCAGATTGCTCCTGAAATTCATCACACCTTCCACTTCATGATGTGTTATCTCCTAACACGTTGTGTCTCATAAACCTTTCTTCTCCTCTAACTCTACCTCAAGGATTTCCATCGAAAACTTTTTTTTGTTCCATTTTGTTCAGTTTGGGTACACATACCATGGAGTGTTCTACCCTCTTTGCAATCTTTAATACTTTATCCAATGATGGGTCATCTTTAAGTCATAACTCCTCCTAATACAATTGTTGAATCAACGTATCATGAACTGGTCATGTTTATGTACATTCAAACTGTTGCCAAAATTGCAAGTGATATCTAAATGTCTGAGTGGAGTTACATATACCTCCACGGTTTTGCCCTCCTCCTGTGCAGGGGTACCAGAATGATACCGTTCCAGTATAGTATTGTTCTTGGGATTGAAGTGGAGATCTGATTTTAAGAGAGCCATTTTTAATTCATTAATGTTGTCAAGATTGTAAGCATCGTCAGATGCATCTGGTCAAACCTGCACAGCACGTGGCACAATGTAATGTAGAAATCCTTTTTTTTCCCATTGATTCCACATAAAAATATGAGGGTACCTGATACATTTTGTGTAGCCCATATGAGCTAAATAACTTGATTGTTTCACAGTCTCCATCTGAAAAACTCACTTGATACAATTCTCCTTATTCTCCTCTCAACTGTTCATATTTTCTGTCTCACATTCATATTCCATATTCCATATTCCATATTTCTGTTTCAAGAAAACAATCTACAGAATCGTAATACTGGCTAATCCTTCTTTAATTCCACTGTGTGTAGGGTCCGCATTTGTTGTTTACTAGATAGCCAGGTAACAATGTCCGGAAGCCAGTTTCCAAAGTCTGCACGTTGAGCAGAGCTTTCCTTGAGCATGCCGTCTGAATAGCGACCAGAGCTTCTGCAGCAGTCGTGAGTGCGTGCACCAAATATGTTTCGGAGCACAGTGCAATGAGCTTGCGCCAGCCCTCCAGAGCCTCAATACATGGAAAGTCTGACCTTCCTCTGTCAGAACGGGTAACAACCCATCAGTTAATCCAAGGAGAGGTAGCTCATCCTTATCCTGCTGCAACTGCTCTGCACTTGTGCTCCTCTTCTCATGTCCGTGGAGGGTACAGAAAGTCATCACCAATGTAATGAAGATGGCTGAAACAGGAACAGATTGTTTAAGGTAGGTTTATTCACAGATATAACAACAATGCAAAGATGCATGGAAAGCACCCCGACCACACAACAACTCCCTCTCCATCCACAGTTCAACTGACTCGCGCAGAGCATTCTCCACTCTACATCCAATTTCAATATTCCATTCTTCTGGATCCTCATTCCAGATCTTCTCGCACACATATTACAAACAACACCTCTTAATCTAAAACATAACTATTTTTATCACAGTTCTTTTAACTACCAACCATGTGTAGGATAGCTAGCACCTGCAGGATACTTTCATCTCCACTGAGGGGCCTGTGCGTCAGTGCAGCTAGCAGAAAGGCAGGTCTGTTCCAACAAATGTTCATCCCGAATGTGCCCTAGGGATGGGTAGGGAACAGAGCTTGCTTCTGGCTTGAAGCACCTCTCTTCATCTTTGAAATAGGGTTGTGTAGAGGACTGCTCTTCCAATAGGGCTCAGATTAATTCTCCATGGTGTCCTTGAAGGTATAAAACTGAATAAAAGAAGGATTGGGAGACCTTTTATTTGTTATAAAGGCAAAAGGTCACACAGGATTGAGAGTCTTTTTTTGTTATAAAGGCAAAAGGTCACACAGGATTGGCAAAAACAAACCTGCTTTAAGGCCTCTGATCCCTTTTAAGGTAACAAGTGACTTTTGCCTCCTGGTTACATACCCAAAGTGCTTTACTGTGCAGGAAGTGTAGGTGACATGAAGGAGAGAGAAGCCCACAGAAATCCAAGATGAGTAATCCTTCCTCGATTCTGTTCTGCTCTTACTGTCTAGTAATGCCACCTTCCCTAACCCTTCACTTCAGAGGCCCTTTGGTATGCAACACCCATGTGTGGGGCTGGAACATTTGTTTATGGTGTGCTCTTTGCACCTTGCTTATCATGGGGTACCTGCTGGGAGCTGCCCTGCTTGAGGGAGGTGTTACCTGACCTCAGAAAGGACCAAAGAGTGGCAGGGTCTTCCTGCCCATAGTATTGCTGGCTAAGCAGAGACAGGCAGTCTAACCTGAATACCGACAACCCATGCTACAGATAATATGTGGCTTTCTTGGTTACATAAACAATAAATGAAGGGGTATACCTAGCAAGAAAGGACTTTGTGCTAACCTAATTTGCAAGATTCCATTACCTATACAAAATAATTCAATTATTATTATATTAGTATTACTACTGCAGCATGGGTTGTGGACTGGCACCTACACCTTAATTGCCAAGTGTGATACAGCATAAATGTCTTGTATCCCTATGTGCATATACTGTGAATAGAATGGTCAAACAATTATGTGTTATCAAACCAGTATTGTTACACTTTGGATTGATGATACATATTATTTTATTCTTTTAGGCATACACATGTTTCACTCATAGAGCTTCCTCAGGGCCTATCATTATCTTCAATGTAATGTATGTTATCACAGGTATGTGTTTAACTGATAAGCCGGGAATGTACCCATATCGACCTTCACTCGATGGGGAGTGTTTTCTAGTACCCTTGCATTTCATGTGTCATTAGTCAAATTCACATTAGTGCCATGTTGTATTCAAATCATCTGTGCTTGGCTGTATAATTATGAGTCATAGCTGTGATTATTCACCTGAATATGTATCACCAATTCAGAGTGCAAAGATACTGGTTTAAGAACAAATAATAAAATCGTATTAGTTATCATATGTTTGACCAGTCTTTTAATACATGCGCACCGGGGAGCGAGGCATCATTTAGGCTTTAATAGTTATGTGAACTGCCAGCCAACATACCAAAACCAATTCCTGTACAGTTAGTTTAACATGCAGTTGCAGGAGTTCCAATAATATGGTATGTGCTGCCTTAGATGCTGGAATAGTGCCCTCATAAATCATGTATATCCTGCGACTGTGAGTGCGATTTGGAGTGCAGTCAGCAGGGACTGCAATGACGGCTATCCTGGTGTATTTTTCTAAGCAAATATTGGCAGAGCCTGGACTATTGACACATTGAGGTAGAAATAAGGAAATCTACTGCTCTCCCCTTGGTGCGATGGGACTGCGCTCCTCTCCATGGCGTAGCCTTCCATATAACCCTCAGTGCAACGTGAAAGCACGCGCGACTGTGTGTGAGATTTGGAGTGCAGTCAGCAGAGACTACAAGGACGGCTTTCCTGGTGTGTTTTGCCACGTAAATATTGTCATAGCCTGGGCTATCGACGCATTGAGAGAGAAACAAGGAAATCTACTGCTCTCCCATTGGCACGATGGAACTGCGCTCCTCTTCATTGCCTGGTCTTCCATATAACCCACAGTGCAGCGCGCCAACTGGTGGCACTCTCAGTCTAAAGTTGTACCCATGATCGTCTCCCTTTTTCAAAACCCTTTCCTTGTTTTCAACATTCATTTTACTTCTTCTCGAAATCAAGAAGTCTGTAAAACAATTATAACACCGAGATGCTTAACAATGTCTTACCTGCACAAGACAACCAGACATCTCTGTGTATTTCCCCAATTGTTTTCACTCACAGAATGATTTCACAGAAGACTCTTCTGAATAAAATATGTATGCATTATTCCCTCACCGTTTTCATGTTAACTTAGACACATTGCAGACAAGCTCGAAAAATAAAATCAGGCTTATGTGGTGCAGGCAATTGCTGTGGAGTATAAACAGCATGGAGGGCTTTGGGGTGCTAATGGCCCCTTCCCAGTGAACTGTGACTTGTCAGAGGAAGGGCCAATAGCACTCTCCATTTCACACTTGTGTCTGCACCAGCCCAGTAATAAAAGACAAGACTTAAAAGAATTATGCAAAAAAAACAACCCTTTACCAAGATTTCAAGGAGCCAAACCTCTTTGCTTTACCCTTCAAAAAGCAGCCGTTTCCTCATTTTCAGGAACGAGGGTGCATGCCAGGCAACAGCATAAGTGCCACGACCCGGACAGCGCGACAGTGAGTGCAATTTGGAGTGAAGTCAGGCAGTCTGCGGTTCTGCGAACTGCAGAGGTTATTCTCCCGACGTAGAGGTACTGTGCTTAAAAACATTACCCCCTTGATTGGGCATGCTGTATTAATGTGCTAAGTGAAGAATCTTTATAATAATAAAATGCCGCCAAAAGCGTGACAGCAAAGTTTAAAGCGAACAATTATAATTTGTGCTGAAATAAAAGCACTATAACTCCTGGTATGTCTGTCAAAAAAAACATCAATTTGCAATCAAGGAGAGAACGAGACACAAACTGCCACATTGACTCATGATATAGACACTAAAATTCGAAAGGGAAAAATGACTGCGTTTTTCAGTCAGAGTCTACAACAACTCTCGCTGGAGTGGAGGGTGTAGAGAGCGTTGTCAGCCTGATTACAGTTCAAACTTCAGTAACTGAGTAAGATAACTCGAACGTGGGTGATATTGACTATATTTCTCTCTTGGATATGTGCCTCTCTCTCTCCAACGGAGTATGTCATCTGTGGTGGAAGTCGCTCCTACTCGATCTGGACAGTTTCATGAGACAAAATCGCACACATGGACTGACAACCCTTCTATAATACCGGAGCATAATTGCAGACTGTCCATCTCACCAAACCTGTTTGTCTCGTCCGATTCATTAGAAGGTTCTATTATTTCTCGGACGGAAACAAACAGATTAGCGGAAATGCAAACTTCTCTATCCACATTACAGTTTGCAATGAACATTCTGTTGAAGTTCTGTGGCAGTGTAAATGTAAGGGTGATAGAATTAGGCCCTTTAATTGAACAACCTACCAAGACTGGTGAAGCTGCTTTACATGAGCTACTGGCCGCTGTTTAAATGCCTCAATTGACAAGTTCGACAAAGACGGCACATTGAAAACAGCACTACCTTTCTCCTTGTGAAAATCTTCTAGTAGAAGCCCCTCAAAAGATGCCTACCACTAACTGTTTCTCTATCTACCTAACAAGAAAGCAAAGGCAATTAGGTAAGAGAGCAAATAACAAGCCAACAGCTCCCATTTCTCCGGGTAAGGATGGTAATGGAAATGCACAGCCAAGTGTGGGTACATCAACGAAGGCAAAGGCTTCTAAGAGAATGCGTAAAAAGGTGAACAGAAAGAAAAAGAGGGTGTCAAAGAAAGATGGAACCTTAACTACTTGGCTGACAATTGGAAACAACACAAAGCACGCAGCTCTGTTGAAGAAGAGGATGTCGATCACATTCGAGTGCATGCAGACGAGTGTTTGGACTAACATGAAAATGTACGTTCCAGTCCGGAATGACTTGCAAAGAGTATTGTCATCAAAGGTGGTGAGAATGGAGGTAAACCTGGAAGGAGGGAACACTCCCAGGTCCTTAATGGCAAGGCCTTCATGATTAAGCACTTACATCAAAAAGAAAGAAGAAGCTAAATCACTTGAAATTTCTAAATACGCTGAAACAAATACCACCCCTGAGAGTGTTGCACTATAACGACTCAGTTTGTAGAACCGCTCGACTGCTCTAATCCAAACGAGTCTAGAATTCACTGCTTGAACACTGAAACAGCCAAAATGATCCGTTGTCAAACTGGTATATTAAATTGACATGGGTGAAGGCCATAAACAAGTTAATAAAACATCAGAATCAACGAAAACTGAATGTGATGCACAAATAGCCACAAAGGTGAATGGAAAGCTGGTAGCTTGTGGCTTAACAAGAGACAATGTGCAGTCTGTGTTAAAATGGCTACTGGAGTCTCTGCCCGTTAAAACGTCTGCTGCGCTCTGAAACTTTAACATTTTAACATGAATTACAAGTTACTCTCATCTTCTGTCTCAGGAAGGCTTGTTGGATATGGTTACAGAAAATAATATCTTTCTGTTACAAGAAAGTTGGCTTACAAGTAACATCTTTGTTGATGGCGACCACATTTATCAAACACTGGCAAATACTGGCGACTATGGAAGACCTTATGGTGGTCTAGTGAAATGCGTTAGAAACGATTTAAATGCCAAAAGAATTATAACACCATCACAATCTGAGAACATTTTAGCAGTGGAACTCAAGGGCATCGATCCTGCTTTATCATCTAGGGTTTTGGTCATGAGTGTCTATGACCTGACGGAATTACTCTTTCAGACCCTTATTGAAATCTTAATGCACTGGATTGAGGGTGAAAACAAGGAATTAATAATCCTGGGGGCTGATTTAAGTGCACACTAACAGGCCGATTCATGGAATAATTAGCGCGGCGCAAGTGGGCAAAAACGTGCGAATCGCAGTGGAATAGCGAAAATCGCAGTGCAAGTGCGAAAATCGCACGAAAAGCAGCGCACGTCGATTCATGGAAGGCCGTGCGCGAGAAAACCAGCGGATGTGCGATAAAAAAGTGCACCGCGCACGTTGGCGCACAGGCCATCTAACAGCGTGCGCCAGGTCACAGCGAAAATCGCACAGGCCACAGCGAAATTCGCACATAGCGCGGCGCACGCAACAAAAGTAGGCGGAACACGGGCGTAACACTCGGAATGGGGAACAACTTGCAAAAACGTGGGCGTCACGGGGGAAGTACAGGGCACAAGTGCGCGGAACGCCCACACGCTCGCCTACAACACGTATTCATGGAATAGAATAGGGCAAAAAAGCGCACGCTCAAACCAGCGCACAGGCACAAACACGACCGCCACAAGAAAGCAGGCGGTAGCGTCTCTGCGGCTGTAAGAAATGTGCGCCAAAAGGTGCGCCAACAAATAGCACCTATATACTGCCATGATGAATGTCCTATACTGTGGCCCTCCAGGACAAATGACGTGCAAAGGGGTACCCACAAACACGGACACCCGCTGACAAAAAATACGTGTGCGTGTATACCGGGGTGCGCGGGAAGTCTCACACGCGATTTCAGCAGGGTACAACTTCACGCGATCGGGCCTGGGGGAGCGGGCTACGTGTATTTCAGGGGTTCGCGTGAAGTTTTTCACGCGATCGGGCCTGGGGGAGCGGGCTACGTGTATTACAGGGGTTCGCGTGAAGTTTTTCACGCGATCGGGCCTCGGGGAGCGGGCTACGTGTATTACAGGGGTTCGCGTGAAGTTTTACACGCGATCGGGCCTGGGGGAGCGGGCTACGTGTATTACAGGGGTTCGCGTGAAGTTTTTCACGCGATCGGGCCTGGGGGAGCGGGCTACGTGTATTACAGGGGTTTGCGTGAAGTTTTTCACGCGATCGGGCCTGGGGGAGCGGGCTACGTGTATTTCAGGGGTTCGCGTGAAGTTTTTCACGCGATTAGCCAGGGTACGTGTATTTCAGGGGTGCGCGGGAAGTTCCACACGCGAATATACTGGGCGCGTGTATTTCAGGGGTGCGCGGGAAAGTCGCACACGCGATTCCATCAGGGTAGGTGTATTTCAGGGGTGCGCGGGAAGTTCCACACGCGAATAGCCTGGGCGCGTGTATTTCAGGGGTGCGCGGGAAGTTCCACACGCGATTCCATCAGGGTAGGTGTATTTCAGGGGTGCGCGGGAAGTTCCACACGCGAATAGCCTGGGCGCGTGTATTTCAGGGGTGCGCGGGAAGTTCCACACGCGAATAGCCTGTGCGCGTGTATTTCAGGGGTGCGCGGGAAGTTCCACACGCGAATAGCCTGGGCGCGTGTATTTCAGGGGTGCGCGGGAAGTTCCACACGCGAATAGCCTGGGCGCGTGTATTTCAGGGGTGCGCGGGAAGTCCCACACGCGATTACAGCAGGGTACGTGTATTTCAGGGGTGCGCGGGAATTTCCACACGCGAATAGCCTGGGCGCGTGTATTTCAGGGGTGCGCGGGAAGTTCCACACGCGAATAGCCTGGGCGCGTGTATTTCAGGGGTGCGCGGGAAGTTCCACACGCGAATAGCCTGGGCGCGTGTATTTCAGGGGTGCGCGGGAATTTCCACACGCGAATAGCCTGGGCGCGTGTATTTCAGGGGTGCGCGGGAAGTCCCACACGCGATTACAGCAGGGTACGTGTATTTCAGGGGTGCGCGGGAATTTCCACACGCGAATAGCCTGGGCGCGTGTATTTCAGGGGTGCGCGGGAAGTCCCACACGCGATTACAGCAGGGTACGTGTATTTCAGGGGTGCGCGGGAATTTCCACACGCGAATAGCCTGGGCGCGTGTATTTCAGGGGTGCGCGGGAATTATCACACGCGATTTGGCTTGGTACGTGTATTACAGGGGTGCGTGGGAAGTTACACACGCGATTAGGCTGGGTGGGTCCCCACAGGTGTTCCCTGTACACCCTCCACAGCCCCTGCAGGCAGCCCACAAAACAGGGGACTACCCTGCACACCTGCTCATGTCTCCCACCACCCCCACCCCCCACCATCCAGGGGCACCCTCCACCAGGCCCCCACTCATGTCTCCCACCACCCCCACCCCCCCAGTCACCAGGGGCAGCCTCCACCAGGCCCCCACTCATGTCTCCCACCACCCCCACCCCCCAGCAGTGCAGGGGCAGCCTCCACCAGGCCCACACCCATGTCTCCCACCACCCCCACCCCCCAGCAGTGCAGGGGCAGCCTCCACCAGGCACCCACTCATGTCCCCTATCACCCCCACCCCCCGCCACCAGGGGCACCCTCCACCAGGCCCCCACTCATGTCTCCCACCACCCCCACCCCCCAGCAGTGCAGGGGCACCCTCCACCAGGCCCCCACTCATGTCCCCTATCACCCCCACCCCCCCAGTCACCAGGGGCACCCTCCACCAGGCCCCCACTCATGTCTCCCACCACCCCCACCCCCCCAGTCACCAGGGGCACCCTCCACCAGGCCCCCACTCATGTCTCCCACCACCCCCACCCCCCCAGTCACCAGGGGCACCCTCCACCAGGCCCCCACTCATGTCTCCCACCACCCCCACCCCCCAGCAGTGCAGGGGCAGCCTCCACCAGGCCCCCACTCATGTCCCCTATCACCCCCACCCCCCCGCCACCAGGGGCACCCTCCACCAGGCCCCCACTCATGTCTCCCACCACCCCCACCCCCCAGCAGTGCAGGGGCACCCTCCACCAGGCCCCCACTCATGTCCCCTATCACCCCCACCCCCCCAGTCACCAGGGGCACCCTCCACCAGGCCCCCACTCATGTCTCCCACCACCCCCACCCCCCCAGTCACCAGGGGCACCCTCCACCAGGCCCCCACTCATGTCTCCCACCACCCCCACCCCCCAGCAGTGCAGGGGCAGCCTCCACCAGGCCCCCACCCATGTCTCCCACCACCCCCACCCCCCAGCAGTGCAGGGGCAGCCTCCACCAGGCACACACTCATGTCCCCTATCACCCCCACCCCCCCGCCACCAGGGGCACCCTCCACCAGGCCCCCACTCATGTCCCCTATCACCCCCACCCCCCCAGTCACCAGGGGCACCCTCCACCAGGCCCCCACTCATGTCTCCCACCACCCCCACCCCCCAGTCACCAGGAACAGCCTCCACCAGGCCCCCACCCATGTCCCCCTGCCCCCAGGTCCTGACGATACACAATCATGGCAGTAATGGGCAGCATACCCAGCACAAACACCCAGGCAAGGATTGCATCCACCCACATAGTGAATGCAATTACATGACACAACCCCAATGGCAAGTATGTAAATGAACACATGTCCGTCACACACACATACACAATGGCTGCAAGTGAATGTCAAAACCCATATCATGACATGTATGAAACCAAAGACAAAATAACACAAGTGGAAGTAAAAATAAAAAATGTATTAAAGATTAAAAATAAGTAAACAAATCAAACATACAACTATGTGGATAACAAAATAAATGGTCCATGTTGGAGAACCAAAGTAAAAATCAAAAAACGAAAAAGGAATACAAAACAAATGTTGACCAAAGCAATATCAAGTAGAAGCAAAAGAATGAAAAACCATTTCCACATGGTGAACACAATAATGAAAAAAAGAAAATGTTCCTTCAAAAAACAAACTAAATACAGGAATGTACCAGGGTCCATGAGCCCAACACCATAAAGGAAACCTACTACTACCTAATGAAAAAAATATATACAAAAAAGTGGCCATTGTCCGAGCGGTCCAAAATAATAAAAACAAATAAAGGAAACCTAACACTAACTATATAACTATATACAAAGGCAGCGGGCAAGTCCTGCGGCTCACTTGTTGATGTTGCTGGCCAGGGCATCATCGAACTCCATGTCGATGTCCTGGAGGCGGGACTCTGTCCTGGCCCCGAGGTCTCGCAGGGATAACCCCATGTTCAGCTCAAACTCCCTGCGAGCTTCCTCGAGGCACTCAGCCCGCCTCAACGCCCGACGCATGGAGAACTCCGCCCTGACCATGGCGAGCCGCTCCTCTTCCGCCCGCTGCCGCTCCGCACCTATCCGCTGGACCAACTGCTCCCACACGGAAGACACCACCATCCCAGGGTTGCCCTGCCCTCCGGCCGATGCCTGCCCCTCTGATCTTGATGGCCCCGAGCCATGATGCCTCCCACGTCGAGCCCGCTGCTGCCTCCGACGCCACTGCCTCTGCCAGCACGACGGCATCCAGGCTGATGGAAACCACCAACGCCGTCGTGCACGTGCCCTGCCTGATGATGCTGTCACATCTTCCATCTGCTGGGGTCCAGTTGCTGTGTTGTCCACCCCTGCTGGACCTCCGACTCCCAACTGTGGCAGGGATGGGATCCCCACCGAGCTGGCTGCATTGGTCGGGGCAGGTCCACAGGGGGCCCTGGTGGCATCTGGGCTGGAAGACGGCAAGGAGAACGACTGGTGGATAGCCTGCACAGAGGAGGAGAGGGCCGCCACATTGGCCAACACATGCAGGAAACCCCCGAACATGGCCGATCCCAATTGGGCCACGTCGGCACGGTGCACTTCGTGATGACGTGCGTGCTCCTCCCGGGAAGCACGCACGGCATCACGAATCACAGCCGTGCGCATCGCGACGCCAATCAGGACCTTCTCCGCACGGCCAGGGGTTCCCTCGTCCGCAGGTGGAGGGGAGTCAGGTGACATGGACATCCCCTCTACCTGCGGACGGGCCTGGGACGGGGCATCCCTGCTGGTGCATGGTGGTGCACTCACAGGGTCAGGGACAGCGACATGCACAGGCCCCTCCACGGTGACCTGTGCTGCCTCCTGCCCCTGGCCCTGGACTGCACCACTTGCACCAGCAGGGATGCCCCCACCAGGCCCCATGTGTGCCCCAGTGGCGGCCTCCTCCTCCTCTGTGCAAACCACCAACCTGGATGGCTCCTCACCGTCTCCCACCGTAGCAGGCCCCTGTGGGGGCTCACCCACCCCTTCCGCTGCAGCCGTGGGGGCATCCCCGCCGCCTTGCTCCACAGCGCCGTCTCCGCCCTCTTCTTCACTAGCCGCTGCGTAGAGGGAGACAAAGAACACAAGCATCAGGGCACTGTACAATGGTCCCCTAGACAGGAAGCAATAGCAGATGAGCACCACTGTCAAAGTACACTTCCATCATGTCCCTCCACAACACATGGGTCAGTCCAGGCAAAACACACACAGTAACAGGCATGGTGCATGCCATGGACATTTCCATGCATGTCCAATGGACTCTTGAAACATTCAATGATATGTAACTCACATGCATCATGGCTCATGCCTATCACATGCACACACTTCACCTCAGTCACATCCATCTGGCCCCAAACACACCAAACACAGCGGATACAAGGGTAATTTGGCTGCTTCACTGAATCTGTGCATTGTCACACACATGTGTCATGCATCCATGGCATGCACAAGTCACAGACACGCAGGTCAGGCACACAGACATGGCTACCATATATGTACCTGGCATCAGCACCCATCCCTCACCCCCACCCATGTCCAGGTACAGAGACTGGCATGCTCTCATGTTCAAAATCTGCATAGGGCTCCCCATGCGGCATTTGAACACATGCAACAACCATATGGGTCACACATCACTTGTCGCACATGCATTACCATGATGTCCCTGCACACATACATGCATACATGGCCTATGGCACACATACAGGCAAGTATCATAGAACCAGCACACCGCAACATGCCCTGTCTCACACAGTAATGCTTGGACACTTACCGCTCAACTCCAGACGGGCCTCCCTCTCAAGGATCTGGGCGTGGAGCGCTGGGCGTATGCGTTCCAGGACCCTCATCTGGATGGAACTCATGCGGCCCCGGCCCCCCTCCACGAGGCGCCGGGCCTTCACAAGGGTCCTGGACCTCAAGTCCTCCCAGCGCTTCTTGATCTTCAGGACGTCGCGGGTTGCCACCCCCTCCGCGTTGATGGCAACCACACAGTCGGCCCAGATCCTCTGCCGTCCTTCCTTGCTGGCGCGGGACGATCCAAAGAGGGCATCATACTGCCCCAGGACATGCTCCACCAGGACACCAACTTCGGTGGCAGTGAAGCTGGTGCCCCTCTGCCCCTCTGGCCTGGGGTTGCCACTGGTGCCAGATGTGGAAGTGCCCGACATGGCAACCCCAGAGGCAGGTGTGGGTGGGCAACTGGGTCCTGGGGCTGGGCTGTGGAGCGATGTAATCCCAGTCGGGAGTCTTCAGTTCCAGCAGGGGTGGACACAGCAACTGGACCCCTGCAGATTGCTGATGTGCAGGCACCAAATGGCAGGGCACGGTGGCAGCAGGCAGGCAGGCAGCAGCAGATGGCACGTGGGAGGCTGCTCGGGGCACTGGGGGGCAGTAACTCGGCCTTCTGGGCAGGAGCGTGGTCTTCCGTGTGTTTTCGCGTGGCCAGCTTGATACGGAGTGATTTGGCACGTGAAAATCCTGCACGTCAGCGTGAAATCCGAGGAAAGGCCCTTAGCGCGTAAGCGCGTCAGCACGCATACGCGATTCTATTGGACCAGAGTCCCTCAGCGCGTAAGCGCGTCTGTGACGTGACCCGCACGGGTGTTCCCCACTCAGCACGTGATGACGGGGCACACGTGGAAATACTGCACGTCAGAGTGTCATCGCGTGTAATTGGACAAAAGTGCACGTACACGCGATTGGCCTATGTACGTGTATTTAATGGGTGCGCGGGCACTTACACACGCAAGTACGTCAGCGAACCTGTATCCCGTGGTGCGTGTGAATTTCCACACGCTATTGGACTGGGAACTGGATTCCAGGGGTGCGCGGGTCACACGCTCGCCTAGAACACGCGCAATGCATACATTTGAGCACTTTAACAATAACAAGCTCAGACGCCAGGATGAACATACCGTTCGTAGCAGCAGTGGCAGTGGGCTACCAAAGGAGGAGGAGGAGGATAGTCAGGGCTCGAATATTCACACCCAGAACCAGCCTTTTCGGGATGCCTGATGACCAGGTGTATGGGAGGTACAGGTTTCCACCACACATTATACTGGACCTGGTGAGTGAGTGGGAGGATGACCTCACATCACCCACCCTGTGCTCCCAAGCACTCAGCCCCCTGGAGAAGGTCCTCAATGTACTGCACTTCTTAGCCACTGGATCATTTCAGCGGACAAGTGCCATAGTGGGTGGGGTGTCACAGGCCACCCAGTCACGCTGCCTACACCAGGTCTTGAACATCATGACTGCACGCCCATCAGTCCGCAGGCACATATACCTGCCCAGAACACCTGCAGAAAGGCATGCTGCCGCCCTGGATTTTTACGGTGTGGCACGATTCCCCAAAGTGCTAGGTGCAATCGACTGCACCCATGTGGCTCTACGTCCCCCCAGGGCATCTGAGCACATCTATAGGAACCGCAAGCACTGGCATTCCATCAACATGCAGGTAGCATGTAATGCCAAGGGAATCATCACCTCAGTATATGCCAACTATCCCGGCTCCACCCATGACAGCTTCATTTACCGAATGTCCACCCTAAGCCGGGACCTAGAAGCTGGGCGGCATGGCGATACATGGCTGCTTGGTGAGTATGTATGCCACGGCACATGCATGCATGTTGGATACTGAGCAAGGTCACAACCCCACCAATGATACCAATCACCACCTCCACAGGGGACAGTGCCTACCCTCTCAGCCCCCACATGATGACGCCAATTCGGAACCCCACCACGCCACCCGAGGTAAGATATAACACAGCCCACATTACGACCCGGGGCATAGTGGAGCGCACATTCGGAGTGCTAAAGTCACGCTTTCGCTCCCTTGACCGTTCTGGCGGGCAGCTGTTATACGCTCCCCCAGTAGTGTGCAGGATCATAGTGGCAGCATGTGTCCTGCACAACGTTGCAACACGCCGGGGCCTGGCCGTGGACATGGTGGTGGCCCCACATCCCCAACCACATGCACAGCCGCTGCGCATGGGAGGGGAAAGGGCACGGGGGGAGGCAGCCCGTACACAGCTAGTGGCTAATTACTTCACATAGAAATCACACCCCTGTGGAGTGCACACTGCCCTGGCACATTCCATCTGACAATCAATGATGACTCAACCTGACACTGATCCTGAATGTCTGGAGAATGAACCGTGAATACCATATCAGCCTGAGATTGTTCACCTGGAAGTGTCACAATGTGTCACAATGTGTGCATCCCTACCCACACAGACACCACCAATGCAGTTTTGTGAAGTTACACATTCAAGCAGCTAAAATGATTACCCACTTGCAAAATGCAACAAGAGGACAGTGCCATGTCAGCCAACCCAACCCCAGCACCGCCACACGACACACCGTGCCATGTCATGCTAATTGCAGGTAAACAAAGTAATCCCCACAACATGACACTAGTCTCACTATGTACAGTGTCCCTATTAGAAACCTGCAACACCTGAAATGCTCACAGCAATGCCGGACCAACAACATACTTGAGCACGTAGTACCATTAACATGACATCACAAATGTTACATATTAGTAGTCTCACCACCTGGAAATGCCTGCACTCCCACCACTACCAACTGTGCAGTGTTGGCGCCATGTAGAGTTGTAGGTGCACTGCTGCCAACATGGACCCCATCTCCAGACTAGAGGTCCTTGTGTAGACATGAGGAAGGGACCTGCAAATTGGGAGGTAGACACAGAAGATGAGTTACACATCAATGCAACATGCAGTGTACAACACAACAGCAATATGCACTAGGAAGTATTGACTACAGACTGCCCACACAGCTCATGGGAGTCCAACGTCACTGTGTAATTCACTGTCACTTGGGCACACCCTTTGCAAGCCCATGGAAACGGGAAGCAGGAGGGGTGTGTGTGACTCAAACCCAAGCATCTGAACCAAATACATTACAAGCCTGCATGTGCCCAGCCACAATGCAGCGTATGCCCACAGGAACCACAGAAGCCAACAAATCGTCCCAAAAAAATAGGGAATAAAAGAAATAACAATAAAAATAAAAATAAGAAACAATCAAAAATGGCCATTGATGGGCCCGGGGGGGTTGGGGAGGCCTCCCAGGAGGTCCGAGGACAGGATGCACACCAGAACCCACCTGCGTGGATCCTGGGAAAATAAAACACCTCCATGGGCTCATGGCCCACACGGCTACCCTGTTGTGGGAGTATCACTGCTGTCGCTATTATCACCCTGTGCAGCTGCATCCGGAGGTGGTTGCACTATGGGAGGCAGCCCACGCAAGGCCCTAGTCTGCTCCTCCATGGCTGCAAGCATGCGGGTGTGGTAGGTCTGGTTCTGGAGGATGAGTGTGCGGAGGTCCCCATGCAACAACTCACGGGATGCCCGGACCTCCGCCCTCGTTGCCTGCATCTCAGCTGAGAGCGTACGGGTGAGACGCTCCAGCTGCTGTTCTGTCCTTTAGTGTGTTGAAGCCTCAAGCTCAACAAGAGTCGTCCTGAGGTGAAGGAGCTCCTGCCTCAGGGCTTCCCTGTGGCCCTGGGACTCAATGGAGATGGCCTCCTGCAGAGTCGCCAGTGCCGCCCGCCTGTCCCTGTTGGACCCCAACATGTCCTCCCTGTGTGACTGGCAGATGGAGTCGGTTGCCTGCTCTAGTCGCTCCATCAGCCTTTCTGGGGGGACAATGGAAGTGGCCACCCTATCCATGGCCTGAGCCATCATCTCGGATGATGCAACCTGTTGGGTTGCCATACCGTAAATGGATTGCTAACATGCGGTATTGCTGGGTGGCGTACGGCCACCACGTCGGCGGGCACCACACCTGTCTGGGGCAAGGCGAACTGCGCCTTGCTATGCCGGCACTGCCTGAGGCTGCAGGACTGCATTCCCCCTCTGATCTGCTGGCCCAGGAACAGGATCAGATGTCGCGGAGTGTGACCCTGCATCCGTAACCACCGAAGGCGTAGCTGCCAACACTGACATCCCCATGGAGGGTTCTGACCCTGGTGCAGGTGGGTGAGACAGAACAGAATCCCTCCCTGGAACACTCACCTGCGACGGCACGTAGGTCTCATCCGAATCAACACCTGAGTACAGCTCGGGGGAGGTGCAGCCAGAGACACCCCTTGAGAGCACGACCTGCAGCACTTGTGGGTTCTCCCCCACCACCACACCACGTCCCTCACTGGTGGTTGGTCGGCCCTCGGACCCCTCCTGGGTCTGCACCATCTCCACAACCCCAGCAGTATCAGGTGCGTCTTCCCCTGCAAAGACATGAAAACAAAGAAATGGAAACAGGCATTAGCACCATGGCACACAATGAGGGCTGAGAAGCAAGAGAACCAGTACTTGATTGACACATGTCCCACATGACTAAAACCCTCCCATGCATGCACCCTCACTGCGTATGAAGTGCAGGCAAATGGCACACACTGATGACACCAAGATGGAAAATGAACACATTTTCTGCATGCTGCCTGGCAGTGGCATCACACATTGGCCTGTGATTGCCAGGTGAAACACACATACCATCACACAGATGGCATGTACCATTGCTATTGAGTGAAGATGGAGAGGAGGGCAGCACCTATTCATTCAGTCCAGTTCCCGCATGTAATTGCTTTTCTAATTCTAACAGGTCAGATTTTTCACCTGGAGCTGCCAGTCTGAAATGGTCCAATTGCACAGGGACATGTGTGTACAAATGATATCCAGGTAACAAAGTCACTCCACTTCACCATTGCCATGTCAGACATGTGACTAGTGGACAGCGACATGGCTAGTAAAAGTGGGGGAATGCAAACAATCTGACTGAATGAACAGTGAAAAATAAGCAACAATGTTGTGGCAAGGTGACACTTCAAGGGCAACTGGCGTGCAGTTGGGCTAGATGTCTACTGTTGGCAGAAGGGATACTGCTATGGCCAAATGCAGCTGCGCAGGAAGTATTGCATGAAGCACATGGCTGACCCATACGACTCAGGCGCACACACTCTCACCTGGCACACAAACAGAAGCCCTCACACACACACCATGCACATGGATGACACACACATGCATGTGCACTCACCGGACAATGCCTCGTAATCAGCCAGATCTCCCACGCCTTGGATCTGTTCCTCCGTGACGTAGGTCCCAGCGACTGACTCATGTGGAGTGAGTTCCATGTCTACTACTGGAGACCCACCTCCAGTCACTAGAGTTGCGGCATGACTTGAGGCCAGCTTACTCTTTGCCCTGCGCTTTAGGTCATTCCAGCGCTTATAGCAATCATTGGCTGTGCGCCTCACGATTCCAAGGGCACTTACGATGTCCGCAACGGTCTGCCAGTGTGCCTGGCGTTGTGCAGGTGTGGTCTTGGATCCTGCAACAATGACCATCTCGTTGTCATGTCCGGACACATACTCGACAAGTGCATTCAGTTCGTCATCCGTGAAGCTGGGCTTCCTGGACGGGCCGGACTGTGTAGATGTGTCTGGGGCATCAGCCTGTGCCGGACGAGCACTCTTCCTCTTCCGCTTGGAAGGTGGTGGTGATCCTGAGTGTCCTGCGCCGCTCTGGACACTAGGGGCAGGAGCCCTGGTGGACTCTGTATCAGGAGTGTGGGATTGCACACTCAGCATGGGAGTTGGTGCAGGCATTGGCTTTAGTGTGATGGTGTCAGGAGGAATGTCAGCAGCATGGACTAGGACCGACACTGTCCTGGCTGGGTGTGTGAGGGCTGGGGTGGATGGAGCCGCAGCTGCCCCTGCAGCCTCTCCGCCCTGCCTCCTTGGTGCAGCAGATGACCTTGCTGCCCCAGATCCACGTGGCATGATGGCATCAACGTGCACCAGCGCACGTGTCGTAGCCCTGCTGACCTGGAAGTCAGCCATGGAGTCAGCCAGGTCTGGTGCCACAATGGGCTGGTCCAACAAGGGCTGAGCATGGATGGTGTCAGCCACATCAGCCTCAACGGGAGGGGGGAAGGGGGGGGATTATGGGTGCCCGTGACTGGTCCTCCACACATGGGGGGACAGGCTCACCCTGCAAGTTACGACCACGTCCCCTACCGGATCCACCACGGCCACCACTTGTGGCTCTTCCACCTTTGCCACCCTTACGGAATCCTCGCCTCCCAGCCATGGCACTGATGTTAATGTGCGTATGGGAGTGGATGTAGACTATTGTCCTGGGCAATTGGGGGTCAAAGGGGTTGGGTACCAGATGGTAATTGTACCCTAGTGCTCTAGCAAGGCTGATTGTAACCCCTGGGGAAAGATGACGGGTCACGCAACGCACAGGAGGCCCAAAAAAGGGAGATGACGTGCACGCAACCCCTCCTAGACCACGTGTGCAGAAAGAAAAACCTGCACTACGCTGTGGCACCCAGTAACACAAGAATGAACGTATGCGTGTCACACGCAGCCTAGAATGACCTCTGAAGGGGTAGGCTACACACGGGGCAAGCACAGATGTTAGATACGTTCGTGACTCACCGTCTGCCTGGTAAACGAGCGTGTAAAAGGAGCACGTTTGGTTGGCAACACCCCCGCCAAAAGAAGATTTGTACGCTGTCTGAGGAGACAGGACAACAGTAGAAGGGAACACTGTTTGAGGGAACAGGCCCAGGTAAACCAGTAAAAGAGAAAAAAGAGAAAAAGCTGTCAGAGGTAACAGGGAATACGAACTTGAAACGCCGTGAAGTAAATCGCGTGTGAAACGACAAGAAGTACAGAATTCACCCACTCGCTCTCCACGAAAAGCACGTACAAGGAAAACGTGTTTTACACGTACCTTTTATACAGGCCCACACGTCCAGCGTCACTTACGTGGCGTGTACGCGCTAGGGCCATTTCCACCAATTACATGCTTTGTCACTTCTGCGTGTAGGGCCATTTCCACCAATTACACGCTTTGTCACTTCTGCGTGTAGGGCCATTTCCACCAATCACACGCTTTGTCACTTCTGCGTGTAGGGCCATTTCCACCAATCACACGCGATTACACTCTGACGTGCAGTCTTTCCACGTGTGCTCTGTCATCACGTGCTGTGTGGGAAACACCTGTGCGGGTCACGTCACAGACGCGCTTACGCGCTGAGGGCCTTTCCTCAGTTTTCACGCTGACGTGCAGGATTTTCACGTGCCAAATCACTCCGTACCAACCTGGCCACGCGTACGCACACGGAATACCACGCTCCTGCCCGGAAGGCCGAACTACTGCCCCCCAGAGCCCGAGCACGCTCCCACCTGCTGCTGCCTGACTGCCTGCTGCCCCTGCACTGCTGGGGGGTGGGGGTGGTGGGTGACATGGGTGGGTGCCTGGTGGAGGCTGCCCCTGCACTGCTGGGGGGTGGGGGTGATAGGGGACATGTGTGGGGGCCTGGTGGAGGCTGCCCCTGCACTGCTGTGGGGTGGGGGTGATAGGGGACATGAGTGGGGGCCTGATGGAGGGTGCCCTGGTGGCTGGGGGGTGGGGGTGGTGGGAGACATGAGTGGGGGCCTGATGGAGGCTGCCCCTGGTGGCTGGGGGGTGGGGTGGTGGGAGACATGAGTGGGGGCCTGGTGGAGGCTGCCCCTGGTGGCTGGGGGTGGGGGTGATAGGGGACATGAGTGGGGGCCTGGTGGAGGCTGCCCCTGCACTGCTGGGGTGTGGGGGTGATAGGGGACATGAGTGGGGTCCTGGTGGAGGCTGCCCCTGGTGGCTGGGGGGTGTGGGTGGTGGGAGACATGAGTGGGGGCCTGGTGGAGGCTGCCACTGCACTGCTGGGGGGTGGGGGTGATAGGGGACATGAGTGGGGGCCTGGTGGAGGCTGCCCCTGCACTGCTGGGGGGTGGGGGTGCTGGGAGACATGAGTGGGGGCCTCGTGGAGGCTGCCCCTGGTGGCTGGGGGGTGGAGGTGATAGGGGACATGAGTGGGGGCCTGGTGGAGGCTGCCCCTGCACTGCTGGGAGGTGGGGGTGCAGGGAGACATGAGGTGGACATGAGTGGGGGACTGGTGGAGGCTGCCCTGCACTGCTGGGGGATGGGGGTGGTGGGAGACATGAGTGGGGGCCTGGTGGAGGCTGCCCCTGCACTGCTGGGGGGTGGGGGTGATAGGGGACATGAGTGGGTGTCTGGTGGAGGCTGCCCCTGCACTGCTGGGGGGTGGGGGTGCAGGGAGACATGAGTTGGACATGAGTGGGGGCCTGGTGGAGGCTGCCCCTGGTGGCTGGGGGGTGGGGGTGGTGGGAGATATGAGTGGGGGCCTGGTGGAGGCCGCCCCTGCACTGCTGTGGGATGGGGGGGTGGGAGACATGAGTGGGGGCCTGGTGGAGGCTGTCCCTGCACTGCTGGGGGGTGGGGGTGATAGGGGACATGAGTGGGGGCCTGGTGGAGGCTGCCCCTGCACTGCTGGGGGTGGGGGGGTGGGAGACATGAGTGGGGGCCTGGTGGAGGCTGCCCCTGCACTGCTGGGGGGTGGGGGTGATAGGGGACATGAGTGGGGGCCTGGTGGAGGCTGCCCCTGGTGGCTGGGGGGTGGGGGTGGTGGTAGACATGAGTGGGGGCCTGGTGGAGGCTGCCCCTGCACTGCTGGGGGTGGGGGTGATGGGAGACATGAGTGGGGGCCTGGTGGAGGCTGCCCCTGCACTGCTGGGGGGTGGGGGTGCAGGGAGACATGAGTTGGACATGAGTGGGGGCCTGGTGGAGGCTGCCCCTGGTGGCTGGGGGTGGGGGTGGTGGGAGACATGAGTGGGGGCCTGGTGGAGGCTGCCCCTGGTGGCTGGGGGTGGGGGTGATAGGGGACATGAGTGGGGGCCTGGTGGAGGCTGCCCCTGCACTGCTGGGGGGGTGGGGGTGATAGGGGACATGAGTGGGGTCCTGGTGGATGCTGCCCCTGGTGGCTGGGGGTTGGGGGTGATGGGAGACATGAGTGGGGGCCTGGTGGAGGCTGCACATGCACTGCTGGGGGGTGGGGGTGATAGAGACCATGAGTGGGGGCCTGGTGGAGGCTGCCCCTGGTGGCTGGGGGTGATAGGGGACATGAGTGGGGGCCTGGTGGAGGCTGCCCCGGCACTGCTGGGGGGTGGGGGTGGTGGGAGACATGAGTGGGGGCCTGGTGGAGGGTGCCCCTGGTGGCGGGGGGGTGGGGGTGATAGGGGACATGAGTGGGTGCCTGGTGGAGGCTGCCCCTGGTGACTGGGGGGGTGGGGGTGGTGGGAGACATGAGTGGGGCCTGGTGGAGGGTGCCCCTGGTGACTGGGGGGGTGGGGGTGATAGGGGACATGAGTGGGTGCCTGGTGGAGGCTGCCCCTGGTGACTGGGGGGGTGGGGGTGGTGGGAGACATGAGTGGGGGCCTGGTGGAGGGTGCCCCTGGTGACTGGGGGGGTGGGGGTGATAGGGGACATGAGTGGGTGCCTGGTGGAGGCTGCCCCTGCACTGCTGGGGGGTGGGGGTGGTGGGTGACATGGGTGGGTGCCTGGTGGAGGCTGCCCCTGCACTGCTGGGGGGTGGGGGTGGTGGGAGACATGAGTGGGGGCCTGGTGGAGGGTGCCCCTGGTGGCGGGGGGGTGGGGGTGATAGGGGACATGAGTGGGTGCCTGGTGGAGGCTGCCCCTGGTGACTGGGGGGGTGGGGGTGGTGGGAGACATGAGTGGGGGCCTGGTGGAGGGTGCCCCTGGTGACTGGGGGGGTGGGGGTGATAGGGGACATGAGTGGGTGCCTGGTGGAGGCTGCCCCTGCACTGCTGGGGGTGGGGGTGGTGGGAGACATGAGTCGGGCATGAGTGGGGGCCTGGTGGAGGCTGCCCCTGGTGGCTGGGGGGTGGGGGTGCAGGGGGACATGAGCAGGTGTGCAGGGTAGTCCCCTGTTTTGTGGGCTGCCTGCAGGGGCCGTGGAGGGTGTACAGGGAACACCTGTGAGGACCCACCCAGCCTAATCGCGTGTGTAACTTCCCACGCACCCCTGTAATACACGTACCAAGCCAAATCGCGTGTGAGAATTCCCGCGCACCCCTGAAATACACGTACCCTGCTGAAATCGCGTGTAAAACTTCCCACGCACCCCTGAAATACACGCGCCCAGGCTATTCGCGTGTGGAACTTCCCGCGCACCCCTGAAATACACCTACCCTGATGGAATCGCGTGTGGAACTTCCCGCGCACCCCTGAAATACACGCGCCCAGGCTATTCGCGTGTGGAACTTCCCGCGCACCCCTGAAATACACCTACCCTGATGGAATCGCGTGTGGAACTTCCCGCGCACCCCTGAAATACACGCGCCCAGGCTATTTGCTTGTGGAACTTCCCGCGCACCCCTGAAATACACGCGCCCAGGCTATTCGCGTGTGGAACTTCCCGCGCACCCCTGAAATACACGCGCCCAGGCTATTCGCGTGTGGAACTTCGCACGCACCCCTGAAATACACGCGCCCAGGCTATTCGCGAGTGGAACTTCCCGCGCACCCCTGGAATACACGTAGCACGCTGGGAGACATGAGTGGGGGCCTGGTGGAGGCTGCCCCTGCACTGCTGGGGGGTGGGGGTGATAGGGGACATGAGTGTGGGCCTGGTGGAGGATGCCCCTGCACTGCTGGGGGGTGGGGGTGGTGGGTGACATGGGTTGGGGCCTGCTGGCAGGTGCCCCACAGTGCTGGGGGGTGGGGGTGGTGGGAGACATGAGTCGGGCATGAGTGGGGGCCTGGTGGAGGCTGCCCCTGGTGACTGGGGGGGTGGGGGTGGTGGGAGACATGAGTGGGGGCCTGGTGGAGGGTGCCCCTGGTGACTGGGGGGGTGGGGGTGATAGGGGACATGAGTGGGTGCCTGGTGGAGGCTGCCCCTGCACTGCTGGGGGGTGGGGGTGGTGGGTGACATGGGTGGGTGCCTGGTGGAGGCTGCCCCTGGTGGCTGGGGGGTGGGGGTGGTGGTAGACATGAGTGGGGGCCTGGTGGAGGCTGCCCCTGCACTGCTGGGGGTGGGGGTGATGGGAGACATGAGTGGGGGCCTGGTGGAGGCTGCCCCTGCACTGCTGGGGGGTGGGGGTGCAGGGAGACATGAGTTGGACATGAGTGGGGGCCTGGTGGAGGCTGCCCCTGGTGGCTGGGGGTGGGGGTGGTGGGAGACATGAGTGGGGGCCTGGTGGAGGCTGCCCCTGGTGGCTGGGGGTGGGGGTGATAGGGGACATGAGTGGGGGCCTGGTGGAGGCTGCCCCTGCACTGCTGGGGGGGTGGGGGTGATAGGGGACATGAGTGGGGTCCTGGTGGATGCTGCCCCTGGTGGCTGGGGGTTGGGGGTGATGGGAGACATGAGTGGGGGCCTGGTGGAGGCTGCCCATGCACTGCTGGGGGGTGGGGGTGATAGAGACCATGAGTGGGGGCCTGGTGGAGGCTGCCCCTGGTGGCTGGGGGTGATAGGGGACATGAGTGGGGGCCTGGTGGAGGCTGCCCCGGCACTGCTGGGGGGTGGGGGTGGTGGGAGACATGAGTGGGGGCCTGGTGGAGGGTGCCCCTGGTGGCGGGGGGGTGGGGGTGATAGGGGACATGAGTGGGTGCCTGGTGGAGGCTGCCCCTGGTGACTGGGGGGGTGGGGGTGGTGGGAGACATGAGTGGGGCCTGGTGGAGGGTGCCCCTGGTGACTGGGGGGGTGGGGGTGATAGGGGACATGAGTGGGTGCCTGGTGGAGGCTGCCCCTGGTGACTGGGGGGGTGGGGGTGGTGGGAGACATGAGTGGGGGCCTGGTGGAGGGTGCCCCTGGTGACTGGGGGGGTGGGGGTGATAGGGGACATGAGTGGGTGCCTGGTGGAGGCTGCCCTTGCACTGCTGGGGGGTGGGGGTGGTGGGTGACATGGGTGGGTGCCTGGTGGAGGCTGCCCCTGCACTGCTGGGGGGTGGGGGTGGTGGGAGACATGAGTGGGGGCCTGGTGGAGGGTGCCCCTGGTGGCGGGGGGGTGGGGGTGATAGGGGACATGAGTGGGTGCCTGGTGGAGGCTGCCCCTGGTGACTGGGGGGGTGGGGGTGGTGGGAGACATGAGTGGGGGCCTGGTGGAGGGTGCCCCTGGTGACTGGGGGGGTGGGGGTGATAGGGGACATGAGTGGGTGCCTGGTGGAGGCTGCCCCTGCACTGCTGGGGGTGGGGGTGGTGGGAGACATGAGTCGGGCATGAGTGGGGGCCTGGTGGAGGCTGCCCCTGGTGGCTGGGGGGTGGGGGTGCAGGGGGACATGAGCAGGTGTGCAGGGTAGTCCCCTGTTTTGTGGGCTGCCTGCAGGGGCCGTGGAGGGTGTACAGGGAACACCTGTGAGGACCCACCCAGCCTAATCGCGTGTGTAACTTCCCACGCACCCCTGTAATACACGTACCAAGCCAAATCGCGTGTGAGAATTCCCGCGCACCCCTGAAATACACGTACCCTGCTGAAATCGCGTGTAAAACTTCCCACGCACCCCTGAAATACACGTGCCCAGGCTATTCGCGTGTGGAACTTCCCGCGCACCCCTGAAATACACCTACCCTGATGGAATCGCGTGTGGAACTTCCCGCGCACCCCTGAAATACACGCGCCCAGGCTATTCGCGTGTGGAACTTCCCGCGCACCCCTGAAATACACCTACCCTGATGGAATCGCGTGTGGAACTTCCCGCGCACCCCTGAAATACACGCGCCCAGGCTATTTGCGTGTGGAACTTCCCGCGCACCCCTGAAATACACGCGCCCAGGCTATTCGCGTGTGGAACTTCCCGCGCACCCCTGAAATACACGCGCCCAGGCTATTCGCGTGTGGAACTTCCCACGCACCCCTGAAATACACGCGCCCAGGCTATTCGCGAGTGGAACTTCCCGCGCACCCCTGGAATACACGTAGCACGCTGGGAGACATGAGTGGGGGCCTGGTGGAGGCTGCCCCTGCACTGCTGGGGGGTGGGGGTGATAGGGGACATGAGTGTGGGCCTGGTGGAGGATGCCCCTGCACTGCTGGGGGGTGGGGGTGGTGGGTGACATGGGTTGGGGCTTGCTGGCAGGTGCCCCACAGTGCTGGGGGGTGGGGGTGGTGGGAGACATGAGTCGGGCATGAGTGGGGGCCTGGTGGAGGCTGCCCCTGGTGACTGGGGGGGTGGGGGTGGTGGGAGACATGAGTGGGGGCCTGGTGGAGGGTGCCCCTGGTGACTGGGGGGGTGGGGGTGATAGGGGACATGAGTGGGTGCCTGGTGGAGGCTGCCCCTGCACTGCTGGGGGGTGGGGGTGGTGGGTGACATGGGTGGGTGCCTGGTGGAGGCTGCCCCTGCACTGCTGGGGGGTGGGGGTGGTGGGAGACATGAGTGGGGGCCTGGTGGAGGGTGCCCCTGGTGGCGGGGGGGGGGTGGGGGTGATAGGGGACATGAGTGGGTGCCTGGTGGAGGCTGCCCCTGGTGACTGGGGGGGTGGGGGTGGTGGGAGACATGAGTGGGGGCCTGGTGGAGGGTGCCCCTGGTGACTGGGGGGGTGGGGGTGATAGGGGACATGAGTGGGTGCCTGGTGGAGGCTGCCCCTGCACTGCTGGGGGTGGGGGTGGTGGGAGACATGAGTCGGGCATGAGTGGGGGCCTGGTGGAGGCTGCCCCTGGTGGCTGGGGGGTGGGGGTGCAGGGGGACATGAGCAGGTGTGCAGGGTAGTCCCCTGTTTTGTGGGCTGCCTGCAGGGGCCGTGGAGGGTGTACAGGGAACACCTGTGAGGACCCACCCAGCCTAATCGCGTGTGTAACTTCCCACGCACCCCTGTAATACACGTACCAAGCCAAATAGCGTGTGAGAATTCCCGCGCACCCCTGAAATACACGTACCCTGCTGAAATCGCGTGTAAAACTTCCCGCGCACCCCTGAAATACACCTACCCTGATGGAATCGCGTGTGGAACTTCCCGCGCACCCCTGAAATACACGCGCCTAGGCTATTCGCGTGTGGAACTTCCCGCGCACCCCTGAAATACACCTACCCTGATGGAATCGCGTGTGGAACTTCCCGCGCACCCCTGAAATACACGCGCCCAGGCTATTCGCGTGTGGAACTTCCCGCGCACCCCTGAAATACACGCGCCCAGGCTATTCGCGTGTGGAACTTCCCGCGCACCCCTGAAATACACGCGCCCAGGCTATTCGCGTGTGGAACTTCCCACGCACCCCTGAAATACACGCGCCCAGGCTATTCGCGAGTGGAACTTCCCGCGCACCCCTGGAATACACGTAGCACGCTGGGAGACATGAGTGGGGGCCTGGTGGAGGCTGCCCCTGCACTGCTGGGGGGTGGGGGTGATAGGGGACATGAGTGTGGGCCTGGTGGAGGATGCCCCTGCACTGCTGGGGGGTGGGGGTGGTGGGTGACATGGGTTGGGGCCTGCTGGCAGGTGCCCCACAGTGCTGGGGGGTGGGGGTGGTGGGAGACATGAGTCGGGCATGAGTGGGGGCCTGGTGGAGGCTGCCCCTGGTGACTGGGGGGGTGGGGGTGGTGGGAGACATGAGTGGGGGCCTGGTGGAGGGTGCCCCTGGTGACTGGGGGGGTGGGGGTGATAGGGGACATGAGTGGGTGCCTGGTGGAGGCTGCCCCTGCACTGCTGGGGGGTGGGGGTGGTGGGAGACATGAGTGGGGGCCTAGTGGAGGGTGCACCTGGTGACTGGGGGGGTGGGGGTGGTGGGAGAGATGGGTGCGGGCCTGGTGGAGGGTGCCCCTGGTGACTGGGGGGGTGGGGGTGGTGGGTGACATGGGTTGGGGCCTGCTGGCAGGTGCCCCACAGTGCTGGGGGGTGGGGGTGGTGGGAGACATGAGTCGGGCATGAGTGGGGGCCTGGTGGAGGCTGCCCCTGGTGGCTGGGGGGTGGGGGTGGTGGGAGACATGAGTGGGGGCCTGGTGGAGGCTGCCCCTGCACTGCTGGGGGGTGGGGGTGGTAGGAGACATGGGTGGGGGCCTGGTGGTGGGTGCCCCTGGTGGCTGGGGGGTGGGGGTGCAGGGGGACATGAGCAGGTGTGCAGGGTAGTTCCCTGTTTTGTGGGCTGCCTGCAGGGGCCGTGGAGGGTGTACAGGGAACACCTGTGAGGACCCACCCAGCCTAATCGCGTGTGATAATTCCCACGCACCCCTGTAATACACGTACCCAGCAAAATGGCGTGTGATAATTCCCACGCAACCCTGTAATTCACGTACCCTGCCAAATCGCGTGTGATAATTCCCGCGTACCCCTGTATTACACGTGCCCTGGCTAATCGCATGTGAGACTTCCCGCGTACCCCTGTAATACACGTTCCCTGGACAATCGCGTGTTGAACTTCCCGCGTACCCCTGTAATACACGTTCCGTGGACAATCGCGTGTTGAACTTCCCGCGTACCCCTGTAATACACGTTCCCTGGACTATCGCGTGTTGAACTTCCCGCGCACCCCTGGAATACACGTAGCACGCTGGGAGACATGAGTGGGGGCCTGGTGGAGGCTGCCCCTGCACTGCTGGGGGGTGGGGGTGATAGGGGACATGAGTGTGGGCCTGGTGGAGGATGCCCCTGCACTGCTGGGGGGTGGGGGTGGTGGGTGACATGGGTTGGGGCCTGCTGGCAGGTGCCCCACAGTGCTGGGGGGTGGGGGTGGTGGGAGACATGAGTCGGGCATGAGTGGGGGCCTGGTGGAGGCTGCCTCTGGTGACTGGGGGGGTGGGGGTGGTGGGAGACATGAGTGGGGGCCTGGTGGAGGGTGCCCCTGGTGACTGGGGGGGTGGGGGTGATAGGGGACATGAGTGGGTGCCTGGTGGAGGCTGCCCCTGCACTGCTGGGGGGTGGGGGTGGTGGGAGACATGAGTGGGGGCCTGGTGGAGGGTGCACCTGGTGACTGGTGGGGTGGGGGTGGTGGGAGACATGGGTGGGGGCCTGGTGGAGGGTGCCCCTGGTGACTGGGGGGGTGGGGGTGGTGGGTGACATGGGTTGGGGCCTGCTGGCAGGTGCCGCACAGTGCTGGGGGGTGGGGGTGGTGGGAGACATGAGTCGGGCATGAGTGGGGGCCTGGTGGAGGCTGCCCCTGGTGGCTGGGGGGTGGGGGTGGTGGGAGACATGAGTGGGGGCCTGGTGGAGGCTGCCCCTGCACTGCTGGGGGGTGGGGGTGGTAGGAGACATGGGTGCGGGCCTGGTGGTGGGTGCCCCTGGTGGCTGGGGGGTGGGGGTGCAGGGGGACATGAGCAGGTGTGCAGGGTAGTCCCCTGTTTTGTGGGCTGCCTGCAGGGGCCGTGGAGGGTGTACAGGGAACACCTGTGAGGACCCACCCAGCCTAATCGCGTGTGATAATTCCCACGCACCCCTGTAATACACGTACCCAGCAAAATGGCGTGTGATAATTCCCACGCAACCCTGTAATTCACGTACCCTGCCAAATCGCGTGTGATAATTCCCGCGTACCCCTGTATTACACGTGCCCTGGCTAATCGCATGTAAGACTTCCCGCGTACCCCTGTAATACACGTTCCCTGGACAATCGCGTGTTGAACTTCCCGCGTACCCCTGTAATACACGTTCCCTGGACAATCGCGTGTTGAACTTCCCGCGTACCCCTGTAATACACATTCCCTGGACTATCGCGTGTTGAACTTCCCGCGCACCCCTGAAATACACGTACCCTGGCACCCTGGCTAATCGCGTGTATAACTTCACGCGTACCCCTGATATGCACGTTACCCGCTTTGCGTTCCTTGTTTGGCAGCCCTGTAAACTGGTCCAGGGTTAGCGCAGCCCTTTGCGATGATTTAGCGATTTTGATGGCTTTTCCTTGCGCGAGGGCGTTCTTGGGGGCGTTACTGGCGCTGCTGCAGGGTCGCTGCGATACTCTGCGCCACGGCTGGTTTGGGAGCCTAAAATCCATGAATACGCTGTGCGCGGAAATCGGTTTTAGCGCACGTGCCTGGCGCAGACAATCGCACGCGGACACTCTGCGCCAGCCGCTTGCGACACTTTTCTGCGAAATTCTATGAATTACCCTGTGTGTTTGTAACCGCAATTCATTACGAGTGGGTAACGTTTTGGGTAAAAGTAAAATGTTGCTGACCAAACAAATAAACACGGTCATTTGTGGCTTAATTTTCTAAGAGGATGGGACCTTGTAATGATGAATTGTTCTCTATGGGTGATCTGTCTGCTAATTAAACCTGGTTTAGTAAAAAGAAAAGAGACCCAATCAACTACTTTTTTATTAAGAGTGTATTCACCAGAGGGATTATTTTTAGCAATTGTGTCCCACTCATTATGAATTGTAATTGCAAAACTCAACCACAAAGGTAGTTAAGGACAGGCGATATAAGTGTAAATCATGTAGGCTCACTTATCAGATGGACAGCTCAAAACATTGGCAAAGCCACAGATACACTACGGGATTGCATCATGATTGATTGAAGAATGTATACCTAATGAACATTGACAAAATGAGAATTAGGTCATGCCATTTTCAGTAGGGGCAGCCTGGCAAAAGGCCAGCTGTATAATGCATACAGAAAACTCGTCAGCAACTTACGATAGTAAAATAAGAGACAGACATAACTAAATCCAGTTAGAATGTTACTTGGCAACTGAAATTAACAAGGAGGATTAGAAATCGTTATTATGACTTGATAAAGTGTTGGCATATGTCAGGTAGAACTTCTCATTAGCATACAATGATTGCAGCACTAAATTCTAGAAATACGCAGAGTATCTGTCAATTACTGGGACTGCTAAAGGGAAAAAAGTGGCCTGGTTGTTAATCCTAGTAATGAATCCAAATTGGAAGAAATATATCCAGCAAAACTATTATCACAAATAATTGAAATGTAATTGTGCTCTATTTTATAACAGTAGGGAGTCAACAGTGCAAATAGTAAGAGATGATCTTCTTGAAAGAATCCTTACATTAAAATTATCTACGTTCCCTGGCCCAAACGGGTTAGCTAATGTTACATTAAAAATCGACGCAGAGACCTGGTCCCGCATACTTGTAGTTCTCTTTACCAAGGTATTGGACTCAGCATATATTCCTACAACCTGGAGTAAGGCAATTTTGATACCTGTATTTGAAAACGGTTCATGCACCTAGCTATCATGTCTGTTGTCTATGCTAGATAGTACAGGAAAACTGTTTGCATCTTTTTTACTTGACAAACTCACAAAAAGGGCAAATAGTGCTGGGATATTAGATGCCTTCCAAACGGGATTCAGAGCCGGCTCTTCGACATCCCACAATTTGAGATTGGTAGACCTATCAAGTGCCAGAACCAAGATGTGTGGTGCTCTTGGGCTTTTTGTCCTTTTTGTAGATTTCAAAGAAGCATTGGACTCTGTGAATAAAGGGAAACTTTGGTCCACACATGCTGCCTATGTTTGCCCTCAGGATCTAGTGCATTTCTTGAAACTCTTCCAAAGTGACATGAGTGTGCAGGTATGGTTGGACAGCGGGGGGTCCATGTCGCGCTCCACAACCAACATCAGAGTTAAGCATGGATATGTTTTGGCCTGCCTGCTGTTCAACCTGTACATTGCAGATCTTCCAAGGCACTTAAAACAGGTCCCTAGTTGACCACCCAAGCTTGGACCCATACCTATCCTATCCCCAGTTTTTTATGGAAAAAAGATTTAGTTATCTTTTGCCACACTTTTTATGGACTCAAAGGGTTCAATGAAGATCTGTGGCGATATTCAGCTGAAAAATGAGCAAGCGACCGCTGCATTTGGCGCATACAATAGATTGCCACAATGTACCATTGCTTGTATAAAAGCAAGAAAAAGAGGGTTCGAAAAAAAAAATGAACAGAGAAAAAACAGGATTATATACATTGGTGATAAGAAGATCTGGTTTATCTCACCAGAAGGCCCATCTTTATTATAGTTAACTACAGGTATTTGGGCATTGATACTGACTCTGCATTTAAATAGGACACATTTGTGACGAGTAAGAAAAGAAATACAGCATTTCTAATGCAGACAATATGTAATTTTAGTATACAGGCAGGAGGATTTAATCTCGTTAACATAGACAGTTTTCTGCACAGCAATAACGGCCGGGACTTAGATTGGCTTCGGGTAGCAGAGTGGAAGCTCTGGGGAAAAAATCTTGGGTCTCCCACTCTGTGTCCCAATGGCTATACCAAGGTTAGAACACCACTCAATCTCACTTAAAAGTAATGTTATGATAAACAAGGTATCCAATACATCAAGTCCATGTCCAACCCCACAAAACCTTTGCTGTCATTGCTTGGTGACACCATGAAGAAAAATAACAACAGAAAATGTGTTGCTACCGTAACAAATTATTTCCATAGAATTCCTTTGTGAAGAAGGCCAAGAGATGTGACTGGCTCCATAAACCTTAAACATCTGATACACTTGAAGAGCTATGAATCTACACTAACGTATAGGTTGTGTGACTTCAAAGGCTGTGCAAAGATATTTGCTTCTCTGCCCCTCGCCGGATATGCATAGATTTATTTTACTGACCCATATAAATCGACAATTTGTAATTTTGTCTGTGTTAGGTCGCAAATTAATATATCAAAAGACAAGAGATCCTGACGTATCTGTAAGATTCAAACTGTGACTGAAACGAGGAAACACATTGTAACTGAATGTAAGAAGCTTGGACCAGCCCATTTGTACAATCTAGGGCAATTTGTCCATGAGTTAGAATCAAATCTGAGTGAGTCTTTTTGGTATTATTGCCTAAAAACTAATAATAATGAAGCACAGATGGTGCTTTATAGGATCTGGAAAGCTAAATCTAGACACTTAAGCACTTAATTAAAAACAAAACGGTGAATGTGGAATATGGAATGTGAAATCAAATATGCAATTAATTGTCATACTTGTTTTTATGAAATTCTGAAAATTATTAAATCTGAAATATATTGTTTTAGGCAACAATGATGTCCCATATATATATGTATTGTACTTATATGTTTATGAATGTATATTTGTCAAATATGTATTAGAATTATATGTGATTTGTTTTTTACATAAACTAAAACACATTAAATAAATAAGTAAATACATTTAAAAGGAATATCCTATTTTTGGCACAAGTCTACATGAGGAAGTCAAATACGAAAACACAACCATGTCTTTCAATATTAAAAAAACCTGATACTAAAACAACAGGTTGAGGGGTCTAATAAGGCTACTAGAATTCTTGCTTTCTTTTTTCTAAAACAGTTGTAACGCAAAGTAAGGTTAGAGTTCTTGCATATCCCTACCAATAATGTTAGCTTCTCAAAAAGGGGCCCATTATAAAAACGAGGTCTGCAAATGGGATAGTGGTTTAGGCAGGTGTTAAAAAGCTCGAGACAATTGCTAGTCTAAGCACGTGTTACCTGTGTGCTGATATGGGCTGTACTGTTTTCAGGTGGGGGAGGTACCCTGGGGTATTTTAGCTATACGGGCAGGCCCAGTGTACATATGCAAATCCAATGTCCAAAAGGTGTGCACAAGTGTAAGTTAAGAAAACACTTTTAGGAAGGCATTAGACCCCTGGTGGTGTTGCAGATGCCACGTTGTGTTATTTTTAGTGTGATATTTTATTTAGAATGGGTGTAGTTTTGCCACACTTCAGGGAGCTTTTTTGCTATGTGCTGCACAGAAAAACACACGTGCATGAAACCACTTTTTCTTATATCATATTTTTCTATCATAATCACATTATTAGATGAAGTTAAATGGATGTAGTTGGAATGTGTAAATTGAGTTTCATTCAGTATAGGTATTAGGTGTATTGAGCAAGAGGTCTGCCATGCTGAAGCACACCATTGTCACAGGCTGCAGATTTTGCCATCCCAGGATGCTAGGCTGCATTTTGGAGCTATGGTCATTCAATTGAATATTTCTTTCTGGTGGGCAGGAGACTGCAAGCAGCTAAGGTCAGAATGAGAAAGGATGCCAAACAGTGTTCAGCTAATTGTTGCAAGGGGGGGAAGTTCTGAGGAGCCTCAAATGGGGCTTGAGGCAGCACGTGCCTTCCCAGATGATAGCCAAATGAATACATAATTGTTGTGAAGGATGAAGGACACAGTGAGACACCCTAGAAAACCCACACAGTAGAATTGCCAAATTGAAGTACTAGGATGTAAGTACAGTGCATCCAGTGAGAGTAGGGCATTTGGTCCAGAGTAAAAATTGCCATGTTAAAGCAGACAAATGGAAGAAAATAATTTCCAGGAGCAGCATTGCACATATGTGTTTTCACGTAGCTATTCGTTGTGAAAAGATAACTAGAAGGGCACATCCAGAGTTGGCAGCATGTCTCAAGACAGGAGTTGCAGGTGCAATGGGAGGAAGGCCAAAGGACCAATCATGGGGCAGGGATTGTGATTTTTCCGCGGATGCAGCACAGTTTTGACCTCACTGATTTTCACTCACATCCATCTTGGTGGGATGATACAGACCAAGCTGTCTCGGGTGTCACTGTCCAATTAGGACAGAGATTTTTGATCGTTTGTATTATGAAGAGTTCAAACCAATGGGAGTGTGGCATTTGTAGCTGACTATTAAATTATGTTATGATGGGGGGGTGGTATTTCAATTGTCAAGTGTAGAATGAAATCTCCCAGTCAGATTGTTCAAAGTATGGTGCTCTATAGGGGGTCAACGACGATGAGCTAATGGAAAACATTTGGATTGTAATTAATGTTGCACTTGTAGAATTTGGAAATTCTGCGGTTTTACACCTTAAATACTGTAGCTGGAATGGGCGTGTTGAGTGTTTTGCAGTTCAGTTCCATAGAGCTGTCTAACATTCTCCAGCCACATTTTTAGAATAAAGAGCTGTTTTTGCCTTGCAAGCTGTGCACTTCATTTTATATTCCTTTTGTGTTTTGTTCTTGGATTACTTTGGGGACTGCACCTTCAAATCAGGATTGAAAGCGTTGCTGTGGAATTCTTTGGAAAGGAGTGGAATTGAGTTGGATGTTGATAGAGAAAGGATAGGTGGGAATTTGCATTCAGTGTGCTCAATCTTGTGGGCGATCTGAAAGCATGTGGATGGGGTGTAAAAAGTTGAATCTTTTCAGCAGTGACTAGATAGTGGGTGAGAAGTTGAGAAAGGGAGGAGGAAGGAAGCAATTGAGTGTGTTTCAGTGATTTCTTCTATTGAACCTTTTGTTTCAGGAGATAGTCATTTTATGTAGAGTGTTAAAGAGTGGTGATGGGCTTATGAGCTATTAACCCCAGTTGGAGCTGAGTTTCCATTTCCTAGTGGTAGAGCACAGTAGTGTCATTTGTCAAAAGTAAAGTTCACTGTCTGAATGCCCATGCACTTTATGACTTGGAATATATTTAGGTCAGCGATTCCAGGAGTGGTGTTGGCCAGTCTTTTATGACTTCTGGAGTATGAGTTGGGATTTTAACACAAACATGAATAACATGACATTTCCACGTCTTGTTTATCGAATCTCACTACATTTTATTAAATCCACATTCTATAGGTGACCACACGTTTTCTTTCCACTCTACATACATGTTTCAGTCCCCCCGACCATCATAAGACGGCTACAGTATGACCACTGACACATAAAACATTAACCTTTGCATTAATGACACTTTACCCAATCCATAAGATTAAAATTGTTCAAAAGTACCACATAAAGGATCACCCCAGTATCATTTAATATGCAACATAATGTTAAAGTATGTCAATCGACCAACTTATCTAGTCTGCTTCAAAACCTGTTATGTCTAAATGTCCACCCAATATGCAAATCCTACCACACCTTATCAATTTGATACTTGTATAGAGTGTTTCATCTTTTAAAGTTACAAACCACCAATACTTTGTATGTAGATTTTACAATAACTAAGTTCTGTAGAAAAGTGCATTCATCCCCAGAAAAGACCAATAATTATCATATTACATCCTGATACCCACGTTTTATTGTATGGTGTAAACTGACTTAGTACGTAGAACTCATGGATATACAAATATTGAGTGCAAATGTAACTCTTATTGTTACATGGTCTCATGCATATACAAATATTGAGTACAGATGTAACTCATTGTTACATGGTCCCATGTTTTAGCCGTAATTTCCTCTGTAATATTTTCTCTGAAATTTTACTTTAGTTCCATTAACACAAAATAGCTAACTCACATTAATTTTAAGCATACTTCATTTCGCTGTGGGCAATATTTAAAGAAAGTAGCATCTACAAGTCCTCAATTTTGGAAAATTACATCTTTTCCAGCATGTGAAACTTTGTACTGGTTTAAATTCATGCCATCAATTGGAAGATATTGCACTCTTACCTGTATTGAGTCTAGGTGTTGAGATTAGCAATGGACTCATTCAATCATTTAGAATGTTGAATGCCATCTTTGATTGGTTATACCTTCATAAGGAAGATCCAGTTTCTGATTAATACCCCTAAGTGCATATTAGCAAAATGAAATTAATTCTTAGTAATTTAAAACTCCAGTCCAAAATTACATCCTTAGAGCCTGATTCACAGAGTGTTTTTGCATGGGATTACACCATCATTAAATGCTTTTGTGAATCAAGCCCGTAGTGTATCTTTATTGTGCTCAAAAGGCAAATTATTACTTGTCAGACTCAGCCCTTTATTTAAGATGCAACAATATAATGGTAAACATTTAAAAAAGCACAAATATATAGTACACTTGCTGTGCATCCTGTGCTGAATTGTCTACTCCTGATCAAACTTTCAATTTCTCTATGAAACCATTGTGAGCTCCAGTATTCATTCATTCTATTGGGAACAGCGCAGCGGTGAACAGAGGCAAAATGCAATTTTGGGGAGTGTGTTGGTGTGCAGGAGTGCTTGGGGAGGGTTGGGGAGTAGGAGATGGGTCAAATACTGTATTTGTTTAGGTGGCAGGTGCCCTTGATCTGTTTGCCATGTCTGCGGTCTTCGTGGCTGTCTGTGGACATAATAAATACACTGCTAGCTATTTTACTTTAGTATGATGTTGGTTTTGGGTTGTTAGCTGAGCATTGATTGTAATTAATATCCCCTATAAGCAGCCCACATACCACAGTCAAAATGTTTGGTAGCATAGGTGTGTTATGCTGCGGTGCACCCAAACCTCTAGGCCCAGGCCACAACCACCACAGCATAACACACCCATAGAATCAAACACCCATCAAATATCCACAACCCAAAAGTTTGTGTACTGTTCCGTCTGTAGAGTTTGTATGTGAAGTGTTGGCTAGGCTATGCAGTTAAGATTGTAGAGTTTGTAACAAGGACTGTTTCATAAAATAACCATGGAAGTAAACATTTTGGATTGTGGTTTATGGTTAGATGTTTGTTTGAATGGGTGTGTTATGCAGCAGTGTTTGTGAGTCCATTTATTTTATACTTACTGGTTCAGTTTTTTGTGGTTGTACGCAGTTTTATCATGACATGGGTAATTGGACCAGACATACTTTTTTGATCTCTGTAATAAAAGAAAAGATCATATGTTAGAGTAGGTAGTTCATAATGAGTTATTGCATTGCATATTAGACATTTCAGTATTGTTTTGACCTTCATATTTAGTTCTTTACAAGTACTATAGTTCAAACCTGTGTACTGCGCAATTTTCTCAGTTTTGGTATTTGTTTTCTAAATCATTGGGTCTGTGGGAAAAAAATCAAGCTGAATTAAAAAACCTTCGATGTTGTGGTACAATATATTTCTTTCATTGTTTTACTGTTTATTTCTTGTTTCTTGCTAATCTTCTATCTGTTGGCTTGTTGCAGATTTTTGGGGCAATTAGATATTTGTTGGCCAATTCTAATTGTTTATTTCTACTTTTATGTTAATTCTTCTATCTGTTTGCTTGTTGCAGAATCTTGGGGCAGTTAGATACATGTTGGCGTATTCTATTTGTGCACAGTTTTGAAGTTGAAGTTTTGCTTATGTTCATACACAGATTATGTATTAAATTTTGGTTTTAAGAATATTAAGTAAGCGTTTACAAGATTTGCTGGTAATCTCTGCTTTAGAGTAATGGTACTATCATTACATTCAAACCATCCACAATTCTTTTTTATATATGCAGTGTAGTGACCTGCATTGGTTGTGGCTTCTGCGTGGTAGATTATACCTATTTTGGTGAAGGTTTTCTTACCAAGTGATACTTGACCATGTGTGATTCCAGTCAGCTTGCAGTTGTTTTTGGTACCATCTGCATTGTAACGTTAAAGAATTACTATTATGTATTTACTATGTGTCTGTATTTGTAAGGTTGAGCGATTATCTGAATTGCAGGTAGTACATAATCTGCCATGGTTTACATTTTGTACAAGTTGCTGAAATGCAATGGATTCACAGTTAGTTATGGATACATAGACAAAGAGTTCATTAGGCACTTGTTCCTGTGCCACATGGCTGCAGAGAGTTCATGTATGTTTGCACATGTATGAAATGTGGACGATTTCATTTATAGGTATGTTTTTGTGTTCCAGTACTTGTAGTAAGTACATTAGACATTCTTGTAGATCTTCTCTTAAGTTTATAGTGGATTTGACCATTCCAGCACAGTAATCCAATTCTTGTCCTATTCAATGAACAACGTATGTGTTGTCAGGATTGTTGGTTGCATTTCTATGAAGGACTAACATTTGCAAACACAATTGGTCTGTACTGTGTAAGTAAAAGTTGTCAATAATTGGTGGCAATTGGAATAGAATATTTATTGCTACATTTGCGTAGCAATTTAGACCAGTTGTATTTGAAAATTTGAATGGACCTGACAGTTCTGTCTCAAAGTCATTTGTTCGGAGTATGTGTTGCTTCTTTGAAGAAGTAGTTAAATTACTTTGACCATTAGATTCTTCTTTGGTTGTGGTACTTGATGAAGTATTAGTTTCTTTTTTTTTCTTTGGAGGAATTGCAATGAGATCCTGTATCGTTTCAGTTTGAAGTAGTTTTCTTTTAGAACGTTTTGCTTTTTGTGGAACAGGATAGGTTTTTAGATGGGGGGTGTAGAGTGAACACAGTCTATTGTATTCTAGAATGCAAGGAATATCAGCATTTACTTTACTTGCATCAAAGTTGATTAGAAATAGCCCGTCAAGTGTACGTAAGCGTGATAGTGCTACAAACCTCATGCCTTCTTTAAAGACTTGGCTACCAATATCTATCAATGCTTTATCTAGGGTAAGACCTTGTGATTTGTAAATGGTAACTGTGTATGCTAGAGTTAGTGAAATTGTTCTCTGCGTACAAACATGTCTTTGAAAAGAAGGAAGCAGGCTGTTGAGCGTCCTATCCTTTTAACTTCAGATAGTTTGTCAAAGAGAATATTAACAAATTGAATGTTGTTGTCACGTGGGTATGTTTGAAAGCCAACAACTGTACCAAGTCCTCCATTAACTAGTCCTTGCTCCACATCAAGGTTACCTTTAAGCAGATTTACAGTTTAAAGATAATTTTAATATTTTCTCCAAACCAGCTGTGTTGGAGATAGAGTTTTCTAAGGTATTTAGTCTTGTTGTGGCTTGTTGACACATGGGTAGTGTCATACCATGTACGTCCAGTTTTTCTGTGGAGCAAATTTCAATTATTGGTTGCATTTCTTTTTTCAACATTGTTTCATTTAATTTTGAACAGCTTCCAAGAGTTGGCATCAAGGACATACAATTGACATTTTTGTGTGCTAATTGTTCCATGACATCAGTAGCACATGAGTTATGGCCATAGAGTGCATGGATGTGCATGGATTTTAATATTCATTGTGCTTCTTGAGATAGTACACCAACTCTAATACTTTTTAAAATGTTGGTGTATGTGAGGTCTGCAGAATGGTGCATGTTTTCTGTTAATTCTCTTCATTGGAATTGTTGCCAAAGGTTGACATTTCCTATGCTGCCAAGAGTTTTACAGCACAGTTTGTGCCCTAAGGTTTTAAAAATAGGTTCACCTTTCACTGGTGTCAATTGAAGAAGATCTCCGAAAACAATAATGTGTTTTCCTCCAAAGAGCTATTTGTAGTCTGTTTTGATGACCTCTTGTAATCTGAGGTGAATCAAAGCCAACATTAGATTGGAGACCATGTATCTAGCCGGTCAAGTGGCACAGCGAGTAGAGCGCTCGCTTTGACATCGGTGCAGAGCCTGCTAACGCAGGTTCGAATCCCGGCGGGGCCAAACTCAGCCTTTCATCCTTCCGAGGTCTATAAATGAGCACCACACACCGTGGGTAATAATAAGCAGCACTCAGATACCTGAGGGTTCGTAGCGCTATATAAGTGCCAAATTATTATTATTATTATTATTATTAGCAGCATTTTCATTTGTTTGAAAACTCTGCGTAGGTCCATTGCAGCTTACGTGGAAAGTTTGTAATAGTCTAATTTGTTTTGGTGTTCTACTGGCAGGAGTAGTAATCGGTGTAAAGTGACACCGCCTATGTTGTAGGCAGCTAAACCTGTGGGGGCAGTTACAACAGCTGGCAGTTTTTTGTTTGTCAATTATTGGAGGAACTGCTGATGATTTTGATTAAGAATGTTTTACCTGAACCAGCTTGACCACTCAGTATAGGTTTGTTGTCTTGGCAGGTACAGTTTTTATTTTCATGTTGAACACCATGTGCAATTTGTATTGGTATTTCTTGGATCATGCTATGCTGCTCATTGTTGAGTTGTTATTTCAATACATCCAAGTCTTCTGTAGCTTGTTCATACTGACACATGTAGTTTTCTACTTCTGTCATGGCTAATTCTGCTTCATTTGCGATTAGTGGCTGTCCAAGTCGTTCTTGGCTTCCTGTTACAAAAGTTTGACTACTGTCGGGAGTGTCCACTTGTAGCTGGGCCTGGACTTCTTCTTCATGTTGCTGTTCATTGTGCAACATTGTTTGGTACTGTGTAAAGTTTACATCTGTTATAGTGCTTTCATTTGCTTTGAAATTGTCTTCATAGGAGTCATATGTATCCAGTAACTCGTCTTCTTTTCTCCGTGGTTTAAAAAAATGTATGCAGGCACATGTAATACAGTTCTTTATGTTGAGGAGGTTTTAATGACAATTTGATATGATTAATTAAGCTGTGTTTGGTGAGTTTCACTAAGCTGCCTTCACAATTTACAACTCTGTATCCACTTTTCTTTTCATCTGGTTTAATATTATTTTTGTATGTGAAGTTTTGGGCTACGTGGTAGAGACACATGGTTTCCAAAGTGGTTCTCCTGTTTGGGTAGTATGTTTCCAGTAAATTGATTTAGCAGGACCAAGACATGGCCATACTATATTGTTAGATTTTCCATACACGGCATTACCGGTTAAATGGTCTGCAACTTCATAGCAGCCACATTCTCTATAAGAGAACATCTTTATGCCTAAGCTGTACAATTTCTGTGACAATGTTTTGTCAGATGATATGCCATCCCAGAGTAACCGAAGTTCTGTTTTCTCTGCTTTGGTTAAGTAGGGTCTGACATATCGTGCAACTGCAGTGGAATTGTCTGCAATGTACTGCACATCTATGTTTGCATTCCATAGGAGGGCAATGATTGCATTGTAATCATTGATGTATTTTGATTCTTCTGTTCTTTTTATGTAATATGTGTACTTCGGTGATTTACCTTTGACACTATGTCTGACTGAAGACATGAAGTTGTTTACTTGACCTATTGCGAAACTGGTCTAGGGAAACCAAAGCAGCATTTGGATTAGTATTTCCCTTTTTTTTATATTTGCGACGACAATATTTCCCACATTTGTGTCTTGTTTAAAACTTGTGCATGAAGGTCACTATGTGTTGTTTGTGAAGGGATTTCACAAGTGACATATTTTTGGATGAACTACAAAACAGTGGCATCACTGTCTTGACCAAATTTAGGAGCTTCTTTAATTCATAATAACATGTGGATGAGTGGTGCTCCTCTGGCTTGGTATTCTTTTTTCCAAAAGAAGTGTTGAACTTCTCCGAGGGGAGGAACAGTCTTATTACAAATAAAGTGTAGCATAGCAATGAAGCAATGATGGAAATATCTTGATACATTTACAAGATCTAGAGAGCAGAGTTCTCCTGGTGTTTTTATATCTATGTTTGTTTTGTTTTTATTTGCTATGCATAGGAAATCGTGTAAATCGTGTAAATCTTCCCATGCATATTCTGCACAACTTAATGTAACAAACCAAGTGGGTGGGCCAAGGTTTCTTATCATACAGCGTACATCTCTGTGACGTCAGAACCAGTATTCTTTTGTTCCACACATGTTTGCTAAAAGATTTGTAATACTTGACTGTAAAAACTCATCTTTTTCTTGCACTTTTGGTAATAATTGCGCAGCTGACATATTTTGAAAATGGATATCTGATTTTAATGTGCGTCCAACTCATAGCATAGAGTTTCTAGTTCACTTTCAAAGAGAAGGTGGAATATGTATTACACGTTTTGTCCGAATCTGGGGTTGTCAGAATACATTTGTAAAAAGTGATATTCTGATGCTGTTATCTGTGTGGGTTTATCATCGTACATTCCTCCTTTTCCAGTAGCAAAGTATAGAGGAAAGGCCTGTGCTCCTATACTTTTATCCCATATGCTTATTGGAGATTCCTTGGCTTGTTACATTTGGTACCTTTCTTAGTGCATCATCTATAGTGTCTTTAGAGTGTACAGGATGAATTGTATAATAGTCTAAAATATTGGATTCTGTAGCAGGATTTAGAAGTTGAAATTGACCATTTTCTGGTGGCTCTTGAATTATTTCAATGGTTTCTCTCAGGTTTTCTTCAATATTAATTTCTTTGTAGTATTCATTGTTGTTTTTTAGATATTGCAGGACTTGTCTAACTTTATGTAAGTCCACAAGTTGTTGCCACACTTTTTTGTCTTTTGTAGGTACGCCATTTACTAAGATAATTAAAGATTGATCTATTTGCCAGTGCACTCCTAGAGTATGTACATTTTCTTTGAGGTTTAATGGTAAATAAACTACTTTGCCACAAGTGCCTTTCACTTATTCAGAGGGAGGTAATTTTGCTGTTTTTGGTTGAAGGCGCATTATTGCTTGAAATGGGTGCACTGTTTGAATTATAATGCTCTCATATAAATTGAGTTGTTGCAGGGGTTTTGGTATTGGGAATAATTCCAAGTTATTTGTGATAGCACGTGAAGATGTTTGGTTGTTGTCAAGTTTTGCAGTGCAGTAATTGCAAAGCATTAAGGGGTCAGTAATTCCATATTTGTTTTCTGCTATAAAGTAGAGAGCTAATTGGCAGGACTTTTAGCATAGTAGAGTTTATGGACCAGATTTCTTATAGTTGAATAATGTGTTGATATCATTTTGATATGATGGAAGATGCTTTTGCAAATAGGGCCTGAAATGCAGGCTAATGAATGTCCTTGTAGTCCTGTGTATTTGCGCACTGTACAGGCATCCATATTTTGTGTAGCCTCATTTTGAATTTGTCTTTGCTTTCTACATACTGATTGAGGAACTGGTGCAAAGATTTGAAAGATTTTTTTGGCAATGTTACAGATTGATGTGCATGGCCATTTGTAGACTGGATGTTTTGGTTCAGTAGAATGGAGAGGTGATATTGAGTTTTCTGGGGATATTTTTGTGAGCAGAGTTTCTTGTTCCATAATGGTGTTATTACGTTTTTCATACCCTCGTCCACTGCTATGTGTGGCAATTGGGTTTGTTTGCTTTTTTTCTGTGCTTCTTCATTAAAATATGGTTCTGTGGTTGTTGTGTGACTCCATTCACCTACACAGATGTTTAAGAAGCTATTTGTGCTGATATTCCGTTTATTGAGAAGTCTTTTTTGTAGTTTAGTAGTTAGTTTTGTTAGTGGTTTCATTCTATTTAAAACTAAAATAAATAACTTCCTTTTGAGGAGGATTGCACTGTCTATGAGAGCTTCTAGGATTCATTTTCTATGGTACGTTTTAACGGTTGTGCATGTTTTCTCTAGTGTTTTTATGAGGTTCTGAAGGACTCTGTTGCGGAAAAATATTTGTAAAAATGTTTTTTGGTATGGTTACTTGCCACTACATCAAGATTTATAGGTGCAGCGTTAACAGTAGTGGTAGCTGAAGACTTGCTAATCACTTTTATTTTGATTTGCTCTACTGCTGCGTTGCTTTCTATAGAGTTGCTTTTTGGTAGGCATTCTTTGGGGTCTGCTGGAGTGATGTCATTTGTGATGTCATCTTTGATGTCCTGGGTGTTAGTCTTAGCAGTGCACGGTGGTGGCACGAGTTATGGTTGCTTAGCTTACCATAACTGGCAAATTTCAAGGGTTTTTCGGTTTTACTTGGAACCATAACGTCCCTTTAACAAAGTTTTTTTTACTGAATTTCATAGGTTTTTAGTAGTGCAACTTAACCATAACATTTCTTTAACAAAGTTTTTTTTACTGAATTTCATAGGTTTTTAATAGCACAACTTAACCATAACTTTCCTGTAACAAAGTGTTTTCACTGAATCACATTACATTGCCTGCGGTAGCAGCCATGTAGTTATGGTTAAGTTGCTAATCCCATAGGAAGGACACTTTTTGGGCAGCTTATAACTTCAGTCCCCCTGGACGAATCCTCACCAAACTTTACAAAAAAAAAGTATATGGCCCACTCTGAATTTTTTTTGCAAAGTTTGATGAGGTTTGGTCCAGGAGGGGGGTCCCAAAATTTATTTTTTTCCCATTGACATAATTGCAAAAAACTTTGCTCACACCTACAGCCCAAACCGTTGGACCGATTTTCACCAAATTTGTGGCAGGAACAGCAGCTTGGACCCGAATTTGTTAATTTGGTGTGAATTCGTCTAGTACTTTTTTTTAAATGACTAAAATGTAAGGCAAAATAATGTGTGATATCTATGTCCGCTCTGCAGACACACTTCCCTGTTCGCTCCGTGGACAGGACAACGATTGGCTAATAGACTTGCATGATGTCCGCGGACATACAACGTGTTCGCTGATTGGTTGGCGTGTAGCGTGAGGTGCATCAAAATTTTGGAAACGCCCACCATCTTGGTTTCACGGACATCGGCCGGTGTCCGCGGATATCGCAGTAAAAAAAGACAACATTGCACTTGTCAAACTTATCAAATAATCTCTGGGGAGGTGAGGGGTGATGAGGATGGCATGGAATATGGCTGCAAGAAGCAAAAAAACAGGTGGTTTTTGACTAGAAAGTCCGTGAACAATTTGGATGTTCACGAACAGTCCTGAAAAGTTTGGGGACACTTCAGATGTTTGGGGCCAGTTTTTGGATGGCTTATAACTTTGGCACTACTTAATGAAAATGCATGACATTTTGCAATTATATTCCTGACCTGATCCCAAATGAGTTTGGTGGACTCTGTCAAGAGGGGGCAAAACTAGAGGGGGGTCCCAAAATTATGTAAAGGCTTATAAATGAAGTGCCATTTGACGAATGTACACTTAATTTGGTAAATTGATAATACATATAGATATAAATGTTTTTGTGAAGTTTGGTGGAATTTTGTCAATAGGGGCAACATTAGAGGGGGGTCCCAAAATAATATAAAGGCTCATAAATGAGGGGCCATTTGTCGAATTTACACTTAATTTGGCAAACTGATAATAGATCTAGATATAAATGTTTTTACGAAGTTTAGTAGGATTTTGTGAAGAGGGAGCAGAATTAGAGGGGGGGTCCCAAAATATTGTAAAGGCTTATAAATGTGGTGCCATTTGACAAATCTATACAAAGGTTTGCAAAAAGATTATAGATCTAGATATACATGTTTTCGTAAATTCTGAATGATGTTGTCAAGTGGGGGCTAGGTTATATGATGATTGTATGTGCATACATTTGACACTTTTGAAAAAATAAAACATTGGTGGATTTCCAGCAATCTTGTGTAAGGAGCATTGCCAAGGATATGAAAGCATGGTTTTGCAAATCTGCCCGTGTTTTATTTTTTGACAAGTGTCATAATGTAGGTACAAAAAATAGTGATATATCTTTGGTGACTGAGGTGTAGCCTGTGTCCATGGGCAGTGGCCAGATTGTCCAGGTCATGTTCAGTCTATGTACTTTACTGAGAAATAAAAAGTAGATGGAGTCTATATGTTATTTTTTTTTAGTTCTATTTTTTTAACTGTGAAAGGTGGTTCCGAAAGGAACATATCTTTTGTTGTTTTTGGATGTATTTTTTTTGGCAGGAGAGCTAAGAACGAAATGTGGGGAGGAAATGAGGGAAGAGGCACCAAACACTAAAATGAAGTGGTAGGTGGACAGGGGAAAATGTTGAGCGTGTGTTATTTCTAAGGTGGGGTAGTGTTTCTCATGCTCCTTTATTAAAGCAGTGGTGGTGGCTCTTCGAGAGGAGGGATGGCAACAGCTGATGCCATTTTAAGATAAATAGCAGTTTTGCTAAAAGTATGTACTGTGTACTAGATTGTTAATGGATGATGAGTAGGAATAGGTGTTGGAGCTGTGCAACGGAAATTTTGAAGTTGAAAGTTCCTAGATCAGTAGAAAATGTGAAGCACAGATCTTATCGTGAAGTACGGATGGGTTCTCGGACACGTGATCATGCCGTGTGCCAGTATATGGTCATGTGGCACTGTCCGGAAGGTCCGAAATGAAGTCAGATGTTTGTAGGCGTCCACGGATGCAAAACTAGCTGAAATAGTTGCAAAAAGTGTATAGAAGTGTTAAAAATGATTCTAGAAGGTGGGAAATGGCAGAGTTTTAACGTGACACTTTGTAAATTGGACAAAAATATTGCTATATTGGGTAGGTATGATATTAGTAAGTTGTAGGAAAATAGCACGCACTGGTAAAAACCCATGAAATTCAATGAAAAAACTTTGTTAAAGGGACATTATGGTTAAGTTTCACTCATAAATTCCTATGAAATTCAATGAATAAACTTTGTTAAGGGTACGTTATTGTTAACTTGCACTACTAAAAACCTTTGAAATTCACTGAAAAAACTTTGTTAAAGGGACGTTATGGCTAAGTTGCAGCAATAAAAACGTATGAAATTCAATGCAAAAACTTTGTTAAAGGGACGTTATGGTTAAGTTGCACTATTAAAAACCTATGAAATTCAATGAAAAAACTTTGTTAAAGGGACGTTATGGTTAAGTTGCGCTACTAAAATCCTATGAAATTCAGTAAAAAAACATTGTTAAAAGGACATTATGGCTACAAGTAAAATCGAAAAACCCCTGAAATTCACCAGTTATGGTAAGCTAAGCAACCATAACTCGTCCCACCGCCATGCACTGCTAAGACTAACACCCAGGACATCAAAGATGACATCACAAATATCATTGATGACATTATTTACTACTCTTAATGAAGTACCAAAAGCAGGTGCAAACAAGGTGACCTGCAATCAGTGGAAGGTGGCGCTGTGTCATGGGAAACCAAGCTTGTACAGCTATGGTACTACCTCAATGAAGTGACAACAAAAGTCATTCCACAGTGGGGCTATTTGTAAGGTTGTACCTTGTGATAAACGTAGTAGGTTGAGTTCCCCTGCAGCATCCTCTGTTTCCGCTCCTGCCACCACAAGAGACACTCCTGTGGGGCAGCGCATCCCGCCAGCTGTCTTGCAGGCCATACGTGATACTGTTGATCCTTACCTTTCGAGGGTCACAGTATTGTGCATGTACTGCGATGCAGTACACTGCAGGGGGGAGAACCTTCGAAGTGCTTTCGAGACTGTGGTCAAGGTGCATGAGAAGGACTGCTGCCTACCTGAATAAGGCCCACCCTACATCTTCCTCTCTCCACCTGTCCTTTCTTATGCCTGTGGTTGGTGTCCCTTCCTTACACTCCTTTCCCGTCCTTTCCTTGTGTGTCGTGTTTAAAGAACCATAAAAAACATAAACCAACAAAAATAAAAACAATAAAGGCTCTTTTCAGAGCCACCTTTCACAGTTCAAAAATAGTAGTGTCAATGAAATGCTGCAGGACCCTGTGCATATTTAGAAGTTCGCGGACCTCTAAAATGTTTGTGTTGCTGCCCTGTCAGAACCATTGCACTTTTCTCTGGGAGGAAGTGGTGGCTCTGAAAAAAGCCTTTTTGTGTTTTTTTTGTGTTTCAAAAACTTCAAATGGTCAACACTTACTGGAAAAAGGACTGCTATAATTACAAAAAGGGTTGTAATGCATTTTGTATATTTCGCAGAAAAATCGGATTGCCAGCATAAGTAAAATGTACTCCATCTCTGCAAAAAATGTGTGTACTATAAAACATAATTCCTTTGTAAAAAGAGGACATGCCAACATCTCTCAAAAAAGCACAAACAGCCTTGTTGACATTGCGCCTCGCTTTCTCCATTTGTGGACCAAATGAAGAAGAATGCAGCCACATTTGTCTCTGCGCAATATGAGAAAAAATTACTCGGGAGTGTGGAAACATGTCCATGACTTTCCCAAGTCCTTCTTTCATTGCAAATTGAAAAGAGATTCCAGAGACATGTCCTAAACTGTTCCCTCCACAATGAATAATAATATTGTCTTGATGACGCTGTCTCACCAAAGTAGCACAAAGAGGTACCAAATCCAGCCACTTCATTCCATGCACTCCATGCCAATGCACTTTCACATGAGGGAATCCAAGATCTACAGCTACTCCACAGTGTTTTGCATGCACCTCCAACCAATGTATCCATGAGTCTCCCAAAATCCAGATAATTTGTTTTCTGAAACACACAGCCATAGCTATCTGTTCTTCTCTCAGGAAAAATACTTTCTGACAAACTCTCTCCTTACACAACACACCCAGTAAATTTTACTGACCAATCCCTTGCTCTGCTCATTCTCAATTGCATGCCTCTCCACCCCAAAATCCACATATGTAATACACGCTGTCCGCGGACTACCGCCATGTCCGCGGACACATCGATAATCTGGGCGTGGTGAATGTAAATTTAAATAGTGTGCCCCATTTCCCCTTTGAGGCTGGCTCTGAAAAGACTCGTGTTTTTTGGTTTTTTTTGCAGATGCTTTACAGACACCAGTTATTTTGTATTTTTTTATTTTTGTTCTTACTTTACTCCTAAAATCTTCACATAACCTTCTCCAAAGCAACCCTCACATTCCAAAACAGAATGGTATATTCCATAAAAGATAAGGATGTGCAGCCACTCCACAGCGATCTGCATGCACCTCCAATCAATTTGTCCATGAGTATCCCAAAATCCAGACAATCTGCCTTCTGAAAGACACAGCCACAGCTATCTGCTGTCCTCTCAGGAAAATAGACTTTCTGACAAAGTATCTCCTTACACATCACACCCAGTAAACCTTATTGACCAATCCCTTGCCCTGCTAAGCCTCATTTGCATGCCTCTCAGCCTCAAAATCCCTATATGTAATATGCGCTGTCCGCAGACAACCACGGTATCCGCAGACAAATGGTAAAATCTGAGAGTGGGGGATGACAATTTAAAAAGTGTGCCCCATTTAGCCTTTGAGGTTGGCTCTGAAAAGAGTCTTTTTTTTAAGATGCTTCAGAAACACCTTTTATTTTTTATTTTTTGTATTATTTCTTATTTTCCTCCAAATATCTTCACATTAGCGTCTCCAAAGCAATCCTTATATTCCAAAAGAGCATGGCATTTCACATGAAAGACAAAGACATGCCATCTGCTTTAAAGTAAACAACATTACCAGATTCAATGTTGTCATTATTGCAAAAGAACATCCCAGCTCAATTCATGAAAGCAAATATGCCTTGGCTAATTAAACTTAAACACCCAGCAACATTTTGCTGAGGACACAAAACATAAATATAGTCCCATACTACCCTAGGTAACAAAGCAGAAAAAAATAACCTTGGCATTTGGAAGGACTTTCATGACTGCCTGAACCAAGTTTTGCAGACCTCGCAACAAAGTAGGGGCACTAACATAGCCCAAATGCACAGAACCACAGTGCAGGACAACTACATCTGGACTATTGAACCTAGCCATAGCCTGGCAAACTTCCAGCAATCCCTGCAAATTAAAACCAGGCAAAGTGCACCACCCCGCCTCCACTCCTTTTGTATCAAAATTGTTAGCCACATTCCTAGATTTAGCTTACTTCTCCAAACCATTCACAAATATATCTCCAAACACCAACACCCTGACTTTCTCCACCTCTGCCATCTTCACTACACACAGCCTCTCTCAATACAAAGCAGAACCTCAACACCTCATTGGCTATTCCCTAAAGTCGCCTTTCCATGCTGGATCTGCTTAGAAACCCCAAATGTGGCACGTCCTGTCCGCGAACAGCTGCGGTATCCATGGAGCACGTAACACTGGGGCAGCCCTTCTATCTTTTCAACTTCACTCTCTGCACCATTCCCTTATTGGCTACTGTTAAGTAGTAACACAACCATCCACCAATCATATCCAAGAATTCTACATCTAACTCCATAATCACAATTCAGCACTTCAGATGTACTGTTGATCACTCTGAGTACAATTGGGCTGTGACTGCAAAGCACCTACAGCAACTACTAGTAAACTCTCCAACATTACTACTTGCAGATTCATCACATCCACATGCATGAACACAAACTGCAGGTATGAATATTTTCAGCACAGTACATGTACATATCTTGTATAAATGCATAAAAACAGAGTAACTGCCACTTACCCTGTATAACCTGTAAAACAAGCTTACTGTCATTTCTACCATCTGCTATGATCAAGTGTCACTTGAAAAGTTGTCTGCTCTCCAAATTTTTATTTACCCATATTATTAACTACAATGTGCAAACTGTTATTTTCTTCATTCATTCTATCATTTGTGTAACCACTGGCACCTATTTATCCACATTTCAACCATAATAGCATTTAATGCATTACAGTGCATAAGACATACATACAATTTCCTTTCTATACATTCTGCATATTTAACATACATTCTATCATTTCAACTTCCTTTACAAATTATTATAATAGTAATCAGACACAACACACACAGCTATCTAACAAAGTGTCATTTCATGTTAAAAGATGGGAGAAATAACAGTATAATTATGGAAAAGGGCTTTGTAGTGTGTTTTAAAATGACACGCAGCCAGGATGAGTACATGCACCTTTATTTATGCACACAGATAGCCAATATCATTTGAAAGGCTCCCAGCTGAAATAACACTACTACCTCTACAACTGTTCTTCCAATCTAGACAGCTCGCTCATTCCAGCTGGTTGCCCACTCCGTTCTAGAATTTACAAGAGCATTCAACTATGCACAGGTGCAGTCATGTCTATCACATCATCTACAACTATACACAGTGTTGTAAAGCAAGACATACAACATCTCCCCCTTCCCTTCAGTCTGCAACACAAGCACCAGATCCCTCCTTGCAACCCTTACTTTATTTCACACTCTCCCATTTCCAAGCACCACAGAATCACCCAATACTTTGGTAATGACCTACTGAGTAATAAGCTGCTGACCCCATCAAATCCTTCTGCTTTATTTCCCACACTTTCACAAATGCATACATTCCGTACGTTTCCATATAATTCCTGCCATTTACCTGTAAAAATAGCAAAGAAAGCATATGATTATTTTTTTTCTATCTCCCAACATCCAATAACAACGCCTGTGCTCTGTGCGCTTAGTATTGTACTCATTTCTAAAGCACATTCAACTAACAGATTCTAAATGAAATAAACAGAATGCACATAGGCAAAGGAAAGTGCATGTACATGCTATGTACAGTTATCAGAAAGCACTACTACTGCAAAAACAAAGAAATTCATGTCTACATTAACAACAGCGCTGTTAACACACATATTTACTAGCTTCTTTCTTTCACAATTGCAGTGAAGACCACTCCCCTGAAAAGCAGCTGCATCTGAAGTACGAAGGACAACTCAGAATAAACATATTCTTTCCATCCTAAAAACTAAGTGTAATACTGCAATAATGTTCTAACTGTTACTCAAACACTGTAGAATTCTAGTACTCTAGAACAAACAATTGTATTAACACTGCAACATTCGATTCAGTATTAGTGCTTCCCCTCACCAGCTCCATACTTTGTATTGTAATCTGAACACCAGAATAGTAACACACAAATACAAGAATAGCCTTCCCAACCTGATGTAGCAGCCCATTGCACAATCACACGCCTCTACATACATCCTTACCATCATACTCAGACACTCATGCACAAAGCACACATACACTGCACAAGATCCCAACCCACAATTTCTTGTTTTCTCCAGCAGACCCCAAAGAATGCCTACCAAAAACCAACTCTGTAGAAAGCAACGCAAAAGTAAACTATATGAAACGAAAATTCTCCAAAATAAGCATCCATATGTAGCAGAATTTGTACAAAAAGTTCAAACAAAACAGCTAATACAATCATTAAGTGAAACAAAACAAGCTTCTGGTAAAGAAACATTGCCTCCTCTTTCAAAATGTAAAACGAAACAGAAAGTGATTAACAAAACTGCAGCTGCCACCAGTGCTAACAATGCACCTATAAACCTTGATGTAGCGGCAAGTAAGCATACCAAAAAAATTATTTTACAAAAAATGTTCTAACACAGAGTCCTTCAGAACCTTATAAAAACAGGAGAGAAATCATGCACAACCCTTAAAATCTACCATAGAAAATTAATCCTACAAGCTCTCATAGACAGTTCAATCCTTCTCAAAAGAAAATTATTTATTTTAGTTTTAAACAAAATGAAACCACTAACATAAGTAACTACTAAACTACAAAAAAGACTTCTCAATGAACGGAATATCAACAAAGATAGCTTCACAAACATCTTTGGAGGTGAATGGAGTCACACCACGAGCACAGAACCATATTTCAATGAGGAAGCATACAAACAAAAGCAAATAAACCCAATTGCCATACATAGCAGTGGACAAGGGTATGAAAAACTTAATAATGCCATTATGGAACAAGAAACGCTGCTCACAAAAATATCCCCAGAAAACTCAGGATCAACGGTATCCAGTCATTGCATCAAATACAAAGCATTGAATGCCAAGCATCAAAAAAATGACAGACTAGCAAGAACTGTACAGATGGCAATCTTCTATTACACACATACAAAAAAGAAATACTAAAGTTTAAAACTACATCTGCTGAAGTACCAAACCATCTATGTGTGTGTTGCTGCAGGACGTTTTATAAAAATAGCACAAAAACTGTAGATAAAACGTACAAAATAGAAGACAATGAAGATTCCAAATGGTTCCAAATAGCTCTCTATCTTATAACAGAAAAGAAACACAAGATTACTGACCCTTTAAACTTTGCAGTTACTGCACTGCAAAACTTGACAACAACCAAGCACCTTCACATGCCATCACAAATTACTTGGAATTATTCCCATTACCAAAACCCCTGCAACAACTAGACTTGTATGAGAGCATCATAATTCAAACAGTGCACCCATGTCAAGCAATAATATGCCTTCAACCAAAAACAGAAAGAATAACTCCCTCTGAATTAGTGAAAGGCATTTGTGGCAAAGTAGTTTATTTGCCATTAGATCTCAAAGAAAATGTTTACACTCTGGGAGTGCAACGTCCAACAGATCAATCTTTATTTATCTTAGTAAACGGCGTACCCTCAAATGACAAAATAATTTGACAACAACGCATGGATTTACATAAAGTTAGACAAGCCCTGCAATATCTAAAAGACAACCATGAATACTACAGAGAAACTAATATTGAAGAAAACCTGAGGGAAACCACTGAAATAATTCAAGAGTCATCAGAAACGCGTCGATTTCAACTTCTAGATCCTGCTACAGAATCCAATATTTTAGAGCATAATACAATTCATACATTACACTCTAAAGACACCATAGATGATGCACTGGAAACGTCCCAAATGCGATAAGCCAAAGGATCTCCAATCAGCATATGGGAAAAAAGTTTAGAGGCACGTGCCTTTCCTCTACTCTTTCCTCCTGAGAAGGAGGAAGGTATGATGATAGACCCACACAAAGAAAAGCATCAGAATATCGCTCTTTACGAATGTATTCTGAAAACAAAACGTGGAATACATTTTCCACCTTCTCTTTCAAAGTGAACTAGCAACTCTATGCTACGGAGTTGCACACACATTGAAATCAGGTACCCATTTTCAAAATATGTCAGCTACGGAATTACTACAAAAAATGCATGAATAAGATGACATTTTATAGTCAAGCATTACAAATCTTTTAGCAAACATGTGTGGTACAAAAGAATACTGGTTCCGACTTCACAGAGCTGTACGCTGTATGATAAGAAACCTTGGTCCACCCACTTGTTTGTGACATTAAGTTGTGCAGAATATGCATGGGAAGATTTACACAATTTCCTATGCATAACAAACAAAAACAAAACAAACATAGATATAAAAACACCAGGAGAATTCTGCTCTCTAGAGCTTGTAAATTTATCAAGATATTTCGATCATCGCTTCATTGCTATGCTACACTTCATTTGTTATAAAACTGTTCCTCCACTTGGAGAAGTGCAACACTTCTTTTGGAGAAAAGAATACCAAGCCAGAGGAGCACCACACATCCACATGCTTTTGTGGATTAAAGATGCTCCTTAAATTTGGTCAGGACAGTGATGCCACTGTTTTGCAGTTCATCCAAAAATATGTCACTGTTAGGCAGAATCACATGCAGTACCCTTTGGGAACACCACATACAATTAAGACTACAAGTAACAGTACAAATTCACCTTTGGTACAAGCCTGTACTACACAGTAAAGTGGTAGCGATGGCTGAGCAGCCAGACTTATCTCAAGAGTAAAGTGAGCAGTATCAATAGTTACGCAAAGGACAGCAGTTACTATGGTTCAAACACTGACTCAAGGTTTCTGAGTAAAAGAATATACATTTATTTACACCTCAGTTGTAAAACAATTCACTAAAGTAAAGCAGTAGAAAAATAACACTCTTAATACACCACCCAATAGATTCTGGACAAGTTATGCTCAAAATGAAGTGTGAGCAAAATGGCACTCCAGCAATTTAAAAGGAGGGAAAGACAAGGTTAGACAAAAGTTGAGCTGCATCAACAAGTAAGTAAGCAGGGCAATCTAGAAAAGGCAACTACGGTGAGGAAATCAAATCAAGAGGCCTGGGCCAAAGTCAATGGACCAAAGTCTTTGCAGAGGATCACACAGTTCCCAGTAGTTTGCGGTTAAGTCTTTGCCAAGAGTTCAGAACGAAGTTGGTTCGACGAAACATTACTTTAAAGAATAGAGAAGGACAAGCCCTCGGATTGGCGAAAGATTTCAAACACTTTCACTGCGGTCGGATGGAACGAACAACCAGGTTTGAACAGTACCGTAAATGGAGAAGAAGGCTGTAGCTGAGGCAGACGTTCCTAGCAGGTCCTGCAGACTCATGGTTCCTGAAGCGACTATCGGACTGACATGAAGTAGCAAGACGAGAGGGTCCTGCACTGCCCAGGGAAGAAATCAGCAGCAGAGCAAAGCAACGAATAAAAGGTGTGCTCCTTAAAACCCAAGCAGAATCCGGTCCTCCTGGCTATCTGGTTCACTGAAGCTGTGTACAGCAAATTCAACCAGGGGAGGGAGGCCTGGCTTGCAGTTTGGTGAACTGGTTGGTCCCACCAGTTTAAGGGGAGAAGATTCCTTGCAGATCTTCCCTGTCGTCGAAGTTTGGATATTCGGACCGGCAGCAGGGCTTCACCGGGGGGTTCATTCGTGGTAGAGGTCCTCTTCTGTCAGCTTCTCTTCGGTTCTCTCGGTCCAGTGGCGACTCTGTCAGAGAATTACTTTTTATGCAGTTTTCCCCCATTCACACAGCCTGGCTGTCAATCACACAGCAGGGTGGCGGTCCTGGCAGGACAGTCACTGAGCCAATCAAAAAAGAGTGTGGCTTGGGTTTCTAAGGGAACCGCTTGCAGGGGTCCTAAAACCCCTCCATCACATCATGTCTACCCAGACTCTCAGGTGCCTAAGGAGGGCTTCTGTGCAGAGGTCTGCCAAAAGGACGGTGAACAAAGGAACCAAATCTGGTTTGGTGTGCAGAGTAAAACACGAGAAAGACCTTTACAAAAAGAAATGGTGAATAAACTCAGCTGTAACCAAATAAAAGTAAATAGGGTCCAGCGGATTAAAGTTCAAGGTTACTAACTTAGCCTAAAACAGTAACAAGGCTATTTTCATAGACCGTGCTAGGAAAAATATGGTAGATACCACTGCCACCAGCCAAATCTTAAAGAAAGCGGAACAAAATAATTTTCCATGAGAGACAGACAAAAAGAGATAACAATTAACCCTTTCCAGTGCTCTAAGTAAGATAGTAGTTTGTACTGGGTCTATGAATTTAAAAAGACTAATAAAGTCAATGGCAACTTTACATATTCTGAGAGACAGTAGTCAGTCCCAGACAATGGAGTTTAAAGTGGGAAGTCTGAAAAAAACAATCCTTTGTCACTGCACTAAAGGTGCTGTGTGAAACACAGTAAAAAGATGATGCCTATGGAGTAGGGGAAGCTCCACAGTCTATGAACACAAAAATGTTAAACACATAGCAAAACACATGTAAAGTGGGAAAAAAGGCTCACACTCTTACCAGGTGCAAAAAAAAATCCTAGAAATCCAGCAAAGCTGGTGATGTACTCAGTAGGTAAGGGAAATTAGCCATTCTGGAGAATTTTCCCTAACACTCGTAACCCCCAGACTAAGGGACAGGAGGATTTAATCTACTCCTGGATGAATCTCTTCACTCTAGTCAGATATAAACATCCTAGAGAGACCATCAGCATTTTGGTGGTGACATCCTGACCTGTGCTCAATGGTGAAATCAAACCCTTGCAGGCAGATTGACCATCTTAGAAGTTTTGGGTTCTCCCCTTTCATTTGCATTAACCATCACAAGGGTTGGTGGTCTGTCTGAATCATAAAAGTAGATCCATAAAAGTATGATCTAAACTCCTTCAGAGACCACACAATGGCAAAACACTAACGCTCTATGGTTGCTCACCTTGTTTCTGATTCCTTCATTTTCCTACAAATGAAGCAAATCAGGGTGCTCCCTACCTTTCTCATCCAGTTGACTAAGGACTGCACCTTTACCTGTATTGGATTCATCTATCTGCACAATGAAGGGTTGGTGATAATCAGGAGCTCTTAGGACTGGAGCTTGACAAAGGGCTTTCTTCAGGTTTTCAAAGGCTTGAGTGCACTTCTCATTCCAGCTAAACTTTTTAGGGAATTTTGGAGAGGAGACTACATTCAAAGGGGAAGCTATGGACCCATAGATCTCAATGATATTCCTTTAATACCCAGCGAGACCTAGGAAGGCTCACACTTAGGTTTGGGAAGTAGGGGTGGCCCAGTTTTGTACAGCTTGTACTTTGCTAGGTAATGGCCTTATTTCACCTCATCCTACCTCATGACCAAGGTAGACAACTTTGCTCTGACCAATTTGACATTTGCTTGCCTTCATGGTCAGATGGTTCTGTTCAAGAGCCTGCAAAACATATCCTAAGCGATCAACATGTTCTTTCGAAGTAGGGCTGAACACTGCAATGTCATCCAAGTATGCCATGCAGAAGTCCTCCATCCCATTCAGAACTTGCTTGACCATCCTTTGGAATGTAGCAGGTGCATTCTTTAATCCTAAAGGCATTACCTTAAACTGGTAGAGGCCTGCTGGGGTTGAAAATGAAGTTTTCTCCTTGGCATGGTCTGTCAGGGCTATTTGTCAATAGCCTGACGTCAGATCAAATGTACTGAGGTACTTGGCTGCACCAAGTTTATCCACCAGTTCATCTGTCCTTGGTAAAGGATGGACATCAGTCTTAGTGACTGTATTTAGATCTCTATAGTCCACACAGAATTTCAACTCCTTGGATACTGCTTTTGGTACTAGAACAACTGGACTAGACCATGGACTTGTAGATGGCTCTATAACCCAGTGATTAAGCATCTTGTTGACCTCTTCCTTTATGTGGGATCTTACATGTTCTGACATTCTTTAACCTGTGCTTTTTACAGGTAAACAGTCACCAGTTAGAATTTCATGCTGGCCCCTAGGGGTAAAGCCTGGTAAAAGTGAAAACAGGGAGGCAAACCGATTTAACAGAACCTTGCACTCCTCCTGTTGTTCAGATGTCAGATTAGAAGAGAGATTGACTCCTTCTATGTTCTCATCCAAAGGTTGGCCTCTGAGTAGGTCAGGTAGAGGTTCACTCTCCTTCTCCTCTTGAGCTGAAGCTAGAAACAAAGCTTGTACTTCTGGTCTCGAGACATATGCCTTAAACGGTTGTGTGAAAGACTCTGGGAGCCCCCTTAGGTCTGCCTAAATCCACCAGATAGTTCACCTCTCCAAGTTTGCCCACAACCTTGAAGGGTTCTAACCATTTGTCCTGCAAGGCCCTCTGCCTTGTTGGTACCATAACTAGTACAAGCTGGTCTTGAGTAAACTCAACCATGTTGGCCTTCTGGTCATGCCAATGTTTGACCAGAGCCTGACCCGCTTTCAAGTTATCACTTGCTTCTGCTATCATGTGTGACATTCTCCCCCAGAGACCTATCACGTAGTCAGTCACTCTGACTGACTTGGGGGAAGGAGCACTCTCCAACCCCTCCTTAATCAGGGAAAATGGAACTCTGACTAGATGGCCATAGAGAAGTTCAAAGGGATTGCAACCAACTCCCCCCTGTGGGAAATCTCTATAAGCAAAGAGAAGGCATAGCAGTAGAAGGTCCCACTTTCTTTTAAGGGGTTCCTCTAAAGCACCTATCATGCTCTTCATACTACGATTAAACCTCTCTACCAGTCCATTTGTCTGTGGATGGTAGGCTGTTAGAGAACTTGTAAGTGACACCACAGTTTTTCCACATGGCTTGCATGTAGTGGGACATAAAATTGGATCCCCTGTCGGACATCACTTCCTTAGGAAACCCTACTCTGGTAAAAATACCAAGTAGAGCCTTAGCCACATCCTGAGCCGTAACAGCCCTCATAGGTATTGCTTCAGAGTATCTAGTAGTATGGTCTACTACAACCAGGATAAACCTGTTCCCTGAAGATGTGCGAGGGTCAAGGAGACCAACAATGTTGATGCCCACCCTCTCAAAAGGAACTCCCACCACTGCGAGAGGCTCCAGGGGTACCACATTCTTGGCTCCACTCTTGCAAGATGTATGGTAAGTGTGACAGCTCCTACAGAATTTGTCAACTTCTGAACCCATCTTAGGCCAGTGGAAGTATAAGGAGAGCCTTTCCTTGGTCTTTTTGAAACTCAAATGACCAGCCAAAGGTATCTCATGGGCCAACTGTAGGAACTGGAGTCTGTTTGCTAGGGGCACTACACGTTTTTTGCAGTCCCCAGGGATAGACTCAGTCGGTTCACTGTAGAAGAGGCCATATTGCCAGTGCAACCTATGCTTCCCGGGCTCAGGCCCATTGAGCTGTGAAGCTGCCTGTAGGCGAAGACCTTCAAGAGTAGGACACTCTCTTTGTCCTCTGCTGAAGTCTGACCTGTTGGGTCCACCTTCTGCCAGTAAAGACTGCAGCTCAGGATGGTCAACAGGGTCTAGATCTCCAACTAAAACAATGTCTTCCTCCAGATCTGACTCTTCAGAAACTGGATCAACCGCACAGGGTTGTACCTCACACTCTGCCTCAGCAGGTGGAGGAGTCACAGGTGTGACTTTGGACAATTTTGGGGATGTCCTTGTTGGTAGCACAGGGTTGCTAGTTGTCTTTTCCTTGGAGGTCTTGGGTTTCCCCTTGCCTCTTTCTTTCCACAAATAGCAGTGAGCAACTCCTGTGGACTGGAAGTTTTAGTTTCCTCTACCAACTCTTCTGGAGAGCCTCTCAAGGTCCTCTCCCTTGCAGGCCTAGTGAACTCCTGTTTTGTTTTACTGGGAGGCCTGGGGGTACCAGACACAACTCCAAGAGTTTTCAGGTCATTACCCAAAAAGACTCTCCCAGGCACTTAACTCTGCACACTAACAGCTATCTTGACAGTCATATCTTTACACTGGATGAGAGCTGGTAACTGGGGAAGCATTTGAACAGGGCCTCCAGCTAACTTGATTAGGCATTTGGGTGCCTTAACAACATCCTCCACCTTGTAAAATGGTTCATCAACCACAGTTATGCTGGTTCCAGTGTCTCTGATGGCAGGGGTCTCCTGGCCATTCACAAGAACACTATCTTTATAATACTCTTTAGTATTATCTAGGATGGAATTATAGATATCTAAATTCTGTTGTTCCCACAAGCCCAGGGACACTAAAGAAACACGAGCTGAGACTATCATTGGTTCATCAGCCAGTAAGTGAAAGTTACCAGTTGCCATAGGTACTTCTTCCTCTGGGGAGAAGTATAAGGAGATCGTGCAGACCCCTGAAGGTTTACCCTTACATCTGGGATCCCCTTTCACATGGTCAGTTGACCCACAAACATAACATTTCCCAAATTCTCCTTGTTATCTTTCTTTGGATGCTTTCCCTCATCCTTCTTCTGAGTTGCCTCAGAATACTTGTGAGTGGCTCTGTTGGCAACCCACAAGTCAGCATCCTTAGTTAACTTTTTTGGATCTAGCTCCTTAGAATCAGCCAAGTGCTGTCTGAGCTCAGGTGAGGAGGCATCATACATTAACTCCAACATAACAAGATTTATCATAACTTCAATGTGTTTACTATGTAACACTTAACCAAACCATCTAAGTTTTTCAAACATTCACATACCCAGGTAGCCCAAGGAGTACCACAATGATTCTTGAGGGTCCTAAACCTCTTAAGGTACTGGGAAGTCTAGCAGTTAAAGCTAGCTTCACACACTCATAATCCATCCTATCCACCTCCCCCAACTCCATCACAACATCAGATGCAACAGTGGGTAGCCTAGAGAAGAGCCAAGGAAGCAACTGAATTCCTGTAATGTCTTTAATCCCATGGTTATATTCAAACATTGCCAACCAACTGGAAGGACTGGAATACATAAAAAACACTGGGAGAGAAGCATTTTCAATAGACAACTTATTCATTTCAAAGGCATGGTTCATCTCCATTTCTCTGAGCTTAAGTTCTTGATGCTTTTGTTCAGTTTGAGCATGTAGACATTTAAATTCCAATTGAAGCCTCATCTGTTCTAGAGCATTGAATTCAGGACTGAGTGTAGTACCTGTAGGGGTCCTAGTGGACAAAGGGTGAGGTTTCTAGCAGGCATGGGAGCAGCGAGGCCTATATTTTGGACCACACCTCCCTCATCTAACTCATCAATAACAGACACATTATCATCCTCATCATTTTTCACATTTGCTGATTGGTTAGGTATTTCAGACCCACCCTCCAGACTTTGGTTCTCTAACAACCTTTCAATCAATTCTGACTGTTTGCCTTTAATTCCTATCTCTACACAGATTTTTCAGATAATCCACAGTGTAACTAAGGAGGGTCTCCTGACTATAGCTTTCCATATCAGACATGATTAATATTGCTTTTTAGTGATGTTTATCCTTGTGGTTAGTTGATCCAAGGTAATAGCAGCACTCTAAGTGTAATCACTATACTTGATCCTCACCGCTGTACACCAGTTTTAGCCGGAATCATGTGCAGTACCCTTTGGGAGCACCACATTCAAATAAGAGTGACAGTACAAATTCACCTTTGGTACAAGCATGTACTACACCGTAACGTGGTAGCGATGGCTGAGCAGCCAGACTTATCTAAAGAGTAAAGTGAGCACTATCAATAGTGACACAAAGGAAAGCAGTTACAATAGTTCAAACAAACACTGACTCAAGGTTTCTGACTGAGTAAAAGAATATACATTTATTTACACATCAGTTCTAAAACAATTCACTAAAGTAAAGCAGTAGACAAATCACACTCTTACTATACTACACAATACCCAATAGATTCTGGACAAGTTAAGCTCAAAATGAAGTGTGAGCAAAATGGCACTCCAGCAATTTAAAAGGGATGGAAAGACAAGGTTAGACAAAAGTTGAGCAGCACCAACAAGTAAGTAAGCAGGGCAATCTATAAAAGGCAACTACGATGAGGAAATCAAATCAGGAGGCCTGGGCCAAAGTAAATGGATGAAAAGTCTTTGGAGAGGATCACACAGTTCAGAGTAGTTTGTGGTTAAGTCTTTTTCAAGAGCTCAAAACGAAGTTGGTCATATTAAAAGTTACTTTAAGAATAGAGAAGGACAAGCCCTCGGATTGGCAAAATATTTGAAACACTATCACTGCGGTCAGACAGAACGAACAACTGGCTTGAACAGTACCTTAAATGGAGAAGAAGGCTGCAGCTAAGGCAGACCTTCCTGGCAGGTCCTACAGGCTCACGGTTCCTGAAGGGACTGTCAGACTGACACAAAGTAGGAAGACTGGAGGGTCCTGCACTGCCCAGGGAAGAAACCAGCAGCAGAGCAAAGCAACAAATAAAAGGTGAGCTCCTTAAAACCCAAACAAGGTCCGGTTCTCCTGGCTATCCGGTTCACTGTAGCTGTGTACAGCAAATTTTACCAGAGAAGGGAGGCCTGGCTTGCAGTTTGGTGAACTGGTTGGTCCCACCAGCTCAAGGGGTTAAGATTCCTTGCAGATCTTCCCTGTCGTCGAAGTTTGGAGATTCGGACCCACAGCAGGGCTTCACCGGGAGGTTCAGTCACGGTAGAGGTCCTCTTCTGTCAGCTTCTCTTCGGTTCTATCGATCCAGTGGCGAATATGCCTTCTCAGTCCCAGAGACCTGCTTTTTATGCAGTTTTCCCCCATTCATCCAGCCTGGCTGTCAATCACTCAGCAGGGTGGCTGTCCCAGCGGGACAATCACCACAGCCAATCATACAGAGTGTGACATGGGTCTCCAAGGAGACCCTGTGCAGGGAGTCTCAAACCCCTCCCTCACATCCTGTCCCCCTTAGACATTCAGGTGCCTAAGGAGGGCTTCTGTGCAGAAGCCCGCCAATGGTCGGCGAACAAAGGGACCAAACCTGGTTTGGCGCACAGACTAAAACACGAGAAAGACCTTTACAAAAAGAAATGGCAAATAAAACCAGCCGGAACCAAATAAAAGTAAATGGGGTCCAGCGGATTTAAGTTTGATGCTACTAACTTAGCCTAAAACAGTACCAAGGCTATTTAAATAGACCGCGGTAGGAAAAATAGGGTAGATGTCGCTTACACCAGCCAAATCTTAAAGAAAGGGGAACAAAATAATGTTCCACGAGAAACAGATAAAAAGGGATAACTATTAACCCTTTCCAGAACTCTATGTAAGATAGTTTGTACTGGGTCTGTGAATTTAAAGAGACTAATAAAGTCAATGGCAACTTAACATGTTCTGGGAGACAGTAGTCAGGCCCAGAAAATGGATTTTAAAGTGGGAAGTCTGAAAAGACCACCTTGTGTCACTGCACTAAAGGTGCTGTGTAACACACACTAAAAAGAGGCTCCACAGTCTATGAACACAAACATGTTGAACACATACAACCAAACACATGTAAAAGTGGGAAAAAAGATTCACACTCTTACCAGGTGAAAAAAATAAATCCTAGAAATCCAGCAAAGCTGCTGAGGGACTCAGTAGGTAAGGGAAAATAGCCATTCTGGAGAATTCTCCCTAACAGTCACTTGTGAAATCCCTTCACAAACAACACATAGTGACCTTCATGCACAAATTTTACAATTTCAAAGACACAAATGTGAGAAATATTGTTGACGCAAATATAAAAACAAAGGGAAATACTACACCAAATGCCGCTTTGGTTTCCCTAGACCAGTTTCAACAACAGGTCAAGTAAACAACTTCATGTCTACAGTTAGACATAGTGTCAAAGGTAAATCACCTAAGAACACATATTACATAAAAAGAACAGAAGAATCAAAATACATCAATGATTACAATGCAATCATTGCCCTCCTATGGAATGCAAACATAGATGTGCAGTACATTGCAGACAATTCCACTGCAGTTGCATGATATGTCACAGCGTACTTAACCAAAGCAGAGAAAATAGAGCTTCTAGACCTCTGTGATGATATATCATCTGATAAAACACTATCACAGAAATTGTACAGTTTAGGCATAAAAATGCTCTCTCATAGAGAATGTAGCTGCTATGAAGCTGCAGACCATTTAACCAGTGCTGCCTTGTAGGCAAACTTTGAAAATATATTATGGCTAAGTCTTGGTCCTGCTAAATCTAGAAAAAGAGTTCTCAAATCATATGAGGACATAGAAACAATAGCCAAAAATGATCCCAACACCCAAGACATTTTGAAAAACAATTTACTGGACACATACTACCCAAACAGGAGTACCACTTAGGAAACCATGTGTCGATACCACGTTGCCTAAAACTTCACATACAAAAATAATATTAAACTAGATGAAAAGAAAGATAGATACAAAGAAGCAAATTGTGAAGGAAGCTTAGTGAAACCTACCAAACACAGCTTAATTAATCATATCAAATTGTCATTAAAAACTCCTCAACATAAAGAACTCTATTACATTTCCCTGCTACAACTTTTTAATCATGGAGAAAACAAGAAGAGTTTCTAGATACCTATGACTCCTATGAAGACGCTGTCAAAGCAAATGAAAGCACTATAACAGATGTAAACTTTGCACAGTACCAAACAATGTTGCACAATGAACAGCAACATGAAGAAGAACTCCATGCCCAACTAGATGTGGACACTCCTGACAGTAGTCAACCTTCTGTAACAGGAAGACAAGAACCACTCGGTCAGCCACTAATAGCAAATGAGGCATAATTAGCCATGACAGAAGTAGAAAACACCATGTGTCAGTATGAGCAATCTACAGAAGCTGCAATGGAACAATCACACACATGAAAATGCTGCTAATAGATGAGGTGAACATGGTCTCCAAACTAATGTTGGCTTTGATTCACCTGAGATTACAAGAGGTCCTCAAAACAGACTACAAAGAGCTCTTTGGAGGAAAACACATTATTGTTTTCGGAGATCTTCTTCAATTAACACCAGTGAAAGGTGAACCTATTTTTAAAACTTTAGTGCACAAATTGTGCCGTAAAACTCTTGGCAGCATAGGAAATGTCAACCTTTGGCAACATTTCCAATACAGATTTAACTAAAAATATGCGTCAGTCTGCAGACCTCACATACATCAACATTTTAAAAAGTATTAGAGTTGGTGTACTATCTCAAGAAGCACAATCTATATTAAAAACCAGGCACATCCATGCACTCTATGGCCATAACTCATGTGCTACTGATGTCATGGAACAATTAGCACACAAAAATGTCAATTGTATGTCCTTGATGCCAACTCTTGCAAGTTGTTCAATATTTAATGAAACAATGTTAAAAAAAGAAATGCAACCGATAGTTCAAATTAGCTCCACAAACAAATTGGATGTACATGGTATGACACTACCCATGTGTCAACAAGCCAAAGCAAAGCTAAACACCTTGGAAAACTCTATCTCTAACACAGCTGGTTTGGAGAAAATATTAAAATTATCTTTAAACTGTAGAGTAATGCTTAAACGTAATCTTGCTGTGGAACAACGACTAGTTAATGGAGCACTTGGTACACTTGTTGGCTTTCAAACATACCCACATGACAACAACATTCAATTTGTCAATATCCTCTTTGACAAACTATCCAAAGTTAAAAGGAGAGGACGCTTAACACCCCGCTTCCTTCTTTTCAAAGACATGTATCTACGCAGAAAATGTTTTCTCTAACTCTAGCATACGCACAAATCACAAGGTTTTACCCTAGTTAAAGCAGGGATAGATATTGGTAGCACAGTCTTCAAAGAAGGCATGAGCTATGAAGCACTTTCACCCTTACGTACACTTGACGGACTATTTCTAATCAACTTTTGTGCAAGTAAAGTAAATGCTGATATTGCATTCTAGAATACAATCGACTGCGTTCACTCTACACCCCATCTAAAAACCTATCCTGTTCCGCAAAAAGCAAAATGATGTAAAAGAAAACTATTTCAGACTCAAACTATGCAAGATCTCACAGCAATTCCTCCAAAGAAAGTAAAAGAAGGTAATACTTCATCAAGGACCACAACCAAAGAAGAATCTACTGCTCAAAGTAACTCACAGAACTGTCAGGTCCATTCAAATGCTCAAATACAATTAGTGTAAATTGCAAAGCAAATGTAGCAATAATTATTCTATTCCAATTGCTACCAATTATTGACAACATTTACTTACACGGTACAGACCAATTGTGTTTGCAAATGTTAGTCATTCATAGAAATGCAACCAATAATCCTGACAACACTAAATTTGTTTCTGGAATAAGGCAGGAATTGTACTACTGTGCGGGAATGGTCAAATTCACTATAAACTCACAAGAAGATCCACAAGAATTTCTAATGTACTTACTACAAGTACTAGAAAACAAAAACATACCTATGAATGAAATCTTCCAGATTTCATACATGTGGAAACATACATGCACTCTCTGCAACCATGTGGCACAGGAACAAGTCCCTAATTAAAGCTTTGTGTATGTATCCATACCTAACTGTGAATCCGTTCCATTTCAGCAACTTGTACAAAATGCAAACCATGGCAGATTATGTACTACCTGCAATTCAGATAATCGTTCCACCTTACAAATACAGACACATAGTAAATACGTAATAGTAATGCTTTTACGTTATAATGCACATGGTAGCAAAAACAACTGCAAGCTAACTGGATTCACACATGGTCAAGTGTCACTTGGTAAGAAAACCTTCACAACAATAGGTAAAATCTACCATGCAGGAGCCACAACCAATGCAGATCACTACACTGCATATATAAAAAAAAGAATTGTGGATGGTTTGAATGTAATGATACTAACCTTACTCTAAAACAGAGATTACCAGCAAATCTTGTAAATGCTTACTTAATATTCTTAAAACCAAAATATAATAACTAATCTATGTATGAACATAAACAAAACTTGAACATCAAAACTATGACCAGTTAGAATACGCCAACAGGTATCTAACTGCCCCGAGATTCTCAACAAACAAACAGATAAATTAATACCATTCAAATGAAACAAGAAATAAACAGTAAGAATACGCCAACAGGTATCTAACTTCCCTAAAAATCTGCAACAAGCCAACAGATAGATCAATACCACTAAAATGAAAAAATAAATAAACAAATAGAATACACCAACTGCCATCTAATTGCAACAATACTACCACCACTTCCAAATCAAAAAGCATACACATATTCAATTCCTCCTACTGAACTCAATGAAAAGAAATATATTGTACCACGACGTAGAAAGGTTTTTTTTTTAATCCTGCATGGATTTGTTTTCCCACAGAGCCAATGATTTAATCAACAAACACAGGAACTGAGCAAACTACACAGTACACTGGTTTGAACTAAAGTTCTTCTAAAGTACTAACTATGAGGGTCGACAAAATACAGAAATGTCTACTATGCAATGCAATACTCATTGTAAACTACCTACACTAACATGTGATTTTTTCTTTTATCACAGTGATTGAAAAAAAAATGTCTGCTCCAACTACCCATGGCATGAAAAAGCTGCATACATCCACAAAAAGTCAAACAGTAAGTATATAAAGATTGCACTCACAAACACCACAGCATAACACACCCATCCAAGCAAACACCTGACCATAAACCACAATCCAAAATGCTTCCATGGGTATCTTATGCTGCAGCGCTTCTTACCAAACACTACAATCTTGACTGCATGGCCTGCCCAAAACTCTTCATACAGCCTCAACAAAAGAAACAGTAAGTATATAATTATTAAAATCACAAACACTGCAACATAACACAGCCATGCAAACGAACACCTCACCAATAAATGCAACCCAAAATGCCTAGAGTCTTCAATACCAACATTCTAAACACAATCCAACAAACAAACTAACACACATCATCTCACTATCCTATAAACACTATTACACTACTACCTATCAGTACACACATTTTTGAAAACATATCCCCTGAGCAGCCCACATACCACAGTCAAAATCTTTGGTAATATGAGTGTGTTATGCTGCGGTTGTTGTAGCCAGGGCATACAGTCGGCCCCCAAGACTGTAGGCCCAGGCCACATCCACTGCAGCATAACACACCCATAGAAACAAACACCAACCAAATGACCACAGCCCAGAAACATAACATCCACCTCAAAACCTATCCACTTCAATTAACATTCTAAAAATAATCACAACCAATACACAAACTCTTCAATACATACCCTCTTCACCCAATGCTCTTCTAACGACCCAAAACCAACATCATACTAAACTAAAATAGCCAGTAGTGCGCCCATTGTTTAGTATGTCTGCGGACAACCGCAGTGGCCGTGGACATCGCAAACATATCACGGCCTTCTCCCACCTAAACAAATATAGCATTTGACCCATCTCTTACTCCCCCATCCACACCAAGCACTAATACACACAAACACACTCCACAAAATTGGATTTATGCTCACTTCCAGTGCATGTCCACGCATCCAATATGGCGGGCACATCAAACCAATTTGACGCACCTCACCCCTCATCCCAGCCAATCAGACAATACGTTGCGTGTCCGCGGACATGACGCAAGCCGATTGTCCAATCAGTGTCCTGTCTGCAGAGCGAACAGGGAAGTGTGTCCACGGAGCGGACATAGATATCACTATTTATTTTTCCTTACCTTTTGTTCATTTAAAAAAAAAACACTGGACCAATTTACACTAAATTAACAAAAGCATGTTTTCGGGATCAGGCCACCGCTCCTGCCCCAAATTTGGTGAAAATCCATCCAGCGGTTTTATGTTTATGGGAAAAAAAGACATTTTGGGACCCCCCCCTATAACTTTTGCCCCCCTTTGACCAAACCTCACGAAACTTTGCAAATAACTTCAAAGTGGGCCATATACTTCTTTTGCAAAGGATGGTGAGGATATGTCTAGGAGGAGCGAAGTTATAAGCCGCCCAAAAAGTGCTCTTCCTATGGGTTTAGCAACTCAACCATAACTACATGGCTGCTACCGCATGCCATGTGATATAGGGCGTGAGAGTTTCTCTGCTTCTTCAACACTGAAGATGGTAGTCTGTCGATAACTATTGTTATTTTATCCTGACCTTACTCAATCTCCCAACACATGCTATCCATCGTCCTATGCACATTACTTTAAAAGCAAGCATGTTAACTCGCATGGCTAATATTGACTAAAACAACATACTCTTGTGATCATTAATGAGTATATACTTTTTTTTAATTCACTATTACTGTTGAATGGATAACTCTTTTTCAGCCTTATGCCATTTTAGGAGATATCCCAAACTCCTTGTGTGAAATACACATAAATACTGTAGTAACACTATTGGGAGTCTTTTAATGCATAGTTTATCATGTTCAAGAATCGAAATGTATACAGCTTCAGATGAAACATTAATAACAATTATGATAATCATAACAAATTGAATTTAACTCTTGTGTGTACTCAAGTTATTGGCCTTGGAAGCAGGTTACGCTATGCCTTTGTCACTGTGTCGAAACTCACTGAATCCTGCCAATCACTTATCCATCCTACGTCAATATAATGAGTAGTATGGAGATCTTGGGGCAGGTGCAATAGTAGTGCAAGCAACTATCATGAATCCAAGATCTCATTTGCCCCTTTTTGAAACCTGATTTCAGCTTTATGTTTTCTTTTTTAATGAGGTGATGAATGCAATAACTGAGACAAACATTTGTATGGAGCAGAACAACACGTGCCTTTGTAATCCAGTAGGTTTGGCACACTCAGTAGGTCTTTATTCAGTGGGAACCTGCTGGGAGGATAGATCAGGTACAATGTTCTTGGTTTGGAAACAAGTGTACACTGAGCAGCACCGGTTCGACACCCAGTGCCATTGCCGCGCCTAGAGGCTTGAGTCCTGCATGAAGCATGATATAAGAAACCCATTACATTTTAAATTCTAGAGCCCTGCTTTAGAAAATGACTTCAAATAAGCAACATAATTCTAATGAAATACTCCATACATTAATGCACTATTTTTTCAAAAGATCATGTTCCTATTTCTAATTCATTTACAACTCAGAAAATGTATCATATGACATGTTTGCAGTCACACTGGAGAGCATTGCGCTTTGTGTATGCACAAGATCTAAAGCACAACCTTAGTGCCAAGCCCAGCGCCACTATACATTTTCTGTTGCCTGAGTGTCACTAATGGTACTCGAGAAGAAAAGGAGTGTTGATAGGCGTGTGGGACAGGCCATTGCTATCAATGTGTCCTTTTCCACCTTTAGAGTGCTTCAAATGGACCTTGAAGCCGGTGGGACAATTAACCGTAGAAGCTACATGTGAAGTATCTTCTGTCACGAGGCTCTGTCTTTACTCTGCATGAAACTACTGCATGAAACCCTAGTTTCCATGGGAGCATGAAAAGCATGTATGACATTAATCAAAAAAAGACAAGGATTTTCAATAAAATATGAAATAGAGAAATTGTCATAAAAGATATATTTGCATCTAAATATACTCAGCCTTTCTTTTGGAAGTGCTGCTAGAATGGTAATCCACTTTGAAATAAACTAAATGAGATGACTGAACTTCGTAAAGAGAAAAAAAATCTTGATGTTAGAAAACTCTCCTTAAAAAGATAGCAAGCGCCAAAAAAGAAAAAGAAAAATTGACTAATTTTACTTTGATAAATTGCTCAACGGGTGGAAGGGGCTATTTCCATTTGTACTTCCATACAAAGGCCTCCTCGATGTAATTTGATACATTACAATGTTGTAGTGGAAAACAGATGCTTAAAACCCAGGCTAAATCCAATGCACACCTTCCTTTTTCAAGATGTGTTTGAAAAAGTGGAACTGCCTTCCACAATTAATGTTTGAGTGAGGCATTTACAGTAGATTCCTATGGCATCCGCCTGCTTTTAACATTTGCTTAAAGCATGCAGATGCAATAGTGAGGTTATGTTGTGTTCTGTTAAATGCACTTCTATAGCTCAGCCTACACCATCTAGGGCATCATGGCGCTAAGGAGATAAAGCTGTAGAAGAAACTACCACAGAAAAACAGGTTGGACTCAAACTGAGACAGGAAGGTCTCCAGTGTATGTCGAAAGGAAAGATGGTCAGAGACCTCACGAACAGACAGTGGAGTGGAGTTCCACAACTGGGCAGCATCCTCTGAAAAAGAGCGACCCCCCGCACGAGAGTACTTAACACGCAGACCCAGGATACGCAAAGCTAATGACGAACGCAAAAGGTGTGTCCGAAAATATTGACTTAAATTTTCCTGAAGATAGTCAGGTCCTGTTTTGTAGAACGCCCGTTGGACAATACACAAGATGTTAAACTTGACCCGTTTAGCCAAAGGTAGCCAGTGCAGGGCAAACAGAATAAGAGAAGTACAGGAGTTACAAGCAGCCCCGGTAGCCAACCTGGCTGCAGAATTCTGCCAAATCTGCAGTTGGTGAAGAAGAAAAACAGGCTGCCCAAGGAAAAGAGAGTTACAGTTATCACGGGAACTTGATGTCCACGAAGACACAACCAGCGAATGTGGGAGATTGGGAAGAATCTTACGCAGAATGCGCATCTTAAAGTGGATGGGTTGGCATACCGCACCATCCTGGGCCTACATAGATAGTGAAGCAGAAAGCTTCACGGCCAGGTTCTCAACTACTGCAGAGGGTGATGGAAGGGGGCCGTGTTTGACAGGCAAAAAGGCAGTCAAGCAAACTGTAGTCTGAGGAGACGAGCCATCCAGCGATGGACAGCAGATAAACAAGAACGAAACCACTCAGCAGTAGCAGAAGTGAAGAGATCAAGCCGAACGAGGATCCCTTGCATTGTCACCATCATGAAAATCACATGCTAGTGGTAATGCAGGCGGATTAGTCTGGTGAAGTGGGCTAAGCAGGCAGTATAGTTATGTTTTTTTGGCTTCGTAACTCAAAATGTCAAACAAGTGACAATCTTGCAGATTTTCACTCATTTTGCAGAGCACCATTTTTACTGCCACAGTCTGCTCTGCCCTATTTGGAAAACGATTATCGTAGTCTTCATTTCAATTATATTTCACTGGAACATATTGTATGTATCATGTACATTCTTAAAAAAATGTCAACCAATTATTTTTAGCAGCTCATATAACAAGCAAAAAAAGGAACTCCCTTGATTAGTAGCACCCAAAATAAAAAATGCATTTTAACAAATGTTTTTAACTTGCCTTAAAACTCCATTTTTTTTTTCAATTGCCCCTGGGTTTTCATTTCGTATTCAATCTGGTATCAACATAAAAATGAGTAGCATGTTGTTGTGAATTTCAAATTGTTCTCCATCTAGACGTGCAAATGGCAATTTGTGGTCAGACCAGACGCGTCCATTTGGCATTTAACATTTGCTGTACTTTAAGCTCGAGCTTTATGGAGTGGGCACATACAGTGCCCCGTTTAAACGTTGACAGGGGGATTCATAGAATTCCGCACAAAAGCGGCGCACGCGGCTGGCGCACAGTGTGCGCGTGCGAATGTCTGCCCCAGCCGCGTGCGCTAAAATCGATTTCCGAGTGCAGCGTATTCATGGATTTTAGCCTCCAAAACCAGCCGTGGTGCCGAGTGGCGCAGCGAACCTGCAGCAGCGCCAGTTATGCCCCCAAGAAAGCCCTCGCGCAAGGAAAACCCATCAAAATTCCTAATTCAGCGCAAAGGGCTGCGCTAACCCTGGACCAGTTTACAGGGCTGCCAAACAGCAAATGCCAAGCGGGGTACATGTATTACTGGGGTGCGCGTGAAGTTTCACACGCGAAAGGGCCTGTGCGAGTGTGGTACGTGTATTACTGGGGTTTGTGGGAAGTTTCACACGCGATTTCAGCAGGGTACGTGTATTACGGGGTTTGCGGGAAGTTTCACACGCGAAAGGGCCTGTGCGAGTGGGGTATGTGTATTACGGGGGTGCGTGGGAAGTTTCACATGCGATTGGCCTGTTTATGTGTATTTCAGGGGTGCGCAGAAAGTTTCACATGCGATTGTCCTGGGTACGTGTATTTCGGGGGGTGTGGGAAGTTTCACATGCAATTGGGCCTGGGTACGTGTATTTCAGGGGTGCGCGGGAAGTTTCACACGCGATTGGGCTTGGTACGTGTATTTCATGGGTGTGCGGGAAGTTTCACACGTGATTGTCCTGGGTACGTGTATTTCGGGGGTGCGCAGGAAGTTTCACACGCGATTGGGCTGGGTACGTGTATTTCAGGGGTGCGCGGGAAGTTTCACACGCGATTGGCCTGGGTACGTGTATTTCAGGGGTGCACAGGAAGTTTCACACGCAATTGGCCTGGGTACCTGTATTTCAGGGGTGCGCAGGAACTTTCACACGCGATTGGCCTGGGTATGTGTATTTCAGGGTTGCGCGGGAAGTTTCACATGCGATTGGAGTAGGGTACATGTATTACCGGGATACGCATGAAGTTTCACATGCGATTTTGCTGTCAGAGTGGGGAACACGTATTTCGGGGGTGCGCGGGGAGTCCTACATGTGAATTGGCAGTGTGGGTCCTCCCAGCTGTCCCCTCTACCCCCTCCATGGCCCCTGCAGGCAGCCCCAACCACAGGGTACTACCCCGCACCCCTGGTCATGTCCCGCAGGCAGCACATCCACCAAGGGCATGCCACCCAGCCAAGCCACATGTCACGTTGCAATATGATCACCAACTCATGTCTCCCAGCACCCCCACACCCCAGAAGTGCAGGGCATCTGTCAGCAGGCCCCCACACATGTCCCCCAGCACACCACCCCCCAGCAGTCAGGGGCACCTGCCAGCAGGCCCCCACACATGTCCCCCAGTACCTCCACCCCCCAGCAGTCCGGGGCACCTGCCAGCAGGCCCCCACACATGTCCCACACATGTCCCCCTGCACCCCCACCCCCCAGCAGTCAGGGGCACCTGCCAGCAGGCCCCCACACATGTCCCCCTGCACCTCCACCCCCCAGCAGTCAGGGGAACCTGCCAGCAGGCCCCCACACATGTCCCCCAGCATCCCCACCCCCCAGCAGTCAGGGGCACCTGCCAGCAGGCCCCCACACAAGTCAGACATATGTCCCTCTGCACCCCACCCCCCAGAAGTCAGGGGCACCTGCCAGCAGGCCCCCAGACATGTCCCCCTGCACCCCCACCCCCCAGCAGTCAGGGGCACCTGCCAGCAGGCCCCCACACATGTCCCCCTGCACCCCCACCCCCCAGCAGTCAGGGGCACCTGCCAGCAGGCCCCCACACATGTCCCCCTGCACCCCCACCCCCCAGCAGTCAGGGGCACCAGCCAGCAGACCCCCACTCATGTCCCCCAGCAACCCCACCCCGAGCAGTCAGGGGCACCTGCCAGCAGGCCCCCACTCATGTCCCACACATGTCCCCCTGCACCCCCACCCCCCAGCAGTCAGAGGCACCTGCCAGCAGCCCCCCACACATGTCCCCCAGCACCCCCATCCCCCAGCAGTCAGGGACACCTGCCAGCAGGCCCCCACACATGTCCCCCAGCACCCCCACCCCCCAGCAGTGCAGGGGCACCTGCCAGCAGGCCCCCACACATGTCCCCCTGCACCCCCACAACCCAGCAGTCAGGGGCACTTGCGAGCAGGCCCCCACACATGTCCCCCTGCACCCCCACCCCCAGCAGTGCAGGGCACCTGCCAGCAGGCCCCCACTCATGTCCCACTCATGTCCCCCAGCACGCCCACCCCCCAGCACTCAGGGGCACCTGCCAGCAGGCCCCCACACATGTCGCCCAGCACCCCCACCCCCCAGCAGTCAAGGGCACCTGCCAGCAGGCCCCCACACATGTCCCACTCATGTCCCCTTGCAACCGACAACCCAGCAGTGCAGGGCACCTGCCAGCAGGCCCCCACTCATGTCCCACTCATGTCCCATTGCACCCCCACCCCCCAGCTGTACAGGGCACCTGCCATCAGGCCCCCACACATGTCCCCCAGCACCCCCACCCCCCAGCAGTCAGGGGCACCTGCCAGCAGGCCCCCACACATGTCCCACACATGTCCCCCTGCACCCCCACCCCTCCATCATTGACAGGCACCTGCCAGCAGGCCTTGACACATGTCCCCCAGCCAACACGTCATCACAATCCAGAACCCTGGCTCTTATGGCCACACAAATCCCACCCCACAGCACCCCAGTCCAAACACCCAACCAAGCTTTACATCCTCTCCAAATTGAAATCCCCATTACATGATAGATCACAAATAAGAGTACAAGTCTGTCCGACTCACACAATGGCAACACATGACTGAGAAAACCCACTTTGTGACATGCATGAAACCAATCAGAGAAGACCACACATTGAAGCAAGAAACAAAAATGTAATCAAGTCAAAATGAAGGGAATGAAATAAAAACACACAATAATGCCAATAATAATGAAAATGCAGCATGTCCCAAAAAATGATAAATAAAAAAAATGAGAATCCAAATGAATCCAAATGAAAATGTGTCAAAAAATCACCGTCCAACAAAGCAAATCCAAAGGGAAAGAAATGCGTAATATCCATTGCTCCATGGTGAAGAAAAATAAAGATGAAGGAGAAAAATCCACTGTAAAACTATGTACAAATAGCAAATCCAGGGTCCATGAGCCCAACAACATAAATGAAACCTACAATGAAACCTACCTAATGACTAACTATATACAAAAATGTGGGGCATAGTCCATGCGCCCCAAATGAAAGAAAAAAGAAATGAAACTTAACACTAATGAACTATATACAATGGCGGTGGGCAAGTCCAACGACTCACTTGTTGATGTCATGGGCCAGGGCATCATCGAACTCCTGTTCAATGTCTTGGAGGCGGGCCTGTTCTCTGGCCCCGAGGTCTCGCAGGGATAACGCCATGTCCACCTCCAACTCCCTGCAAATTCCCTTGAGGCACTCAGCCCGCCTCAGCGCCCTGCGTATGGAGTTCTCTGCCCTGACCATCGTGAGCCGTGCCTCCTCCGCCCGCCGCTGCTCCGCACCGATCTGCTGGCCCAACCACTGCCACACGGAAGGCACTCCCATTCCAGGGTCCTCCTGCCCTCCGGCCGATGCCTGCCCCTCTGATGTAGATTGCCCTGAGCCATGATGCCTCCCACGTTGAGCCTGCCGCTGCCTCCGACGCAACTGCCTCTGCCAGCACGACGGCATCCAGGCTGATGGAATCCACTGATGCCGTTGTGCACGTGCCCTGCTCGATGATGCCGGCACATCTTCCATCTACTGGGGTCCAGTTGCTGTGGTGTCCACCCCTGCTGGACCTCTGACTCCCGACTGTGGCAGGATGGGATCCCCACTGAGCTGGCTGCATTGGTCAGGGCAGGTCCACAGGGGGCCCTGGTGGCATCTGGGCCGGAAGACAGCATGGAGAACGACTGACGCATAGTCTCCACAGAGGAGGAGAGGGCCGCCAGAGTGGCCGACACATGTACAAAACCCCCGACCATGGACACTCCCAACTGGGCCATGTTGGCACGCTGCTTTTCGTGCTGACGTGCGTGCTCCCCCCGGGAAGCACGCACGTCATCACGAATGTCACGCGTGCGCAACGCGACACCAATCAGGACCTTCTCCATACGGCCAGGGGTCCCCTCGTCCGCAGGTAGAGGAGTGTCAGATGACATGGACCTCCCCCCAACCTGCGGACAGGCCTGGGATGGGGCATCCCTGCTGGTGCATGGTGGTGCAGTCACAGGGTCAGGGACAGCGACTTACACAGGCCCCTCCGTGGTGACCTGTGCTGCTCCTGCCCCTGGCCCTGGCCTGCACCACTTGCACCAGTGGTACCACCCCGACCAGGCCCCATGTGCGGCTCAGTAGCAGCCTCCTCCTCCTCTGTGGAAACCACCGACCTGGATTGCTCCACACTGTGTTCCGCCTTTGAAAGCCCCTGTGGGGGCTCACCCACCCCTTCCGCTGCAGCCGTAGTGGCAGATGCAGCACCAGTCCCCTCACTCCCGGACAATGGTAAATTCTGGGAGGGTGACTGGGCCTTGCATCGCCGGCCGGTGGGGGCATCCCCGCCGCTTTGCCCCACAGCGCCGTCTCCGCCCTCTTCATCACTTGCCGCAGTGTAGAGGGAGACATAGAACACAAGCATCAGGGTACTGTACAATGGTCCCCTAGACAGGAAGCAATAGCAGATGAGTGGCACTGTCAAACATCTCTTCCATCATGTCCCTCCACAACACATGGGTCAGTGCAGGCAAAACACATGCAGTAACAGGCATGGTGCATGCTATGAACATTAGCATACATGTCCAAGGGACTCTTCAAACATACAATGCTGGTTTGAAACTCACATGCATCATGGGTCATGCCCATCACATGCACACACTTCACAGTAGTTTCATCCATCTGGCCTCGTACACCCCAGACACAGTGGATACAAGGATGAGTAGGCTGCATCAGTGAATCTGAACATTGTCACAGACATGTGTCATGTATCCATGGCATTTCCAAGTCACAGACACGCAAGTCAGACACACAGACATGGACACCATACATGTCCATGACAGCAGCACCCATCTCTCACACCCCATCCATGTCCAATTACAGAGACAGGCATGCATTAATGTGTGCATTCCCCATGCTCTTCCACATGTTGCACTGTAACACATGCATCAACCATGTGGTTCACACATTACTGGTCTCACATGCATGACCATGATGTCCCTCCACACACACACACATACGTACATGGCCTATGTCATACATACAGGCAAGTATAAGACAACCAACACCCTGCAACATGCCCTGTCTCACACAGCAATGCTTGGCCACTTACCGCTCAACTCCGGACGGGTCTGCCTCCGAAGGATCTGGGCGTGGAGCGCTGGGCCTACGCATTCCAGGACCCTCATCTGGATGGTACTCATGCTGCCCCGGCCCCCCTCCACGAGGCGCCGGGCCTTTACGAGGGTCCTGGACCTCAAGTCCTCCCAGCGCTTCTTGACATGTTGGTAGTTGCAGGTTGCCACCCCCTCCGATTTGATGCCAACCACTGCGTCATCCGAGATCCTCTCCCATCCTTCCTTGTTGGCGCATCTTGTTCCGAAGAGGGCAAAGCTGCATGTCCGTAAAATAATGAAAAACAAGAAATCATAATCCAAAGGAAAGGTGTCCAAAGTCACAATAAACAAAGCAAATCCAAGGGAAAAACAAAAGTGAAAACCATTGCTCCATGGGGAAATCCAAAAAAAAGAGATGAATCCAATAGTGAACTATATACAGATGAACAATCCAGGGTCCATGATCCCAACTGAAGAAATGAAACCTATCAAAAATACTACCTAATGAAAAACTATATACAGAAACGTGGTGCATTGTCCAAGCGCAACCAAAATAAAGAAAAAACCAAAGGAAACCTAACACTATCTAACTATTTACAAGGGCAGCGGGCTAGTCCGACGGCTCACTTTTGGATGTCCCGGGCCAGGGCATCATCGAACTCCTGCCCAATGTCCCGGAAGCGGTCCTCTTCCATGGCCCCGAGGGTTCGCAGGGACGACGACATGTTCTCCTCCAACTCCCTGCGAATTGCCTCGAGGCACTCGGCCCGCCCTGACCATCGTGAGCTGTGCCTCTTCTGCCCGCTGCTGCTCCGCGTCTATGGCATGGCCTAACCGCTGCCACATGGAAGACACTTCCCGTCCTGGGTCCTCCTGCCCTCTAGCCGATGCCTGCCCCTCCGATGATGAAGGCCCCGAGCCATCATGGCTCCCACCTTGTTGCTGCTGCTGCTGTGCTTCTGCCCGTGCCCTGGCTCTTGCTGCCTGCATGTCCTCCTTCGGCTGGGGTGCAGTTGTTGAGGTGGCCACCCCTGATGGACGTCCGACTCCCGACTGTGGCAGGGATGTGTCCTCCACCAGCCTGGCCGCAGGGTCAGAGGCAGCTCCACAGGGCACCCAGGTGACACATGGATGGGAAGATGGCACAGAGTACGACTGGTGCATAGGGGGTTCAGTTGAGGAGGGGGTCGGAACAAGGCCCAGCAAACGGAGGAATCCGGCCCTGGTGACCTGTCCCAGTAGGTCGATGTGGTCAACGAGCCATTCGAGACGACATGCAGTCTCCCCATGAAAAGACTGCATTTCGCCTTGCATGGCCCATTGACGCAATGCCACACAACCCAGGACAGGCTCAACCCAGTCCCGGATAGCCACGTCCGCAGGCAGAGGAAGGCCAGTTGTCGTAAGCTCATTTGCTGCCTGAAAACGGGTCTGGACGTAGGTATCCCTGCTAGTGCAAGATGATGCAGTCACAGGATCGGGGACAGGATTACACACAGGCACCTCCGCGGCGGCCTGTGCTGCCTCCTGTCCCTGCACCGCACCACTAGCGCCAGTGGAATCCCCACCTCCAGACCCTGTCTCTGTCCCTTGCACGGCCTCCTCCTCCACCAAACCCCCCACCAACCTGGATGACTCCATGCCATCTTCCTCCGTCGGGCCCTGTGGGGTCTCAGCTGCCCCTTCTGCTGCCGAGGAATCCAACTCTGACCTCCGCCTCTTGGACCTCCCCTCGGAAGCTGCGACCTGGGACGCGGCACCGGACTCCTCACTCCCCGACGAGATGATAACCTGGGAGGGGAGCCGGGCCTTGCGTCTCCGGCTGGCGGTGCGATGCATGCCACTGTGCTCCACAGCACCCTCTCCGCCCTCTTCATCAGTCGACGCTGCAGACAGGGAGAGATAGGACACAGGCATCAGGGCACTGTACAATGGACTCATACACACATGACAGTTGCACACAAGTGTCATTGTCAAACTTCAGACATGGCATCACAATCCCCAACACACATGTCATTTCAAATCACACACATGAGCTATTCCACAGCCATATCGCAACAGCCAGCACCATCCATACACATACAACAGCATGAGCAGGCAAAGGTGAGCCAGACATCACATGAGACACAGGGAGTGCACTAGACATGCACACACGCCACCACACTTACATGCATGTGTACACTTCCACCAAGTGTCGCAGTGATGAGATCGGCATCCATGTCACATCTGGCAATCAGTCTTCTAGATATCAGTCTCACATGCATCCATGTTGCATGACAGTTGCACACTTGTCAGATACACATACATGCACATGTACACAGTGCAGATACATGCAGCTGGAAACAACATCCATGTCTGACACCACAACCTTGACAACTGACATAAACAGTCTTTCAAACATGTGTGCTCACACATCTGCATTTGGCCTGCATGCTTACCCCCAAATACACCATCCATGTGTCTCACACATGAAAGGACTCGCATGTGTCAGCCTCACGGCCCTGTACATACACATCCATACATGGCCCTACAAAACCACATGTGCAACCTGCACACTACTGGCACACCACCACATGCACAGCTTCCAATCAGTATGCATGTACACTTACTGCTCGACTCCAGACAGGTGTGCCTCTCAAGGACCTGGACGTGGAGCGCTGGGCATACGCGTTCCCGGACCCTCATTTGGTCTTCCGACAGGTGGCCCCGGCGCCCCTTAGCATCCGCTGCCTTCAAGAGGCGCCGGGCCTTGTTGAGGGTCCTGGACCTGAAGTCCTCCCAGTGCTTCTTGACATGATGGAATTCGCGGACTGCCACCCCCTCCGCGTTGATGGCAGTCACGATGTCCGTCCAGATCCTGGTCCGTCTTTCCTTGTCGGCACGTGACCTTCCAAAGAGGGCATCATACTGCCCCAAGACTTGCTCCACCAGGACATCAACTTCAGTGGCAGTGAAGCTGGTGGCCCTCTGCCTCTCTGGCTGGGGGTTGCCAGTGGTCTCAGATGGTGTTTTCCCCGACATGACAACCCCAGAGGCAGGAGTGGGTGGGCAACTGGGTCCTGGGGCTGGGCTGTGGAGCGATGGAATCCCAGTCGGGAGTCTTCGGTTCCAGCAGGGGTGGTCACAGCAACAGCACCCCTGGCTGACGTGCAGGCAGCAAATGGCAGGGCATGTGGGCAGCAGGCAATCAGGCAGCAGCAGATGGCAGGTGGGAGCATGCTCGGGGATCTGGGGGGCAGTAATTCGGCCTTCTTGGCAGGAGCGTGGTCTTCCGTGTGTGAACGCGTGGCCAGCTTGATACAGAGTGATTTGGCACGTGAAAATCTTGCACGTCAGTGTGTAATTCGAGGAAAGGCCCTTAGCGCGTAAGCGCGTCAGCGCACGTACCCGATTTCATTGGACCAAAGGCCCTTAGGGCGCAAGCACGTCTGTGATGTAACGCGCCTGGGTGTTTCCCTCATAGCACATGATGACAGAGCACATGTGGAAAAGCTGCACTTCCGAGTGTCAGCGCGTATAATTGGAGGAAAGGGCGCGTACACGCGTAAGTGACGTGTACGTGTGGGCCGGTTTAAAAGGTACGTGTAGGACGCATTTCCTTGTACGTGCTTTTTGTGGAGAGCAAGTGGGTGGATTCTGTTCTTTTTGTTGGTTCACACGCAATTACTTCACAGCGTTTCAAGTTCATACTCCCTGTTACCTCTGACAGCTTTCATTTTTCTACTTTTTTTGGGCCTGTTTCCTCAAACAGTGTTCACTTCTTCTTTTGTCCTGTCTCATCAGACAGCATACAATTCTTCTTTTGTCGGGGGTGTTGCCAACGCACACACCCGCGTATTTTTCACGTTCTTTTTCCAGGCAGACGGTGAGTTCCGCACATACTTAGCAACTGTGCTTGCCCCGTGTGTCGCGTACCGCTTCAGTAGTCATTGTAGGCTGCATGTATCACGCGTACGCTTATTTTTGTGTTTCTGGGTGCCACAGCGTAGTGCGGGTTCATTTTCCCACGCACGTGGTCTACGAGGGGTTGCGTGCATGTTTATTTTTGTTTTTGGGCTGCCTTTGCATTGCGTGACCGGTCATCTTCCCCCAGGGGTCACAGACAGCCTTGTTAGAGCACTAGGGTACGAATTCCATCTAGTACCCTACCCCTTTGACCCCCAATTGCCCAGGACAATAGTTTACTGCTCCTCCCATACGCACAACAACATCGGTGCCATGGTTGGGAGGCGACCAAGCGGTAAGGGTGGCAAAGGTGGCTGACCTTCAAAAGGTGGATGTGGTGGGTGCGGTAGGGGACGTGGCCGGGATTTGCAGGGTGCCCCTATACCCCCATGTGTGGAGGACCAATCAGGGACACCCATGACCCCCCTATGGTTGAGGGAAACGTGGCTGAGACCATCCCAGCTCAGCCCTTGTTGGACCAGCACATTGTGGCACCTGACCTGGCACAGGATGACTCCCTGGCTGACTTCCAGGGCAGCAAGTCTAAGCCACGTGTGGCGGTGCAACTTGTAACCAAGCCACGTGGATCTGGGGCAGCTATGTCATCTGCTGTCCCAAGTATGCACGGTGGTGAGGCTGAAGGGGCAGCTGGAGCTCCATCCGCCCCAGCTCTGACTGTCCCAGCCAGGACAGTGTCGGTCCTGGTCCATCATACTGATGTTCCCCCTGCCAACATCACACTTCAGACAATGCCTGCACCAAGTCCTATGGTCAATGTGCATTCGCACACTCCAACAACCCAGTCCACCTTTGATTCTGCCCCTACTGACCAGAGCGGTGTTAGCCACTCTGGCTCCGCTCTACTTTCTAAAAAGAGGAAGAAGTGTGCTCTGGCATGACAGGCTGAGACCCCAGGCACGGCTACACATCCCGGTACCTCAAGGAAGCCTTGCTTCAATGATTCAGAACTTGATACACTTGTGAGCTATGTGTTGCAACATAGCCACGAAATGGTGGTGACTGCAGGGTCCAAGACCACACCTGGTCAACGTAAGGCACAATGGCAGACCATCGCCAACCACATAAGTGCCCTTGGATTTGTGAGGCGCTCAGCTGATGATTGCTACAAGCGGTGGAACGACCTGAAACGCAGAGCAAAGAACAAGCTGGCCTCAAGTCATGCCGCTACTCTGGTGACTGGCGGTGGGTCTCCACAAGAGGACAACAAACTCACTGAACATGAGTCTGTTGCTGGGACCTTCGTCACAGAGGAACAGATCCGAGGTGTGGGAGAACCACCCGATTATGACACATTGTTCAGTGAGTGCCCATGCGTGTGTGTGTGTAATGCATGTGTATGTTGTTTGGGTGACGGGTTCTGATTGAGTGGCAGGTGAGGGTGTGTGTGACTGAGTAGTATGGGTCACCCATGTGCTTCATCCAAAACATTCTGCGGCCTTGAATTTGGGTGTGACACTATCCCTTCTGGCCACAGTAGTAATTTAGCGCAACATTACGGCAGTTGCCCTTGAGGTGGCATCATGCAACAACATTGTTTGTATTTTTCAGTGTTCGTTCAGGCTGATTGTTTCAATTCTCCCACTTTTGCAACACATTCCTCAGCCCTATTGTGACATATGTGACATGATTCTGCCATTGAAGAACCCCACATTGGCCCACATGTGTCACCTTGGTAGTTGAATGATTTGACCATTCAGGCTGAATGAGTATTGTCCTGATCACATGATGTTTTTGGGCCTGTTTGAATGTGGAACATGCTAGTTGTTTCCTGTCATGTTGAAGTGCAGAGCCATTGATGTGTACATGGCCCTGCAATCACTGTATTTTTGTACACTGGATGTGTTGCAGTGTGTGGCACATGGCATATCTTTTCACACTATGTGGCATTTTTCATCTCTTCATGTCCATCTCACATGCATAGATGGGTGACAGTACTCATTCACTGACATATGAATGTACTTGTGGAATGTACCATGGCTATGGTACATGCCATCTGTGTGATGGCATGTGTCATTTATGTGTATAGGACATGCCACTCACAGGCCAATGTGTGATGGCAGTGCTACCCAGCATGCAGCAAATGTGTTGTTGGTGTCATAAGTGTCAGACTTTTGCCTCCCTTCCAACTCTGTGACAGTGCATTCATGGGAGGGTTATAGTCATGTGGGACATGTGTAAATCATGTACTGGTTCTGTAGCTTGTCAGGCCTATTTGTGTGCTATGGTGCTAATGCCTGTTTCCATTTTATGTCTTTCATGTTTTTGCAGGGGATGACGCACTTGATGCTGTTGAGGTTGAGGAGATGGTGCAGACCCAGGAGGAACCTGAGGCACAACCGGCCACCAGTGGGGGACGTGGTGTGGTGGTGGGTGAGAACCCACTCTTGCTGCAGACGATTCTGTCCAGGGTTGTCTCTGGGTGCACCTCCCCAGACCTCTATTCAGGTGTTGATTCGGATGATGAGACCTATGTGGCGTCGCAGGTAAGTGTTTCTGGAAGGGGTTCTGTTCTGTCCAACCCGCCTGCACCAGGGGTAGAACCCTCTATGGGGATGTCAGTGTTGGTTAGTCAGCCTTTGGCGGTTATGGGTGCAGGGTCACACTCCACAACATCTGATCCTGTTACTGGGCCAGCAGATCAGAGGGGGAATGCAGTCCTGCAGCCTCAGGCAGTGCCGGCACAGCAAGGCGCAGATCGCCTTGCCCCAAACAGGTATGGTGCCCGCCGACGTGGTGGCCGTACGCCACCAGGCAATACCGCATGGGAACAATCCATGTACGGTATGGCAACCCAACAGGCAGCATCAGTTGAGATGATGGCTCAAGCAATGGAGAGGGTGGCCACTTCCATTGTCCCCCCTGAAAGGCAGATGGAGCAACTACAGCAGGCAACAAACTCCATTTGCCAATCACACACGGAGGACATGTTGGCGTCCAACAGGGACAGACGGGCGGCACTGGAGACTCTATGCCAATCAATATCAATAGAGTCCCAGGGCCACAGGAAGCCCTGAGGGTAGAACTCCATCACCTCAGGGAGACTCTTGTTGACCTTGAGACTTCCACTAACTTGAGGACAGAACAGCAGCTGGAGTGGCTCACACGTTCGCTCTCAGCTGAGATGCAGGCAACTCGGGAGGAGATCCGGGCATCACGCCAGGTGCTGCATGGGGATCTCTGCACTATAATCCTCCAGAACGAGACCTTCCACACCCGCATGCTTGCTGCCATGGAGGACCATACCAGAGCTTTGCGTGGGCTGCCTCCCATAGCACCACCACCTCCTGTGGCAGCAGCAGAGGGTAATGAGAGCGACAGCAGCAGTTCTCCCACATTGGCATAGCCGTGCAGGCCATGAGCCCATGGAGGTGTTTTTTTTTCCCAACATCCACACAGGCGGCTGTCGGTGCGCACACTGTCCTCGGACCTCCTGGGTGGCCACCCCCCTCGGCCCCCACATGGCCATTTTTGATTTTTGATTTTTGATTTTTTGATTTTTGATTTTTATTATTTTTTAACAATGTGTTGCCTTGTGTGGCTCCAGCTGGGCACATGCAGGCTTGTCCTGCGATTGGGTTCGATGCTTGGGTTCATGAGACACACACCCCTCCTGCTTCCCGTTTCCATGGGCTTGCAAAGGGTGTGACCAAGTGACAGTGATGTACACAGTGATGTTGGGCTCCCATGAGCTGTGTGGGCATTCTGTAGTCAATACTGTGTAGACATTCCTTGTGTATATTGTTGTTGTATTGTACACTGCATGTTGGAATTATGTATGCTTCTGCTTCCATGTCTCCCTCTGAATTTGCAGGTTCATTCCTCATGTCTTCACAAGGCCGTCTACTTTGGAGATGGAGTTCATGTTGTATGCAGAACACAGACAAGTTTTGAAGCCTGCAAGACTACAGTTGGAAGGGGGCGATGTGTTGGCATATTCAGGTTGTAAGACTACGACTACTTTAACTTAGTACTGTCATGTTTTAGTTATGTTTGAGCTTGTGTAGCTGCATTGTATTGTTGGTAAGTATTTGGTCATGTGTGTTGTTAGTTCAACATTACTGGGAGCATATTGTGTGTGGCCAGTTTCCATTAGGGACACTGTACTTTGTGACACTTGTGTCAGGTTTTCGGGATTGCTTTGTTTGCTCTCACATAGCATGACATGCCATGGTGTGTTGGGTGGTGGTGCTGGGGAGGGGTTGGGTGACATGGCACTGTTCTCATGTTGTATTTTGCAAGGGGGTAATGCATTTAGCAGCATATGTGTCTTTTGATGACACAGCATTGGTGGTGTTTGTGTAGGTAGGGATGCACACATTGTGACACTTCTAGGTGACCAATCTCAGGCTGGTACGGTTGTGACAGTTGACTTTCCCTTGTGTCATCATCGATTGTCAGCTGGTATGTGGCAGGGCTGTGTGCACTCCACAGGGGTGTGATTCTAAGTGAAGTAATTAGCCACCAGCTGCGTTCGGGCTGTCTCACCCCGTGCCCTTTCCCCTCCCATGCGCAGCGGGCGTGCATGTGGTTGGGGATGTGGGGGCACCACCATGTCCACCGGCAGGCCCCGGCGTGTTGCAACGTTGTGCAGGACACATGCTGCCACTATAATCCTGCACACTACTGGGGGAGCGTATAACAGCTGCCCACCAGAACGGTCAAGGGAGCGAAAGCGTGACTTGAGCACTCCGAATGTGCGCTCCACTATGCCCTGGGTTGCAATATGGGCTGTGTCGTATCTTACCTCAGGTGGCGTGGTGGGGTTCCGAATTGGCGTCATCATGTGGGTGCTCAGAGGGTAGGCACTGTCCCCTGGGGAGATGGTGATGAGTATCATTAGTAGGGTTGTGACATTACTCAGTATCTGGCATGCATGCATGTGCTGTGGCATTTATACTCACCAAGCAGCCATGTATCGCCATGCCGCCCAGCTTCTAGGTCCCAGTTTAGGGTTGAACTGTCGTGAGTGGACCCTGGATAGTTGGCATATACTGAGGTGATAATTCCCTTGGCATCACATACTACCTGGACGTTGATGGAATGCCAGTGCTTGCGGTTTCTATAGATGTGCTCTGATGCCCTGGGGGGACGTAGAGCCACATGGTTGCAATCAATGGCACCTAGGACTTTGGGGAATTGTGCCACCCCGTAGAAATCCTGGATGGCAGCCTGCCTTTCTGCAGGTGTTCTGGGCAGGTATATGTGCCTGCGGACTGATGGGTGTGCAGTCATGATGGCCAAGACCTGGTGTAGGCAGCGTGACTGCGTGGCCTGTGACACCCCCCCCACTATGGCACTTGTCCGCTGAAATTATCTGGTGGCCAAAAAGTGCAGTACATTGAGGACCTTCTCCAGGGGGCTGAGTGCTTGGGAGCAGAGGGTGGGTGATGTGAGGTCATCCTCCCACTCAATGACCAGATCAAGTATTATGTGAGGTGGAAACCTGTACCTCCCATACACCTGGTCATCAGGCATGCCAAAAAGGCTGGTTCTGGGTGTGAAAATTCTGGGCCTGACTATCCTCCTCCTCCTCCTGCGGTATCCCACGACCACTGCTGCTAGGATCGGTATGTTCATCCTGGCATCGGAGCTTGCTTGTTGTTTGCGCGCACTTTTATGCTGCGCGGGTTCATGTATGCCTGCTTTCTGCTGGCGTACGTGTTTCCGGATTAGCGTGTCTTTTTTGGCGCGTGCATGTGGGCGTTCCGCGCATTTGCCTCCTGTACTTCCCCGCCCACCCCAGTAATACACGGACCCCGCTCGCCCAGGCCCAATCGCGTGTAAAACTTCCTGCGAGCCCCTGAAGTACACGTACCAAGCTCACACAGGCACAAACGCGTGTAAAACTTCCCGCGAGCCCCTGAAGTACACGTACCCCGCTCGCCCAGGCACAATCGCGTGTAAAACTTCCCGCGCACCCCCGAAATACATGCTATTTTTAACACAGTGGGTGTCCGTGTTTGTCGCGTACCCCTTTGCACGTCATTTGTCCTAGAGGGCCACAGTATGGGACATTCATCAGAGCTGTATATACAGGCTTTTTGTTAGCGCACATTTTTTTAATGCGCAGGGACGCTACCGCCTACCTTCGTGTGGCGGACATGTTTTGATGTACATAGTTGACATTTGGTTTGTGTCATGAGATCGCCATTTCACTGCTGGGGGGTGGGGGTGCAAGAGGACACGAGTGGGGGCCTGCTGGCAGGTGCCCTGCACTGCTGGGTGTTGGGGGTGCAAGGGGACATGAGTGGGACATGAGTGGGGGCCTGCTGGCAGGTGTCCCTGACTGCTGGGGAGTGGGTGTGCAAGGGGACATGAGTGGGACATGAGTGGGGGTGTGCTGGCAGGTGCCCTGCACTGCTGGGGGGTGGGGGTGCAAGGGGTCATGAGTGGAACATGAGTTGGGGCCTGCTGGCAGGTGCCCTGCACTGCTGGGGGGTGGGGGTGCAAGGGGACATGAGTGGGGGCCTGCTGGCAGGTGTCCTTCAGTGCTGGGTGGTGGGTGTGCAAGGGGACACGAGTGGGGGCCTACTGGCAGGTGCCCTGCACTGCTGGGGGTCGGGTGCAAGGGGACATGAGTGGGACATGAGTGGGGGCCTGCTGGCAATTGCCCCTCAGTGCTGGGGGGTGGGTTTGCAAGGGGACACGAGTGGGGGCCTGCTGGCAGGTGCCCTGCAATGCTGGGGGGTGGGGGTGCAAGGGGACATGAGTGGGACATGAGTGGGGGCCTTCTGGCAGGTGCCCTGCACTGCTGGGGGGCGGGGGTGCAAGGGGACATGAGTGGGATATGAACGGGGGCCTGCTGGCAGGTGCCCTGCACTGCTGGGGGTTGGGGGTGCAAGGGGACATGAGTGGGGGCCTGCTGGCAGGTGCCCTGCACAGCTGGGGGTGGGGGTGCAAGGGGACACGAGTGGGGGCCTGCTGGCAGGTGCCCTGCACTGCTGGGGGGTGGGGGTGCAAGGGGACATGAGTGGGACATGAGTGGGGGCCTGCTGGCAGGTGCCCTGCACTGCTGGGAGGGTGGGGGTGCAAGGGGACATGAGTGGGACATGAGTGGGGGCCTGCTGGCAGGTGCCCTGCACTGCTGGGGGGTGGGGGTGCTGGGGGACATGAGTGGGGGCCTGCTGGCAGGTGCCCTGCACTGATGGGGGTTGGGGGTGCAAGGGGACATGAGTGGGGGCCTGCTGGCAGGTGCCCTGCACTGCTGGGGGGTGGGGGTGCAAGGGGACATGAGTGGGACATGAGTGGGGGCCTGCTGGCAGGTGCCCCTCAGTGCTGGGGGGTGGGGGTGCTGGGGGACATGAGTGGGGGCCTGCTGGCAGGTGCCCTGCACTGCTGGGGGGTGGGGTGCAAGGGGACATGAGTGGGACATGAGTGGGGGCCTGCTGGCAGGTGCCCTGCACGGCTGGGGGTGGGGGTGCAAGGTGACATGAGTGGGACATGAGTGGGGGCCTGCTGGCAGGTGCCCCTCAGTGCTGGGGGGTGGGTGTGCAAGGGGACATGAGTGGGGGCCTGGTGGCAGGTGCCCCTCAGTGCTGGGGGGTGGGTGTGCACTGGGACACGAGTGCAGGCATGCTGGCAGGTGCACTACACTGCTGGGGGGTGGGGGTGCAAGGGGACATGAGTGGGACATGAGTGGGGGCCTGCTGGCACGTGCCCCTCAGTGCTGTGGGTTGGGTGTGCAAGGGGACATGAGTGGGGGTCTGCTGGCAGGTGCCCCTCAGTGCTGGAGGGTGGGTGTGCAAGGGGACATGAGTGGGGGCCTGCTGGCAGGTGCCCCTCAGTACTGGTGGGTGGGGGTGCTGGGGGACATGAGTGGGGGCCTGCTGGCAGGTGTCCTGCACTGCTGGGGGGTGGGGGTGCAAGGGTACATGAGTAGGGGCCTGCTGGCAGGTGCCCCTCAGTGCTGGGGTTTGGGGGTGCTGGGGGACATGAGTGGGGGCCTGCTGGCAGGTGCCCTGCACTGCGCGGGGGTGGGGGTGCAAGGGGACATGGTTGGGACATGAGTGGGGGCCTGCTGGAAGGTGCCCTGCACTGCTGGGGGTGGGGGTGCAATGGGACATGAATGGGACATGAGTGGGGGCCTGCTGGCAGGTGCCCCTCAGTGCCGGGGGGTGGGTGTGCAAGGAGATATGAGTGGAGGCCTGCTGGCAGGTGCCCTGCACTGCTGGGGTGTGGGGGTGCAAGGGTACATGAGTGGGACATGAGTGGGGGCCTGCTGGCAGGTGCCCCTCAGTGCTGGGGGTGGTTGTGCAAGGGGACATGAGTGGGGGCCTGCTGGCAGGTGCCCCTCAGTGCTGGGGGGTGGGTGTGCACGGGGACACGAGTGGGGGCCTGCTAGCAGGTGCCCTGCACTGCTGGGGTGTGGGGGTGCAAGGGGACATAAGTGGGACATGAGTGGGGGCCTGCTGGCAGGTGCCCCTCAGTGATGGGGGGTGGGGGCGCTGGGGGACATGAGTGGGGGCCTGCTGGCAGATGCCCTGCACTGCTGGGGGGTGGGGGTGCAAGGGGACATGAGTGGGGGCCTGCTGGCAGGTGCCCTGCACTGCTGGGGGGTGGGGGTGCAAGGGGACATGAGTAGGACATGAGTGGGGACCTGCACTCAGGTGCCCCTGACTGCTGGGGGGTGGGGCTGCAAGGCGACATGAGTGGGGGCCTGCTGGCAGGTGCCCCTCAGTGATGGGGGGTGGGGGCGCTGGGGGACATGAGTGGGGGCCTGCTGGCAGGTGCCCTGCACTGCTGGGGGACGGGGGTGCAAGGGGACATGAGTAGGACATGAGTGGGGGCCTGCACGCAGGTGCCCCTGACTGCTGGGGGGTGGGGTTGCAAGGGCACATGAGTGGGGGCCTGCTAGCAGGTGCCCTGCACTGCTGGGGCGTGGGGGTGCAAGGGGACATGAGTGGGGTCCTGCTGGCAAGTGCCCCTCAGTGCTGGGGGGTGGGTGTGCAAGGGGACATGAGTGGGGGCCTGCTGGCAGGTGCTCTGCACTGCTGGGGGGTGGGGGTACAAGGGGACATGCGTGGGGGCCTGCTGGCAGGTGCCCTGCACTGCTGGGGGGTGGGGGTGCAAGGGGACATGAGTCGGACATGAGTGGGGGCCTGCTGGCAGGTGCCCCTCAGTGCTGGGGTGTGAGGGTGCAAGGGGACATGAGTGGGGGCCTGCTGGCAGGTGCCCTGCACTGCTGGGGGGTGGGCGTGCAAGGGGATATGAGTGAGACATGAGTGGGGGCCTGCTGGCAGGTGCCCCTCAGTGCTGGGGGGAGGGTGTGCAAGAGGACATGAGTGGGGGCCTGCTGGCAGGTTCCCTGCACTGCTGGGGTGTGGGGGTGCAAGGTGACATGAGTGGGACATGAGTGGGGGCCTGCTGGCAGGTGCCCCTCAGTGCTGGGGGGTGGGTGTGCAGGGGGACATGAGTGGGGGCCTGCTGGCAGGTGCCCCTCAGTGCTGGGGGGTGCCTGTGCATGGGGACACGAGTGCGGGCCTGCTTGCAGATGCACCGCACTGCTGGGGGGTGGGGGTGCAAGGGGACATGAGTGGGACATGAGTGGGGGCCTGCTGGCAGGTGCCCCTCAGTGCTGGGGGGTGTGTGTGCAAGGGGACATGAGTGGGGGTCTGCTGGCAGGTGCCCCTCAGTGCTGGGGGGTGGGTGTGCAAGCGGACTTGAGTTGGGGCCTGCTGACAGGTGCCCCTCAGTACTGGTGGGTGGGGGTGCTGGGGGACATGAGTGGGGGCCTGCTGGCAGGTGCCCTGCACTGCTGGGGGGTGGGGGTGCAAGGGGACATGAGTGGGACATGAGTGGGGGCCTGCTGACAGGTGCCCCTCAGTGCTTGGGGTTGGGGGTGCTGGGGGACATGAGTGGGGGCCTGCTGGCAGGTGCCCTGCACTGCTGGTGGGTGGGGGTGCAAGGGGACATGAGTGGGACATGTGTGGGGGCCTGCTGGCAGGTGCCCTGCACTGCTGGGGGGTGGGGGTGCAAGGGGACATGAATGGGACATGAGTGGGGGCCTGCTGCCAGGTTCCCCTCAGTGCTGGGGGGTGGGTGTGCAAGGGGACATGAGTGGGGGCCTGCTGGTAGGTGCCCCTCAGTGCTGGGGGGTGGGTGTGCACGGGGACACGAGTGGGGGCCTGCTAGCAGGTGCCCTGCACTGCTGGGGGGTGGTGGTGCAAGGGGACATGAGTGGGACATGAGTGGGGGCCTGCTGGCAGGTGCTCCTCAGTGCTGGGGGGTGGTTGCACAAGGGGACATGAGTGGGGGCCTGCTGACAGGTGCCACTCAGTGCTGGTAGGTGGGTGCGCAAGGGGACATGAGTGGGGGCCTGCTGGCAGGTGCCCCTCAGTGCTGGTGGGTGGGGGTGCTGGGGGACATGAGTGGGAGCCTGATGGCAGGTGCCCTGCACTGCTGGGGGGTGGGGGTGCAAGGGGACATGAGTGGGGGCCTGCTGGCAGGTGCCCTGCACTGCTGGGGGGTGGGGGTGCAAGGGGACATGAGTGGCGGCCTGCTGGCAGGTGCCCCTCAGTGCTGGGTGGTGGGTGTGCAAGCGGACATGAGTGGAGGCCTGCTGGCAAGTGCCTTGCACTGCTGGGGGGGTGGGGGTGCAAGGGGACATGAATGGGACATGAGTGGGGGCCTGCTGCCAGGTTCCCCTCAGTGCTGGGGGGTGGGTGTGCAAGGGGACATGAGTGGGGGCCTGCTGGTAGGTGCCCCTCAGTGCTGGGGGGTGGGTGTGCACAGGGACATGAGTGGGGGCCTGCTAGCAGGTGCCCTGCACTGCTGGGGGGTGGGGGTGCAAGGGGACATGAGTGGGACATGAGTGGGGGCCTGCTGGCAGGTGCTCCTCAGTGCTGGGGGGTGGTTGCGCAAGGGGACATGAGTGGGGGCCTGCTGACAGGTGCCCCTCAGTGCTGGTAGGTGGGTGCGCAAGGGGACATGAGTGGGGGCCTGCTGGCAGGTGCCCCTCAGTGCTGGTGGGTGGGGGTGCTGGGGGACATGAGTGGGGGCCTGCTGGCAGGTGCCCTGCACTGCTGGGGGGTGGGGGTGCAAGGGGACATGAGTGGGGGCCTGCTGGCAGGTGCCCTGCACTGCTGGGGGGTGGGGGTGCAAGGGAATATGAGTGGGACATGAGTGGGGGCCTGCTGGCAGGTGCCCCTCAGTGCTGGGGGTGGGGGTGCTGGGGGACATGAGTGGGGGCCTGCTGGCAGATGCCCTGCACTGCTGGGGGGTGCGGGTGCAAGGGGACATGAGTGGGGGCCTGCTGGCAGGTGCCCTGCACTGCTGGGGGGCGGGGGTGCAAGGGGACATGAGTGGGACATGAGTGGGGGCCTGCTGGCAGGTGCCCCTGACTGCTGGGGGCTGGGGGTGCAATGGGACATGAGTGGGGGCCTGCTGGCAGGTGCCCTGCACTGCTGGGGGGTGGGGGCGCAAGGGGACATGAGTGGGACATGAGTGGGGGCCTGCTGGCAGGTGCCCCTCAGTGCTGGGGGGTGGGTGTGCAAGGGGACATGAGTGGGGGCCTGCTGGCACGTGCCCCTCAGTGCTGGGGGGTGGATGTGCAAGGGGACATGAGTGGGTTGCCTGCTGGCAGGTGCCCTGCACTGCTGGGGCGTGGGGGTGCAAGGGGACATGTGTGGGGGCCTGCTGGCAGGTGCCCCTCAGTGCTGGGGGGTGGGTGTGCAAGGGGACATGACTGGGGGCATGCTGGCAGGTGCCCTGCACTGCTGGGGGTGGGGGTGCAAGGGGACATGAGTGGGGGCCTGCTGGCAGGTGCCCTGCACTGCTGGGAGGTGGGGGTGCAAGGGGATATGAGTGGGGGCCTGCTGGCAGGTGCCCTACACTGCTGGGGGGGGTGGGGGTACAAGGGGACATGAGTGGGACATGAGTGGGGGCCTGCTGGCAGGTGCCCCTCAGTGCTGGGGGGTGGGGGTGCAAGGGGACATGAGTGGGGGCCTGCTGACAGGTGCCCTGCACTGCTGGGGGTGGGGGTGTAAGGGGACATGAGTGGGACATGAGTGGGGGCCTGCTGGCAGGTGCCACTCAGTTCTGCGGGGTGGGTGTGCAAGGGGACATGAGTGGGGGCTTGCTGGCAGGTGCCCTGAACTGCTGGGGGGTGGGTGTGCAAGGGGACATGAGTGGGACATGAGCGGGTGCCTGCTTTCAGGTGCCCCTCAGTGCTGGGGGGTGGGTGTGCAAGGGGACATGAGTGGGGGCCTACTGGCAGGTGCCCTGCACTGCTGGGGGTGGGGGTGCAAGGGGACATGAGTGGGACATGAGTGGGGGCCTGCTGGCAGGTTCCCCTCAGTGCTGGTGGGTGGGTGTGCAAGGGGACATGAGTGGGGGCCTGCTGCAAGGTGCCCTGCACTGCTGGGGGGTAGGGGTGCAAGGGGACATGAGTGGGGGCTTGCTGGCAAGTGCCCTGCACTGGTGGGGGTGCAAGGGGACATGAGTGGGACATGAGTGGGGGCCTGCTGGCAGGTGCCCTGCACTGCTGGGGGGTGAGGGTGGAGGGGGTCATACGTTGGTGATCAGTAGTGCAAGCTGACATGTGGCTTGCCTGGGGGGCATGCCCCTGGTGGATGGGCTGCCTGCGGGACATGACCAGGGGTGCAGGGTAGTCCCCTGTGGTGTGGGCTGCCTGAAGGGGCCGTGGAGGGTGTAGAGGGAACACCTGGGAGGACCCACACTGCCAATTCACATGTAGGACTCCCCTGCACCCCAGATATACACGTACCCCACTCGCACAGTTCTATGTTACATTTGTATCTCTTTACGCGTTACTCTCATCTTTTTAGTCATAACGTCTTTGTCTTTGGCCTAATATTTTTTACATAATATTCATTGTTTAATGCTTTTGTCTTTGCTGCTGTTATGATCAGGATTTGTTTTTTTTTAAAATAAAATTTAGTCCTCAGGGAACATGGGCAAAAGTAATGTCTGAATATTCACACACCATCCACCAAGAATTGATGGCAACCTGTAACTATTTGTGGGAACTTCGGACACAAACCTGTGTGATTATCAACAGGACATCGTCCTGCGCTAGCAGGACTGTGTTTTCAATTCTAGGATGGGTAGGTAGGGTTACAAAATAATACCCCACAGCTCTTTAGGGGTTTGGCAGGCCCACACATGGCATTTGGGCATGCTTTCTGTTATTATGAACTTTCTCCTGACCTATGCTAGCCATGGAAAAATATAATGTCTAAGAAGGGTTAGTTAGAAATGCGATTTAATTTGTTTTTCATTGCTCTCGAGTACATATTTGTTTTTAAACTTGAAATGTCTTTCTCAACGTGGCACTATTGCATTCACTAATGCCACCATCTAGTTCTGAACGGCCTCAGATGTCGCTAAAAGTATTGAATGAATGGCAGGTCCTGTACCTACCGCAGGTCCTCAAGGAGAAGAGTCTGATGCACCTGAACCTGGTATTTCCCTTTACCAGGAGGGTTCAATTTCCGTAGATCAAGGTTTTTTGGCGAAAATGTTCGAATGAAAAGGTTGCATCACATTTTTTTTCAAATATTTGGGGGGGGTTCCCCATCAAACCCCCATACCCTGGTATCTAGTCTCTATTGCCCACACTGCCTACCCATTATATCCCCTTACTCACCCCCCACCCGCATATTTTTTCATGAGTTTTTGAGCCAAATAATTTCGGCAAAAACCTCTGCGAAAAAAAGCCTGCCAATAAAATAACATCTTACAAAGTTTACCATGAGATGTGTTTGCCCAGGGAGGATGGAGGTAGATGTAGGACAGGGACAGGGACAGTGGCACCACTTAGTGAGACCACATTGTTCTGTAGATGTGGAATGATGAGCAGCACATCATGAGCATAGCCTTCAATCTTCATGGAGCTGGTGAGGAACACAGGTAAGCCAGACGATGAATGTGAGATTGTGTAACTCTTCACACATCATGCTCTGACAGTTGTATTCTGTAAGTGTATGCTTTAGACAAAGCTGTAGAATATTGTATCCTTGTATAGTTGTGCTATGTTATAGTATGATATGTAATGCTATGTTGCAAGCACTCTGGCAGATCTAGAAGAGAGTTTGTGGGTTTTGGTTAGTTGGGAGGAGAAAGAAAGGGGTGATTGCAGTTTGTCGTTTAGAGGTTGCAGACCGAAAGTACCCCACGTTGTCTGTGCTTGTACGCTTTCTATGTGTGAAATGCAGGAGGCATTAAAGGCTTTGTGTTCAGATGATGGCCTCATTCCTATAGTGTGAGTGTGTGTTGACCAGCGGCTGAGTATGCTAGTTGTCGTTAGAGGTGTAAGTATGTGTTGTTCAAAGTCTGCGGAAAGGCTGTTATTTTAAAATTGTGTATGAGTGACTTGTTTCCATTTGCTATGTGGTGAGTACGGTGGAGAGAAATGAAGGTATAGTAAAAAGATGGGGAAGTGTTCTTGGGATTTCCATAGTGCTTTCAAATGATTAGCCTTGCTGTAGGTTGCATTATGGTGCAGGCTGTTTGACTTTCAGTCGTTGAAGCATGAAGATGTCCCATGTTGACATTTAGATATTCCAGGAATCAGAAAAGGCACTCCCTTAGGATGTTTGTGGTCCCCTAAAGTAATGCCTTCCAGTAACGTGTTCTAGGAAGACTGTTGGGAGCAGCTCTGGTGTTCCCTGAGGGTTTGTGTGTGTGTGAAAGTCAAACTATTGAGAAGCTTTGTTTCTGCTGCTTGGTGTGTGTGGGTTAAGCTGTCAGTCTATTAATCATTGAAAAACCAGGTCTTCAGACTTTTCCTGAATTGCCAGTAGTCCTTTAGTGTGCATATTTTTCATATCCAGAAACACTGTTCCCTGGTTAAGCTAGCCTATACCTGATATAGCTGCCTCACTATTTGCTTATAAAAGATGCAGAAACCTAAGGAATCATTTGGTACACTCAGTACGAAGCCAGAAAAAGAAAAAAGAATGAGCACTTTGTGGAACCTACCACTTCAGATGGCACATTTCCCTTGTGGATCATGCACACCATGCAAATTCCCGAAGACACTTGCTAATTTTCAAAACGCTGCTTGGTCACTACTTCAATTCAGCAATTGTAAGGTTAAGAGAGCCATATACTGCATTGAATGTTCTTGTGGAAATAGGTATTCCAGCCAAACCATACGCCTGGCAAATATTAGGATTAATGAACACCATTCTTGCATCAAATGCAAATACCTTCAGGCACTAGTGAGACACTATGTGGAATTCCAACATACACATAATGATCTATCCTGGTGGATTGTGATTTCACTTGACAATGTAGAAGACATTCAAAGCAAACTATTTCTATTTGAACAACAATGGATACACTGAATGGCATAAAACTTTGTATTTTTAATGGGCAACTGGAATGGAATATACTAATCAAACCTTAAATTAAAAATACAGGCTAAGTTCTATGCCTCTTAAGGTGATCGTTATTACAGTATGCATATATTTAATAGTCCCATCTCCTGATAGTCATTCTTTTTTTAAATTTTGTGCATTGTTGTGTTTCATTATAAAAAGAAATCAGCAAGTGGCATTTTGGATTTTGAACTTGTATGTTTCATACTTGTATTGTAATTTCACTTAAACTGTATGATGTATCCTAAGCATAGACCACTTTGCCATGCACTAGCATTTTTTTTATTCATTAAACTGTACCTCCAGAATCAGGGCCACCATGTTTACATGCAGCTGGTGGATGCAATGACATTATCATGTTTTTACGTGGTGACATCTTTGCATTGTTGTAAAGCCAGATCTTGGCAATTGCAGATTTTCGTGCACTTACTCCCAAATTACTCAGAGCAGGGGTGTAGTCCAAGATTCCACAAACCACTGACTAGTGTGAGCTATAATCTTCACTCCTCATCTAATATTCACGTTTAGACACTCAGCATAATTATTTATTGGCTCTATTGTATGGTGGAAATGATAAAATATGTTCGCAGAATGGTTTAAATTATATACCTCCCAAACAGGCCATTCAAAATACCCTCTCATTAAATGATTAGGTGACAGAATTTTCTAAAGGTATGTCCTTATGTTTTAAAAACTTTTTCTAACCAGCTAGTATGCCTTGTTTTCGGTATTTTATTAGAAATCAAAAACATTTATTCAAATGTTTAAGCCTCACATCATGATGGCTTCTTCCTAATAGCATTTGGATTGCAAATGCTATTAGGAAGAAGCCAGCAGAACCTCTGCTGTATAAAGAGGAGTGGGGTTACCTCATAATAATTAACTTTCTGCCACACCATTTCCTCGCTACATACTGTCACTATATTGGCATAGATAAGCCCCGGTGATATGTAGTGTGTTATGTTCCCTCCAGGACAACTTTTTGAATTACATTTTGGTCCTGACAAAGGTGTTGCACTCTCTTTATGCCAAAACGTATTTACAAATCAACCTAGAACTCACTCGACCTAGAAAGGACTTCTAATGCAATACATTCAAGTTAAAATATCCAGGTCCCTACTACATTGCCAGCAGAAATTACAACCCACTTCTTTACTGTTCATTGTGTCTGTTGATTTAACGTAGTCTTATTTTTCATGTCCCTGCTTTACTATGTACTTGATGTATGTTTGGAAACTGTAGTGTCATGGTGTACCTTTGTATACATAAAGCATTAAATCCCAATAATTGTTGATTTAATGGTGTTTTGCAGTTTTCCTGTCATTTAAAGTATGTACTCAGAAAGGGTTAATTAACATGCATTAACCATGTCAGAAATTCCCTAAAAAACATTTTGGATATCTCTGTTAACTGATTTTATTTGATGACATATTGAGATGTATATTGAGTCTATGACACAGAGCCAGGCAGAGACTACATCCAGCTACAGATGTTAAGACCAAAAGGACAAAGCAGGGGGAAAAGTAATAAGCCATTGTTGAAAGAGGAACGTTTTGTAACCTCTTCCTAAACTGTGGGAGGGGGTCAATTCTGCTCAGGTAAGCTGGTAATGTATTCAAGTTGAAAAACATCTGTCACCCTGATCTGGACTGAGCAATCACCAGTGCATTTCACCCCCCAAAACTCTCTTGCTCCCCCATCAATTTGTCTGAGTTGTGTATTAGGTAGATGGCCAACATCAAATTTACTTATTCACATTAGAAAGTTACTGAGGGTGATGTGTGTGTGTCATCCACATATTTGAAACATGTGAGCCCATAAGATTGTATGATATTCATCAAAGGGTTTTTGTAGATGTTCAAACAAAGCAGTGAGAGGCTTGATTTCTGGGAAACTCCAGAAGTATTTGGGCATGGGTTAGACCTGTAGGTGGGGAGCCAGAAGATGTCTGATTTGTTGGTTAGGAACAACCTCATCCATTTTGGAGCTGTTTTATTAAGTCTGATATCCTCTATGCACAGCATATTTCTTAGTGGTCTACAGGGCCATTTAACCACCTCTAGTACATACATTTTTAGAATGCAATAATTTGATTCATGTACTCACTTAAAAGTGAATAAACAGTACATAAGCACAACATTGGGAGTTTTTGGAATGAGGATAGCCTTCTGTCACCATGATGAAGGGCTCACAAAGCAAAATAGCTCCCTCTTTAAATTCCTACTCCTCGTATTAAATCCATCCATGGACTTCCACCCATTGCCACTGACCTCATCTCTCAGTACTTACATGCTTACACTCACATACTTGCACTTCAAGCTTCTATTCGCTCTACAACTATCCCACATGCCGCCTATGCCTCATCGGATTCAACTCCTTCTCACTACTTGCCTCACTGCATTACAAAGCAGTCCCCTGCCAATCAAAGATATTTTATTTGTGAAATCTTTCAAAACCAGCTTTCAGATCTTGTATGATATCTTGGCTGGGATAGGTAACCAGTGTAGTTCTTTTAGGATGTGGAAATGTAGTCAGATTTCTTTGATCCTGTGCTCAAATATGTAATGGCATGTTAAACAGCCCTAGGAGATTAAGTGTGTAGCCGAGATGCCAGTGAAGAGGGCATTCCTTCGATTGACTTATGAGATTTTTAGGGAATTGACTGTGGAGTTGAATTCCTATGGTGTGGAAAGTGTTAGATCTACCAGAGGATTACTAGTTGATATGTGTTGAAAATTGTGTTGCTGGAAGAAGAGGTAGCTGTCAACAGTGAGCCCAAGATAGATTGTGCTTGGAGCCAGCTGAGAAGTAAATTCATCGTGGTACTTTTCATTTATCAACATTTTACAACTTTGTTTCTTGCATATCTGGATTGCCTGGCAGGACACATTTTGTTCTTGTTGGAATAGGTTTCAGGTAGATGCTTTTCATCCATACTTGGATGGAAGCAAGGCACTCTGAGAGGCACAAGATCTCTTGAGTACAGGTCACTTTGTGGTAAAACTGCGTACCATCTGTTATGTAATTTTATGTTATTCGAATTTGTAAAGCGCAGCATTCGCCCGAAGGCATCTTGGCACTTAACCAAAGGTAGACTGAAAGAGCAGGCTAATAAACAGAACGTTTAGAAGAGACAGGTTTTTAATGCACGATAGAAGGACAAAAGATATTCAATTTAATGCAGCAGAAAAGTTAGGGAGTTCCATGCTCTTGATGCAGCCATAGAGAAAGCACGTCCACATATACGAAAAAGTTTAATCCAGAGAATTTGGATAGTCAGAGAGGTTTGAGAGCGAAGCACTCTAGATGGAATATAAAATCTGCATATTGGTAATTTGTAATTGGCTATTTAAAATCCACTTATTACCGAAGGGGTTTCGAAGCATGGACCCTGGATTTGAACCTGTGTTGCTCTGCGTCAACTTGCTTCTGAGATGAGCATATTGACCCTGCGATATCCTCCCAGGCCTTAAGTGAGATATCTGTGTCAATGAGAAGTGACTGTAGTGGCTACATATAAAGGTTGAAGATCACCAGGGAAAGGATTTACCCTTGTGGGACTCGACAGATGACAGGACAATGGTCGGAAGTTTTCCATCTAGACTGATTGTTTTTTTTCCAAGAAGTAGGAGGCAGGCCAGTTTATAACAGTTTAATCGCCAGTTTAATCACAAGCAAAGCATTATTCTACAGCTCATCCTAAAAAAAAAGACTCTGAAGGAAAAGCAACTTCTCTGTATTTTTGGGGGACTTTTGGGTAAACTGGAGATCAAATTATTGATTTTTGCATCATAGCATTCATCATTCATTTGTTTATGATTTACAATGATGTGCAGACCCAACCAGTTTGTTTAATATTGATGGTCTTAGAAGCAAACATTGTGTGTCATCTCCTTCTCCAAATGGCGATGTGTCCATAGTGTGGGAAGAAAACAGCTGAATCTGTATTGGAATACAATTCCTAAAGATATATGTGTATGTGATATCTTGTCATATACAAAAATACATTGTGCATTTTCATTTCAGATGTATTACCGTCCTCTTGTATACATGGTCCTTCAGGTACCCATGGTGTGTATTTTCTAATAATTTCAAACTCTAACAATGCCTTCAATACATCAAATTATTCTGAATACTGCCTCATATTTAAGTTTTGTTTTTTTTTTACCGAAAAAAAGGTCAGACCGTACAGAACAACCGAAAAAGGCCACCACCAAAGGTTCGAACACCAAAAGTTTGAAACTTTGGTGGTAGCATTGCAGGTAAGTAAAACATAAAAAAAATAAAAAAAGACTGCAGGGGCTACGGGGGTGTCCCCCGCAACACCCGCTCACTATACTTTAAGGGTATCGTGAGCGGGGGTTGCGGAGAAACCCCTGCAGCCCCCCTTAGTATGTAAGTGGGTTCGCATAAGAAAGTTACAAACTTTTGGTAGTTCGCACCTTTCTCATGCGAACATTCCAGCCGCGGCAAAATCAGCCGCGGTCAGATCACTTAGAATCCATATTTTCACCCCTAACTTTTCAAAAAGACTGACCACACTATTATTTCTAGCAAATCTTCCTTCGATTCTTTCATTTTATGACGAAACATGATCTCGTCATTTTTGTAATCAGCATTGCTCATGTGCTGCCAAAACTCTGTAAAGCCTCTTCAGAACTGTATTCTTCCTACATGTCTGAGTCTTTCGTTTGGACCCAATTGTATTGTTGGTGTTCTCCAAGTGGTACATCATGTTTTCAAGTTGCACATTTGCAGGTATCTGAGTATTGTCCTCCACTTCATTGACTTTTGGCTGTACGCTTATGAGCATTCTTAGCATTATGCTTAATGTAGTTGTCAAGTTTGCATTGCTTCTTTTTATTTTGCCTTGTGACACACAGGTCCAGAGAGTGGGCGTGCTGAAGCCATCTTCAATGTGGCCCCTTAGGGGCCGCAGTGCCTTTAATTAGGGTTGCCTTTAATTAGGCACAGACCTAATTAAAGGCATATTTGGGATCAGAGAGCTGTAATCAAACGTTGTGGGTGGAAGGTTTAGAATTCATCTTAAATACTGGTATTTCTTTGAGCAACCTTAGACACCACCATTTCTAATCTGTTTGGACCATTACAGAAGTGGACCAGCCATATGCAAACCGCCAATGGAAACAGTCCCTACCAAACTGCTACGGTGCGTCTCGTCTAGACAGAAACTCAGCGTCACAGGAATACTTTTCCTGGTTGGGTCTCATCAGTGAGGTTAAGCTTGAACTCCTATGGTGCAGTGAGAAAGGGACCCACATCTGGTCATACGTTTGCTCACTTAGGGAGACAAACTGTAACCAAAAAATATTATGGGTGGACAGGTTAGATTTGATCTTAACCACTGAAACTACTCTGGGCAACCTTCTACAACACAATGCATGTGCCCATCTCCACTATAGATGGGGAACAACCATATTATGTCACTCTTCAGTATTGCATTAGTTCCCCCAAATGAGACCGATGATGTACCTGAGCTGGCCATGCATTGAGAGCCAAACTACATCTGACTAAGGAGGCCCAAACATGTTTGGGGTTGCCGGTGATCTTGTGCAGAACGGAGGTTACCTAGAAGTTTGGGGTGTACTGCCTCCTTTGGGTGAAGGCATTAGAACATAGCACACAGTCTGTATCTTTCTCTAGAATTTGACTGTGGTTTTTTATTCATTCAAAACCTTCCATTCACCACTCTTTAGTTCTGCACCTCAATGAGCTGCCAATATGCATGTCAGAACAATGCTGTTAGATTGCATAAGAAACAACAACACATTGCCAGAGAGCTCAGTAGGTTTCAGAATATGTGGGCTTGGGTGGGACAAGTCACGGAGCTGGAAGACAGATTAGAAAGAGGCAGAAGATGTAACATGCGAACTAAAAAACTGAACAGATTTTAAGGTTTAGACCTTCTTGACTCTCAAGGCAAAGGCATCATGCAACATTTCATGGGTCTCAGAAGTGCCTCTGGGAAGCACAGAAGATGATATATGTCCACTACATTCCACGCTATCAGAGGGGTGTGTGGTGGTGGTGGGACTGACAGCGGGAGACAGGGCAGCAGGTCCAAATGAGAGCCCACATGCAGTAAACAGTACTGGGGTCACAGTATTGACATTGTCTCTTCAGCCAAGAATCCCAAACGTACAAGGGCTAATAAGGCACAGACCAGATAGCAGTCATAAGCATGAATGAGGGAAGACCAAAGCACATGGTAGATCATTCTGGAAAGAGAACCAGTGTAAACATGGTCTCTTCAGCCCAGGATTATGCAATTCAATTACTTTGTGATGCAGAAAAAGGTGAGGCATGATCGTCCATGCCTTTTGCAAACATTTGAGCTAATACGACGGCTCATCTAAATTCTGGAAATATTTGAATGTGCTTCAGATCCAGCCAGCAATGAAAACACTGCAATTGACCAGGCCACCCCTCCAGTTTATGTTCTCTTTGACCATACAGTGATGGTGCAAAACTGTTAAAAAACAATGCATTTTAACTTAGTTATGGCGATCTTTTTTTTATTTTTTTTTATTTATTGTATATGGTTTGCAAGAAACCTTTACAAAAAGAGACTTTAAGAAGCAAAAAGACATTCATTACATTTAAATTTCAATTATACTAATAAGCATTAAAACATAGATCCAATTTCCAATTAAAATTTCCAGAGAATAAGGGACAAATTTAAATTTAAATTTAGATTTGAAAGGTTCAGTGCGAAGTTCAGTGCAGCGTTCAAGAATATACCGACATTAAACATTTTCAAAATTTCAAAATTCGAATAGAAAAAAACCCTAATAGAGAAAAAGAAAAAAAAAACCTGCAAAAACTAAAAACATTTCATAAAGACAAGCATAATCATAACAGGCATAATCAATACAACGGGGCATGTAAATCTAAAGCTTTGATAAAACCAGCCACAGCAAGTCCATCCTTAATGTTTGAAATAGAGAGACACTGTGACCAGATCAGATTGTCCGCCCCCATTTGCCCCATTACATTAAAGCGACCTAAATATTTGTCCCTTAAAGATGTCAAAGCAGTACAGTCTAAAAAGAGATGCCGAGCAGTTTCAATCACCCCCAGAGTTTTGCAGATAGGATCTAAATCAGAAAACTCCTTCCTTTTATGTAGAACTTCCCGAGACGGAAGGAGATTCCATCTGAGTTTAATGAGAAGGGAGCGATAATATCTGTTGGGAAATTGATTCAGAATAAAAGACAGCAAGCCTCTTTTCTTATGGTCAAATTGTAAATCTCTCAAAGAGGAATACGAATGTAATTTTTCAATAGTGTTACTCCAGTCATGACTGAAGAGACACTCCTTGACCTTGTTGGGATTCATTAGTAGGGTGTCCCTAGCAGACGAAATATCCAACAAGGTCTTGTCACAGAGATCACTAAAAGCGTTAAGATATAAATTCTGGACTAAAGGTCCCTGAGAAGCAATCATGTGGCCCACATCAGCATAGAGAGTATCAGGTTTAGGAGAGAGCAAAGCTGAAAAAAGTGAAAGAACCCTCCAGAGAATCCTGGCTCGGAATGAGACTAACCCTAGTTCATACCTAATAGCCACTGTTGGAATGGAATTAGGCAGTTTCAGAATTTTCCTCCAATAGATACCCTCAAGAGAGTCCCAGAAAATCAGAAGTGCCGAGTAGTGGAGTTCCATTCCATACAGAAGCTTTGGAGTAATCTTACCGTTAAAGAAATCTACTACAGGCTTAAGGGAGAACATGCCATATTTATTGTCAAGTCTAAGGGATTGGGATTGGGAGATGAGTGGGAGAAATTTGTGTCTAAGGAATCGTCTAAGTTCGATCGCCGAGGGTATGGCCATCTAAACTGCTGACTTGCTTAATTAGCCGCTCACCAATGCCATTTGGGAAGGCATGCTCACCCAATGTCTGGCAGGGTTCCTGGGTCACCCCATCTCCCGTTTTAATTAATGTTTTCAACTCATTGTCGCTGGCTTCATGGCTCACAAATTTACACTTGCCCATTTCTTGTCCTCTAATGCCCCCTTCCTGGGCTGGGATAAAATACATGTGTACAATCACTTTACTACTTCTCAGTTCACTAAGCCCCCCCACCCTTGTTTACATTTTAAAATCTATTTTAGAATGCCAACATAATTTAAGAACTTATCATTCAGGGGGTAATTCACAGAATTCAGCGCACAAGTGGCGCACGCGACTGACGCACAGTGTGTGCGTGCGAATCCCTGCGCCATCCGCGTGCGCCAAAATACATTTCCGCGCACAGCGTATTCATGGATTCCAGCCACCAAAACCAGCCGTGGCGCACAGTGGCGCAGCGACCCTGCAGCAGCGCCAGTTACACCCCCAAGAACGCCCCTTGCGCAGGGAAAAGCCATCAAAATCCCCAATCCAGCGCAAAGGGCGGCGCTAACCCTGTACCAGCATGGTGCGCGGGAAGTACCTCACATCATTCCAGCTGGGTATGTGTATTTCAGGGGTGCGCTGGAAGTTCCACACGCGATTCCATCAGGGTACGTGTACATCAGGGGTGCGCGGGAAGTTTCACACCCGATATCAGCAGGGTACGTGTATTACTGGGGTGCACTGGAAGTTCCACACGCGAATGTCCTGGCTACGTGTATCTTGGGGTGCGCGGGAGGTTTCACACGCGATATCAGCAGGGTACGTGTATATCAGGGGTGCGCGGGAAGTTCCACATGCGAATGTCCTGGGTACGTGTATTTCGGGGTGCGCGGGAAGTTTCACAGCCGATATCAGCAGGGTACGTGTATTACTGGGGTGCGCTCGAAGTTCCACACGCGAATGTCCTGGCTACGTGTATCTTGGGGTGCGCGGGAAGTTTCACACGCGATATCAGCAGGGTACGTGTATTTCAGGGGTGCGCTGGAAGTTCCACACGCGAATGTCCTGGGTACGTGTATCTTGGGGTGCGCGGGAAGTTTCACACGCGATATCAGCAGGGTACGTGTATTTCAGGGGTTCCGTGGAGTACTACATGTGAATTGGCCGTGTGGGTCCTCCCAGGTGTTCGCTCCACAACCTCCACGGCCCCTGCAGGCAGCCCACACCACGGGGGACTAGCCTGCACCCCCACTCATGTCCCCCTGCACCCCCACTCCCCAGAACTGTGGTGCACCCTCCACCAGGCTCCCACTCATGTTCCCCTGCACCCCCACCCCCCAGCACTGTGGGGCACCTGCCAGCAGGCCCCCACTCATGTCCAACTCATGTCCCCCTGCACCCCCACCCCCCAGCACTGTGGTGCACCCTCCACCAGGCTCCCACTCATGTCTCACATCACCCCCACCCCCCAGCACTGTGGTGCACCCTCCACCAGGCCCCAACTCATGTTCCCTGCACCCCCACCCCCCAGCACTGTGGGTCACCCTTCAACAGGCCCCAACTCATGTTCCCCTGCACCCCCACCCCCCAGCACTGTGGGGCACCTGCCAGCAGGCCCCCACCATGTCCAACTCATGTCCCCCTGCACCCCCACCCCCCAGCACTGTGGTGCACCCTCCACCAGGCCCCCACTCATGTCCAACTCATGTTCCCCTGCACCCCCACCCCCCAGCACTGTGGGGCTCCTGCCAGCAGGCCCCCACTCATGACCAACTCATGTCCCCCTGCACCCCCACCCCCCAGCACTGTGGGGCACCCTCCACCAGGCCCCCTCTCATGTCCAACTCATGTTCCCCTGCACCCCCACTCCTCAGCACTGTGGGGCACCTGCCAGCAGGCACCCACTCATGTCCAACTCATGTCCCCCTGCACCCCCACCCCCCAGCACTGTGGCGCACCCTCCACCAGGCCCCCACTCATGTCCAACTCATGTTCCCCTGCACCTCCACCCCCCCAGCACTGTGGGGCACCTGCCAGCAGGCCCCCACTCATGTCCAACTCATGTCCCCCTGCACCCCCCCCCCCAGCACTGTGGTGCACCCTCCACCAGGACCCCACTCATGTCCAACTCATGTTCCCCTGCACCCCCACTCCCCAGCACTGTGGGGCACCTGCCATCAGGCCCCCACTAATGTCCAACTCATGTCCCCCTGCTCCCCCACCCCCCACCACTGTGGTGCACCCTCCACCAGGCCCCCACTCATGTCCAATTCATGTTCCCCTGCACCCCCACCCCCCAACACTGTGGGGCACCTGCCAGCAGGCCTCCACTCATGTCCAACTCATGTCCCCCTGCACCCCCACCCTCAGCACTGTGGTGCACCCTCCACCAGGCCCCCACTCATGTCCAACTCATGTTCCCCTGCACCCCCACCCCCCAGCACTGTGGGGCACCTGCCAGCAGGCCCCCACTCATGTCCAACTCATGTCCCCCTGCACCCCCACCCCCAGCACTGTGGTGCACCCTCCACCAGGCCCCCACTCATGTCTCCCATCACCCCCACCCCCAGCACTGTGGTGCACCCTCCACCTGGACCCAACTCATGTTCCCCTGCACCCCCGCCCCCCAGCGCTGTGGGGCACTTGCCAGCAGGCCCCCACTCATGTCCAACTCATGTTCCCCTGCACCCCCACCCCCCAGCACTGTGGTGCACCCTCCACCAGGCTCCCACTCATGTCTCCCATCGCCCCCACCCCCAGCACTGTGGTGCACCCTCCACCAAGCCCCCCTCATGTCTCCCATCACCCCCACCCCCCAGCACTGTGGTGCACCCTCCACCAGGCTCCCACTCATGTCTCCCATCACCCCCACCCCCCAGCACTGTGGTGCACCCTCCACCAGGCCCCCACTCATGTCCAACTCATGTTGCCCTGCACCCCCACCGCCCAGCACTGCGGGGCACGTGCCAGCAGGCCCCCACTCATGTCCAACTCATGTCCCCCATCACCCCCACCTCCCAGCACTGTGGTGAACCCTCCACCAGGCCCCCACTCATGTCTCCCATCACCCCCACCCCCCAGCACTGTTGTGCACCCTCCACCAGGCTCCCACTCATGTCTCCCATCACCCCACCCCCCAGCACTGTGGTGCACCCTCCACCAGGCCCCAACTCATGTTCCCCAGCCAACATGTCATCACAATCTAGATCCCTGGTCCCTATGGTCAGCCTCCAAATGCAAAACACCCACCCGAGTATTGCATCCACCCACTTAGAAATGGCAATAACATGATAGAACCCCAATTGCAAGTTTGGAAACAAACACATGTCCCTCACATACACCCAATGGGTGTCAGTGAATCTCAAAAGCCATATCATGATATGCATGAAACCAATGAGATGATACCACACATTGAAGTTTGAACAAAAAATATGTATTAAAGGAAACATAAATTGAATCAAAAATAAACAAACAGAAATGGGAATGTAAAAAAATAAAAAGAAGCATGTCCGTGAAAAAATGCAAAACCAAAAATCATAATCCAAAGGAATGGTGTCCAAAGTCACAGTCCACAAAAGAAAATCCAATGGAAAATTATAATTGAAAGCCATTGCTCCATGGTTAAATTGTAAAAAAAAAGAAAATCCAACAGTCAACTATGTACAGATGAACAAGCCAGGGTCCATGATCCCAACAGAAGAAATGAAACCTATCTAATAACACTACCTAATAAAAAAAAACTATATACAAAAATGTGGCCCATTGTCCAAAAGGTCCAAAAAAAATGCAAAACCAAAGGAAACCTAACACTAACTACAGAACTATGTACAAGGGCAGCGGGCTAGTCCGACGGCTCACTTTTGGATGTCCCGGGCCAGGGCATCATCGAACTCCTGCTCAATGTCCCAGAGGCGGTCCTCCTCCATGGCCCCGAGGGTCCGCAGGGCCGTCAACGTGTCCACCTCCAACCCCCTGCGGATTGCCTCGAGGCACTCGGCCCACCTCAGGGCCCTCCGCATGGAGTTCTCTGCCCTGACCATCGTGAGCCGTGCCTCTTCCACCCACTGCTGCTCCGCATCTATGGCGTGGCCCAACCGCTGCCACATGGAAGACACTTTCTGTCCTGGGTCCTCCTGCCCTCCGGCCGATGCCTGCCCCTCCGATGTCGAAGGCCCCGAGCCTTCATGGCTCCCACCACGTTGCTGCTGCTGCTATGCCTCTGCCCGTGCACTGCATCCTGCTGCCTGCACATCCTCCGCTGGCTGGGGTGCAGTCGTTGATGTGGCCACCCCTGCTGGACGTCCGACTCCCGACTGTGGCAGGGATGCCTCCTCCACCAGCCAGGCCGCACCGTCAGAGGCAGCTCCACAGGGCACCCAGGTGACTGATGGGTGGGAAGATGGCACGGAGGACGACTGGCGCATAGGGGGTTCAGTTGAGGAGGGGGTCGTAGCAAACCCCATCAAATGGAGGAATCCGGCCTGGGTGACCTGTCCCAGTAGGCCGACGCGGTCAACGAACCATTCGAGATGACGTGCAGTCTCCTCATGAAAAGACTGCAGGTCACCTCGCATGGCCCGTTGACGCAACGCCACACCAGTCAGGACAGGCTCAACCCGGACCCGGATAGCCACGTCCGCAGGCAGAGGAAGGCCAGTTGTCGTGAGCTCATCCCCTGCCTGAAAACGGGTCTGGACATAGGCATCCCTGCTGGTGCAAGATGATGCAGGGACAGGATCAGGGACAGGATTGCACACAGGCACCTCCGCGGCGGCCTGTGCTGCCTCCTGTCCCTGGTCCTGCACTGCACCAGTAGCACCAGTGGAATCCCTACCTCCAGACCCCGTCTCTGTTGCTTGCACGGCCTCCTCCTCCACCAAACCCCCCACCAACCTGGATGACTCCGTGCCATCTTCCCCCGTTAGGCCCTGTGGGGTCCCAGCTGCCCCTTCTGCTGCCGAGGAGTCCAACTCAAACCTCTGCCTCTTGGACCTCCCCCCGGCAGCTGCGGCCTGGGACACGGCACCGGACTCCTCACTCCCCGACGAGATCACAACCTGGGAGGGGAGCCGGGCCTTGCGTCTCCGGCTGGCAGTGGTGTTAGGGAGAATTCTCTGTTTAGGCTGAATTTCCTAACCTAGTCAATCCCCCAGCAGCTTTGCTGGATTCCGGGAGTGTGGTTTTTTCCATCCTGCCAAGAGTGAGACTCTTTTCCTCCCACTCTTGGACATGAATGTGTGTAATTCCTTTGAATGTCAATGTGTTCTATGGGCTATGGGGTCTTTTACTCCATAGGGTCTCATATGTTTTTCTATGTGTGTTACACCGCACCTTACGTGCCGTAACACTGGGGCGTCCTAGCGGACCTCCACCATAGACTCCATTCCCGGGGACTGACTACTGGCTCCCCGGGCGTGTAAAGTCACCATTGGCTTTACTAGACCTAAATTTACTAACAGAACTGGTACCAACCATCTTATTGTGGACATACTAGTAGGGGTAATTCGATTACTCCTGGATCTGTTACTCGAGGGGGGCACTGTCCCGTCCCCCCTCGTCGAGTTTTGGCTGGTGGCAGTGGAAACTACTTGTTATGTTCGACCCCGAACATAACCCTAAGGGATTCGTCCCATTGTTGGAGATTGATCCTTTTTCTCGTTAATCTCTAACGTACCACCGATCTACTTATCTTAAATAAGTTTATCGAATGGTATTTTCTGCCAGAACTCAGTTTGTAAAATGGCGTCTGTGTTCCTCTCTGTGACTCCTAAACCAAAGGTCGAGCCCTTTGTTCCACTTTTGGCGGGCTCTGTACAGAGACCCTCCAAAGTGGTGCCATTCTGTCTGGGTTACCACAGGGGTATGGGAGGGGGTTTAGGCACCCTGGACCGAGTTGCCTTGCCAACTCCGGTCGCACTCTGGAGTGATTGGCCCAAGTGGTGAGCCTTCCCGCTCATCACTTAGCATGTGTTGATTGACAGCCAGGCTGAATGAATGGGGGTTTTCTGCATAAAAGCAGGGCTTTTGGGACTGGATCTTCAGAAGTCGCCACAGGACCTAAGAATCCGACGAGGGTAACGCTGAGCCGACCTGCACGACGACACCTCCGGTGGGGCCCTGCGGAACCGACTCACCACTTCCCGACGACAGAGGAGATCTCCCTGCCGGAGAGTCTCTTCCCCTGACTGGTGGGAAACACCAGTCCCCTTTGCTTTTTATTCGCCTCAGGACGCAGTGGTCGAATTGCCCGTGCAGAGCACCTCAGCAACCGGATAGCCACTACCCCTGTACCGCGACCAAAAGGTGGTGCCTTGTGAAGGAGCACTCCGTGGCTGGTCTCTTCCCTGGTGGTGCACCGGACTTCACTTTTCTTCGACGACGAGATCATCTCTACTCTTGGCAAAGACCCGATGTGCATCCACCACCAGGAACAACTGCCCCCGCCGGAGCTGCCCTCCACAACAAGGTACCGTGTCCGCCTGGCTTCCCTTTCGATCGGTTCGAGTGAGGTGTCTTAATCCTCTCCGTTCCGTTGGGTCGCCTCCAAGCTTTTCTCATTTGTTGTTCTGAACTGGTTCAATCTGCCGATAACAATTTGCTACAAAGACTTGAATGCATCTCCACTAGAGACTTTTTGGGACATCGCGCCTTGCCTCTCTCCGAGTGGGCCTGGCTTTGAACTTTACGATCTATTGTGATTCTTGCCTTCCTGCCTTGAATTTTATCCGCGAAGTATTGAACTGTGTTGATTTCATAACCTGCCTATCTGTTTCTCTCCCGTCCTAACTAATATTAGAGTGCCATCTAGGTTGAGGTATACACCTCTGTCTGAAAATAAGTTGTACCGGTAGAACCTAGACTTGTCGAAATATTGCTAGGGGGATTGATCGTTTCTTCTTCATAGAGTAATTGTGTTTGATTTGTTTGCCGTGAATTCGCCATAGTGTTTTTCGTAGATGTTTCGTTATAAATAAATACCTTAATATCTTTACACTAAGCCTCGTTGCGTGTTTGCTTGTCTTGCTGGGAAGAATTGCCCTATTTTGTATACTCCACATACTGCTCAACTCTTCTTGAGGGAAGTCTGACTGCTCAGCCACAGCTACCAAGTGAATCTGTGTGGTACAGACTGCTACCAAGTGGGTTCACCGCCAAACACCTGTAATCCTAAATCTTTTGCAGTGGTCCCAGAGGGAACTGCACAGGTTTCCGCCTAACACTGGTGTACAGCGGTGGGATTTGTATCAAGTATACAGTTTGGAGTGCTTTTCGACACTGTAGGATAACTAACCACAAAACTTTGCACAAAAAGCAACTTTCAAAAAACATGTCTACGATGGAAACTTACAGTCAAGAGTCCTTGTCAGGTGAAAATACTGAGAGTTTGCGAGCTCTCTGTAGGCAAGAGAATCTTTCTGTAAGAGGCAAGAAGTTAGAACTAATCGAGAGATTGCTGGCGATCCAAAGTCTGGGTGCTGGTTCAGAGGAACCAAGCTCTCCAGCAAATGTAGATAACAGTAATGGTGTTGATCTAAATCATAATTCTGATGATAGCGATGAAGAGGCTGACGAGGACGGCGAGGCTAACGAAACTGTCTCCCCTGCTCCTCTACCTGCCCTACCAGCTGTGCCTACGGGTCCCATACCAGGTCCCACAAGTAACCCTGCTTATTTTGAACTTGAAAAAATTAAGCTCGAACTAGAATACAAACGGTTCTTGGCTCAATCTGAACGAAACCAAGAGCTCGAGTTCAGACGGATGAATGCCCAGGCTGAACAGAAGCAAGCTGAGTTAAGACTCAGGGAAATAGAACTTAATCACGAGTTAGAGATGAAAAAGTTGTCTATGGAAAATGCTTCTCTCTCCTCTGGTTCCTCTAGGAGCTCCAGTCCCAAAAGACCCCGGATGCCAAAGGAATTAGTGGGTATGTATGAACCGAGATTGGATGTGTTGGATTGGTTGAAACTGTTTGAATACAATCATGGGATCCAGGACATCACCGGGAATGCTTTGCTTCCCTGGTTGTTCTCTAGGCTCCCTCCTGTTGCGACTGATGTGGTAATGGAGTTGGGGGAGGCGGATAAGACGGATTACGAAAGTGTGAAACTAGCGTTAATAGCTAGATTCGGTAAGACCCCTTCCCAGTATCTTAAGAGGTTTAGAACCCTCAAAAAGCATGATGGTACCCCTTGGGCTACCTGGGTGAGTGAAGGGTTGAAAAACTTAGAGGGATGGATTAAGGGTTATAAAGTGAACACTTATGAGGGTATGAGGAATCTTTTTATGTTGGAGTCTATTTATGATGCCTGTTCTCCTGAGCTCAGACAGCACTTGGCTGATTCGAAGGAGTTGGATTCCAGGGAGTTAGCTAAGGCTGCTGACTTGTGGGTTGCCAACAGGGCTACTCATAAGGATTCTGGGGCAACTCAGAAAAAGGATGAGGGGAAACAGCCTAAAAAAGACTCAAAAGAGAATTCTAATAACTCACATTCCAAAGAGGGCCCCAAACAAAACCGGAAGGGTAAGCCACAGGGAAAACCACAGCAGAATAGTGTGTCTTCTGGTGCCAAACCGGAAGGAGGTCAGAACAAGCCACCATTCCAGAAAGCATTCGGTAAATGCTTTGTTTGTGGCTCGACTGATCACGTGAAAGGAGATCCCAGATGTAAGGGTAAACCTTCAGGGGTCCAGCTTGTCTCCTTAGCCTTCGCTCCAGAGGAGGAAGTCCAAATGGCAAGTGGAAACTTTCTACTGCTAGCTGATGAACCCATTGGAGTCTCAGCCAGCGTTTCTTTAGTATCTCTGGGGTTGTGGGAACAACAGAATTTAGATGTCTATAATTCTATGCCCGATAATACAAAAGAGTATTATAAGGACAGTGTCCAGGGGAATGGTCAGGAGACTCCTGCCATTAGGGACACTGGGGCCAGCATAACTGTGGTAGATAAATCGTTTTTTTCAGGCTGAGGATGTTGCTAAGGCACCCAAACGCCTCACCAAGTTAGCTGGAGGGCCTTTGCAGATGCTTCCCCAATTACCAGTTCTCATCCAGTGTAACGACATGACTGTGAAGATACCTGTCAGCATACAGAGTTAGGTACCAGGACGCGTACTGTTGGGTAACGATTTGAAAACTCTCGGCGTTGTATCGCATACTCCCAGACCTCCTAGTAAACGTTTACAGGAGCTAACCAGACCTGCAAGAGAGAGGACCATGCGCGGTACTCTCCAGGAGATGATGAAGACAGAAATCACTCCTGCTCCACTGGAATTGTCGGCCGCTGTCTCCAAGAAATCAGAAGCGAAAGGGAAACCTAAGACTTCTATCTCGAAACCAGCAGCCAGCATTCCAGTGCAGACAACACAGACCTCCCCGCGGTTGTCCAAAGTTACACCCTTAAGTCCACCTCCAGCCGAGGCTGAGAGGGAGGTACAACCCTGTTTGGTAGAATTAGACTCTGAGGAAGAGCTAATGGAAGGCCAGGAACTCATTGGAGATCTGGATCCTGTTGACCATCCTGAGCTGCAGTCTTTACTGGCAGAAGGTGGACCCAGCAGGGCAGACTTCAGTAAGGGACAGAGAGAATGTCCAACTCTGGAAGGTCTTCGCCACCAGGCAGAAGCTCAGGCTGAAGGGCAAGAGCCTGGGAAATACAGGTTGCACTGGGAAGATGGCATCTTCTACAGTGAGCCGACCGAGTCTACACCTGGAGACTACAAACGACTTGTAGTACCCCAAGAGAACAGACCACAGTTCTTGCAGTTAGCCCACAAGATTCCTTTGGCTGGTCACTTGAGTTTCAAGAAGACTAAGAAAGGGCTCTCTCTCTACTTCTATTGGCCGAAGATGTGGGCCTAAGTAGAAAAACACTGCAGGAGCTGCCACACCTGCCAGATCTCTGGTAAGGTTGGCTCCAAGAATGTGGCACCTTTAGTGCCTCTCCCAGTCGTGGGAGCCCCATTTGAGAGAGTAGGGATTGACATTGTTGGTCCCCTTGATCCTCCAACCTCCTCAGGCAACAGGTTTATACTTGTTGTAGTAGACCATGCTACTAGGTATCCTGAGGCAATTCCTATGAGAACTGTTACAGCTCCGGCTGTGGCGAAGGCCCTCCTTGGTATTTTTACTAGGGTCGGGTTTCCTAAGGAAGTAATCTCTGACAGGGGGTCAAACTTTATGTCCCACTACATGAAAGCCATGTGGAAAACCTGTGGAGTTACTTACAAGTTCTCAACAGCTTACCACCCACAAACCAATGGGTTGGTAGAACGGTTCAACCAAACCATGAAGAGCATGATAGGTGCTTTAGAGGAACCCCTTAAGCGTAAGTGGGACCTTCTACTTCCATGCCTTCTCTTTGCTTATAGAGAAGTCCCTCAGGAGGGCGTAGGTTACTCGCCCTTCGAACTAATCTATGGTCATCCCGTCAGAGGTCCATTGGCCCTGATTAAGGAGGGGTTGGAGAGTGCTCCTTCCCCCAAGCCAGTCAGAGTGACTGACTATGTGATAGGTCTCCGGAGGAGAATGTCACACATGATGACGGAAGCAAGCGATAACTTGAAAGCTGGACAAGCATTGGTCAAGCACTGGTACGATCAAAAGGCTAACATGGTTGAGTTCGCTCAAGACCAGCTTGTTCTCGTTATGATCCCAACAAGGCAGAGGGCCTTGCAAGATAAGTGGATGGGACCCTTCCGAGTCGTGGGTAAACTCGGAGAGGTTAACTATCTGGTGGGCTTGGGCAATCGCAAGGAGGCTCCGACAGTCTTTCACACCAACCGACTTAAAACGTATGTCTCACGACCTGATGTAGGAGCATTGCTTCTAGCGTCATCCGAGGAAGAAGAAGAGAGTGAAGCTCTTCCGGATCTTCTCAGAGGCTTACCTTTAGATGAAAAAATTGAAGGAGTAAATCTCTCCTCCAATCGGACACCCGAGCAACAAGAAGAGTGCAAATCTATGTTGAATCAGTTTGCCTCTCTGTTCTCGCTTTCACCAGGCTTGACTCCTTCGGGCCAGCATGACATACTCACTGGTGACTGTCTGCCAGTCAAAAGCAGAGGATACCGCATGTCAGAAAACGTACGAACCCACATCAAAGGTGAGGTCAGCAAGATGCTCGATCTCAGGGTAATAGAGCCCTCTACTAGTCCATGGTCTAGCCCAGTTGTGTTAGTACCAAAGGCCGATCTAAAGAACTTAGATTCTGCGTGAATTATAGAGCTCTTAATGCAGTCACCAAGACTGATGCCCACCCTTTGCCAAGAACAGATGAGTTGGTGGATAAACTTGGCGCCGCCAAGTTCCTCAGCACATTTGACTTGACGTCAGGCTATTGGCAAATAGCCCTGACAGACCATGCCAAGGAGAAAACTGCATTTTCTACCCCCGTTGGCCTACACCAGTTTAAGGTAATGCCTTTCGGATTGGAGAATGCACCTGCTACGTTTCAACGGATGGTAAACCAGGTTCTGAATGGGATGGAGGACTTCTGCATGGCATACTTGGATGACATAGCAGTGTTCAGCAATTCCTGGGAAGAACATGTAACCCACCTGAGAGATATTTTGCAGGCTCTTGGACGAGCCAATCTGACCATAAAGGCGAGCAAATGCCAAATTGGACAGAGTAAGGTAGTCTATCTTGGGCATGAGGTAGGCGGTGGAGAAATAAGGCCTTTGCTCAGTAAAATTGAAGCTGTGCAGAATTGGACAACACCGACTACTCAAACCCAGGTGAGAGCCTTCCTAGGCCTCACTGGGTATTACAGGAATTTCATAGAGAACTATGGGACCATAGCTTCTCCACTGAATGTCATCTCCTCGCCCAAATTTCCGAAAAAGGTTAAATGGAACGATGAGTGCAATCAGGCTTTTGAAAACCTGAAAAAGGCTCTTTGCCAAGCCGCAGTACTCAGAGCTCCTGATTACCGCCAACACTTCATTGTGCAGACAGATGCTTCAAATGTAGGAATAGGTGCCGTACTCAGTCAACTGGATGGGAAAGGTAGGGAGCACCCCGTTTGCTTCATCAGCCGCAAGCTGAAGGATCCTGAAACACGGTGGGCAACAATCGAAAGAGAGTGCTTTGCTATCGTGTGGGCTCTGAAGAAGTTTAGGCCGTACTTGTATGGTTCTACTTTTGTCATTCAGACTGACCACCAACCCTTTAGATGGTTAATGCAAATGAAAGGGGAAAACCCAAAACTATTGAGATGGTCGATCTGCCTGCAAGGGTTTGATTTCACCATTGAGCACAGGTCAGGATGTCACCACCAAAATGCTGATGGTCTCTCTAGGATGTATTTCATCGACTAGAGGTATGAGATTCATCCAGGAGTGGATTAAATCCTCCTGTCCCTTAGTCTGGGGGGGGCGAGTGTTAGGGAGAATTCTCTGTTTAGGCTGAATTTCCTAACCTAGTGAGTCCCCCAGCAGCTTTGCTGGATTCCGGGAGTTTGTTTTTTTCCATCCTGCCAAGAGTGAGACTCTTTTCCTCCCACTCTTGGACATGAATGTGTGTAATTCCTTTGAATGTCAATGTGTTCTATGGGCTATGGGGTCTTTTACTCCATAGGGTCTCATATGTTTTTCTATGTGTGTTACACAGCACCTTACGTGCCGTAACACTGGGGCGTCCTAGCGGACCTCCACCATAGACTCCATACCCAGGGAATGACTACTGGCTCCCCGGGCGTGTAAAGTCACCATTGGCTTTACTAGACCTAAATTTACTAACAGAACTGGTACCAACCATCTTATTGTGGACATACTAGTAGGGGTAATTCGATTACTCCTGGATCTGTTACTCGAGGGGGGCACTGTCCCGTCCCCCCTCGTCGAGTTTTGGCTGGTGGCAGTGGAAACTACTTGTTATGTTCGACCCCGAACATAACCCTATGGGATTCGTCCCATTGTTGGAGATTGATCCTTTTTCTCGTTAATCTCTAACGTACCACCGATCTACTTATCTTAAATAAGTTTATCGGATGGTATTTTCCGCCAGAACTCGATTTGTAAAATGGCGTCTGTGTTCGTCTCTGTGACTCCTAAACCAAAGGTCGAGCCCTTTGTTCCACTTTTGGCGGGCTCTGTACAGAGACTCTCCAAAGTGGTGCCATTCTGTCTGGGTTACCACAGGGGTGTGGGAGGGGGTTTAGGCACCCTGGACCGAGTTGCCTTGCCAACTCCGGTCGCACTCTGGAGTGATTGGCCCAAGTGGTGAGCCTTCCCGCTCACCACTTAGCATGTGTTGATTGACAGCTAGGCTGAATGAATGGGGGTTTTCTGCATAAAAGCAGGGCTTTTGGGACTGGATTTTCAGAAGTCGCCACAGGACCTAAGAATCCGACGAGGGTAACGCTGAGCCGACCTGCACGACGACACCTCCGGTGGAGCCCTGCGGAACCGACTCACCACTTCCCGACATCAGAGGAGATCTCCCTGCCGGAGAGTCTCTTCCCCTGACTGGTGGGAACAACCAGTCCCCTTTGATTTTTATTCGCCTCAGGACGCAGTGGTCGAATTGCCCGTGCAGAGCACCTCGGCAACCGGATAGCCACTACCCCTGTACCACGACCAAAAGGTGATGCCTTGTGACGGAGCACTCCGCGACTGGTCTCTTCCCTGGTGGTGCACCGGACTTCACTTTTCTTCGACGACGAGATCATCTCTACTCTTGGCAAAGACCCGACGTGCATCCACCACCAGGAATAACTGCCCCCCGGAGCTGCCCTCCACAACAAGGTACCGTGTCCGCCTGGCTTCCCTTTCGATCGGTTCGAGTGAGGTGTCTTAATCCTCTCCGTTCCTTTGGGTCGCCTCCAAGCTTTTCTCATTTGTTGTTCTGAACTGGTTCAATCTGCCGATAACAATTTGCTACAACGACTTGAATGCATCTCCACTAGAGACTTTTTGGGACATCGCGCTTTGCCTCTCTCCGAGTGGGCCTGGCCTCTGAACTTTACGATCTATTGTGATTCTTGCCTTCCTGCCTTGCATTGTATCCGCGAAGTATTGAACTGTGTTGATTTCATAACCTGCCTCTATGTTTCTCTCCCGTCCTAACTAATATTAGAGGGCCATCTAGGTTGAGGTATACACCTCTGTCTGAAAATAAGTGGTACCGGTAGAACCTAGACTTGTTGAAATATTGCTAGGGGGATTGATCGTTTCTTCTTCGTAGAGTAATTGTGTTTGATTTGTTTGCCATGAATTCGCCATAGTGTTTTTCGTAGATGTTTCGTTATAAATAAATACCTTAATATGTTTACACTAAGCCTCGTTGCATGTTTGCTTGTCTTGCTGGGAAGATTTGCCCTATTCTGTATACTCACATACTGCTCAACGCTTCTTGAGGGAAGTCTGACTGCTCAGCCACAGCTACCAAGTGAATCTGTGTGGTACAGACTGCTACCAAGTGGGTTCACCGCCAAACACCTGTAGTCCTAAATCTTTTGCAGTGGTCCCAGAGGGAACTGCACAGGTTTCCGCCTAACAGGTGGGATCCCCGCCGCTTTGCTCCACAGCACCTTCTCCGCCCTCTTCATCAGTTGACGCTGCAGACAGGGAGAAATAAAAGAAAACACAGGCATCACGGCACTCTACAATGGACACATACACACATGACAGTTGTACATGAGTGGCATTGGCAAACCTCAGACATGCCATCACAATCCCCAACACACATGTCATTTCAACTCGCACACATGAGCCATACCACAGCCATATCGCAACTGCCAGCACCATCCATACACATACAACAGCATGAGCAGGCAAAGCTGAGCCAGACATCACATGCAACACAGGAAGTGCACTACACATGTACACACACCACCACACTTGCATGCATGTGTACACCTCTGCCAAGTGTCGCAGTGTTCAGATGGGCATCCATGTCACATCTGCCAATCAGGCTTCCACATCCCGCTGTCACATGCATCCATGTTGCATCACTGTTGCACCCTTGTCAAATACACACAAATGCACATGTACACAGTGCTGATGCATGCAGCTGAAAACAACATACATGCGTGACATCACAAACATGTCTACTTACATACACATTCATCCAAACATGTGTGCCCACACAACTGCATTTGGCATGCAAGCCTACACACACAAGCACCATCCATGTCTCACACATTACAGCCCTCGCATGTGTTAGCCTCACGGCCCTGTACACCCCCACCCATACTCGACCCTAGACAAACAGATCTGCAACCTGCACACTAGTGAAAAATCACCACACGCACAGCTCACAATCAGGATGCATGTACACTTACCGCTCGACTCCAGACGGGTCTGCCTCTCAAGGACCTGGACGTGGAGCACTGGGGATATGCGTTCCAGGACCCTCATCTGATCTTCCGACAAGTGGACCCGGCGCCCCTTAGCATCCGCTGCCTTCAAGAGGCGCCGGGCCTTGTTCAGGGTCCTGGACCAGAAGTCCTCCCAGTGCTTCTTGACATGTTGGAAGTCGCGGACTGCCACCCCCTCCGCGTTGATGGCAGTCACGATGTCCGTCCAGATCCGAGTCCGTCCTTCCTTGTCAGCGTGCACACTTCCGAAGAGGGCATCATACTGCCCCAGGACTTGCTCCACCAGGACACCAACGTCCCTGGCACTGAAGCTGGTGCCCCTCTGCCTCTCTGGCCGGGGGTTGTCTGTGGTGCCAGATGTTGCAGTGCCCGACATGAAAACCCCAGAGGCAGGTGTGGGTGGGCAACTGGGTCCTGGGGCTGGGCTGTGGAGCGATGGAATCCCAATCGGGAGTCTTCGGTTCCAGCAGGGGTGGTCACAGCAACAGCACCCCTGCCTGATGTGCAGGCAGCAAATGGCAGGGCACGTGGGCAGCAGGCGGTCAGGCAGCAGCAGATGGCAGGTGGGAGCGTGCTCGGGGCTCTGGGGGGGCAGTAATTCGGCCTTCTGGGCAGGAGCGTGGTCTTCCGTGAGTTTACGCGTGGCCAGCTTGATACGGAGTGATTTGGCACGTGAAAATTCTGCACGTCAGCGTGTAATTCGAGGAAAGGCCCTTAGCGCGTAAGCGCGTCTGCACGCATACGCAATTTCATTGGACAGAAGGCCCCTCAAGCGCAAGCGCCCCTGTGACGTGACACGCGCAGGCGTGCATGAGCATTTCAGCTCACGTGAAAAACTGCACGTCCACGCGTAATCCGAGGAAAGGGGCCATGCGCGTAAGTGACGCGACGCGCGCGGCCCTTTCCCTCAGCACGGGTTAAAGGTGAGCGGGCCCAGCAGTTCGCTGTACGTGCCTTTCGTGGAGACCGACGTGTGTTGCTGCTTCCTGTTGTTTCACGCGCCATCACAACTTCACAGCTATCAAGGACGTATCTCTTCTTTTGGCGGGGCTATTGGCTACGTGTGTTTTTCTGCATCTCGCTAGTCAGACGGTGAGTCGCACACGCTCTTTTTCCCACCGCGGGTGCCCCTCTGTATCACACCCATTTTCGATGTCATAGTAGCCTGCGTGTCCCACGCGTACGCGTTATTCGTGTTACTGCGTGCCACCGCATACTGCGGGAGGTTGAATCCACGCACGTAGGCTGCAGGGTTGCGTGCACGGTTTTACTGCAGTTTTGGGGTGCCTGAGCATTGCGTGACCCGTCACTACATCACCGCGGTCACATACAGCCTTGCAGGTGCAGGGGGGGCTGTTAACATCTTGCTTCCCACCCCCTTCACCCCAATTGCCCAGGTCAATTGTGGTGTACACCTCCCATTGGCACCACTCCATCTGTGCCGGCACTACTACATCTGTGCCATTGTTGGGAGGCCACCAAAGGTGAGGTGCGCCTCAGCTGGGCGTCCTCCTCATGGCGGGCGTGGTCGGGGACGTGGCTGTGGTGACCAGGGAGTAGGGGGACTCCAGGGTGTCCAGGGCGGCCACAGAGAGGGAAGAGGCAGGGGTGCGTCACTTGAGCACAATGTTGTGCCATGTGTCGGTGCAGTCATGCCACCACCCCCTGTGGTTCCGGGGGATGCAGCTTCTGCATCTGGCACTGGCGCCCGAGTGACCCGGCAGTCTGTTCCATCGACTGCCACGGGCCCAAGGGTAGTGGTAGCTGCAGTTGCAGCTGTGGACACTGCCACCCAGGCTCAGGGTATGCCAGCGCAGGCTGCGTTGGCACTTGAGGAGCCCTTGGTAGATCTCCAACAGGCCAGGAGGGGCCGGCCGGGCTGCTCAGACCAAGACATGTGTCCATGGGGCAGTCGTGTCATCTGCTGCCCCGAACAGCCGGGTGTTGGCAAGTGCAGGGGCAGATGCACCCAACAACACCCCGGTTGTGAGTCTGCCAACCAGGACTATTGTGGTCAATGACTCTGCCACAGCTGATGTTGCTGCGCAGGGTCCATTAGAGGGCACCCAGCTGCCACTGACACAAGTGAGGCCTTTGGTCGTCCCTCCACCTGCCACTCCCTCGGCTCAATCCACAGAACCCACTGGCCATACTGGTCAGGGCGGCATTAGCCAGCCAGGGTCTGCGCCACAGTCCAAGAGGAGGAAGGTTGCACCTGCAGCACAGGCTGGGACCCCACACACAGCCACAACCTCCTGCACGTCGAGGAAGAAGCCTTTCTGCAAGCAGGAACATGCCACAGCCACAGCCGTGACATGCTAGTGGGTGCCAATAGTCAGACTACGGCTGCCCAACGTGACACCCACTAGAAGCATGTTGCGGAACATGTCAGTTCATTCGGCCATGAGGTGCGCACGGCGCAAGAGTGCAAAAAGCGTTGGAATGACATCAAATGAAGCACTAAGGCTAAACGTGCCTCTAAATACAACTTTACTCTGGTGACTGGCGGAGGGCCTGCACCAGAGGAGGAAGTGCTCACTCCGCATGAGGCACTCGTTGCGGAGTTCATACCACCTGAATTGGTCGAAGGAGTGGGAGAGATGCTGGACTTTGATGCCCAGTCCAGTGAGTGTTGATGCATGTTTGTTGAGGACGTGTGTTTCACTTGTGGGATGTGTTGTGCATGATTGCCACTACATGTGACGTGTACATGGTTCTGATGTGTAAGTAACGCAATGCTTCCGTGATGCATGTCTCCTCTGCCTGCATGCGGGGACTCCATGTAGGCGTGCTCCCTTGCCGCTCCTCCGCCACTCTGCACCCTAGTTCCATCTTTGCAATGGTGTTCTTCAATCTTGCCAATGTGTACTTTCTTGTTCATGCGTCCTGTGTAGATGCTAACTTCCAGCGTAGAATCTGCCAGACATATGCCGTGTGGTACAGCCTTAGTACTTGATGCAGGGTATCTCACTTGTGCTGTGCATAGGTCAGATGTCCCGCAGGGACATGAGTGCCCATTCATGCTCCATGTGCATTGCACGCATGCCCCTATGTGTCCTTCACTGGATGATCACTGTAATACAAGTCCTTGGTTACATACATTGCCTGGCATCTCATCAGCCTTCCCATGTCAACTGTGGCTCAGTCCTGCGTTGCACACATGTTTAGGGTCTGACAATCTGTGTGGCTCACAGGCCTCAGCCTGTTCAATGGCCAATGACTCTGTCCAACTGTTGTTGTGTCTTCTTCACACATGGGCGGCATCCATAGTTTTCATCATGTGTCCTGCTTACTGTCCCCGCATCATTTGCAGTGTTGTCATTTGAATCACATTAAGCTGTTGATGCCAGTCAACACTGTCTGTCAATACACAGGTGTATGGTCAGCCTTTTGATACCATGCTAGGCATCCCTGCTTTGGTACTGGGGTGGAGGGGTGCTTGGCTTCTAGATATGGTACACATTGAATGCACAATGCACGTGATGTCTGAATTTGACATTGCACTGCCTTCACATTTCCTGGCACACACCATGGAGTCCTTGTACATGTAGGTAGTGAGTGGCGTACACATTTTCTGCACTGCATAGACACACTTCCATGGAAACTGCCACCTTTCAACAGGTCTGATCACAGAAGCAATTCAAAGTTCACCCAGCATGCATGCCAGGTTATATGTTGTGTATCACATGTCTGCCTGATGCGTTTGCTGTCGGTGTGTGTTGTGTGCTTCTGACATGTGTAGTGACCTTTTTTCTCTCTATTTTTCAGGTGATGACGCAATGGAGGTGGAGGATGGTGTTGTCATGCCAGACACAGTGTTGTTACCACTACATCAACCCGGCACTAGTGGGGGTAGTGGGGTGGTAGGCCACGAAAACCCCCAATTCCTATAGTCCATCTTGTCTCTGGCTGCCTATGAGTCCAGCCTTGATGACGACTCTGACGTCCATGTTGAGTTGGATGAGCATCAAGTCTATGTGTCAGGGGTGAGTGATTCTGATGTGGACACTTCTCTGTCCGCAACACCTGCACTGAGGGATCAGACAGTCTTGGTTCCTCCGCCCGTGGTGGATTGGGACGCAGGGTCACCCTCCACACCAGTCACTGATGTGCCTGGGACATCACGTCGACGGGGGCATGTAGTCGTGCAGCCGCGGGCGGTGCCAACACAGCGAGGACCCCCGGTCCTTGGGTCCCGCAGGGGTCAAGCCCGGCAACGCGGTCGCCGCGCGCAACCGCAGTATACTGAGTGGGAGCAAGACATGACTGCCAATTCCGAACGGCAGGGGGCAGCAATGGAGAACATCGCTGAGAGCATGGAGCGTGTGGCCCGATCTGTGCTCCCCCCTGCTAGGCAGGTGCTTCTCCAGCAGCAGGCGGCACGGTCCACGGCCCGCTCGCTCAGGCTGGGCATGGTGGCCTCAGACAGGGCACGCCAGGCTGAAATGTCGTCCCTGCGTCAAGCAATTGCTGCTCACGCAGAGGCGCACATGGATGCCCTGAGGGAGGAGTATGCTTCCCTCAGATCCACTCTGGGTGTCCTTATGATGTCCCAGAGGCAGCGGGCAGAGGAGAGGTTTGCACAGCTTGAGCGTACCATCTCGGCTGAGCTACAGGCTTGCCGGGAGGTGCAGCGGTTGTCCAGCCAAGCCTTGCAGGAGGAACTCTGTGTTACACGTGCTACCTTGCAAGAGGAAGCACGTGTATCACGTGAGGTACTGCATGCAGACCTACGTCACATCACCACACAGAACCAGGCTCACCCGTCCGGCAGACTTGCTGCCGACGAGGAGCAAGCTGCGGCTAGGCGTGGCCAGGCTACTGTGCCACATCCTCCTTTCCAGGATGAGCCAGACTCGGACGACCATCTATCTCCCACATAGGTCGGGCTGTGCAGGCGTTGATGTCAAGGATGGCACTCTATTAAGAGTGGCACAGGACACCCAGAAAGTGTTTGGGTGTTTGTGCCAAAATAAAGTGGACAGATAAGTACACAGCAGAAAGGAAATAGAACGAAGAGTAGGCAAGAGTAGCAAGGAAAAAGGTACAGAATGAATTCCCTCTTGGGGTGTATGCAGATATAGGAAAAGAGTATTCCACGAACCTTAGGAAATACTCTAGCCTTCTGCACAGTTTGCTATAACAGAGGCCCACGCTGTTTGCTCATGGCTTGGAACAGCAGCTATGGGTGTCTGTAATGTAGAAACGAGACAAGGGAAAGGGCAGAGGTTGACTGATGGGAACCAACAGACAAGCTCTGTACAAAAGGGTCTACAAACAGTACAAGAGAAGATACTTACAGACAAATCCAAGAAAAGGAGGTTGATAGCAAACTAGCAGAAGGAAATGAAGGGAAAGTCGTGTAACAGGATTGGATAGCAGAGGACAGTAAGGAACAAGGTTGAGAGCTCAGAGGAGCAGGAAAGCAATGAGCAAGCCCACAGGAGCAGGGCTGTAAGGTAGAGCGCCCAGAGGGAAAGGGCTTAGGGCAGCAGAGTAAAGCAAGCTGCACGGCAAGGAACCCAGAAGGGCCGGGCAGAAAGGAGTGAGCCCTGAGGGGCAGGGCCACTGACCGTAGAAGGTTGCAGAGGACTGTAGAGGGCTGCTAGGCCGAGAACCCAGTGGAAAAGTTAGGTAGTAGGCAGCGGAGCGTGATAAACTGCAAAGTAGGAAGCCCAGAGGACAAGGGCTGTAGGCAGCCGGAGTGAGGCAGGCTGTAGAGCAGGGAGCCCAGAGGACAAGGGCTGAGACTGGAAAGCAGCAGAGCGTGATCATGCCCCTCTCCAGGCCCCTCTCCATGTAGAGAGCCCGGCAGGGCAAGGGCGGAGGGTGGAAGGCAGCAGAGTGTGTTCGGCTGCAATGTAGAGAGCCCAGCAGGGCAAGGGCGGAGGCTGGAAGGCAGAAGAGCGTGATCGGCTGCAATGTGGAGCCTGGAAGAGCAGGGCTGAGGCAGGAAGCCCAAAAGGCTAGGGCTGTAGGCAGCAGGGTGTAGCAGACTGCAAGGCAGGAGCCGCCAGGGCACTGGAACAAAAAGCAGGTGAAAGCAGGAAACAGCATACAAAGTTCGTAGCTCGAAGCAAAAAGGTGCCGGAAGGACTCTCAATGCAAGAGACTGAGCTCTCGCAGGCAGCAGCCTTTATACTGCCCAGCCCAGCACAGAGGCAGCTAATTGGTTGCACCTGGCTCAGCACACCTGCAGACAATCGGCCACCTCCCTCTCTGTTCCTGAGCTGGTGGAAGCAGAGCAAATCCCTAGGGCTTCTGGGGAGTGTAGTTCTGATGAAGAAAAATAGGATCAGCCAGGAATAGATGGTTATAGCCAAGTGGATTATGGTAAGTGTAGTTTTCTGGGAAAAATAAAAAAGCACCAAAGTCTTGCAAATGGGAAATAAAGTCCAAATAGTGAATAGCAGTTTTCTGCAGATAAATGAATAACAATTTGTCCATATTGATCGCCAATGTATGCGCCCATGGCGCAGGCATGACAGTTGAGCCCATGGAGGTTTTTTTTTTTTGGCTCAGCATCATCGCATGTGGATGTTGAGCAGCACCCTGTACCTCCCCCCTCCTGGGTGCCTCCCCTCCCCCCCGGGTCGTATGTGGCCATTTTTGATTTTTCTTTTAGTTTAGTTAGTTTAGTTTCTGTTTGATAGTTAGTTTAATTAGGTAATGTAGGTTTTCCATAGTTAGTGTAATTAGTTAATATAGTTTAAAATTGCTTGTCTATTGTGCTTTCATGTGACGGTGTGGTGCTTTGTGGCTTTTGAAGGCATCCACTGTCTGTTCCAGCTGGGCCCTTCAGGCTTGTCTTGTGTATGTGTTTGCTGCTTGGGGTCCTTGACTCACATATGCCACTCCTGCCTCCCTTATACATGGGCTCGCAAGGATGGTTCGGTGTCACAACCTTTTACACAAGGGCTTTGGACTGTCATATCTGTGGCATGTCTGGTTCTGTGTGACTTGTGTTTACACCCCTAGTGGGGATGATTTTGGTGTTATTGTCCACTGTTCAGCTTTTGCTAGATGGGGTGTTTCATGATTAATGTGTACATTCATTGCTATGCATTGTGTAGTTTGTTTCTTATCTTTACTGTACACGTGCTTGTTGCAATTCATGCCGTAGATAGTGTTCCACTCTTTGGAAGTGAAAGACGGACTGATGGTGTGATTTCTGATGTGACTCTCTGACATGGTCAAGTAATGAGATGCCTGAAGAGACACACACAGATGACTTTGATGCATTAATCATGTGTTTCATGCCCTTTCTGCAGGGGGATGAGCCTCCAGAGTACCTTTGCCAGCAGACATGGCCCATTGGACGTTGAAATTCTGGACACATTTGTTGGTGCCCACATGCACATGTGTGCACAAGCAGAGGCACAGGGATTGCAGACCTACATCCTAGAATGCTGACGTGTTCCAAGGAACACCAGGCAAGGTGAGCAGCACAGGGGGGCCACAACACAGCAAAGCTTGCACCAGGCGAGTTGCACATGCAGGCTTAGTCACAGCACTGAGGGTGAGCTTGGACGAATATTGGTGTTGAAGCACACAATGCAGCTCAGATGTGTTGGTGGACTGATGGCTGTTGATTGTAAGGTTGTCTGGGACACCTGCAGGGGCAGTGGCACATACCCTCCGGTACACCAAGGTCCATTGAGGCACTTGTATCAACCATGTAGCCTTCCAAGACATGGAAAGGGGCAGCTCACAGGGACATACAGCAAGGGACATACTCGGGTGCAGTGCATTTAATTTCCATGTACATTTTGATAAATGCACTGCCAACTTTGTTTCGGTCATGGTGGTACACAACTTGCACTGAAGTCATGGCTTGCTATATGGGTATGTCTGCTTTCCCAGGGAACATTGCATGTTGTGTGAATTGTGACACATTGGTGTTCCATTTGCCACGCACCCACCGGCGGCTGACTTACTGCATTGACTGTGTATGACCCATCACAGGGGTAATGTTATATATGGGTACAAAGCATCTACACCAGATTGTCTGTTTGTAGAGTAGTTTGTTGCTATGGGGCATGTTTGGTGGTGTGTTTTTGTGTAATTGGCACATACAGGTTGTTGACTGTGGCTCTCTTTGCAGCATTGCAGTGCTCCTGTAACCGGACCTGAGAGTGCGCAGGCAGGAGGCCAGCACTCAAAACCAGAGCTAAGTGTCTTGTTGTTTTTCTTTCAAACTGCTCTGCATAGGCTTGCTGGGGGGTGCACTAATGCATGGATGAATTTGTAATTCAATTTGGTATGTTTTTTTCCCCCTAATCACCCGGAATCCTATGCAATTTTGAACCCTGTACCCTCTACCCGGTGTTCCTGCTTCCCGTACCTATCCAAGCAACGTTCCCTAACCCTCTTTCCCCGCTGGGGTTGCGGATGCCTGTGTAAGCCCCAAACTTGCAGGTGCCAAAACCCTAGAGGGGGTGGTTGGTTCGTGCCACTCCTAAGCCTGGACTACAGAAGGCCATGACAATGATGTCCAAGTTTGTTTGGATTGTGTATGTGTTCATGCAGGTAGTACATTTTTGTGAATTCCCTACTTTCATGTGTCATTCCTCCTCCCCTCTCCTGCCACTCATTCCAGTTATCCAGTGTGCCAACACCTGTCCCGACTGCATATCCCTGACCCTCCTTCCCCACCAGGGTCTCAGGGGCCTGTGTGAGTTTGACCTTGCAGGCAACCGGGACACGGTGGGGGTGGTTGTTTCGTGACACTCTCGCGCCTGTACACGGGACCTGTGACAGTACACATCCGTTCATGGTGCATCATTCGATGTTATGTACCACACATGGTTCACATCCTGTTGTGACATTGTTTTACTGTGCTACCTTGGTTGTTGCATCATTGTGGTAGTACTTGGCCTTTGTGAGGTACTGCTACGTCAAGTCATCTACTGGAGGGTGTTCGGGTTCGTTTTTCTGGCTTGGATTTTGTGATTTTGGAAATGAGTGTGGATTCTGAGGGTTCAGGCACCATTTTACACAAAAGGTGGGAGATGGTGACGAAGGGGAAAGGTGATCCTGTGGCCAGGTGGAATTGAGGGTTGAAGGTTCCATGACCCAGGTGCAGTTGTTCAGTGGGTCATGGTCATTTGTGAGGGAGGGGGGGGTTGTTGTTGATAGTTGCCTTGCCCTGCAGTGTGATGGGAACCCTGACATTGTAATGGTGGTATCCTATGTACATGTTGTGTTCTGCTGATCAATGCCTGTTCATGTGTTGTGTTTACCTTTCAGGTGCAAGGGGATAGTTGTGGTTTGACATGCTGGGGTGTACACATGGTGAATGTTCACATGTGACGTGTAGAGAACACTGATGGTCACTTGATTGCACATGCATATGTTGAGTGCATGTCCTTACTGACCCACACACTTGCACTCTGATGCACTACATGTACAACCACCCTTGCATATCCACGTGTACACTGTTTGCCTTCTGGTGCCCACTGTGTCCCTGCAGCACATGTTCTGTGACCAATTATGGATCCTGTACATGCCTAATTTGCTTTTTGATGTGGTCTGTCGCTTAGATGTGATGCTCAGGGTGTGCATCACACACAATGGCTGTTCACTGTGCTGTGCGCTGGGCAGTGTGTTGCATTAGTAGGACACAGCACACAGAAGCTGCAGTGTTGATTTTGCAATGCACAATGTGCATGTAGACAGGCATTCATTGTTACGTTACGTCTAAAACTCTTGTAATGCATTTGGAAATGACTTATTTTGGGTGGGAGGTTGTTGGTCAGTCATTTCATCTGATTCCAGGTCAGGCATCATTGTCTGATGCCACTGTACATTTTGGACATGGCAATGTGTACCTTATTGTTACTGTGTTGGTGTATGGGTATTGCTTGCCATGTCATGTTGTGGTTTGGGAGGGTTTGAGTGACATAACAGTGATGGCCATGGCCTGTTTTGCAGGTGTGTGTGATTCAAACCTTGCATGTCAGGGTCATCCGCTTCTCAAAGCAACTAGCTGGGGGTAGATCTCTCTCCGCGGCAGGGCCCTCTCTCTGGAACAGCCTTCCTGCCTCACTGGAACTTGAGGAGAACCATCTCCGGTTCGGGAAGCACCTCAAGACCTTCCTCTTTGCTTCTGCTTTCTCTCTGCCTCTCCCTTGCTAAATTCTTCACTGGAACTGCACTGGATCTGCAACTGGGCCACTCTCACCGACCTCGGTCCCTGGCCCAGCCACTCTCCACTTGCACTGCCTCCCTGGCAACCCCTGCACTGCGGGACTGTCTCTCTATCCCTACAGCCCCCCCTTCCCAGCACTTGTCTGCACTTACCTTTGCAGTTGCCACCAGCTGGCCTATGTATTTGTTTTTTGGTCTACTTACCCTGTACTGCACTCCCCCCCTCCCCTTCCCCTTGCACTTTTCCCTTCCCCCTACCCCTGCACTTGCACAATCTAAATGACACCTGGCCTAGTAGTACCATTGTCTGTCTTCCCTTGTTCCCCCCTCCCTGCCTCATCACACCTTGAAATACTTGTGTATAGGCCATATCATGTCATGTCATATGTGTGCCTTTTGGTCACACAGGATAGCTTGTGTTTAAGTAGCTAGGGATGCAGACAATGTGGCACTTCCATGGCAACTATCTCAGGGTGGTAGGGTTGTGACAGTTGACTGTCTCTTTGTCATCATCGATTGTCTCCTGGTATGTGCCAGGCCTGTGTGCACTCCGCAGGGGTGGGAGTTTAGGTGAAAAATGTGGCCACAAGCTGGGTCCAGGCTTCCTCGCCACGTGCCCTGTCCCCTCCCATGGGCAGTGCCTGTGCCTGTGTTTGGGGATGTGGGGGCACCACCATGTCCACCGGGACGCCCTGCCGTGTTGCAACATTGTGCAGGACACATGCTGCCACAATGATCCTGCACACTACTGGTGGTGCATAGAGTAGCTGCCCGCCAGAGCGGTCAAGGGAGCGGAAACGTGACTTGAGCACTCCAAATGTGCGCTCCACTATGGCACTGGTTGCAATATGGGCGGCGTTGTATCTTACCTGGGGTGGTGTGGTGGGGTTCCGGATTGGCGTCATCATGTGGTTGCTCAGAGGGTAGGCACTGTCCCCTGGGGAGGTGTAAATGGTTGTGATTATTGGGGTTTGTTTATTTGTGTGTGTGTGTGTGACATGCATGCATGTGCAAGGGCATTTGTACTCACCTAGGAGCCAGGTGTCACCATGCTGCCCAGCTTCCAGGGCCCGGCTCAGGGCGGACATTCTGTATATGAAACTGTCATGGGTGGAGCCAGGGTAGTTTGCATAGACAGAAGTGATGATTCCCTTTGCATCGCATACCATCTGTACATTGATGGAATGTCAGTGCTTGCGGTTTTGGTGGACGTAGGGCCACATGGGTGCAATCTATGGCACCAAGCACTTTGGGGAAGTGTGCCACCCTGAAAAAATCCAGGACAACGGCCTGCCTTTCTCGGGTGTTCTGGGCATGTATATGTGCCTGCGGACTGAGGGGCGCGCTGTCATGATTGCCAGTACCTGGTGTAGGAAGCGTGACTGCGTGGCCTGTGAGACCCCCCCCACTATGGCAGTAGTCCGCTGAAATGACCCAGTGGCCAAAAAATGCAGGACATTGAGCAGCTTCTCCAAGGAGCTCAATGCTTGGGAGAAAAGGTTGGGGGATGTAAGGTCATCTTCCCACTCCCTGAGCAGGTCTAGGATGATGTGGGGTGGAAACCTATACCTGCCGTAGACCTGGTCGTCAGGCATCCCAAAAAGGCTTGTCCGTGGTGCGAAAATGCATGCCCTCGCTATTCTCCTCCTCCTGCGGTGTCCCACGATCAGTGCTGCGACAAATGGGGCATTCATCGTAGCTGTATATACGTGTTTGTTGTTTGCACGCACTTTTATACTGTGCGCGGGGACGCTTCCGCCTGCCTTCGTGTGGCGGATGCGTTGACACCTGTGTGCGTCTTTTGCCGTACGCGGGTTTCCCGTATACGAATCCATGAATACGGGTTGTTGGCGTGCGTGTGGGCGTTCCGGTAGTTCCCTGCAGTACTTCCCAGTTACGCCTTCTTTTTCACGTGTTATTCCCCATTCCGCGTGTTACGCCCACTGTTCCGCCCACTTTGGTTGTGTGCGCCGCGCCATGTGCGCCTCTGCTGTGCGCGTATTGCACGCCGTGTGATCCTGCGTGCGCCATGGCAGGATTGGGCGCACGGACAGCGGGATACACGCGTAGCGTCTTCCTTGAATTGCACACGTGCGCGTGCGCTGCATTTCTCGCGCTTGCGCTACCTTGCGCCTGCTTGCGCTGGGATTTTCGGCGCACGTTTGCTCCATGAATCGACCCCTCAATATTTTCAGGTTCGAAAGCGAATTATGACAAGATTGGCAGACGTTTTGGAGTGGGAAATCAACGTGTTCAATACATCGAAAATAAAAGCAATGTATGTATCTAATATGAAAATTACACGTGAAGAAATGTGGAATGGAAACTAGAAAAGTAGCAAACAGCAGCGACATTTTGAGAAAAGAAAGAAATATGCTGTCACAGCATAGTTCTCCATTTCTCTTTTCTTTCTTTTTTAAACAAAACAATGTTCTAGAGTTTGAAAGAGAATAAGAGCCCTAAGAATACACAGGGGACGGAATTGGAAAAAACTAGTAAGAGAAGCAAAAAAAAAAACAAAAAAAACAGCTGCTCTCACATGAAAAGGAATGAAAAAATTCACACAAAGTCCTGAACATTTTTTTGAAAAAATGTGCAAAATATGCATTGATTTTTAGACTTTACTCATAATGTCCACTCTTGACTCTATGTTTGTGAAGGTTCTGATTGTTTACAGCAATATTTTTCTTAATTGATATTCTCTGTTTTGCCTCCATGACAACAAGGTGAGAAAGAATATCCTTCCCTCTGCTTGCCCAGCACTCTCAAAAGTATCAAGCATGGACTCTGCTTAATCTCATAGTAGAATATGAGACAGTCTGCTTTTCTCTGCTATGTTGTTTCGAAAGAGGGCACCTCCTTAGAGGACTCCTCAACTTTCCTCACATTTGTTCATGCTTCACTGTTCTTTGAAGCAGAGCTCTTGTGGACGAACCGCAAATCTGACTTCTGATGACAATCAAAAAAATGTGACCACTTTCTTAATTCCCAAATTTAAGCTTTTCACAAATCTATTCATATTTGTGGTTCTGCAACTACCATCTTTACTGGCCCTGCCCTGTGCTTATTTATTTATTTATTTTTATGTTTCAATATATTTAATTTCTTTTTTAAATTGTGATTTGGTTTAGATTAAACCTTACACAGAAATAAAACATAATACATATTTCTACATAACGAGATAGAAGGAAGTAGTAAAGAAAACAATTACAAACATGTAAATATAACTTAATAATTGAATGTACAATCAATCTAGACAACCACAAACATAATTTAAAAATTGACATAAAGAAAGAATCAAGGATACATGTTCTCCCTATATAAGCTTGAACCATAAACGTTCCCTGAGACCACAGTATCAAAGCACTGTGGGTGTTTGAAGTACCTAGCTCTCTGATGTACAAGAGCCGGGACTCCAGCACCCAATGCTTCAAAGTTTCAATAAAATCACAACCCCGAAACAAAAACAACATTTCACATTTTTGCCAGATAATTCATTCAGTGCCCCCGCCCCCAGCCCCATATTTGGTCTGTTCATTAGTAGGGAGATGATTAAGTTTGAAGCACATGTAAATAGTACACATTTTTGAACATGGAAAATGGATCAGGTAAGTTGAAAAATATTCCCTTTTTTTCAAAAATGTTCCACACTCTGTGTACGGAGAAAAAGAATTGAAAGAATCTAGGGTAAGCAACCAGACCTGCCTAAAAAAGTTTTATTTTACTCCACCTGGACGAATGAGAAGTTCTTCCTCAGTCGATCCAATAGAGACAAGCAGATCTATCTTCCTTTCCACATAATTATTGATATAGGGTATAGATCTTTCCTTCATAAGATTATTCAAATCGACATAAAGCAAATTGTCTTCTGACCTAGTGAACTTCATAGGTATCTTGCTTGTAATGAAGTTAAGGCCAGCTCATGCCGAATAACTGCATTGGGAATGGACATTGCTAATGACAGCACATTTTCCAAAGGTGAGCCTGTAATACATTCAAATAGTCCCCCAGTTCCAGAAGAGACAGATCCAAATGATAGAGTAGCACAGGTTCAATTTTCATGAGATAATATCGAAGAGCAGGAAGAATAGAAAATCTGCAAACTTCGTGCAATAGCCATTTCATAAGTGAAACAAGTGCTGTAATCTTATCCCTCAGCGGCTGTTGCCACATAGTAACGGAGGATGAATTTGAGAGTTTATATCCATGATAGCTAACAGATGTAACCTGCTCAATCCTTTCCCCTCCCACGACCCTCCTCATAAGTTTGGGCTTCCTCTGAGTTGTGAAAATGAGGAAATTTGATTTTGACCCATTGTCGTCAAAGTTGTTCTTTACCGCATATTGATAAAAGATATCCAATTTGCGCTGTAGGCCAATGGGCCTGCAGACAAAAAATACGAGATGGTCCGCAAATGGGAGCCAATGAAGTCAACATTTACCCAATTTAGCCGGATAGATGTCATTCCTGCACCACAACTTCTCATTATCACTCAGGCAAAGTTTGAAAATAGCGGGAGCAAGGATACACCCTTGCTATAGACCTACTTCCGAAGGACTTAATCTTGATAGATCACCTTCCCTAGTTAAAAAGATCCTGATGGAGGTATTTCTATGTAGAAGGGCAATAAACTGGACTAGTTTAATCAGAACTCCAAAATGGATTTATTTAGACCATAGTTATAGTTATTTTTTAAGTGAGGCCATTGCCTTAGCGAGGATGAGGAGCTATACATGGAATGTTGCAGGAGGGACAAGGAAAAATGCTATTTCTATTAGTCTGAGGCACTTTAACTATCTCCCTGATTTATTTCAAAATTCACTGCCTCTTATCGCAGGACTAGAAAACCACTTGCTAATTTAAAGTGCTAATGCCATACCTGCTCAAAAGAACTGCATCACCTATCAAAATGTATACCACGTTGATACTGTTGTACTGTTGTCCTGATTCCCGTTTAGCTTCCACTATAGCTTCCACTTATACGAAAGCAAGGACGAATATGCTCATCCTTTTTGCGTAGACTTGCATAATAGCCCGGCACTTAAAGGTTAACCATTATCTCCATGACTAGTGGGAGATGATGCATAATGTTAAGTTATCTTGTGTTTACCAATGTTACTTTTTCATATAAAATGTGTGAAGAAGAATTTCCCTCAATAACCCTCACTTTCTGAATGGCATGTTGAGGATATGGTGCAGCCCATTACTTCGAATGTCACAATTCAGCAACTTTGTTTCACCATGCTCATATTTAACCCTCTAATGTAAAGCCCTGAGAACAGAACTCATGGCTTAGTTTCTATGCATTAGATTACTTTGTACCATGTTCCCTGCTCTGCTTCATATTGTAGACACTGGTTTCCCATTTGCAGGTATGGGGCGGTGCATGTTTCCACAAACACACTTTTCTCTCCTCAGATTATTCTGTACTGTTCCGAGGTCTTGTTTAAATGTAGATAGTTCTGGGCAATTAACACAGAATGCAAACTGAAATCCATGGAAACATCATTGATCAGCGACAGGACACGGGTCTGCCCCCAATTATAAAGGAGATAATGCTAGCCATGTGAAGAGCTAAGAGGGCCTCCAGCTCCAGCAAGAAACTGTGGAAGCACTGTTGGGCTACCTGGGCAGGTTCCATGAGTTCTGCAAGGTCAGGGGTGTTTTGTTTCTACACCTTTGCATGGCCCTTTGCCTGGGCTGCTTGGTGTACTGAGAGCTGAAATGCTTGTAGGGGGCACTCCTTTGCACCCCCACTGTAAAGGCTGTCTTTGGGTTTGAGCTACGGGTGCTCTGTGCATGTCAGGAACCAGGACTCAGGGAAAGGTCTTTGATGAACACTTCCCCCTGCTTCCTGCAGTATATACATGGTGGCATTCCGGAGAAGCTGTGTGAGGCAGGGATCCGTATCCCCACCACACAATGAGGTCTGAAGAAAGAATAGGTGCTGGCGATGAACAGATAAACAAACAAAGAAAAAACCTTTGTCTGCATTTGTACATATGCTTGCGTGCATGCGAGGCGCCATGTGTCTGTGAATGTGTGCGCATATGAATATGTGTGCTGTAACTGTGTGAGTGCAGTGTGTGAGCAGGTGTATGTATGTGTTTGAGATCAATGAGTACATCTAGAGTGTGTACCGGAGTGGTAGAGGAGTACAAGTGAATGCAGCTGAGCTGAAAGATTAAAAGAATATTGAGGCTTAATACCACATAATAGAAATACGCGAGTCACGAGTACGAAGGTACAAGTACACTTTATTTTAGCAGAACAGCTGTTTGGCTCTCAACACCCCGCGATGTGTGCAAGCAGACTCCGTGAGATGAGAGAGTGCTGGACATATGAAAAACATGAGTATTTATACATTTTTCACACAATTCCAGACATATCGTCCAGCCCCTCTTTGTGTAACACATTTACCTAGGGTACATAGCCTTTCCACATAACTAATACATGTTAAAACATTCTTGAATAGCTGGTTGTTTTCTGTTAAACACATCATATGTTTTTCAAACATTGGACACAAAGGTAACAGTCCTTATTTCATTTGCTTATATTTGTCTACCATTTGTTCTTAAGTTTAAAGTCAGTTTAGGAGCGAAAACAAAGATTTCTGCAAAAGCACATGTTCAGCTATTCATCATTCTGTTTCGTTATTTGAATGGGGAAGACACTGTTGGTACAGATGGCATCTAAATTACTGATTAGCACGGCTCTTGTTTAGCTCCAAGGATTCCTTACTGCAGGCCAAACAATACACCTTAGAAGCTTCAACATGTTTATCTATGTTGACACAGTACAAAGTTCATTTTGCTCTACAAAGTTCAATTTCTAACATGGGACAGAAAGCAGCAGTTAATCAAAATAGCGGATAACTTAAAATGGCAGCGTAGTCAGCCTATTTTAGGTTCATTCAAATGCGATTTACAGTGCGATGCGAATGTGCATAGGCCAATGTTTGCTATCAGGCGGTAATATACTTTTACAGAGAGACGGTGAACAAAGGAACCAAACCTGGTTTGGCACGCAGAGAAAAATACGAGAAATACATTTTCAAAAAGAAATGGTGAATAAACCCAACCGGAACCATATAAAAACGTATATGGTCTAGCGGGTTTCAGTTTGCGGCTGCCAAGATAGCCTAAAATAATACCAAGGTTATTTAAGATAACCACGGTAGGAAAAATAGGGTAGTTACGACTGCCACCTGCCAAGTCTTATTGAAAAGGGAGCAAAACAATGCTCCACGAGAAACAGACAAAAAGGGATAAGTATTAACGCTTCCCAGTTCTCCATTTAAGATGGTTTGTACTGGGTCTGTCGATTTAAAAAGACTAATAAAGTAAATGGCAACTTTACATATTCTGGGAGACAGTAGTCAGTCCCAGAAAATGGAGTCTGAGTTGGGAAGTAGTAAAGGCAACCCTGTGTCACACACAGTAAAAAGATTATGCCCGTGGAGTATGTGAGGCTCCACAGTCCATGAACACAAAACACACACAGCAAAACACATGTAAGAGTGGGAAAAAAAGCTCACACTCTTAACAGGTGAAAAAAATATATCCTAGAAATCCAGCAAAGCTGCTGAGGGACTCAGTAGGTAAGGGAAATTAGCCATTCTGGAGTATTCTCTCTAACACTTGCCCCCCCTAACCTCCCAGACTAAAGGACAGGAGGATTTAATACACTCCAGAATGAATCTCTACCTCTAGTCAGTTAACAACATCCTAGAGAGACCATCAGCATTTTGGTGGTGACATCCTGCTCTGAGCTCAATGGTGAAATCAAACCCTTGCAGGCAGATTGACCATCTTTGCATTTGCATTAACCATCTCAAGGGTTGGTGGTCTGTCTGAATCACAAAAGTAGATCCATACAAGTATGGTCTAAACTTCTTCAGAGACCAAGCAATGGCAAAACATTCACGCACTATGGTTGCCCACCGTGTTTCTGGTTCCTTCATTTTCCTACTGAATGAAGCAAATGGGGTGCTCCCTACCTTTCTCATCCAGTTGACTAAGGACTGCACCTATACCTGTATTGGAGGCATCTGTCTGCATAGTGAAGGGTTGGTGATAATCAGGAGCACTTAGGACTGGAGCTCGACAAAGGGCTTTCTTCGGGTTTTCAAAGGCTTGAGTGCACTCCTCATTCCATCTAAACTTTTTAGGGAATTTTGGAGAGGAGATCACATTCAAGGGAGAAGCTATGGTCCCATAGTTCTCTATGAAATTCCTGTAGTACGCAGTGAGACCTAGGAAAGCTCTCACTTGGGTTTGAGTAGTAGGGGTGGCACAGCTTGTTCTTTGCTGGTCAATAGCCTTATTTCACCTCCTCCTACCTCATGACCAAGGTAGACCACTTTGCTCTGGCCAATTGGACATTTGCTTGCCTTTATAGTCATATGGGCCTGCTCAGGAGCCTGCAAAACATATCCTAAGTGATCAATAGGTTCTTTCCATGTAGGGCTGAACACTGCAATGTCATCCAAGTATGGAATGCAGAGTCCTTCCACCCATTCAGAACTTGAGTGACCATCCTTTGGAATGTAGCAGGTGCATTCTTTAGACCGAAAGGCATAACCTTAAACTGGTAGAAGCCGGCAGGGGTTGAGAATGCAGTTTTCTCCTTGGCATGGTCTGTCAGGGCTATTTTCCAATAGCCTGACATCAGATCAAATGTAATGAGGTACTTTGCTGAACCAAGTCTATCCAACAGTTCATCTGTTCTTGGCAAAGGATGTGGATCAGTCTGAGTGACTGTATTTAGAGCTCTATAGTCCACACAGAATCTCAACTTCTTGGATCCTGCCTTTGGTACTAGAACAACTGGACTAGACCATGGACTTGTAGAGGGCTCTATAACCCCGAGATTAAGCATCTTGTTGACCTCTCCTTTGATGTGGAATCTCACGTGTTTTGACATTCTGTAACCTCTGCTTTTCACAGGTAAACAGTCACCAGTGGGAATATCATGCTGGCCACATGGGGTCAAGCCTGGTGATAGTGAAAACAGGGAGGCAAACTGATTTAACAGAATGTTGTACTGTTCATTTTGTTCAGAAGTCAGTTGAAAAGAGAGATTGACTCCTTTATTTTCTCATCCAAAGGTTGGCCTCTGAGGAGGTCAGGTAGAGGTTCATTCTCCTCCTCCTCCTCTTGAGCTGAAGCTAGAAGCAAAGCTCCCACTTCTGGTCTTGTGACATATGCCTTCAAATCCACCAAATAGTTCACCTCTCCAAGTTTGCCCACAACCTGAAGGGTCTTATCCATTTGTCCTACAAGGCCCTCTGGCTTGTTGGCACCATAACTAATACAAGCTGGTCTTGAGTAAACTCAACCATGCTGGCCTTCTGGTCATGCCAATGTTTGACCAGAGCCTGACCTGCCTTAAGTTATCACTAGCTTCTGCTATCATGTGTCACATTCTCCTCCGGAGACAGATTACATAGTCAGTCACTCTGACTGGATTGGGAGAAGGAGCACTCTCCAACCCCTCCTTCATCAGGGCCAATGGACCTCTGACTGGATGGCCCCAGAGAAGTTCAAACGGACTGTAGCCAACTCCCTCCTGCGGGACTTCTCTATAAGCAAAGAGAGGGCATTGCAGTAGAAGGTCCAACTTTCTTTTAAGGGGTTCTTCTAAAGCACCTATCATGCTCCTCATAGTGTGATTAACCCTCTCTACCAGTCCATTTGTCTGTGGATGGTAGGCTGTAGAGAACTTGTAAGTGACACCACAGTTTGTCCACATGGCTTGCATGTAGTGGGACATAAAATTGGATCCCCTGTCAAATATCACTTCCTTAGGAAACCCTACTCTGGTACAAATACCAAGTAGAGCCTTAGCCACAGCCTGAGCCGTAACACTTCTCATAGGTATGGCTTCTGGGTATCGTGTAGCATGGTATACTACAACCAGGATAAACCTGTTCCCTGAAGATGTGGGAAGTCAAGGGGACCAACAATATTGATTCCCACCCTCTCAAAAGGAACTCCCACCACTGGGAGAGGCACCAGGGGTGCCATATTCTTGGGTCCACTCTTGCCAGAGGTTTGGCAAGTGTGACAGCTCCTACAGAATTTGTCAAATTCTGAACCCATATTAGGCCAGTAGAAGTATAAGGAGAGCCTTTCCTTGATCTTTTTGAAACTCAAACGACCAACCAAAGGTATCTCATGAGCCAACTGTAGGAACTGGAGTCTGTTGGCAAGGGGCACTACAATTCTTTTGCAGTCCCCAGGAATAGACTCTGTTGGTTCACTGTAGAAGAGGCCATCTTCCCAGCTTAACCTATGCTTTCCAACTTCTTGCCCACCAAGTTGGTTAGCAGCCTGTTGACGAAGACCCTCGAGAGTGGGACACTCTGTCCTCTGCTGAAGTCTGCCCTGTTGGGTCCACTTTCTGCCAGTAAAGACTGCAGCTCAGGATGGTCAACAGGGTCAAGATATCCAACTAAAACAGTGGGCCTCATTACAAGTCAGTCGGTCCGGAAAGAACGGTGGTGGTAAATCCGCCACCACCGTTCTTTCCGGACCGGCTGAGTAAGAGTCCTGCAGGTGGGAGGTGTCATTCCTGCCAGGTCTGACCTGGCAGGTTTAACACCACCCACCTGCAGGCAGACATGGAAACACCAGCACCATTACAGCATGGTGCCGGTGTTTCCACTTCCCCATTCCCATGGAGTCCCATGGGACTCCATGGGAATGGGAATTAACAGAATTCCGCCTCTGGAATTACCGGGTCACCAGGGTTGTAATGCCCTGGTGATTCCGGCAATCACAGAGGCGGAATGGTAATACGAGTCTGGAGGTAACCTGCCAGAATTTCCAGCACGGTTACCATCAGACTCATAATGAGGCCCAGTGTCTTTTTCCAGATCTGATTCTTCAGAAACTGACTCAACCACACAAGGTTGTACCTCACACTCAGCCTCAGCAGGTGGAGGAGTCACAGATGTGACCTTGAACAGTATTGGGGATATCCTGGTTGGTAGCAGAGGGGTGCTGTCTGACTTTTTCCTTGAGGTCTTGTGTTTCCCCTTTGCCTCATTCTTCCTAGAAATAGCAGTGAGCGGAGTGGGAGTGATAGTTTCATCTATCAACTTCTCTGGAGAGCCTCTCAAGGTCCTCTCCATTGCAGGCCTAGTGATCTCCTGTCTCCTTTTCCCGAGAGGCCTGGGGGTGCTTGACACAACTCCAAGAGTTTTTGGGTCATTACCCAACAGGACTCTCCTACAGGCACTTCACTCTGCTCACTAACAGGTATTTTGACAGTCATATCATTACACTGGATGAGAGCTGGTAACTGGGGAAGCATTTGCAAAGGGCCTCCAGCTAACTCGGTGAGGCGTTTGGGTGCCTTAGCAACATCCTCCACCTTGAAAAATGATTCATCCACCACAGTTACACTGGCTCCAGTGTCTCTGATGGCAGGGGTCTCCTGGCCATTCACAAGAACACTATCTTTCTAATGCTCTTTAGTATTATCTGGAATGTGTTTGTGCCATCCCCGTCTTTCACATGCAAAAGGAATAAAAACAGAATAAAATAGACACACCCCGGACGGGGAATGAGGCAGTGAGAACAGGCTGCGAGAGTTCAAGGTAAGGTTTATGTAAGTAAATGGCATCCAAAGAACTCTGCTTCCTATGAGAGCTCTCTGACCAGAATTAAAGTTACAATACATTTTATAGGACAAGTGTGTCATTGATGACACAACTAACATAGGGTACTACGTTGGTCCCGGATTGGACAGTCCATATAGTGCCTATGGTGTGGGCGGCATCTCTTCCTCCGGGTTGGCTACTTGGTTGGCGGGAGGATGGAAGTTAGGCGTCTGTGCTCCAAATGGGTGAAGGTCTGGTCGCTGTGCAGCAGGGTGGCCACTAGCTAAACTAACATAATACATTCTTAAAATGCATGCACTAAATAATAATCATTCAAAGTCTTTGAACAAATCATCATGTCTCTATAAACTTCACACACATGTCTATACTATCAATAACATTGGATTATAAAGGCATTGGGTTAAGGGTATTGACCACGTATAATAACACTGGTTGAAGTGAGGGTCTGTGTTCGTAAGAATCTCTGGTATGTTGACATTTGTTAGTAGTAGACAACAATATACTGCAGCAGGGGTCTAATGTTAGTTGGGGGTCTGTTGGGTGGGCATCATGGCGTGGTCAGCGGGCTGGCACATAAAAGGGATACATTGCAGGGGCACGGGGTTACAATGGAAGTAAGTTTCCACTGGCGAGGGTACGGGGCAAGGACACGTTTGTGGAGATAGATGGCAAGGACACGTTTGTGGAGATAGATGAGCTATGTACTCAGCTCATGCTGGTTCACACGCAGGACTGTGATCTCAGAGGAAGAGTGATGTGTTACATTTGTTCTTTGTTGCAATTACCTCCGGCTTCAGCATGAGAATGGAGCTGCAGAGTTTTCCAGTCAGAGTGGGAAAGATGGTGGGGGCCGTGTGCCCTCCGCGCCTGGCTGTTGCGAGAAAGGAGAGAGAGTGTTTTTGTATTATCGCAGTGAGGCCTAGTCACCAAGATGGAGTCGAAAGGGGGTACAAAAATGGATGCCCTGTGTCTTGCTCACTGGTCCCATCTACGCGAATGTTAACCAAAGTCGACATTGCATAAGGGCAAGGGGCGAACCCACCACTGGATGCACTTGGTCCGAGTTTGTACTGAGAAGTAAAGAATGTGAGGGGCCTGTTGGTGTCATGATCTCTGCTTCCAAAAGGTCAGGGTTTTCCCAACTCCCTTGGAAGCAGATCCATAACCCAGGTTCCGAGTGCCAACCAGTCCCAATTGGGACCTTTTGGACCCAGTCCTGGCGCCAGTGGCACCAGGCTCATAAATATGCCCAGTCCCAGCGCTGGAAGCGCCGGGCTCATAATGCTTGGGTGGACTTACCTGCAGCAGACCATGCTGCTTACTTGCCTGCCAGTGGAGCCTCTGATCCTCTTCTGTTTGGAACTACTTTTCCTGTTGGGTGGGGCAGGAGCCACTCCCTAGATTCAGAACACTGGAACTCTTCTGGAAAGCAGGAACTCTTTTCTTACCTAGGCATGGCTGTGGAAGGAGACACCTAAGCACTACAGGAGGCTATTTAAACCACACCCGATGGATGAATCTTGCTTTGCGTTATTCTGCATCCTCTGCAGCAGAACGCTCATCGTGTCTTCTGCATCTGATCCTGGGCCTAAGGAAAAAGGCTTAGCATCCTGAATCCAGTCTTCAGCAACACCTATAAAGACAAGAAAGAACAGGTTAGCATTACGGTCTTCAGTGAAAGCTCTTCACTTACCTGGTCCATCGGCTGTCACCAACGCCTCGCGCTGCATTCCGGCATCTGAAAGACAAAGGCTTACCTACTCTTCGTGCACTCCGGAGGTCTTCACACTGCATTCCGGCATCTGAAAGACAAAAGCTTACCAACTCTTCGCACGCTCCGGAGGCCTTCGGCGCTGCATCTCGCATCTGAAAGACAAAACAAGGTGCGTTTAAAGACATTGGGGAACTTTAATACTCACGTGCCATTACTCCTTTCCACATCTAACCCAGTGGGTATTCTGGCACCCTGCAGCCGCTCCGAACTTGTACCTGCAAAATAAAAAGACAGTTAGAGCGCATCGTGAAGCAGGCAACAAGCGCTTACTTACGTGCTTCCAGGCGCTTCTATTCATCACACGGGCTCCATCTTCAACTCACTTCAGCCCGTCATCCGCCATCGCCGGAACCCTGCAAAACAAGAAACATCATTACTAAAGACTTTAAAGACATTAGAATTACTCGAAACTTACCGTTCGTGCAGTAAACGACGGACAGCAGTCCTCTGAAGTCAAGAGGCCTGCTCCCCTTATCCAGTGGAGAAACTGGTTACAGCACCCTGCCCCAAGGCAGATGGAGAGCACGGCGTTCACTTACCTAAGGTGAGAGCGTTAACCTTTGGGGTTCTACAGGAGAAGAGAAAGGGAAGAAGAGAGAGACATTCAATAACCCAGTTCCTTAATCCCATATTTTCTATCTGCAGACATCTTACCCTTCGAGTCAGACATACAGTGCACAGAGGTCCAGCCCAAAGAGCCAGCCGTGTGTTACACATCACCTTTGAAGATACGGTATATGCCCAGTCAAGACCGGCGCCTCTACGGGAATCAGGTGAGCGTTACAGAACGCAAAGCCTACCACAAAACTCCCGTCCAGGCGCTATGGAAACCTCGGATACCGACCAGCTAGCCCAGTTACTTGGGGAACTAAGGGCAGAAGTGCATGCAGCCCGTCAGGAAACGAACGCTCTAAGAAGGGAACTGATTATTTCCAAGGAGCGAACAGATGATCTCGCTAGACAATTGCTACAGTCACAAGCCGGACAGACCCCGTTACCCGCATCTGGGGGAAATCTTCCTTCTACATCGTCTATGAATCCAGTGCAGATCAACCTACCTGGGAATGTACCTCTGGCTCCGCCCGAACGATTTTCAGGTGACCCAAAGAGGTTTGCAGTATTTATCAATCAGTGCCGGTTGCATTTCTTATGCCGGCCAGCAGCCTTTCCAACTGATCAAGCTAAAGTAGCTTTCGTGCTTTCGTACCTTAGTGGCAATGCGGCAGACTGGTCGATCCCTCTAGTAAATCAAGATGATCCGGTCCTCCATGATTTTCAAGCTTTTCAGCTCAGTATGGAAAAACTGTTCACAAGACATTCACAGGGGCAGGCCTTGGACAATGAGCTTCTTTCGTTGCGACAAGGTAATCAAGACCTTTTGGCTTATATTGCGTCTTTCAACAGACTGATAGTGGAAACTTAATGGCCTGAGGACAAAAGGATTACGCTGTTTTATAGAGGTCTACGTGGAGAGCTCAAAGATGTGTTAGCCCAAGTAGTGAATCCCCCACAAGATTGTTCGGACTATATAGACTTAGTCGTTCAAATAGATCACAGACTGCAGAACAGGAAGGCCGATCGTTCCAAGTTTGATGCTCGAGTATTTTCCAAACCGCCAACTCCTTCCAAAGGAGTAGACTCCGGGGAACCCATGCAAATAGGGGGTCTGAAAGGTCCTCTAACACAAAAGGAGCGGGAAAGGAGAAAACAGTTGAAATTATGCCTCTATTGCGGAAACTCAGGGCACTTTCTTCCAGACTGTCCGGTGAAACCTGCCAAGAAGGCAGTAGGAGCTGCAGTTACCAAAGTTACAAACTCTGAGCAGGGAAACGACCTCGCCCGACAAGAATAGAGGTCCTCTTGCCGAGCGTGAAAACCAGTTCCGTGACCTCGCATTTCGTGATACCTATGGTCCTCATTAGCCCTGATAATCCGGATCGATTACATGCAATTGAAGCTTACGTCGACAGCGGTGCCATCGGCAATTATGTGGATCATGAAATGGTTTTGAGGATGAATCTAACTCTTTGTCCCAAGGCTGTAAAGGACGTCATTACTACGGTGGATGGTACGGAGATAGCCTCCGGGCCAGTAACGCATACCACTCAAGAGGTGACGCTAGTAAGTCAAGATGGACACCATGAGAAGATCGTGTTCGATGTGATCAAGGCCCCTCAGTTTCAGATTATTCTAGGAATACCTTGGTTAGAGAAACACAATCCTCTGATCGATTGGCGAGCAAGAACGGTCCAGTTTCCAGAATGTGTCTCTACTTGTCACCCTCCACCTGGTGTTGCACTGGCAGCAATTTCTTCAGAGACTCCCCAGTTACCTCCCGAATACCTAGAATACCAAGATGTTTTCCGGAAGGATCAGGCTAACTCTCTACCTCCTCATAGGTCTTATGACTGCCAGATAGACCTGATACCTGGATCTACTCCTCCTTGTAGTAGAATTTATGCCCTCACCGAGCCTGAGAACCTTCACCTTCGACAATACCTGGATCAATACCTGGCAAATGGGTTTATTCGTCCTTCCAAGTCCCCTGCTTCTTCAGCTTTGTTCTTCGTTCCAAAAAAGGAAGGAGACCTTAGAACTTGTATAGATTATCGCTCCCTGAACCAGATCACCGTTAAGAATAGATATCCGTTACCTTTGATCCCTGAACTCCTGGACCAAGTCAGAAAAGCATGCATATATACAAAGCTGGATCTTAGAGGAGCTTACCACTTGGTACGAGTAAAAGAGGGCGATGAATGGAAGACGGCCTTCCGCACCAAGTATGGGCTATTTGAATATCAGGTCATGCCCTTCGGACTTTGCAATGCCCCGGCCGCCTTTCAATATTTTATGAACGATGTCCTCAGAGAGCTCATAGATGTGTGTGTTGTTGTTTACATTGACGACATCCTCGTTTATTCTTCATCGGAATCTGAACATCGGAAACACGTGAAAATGGTCCTCGAAAGATTGCGTCAACACAAACTTTTCGCTAAGTTGTAAAAATGTGTTTTCAACGTGACTGAAGTTGAATTCTTGGGATTCATATTATCACCTGGCGGAGTGCGTATGGATTCAAAGAAGGTCGATGCAGTTCTCAAATGGCCATCACCATCCTCCGTAAAAGGTGTGCAAAGCATGTTAGGCTTCGCTAACTTTTACCGCAGGTTCATCCCCGAATTCTCTCGAATAGTCCAGCCCATCACTGCCTTGTTAAAGAAAAACAAACGTTTTGAATGGTCTACCGAGGCGGAACAAGCTTTCCAGGATTTGAAGACTAAATTTATCTCTGCACCAATCTTAAAACACCCTCGCCCGAACTCCCCTACATCGTGGAAACTGATGTTTCAAGCCTTGCCATGGGGGCAGTTCTATCACAAAAGGACCCGGTAACCAATCAGTTGCATCCCGTGGCATTTTGGTCCCGCAAATTCTCGCCTCCTGAAATCAATTACACGATTACTGACAAGGAACTTCTGGCTATCAAGTCTGCCTTTAAGGCTTGGCAGCATTATCTGCTGGGGACCGACACACCGTTACTGTGATTACGGATCACCGAAACCTGCAATATTTGAAAACCGCAAAAGCCCAATCCTCTAGACAACTCCGTTGGGCATTATTCTTTGCCGAGTTTGACTTCATAATTACCTATCGACCTGGTACAAAGAACGGTAAAGCTGATGCCCTTTCTCGGATGGGAGTGGAAGAACACTTGATCAACCCTAAACCTGTACCAATCATTCCCGAACAAAGAATTCTGGGTGTAATCGCCACAGAATCCATAGAGGAAGTTAAGGATAAAGCCAGGCAACTTGTAACTCCAGCAGACATACAGAATTGGCATCTGCAGGGAAAGGACTTTGCAGCAAAGGACAACTTATTGTATTTCCAAGAACGATTATACCTACCCAGCACAGATTTACAGAAAAAAGTAATCTCTTGTTATCACGATTCTTTAATGGAAGGACATCCCGGTATGGCCAAGACCTCAGAAAAGATCAAGCGCTACTTCTGGTGGCCGTCTTGGAAAAAAGATATCAGAGACTTTATAATGTCCTGTGGAGTATGCGCCCAAAACAAGAGTCAAAAGGAAAGACCAGCAGGCCTCTTACGCCCTATTGACATCCCACCTTGCCCTTGGCATACGCTTTCTATGGACTTCATCACCGATCTACCTCCATGCTCCGGATACAATACGATTCTAGTAATCGTGGACTTATTCTCCAAGAAGGCGCATTTCATTCCGCTCAAAGGCTTGCCAACAGCAGCAACTCTGGCCCGAGAATTTCTCGAAAACATCGTCCGACTGCACGGTTTTCCTTCGGTTCTAATTTCGGATCGAGGTAGTCAATTTATTTCTCATTTTTGGCGAAGTTGCTGTCGGTCGGCTCAAATTGATGTGAGACTATCGACCAGTCACCACCCTCAGACCGACGGACAAACCGAGAGGACCAATCAAACTCTGGAACAGTATTTACGCTGCATGCTGCAACAAACTGAAAAAACTTGGAAAGACATCCTTTGGATAGCCGAATATGCCTACAATAACTCTGTCCATTCGGGAACTGGGAAAACCCCGTTTTTTCTTTTGTACGGCAGTCACCCTCGAACCTCGGAGTTGGATCCCCTCCAAGATCTTGAAACACCAGCAGTAGACTACCTGCATTCTACAATCACCCAAGCCTTTAAGGAAGCTGTTTCTCACCTTCAAAGGGCTAAAGAACAATACAAGAAAGGAGCAGATCAACATCGGAAGGAAGCCCCTCAATATCAAGTAGGGGATCAAGTCTGGTTATCCACCAAATATCTACCTCTAAAAGGGCCACGCACATTCAACCCAAGATACCTTGGTCCCTATTCCATCACTACCATAGTAAACCCAGTAGCGGTCAAGTTGGACTTGCCCCCGCACATGAAGATACATTCGGTCTTCCACGTCTCTCTATTAAAACCCGTGCAACCTCAAACCCGACTAACTAAATCTCCAAAACCTATCCTAGTTGATGGAGAACTCGAGTTTGAAGTCAAAAGCATTCTGGACTCCAAGATCTCCAAATCTAAACTATTTTACCTAATTGACTGGAAAGGCTACGGCCCCCAAGAGAGATCCTGGGAACCTGCTGAATATGTCCACGCTCCTCGCCTAATCAAAAGATTTCACCGAACATTTCCTGACAAGCCAAAACCCCCGGAGAAGCCCGGTTTGGGAGGGGCCTTGAGGGGGGGTACTGTCATGATCTCTGCTTCCAAAAGGTCAGGGTTTTCCCAACTCCCTTGGAAGCAGATCCATAACCCAGGTTCCGAGTGCCAACCAGTCCCAATTGGGACCTTTTGGACCCAGTCCTGGCGCCAGTGGCACCAGGCTCATTAATATGCCCAGTCCCAGCGCTGGAAGCGCCGGGCTCATAATGCTTGGGTGGATTTACCTGCAGCAGACCATGCTGCTTACTTGCCTGCCAGTGGAGCCTCTGATCCTCTTCTGTTTGGAACTACTTTTCCTGTTGGGTGGGGCAGGAGCCACTCCCTAGATTCAGAACACTGGAACTCTTCTGGAAAGCAGGAACTCTTTTCTTACCTAGGCGTGGCTGTGGAAGGAGACACCTAAGCACTACAGGAGGCTATTTAAACCACACCCGATGGATGAATCTTGCTTTGCGTTATTCTGCATCCTCTGCAGCAGAACGCTCATTGTGTCTTCTGCATCTGATCCTGGGCCTAAGGAAAAAGGCTTAGCATCCTGAATCCAGTCTTCAGCAACACCTATAAAGACAAGAAAGAACAGGTTAGCATTACGGTCTTCAGTGACAGCTCTTCACTTACCTGGTCCATCGGCTGTCACCAACGCCTCGCGCTGCATTCCGGCATCTGAAAGACAAAGGCTTACCTACTCTTCGTGCGCTCCGGAGGTCTTCACACTGCATTCCGGCATCTGAAAGACAAAAGCTTACCAACTCTTCGCACGCTCCGGAGGCCTTCGGCGCTGCATCTCGCATCTGAAAGACAAAACAAGGTGCGTTTAAAGACATTGGGGAACTTTAATACTCACGTGCCATTACTCCTTTCCACATCTAACCCAGTGGGTATTCTGGCACCCTGCAGCCGCTCCGAACTTGTACCTGCAAAATAAAAAGACAGTTAGAGCGCATCGTGAAGCAGGCAACAAGCGCTTACTTACGTGCTTCCAGGCGCTTCTATTCATCACACGGGCTCCATCTTCAACTCACTTCAGCCCGTCATCCGCCATCGCCGGAACCCTGCAAAACAAGAAACATCATTACTAAAGACTTTAAAGACATTAGAATTACTCGAAACTTACCGTTCGTGCAGTAAACGACAGACAGCAGTCCTCTGAAGTCAAGAGGCCTGCTCCCCTTATCCAGTGAAGAAACTGGTTACAGCACCCTGCCCCGAGGCAGATGGAGAGCACGGCCTTCACTTACCTAAGGTGAGAGCGTTAACCTTTGGGGTTCTACAGGAGAAGAGAAAGGGAAGAAGAGAGAGACATTCAATAACCCAGTTCCTTAATCCCATATTTTCTATCTGCAGACATCTTACCCTTCGAGTCAGACATACAGTGCACAGAGGTCCAGCCCAAAGAGCCAGCCGTGTGTTACACATCACCTTTGAAGATACGGTATACGCCCAGTCAAGACCGGCGCCTCTACGGGAATCAGGTGAGCGTTACAGTTGGCCCCATGCTCCAACACATTCCCCCCTTTTGTTACATCTAAAGTAACGAATTACGAGCCTTGTGCTCTGTTATTCTCCCTTTGGTAATACTCAGCTTCAGCAACAGCTTCTTCCCATGCTGGGGTATCCATTCTCTGCATACACTCCTCAAGCTATCCCGTCTTCTTGCGTATTCATCAGGAGTGCACGTTAGGTATATCCCACCATCCCCATCCAGATCTACCCATACCTCTTTATACCATTGTAGCTCCCTTGGTTCTTTGATTGTGGTATGGTATAAATTATCAACCCTGTCCCCATACTGCCTGTATATTGCAGTCATCCTGTATTTTGGGGGGTTATTTTCCCCTGTTTGTATTTGTGCATCTATCATAGTTGCTACCGTTGTCGGTCGTCCCATTGTTACCATCATTATAGCTGAGGTAGGCATACTTTTTACACAACACCGGAGACCTAATTGGCACACGCAGAAAAACAGCAGCACAAAGACGATGACAGGAACAAGTATTTTCATCATTATATTGACCCATGATGGTATCCAGTTGAACATGTTGTCAAACCTTGTGCTTTGCTCTACTCTGCCCTCCATTCTCATCCATTCTCCTAAGTTGTGAACTGCTGATATCACATGGGTAAGTGTCCCGTTATCTGCATCTTCAGATGGCACGAATGTACAACACGCCCCCCCCCCCGATTTTTCGGCAAACACCTCCGTCGATTGCCGTGAGGAGGTCTAGAACATATCTGTTTTGCATTGTCATTAGGCGCTAGGCCCGGAGCTCTATCTTTATTACGTTGAACCCTTCTTCAGTGTCATTGGCCAGTTGGATCAGCTCCCAGTGCACTATTTGTAACCATTTGGCATTGGCTCGCACCTGGAGTCCTGGTGCTAAGAGCGATGTAAAGAATGTCTATGCAGATGTGAAGAGCTTGTATTTTTGTGGGATCTCCGCAAGGAGTTTCGATGATTTAGATGAGATATAGTTGGATGATCTTTTACTTTGTGATCATTTTGTTTTCAGTTCTCGTTTGGACAACAGTTCGTAAGCTGGTGGTTCTGTTCTTTCTTGTTGGGGTGTTGTCGATGGGTCTGACGATTGCCATGCTGCCGATTTGCCAGCCGATTCTCCTTCTGCCGATTTGCCATCCGATTCTCCTGCTGCTCCTTGGATGTGGCTTTCGGGTACTACCATCAGGGCCGTATGTAGGGTGGCTAAGGCGCATGTACCTTTCCAAGATGCAGGTAGGTATAGGTAGGCTTGTTTCCGCATATCCTTTCTTCATATCAGGAATTATTATTGTCTTGTTGCATCTCTTTGTCACCCCATTGTTCACTTTCACTTTTGTACTTCAGATCGTTCGAACCTGGACCTGAACAGGTGCATGAACTGAGCATAATAATTCATGGACGGATCTGCTTGGGTGATCAACAGTGTTGCTCAAGCCAATGCGTTCCCAACTAAGTTGCATGATCCATCTCGTAGGGTCTGGGACAGAAAGTAAAGTACATCAAACATGCATCAATGAACTCCTTCAGAGCCTTTAGGTTCCTGTCATACTTCCAAAAAGGTAAAGGCAAAGGGGGAAGTTCTCCCCCATGATCCTCTCAGACAGCAATCTGTTGCCTTAGCACAACATTTTCAGAATGGAGAGACTGCACTTCAGCAATCAGCCCTTGTAAGGCAGCTACCAGTTCCTGGTATTGTTTCAGGGATGCCACGGGGTTCCTTTGGCATTGCAACCTTTCAAGCTCTGATGACTCTTCCCTCCAATCCTCCTCACCTAGGTCTTTAGCAGAGCTGTCTGGGGTGTCTGACTTCTTCTTTCTTGTGGTCTTTCCCTTGTGGTCTCCTGCTCGGTCATTTGTGGTCTTCTTGAGGTAAGGGCAAGCTCCTCCGGAGGCCACATTGCCACGGTAGTGAACACCAAGAAACAGGGATTCCTGGCGAGCAGACCCCAGTCAGGGAAAAAGCTTTGCAGCAAAAAATCCTGTAGTTTATCAGATGTAGCGAGATGTACAACACTGGACCAGAATGCAGCTGCTCGTTAAATATACTTGCTCCAAATCGCATTCAACAGGTGAGAGCAGAATGCTGTAGATATGCAAGGGATATCTAGGACTCAGAATCAAAGGGGAATCTGGCTCTGAATAGCAGGTAATACTGAGGATGATAGTGTTTGCCCAGAATGCTGGTAGCAGTCAGAACGAAGAGTGAGATCCAGTGCGAGCCAGGCAAGACCCGGAAAGAAAGCCAGAGAACTGGGAGTGAACCTGGGAGACAGAGAGAGAGATCAGCAGGCAGACAAGAACCGCTCTGCCTCAGGAGGCGTGCAAGCAGGGCAATACAAGAGAACAGGCCAGAGATGGGCGATCCAAGTGGGGCACCACGGAAGATGGGCTGACAAGCGAGAGAAGGCAGAACAGGAGCAGAGCCTCCTAAAAAACACTGTGTCTCACCCGAAACAGAGAAGGTTGCAATGCAGCATCCTGCAGTCTGTCACAGTGTATATACAGACAGCAGCCATCTTGGTGGAACACTAGACCATAGCAGGGCGGTCTTGTGAAAATGTAACGGAACTCTACTGTATCTTCCAGAGGTGCCACTGTTTCCATGTGCGCCGCATGACAATGGTGGACAAAGAAATGCCATCTGCAGTGAAAAAGTGCAGACTAAGAGAATCAATGTTCTGATTGTGGATAGAGAACATCCCAGCACTACGCACAAATGCAGACATGCCTCTGTTAACAAGACACCTTGCATAATTTTGCTGGGGACAGAAGACATTGGGGTTGTTCCATACTGCTGTAGGTGGTATCTGAGAGAAAATCACCTTTGCACTAGGAAAAAGCAGTATCAGTGCCTTCACCAACTCCTTCAGTGCACTGATGTAACCCAAATGCACTGTGCCACAATGCAACACTAGAACATCAGGAGTACTGAAAGTGGCCATAATCTGCAAAGAGAAAGCACTCCTTGCAAATTGTGACCAGGCACACTGCATCACAAAGCCTCCACTCCTTGAAAACCAAGATTGGCAGAAATGCCTCTTCCCTCTGCATACTTCTGCAGATCACTTCCAAACGAATCTCCAACCATCAACACCCTGACTTTCTGCATCTCTGCATTCTTCACTGCACAGAGCAATGGAAAACAGTATTACCCTCTCTTCCTCTCTTCCTATGAAGAACAACCTCAAAACCTGATTGGCTAATACCCACAGTCCCATTTCCATGCCAGGCATGCTGAGAAGATTGGATGTGGCACACCATGTCTGCGGACTTCCACGCTGTCTGTGGATCCCGTAACACAGGACTGCCCTTCTTCCCTTTCTACTTCACTCTTTGCAGCATTCCCTCATTGACTACTTTTAAGCAGTCACACACCAATCCACCAATCATAGCCAAGAAATCTACATCTAAACCTGTTCAACACTGCAGAGGTAATATTCAACACTCAGAGTACAGGTTTTCTGTTATTCCAAAGCACCTCCATCAAAAGCTACTGTAAAACTCTCCAAGATTTCTGCATCCAGATTCATCCACGTCTGCATCCATCAACACAAACTACAGGTATGCCTTTATTTTTGGGGAGTACATTTGCAACTCTTTTAGAAATGCATATGAGCAGGTCACTTAACCTGCATAACCTACTCAATGATCATACTCTCATTTGTCCCATCTCCTGACATCAAGTGGCAGTTACTTACAATGCTGTGTGCTTTCAAAGTTTTCTTTTCATGCCCCCCTGCATAACAGTTGCAAACCACATATTTCAATTTTAGGCGCACCCTCTGTGATTATTTTGTTAACAAAAATATAACCATATTGGGAACATTTGCACAGCATGTTCAAGTGCCAGATCCTATGTGAAGCTTCAATATGTTACCATGACATGCATGCTTGCCCATATCACCCATTTTAATGTGCAAACTGTTATTGTCTTCTTTCCTTCTGTGACTTTTACAACCACTTCTCCCACTAACACATCTGCTGTAAAATGCCCAGAATGCAGACAGAAAACGAAGACTGTGTGTATGTTACCAAAGCATGGCAAGTACATAGATTGCAAAATTAACAAAATGCACTGCACTTAAAACTACTCATGTCAGCACCATTTGAATGAATGCAAATAAATGCATGTGTACATTTGCAGCAGTGCTAGCTGTACATTTTGATACATAAATGAAAGGAACAGGAAAGGATTTCTGCAACATACTGCAATGGCACTCGTGTAGGAAGCTTCTGTGTGTGGGAAAGTTAATTAAATTGGACACACTAACATTCTTCTTTCTAATATGTACATCTTTCTGGGTTTGTGCCTTTTTCTCAGCCTATTAGGATGTGCACTACTCCATTTGCAATATAAATAGTGCAACAACAACTCACACACTTGAAAAACTGCAGCCCCTTACGGCAGACTTATCACAGCACCACCAGCCACCATACCAACAATGCTGATGCTCCCAAGTCCCCATTCCTATCCAGTGTAGTACAACTACACGCACATCCAGACTAACATTTTCCAACACCCGACTTTCCAAGCAAACATAGCTTGTAATATCCTATTGACACTGGGAAGCTTCCTGCCAAACAAGTAATAGGACTCTAGTGGCTACCTGTCTTCGCCAATAGCAGTGATACAACTGTATTCGTAATCACGTGTAATGTTACTAACTCTTCTTTCCAACAAATCCTCCTACAATGTAAAATAATGTGTTATCCTAGTACAATTATTGTGCCACTAACACACATACCCACTAACTTCCTTCTTTCACAATTGCAGTGAAGAACAGCCTCCTGAAAGACAGAAACGTCTCTACTGGGAGATAATACCCAGAAGAAACCTACAATTCACTTTCAACAAAGTAAGTGCAGTAATGTAGTAGTATTCTTCCTGTTACTCATACAGTGCAGTGTTATTGTAGAGTAGCCTACCAAATTCTATCGAACCCAACAGCATTTGCTTCACTCTTACTCATTGCACCACAGCAGGTCCTCTCTTTGTATTCTCATCTGTACACCAGTATTGTAACACCCACTAGTTTCGTGAAAACATCGTAATGTCCTTACTTATTCATGCACAGTGCACTGTCATACACACTGAAGCAAACCTTTCACACATCAACACTCACAGCTACTAGTAGAACCTTCCCAACCAGAACAGGACGTTGCCCAATCACACACCACTCTATTTATGCCTACCCCAATATTCAGACACTCATGCACAGTGCACGCAAATACAATGCACAACTTTAGACCTACACTTTCCTTTTTTCTCCAACAGACAAAAGAGAATGCCAGGCAAAAAGCAACCCCGTAGAAAACAATGCAAAAATGGAGCAGATACAACTAAAAGCATGCAAAGTAGTCATCCACCTCTAACAGAATTTGTACGAAATGTTCAAACAAAACAGCTAATACAGTCACTGAACAAAACTGAACCACCTAGCTGAAATAAAAGTGTGGCCCCTCTTCCAAAATGTAAAAATAAAATAAAATATTGAAAAGAATACAACTACCGGTTGCGCTAGCACTGCATCTACAAATTTTAAGGTATCCAGAGGTAAGTATTCCAAAAAATCAATTTTACAAAAAATGTGCCACCGTAGAGTCCTTCAGAATCTTATTTTTTAAAAAAACAGCAGAGAAATCACGCTCAACCCTTAAAACGTACCTCAAAAGAAAATGTTTATATTAATTTTAACGAGAATGATACCACTAACAAAAGTAATAAGTAAACTACAAAAAGTACTTCGCAACATGCAAAATATCAACATAGATACCTTTGCAAACACGTATGCAGGTGAGTTGATTCCACAACCAGCACAGAGCCATATTTCAATGAAGAGTCATAGGAACAAGAGCAGACAAAGCCAATTGCCATACATAGCAGTGGCCGAGGGTATGAAATGGTAGACAACACCATTATGGCAGAAGTAAAGCTCATTGAAAGAATGTCCCCAACAAACTTACAATCAACTCTCCATTCCACCGAACCAATCCGTCCCGTCTACAAATGACCCTGCACCTCAATGTGTAACATACGAAAATAATCCTTCAAATCTTTATGGCAATTCCTCAATGACTATGTAAAAGCGAAAGAGAAAATGAGAATGAAAATGTTGTAAACCATGGACTCCTGTCCAATGCGCAAATACACAGGAGTGCAAGGACATTCATTAGTCTGCATTTATGGCCTGTTTGCAGAAGCACCTTCCACCACATCAAAATGTTAGTGACACACCGTTCCACTATCTTGCCCAGAGACCGTTCTATGCAAAAAGTCCTGCTTTAGAACTGGAGCATTTAAATCACATTTTCCTACATGACACAGACAAAGAACTACTAGAAGAAATAGACCACATCCAAAGCAAATATTTTGGAAGTAAAGAGCACTTACAAAACCCAGCAACTTTAGAGAACAGTAGCGACAACCTCACAAATGCCAACCTTCTAATACACACGTACAAAAAAGAAATAGCAAAGTTTAAAAGCACATCTACTGAAGTACCAAACCAAGTATGTTTGTGTTGTTGCAGAAGTTTTTATACAAAGAGCACCAAAACTGTAGATATAGCGTACAAAATAGAAGAATGAGACATCCCAATGGTTCCAATTATCTCTCTACCTTATAGCAGAAAAGAAATATGAAATTACTAACCCCTCAAAACTTTGCACACACTGCACTACAAAGCTTGATATTAACCAAAATCCTTCATGGGATATCACTAATAACTTGGAAATATTCCAACTTCCAAAAACAGTCCAACAGCTTAATTTGTATAAGATCAATGTGATCCAAACAGTAAATCCATTTCAAGCTATAATATGCCTTCAACCTAAAACAGCCAAGTTGCCTCCTTCTGAATTTCCAAAAGGCATTTGTGGCAAAGTAGTTTATTTGACATTAGATCTTAAAGAAAATGTAGACAATCTGGAAGTGCAACGACCAATAGATCAATCTTTGATAATCCAAGTGAATGGTTTACCTACAAAAGACAAAGAAATTGGCAACAACTAGTGGACTTAAACAAAGTTAGAGAAGCCATACAATATCTTAAAGAGAACCATGAATACTTCAAAGAAATATACATTGAGGAAAACCTGAGGGAAACCACCAAAATAATTCATGATTCCTCATCAACTGGCCAATTTGAACTTATAGATCCTATTACTGCATCCAATATTTTAGACCAGTATACAATTCACCCACTGCACTCCAAAGACAGCATAGATGATGCACTAGAAACATATCAAATGCAACAAGCCAAAAGATCTCTAATCAGCATATGGGTAAAAGTGTAGAAGTGTAGAAGCACAAGCATTTCCTCTACTCTTTCCTACTGGGAAAGGGGGAAGGTATGATGAAAGATGCACGCACACAAATAACAGCATCTGAATACTGCTCTTTACGAATGTATTCTGAAGACCCCAGATTCAGACAAAATGTTGAGCACAATTCCACCTCCTGTTTGAACTAGCAACTCTATGTTACTGAGTTGCACACACATTGAAAATAGGTTAAACATTTTTAAACATGTCTGCTACGCAACTACTTCACAAGGTACAAGACAAAGATGAATTTTTGCAGTCAAGTATCACAAATCTATTGACAAACATGCATGGTATGATAGAATACTGGTTCCAATGTCACACTGATGTATGGTGTATGCTATGCAAGCTTGGCCCACCCACATGGTTTGTCACTTTAAGTTGTACAGAGTATGCATGGGAAGGCTTGCACGACTTCCTAGGCATAGCAAATGAAAACAAAGTAGGGATAGCAATAAAAACACCAGGAGAACTCTGCTGTCTTGACCCTGTAAATGTGTCAAGGTACTTCCACCACCACGTTATTGCCATGTTACACTTCATCTGTAATAAAGCAAATCCTCCCCTCAGAGAAGCGCAACATTTATTTTGAGAAAAGAATATCAAACCAGAGATGCACCACACATCCACATGCTTTTGTGGATAAAAGATGCTCCTAAATTTGGTCAGGACAGTGATGCCACTGTTTTACAGTTCTTTCACAAATGTGTAACTTGCAACATCCCTTCAGAAAGCACACATAGTGAGCTACATGGACACATTTTGCAGTTTCAAAGACATAAATGTGGCAAATATTGTCGACGCAGATATGAACACAAAGGCAAATACTACAACAAATGATGCTTTGGTTTCCCTAGACCAGGTTCAGCAAAAGGACAAGTAAAAAGCTATATGCCTTCTGTTAGACACAGTGTCAAAGGCAAATTGCCTAAGAACAATGGTGCATTAAAAGAAGCGAAGTGTCAAAGTATATCAATGATTACAATGCAATCATTGCACTCTTGTGGAATGCAAACATAGATGTACAGTACATTGCAGACAATTTCCCAATATGTCACAGCCTACCTAACCAAAGCTCAGAAAACTGACCTGAAAGACCTCTAGGATGACATATCATCTCACAAAACACTGTCACAATTAAATTATACAGCTTTGGCATACAAATGCTCTCCCATAGAGAATATGGTTGCTATGAAGCTGCAGACCATTTAACAGGCACAGCCTTACATGGGAAATGTGAAACATAGTCTGGCTAAGCCTCGGGTCCTGCTGCATCCAGAAAAAGAGTGCCCAAATCGTACCAAGACATAGAAACAATAAACAAAAATTATCCCAACAGCCAAGACATTTTTAAAAACAATGTATTGAACACATACTACCCAAACAGGAGTACTGCTTTCGAAAACATGTGTCTATACCACATAGCCCAACATTTCTCATACAAGAATGATATTAAACCAGACGAAAAAAAAAAAGGTAAATACATAGTCAAAATATGTGAAGGCAGCCTCGTTAATCTTACCAAACCCAGCCTGATTAATCATGTGAAGCTATCTTTTTTTTAATTTTTTTTTTCTTAAACCGTTAAAAAGAAACTTTTCATTTTATAATACTAATAATTTTTCATACACATTTGGGCCATGTTATCAAACTGTAACTTTTGTCTATAGTTCATCTTTGGCAAATTTGTCCATAATCTTGTTCCAAAAATGAAAGATTATAAAAATCATCTTTTTTTCCTGTTCCAACAGTATCTGGGCCCATCTCTCTTCTGGGCTCAGAACTTCATGGCCGGTCTCAAAATAAGTACTACATAAATTTCTCTCATTTTGTAGGGCAGAACAGATCATTATGAGATGATGCAAAGTCTCTGTCGCATCTTGATTTTTACATATCCTACAAAAATGTCAACTTTTATCTTGTTGCTTGATTCTCATTAGTCTCTCTCTTGTAGGGAGAATATTGAAACGTAATTTCATAAAGAGTGCTCTTATCCCCTTATCTGGAAATAGCATCAAATATGATGGAAATTGATTAATAGATCTCACTTCTATTTCACATACAAGATTTTCTTTATATTGATTTTTCAGTTCTATGGTATTTATCCAATCATTGTACATCATCTTTTTCTTGGTGCATTGAGGTCTCATTAACAGCATTTCAGTATTTTTATCTTCTTTTGCGAGAATTTGTGGCATCTGTTGTTTCCATTGTGCACCTATGGCATCCGTCTTGCTTCTGAATATCTCAAGTGCAGAGACTTTTTCCTCACCAGATATCTTCTGATAAAAATCTAGTTTTTTCCATCTTACAACTGAAGTGAGAGATTGCAGTGCTATCTCGAAACAAATCCGTACCACCGGAAAAGATTGTGGCAACCACATTATTTTTCTCCAAAATATTGCCTCAAGGAGGGGCCATATTTTCTCTGGCAGTTTTATCAACATTTTGCTTCCCTAAGTGAAGATCGGAATGACTTTGCTCCTTTAAAATGCAACGATTGGTCTGTATGAAATTTTCCGTATTTTTCATGAAGAATGTACAGGGCCATTGCTTTCTTTCTTAATTGCAACTCCCATTCTTTTTCGTCTAATGTATGACTGATAGTAATCCCCAGATACTTGTAAAATGCAACTATGTTAATTGGACAGCCATTGATACTTAACACTGGTTTTCTTTCCTTCTGTTTGGGTTTTGTAATGGCCATGATTTTTGTTTTCAATATATTTATTTTTAGCTTGTTTTTAGCCATACATTTTGGTAGCGTATCAAGTTTATGTTGTAGGCCTCTCGCGTCTTATCGAGCAAAATGATGTCATCCGCATACATCATCAAGGGTAAACTTGTTGAATTTACTCTTGGCAGATTTGATCTCTCCGAAATCATTTCACAAGGTAGATCTGCTGTGAAAAAATTGAAAAGTGTTGCCGCCAGCGGACAACCTTGCTTTAGGCCATTCCATGCCTCTATGTATGCTGTTAATACTGCATCCTTGGTTAGCCTTACTCGTTTAAATGAAGCTATCATTTAAAACTCCTCAACATAGAAAACTATACTACACGTCCTTACTCCAAATTTTAAACCATGGAGAAATGAAGAATACTTATAGGACACATATGACTCCTATGAAGATGCTTTCCATGCAAATGAAAGCAGTATAACAAATATCAATTTCAAGCAGTGCAAAAACATATTGGACAATGAAAGCCATCAGGAGGAAGAAATTTACACACAACTAAATGAAGACACTACTGAGGGCAGTCAACCTTCTGTTACAGGAAGCCAAGAACCACCTGGAGAGCCACTCATAGTAAATGAAGATGAATGAGCCATGACCTAAGTAGAAAACACCATGTGTCAATATGAGGAATCTGAAGAAAATGTTGCTCTACTGAAATCACAACTCAATGATGAACAATGTAGCATTTTCCTGGAAGTAACTAAAGAAATTGAACATGGTGTGAAGCACAAAACTAAAACTTGTAGCTGTCAAAATTATAAACCTGTACTCCTGTATGTAAGTGGTGAAGCTGGTTCAGGCAAAACATTCTTAATAAACATCATCAGCAGGTTCCTCCAAAAATTGACAAGCAACAAGCTTCCAGCTGTCATAACATTCCCCACAGGTTTATCTGCCTACAACATAGGTGGTGTTACTTTACACCGCATGCCGCTCCTTCCAGTATAACCTCAGAACAAATTAGAGTACAAACTTTCAACAGAAGCTGCTATGGACCTATGTAGAATTGTGAAACAAATAACAATGTTCCTAATAGATGAGGTGAGCATGGTCTCCAACATAATGTTGACGTTGATTCACCTCAGATTGTAAGAGGTCCTTAAAACAAACTACAACAAACTCTTTGGAGGAAAAGACATCATTGTTTTCAGAGATCTTCTACAATTAACACCAGTGAAATGTGAACCTATTTTTAAAACCTTAGGACACAAACTGTGCTGTAACACACTTGGCAGCATAGGAAATGTAAATCTCTGGCAACATTTCCAATTCAGAGAACTAACTAAAAAAATGTGTCAGTCTGCAGACCTCACCTATTCTAACATTTTAAAAAGGATTCAGATTGGTCTTCTTTCTAAGGATGCACAATCTATCTTAAATAGGAGACTCATCCATGAGCTATACGGGTATAACACATCAGTTGCCATTGTCATTGAAAAAATTAGAACACAAAAATGTGAAATGTATGTCCTTAATGCCAATCCTATAAAGCTGTACACAATTCAATGAAACAATGTTAAAAAAACAAATGCAACCAATAGTGCAAATTAACTCCACAGACAAACAAAGTGCACGGTATGACACTGCCTATGTGTCAACAAGCCACAACATGACTAAATGGCTTAGAAAACTGTATCTCCAACACAGCTGGTTTGGAGAAAATGTTACCATTGTGTTTAAATGGTAGGGTAATGCTAAAATGTAACTTTGACATACAGCAAGGTTTGGTTACTGGAGCACTTGGTACAGTTGTAGGCTGCCACACATATCTACGTCACAACAACATTCAGTTTGTCAACATCCACTTTGTCAAACTTTCAGAAGTTAAAAGGATAGTACTCTCAAAAGCCCAATTCCTTCTTTTCAAAGACATGTACGTTTGCAGGGAACAGTTCTCTCTGCCTCTTGCATATGCAGTCCCTACTCATAAATCGTAAGGACTAACCCTAGAAAAGGCATTGATTGACATTGGCAGCACAATCATTAAAGAAGGATGAGTTATGTTGCACTGTCACAGCTACGTACACTTGAAGGACTATTTCTAGTCAATTATGATACAAAGAAAGTCAAGGCTGACATTCCTTGCATCGTAAAGTACAACGCACTACGTGCACTCTACACACCCCATCTTGATATGTACCCTGTTCCTCAAAAAGGAAAACGTGTTACAAGATAAGTAATGCAAACAGAACTTATAAGAGATCTCCCAACAGTACTATCAAAGAAATTGAAAGCAGCTGCTACTCCATCAAGTAGCGCAACCATAAAAGGATGTAGTGCAAATGCAAGTGCACATCCAACAGCACAAAGTAAGAGACACAGAACTGTCAGGTCCATTAACATTTTGCAACACAACTCGTGTACATTGCTATGCTAATGTAGCAATCAATGTTCTGTTCCAATTGCCACCAATTGTTCAAAACATTTACTTGAACAGCACATACCAGTTATGTTTGCAAATGTTCCTCCTTCATAGAAATGAAACAAACAATCCTGACAACATTTACAGTGTCTCAGGAATAAGGCAGGAATTGGACTACTATGCGGGAATGATGAGATTCACTATAAACACACAAGAATATCTACAAGAATTTCTAATGTACTTTTGAAAGCAAATATATACCTATAAATGAAATGTTCCAGATTTCATATATGTGTAAACATACATGCACTCTCTGCAACCATGTCACACAGGATCAAGTCCCTAATGAGCGCTCTGTGTATGTATCTATACCTAATTGTGAATCCATTCCATTTCAGCAGCTGGTGCAAAATGCAAATCATGGCATATTATGTACTGTTTGCAATTCAGACAATTGTTGCACCTTACACATAAACACACATAGCCAATACCTAATGGTAATGCTTTTAAGATACAACGCAGATGGTACCAAAAACAACTGCAAGCTTACTACCTTCACACACGGGCAAGTATTGCTTGGCAAGAAAACCTTCACAACAAGGTAGGCATAATTTACCACACAGTTGCCACAATGAAATGAGCACATTGCACGATAAATTTGTTTGAAGTACTTGTAATGTACTAATTATGAGGGTATACAAAATACATGAATGTGTGAACTTGTGTAGAATACTACATTATGAAGTACCTTAGCTAACATATTATGCTGTTTTTTTCACAGAGAAAGAAACAAAGATTGCTTCTGCATTACCACATGCAAGAAACAGAATTTGTGTCCGCAATGGCACAAAATTCAAAAGTGCTATTTCCACTTCAATGGTATTCTGTCACTGTGTTCCAAAAAGTATGCAATACCTGAAAAGTATGTATAATGAGTATACACATGTTAGTGTCATGCTTCTTTCTAATGGGCAAATTGCATTACTATACACATACTTGTGCAATGCGTATGCCAGTAGGCACATTCTTGGTAACATGGCCGTATTATCCTGTGGTGGTTGTGGCCAATGCCTAGACTTTTGGGTGCATGGCCTATGGCCTCCGGCCATGCACCGAACAATCTAGGGGCTGGCCACAATCACCACAGCATATTATGGCCATGCACCCAAGAATCTGGCAGTGGCCACAACCCACACACAACAATTAACCATTACCTTCCCAATTTGAACACCATCTATTGAAGCAGATCGCCAACCCTAATATTCCCCAATGCCAATATCACCATATCATCCAGTCTCCACTCCCCTACTGTAAGAAGCCCTCATGCACCCACCAAATAAGCCCAACCATGTTTCTGCAAATGCCCACCAAACAGTAGCTACTGCAATAGTTGTGGGTAAAATCTTGGTTGCATATCCATATGATAGTTCAGTTGTTCTGCCAGTGTCTAGATTCTTGGATGTATGGCCTATTTTTAACCTATCCAAACATCCTCCTATCATCTACATTCCACTCCACTAATCTAATAAAGCTTGCATGCAGTCACCACATAAGCTGTCCACCCAAAGGCCTGGTCTATGCACTATTGTACACATCTTATTGTAATGGTTTCTTCCAATAGCCAAAATCCACTTCTGTACACATACTATTACAATACCTGCACGAGCAAGTTCACGGCCAAGTTCCGCTTTACCGCTCGTGAGGACTTCGTGGCTGTTGCTTCTCTCTGCACTTTTGCATTTGGACTGGACTGCATCTTGCCTAGCCAGTGTTTCACAGTGTTTCTTCTCGCACTCAAGCGGATTGCATTAATGGTTACACCAGCCTCGGTGATTGACACCTCCTGCTAGCCCTGCCCAGGAAAAGGCGTTTTTATCATTCTCTCATCTCCTACTAAAGACGTCCTTACGCGCACAGCGCGCGCGCAGGAGCAAGTTCACGGCCAAGTTCCGCTTTACCGCTCGTGAGGACTTCGTGGCTGTTGCTTCTCTCTGCACTTTTGCATTTGGACTGGACTGCATCTCGCCTAGCCAGGTGATTGTTTTGGCTGGAGGATTTGGACTTTTAAGCCCACTAGAGGGAGTTTTCAGCTTTTCAGTATTTTAGCAATCCCTTGATATATGTTTGTTTGTTTGTTTTGTTTCACAGTGTTTCACAGTGTTTCTTCTCGCACTCAAGCGGATTGCATTAATGGTTACACCAGCCTCGGTGATTGACACCTCCTGCTAGCCCTGCCCAGGAAAAGGCGTGTTTATCATTCTCTCATCTCCTACTAAAGACGTCCTTACGCGCACAGCGCGCGCGCACGAGCAAGTTCATGGCCAAGTTCCGCTTTACCGCTCGTGAGGACTTTGTGGCTGTTGCTTCTCTCTGCACTTTTGCATTTGGACTGGACAGCATCTCGCCTAGCCAGGTGATTGTTTTGGCTGGAGGATTTGGACTTTTAAGCCCACTAGAGGGAGTTTTCAGCTTTTCAGTATTTTAGCAATCCCTTGATATATGTTTGTTTGTTTGTTTTGTTTCACAGTGTTTCACAGTGTTTCTTCTCGCACTCAAGCGGATTGCATTAATGGTTACACCAGCCTCGGTGATTGACACCTCCTGCTAGCCCTGCCCAGGAAAAGGCGTGTTTATCATTCTCTCATCTCCTACTAAAGACGTCCTTACGCGCACAGCGCGCGCGCACGAGCAAGTTCACGGCCAAGTTCCGCTTTACCGCTTCACCGCGTTACTGCGGTCGCGGCCTGGCTCCCTAGCGCTGGTGATCCCCTATACAGTCCCTATCTAGTTCTCCCAGGTCAGTTTGAGAGTTGTTTTACAACTAATGTCCTTTGTGCCTTATTCACTGAAATCAAATATGCCAGATCTTGCTTTACATCCCAAGCCTGGCTGTCCAAGCACTGGGCTATTTCAGACGAAATTTCCAGCGTTTATTCTGTCTCCGAGAACTCCAGTCGGCCTCACTTCTGCCACTTCCACCATGGGCCCGTCGGTTGGTCCCCCCCGGACTATCCCCTCTTTGTCACAAGGGTCTTCTGGGTTCCACCTTCCGACTATGGGTCAGCAAACGGTCCCATGTGTGGTGCCCCCCTGCTCACCCATAGTTCTGACGAGTCCTGCTCGCACTCGTGGCATTTCCGACAAAACGATTCTTGCCTCGTTGAAAGTACGGAACGTGAGGAGGAAATTTAGTACTCATTCTAATCAAACCCTCTCGCCTATCACTCCAGGTTCTCCTATAATCCTAGATAGCACTAGTATTTCACTATATGCTAGCCACCATGAAACTTTGCAGTCTGTAAAATCCCATTGTGATGTGGCCCAATCCAGCCACTCTCCTCAAGATACCTATTCTACACCGATAGACTCAGCAATTGCTTCCTTTGCCCTTCCTACGCCTCGTGCAGTTGTGCCTGCTCGCAACACGCTTGCTACAGGCTCCAATATTGGTGTTGAATTAGCTTTGCAGGCCATTAATACCTCTATTCTTGGAATGCATAAAATGTTTGATATTTTGAATACCAAAATCGCAACCCAAGGCATACAACTGGAGGAACTTCTACACTGGAGTCGTCGCCATGATCAGTTAAGCCCCTCTCCACCTTTACCATCAGAAAGGCCATTGGCGAGCTGTGAGGCCTCAATTATTACCTGTGGTAGCTTCACTAATCTAGACAGGCACACAGGTACAGCTGTGCCCCCCGCGATTTGTGTTTCACATGTGAAAAGTGCGAATGCTCCGTCTTCTTTGCCACATTTTCACAATGTTATTTGTGCTCTTGACGCTTCTTCTAGCTCTGTGACACCTGCCCCTGTGCCTCTCACCCAGCCTGCCATAAATAACATTGTCTCGGTGCCTGTCCTTGAGGTGCCTCTCCAGTTTGCTGCCACTGCTCCCTTTGTCACATTGTCCACCTCTGAGGGATCCTCTCCAGCAATTCCCATTGTTGCAGTAACGCCGGCAGCCTCTAGTGGCAAGTTTAGGGCCACAACGATCTCAAAAAATTTGTATGCCGTATTGAAAAAAACGAAGAAACAGATGCCACGTCGAGGCAACAAAAACACTCTGAATGCCTTCTTTAAAGCTATTGGTGGGTCTTTGGAAGTAGGGCCGAAAGTTCTTCCCCAGAGTCACCCCCTCATAAAACCCTCAGCTATCTCTGCCCCTGTACTGTTGCAAGCGAGTATTCTGTCGTCTGTTCACACAAAGGAGATGGCATCTGCCGTGCCTGTTGACATTCCGGCACTGATAGCTCCCCACCCCCCTTTGGATGATTTTGCTGAGTCCCTTGAGACGTTAGAGCAGGATGCTGATCGAGTTGTAGTCGATATGCCACCCAAAAAAACTGTCTCTTTTGCCCCAAGTGCTAGACGGCCCTCTGCTGTGACATCTGTATTAAATCAGGGCCCATTGAATGAGTTGAAACAAGCTGTTGACAAATTTCTGGAGGAAAGGTTTTCCGCTGTGCCCACGTCACAATTCACGTCTGCTATGACAGCTCCCTCTCAACTCATTTCTTAACCCTCTGATACGTCCAATTATTCTAGTCTTGAGCAGTACAATCTCGAGTCTCAGGTGACTGGGTTTAAAGACTTGCACTTTCAACAAACGCACCAACCCAGACTGCCTAATCCTCACCATTCTGAAACAAGGCGTCTTCTTCCTCAATCCTCTCAAGTCCCTTCCACTCTCTCGCCTTGCACACTTATTTTAAAATGTCGAGATGGCTCTTATCCTGCTTATAACTTGAATAGAAGGAGTGTCTTAAACATCTTTAGTGACATTGATGAACTAAGGGATATCACTACCTTTGATATAGCACAAATTGAATTTATCTCTGCTTCCTCCAACTCTGTCATCAGACTATGGATCCCATCGACCATTGTTGCCAATACTATTTGGCGAGCGAGAATGACTCTGTTTGAAATGGGCTTTCTATTGGCACATGAGCCGAATGTCAACACGCCCCAATCTAGGGTCCCCATTCCAAATCCACGCATTTATGAAAGACAACAAATTGATAGAAGTGACATTAATACAGTGCATGATTCTCTGACCTTCACTCAGAATTAACCATCACTGTGCCAGAATGGCAATCTTCTGAATCTTGCATGTTGGAATACCAGGGGGCATAATCATTTACATGTCTCTATCAAATCCATGCCTGTGGTTTATCACATTCTTACCTTACAGGAGACTTGGCTTTTAGTCCCCCCGGTGTGGGATGGGTATGAAATCACTCTGCTACCGGCCATTCGAACTAAAGGCAGACCCACTTCAGGCTTGCTGGTTGCCGTTCTCCAAAAGGCTGGTCTTCATGTAAACGCATGGGCTTCCTTTGGGGCTTACCTACAGCTAGTCAAAATTGATCTGGATACTGCCTCGCTCGCATTGTTGAATGTGTATAGAAATCCTGCTGCTTGTTCTGATGATGATTTTTATTGTGGTCTTATTTCATTGTTGGATATTATCAACATGGCGAACATCACCAATTTTACCATCATACTGGGGGATCTCAACATGAATTGTATTGCTAACAATCCATACTCAAAAGATAGCTCCCGGTGGATCCAACTCATGAATGAACGTAATTTTATTATGATTAATGGGGCCCTCAAAGGTGATTCACCTCCTCAATCGACCTGGTATCGCAATAACAGTGCAAGTACAATTGATTATATTTTCGTGGACTCGCCATTGTTTAAATTCTGTCAGGACCTCTCAATCACTGCTTATCCTGGCAGTGATCATAAGCTACTCTTCCTGACCATCTTATGGCAAACTTTTGCTCCAAAATCTTCTTCAGTCAGTTTTGGATTTGCCATCAACTCGGCCAGATCTAGACTGAAATGGACAGATCACCGACTCTATGCATTCGAAAAATTAATCCAAAAGAATTTGCATACATTGGGTGTACAATACACTGATATACTTGCACCGTTTGCGTATACCATTTCTATTCCCAGGCAACTCCAAACTAAACACCCCCATACCTTTGATCAGTTGGTTAAAGAACGAAAGACTGAGTTTAGGCGTCTAAAGCGCCAGATACAAAACTCTTCTTTTCGCGATCGTTGGCAAGCGCTCATGAATCTGAAAACACAACACAAAAACTGGCTAAAGGGCCATAAATCAATGATGTTCCAACATGACAGTGAAATAATGTTAAAATCACTTGCCAATAAAAACTCGGCCCAAATGTGGCATCTGCTACACAATCATGCATATAACAGAGATGCTGATGCACAACTAAATGCAGTAAATGAATCACAATGGATTTTTTATTTCACAAATTTGTATGCTGACGCCAATTTTGATCCAGACTCCTTTCGCTCTGTTAGAGCAATCAATTGGAACCTGGCTTTTACAATTGAGGACATTGTATTAATCATCAAAAAAGCTAGTCCTTCTCGAGCTGTTGGCCCAGATGGCATTTCCAACGCCATGTTGAAATTAAATCCTGACATATGGGCTCGTATACTTTATTGCATTTTTCAAGATATATTGTATTCATGTACCATACCACTATCCTGGAAATCTTCTATTATCATCCCGATTTTCAAAAAAGGCGAAAGGTGTTCACCTCAGAACTACCGTCCAATTGCACTTTTAGACTCACCGAGTAAAATTTTCACCAAACTTGTACTGATTGAATTTAACAAGTGGACGTTTCAGAATTCATTTAGAGACCCGTTCCAGACTGGTTTCATTGCGGGTATGGGTACCCAGGTTAACCTCTTCGCACTGAATTCTATTAAAGCACAGTGCCAAGAGTCGAAACAGTCCTTATTTCTGGCGTTCATTGATCTACATTCTGCATTCGACTCCATTTCTCGCTCTCTTCTTTTCACTAAACTAAAACGTGACCACTGTCCGCAAACATTGTTTGAAATCATTTTGGCTCTCCACTCTGATACGTGTATTCATGTTCGACTAACCCTCGATGGAGCCTTGTCTTCCTCTATCCCCACGGCTCGTGGGCTCAAACAGGGCTGTCTTCTGGCGTCATCCATTTTTAATTATTTTATTCATGACATAGCTTTCATATTTCAAAATCTTGGTTCAGACTCTCCAAAAATTAACAATCATCATGTTCAAAGTTTAATGTATGCTGACGATATGGTATTGTTATCAAAAACTCAAATTGGCCTGCAGAAATTGTTGACAGCTTTTGACTCCTATATTATTCAGAATGATTTAAAAATTAATTCCAATAAATCTCAGATAATGTTGTATCAACCGACCAAAAGAAACAAATCATTTATGTGGAACATTAATCAGGTACATCTGCTGATTGTCCCTCAATACACCTATTTAGGTATGCTATTTGAATTGTGTGGGTCCTTTAATGCACATTTAGATGGGGTTTTGAAAAAGGTGACAACGGCCTCGTCACAAGCTAGTCTGATTATGTCCAGATATGGCAAATTTTCTATTATACCGGCTCTTGCCTACTGGAACCAGAAAGCAGTGCCATCAATATTGTATGGTCTTGAAACTCTCACATGCCAGTCTAAACTTGTCTTTCACAAATGGGAAAGCCAGTTTTGGAAAAAGATACTACGATTACCAGCTTGTATCCCCATCTCGTGGATTAGATATGAGTTGGGCCTAATTTCACTTGAAACTTTATACATCTGGCGTCTGTGTGCGCTCTTCAGAAAATGTCTCTTAGCTTCTAGAGATCATACCTTACTCTCAGAACTTGCATTTCATATGTTTCATACTACACAAAAATGTTTTGTCTCATGGGTGACTACTGCATACTCTGCATTAAGTAGTGCAGATGTTTCTCTTGATACATTAATTAATAACCCTGATAAGGCAAAGCGACAGCTGTATGAATTTGACTGGATTAAGACAAATAAATCGTGCCTAACTTATTGTGATGGCAATGCTCTCCGCTTTCCTCCAAAAAAGATGAGAACACTTCCTCTCTATCTAGTCAAAGCCCCAGCAGTCAATATCCGCTCTGCAATCATGCGTCTACGTTTTAACATTTGGCCCACCAAAGCCATTCTTCACAGACGCAAGATAATATCAGATTGTGATAATTTTTGCCGCTTTTGTAAGAACAGTTGCCAACCTGAGACTTTGGAGCATCTTATTATTGAGTGTCCTGCTCTTACTTTTCATAGACTTAAGTTTTTGGGACGACATTGCCGGCATCTGGGTTTTTTAGAATATGAGGCATGTTGGCTCACAATTTTGAATTCTGCGTACTTGCCTATTCAAATTGCAGTTGTTAAATTTATTGAAAGTCTGTCCTTGACAAGTTCAGATGTTTAATTAATAAACACAGTTGCATTTTCATTTGGTCACACTCATTGAGGTCTAGTTGCTGGTCTCTTGATTTCGTGCTTAGATAATTGTGGTATGAAATAATGACTGTATTGTCGGAGATAACTTGTCATCATGCTTCATTTTGTTTTATGTGCTTGATCAGTCTGACAGTTTGGTCTTAATAATACGACTAGATGTTGTGTTCTGTTGTACACTATTCGACTGTTTTAACATTTTCTATTTTTTGTTAATTATGTTTTCTTTTTACCTTTTGTATAATATTTATCTTTGTTTTGTAATTCTTTTGAAAGGTTGATTTGTTTCAACCAATTCAATAAAAAAATAAAAAAATAAATAAACATTACAATACCTGAAGCCAGTGGCAAGCCTCTTGGGTGCATGGGTGTATTATGCTGTGGTGGTTGGGTTGTGGGCATAGCCTATGGCCCATGGCCTACAGCCTCTGGCCATGTACCCTAGAGTCTAGGGTCTGCCTACATCCACCACAGCATAATATGCCCATGCATCGAAGAATCTGGCCACTGACCACAACCAATACACAACACTTTGCCCTTTTTCACCAAAGCCAATATTGACCTATCATCTAGATTGCACTCCCCTAGTCCAACAGGCTAGCATGCAGTCACCAAACAATCCCAAACATGTTCCTCCAAGGGCCCACCAAACACTACCCACTGCAATAGTTGTAGGCAAATTCTTGTTTGCATGGCCGTATGATACTGTAGTAGTTGTGCTCGAGCCTAGATTATTGGGTGCATGGCCTGATTTTAACCTACACAAACATCCTCATATCATCTACATTCCACTCGCCTACCCTAATAAAGCCTGCCTGCAGTCACCACATAAGATGTCTGCCCAAAGGCCTGGTCTATGCACTACTGTTCACATATTATTGTAATGTTTTTTTTTTCCAATAGCCACATTCCACTTCTGTACACATACTATTACAGTACTTGCAGCCAGTGGCCAGACTCTTGGTGCATGGCCCTTTTATGCTGTGGTGTTTGTGGACAGACCCTATACTCTTGGGTGCATGGCCACTGACCACAACCAACACACAAAACGTTGCCCTTTTCCACCAACGCCAATATCAGTATATCATCTAGATTGCACTGCCCTAGTCCAACAGGCTGGCATGCATTCACCAAACAACCCCCAAACATGTTCCTCCAAGTGCCCACCAAACACTACCTACTGCAATCATTCTATGCAAATTCTTGGTTGCATGGCCGTACGATACTGCAGTAGTTTGTTTGTTTGTTTGTTTTATTACTTGTATTGCGCTCCAGACCCTAAGGTATTAGGACGTATTGCATAGGATCACTTACAGCTTGGTTATACATCATAATAATCACATACAGAATACAATTTAGTTACACAGCAAAGCAAATTATATACATACAAATTATATACATACATATTGTTCAGGATAGATCAAGCTAGGGCATGGGTATGGTCAGGGCAAGACATTACTTGTCAGAGTCTTTGAGCCACCTTATAAGGTTCTGGGTTGATCCTATCGCAAAGGAAGGGGTAGTGAATTCCAAAGTTGAGTTGCTTTGACCTGGAAACTACGTCCCCCAACTCTGGCGAATTTGAATCTTGGGACTGAAAGGCAATTTGTACTTGATGATCTGGTAGGTCTTGTAGGAATTATTTTGGTGAGTCTCTCTGATAGATAGCGAGGTGCAGCGTTGTTTAGGCGTTTTTATGTGAGTGACGCAACTTTTAACTGGATTTTTTCGTGAGTTTTCTAGTTTCTGAGATGTGCTCTCTCCTCGAAATTCCAAGAGCTGCTCTAAGGGCATTATTCTGGAGGAGCTGGATCCTCTTGATGGTTGCCTTGTTAGCCCCAATCTATAGGTCATTACAATAATCCAGCTTCGACAGAATGAGTGCTCAAGCCAGGGTGATGCAGCTAGGTGGAATCTAAATAGACATCCAGTGTTTTCACCTCATTGGCGGTCGTGATAGGGTTATTATCAATGTTGAAGGTAGAATAACTAGGTCCTAGTTTTTTTAGGGTAGAGGAGGTGCCCAGGATGATAATCTCTGTTTTATCATCATTCAGGCATAGTCCATGGGTGGCCATCCATACCTGGATGATGAGATACTCACTGTTCACCAAGGCCAAATCCTTGTCATAATTCCCAGTAAGTGGTAGGAGAATCTGAGTATCATCTGCATAATTAGTGTAGGTGATACCAAGATGGCCCAGATCATCAAAAAGGGGCTTTGTGAAAATGTCATATAGCATGGGAGAGACACATGAACCCTGGGGCACTCCGCATGTGATGGGGTATGTGGCTGCAGCGGGGGAGAACACCCTCATAGTCCTGTTATTGAGAAAGGATTGTATCCATACTATAGAGTCCAAGTGGCTGCAAAGGACCTTGTGGTCCACAAGGTCAAAAGCAGCTGATAGGTCCAAGAGGATGAGTAGGGCTGGTTTCCCTTTGTCTCTAAGCTCGTCGATCTGAGCTTTTAGGTCTATTAAAGCTGTTTTAGTTCCATGCTGAGGCCAAAAACCAGACTTGCAAGCTCCTACCAAGTGGTAGGATTCCAAGTGCTTCTGTATTTGTGAATATTCCATCTTGTCTATGATTTTCAAAAGAAATGGCACTGTTGTGATCGGTCGGTAATTCGTGGATATGGCCGGGTCTAGTGTCTGTTTTTTGAGTAGGGGAAGCACCCAAGATTCTTAGAGGTCGCTTGGTATAGATCCAGTGGAAAATGAAGCGTTGATAAGTTTTGAGATGAAGGGAGCCAGGTCTCTAGCTGCAACCTTTATCACAGGGATCCCCAACCTTTTGGGCGCAATGAGCAAAATGTGCAGATCAAATGAAATGGTGAGCAACATCCATTTTCAACAGAACATATCAGTGCTGAATTGGTGGACAAATCATTCTTACACAAGTTAGAAATGTAATAAACTTAAGGCTGTTTATAGAACATTTTAATTTGCAGTACATAATAGTTAGACCACATGCAATTCTAGAAAAGTAAATTTGCAAGTTCTTAACTTCATTTGACATTAAGTGGTTGTTTACAGGAAATGTTGAAGACATTGAGTGATCAGTAGTACATATTTTTTTTTTTTTAAATTGAACCAGTCAAGTCGTTCAGAAATATAGTACTAAATAAACATTACCAGGGGTTTCAGGTTCTCAAGCAAAATAATTGAAAGAAATGTAGTGCCAAAATTGAGCACAAATGGAGCACTGATTTTCAGGTGTTCTTTAGGATTCTCAGTGGGGATTTTCTGAGTCTTAAGTGGCAAATGGTGCACTTTTAAGCATACAAGATCAGCAATAGTGTTGCACAGTCATTGATTACTGTATAGTGGAATGTTTTTTCTTCAGGAATGTTATGAAATGTTGCATTTCTGATTGAACAAAGAGTGAACACTATACTCTCAAGTTAATTTTCCAATGGGCAGAGTAGGCACCACTCAGAAGATGTCTGACAGCCAGAGGGGCTGGTTGGTGATGCCTAATCTCAACAAGCAGCAATTGGATAGAATTACTAAATCACAAGAAATTAAGACATTCTCTTAAAACAGTTAAGCAGTTTAGAGGCCACAAAGGAAAGTGCTAGTTTGAGTCTTTGAGTCTGAGTTATCAGCAAATGGCATCCCCAAATTCAGGAGTTCCAGGTTATAGAAAGGGAGGCCGCATGGTTGGATGCAGAATCTCGAAAAGAAAATTGAACCATGATTTAATGAGTGGTGTGCACATGGCTGGTCAGATTTATAGTTTTAAAATGTCATATAGAAATTTCCAAAAGACAAAAAAAGAATTTCTTAAGAAACAATGGGAGCCTTTTGAAGGACACCAAATTGTTTTATGTTTAATGCAGTTGTCAAGACAGGCATTATGCCATCTCCTTGGAAAATTAGTCCTTGGACCACCAGCAACCCCACGGTTATAGGTCAAGTTCCTCACTGGACATTGCCAGTAAGATATTCTCCAAATGTATTTTGTTCAGACTGGAGGAGGGGACTCAAAGTAACAATATCTTGAAGCCCTCCCAAACAGGTTTCGGGGGAGGGCTCAGTACAGTGACCACTGTTTCGCTCTGAGCACCATCATGGAGAAATACAGTAAGGTTAAGGGAGGGAGATTATTTTTTTCTTCAGATTTGGAGAATTTGATTTGATTGAAACATAGTGTGGCATAATTTACATTTTATTGGGGTCCCTAATGTTTTATAAAATCTTATCCAACTGTGATATGCAGACATCTCAGCATCTGCCCGTATACAAGATCAATAAAGGTGAAAAGCAGGGATGTCAGTTGGCCCCAATGTATTATTTTCAGACGTTGATTCCAGTACTTCTCTTAGGAAAGTTAATCCACCCTCTCAGAAGGGTGCATTTTATAGCACGCTTCTTATTGCCAAAGACACAGCTATTTTTTAGACTTAACCCCAGCATGTCTCCAACAGGGCCTGCTAAACACAAATTACATTTTTGGGAACTATAGTTATAAATTAAATATAATAAAAACAAAAATGATAGTGTTCGTTAAAAGGGTGGAATCTTTTAGCTAGTTCTTAAATGAATGTAGAGATGAGGGGACAGTCTCCTTTTTATTTCATCCTACTCTTCTCAAACAGCGGTGCTTGGGTCAATCATTTAAAGAAGACAGCTGAAAGGGCATCATTAAGGATTAAATGGCTTTTTACAATTTTATTTCAAGTGTGGGGCATTCTCATTGCCTGGAGGAATATAATGCAAAAGTCTATTCCATGATTTTAATGGCAATACAATCTAGGGTGACTCAAACTGTTTTGTCCTGGAGGGGTTGCAAAATAAATGTGTGTGCCAAATTGCAGGTTTCCTTGCAGATACACATGGTAGCACCTTATGAGCTGAATTGGGGATGTTCAGTTTAAAGGTGTGAGGCTAGTTACGATTTTATACTTAGGGATTTTCTGCTAATTATAAAGATGAAGTGACTGTCAGTGTTAGTGCTATTGCAGCCTCCCCTGGTTGTGGTACAGTGGGTTGTACGGTACTGTCCATTTGGATAAGGGGTGGGATGTAACTAAATTTGGCACATAAGTCAACTCAAAATAGCTCTTAAACCAAGACCTTGTCTGATGGGCAACATATACATATGCTTACCTCTTTAGCTTTGTATACAGACGTAATTACAACTACAAGATGGCAAGGGGAAATCTGTGAAAAAAGATCCCCAGAATGAAGGAGGCTGATAATGACAATACCCACCGCTCATTAGGTTAAAAAGGTGTGCAGAAAGAAGCACAAAGTGTAACTGCAAAATTGCAGTTGATGAAAATTTGATTCATTTTATGGTAGTTTGTCGTTGTTGCTCCATTTTGCATAAGCGTGGACATGCATTGGAGCCGTTTTATATAATTAATTATAATGATGAGGATTACATATTTAGCTTGTTGGAGTATGTAACAGCTGCTTTTGTATTTTGAGCTCTGTCTATGTGAATGTTATGAAATATGAAACATGTTTTTAAATGTTGCTAAATTAATGTAGAAATACAATTAAATAAATATTGATTGATTAATACTGGTCATTTCATGGTAGGCATTAAAGTTTACTTCACTGGGGTTTGGGAGGTTACCTCCTAAGAATAATTTTGGCATGTAATGGCAAATAGTGCATTTTAAAGCTCCGGAGGCCTGTTACATTGGTGAAAAAGTGGTTGGGAATAAAAATATTATTTTTCTGATGCATTTGGAGCCTCTTTTCTCTACCCAAAATGGATTTTACACAAGAATTAGTGGCAAATATTTTTCAAAACTTTAAGCATTTGATGACCACTTCATAGAGGGTTGTGGTGTTAAGCAAGTATTGGTATGTAGTGATAAAATTGCGGCACAAATGTTGCCTGTACAAAATAATCGCGGCAAAAATGCAGTGGTTTGACCCGTTAAAGGTGTACCCCATTTCACCATTTAAGAGGAGCGGGGTGTCCCCCGCTCCCCTTAAATGGTATAATGGGTCCGGGGGTTACCCCCGCATCCTTTACATGGATTGCGGTGGCAAAACCACAGCCTTTTTGCCGCAATATTTTGTGCCCACTGCCATTTTTGCCGCGATTTTAACACATGGAACCCAAGTATTTGGATTAATTGGCTTGTTAATGTAAACTTAACATGAACTTAATTGAATTTGCATATAGGGCAAATGAACTATGAAAAATGTGGCATGCATTTACCTTATCTGCCTATCATCCATGTGCCAGATGGGCAGAGTATCAAACGATGAAAACTTTTCCACTAGGACACTATGTAATAATAAATATAGGTGACACTAAAATACATTTTTCTGATGCATATAATGCATGGTGGCATCAAACACAAACCTCACGTGTACAAAAAGCAGCTCATGCAAATTATTTAATAAAGGAAAGTTGAGTATGCATGCCACTTATTTGTCCATTATGCTCCTTCTAGCTGTACAAAGGAACAGCATATGATCATTTTCTCCAGGCGACAAACATTGTTCAATTATTGTACTCATCAATACCTTCGTCAGCTGGGCAAAGTATCTGAATATGACAGGATTCTAACAATAGCAAAACAAAAGAGGAGATAGCTGGAAGGTTTGGAAATAATCTTAACCTCTGGCATTGCTTTGGGCAACCCTCCAGACCATCATTCTTCTCCTGCTAAGCCATTACTAAAGGGGACAGACCATATGCAAATCAGCCTTGGTCCCACCCCTAAAAGGGACAGTCCATCCCAAACTGATTGGTCACATCCCTTCTGCATGAGACCACAAGCATCCCCAGACATGTTTCGTATTAACAATGACACTACTATAACAAGCAAAGGCATTTACCGAATAATTATTTCCATATTGTAACAAACACACATCTTGTATGTATCAAAATAAGTCAGCTGGAAACACAGTAGGCTCATTGGCCAACATTCTCGCACTGTCCTGACTATATTGCTACTGAGCTCTCATCCCCTTAGCATCTCCTTCTAGGCCTCCACACCATGGCCCAGAGCAACTGGCGAGCAACAATTTAGGGTGCCGCGAGCAACATGTTGCTCCCGAGCTACACGTTGGGGATCACTGCTATATCAGTTGGGCAGGGCATTGATCTCCCTGGCAGTTGGATGGTTTGAGCGATAGAATCGTTTTTTCAGTTTTGATGATAGAGACTTTAGAGAACTTAGAGCGAGGGGGACAAGTGGTATTTTTGGAAGGCATAGCAAAGAGTTCCTTTGTGCTTGAATTGGCTTGGGATATTCTAGTGTTGTAGGTTTCGCATTTGGCCAACAATATTTCACTTTTATAGAGAGCAGTTATATTGCCAAGGTTAGTTTTATTTTCATCGGAGGGTAGTAGTCTCCATGATACCTCGCATTGTCTTTTTTTAGTGCGTAATGTTTTGAGGTATGGCATGTACCAGGAATTGAGGTGAGCTTTCGGTTTACTTTGTCTCATTTTAAGTGGTGCGATTAAGTCAAGTGAATGGGACATGGTTTTGTTGTACTCATTCACCAGGGCTTCTGGGCTCAGGTTCTTTGGCAGAAAGTTACGTTTAGGGCGAATCAGGGGAAGAAGATTGTCCAAGGTAATGTTCTTTTTGTTCCTTGTTGGAATGGTCAGGCCATCTGTGTGGGAATGGAGTTTGGTCTTTTAGTTGCTAGAGAGAATGCCACAAGGTGATGGTCTGTCCAGATCTGGGGGAGATTGATGAAATAGCAACATTACAATTGTAATCTGCCACCCAGTCGAGTATTCTTCCTTTATTGTGTGTAGGGTGGAGCACTCTTTGGGTGAGGCAAAGTTCCGTCAAAATGTTGGCAACGCTAGTTGTGTGTGAGTCTTTAGGGTCATTGAAGCCTAGGTTAAAGTCCCCTAGTAGGATGACTTGGGAGGAATGTTTTAAGTTATTGGACAGAATAGTAGATATATCCTCCTCAAAAGTGCCCATGGGGCCCGGAGGTCTATACATCAGGTGGATAGTGAGAGTCTGAGATTTGTTAGCAGATAACTTAGCTATGAGACTTTCACAGGATTTGATGTCAAGGGATGGAGGTAATCTGATAGATTAGATTTGACAATAAGGGCTATGCCTCCTCCCCGTGCTTCACTTCTGTCATATCTTAATATGGTGCATTCCTTGGGAATAGCTAGCATGAGGGCAGAGCCAGCAGCGGCATGAAGCCAGGATTCAGTAATAGCCAAGAAATCAAGGTTATCAGTCTGGATAAGATTGAATATCTCAATAACATGGGCTACCAACAATCTGGCATTTATGAAAGCGCCCTTGAGGTGGGGCTGGTGGATGTTGATGTATCAGGGATTCCTGAGGGTAGGGTCTTGGATGTAGAATGGATATGTAGTGCATAAACCTTCCGCATGCTGTGTGGGCTTTTTGGGCTAATATTGGAAGTTTGTTGTGCCAGAGCCTAGATTCTTGGGTGCATGCCCTATTTTTAATTTACACAAACATCCTCATATCATCTACATTGTACGCCCCTACCCTAATGAAGCCTGCCTGCATTCACCACATAAGCCGCCCACCCAAGGCCCTGTCCGCGGACTACTGTGGTGTTCGCGGACTGCCGCACTCCGCAAGGTCTTCGTCCACCTAATAAATACATCATATCAACCATCGTTCACTCCCCCACCCTTCCCAGCCCCTCTTCCCAACATCAGATGCTGCAAAAAAAAAATTTCTCAGCCCTGTTGCCAACCACGCTATCCACGGACAGTCGCGGCTATCCGCGGATGGAACATTGCGGGCATTTCAGAAAAATGTGACGCACATCATGTTTTTCACCAGCCAATCAGTGGGCGCGTTCAGTGTTCATGGACATCACACCGCCCTCCGGACCAATTAGAGTCCTATCCACGGAGCAAACAGGGAAATGATTCCACAGAGCGGACCCAGATATCACAGATTTCTTTGGACCTACATTTTGCCTGTTTTAAAGAAAACTATGGGAGGGATTTACACCAAATTTACAAAAGTACGCTTTTGGGACCAAACTGCCGCTCCTGCCATACATCTGGTAAATATTCGTCCAGAGGTTTGGGCTGTAGGCGTGAGCAAAATGTTTTCTTCATTGCGTCCATGGAAAAGAAAATGTTTGGATCCCCCTATAACTTTGACCCCCCCCCCTTGATGAAACCTCACTAAACTGGGCAAAAAATTCAGAGTCGGCCATATACTTTTTTGCAAAGTTTAGTAACTATTCCTCCGGGGGAGCGAAGTTACACGCCTTCCAAAAAGTGCTCTTCCTATGGGTTGAGCAACTTAACCAAAACTACATGGCCACTACCGCAGGCCGTGTAATATTTAGTTTTATTTTATAGAAATTGGCTAGTGCCTTAAAATGGTTCAGTGAGTTAAGCGCTCACTGAAGATATCTATGTGTGATCAGTGGGCACATATTGAAATATCATGAAGTCTGGCTAAGATGTTCATTCGTCTGAGGTTGATACAATGAGTCTCATCATAGCCTGTAAACTTAGTCGAAATGATAACAGTGCTTAGAAATGATAGCAATCAGTCAAGACACGCTCTATAATAATTAAACTAATGTTATTATTATGAACGTTTTCTTTTACATTTTATTTATAACAAAAATAAATAAATTCAGAGCAACTCTCCATAAACAATGGGAAAAACATATAAATATGGTGTTCAGTGACTCAAAGGATCTATTCAATATTGATGTATATTTTAGCATTATTGCCTGAATTTCTTATGCAAAAGAATGTTAGTCCCCCAGTAGTTTGTTAACCTTAAGGGTTCTTTAGCAGGTACATGTGTTTAATGGAGCATAGCAGTTGTGCAATTGCAATGTTCACATTGTTTTTAATGTTAAGATATGTCTACATATGTTATATAGTTTACCTGCTTGGCCAGCCCATTTAACAACCCTCACCCTAACCTAATGGCCTAGTGTCCTCTTCCATCGATGTAAGCAGTCCTAACACTTCCTGCACATTGCCTCTGTTCAGAGGATGTCAGAGGTCAGAAATCAATCCTCAGTGCAGAGCAGTCTCAGTATTATTTGTTTCTGATTGTTGAGCCAATCAGATCAGAGGCATAGGCGCTCACACATACTACTATGCTTCGGCTATCCAAAAGTGTTCTGTTAAATCAGCATGGCATGGGTCCCCTGAAGGCAAATATTGTGCTGCAACTCATTTCACTCACCTTTAGATGGCTTCCTTGTGTCTCTCTTCGTCATGTTCTGTTACTTATTGCACTTAGGACGGTATTCAGACGAATTGACTTGCATCCGTTTAATCCTATAATTGCTTCTGTTTGATTAAATGATTGCATCTTGATAATATCTTGATTGTACATGATAACCATGTTGACACAAAGTAAATGGGTTCATTCTGATTGCAGTATAACATGTTCTAATAGTGCCCAATAATTACTGTGCATCACTCTGTATCGCGTGGTCACTTAATAAAAACATGTTTTAGAGAAAACCAATGTCACTTTCTCAGTCATTACCACTGTCAGGATGTGAAGTTTCGTATAATTCAATATCAATTTTAAATTGTGTCTCCATGGTTTCTACATCTTCAATGGTCATGTCAATTAGAGCTGCAGAAATTGAAGGAGTTGTAGATTTAAAAAGCATATGCCGTTTAGTTGGTGTTGTAAATGTATGAAAAAATCCATTCTAACACAGCTTTTAACCAATATGTCATCCGTCTCCAGTTTCGATGTCTTTATCAACTATATACCAGGGCAGTAAAGAGATGCTGGATGGAGACCACACTATTAGCTTAACTTCGACCTCCTAATCGAATGCATAATAAGGCCAAACAATGCAGACTCCTAGATGTCAAAGTGTGTTATGCGTTTTGGGAAATTGTAGGGATGGGACATTGGGTTTTGCAATGATTTAATCGACAGTGTCAACAGGAAAAACAGAATCTATTTTCCAAAGTAGTACAATTGCTGTCTAAACATTCATACACACGCACTTTTTAGTCAACACAAAAAATATACTGTGGAAACTTATACTTAATTTGTTTGCACAACATTTTGGTATGTCCATGAGATGGCTAATAAACGAAATGTGTGTCCCTTTGTTTAGTTGGCTAAACCAAAATGATCAAACATATCAATATTGTCAACATCCAAAATAAACAAATAAACACCCCCTGAAACTATATCAACATCACTTACTGGAAATACAATCAAATGAGTCAATCCAGCAATCTGCAGGCCATCATTTGGGCATCATGAGCAACAGCAGGTAGAGGCATAGGGCCTGATATACAGAGACATGTGCAAACAGGGACCTACAGTGCAAAGAAAACAGGTTTGCACCTGACACACCCACAACATGCCCCCAGTGCAAACCAAGGACCCACCGAAATAGACTATTTTGTGCACAATGTGAACCGTGTCACTAGATGCAGAGAAAATAATTGAAATCACATGATTACTTACAAGTAATCACCATTACTTGCACTCATACCAACCATTTACAGTCCCTCAATTGTCACAAATCTGCATCCCCTAAATGCAAAGTGCACCTACAGTCAATATTCCTACTCCATGTACACTGGCCGATCTGAGCCACCCACAGGCAAGTGTGCCTATAGTTAGTATTTCTTCTCCCTGTACACCCACCAATTTGAGCCCCCCAAATGCAAAGTGCGTCTAGACCCAATTTTCCAACTCCCTGTACACTGGCCGATCTGCGCCACCTCAAATGCAAAGTTCACCTACACCCACTATTTATACTTCCTGTAACCCACCAATCTAAGCCCCCCACATGCAAGTGCACCTACACCAACCATTCCGACTCCCTGTACACCCACCAATCTGAGCCCCCACATGCAAGTGCACCTACACCCACTACTCATACTCTCTGTACAACCACCAATCACCACACCACACACATAACCCCACACCAATACATCCCCCTCAAAATACTAGCACACACAATGTGCATCCGAAATCCCCAGGACTCTGCACCCATGCATCCCCCTCAAGATACTAGGACACACATGGTGCATCTGAAATCCCCAGGACTCTGCACCCACACATCCCCTTCAAAGTACTAGCACACAAAAGGTGCATCCAAAATGCCCAGGACTCTGCACCCACATATTCCACCTCGAAGTACTAGCAAACACAAGGAAAATCTGAAATCCCCAGGACTCTGCACCCACACATCTCCCTCAAAGGACTAGCACACACAAGGCGCACCCCAAATCCTCAAAACCCTGCACCCATGCACCCTCCTGGAATTAAAAACAGGGCACATGGCTGACTCATACATTTGTCTCTGACTGTCTCCTTTAGCACCCACTCTGTGGGTGGGCACATTGGTGGATGAGAACTGTCCACCTCAGGTAGCTGTTGTGTGGTGCATCTGGTGGATGCCCCCGTGCCTGTACTTGTGCAACAGGAAGGCAGCAGGCCAATCACCCCAGAGCTGACCTGGGTGCCCCCAGTGCAGGCATCGCCCACTAAGCTGCGGCCATGTGGATCCCAGGGGAAGAGCTGGCTGGGCTCTGTGAGGTGGACACACTGGATCATCAATCCCTACCACTGGGCATACACAAAGCTGCACTAAATGGCCAGAGTGGAATGTGAGTCCCAAGAAAGCCCAGCAGCTGGACACAAAGGTATGGAGAAGACAGTGAACCTGGAACCTGGGGCCAGGACAGGGCTCCATGAGTTAGGCATGGGACTTCCAAGTCTGCACCCACAAGAACTCAGCATTGGGGCACCATCCTACGATGCAGTGTGGCAGCACTCCCCTAACCCAGCACTGGTCCTCTGGCGCCCCAACATTCTCAGGAGTAAAAGGTACCACAGCACCAGGGCCAGAGCCATGGCCCTTGGCCAGCAGCCTCCTATGCATGGGGATGGGCCCCTAATCCAGCAGGTGTATGAAACACAGGAGACAGGCAGCAATGTGTCATGGACACCCATCTTTTGATGTGAACCTAAGCATGCAAGCAGTTCTGCACTCCCAGGTGGCTGGACTGCCCAGCAACACATTCCTCACTATGGCAGTTGAGGAGTGTAAATGCCGCCCCCCGAGTATAGAGACGTAATTGCAATGTTGGCAGCAAGTGCACGGATACAGAGTGGTGATGTTCCTTGTTGGCCCATGTGCCAAACTACAACTGGGGATATACTGTATTGAAACACTGCTCATCTGTGCTGTATTGAGGGACATCCTTCTGCCAAGGGTGCTACGCCATTCTCACAATTGAGTCCACAAATGCCAAATGGTGTTGGTGATTATGTCACCAAAGGGGCAGCCAGCTCAGCACATAACCTTTTGCCAGCCTGTAGCTGGGATTGGTTCCCTAAAACAGGCTAGCTATACACCAATCACCTGAGAACTTGAGCCTTGAAGATAGCCAGTCTGAGACCCTCCTAACATAGTGCAGTCCAATTCCTCTGACAACCTTGAAGGCCAAACGGATGATCCGAGCATACCGAGATGGACATCTCTGGGGACAGTAGCAGTGTCCAAGGCCCTCCACCAGATGTGAGGAAAGTATTGACCCTGACAGAATAAATAACTCTCTCACAAGCACCCCAAGGGACATCAGGAGTGACAAGTGCTGTGGACAGGACTAAGTAATCACAAACATTACTTCTGTGTTGGAAGAACAGACCCTGAAGTGGAGCATCCTGTCTAGGAGTCCATTGCACACAACCTGGAATTCAAGCTGTGTCAGCCCACCAAAAACCAAATTCAGGTACAGTGACACAGAACTGACCTCCCGCCCCATTTCTACACAAGACAATGGTTAGGGCATGATTCTACATGTGTTCACTTCCCAAACCTCTGCATGTCAGTAGTTAGCCAAATAACCCATTAAAATCCACACAAAGTGTCACTACCTCCAGTGTGTATCCAACTGCATCTTGTGGAGGGACATTGTGCACTCATCATTTACACTACAACCTGTGGGTGGCATGTTCAAAATGAGCGACCACATTTGTTGATGAAACCCGGATTGGGCATTACCTTCACTTCCGACAGTACACTGTGTAACCACTGGTTCACCTTAACACCCCTCTTCAGGAAATTGACTTCAGGTGACCTGCCTCCCCAAGTAAGGCAGAGGAATATCATCTGAGTGTACCTGTTTACCCAAATGAATGTGTCATGTCACTGTTCCTGGAGGTGTGAGGGCTGAGTGGCACATCAAATTCCCACGTACCCTTGTACACTGGTCGTTCAGATTCCAATCCTATACAGATGTGTGTACCATGATGTACACCATGGATAATTCAATGACTACATTCATTGGAGGTACTCATAGTGTCATTGTCACACATTCACCAGATGCACATGCTCAGCTACAACCACCCTGAGGCACACAATCATCTGCTCTACAGATGTTGGAGGGATGTTTGGGGTGTAGCACATGCATTTGCAGTTACAGTGTGAAATGAATGCAACCATGCACAAATGGTCCAACCAGCAACACGTGCATTTACATTACATATACTGAGCATGACAGTGACCATCACTGTGATTTTCAAAATTACAGAGCAACAAACACCATCACTGGCAACATAACCACACCCAACACACCGTTGTCTCACACAAGAAATTGATAAAGCCTTTCTGATTGAAATGCCACTCATAAAAGCACACCTACATCCACGACACAATCACAACCCCGTATGAGTTGTGGGGTCATATACAGCAACCACATCTCATGATCAGTGCAACATCCATGGGTGCTGCAAGGTACAGTCATCATTGTACTACACAGGTAATCATAAATCTGTAAAGCCAACATACATGACTACTTGCCCATCTGTGAAAGGAATGAAATGCAGGACAACCTTGACTACCACAATGATGAAGCACAATTTTAGACACCACCACCACCCTTACACGCATACAGCAAAAGATGCTCATGACAGTCTGCATACAACACAAATACATGTACCAATCCAATGCACATGCATCGAATACATGTATGGAATTGGAAGATCACAATGATTACATATACATATGCTGATCTAGAAGTGCATGGCTGTGAGCCTGACACATGCATTCAGCACACACAGTGTTTGTTGCCAATGTGCACATCTAACACCGAATCATACCTGAATGGTGACCAGATGCATAGACATATGATACACAGAATCTTGTCAACACAAAACAATGAGATGATGAGTGAGGTCTCACAAATCCCAACAAGCATACCACATGTGTATGCCAAATGTAACCATCAAGACAGGCCAGTGTGACATGCACACTAAAGGATGAATGCACACAGACATAAGCATCGGAGAACGTGATGTACACAGCAAAAACAACATTACTACATCAAATTGATTGATCCAAAGTCAGAAATGTATTTTAACGCATATAGGACATGAATCAGGGAAACATTAGCATAACATCAAAATTACAGGAATGCTCATTTCCAAAATGAAATGATACATATATATATATATATAAAGTAAACTATGTACAGTCACTACTGCAGGCCCATGTCTGATAATGCCTTGCCCAAGGCTGCCTGTGTCTCCACCTTGACCTACTGCAGGTAGGTTTCAGTGGCATCCCTGAGGCCCTGAAGGACCTCCCTAGTTGTAAATACTATTTGCTGTGCAACACTCTGGCACTCCCCCAGTATGGTAGCACACAACACCACCGATCATTCAAGTGCTGCAGCCCTGGCAGTTGCCTCCCTATTGTCTGCATCCTCTTGTCTGCATCCTCTGCTCCTCCTGCTGCCTCATGTGTTGTAGATGACATGTGGTGGCTACGCGGATCCTCTGCCTTGCCACCTGTCTCTCCTGCATGATGTTGTATGCCTGCTGCCTACTCTGGGCCATAAGTCTCCTGTGTGTCTGCCTCCACTGCTGCAACAGCTTCTTCTGCCTGGCAGCCCACCTCTGCCACTGGTACTCCCTCAGGTAAGATGACCAACTCCTGGAGGGAAGTACTGCACCACCACTCACCTCCAGTGCCATATTGACCTGCACAGCTTGTTCCTCTGTAAAGGCCATGCCAGACAGTGGGACCGCCTAAATGGCCTCTGTGCCCACTTGCATCTCCACTGAGTGAGAAGGAAGCACCAGACATGCTGACAGAGCCTGGGGCATAAATGCAGAGGAGGAGGGGGTGGCATGGTGTTGCCTGTACCAATAGAACCTCACTCAGCAGTGTGCTTGCCATTTGGGATAATAAAGGGCCTCAAGGGCAACCTTCTGCCATCCCCGGCCCGACTACAGAAGGAGCAACACCACATCATGGATTGCCTCATCAGCACTCACTGCAGAGAGGCAACATGGAAGGTGTGTATTTCTGCAACCGATGGGCCTGGGACAGTGAGAAGAGCTGAGCCCACCACTGTGTCCTGCAGAACCTGTTGTCCCAGGTCCATGTCTGCAGCCTGCACATCCAACATTGATCCCCCACAAGATACCAGGGACAGGCCCACAATGGCATCCTCCCCCTCGACTACACATAAACCTGACACCCCAGGTGAAACCTCTGTGCTGATTGGCTTGTCTGTGGGGGTGGTGGAAAGACCCTGTCCCTCTCCCGCTCAGGACTCACCCTCCATGTCCTTGACAATGTCCTCCACCTCAACAACAGAGCTGTAAAGACTGGAGGGGGGTATCTGTACTTCTGCCCCCTATATGGTAGGGTACAGGCACAGAACACCCTAGCAAGGCTCTTAATTTGGTCAAATGTGCTGAGCAGCCAGGCTTAAGCATTCAGAAGGTGGTGCAGGCAGGTTCTTAAGTACAGTGTTTCCCCAAAGCCCATACAAAGGAATGTCCACACACTATGTTAGATGATAACACATCTTCCTTAAATATAATAAGGTTCGCCACCTATACCAAATACATATGTATATAAATAATAACACGTTATACTTGGAATACTTTTTTAAAGAATGGCAGATATATACCTCTATATGATAACACACGTTACTTAGCTCCAGTAATAGATGCACTGACTGCAGATTGTTTTAAATAGGCAGGTGGATTCTGAAGTGAGGTGTACCAGCATAGAATAGAGAAGAAAGACAGGTTAGTTGTGAACAGTGGCAGGATATTTTCTTTAGGTTATATAGATAGTAACTTATGTTGTCTTTTACAGCCCAGTCCAATACTGTTCAATAACCACGTGCTTTCTTTAAAAGACTCTACCACCCCAAATTACCTGATAGGCCACAGGAGAACGGGATCCAAGACAGCTCTGGGACCCCTGGATGACTCCTGAGGCTAAAAGATGCTCTTCCTTGTCAAAGTACCTTTGGTGCCTTGGCAGGCAAAGTGACAGAGTTTCTCAGCTTAACTCAGTGATTCCTTCAGAGGATGGAACCAGTTTGGAAGAAGGAGCCACTGGTATGCTAAGTCCAAGAACACAAAGGAACCAAAGTCTTTCTGAAGTGTAGCACTTTTACTTTTCGCTGTGATCTCCTTTGGTTGACGATTTTCTGACTGTAGAAATCCTGTGAAGATGAAACTTAAAAGCTTGGTGGATAAAAGTGAGACCCCTGGGACCCTTTGATGACTTTGGTTGGTGAGGTATGCATAGGTCACTTTTGGTGTCGGGTTTCAGATTTATATGGTTATCCGACTTTCAGTTCTTCGGTGCTGCAGACACAACACAGACCTCTGGATGGATTCTGGTGACCTGGACTTTACCAATGGAGTGGACCTCAGACCCTCACCAGGTCTGGGCCCCCCGGACATCTTTGTTAGCTTCTGGTGGTGGGAAACACACCAATAGACCTTCCACTGCACCCAACGACTCTGGGCTCTGTCCGGTGGGAAAAAGTGGTCAGCAGGGATTGCAAGGATGTCCTTTCAAATGTTCTTAGGCAGTTTGGAACTATAGCAGCTCCGGGTGTCCAGAAGCACTTTGCCAGGGTACCCCTTCTTCTGTGCTGTGGACAGCAATGGATTCCACTAGTCACAAAATACACTAATAGACTTCTCTGGCTCGAGATGTCCGGCACTCCTCTTCTGGACTTCGAAGACCCCTTCTCCGGATGGCAAGCACACAGGACTGGCTTCCAGGAAACTTCAATGAAGCGCAGCAGCTTTGCACGATGGTCCCTCGTAGCTCAGGGAATTCTCATTTGCACATACTCTCTGGATCAGTCCTTGGGAGACATGGCTGCTTTCTGATTACATTGAAGAAATTGCAGCTGCAGACTTCTCCTCCAGCTCTCCAGCTGGGCTTCAAGGAACATCTTCTTCTTGCTAAGCTTCGACTTTAGCTTCTGAACAAATTAGTAAGTTAGAGGCCCCCAGATATAAACATTTGTCCTTCATTCACTCTGGCTGAGTCAGGCTCAGTCAGCCATTCACGCAGAAGGGCATTCTTGCAGGCAGGCAGCCAATCAGGCTCACAGCCATTCAGGCCATTTACTCCCCCCAGACACCCATAACAAAGAATTGGATTGGGGCAAGTAACTAGCCTTTCAGCACACTACATTGCATTCATGTCAGTTTCAGTCAGCGCTGTATTATTCATTTTGTCACACACACAGAAACCAGACAACTACAACAGAGAATGTGAGTTGACTCACAACTCCATTCACACAGGTTCCACCGTTACAGTGTACCCACAAAACTTGGGAATGCTCCAGTAAGTCTGACAAGAGGAAGTCCTAGAGCCATATATGGTAATGTCCACCCAACAGCCAGAGAGAGGAAAATGGAACAACAGAGACATATATGGTGTTTCCACCCAACAGCCATGCAGGAGGAAGGGACAGAGTCAGCACTTCCCAGACCTTTGGTAAACAAGGTAAAATGCAAAAGAAACCAAGAGGCTGCATGGGCCTTCTTGCCTTCTCTCAGGAATCCATTAATTTCTATGGCAGGGCCTGGGTGTCCCAAAATGCAGTACACTCAGAGCCACTGCCAAGTCAGCATGTAGTTGCCACCCTACCCATACCCTGCTCTGTGGGCAACGCACAGGTGCCCGAAAACACACATAAGTGGTACAACGGTGTACCCCCACCCATAGGTGCAATAAGGGTATCCTGTGGGTGTTGTTCACCAAAAGATAAAATTAAGAGCTGCACTGCCAGAGGTCCAGGCTGGACCTCAGGGGCAGAAAAACATAGAGAAAACACACCCAGAGCAGTGGTAGGACAAGGACTGGCAATCCTGTCCTAAGGCATTTCCAGCATCACAAGCACCATCTGATGGAGTGGCTTCACCAGCCACATGTCCCTCAAATGAGGTGCAAGATGGTAGTCGTGGTTGGGTTTGCTTAGCCTTCTGGAAGCTCTTGACCTGGAATGTAGCTCCTCCTCAGTTCTACTCTCTTCATCTGCATGGGCAACTGGATGAAAAGGGAGAGAGGAGAGGAAGGTCAGCATATGGTGTTCACATGTGCTTGTCCGAAGATTGAGAAAGTAGCATCCCTCCATCTCACATACAAATGCCACAGCCTCACACACAGTCTAAAAACAATGCCATATCTGTGTCATGTCTGTGCATGAAGTCCATAGCAAATGCCATGTCACAATGATGATGAGACCTACGCATCTGCACATGCAAGCCCCACCTGTGACCACATGATCATGAGAACAACTTACACACAACTGAAAATGAATCCTGATGCCTACCTTGCATGGCAAACTCAAAGAGAACAATATACAATCAAGGACCACCTACCCTTTTTTAGGGATCACCTATATGTACCCAAGAAGGAATTACAACAGCATATTATTTCAAACTATCACGATTCACTCGGATCATCCTGGGATCGCCAAAACCATAGCTAAGGTGAAAGAGAACTTTTGGTGGCCTACCTGGCATAAGGACATCATTCAGTATATTCAGTCCTGCGGTGTCTGCACACAAAATAAATCCCAGAAACAAAAACCATCTGGTCTCCTACAACCATTGGACATTCCTCCAGTTCCATGGCACACTCTTTCCCTTGACGTCATCACTGATCTACCTCCAAGCCAAGGGTTCAACACCATCCTTGTAGTTGTGGACTTATTCTCGAAGATGGCCCATTTTATTCCTCTCAAAGGCCTCCCAGGCGCAGCCACTTTAGCAAAACTGTTTCAGGAGGGCGTGGTTAAGCTACATGGCTTCCCTTTGGTTCTGGTCTCTGATCGAGGCAGCCAGTTTGTTTCAAACTTCTGGAAAAAATGCTGTGCAATGGTGCAGATCGACGTTCGGTTATCTACCAGTCACCATCCCCAAATGGATGGCCAAAATGAGAGAACCAATCAGACACTCAAGCAATATTTATGGTGCATGCTGCACCACGAACAAAGGAATTGGAAAGACCTACTGTGGATAGCCGAATATGCATATAACAATTCAAGCACGGGACAAATCCCCTTCTATACCCTTCATGGCAGACATCCACGCACCTCTGAACTAGACCTTCCAGTCAGCTTGGAAATGCCAGCGGTAAAGACTCTACACACAACCATTACTCAGGCTTTCAAAAGGGCAAAGGAACACCTTATTCATGCCAAAGAAAAACAAAAGAGATTCGCCGACCAACACTGGAAAAAGGCCCCTGATTATCAAGTAGGAGACAAAGTTTGGTTAGCCGCTAAATTCGTACCCATCAAGGGAACCCGGACCTTTCATCCCAGATTCTTAGGACCCTATACCATTAAGGAAATTATCAACCCAGCAGCTGTGAAACTGGATTTACCACCTAATCTACACATCCACGCGATATTCCATGTGTCCCTCCTGAAACCATTGCAACCCGGCACACAGATTGGGACACCACCTAAGCCCATACTTGTTGACGGAGAACCAGAATTCGAATTCAAAGATATCTTGGACTCTAAATACTCTAGGACCAAGCTATCTCATCGATTGGAAAGGATTGGAAAGGATTTGGACCACAAGATAGATCCTGGGAGCCCAGTGAGAATATCCACGCACCATGTCTAATCAGGAAATTCCATCGGAACTTCCCAACCAAACCTGGGCCAGACAGAAGGAACACCATGGGAGGGGCCTTAGGGGGGAGTGCTGTCATGACCCTCGCCCAAAACCCCCTCTGGCAAACCCATTGGCCAGGTGGAGTCAGGACTCGGGCCTCTAGAGCCTGGCATACTCTTCAAAAGCCCTCATGGCGCCAGTCCTGGCACCTATGGCCCCAGGCTCACACACCATGAACAACAATGTGCTTGGGAACTACTTTATTGTATTGTCAGCCAACATAGAGGCATCTAAATAGCTTGGTTCCTAAGAACCAAGCTATGCAGTCTAGTGTTTTGGGTGTGGCAGGCCTGGAACTACTTTCCCTGGTACTACTTTACCTGGGCTATATAAACCACACCCTGACTGCAGAACATGCTTCATGTTACTTTGCAGCTTGCAACGTGACGCTCACCGTGTCCAGCTATTCCCTCGAACCTCGGAGAAGCAGAACCTGCAAGGAGACAAAAGGAACATCATTAGCAGCAGCATCTTACCTGCAGTCTTCATCTTTAAACATTCGCAGCTACTGAGAACAGCTGCCGAGAATCTGCACGCCTCCCGGACAGAACAACCTGAAAGAGGAAGATAGAGGCAACATTAAAGAAAGCTGTAGAGACATTTACAAATTCCGAACTGCTAAAAAAGGTTACCTGGCTGGTCGCCTCTCGGCTGGCACCCCTCCGGACATTCCACTCGCGCTGAAGTACACTGCGACCTACAAGGAAGGAAATCACAGGTTAGCAAAGGCAAGACTTCGCAGCGCTGCGCCTAGCACTTACTTACCGCATTATAGCGCTCTTAATGCGCCATCATTTACTAGCGGGACTCAACCAAGCCAGTTCACCGCACTGAAGCTCTGCATACCTAAGGGAGAAAAAAGAGACATTTTAAACAAAGAAAGGCATGCAGCATTGCAACAAAACTAAAGAACAGCAATAAGACCTACCTGAACAATATCAAACGAGCCAGCGTCAGTGAAGTAACTGGACTGCCCTCGCCCATGAAAGACAACGTGCCCCTGCAAAGAAGGCAGGACGGAGAGCACACCTAATTCTACCACAAGGCAGAACCTTCCCCGCAGACCACATCAGGGCAAAGATGAGAAGCATACCAGCGAGTAACCCAGCTGGGTGGCGTCCCTGTGGATACCAGGTGAGCGTAACAGTGTCAGGAAAGGGTTGACTCTTTACAAAAGAGTCAACAGAAACTAGCACAACAATAAACTTTTAATAGAGTCTGCGCAGAACAGGTGGTTATCATACAGGACCAGATAGACAATTAAAAGAGGAAAACAATAAATTAATTATTAAAGATCTAGAATCTAAAACAGAATTTGATGGCGAGCGCCAGAAGTCCAATGCATTTGAAAACAAAGGGACGACCTGGTTGCACAGAGGGGCACCCTAAGTCAGGAGAGGGATGTCTTAGGTCAGGAAGTGTGCCAACTAAAAAACAAAGCTAGAGGAAACATAGCTGGCCATCGAGGAGCTCCATGAAGCAAAAACAGAATATGAGAAGCTTCTAGAGCACACCAGGCGGGTGGAGGATGCTCTGGAAAAGAAAACCCAGACCAATAATGATAAAACTCAGGAGGTGAGTCTCCTGCAGAAATCAGCCCAGTATTTCCAAACCAGGCAGGAAGCACAGAGAGACAATGAGGCTCTCTCTGAAAAGAATGATAGGCTCCACCAACAGATAGCCATGCAAGAGAAAATCATTGAGACCTGTAAGGCCTTTATAGAGGAGCAAAAGAGTCTGATTTTGGCATATCACCAGAAAATAGGGGCTGAAAGAGAAGTGGTAGGGAGGGACAGAGAAACCCCTGACCATAACATCAGGACCCCTGTAACCAGGGACTCTAACCCCTTCAGTACCATGGACTCTGCCTGCTTCATGTCCACTGGTGCATATGAATCAAGGGCCATAGGGATGGTAGACTTCTGCATAATTGGCAACAAGGGACTAACAGATCAGCGCCTCCAAGAAATTGATGGACGGGCGTCTCTGTACAGATCCCCAAATGTTAGGGCTAGCCTCTCTGATCAGGAAGACTCCTATGAGGGGAGAATCAAGGAATTGGACCCTGAAAAATACCACCTACCAAAGGATCAGTTTGTAAAATTTGGTGGGGAACTCCAGGAACTCAAACCCAAAAAGAGTATCCTAAAGACCTCTTCCCAGCTAAGGCACTGGGGGGGTACTCTGCCAATCCTGCGAGCAGGGGAGAGTCAGAAGACTCTTCTGAGTGCCACAGGCATCATGAAGCTAGGCCCCCACATGCTGCAAGCCCTTCTCAAGCTCACAGAATCAGGGAGAGCCTAGAGGATCAGATAGCCATCTCCAGTAGTAGTGCCTCTGAGTCAGAGAATGAGTGGACTCGGGTGACTAAGACCAAAAAGGCCAACAAAAGAGGGCTCTACTAAAAGATCCCCTGAAGCAGATCAAGGCCATTAGGAGCATTATAACTCCCTATCACAAAAATGCCAAGTATTCAGTCCGGGAACACCTGGAATTAATACGAACAGATGATGGATACTTTTCATCTGAAAGATAGTCAGAGTTGCATCCAATATGAAAAAAAGGACATTTTCCCCTGAGTACTCAAGCTTCTTTGCGGGGCTGGAGGATCAGAACCACTCAAGATGGTCCACCTACAGGGCAGCCACCTTAAAACACTTTTCTGTACATAGAAATCCCCAAGAGGCTAGCAAGGCGGCTTACAATCAGCAGTGTGGGGAAGATCAGGCCCACAATAATTTGTGCAAGAATTAAAAGTGCCTTTGCGCAGACCACCATGAGGGTGCGCACAGACAGTAGGGAGTTCATCAATACCTCTCCCTAAGTACATCATGACCCAGCTGGTGAGGGACTTTCACAAGAAGAGATCACTGGACTGGGTCATTGAACAGGCGAACCATATTTATGAAGTGCAGAAACCTGTAGAGAAAAAAAGCACCAATAAAAATCCCAAACCAGCCAACACCCCTGCTGCTGCTAAGGTGGCAGAGGTGAAGGTTGCCACCATTTTAGATCTGGAGATGGGGGCCTAAAAATATCCCTGTACCGAATCCTTCCAGCCAAAGAATCAGAAGGCCCTCGGGCCAATCCCAGACAGGTAGTCAGGGAGGTAATCCCACAAATGGGATCCTTAAATACCCTGATTATATAAATCCCTGTTACAAGGGCAACAAACCCATCATGGGGTATGTGTGGACTCCCCTAGCCCAAGGTGGGGGGTCCAATCAGGTAGGCACCGCCCCGGGAAACTTTCCTCCTAACTTTCGCCAGGAGGGCAGTAATCCCCCAAATGCCGGGTTGAGCTTCTTTCCCCGGTACCCACAAAACTTCAACCCACAAAACAACCCTCCTTTCATTCCCCACTTTACTGAGCTTTACTTGACAGCCCAATCCGGGAGAGGGGAGGCCAAGGGTGGAGGGTTACCCAAACTATCCCAATCGAGGGTATTATGGGAGAAGGGACAGTTACCCTTCCCGTGATCCACCTAGGATGGACCAGAGACCCCCGTACCAGCCAGAACGGGTGTCCCAACTGGAGCGCCAGGTCCAGAACTTGTCCCAGGATCTGGGTCGGATGTTGAGGGCTCAGCAGAACCCTTAGATGAACATGGCGCCTCAGAACTCCACAAACCAAGGGTCTGGTACTCCAGAGCAATGATGGGGAGAGAACCCTGACAACACACTGGTTCCAAAGGAGGGGGCACGGGGAGGGGTGTAGAGCCTTAGAGGAAGCTTCCTTCCCCACTTGTAAAAAGCCCCTGGAAACCCAGGAACCAGAACCAAAATCTCCTACCTCCGAAAGTCTGCTACCTAAGGAACCGAGGGCGGGCAGGAGAAATAAAGGACCTAAAAAGACCCATTTTGTCGAGGAGGTTAGCATCCTCCAATTTGAAGGAGAGGGGTCCTCAGAGGACTCTGGGAAAAAGATTGTCTCCTTCAGGGATGGGGGAACTTCTCCCAAAGAAAAATGGGCCCCGAGAGATCCTAATCAATACTGGGTAAATGTGGTGACTGAGTTAAAACTTCCCATCATTGAACCCCAGAATGATAAACCCGAAAACCACCTTTCCCAAACATATTCTGGGGACTGCCTCCAAAAAGGGGGGGCGGCCCAGAATCAGAACCAGGGGAGCCCAAAACTCCCCCAATATCGAACTGCCATATTTTTCTTACAGATCCCCAAGCTCCCACACATAATCCTGCTCAAACTAACCCTGTGTCAGAATCAAGAATCAAGAAACTAACCCATAAACTGGCCCAAAATGCACATTATCTTTGCCCCCTTGAGGAGAAGGAGGCAAGATTTTATGTGCCAGTCCAAGTAAAAGGGCAATGTTCATTTTTGGCACTGGTGGACACTGGATCCCAAGCCACTCTTCTGACAAAGAGAGCCTTTGATCAGCTGAATTCAGGAAGAGGGGAGAGATACCTGATCCCTCTCACCCCTCTTCCTGGACAACTTCAGAACTTCGATGGGAATGAAATTCCTTTCAAGGGGTCTGCGGATTTAGAAATTAAAATTGGGTGACACAAGGTGAAACACCCGGTCATAGTTGTGACTCTGGAGGGCACACCATGTTTACTGGGGAATGATATCCTCCGTAGGTTGTCTCCCCTAATAGACTGTGTAAACAAAGTCCTCTGGACCCAGACTAACCTACCAATAACATTAAAACATGTGTAAGTCATGTTAGTTTAAATGGCACATGCCACATGGTTGACCAAAAACAGGATCACATTGAGTTCCATTTTCAAAACAACCAAATCCCTGATGTGACAGTAATTGCTGTGGGACAACAAACTGGTAATGGGAACTCCTCTCCATTTTTGCAAATCAACCTCCCCCCCAGTATCAAGTGGCATTCCACATTGGAAGGAAATACCCTGAAATTCTATCCGAATTCACAATAAAAAAATCCCACTTCCATAGCCCAAAATGATGAGAAACCAGCTCAAAGCTTAGCTGACATTCAGAAGATTAGCAAACAGTTGTTTATCCCTATTCAGTGAAATGAGGGGAAGGACTCTGTTCTCGCCTGAGTGTGGGTGAACTCTGACAACAGTAAGAGATTCATCAGCGAAGCCATGTTCTGAAAACTCCCAAAAGCTCTAGCCATTCCAAAATTTAAATTGATAGACAAATGGGAAATGGACCTGGAAATTCCATATTCCAAACATCTCCTGCTAGCAGGTGTATGCTCGAAATTTCCATAGGCAACAAGAGCATAGTACATAACTGTTGGGTCGTGCAAATTGTCCCTGCTGCATTTTTCTTAGGCATTGACATTCTCAATCGCTTTGCAATTAGTTTGGACCTTATAAACTTCAAAGCCTGGTCCCGGTTAGTGGTTAATCCTATGGACTTTGATGATTCAGAAAAAGCATTTCGGTCAGATCAATTGCTGCCGTATGCAGTTGTAGAAAGTTCAAAATGGAGAGGAAGTCACGATCCCAGAACGGACCTGACTAGTCCCACTTCAAGTAAAAATTAAAAGAGGACAGAAACTGCAAAATCCTGATTCATATGTTGACCTCAGTGCCCATCTCCAACTTCAAGGGTTGGGGTTAAACCCAACACCATTAGTCAATACAGAACACAACACCATTCCAATATTGGTGGATAACAGCGACCTTAGGAGTATCACTCTGGGCGCAGGCACCATTATTGGAATGGTGGTTGATGACCAATATTTTTCCATAGATTTAGGTAATGAACTGATAGGACCAATCCCCAATGACTGTTTTGACAGTGATAGTGACAATGACACAACACCAGACAGGATCTTCACCCGGCATGGGGGGAATTTCCTGGTGTACTCTTCCTTCCCTTATGGTAAGGAAGAGGTGACCTGTGACTTCAGGAGGGATGAGGTGATCTTTCAAGTCCACAAGGACTGCCTTCCCTGCCTGGAACCCTCAGTCCAGGTCAATACCAGGGACTTCTCCACCCATCTGGAGGAGGCCGCTGAGATAGCCAAACCAGAATTCTTTCCGGGCTTCAGGCAGATGGTTGAAGAGAGAATCAACCTAGCTGATGCCTGTGAGACTCTGGAGCAAAAGAAAAAGTTGAAACAAGTTTTCTTAGATTTTCAGGATCTCTTAGCGGTGGACTCATATGACTGTGGTCGCACTGAAATCCATACAACAACAATTCCCATGGACCCTGGCATGACTCAAGTGTTAGTGAAGCATTATCGCTTGCCTCTCGCATCCATGGAGTCCCTCAAAGAAATAATTAAAAATGTTGAGTCCTGTGGGATAATTCGTCCAGTCCACAGCACCTTTAATAATACGGTGCTGGGGATTTTAAAACCAAATGGCCAGTGGAGACTCTGTGCTGACCTAAAGGAGCTAAACAAACAGGTCCACATGTCCCGATGGCCTCTTCCCTACATTGACCAAGGCCTGGCCCAGATCCAGAGGTCAAAGATATTCACTGCCATTGACCTGACCAATGGGTACTGGACTGTAACTGTCAGTAGGGAGGACCAATACAAGCTGGCCTTTACCTTCGGGGGCAGCAGTACACATGGACCCGGACTCCCTTCAGATACATCAACTCCGGCAGTTAATTTAATATCTTCTTGCACAAGGCCATGCCCGACTTGGGTGAAAGGGGTAACCTGGCCTATGTGGATGATGTTCTGATCCAAAGATCAAATTTGGAGGAACACATAGCAGAGATTCGTAATGTTTTGACACAGTTGAGGGCTGCCGGAGCAAAGTTATCTTTCCAAAAGGCACAGTGGTGCAGGAAATCCAAAAACAACAGGGAGAGCTTATAAAGCTAAGCACGGTACGACCGTGTTTGTCCTTTTAACCGTTAACGGGATCACATGGGGTAACACAAAAACAACAGTTTTGTAGGAAAAAATAGTATTCAAGGTGCATCGAATGTATGCCAAACAAATGAATAAATTGAAGTGCTCACACTCGATTACATGAAAAGGAGGGCCACCTGGCTCGGCGTACCTAGCCCTAAGGAAGAACACCCTGACCCTAACGGGGTGCCTCTCCCTGGGTTGCGCGTGATGTAACGCCTACTAAAAAGATATAGAGGAGAGTACTGTCCCTCAACCTTCTATACTGGTGGCGGTGTCTGAGAACAGGCACAAATAGTCCAACAGGGACATCTAAAAGTGGTAGACTTCAGCAGGTTGGGCAGCATGCAACAAAACTGTATATTAGATTTTGGGGCTGCTAAATTGTGTGGATACAACCTACCAAACAGGTCAACTGCTTATATTCCATTCAGAATGTAAAACTTTAATGGTTCCCGTAGGACATTGTGGTTGGAGTTTAAAGCAGTGCTGCTGGAGACACCACTGGAGGGTGCAATAAAATCAAACACAGCCTAAGGGCTGTAGGGCTAAAAAAATGGCTCTTGTAAAAAGGGTGGTGTAGCTCGCTCTATTAAGGTGAGTGTGCTACAGTAAGCAATTTATTTAAGAGTGCAGTCAATAAAGTTGGTGTGGAAGAGATCACGGATAGGTCATGAGAGCCCTCATGACCAAGGAAGGTCGACCGGTTTCGATGGCACGGGAAATTCAAACCATCTTCTTCAGGACCGTGACTTTGAAATGCAAGCTAAATTGCCAGATGTTCAGGTAAATACTGAACAAGGGATGCTGGTGTCTCCTCTACGCCGAAATCTCTAAACACAAGGTCTGTTTAGGAGGCGAGGGATGACACTGGGTTGTTTAAATCATCATGCCGGTAGGAGGAATCAAAAAAACCCGCACAATTGGGTGAAAATGTGCCTATTTGGCTGTAACTGCTGGGCTCCGGAAGATCTGTGTGCTGTATCGAGCTGGTAGATGGTGCAGGACCCATGTCAATTTATTGGGGCATGAGATAACTCCTGAGGGTCAATGTCCCCAGGAAAATAAAGTGGAAGCACTCTTGAAACCAAAAGACCCCACAACTCTGCGTGAGCTAAGGAGCTAAGGAGCCTCCTTGGACTGACTAATTACAGTAGAAAGTTCATTGAGGATTACGCAGAGATCACAAGACCCCTGATCCATCTGTTGAAGGGGGGGGTCTCGTGGGAGTGGGGTCCAGAACAAACTGAGGTAGTGAAGCAACTCAAAAGAAGCCTCTCACAAGCACCTTGTCTAGCTTACCCTGTCAAAAACAAGATGTTCTTCTTGGAGACAGGGTTCTCAAATACATGCCTGACCGCAGTATTATACCAAAAGCATGACAAGATCAATAAAGTAATCTCCTATGCAAGCAAGACTTTATCCTCTGTGGAGGAAAAATTCAACGATTGTGAGAAGGCACTCCTGGCAACAGTGTGGGCATTGAAAAATGACTGCCTGTTCATCCAGGGGGAACACATCATAGTGGAGACTCCACACCAGCCTCTGCAATATCTTCAAAGGGACAGAATCCGGGCCGGAAATGTGAGTAATTCCAGAATTACTTCCTGGATTCTGTCAATGCAAGGCTTTGCTGTGGAGGTCAGATATGGCCAAAACAAAAAGAGTATCCTCGCAAGGTCTGGCTGACTTGCATGGTTGTTCCAGAGAAAACTGTCTCGAGGACAAAAGTCTTAAAATCCAGGACAACATGGAGGCATGCCTCAATTCCCCATACAAAGTCTATGAAGAAGACAAGTGTGAGGGAATGCCCACTGTCTATGTGGATGGGTGCTCCTACCATGTTGACAACAACGGGGAAAAGGAACTAGTAGTCGGCGTGGGGAATGCCTGGGTGAATGATGCCACGGAATCCTCAGCTGGGTACAAAATCGGTCCCCATAGTAGTCAGGTGGCAGAGCTGATGGCTGTGCAGCTGTGCATCAATCCATCCTCACTGCTGGCAAACACCAACTCCACAAACTGGTCATAACCACTGATTCAGATTATGTCCGGAACGGGTTCGTGGAGCACCTGGTTAATTGGAAAACCAGAGGCATGCTATATGCTAACAACAAACCACTAAAACATGGAAAACGAATTCAAAATATTGATGATCTGGTCACCGCCAGTGGGATGACCATCTACTTGAGAAAGATCAAAGGTCATTCCAAAGTAGAGGGACCAGACAAAACTGGAAATGACTTAGCTGATCAGCTGGCCAAAACCAGAGCCATCCAAGGGGATCTCCTTGAGATCAAGTCTCTGTTAGGGGAAATCTAGGTCACCGCTATCACTAGGTCCCAGACAAATGCTCCCAATGAACTCTCAACTTCCCAGTGGAGTATGGAGCCCTCAGATGCTGAGTTAATCACAGCTCAAAAAGGGGATCCAATCATTGGTAAGTTTTATCAACATATTGAGGACCCTGAGAACTTTCCCCTGACGGATACCGATTGCATTGGGAAAGAGGACCTCAGAGTGTAGATGAAATGTCCAAAAATTTTCTGAATCCTAGACGGTTTGTAGATCCATATCTGGCTGTGACCAGTGGGTGGTCCTTACCTCAATCCGAAGCCTGATGCTAACTCATGCCCATGATGCGGCCACAGTCGGTCATCGGGGGTTTCATACATCATTAGAAATCTTGCGAGAGGTTGCATACTGGCCACACATGGGGCAGGACCTGGACTAGTACTTGAAGGGGAGTCTTGTGTGTGCACAATTTCAGCCAACATCACTCACACACCGTGCTCCCCTCCAAAAGAGGGGGATGACACTGCCTTGGTCAGATTTGCAAGTCGATTTCATTGGGCACGTGATTCGCTCCTCTAGGGGGAACAAGTACATGTTAACCATATCATACTTGTTTACTAAATGGGTGAAATGTCTCCCGGCCCCAAATTGCAAGGCAGAAACAGCAGCTGCCCTGATGATCAATCACATCTTATCGCATTTTGGACTACCCCAAAGGATTGAGTCAGACAGAGGTAGTCACTTCATGACAAAGATGTGATAAAAAGGAAACTACACATTGCATACCGCCAGTCCTCTAGTGGTGGAGTTAAGAGGTACAATAAGACCATTGTGAACATATTAGAAAGGTTTGTGGCAGACTCTGGGCCAAGTTGATATATTTGATTACCCCTTGTCTTGATGGCCATCAGATCTACCCCTTCTTCTGCAACTAAAATGTCTCCATTTGAGCTGATGACTGGACGAAGGATGGTGCTAACCCAGCATCTGCTCTATAGAACCCAAGAGCAGACATTGATAAATGCCTCTCCAACTCATGAGTATGTTGAGTATGTTGAGAATCTGAGAAAACACCTTCAACATGCTTTTGCGTATGCTCAGCGGAATCTAGAAATATCTGCAGACAGCATGAAGACCCACTATGACATTAAGAGAACCAAAAAGGAACAACAAGTAGGAGACAGGGTCTACTTGTACAATTTCCAAAGGAACCAAGCCAATGAGCGCACATTGTTGCCTAGCTGGTGGCGACCTTTTGAAATTGTGGACAAAATCTCACCAGTCGCCTACAGAATCCGCATCCCCAAGGGAAATTTGACAGAAGGGGAAGACAAGTGGGTCCGCATAAACTAGCTAAAGAGTTGCCATCCCAGACATACTTTGCAGCAAATATAAGAGCCTACAGGAAACCCATAGGAAGAGAATCCGGACACCTAGGAAATTGTTAAATTATCATTGAATACATGCAAGGAATATTTTAAATTGTTATTGAATAAATGCTGGGAATATTGTAAATTGTCATTAAATGCATGTGTCTATCCCACTGCTGAAATCCCCATTGGAGCAGTAGAGGGAAAATGTTCCTAACCGCGTTATGTTCTGTTTTACAGTATTGCACTAAGTATACCTAATCACCAATGAGGACCTCCTCGGGGACACAGGAGGATAAACCCAAGAGATCCATAGTGTCACTCCACACTAGAAAAGAAAGCATCAGAGAAGACGGGGTATCATTCCTATTCCAACCAGAGCTGGCGAGGAGAGTGTGTTGCATCAATCGCTGACGGGAGAAGAAGTCGGTGTTCTTCATATGGACAGAAAGAAAAATCCCACGTGCCCGACTTCCCCATGACTGGAAGTCAAGCTGAAGTCGGGGGAGCTTATGTGGGATATTTTTACCCATGCGGATGTGCCCCACTGCACCACTTTACAAATGGGGAAAGAAACAGCCAAAAATGGATGCGCCAACCCCTGTGCGTGCAAAACTGTGTGTGGGTCACAATCACAAAAAGCTGCACACCCCTGACACACACAGTCAAAGTGGGGGTGAAAACATAACTCACGGCAGGAGCATGCCGGTGGGTTCTGTTACATTTAACATGAAGCAAGGCCACATAATTGGGCTAAAAACTGAAAATGACTTTTTAAATGCAGCTTTGCAACCTTCAAAGTGCTGTTTTGGCACTAGATCCATTCATTTTTCAGTGAATCATTGAAATTAAAAGGGTCACAGATCATCCAGGTGGCCAGAGAAGCCGGGCCTCATTAACTGACAGCAGCTAAGAAATGTATTTCATGAAAAAGGCAGCCCAGCAACATTTCTTGTCAGTTCCATGGGAAAAATGCAGCTTAAAAATGGCAAAACATGTAACAATTTCAGCTGTGCAGAGAGAACTTCAAGTAAAGGCTGGATACATACATCCAGACTGCAGACAAATCCCAGCACTCAAAGGAAGAATGGGTGCTGAATAAAATGTGTGTGCTGCAGAGGAAACTCTAATGTAGAGGATTCAGTTTAAAGGTGCTTTTTTCCATGATGAAGTGCAAAATCGCCTGTTTAAAAGCATGTTTGTGAAAGGTCTAGTTCTTTTAATGTCAAAATCCCTTATAAACTGTGTTCATTTATATATTTTAAATGAAAGATGTAGGCAACTTAAAGTAATCCAGTCTGGAGTTGACACTGAGCCCTTCAGGGGAGGGGCATGAAACTTCCCTCTGGATGCCACCTTGATCAAAGGAATTTGACAGCTGTTGCCAGTTGAAAGAAGAAAAAAAAACCTGCTAAAGGATGTTTGTTGTTTAAATGCCTTTTTGTGATTAAGTTTTGGAAACCTTTAACTTTGCAACATGAAGGAGGACAAATCTAAAAATTGGTAGTTGTGGATCTAATTTTAAGCTCTTTCTGTGAAGATGTGAGTGAATTCTGTACTACCTAAGGGACAAAAGTTACACAAAAAGAATAATTGTGGCATGACTATTGATGCTGCAAATATAGTATTGTATACCCGTGTTCTAGGGGTGATTGCACAGATATGTACGGAATTAGGAATTGTTAGGCTAAACCGTTATGATTAAAATTGACAATATTCTACAGAATGACAGAGCTAGCTCTCACTGAGATGGGAGTTAGATGTAAGGATGACCCACAAAATATGTAATGTATGTGTCCAATTTTATTAGAGGGCATAATTATAGAAATGTGTATTTGTGGGAATGTTAAATTGTGGTCCAAATCAATGTGTGAGTTCCCAAGTCACATCATAAAATATGACAGCCGTGTGGGTGTGGACTGTAATTCTGCCACTACCATAAACTGAGTGATGTCACTTGGCATGATAAATACGGGAACTTCACCAGACACAAGACAGACTGATTCCTGACTTCATCCTGAGTTCCGTATGACGTCCAGTTCCAGAATTCTTTATCTTGTTCCTGTTCCAGATTTCTTTACCAAGCCAGTCCTCAGCATTTGCTGAACTCTTTTCAGCTAGGCCCAAAATCCGGAACCATCCCAAACTTCAGGGGAGATAATTCTGATCCAGTTTGGCTTGCTACCATTCATGCTTGCCTGCTGAAACGCGCCATCCTGCTGATCTACAGTGTCCAGTGACCAGAAGAGCCAATCCAACACAATCCAGCCTGAGGTGCAGTCCAATTGACCAGAACCGCCCAGCTGACCATCCCGCCAGAAACACCCTGCTGCCTGTAGACCCGATCCATGATGACCAGACCCCGACGGTCCAATCTTAATTTACAGTGGACTGTAAGTATCAATAGGAATCCTAGTGACCCATAGTATATTTGCCTTGTCCCATCCCAATCTCAAACTATCCCATCTTCAACTTAAGAACCTCTAATATTGTCTGAACCATTTTTGCAACCCCGTTGTAATCCCTAGTGTTAGCACTGATTTTTTACACATTTGTTTTACTAGACCATAAGCCATTAGTGATTTGGGTCAAATAAAGTAATTCCCATAACGAAAAACAGAGTATCCACGATGTGAAGGGTAACAATCGGCCGATCGTGACTGTGGAGATTCACACGGGGCATCTCTTTTTCTTAGTCATAAATATAGTTTAAATAAAATCAATCTGTCATTTTAAAACCAAATTTCTGCTTTTCTCTGTTCTATTTTTTCAAAAACGCCTCTCATTAAAACTTACATAACTTCTTCGATTTTATAGCTAGAGACTTACACGGTAATTCATAGAATTTCGCAGAAAAGTGTCGCAAGCGGCTGGCGCAGAGTGTCCGCGTGCGATCGTCTGCGCCAGGCGCGTGCGCTAAAACCGATTTCCGCGCACAGCGTATTCATGGATTTCAGGCTCCCAAACCAGCCGTGGCGCAGAGTATCGCAGCGACCCTGCAGCAGCGCCAGTAACGCCCCCAAGAACGCCCTCGCGCAAGGAAAAGCCATCAAAATCGCTAAATCATCGCAAAGGGCTGCGCTAACCCTGGACCAGTTTACAGGGCTGCCAAACAAGGAACGCAAAGCGGGTAACGTTTATATCAGGGGTACGCGTGAAGTTTTACACGCGATTAGCCAGGGTACGTGTATTACAGGGGTACGCGTGAAGTTTTACACACGATTAGCCAGGGTACGTGTATTACAGGGGTGCGCGGGAATTATCACACGCGATTTGGCAGGGTACGTGTATTACAGGGGTACGCGTGAAGTTTTACACGCGATTAGCCAGGGTACGTGTATTACAGGGATACGCGGGAATCATCACACGCGATTTGGCTGGGTACGAGTATTACAGGGGTGCGCGGGAATTATCACACGCGATTTGGCTGGGTACGTGTATTACAGGGGTGCGCGGGAATTATCACACGCGATTTGGCTGGGTACGTGTATTACAGGGGTGCGCGGGAAGTTACACACGTGATTAGGCTGGGTGGGTCCTCACAGGTGTTCCCTGTACACCCTCCACGGCCCCTGCAGGCAGCCCACAAAACAGGGGACTACCCTGCACACCTGCTCATGTCTCCCACCCCCCACGCCCCTCCCAGCAGTGTGGGGCACCCTCCACCAGGCCCCCACTCATGTCCCCTATCACCCCCACCACCAGCAGTGCAGGGGCAGCTTCCACCAGGCCCCCACTCATGTCTCCCACCCACCCCACCCCCCAGCACTGTGGGGTACCCTCCACCAGGCTCCCACCCATGTCTACCACCACCGCCACCCCCCAGCAGTGCAGGGGCAGCCTCCACCATGCTCCCATCCATGTCTACCACCACCCCCACCCCCCAGCAGTGCAGGGGCAGCCTTCACCAGGCCCCCACTCATGTCTCCCACCCACCCCACCCCCCAGCACTGTGGGGCACCCTCCACCAGGCTCCCACCCATGTCTGCCACCACCCCCACCCCCCAGCAGTGCAGGGGCAGCCGCCACCAGGCCCCCACTCATGTCTCCCACCCACCCCCACCCCCCAGCCACCATGGGCAGCCTCCACCAGGCTCCTACCCATGTCTACCAACACCCCCACCCCCCAGCCACCATGGGCAGCCCCCACCAGGATCCCACCCATGTCTACCACCACCCCCACCCCCCAGCAGTGGAGGGGCAGCCTCCACCAGGCCCCCACTCATGTCTCCCACCAACCCCACCTCCCAGCCACCATGGGCAGCCTCCACCAGGGCCCCACCCATGTCTACCACCACCCCCACCCCCCAGCAGTGCAGGGGCAGTCTCCACCAGGCTCCCACCCATGTCTACCACCACCCCCACCCCCCAGCAGTGCAGGGGCAGCCTCCACCAGGCCCCCACTCATGTCTCCCACCCACCCCACCCCCTTAGCACTGTGGGGCACCCTCCACCAGGCTCCCACCCATGTCTACCACCACCCACACCCCCCAGCAGTGCAGGGGCAGCCTCCACCAGGCTCCCACCCATGTCTACCACCACCCCCACCCCCCAGCAGTGCAGGGGCAGCCTCCACCAGGCCCCCACTCGTGTCTCCCACCCACCCCCAACCCCCAGCCACCATGGGCAGCCTCCACCAGGCTCCCACCCATGTCTACCACCACCCCCACCCCCCAGCCACCATGGGCAGCCCCCACCAGGCTCCCACCCATGTCTACCACCACCCCCACCACCCAGCAGTGCAGGGGCAGCCTCCACCAGGCCCCCACTCATGTCTCCCACCAACCCCACCCCCCAGCCACCATGGGCAGCCTCCACCAGGGCCCCACCCATGTCTACAACCACCCCCACCCCCCAGCCACCATGGGCAGCCCCCACCAGGCTCCCACCCATGTCTACCACCACCCCCACCCCCCAGCAGTGCAGGGGCAGCTTCCACCAGGCCCCCACTCATGTCTGCCACCCACCCCACCCCACAGCACTGTGGGGTACCCTCCACCAGGCTCCCACCCATGTCTACCACCACCCCCACCCCCCAGCAGTGCAGGGGCAGCCTCCACCATGCTCCCACCCATGTCTACCAACCCCCCCACCCCCCAGCAGTGCAGGGGCAGCCTTCACCAGGCCCCCACTCATGTCTCCCACCCACCCCACCCTCCAGCACTGTGGGGCACCCTCCACCAGGCTCCCACCCATGTCTACCACCACCCCCACCCCCCAGCAGTGCAGGGGCAGCCTCCACCAGGCCCCCACTCATGTCTCCCACCCACCCCCAACCCCCAGCCACCATGGGCAGCCTCCACCAGGCTCCCACCCATGTCTACCACCACCCACACCCCCCAGCCACCATGGGCAGCCCCCACCAGGCTCCCAACCATATCTACCACCACCCCCACCCCCCAGCAGTGCAGGGGCAGCCTCCACCAGGCCCACACTCATGTCTCCCACCAACCCCACCCCGCAGCCACCATGGGCAGCCTCCACCAGGCTCCCACCCATGTCTACAACCACCCCCACCCCCCAGCCACCATGGGCAGCCCCCACCAGGCTCCCACCCATGTCTACCACCACCCCCACCCCCCAGCAGTGCAGGGGCAGCCTCCACCAGGCCCCCACTCATGTCTCCCACCCACCCTCACCCCCCAGCAGTGCAGGGGAAGCCTCCAACAGGCCCCCACTCATGTCTCCCACCACCCCCACCCCCCAGCCACCATGGGCAGCCCCCACCAGGCTCCCACCCATGTCTACCACCACCCCCACCCCCCAGCAGTGCAGGGGCAGCCTCCACCAGGCCCCCACTCATGTCTCCCACCAACCCCACCCCCCAGCCACCATGTGCAGCCTCCACCAGGGCCCCACCCATGTCTACCACCGCCCCCACCCCCCAGCAGTGCAGGGGCAGCCTCCACCAGGCTCCCCCCATGTCTACCACCACCCCCACCCCCCAGCAGTGCAGGGGCAGCCTCCACCAGGCCCCCACTCATGTCTCCCAAGCACTGTGGTGCAGCCTCCACCAGGCCCCCACTCATGTCTCCCACCAACCCCACCCCCCAGCCACCATGGGCAGCCTCCACCAGGGCCCCACCCATGTCTACCACCACCCCCACCCCCCAGCCAACATGGGCAGCCTCCACCAGGGCCCCACCCATGTCTACCACCACCCCCACCCCCCAGCAGTGCAGGGGCAGCCTCCACCAGGCTCCCACCCATGTCTACCACCACCCCCACCACCCAGCAGTGCAGGGGCAGCCTCCACCAGGCCCCCACTCATGTCCCCCACCAACCCCACCCCCCAGCACTGTGGGGGCAGCCTCCACCAGGCCCCCACTCATGTCTCCCACCACCCCCACCCCCCAGCCACCATGGGCAGCCTCCACCAGGCCCCCACTCATGTCTCCCACCACCCCCCACCCGTCAGCCACCATGGGCAGCCTCCACCAGGGCCCCACCCATGTCTACCACCACCCCCACGCCCCAGCAGTGCAGGGGCAGCCTCCACCAGGCCCCCACCCATGTCTACCACCACCCCCACCCCCCAGCAGTGCAGGGGCAGCCTCCACCAGGCCCCCACTCATGTCTCCCACCCACCCCACCCCCCAGCACTGTGGGGCACCCTCCACCAGGCTCCCACCCATGTCTACCACCACCCCCACCCCCCAGCAGTGCAGGGTCAGCCTCCACCAGGCCCCCACTCATGTCTCCCACCCCCACCCCCCAGCAGTGCAGGGGCAGCCTCCACCAGGCCCCCACTCATGTCTCCCACCACCCCCACCCCCCAGCCACCATGGGCAGCCCCCACCAGGCTCCCACCCATGTCTACCACCACCCCCACCCCCCAGCAGTGCAGGGGCAGCCTCCACCAGGCCCCCACTCATGTCTCCCACCCACCCCCACCCCCCAGCAGTGCAGGGGCAGCCTCCACCAGGCCCCCACTCATGTCTCCCACCACCCCCACCCCCCAGCCACCATGGGCAGCCCCCACCAGGCTCCCACCCATGTCTACCACCACCCCCACCCCCCAGCATTGCAGGGGCAGCCTCCACCAGGCCCCCACTCATGTCTCCCACCACCCCCACCCCCCAGCCACCATGGGCAGCCTCCACCAGGGCCCCACCCATGTCTACCACCACCCCCACCCCCCAGCAGTGCAGGGGCAGCCTCCACCAGGCTCCCACCCATGTCTACCACCACCCCCACCCCCCAGCAGTGCAGGGGCAGCCTCCACCAGGCTCCCACCCATGTCTACCACCACCCCCACCACCCAGCAGTGCAGGGGCAGCCTCCACCAGGCCCCCACTCATGTCCCCCACCCACCCCACCCCCCAGCACTGTGGGGCAGCCTCCACCAGGCCCCCACTCATGTCTCCCACCACCCCCACCCCCCAGCCACCATGGGCAGCCTCCACCAGGCCCCCACTCATGTCTCCCACCACCCCCCACCCCCCAGCCACCATGGGCAGCCTCCACCAGGGCCCCACCCATGTCTACCACCACCCCCACTCCCCAGCAGTGCAGGGGCAGCCTCCACCAGGCTCCCACCCATGTCTACCACCACCCCCCCCCCAGCAGTGCAGGGGCAGCCTCCACCAGGCCCCCACTCATGTCTCCCACCCACCCCACCCCCCAGCACTGTGGGGCACACTCCACCAGGCTCCCACCCATGTCTACCACCACCCCACCCCCCACCAGTGCAGGGTCAGCCTCCACCAGGCCCCCACTCATGTCTCCCACCCACCCCCACCCCCCAGCAGTGCAGGGGCAGCCTCCACCAGGCCCCCACTCATGTCTCCCACCACCCCCACCCCCAGCCACCATTGGCAGCCCCCACCAGGCTCCCACCCATGTCTACCACCACCCCCACCCCCCAGCAGTGCAGGGGCAGCCTCCACCAGGCCCCCACTCATGTCTCCCACCACCCCCACCCCCCAGCCACCATGGGCAGCCTCCACCAGGGCCCCACCCATGTCTACCACCACCCCCACCCCCCAGCAGTGCAGGGGCAGCCTCCAACAGGCTCCCACCCATGTCTACCACCACCCCCACCCCCCAGCAGTGCAGGGGCAGCCTCCACCAGGCCCCCACTCAAGTCTCCCACCCACCCACCCCCCAGCACTGTGGGGCAGCCTCCACCAGGCCCCCACTCATGTCTCCCACCACCCCCACCCCCCAGCCACCATGGGCAGCCCCCACCAGGCTCCCACCCATGTCTACGACCACCCCCACCCCCCAGCATTGCAGGGGCAGCCTCCACCAGGCTCCCACCCATGTCTACCACCACCCCCACCCCCCAGCAGTGCAGGGGCAGCCTCCATCAGGCCCCCACTCATGTCTCCCACCCACCCCACCCCCCAGCACTGTGGGGCAGCCTCCACCAGGCCCCCACTCATGTCTCCCACCACCCCCACCCCCCAGCCACCATGGGCAGCCCCCACCAGGCTCCCACCCATGTCTACCACCACCCCCACCCCCCAGCACTGGTGGGCAGCCTCCACCAGGCACCCACTCATGTCTCCCACCACCCCCACCCCCCAGCCACCATGGGCAGCCCCCACCAGGCTCCCACCCATGTCTACCACCACCCCCACCCCCCAGCAGTGCAGGGGCAGCCTCCACCAGGCCCCCTCTCATGTCTCCCACCCCCCCCAGCAGTGTGGGGCACCCTCCACCAGGCCCCCACTCATGTCCCCTATCACCCTCACCCCCAGCAGTGCAGGGGCAGCCTCCACCAGGCCCCCACTCATGTCTCCCACCCACCCCACCCCCCAGCACTGTGGGGCAGCCTCCACCAGGCCCCCACTCATGTCTCCCACCACCCCCACCCCCCAGCCACCATGGGCAGCCTCCACCAGGCCCCCACTCATGTCTCCCACCCACCCCACCCCCCAGCACTGTGGGACAGCCTCCACCAGGCCCCCACTCATGTCTCCCACCACCCCCACCCCCCAGCCACCATGGGCAGCCCCCACCAGGCTCCCGCCCATGTCTACCACCACCCCCACCCCCCAGCAGTGCAGGGGCAGCCTCCACCAGGCTCCCACCCATGTCTACCACCACCCCCACCCCCCAGCAGTGCAGGGGCAGCCTCCACCAGGCCCCCACTCATGTGTCCCACCCACCCCACCCCCCAGCACTGTGGGGCAGCCTCCACCAGGCCCCCACTCATGTCTCCCACCACCCCCACCCCCCAGCCACCATGGGCAGCCCCCACCAGGCTCCCACCCATGTCTACCACCACCCCCACCCCCCAGCACTGTGGGGCAGCCTCCACCAGGCCCCCACTCATGTCTCCCACCACCCCCACCCCCCAGCCACCATGGGCAGCCCCCACCAGGCTCCCACCCATGTCTACCACCACCCCCACCCCCCAGCAGTGCAGGAGCAGCCTCCACCAGGCCCCCACTCATGTCTCCCACCCCCACACCCCGCCAGCAGTGTGGGGCAACCTCCACCAGGCCCCCACTCATGTCCCCTATCACCCCCACCCCCAGCAGTGCAGGGGCAGCCTCCACCAGGCTCCCACTCATGTCTCCCACCCACCCCACCCCCCAGCCACCATGGGCAGCCCCCACCAGGCTCCCACCCATGTCTACCACCACCCCCACCCCCCAGCACTGTGGGGCAGCCTCCACCAGGCCCCCACTCATGTCTCCCACCACCCCCACCCCCCAGCCACCATGGGCAGCCCCCACCAGGCTCCCACCCATGTCTACCACCACCCCCACCCCCCAGCAGTGCAGGGGCAGCCTCCACCAGGCCCCCACTCATGTCTCCCACCCCCACACCCCGCCAGCAGTGTGGGGCACCCTCCACCAGGCCCCCACTCATGTCCCCTATCACCCCCACCCCCAGCAGTGCAGGGGCAGCCTCCACCAGGCCCCCACTCAAGTCTCCCACCCACCCACCCCCCAGCACTGTGGGGCAGCCTCCACCAGGCCCCCACTCATGTCTCCCACCACCCCCACCCCCCAGCCACCATGGGCAGCCCCCACCAGGCTCCCACCCATGTCTACGACCACCCCCACCCCCCAGCATTGCAGGGGCAGCCTCCACCAGGCTCCCACCCATGTCTACCACCACCCCCACCCCCCAGCAGTGCAGGGGCAGCCTCCATCAGGCCCCCACTCATGTCTCCCACCCACCCCACCCCCCAGCACTGTGGGGCAGCCTCCACCAGGCCCCCACTCATGTCTCCCACCACCCCCACCCCCCAGCCACCATGGGCAGCCCCCACCAGGCTCCCACCCATGTCTACCACCACCCCCACCCCCCAGCACTGGTGGGCAGCCTCCACCAGGCACCCACTCATGTCTCCCACCACCCCCACCCCCCAGCCACCATGGGCAGCCCCCACCAGGCTCCCACCCATGTCTACCACCACCCCCACCCCCCAGCAGTGCAGGGGCAGCCTCCACCAGGCCCCCTCTCATGTCTCCCACCCCCCCCAGCAGTGTGGGGCACCCTCCACCAGGCCCCCACTCATGTCCCCTATCACCCTCACCCCCAGCAGTGCAGGGGCAGCCTCCACCAGGCCCCCACTCATGTCTCCCACCCACCCCACCCCCCAGCACTGTGGGGCAGCCTCCACCAGGCCCCCACTCATGTCTCCCACCACCCCCACCCCCCAGCCACCATGGGCAGCCTCCACCAGGCCCCCACTCATGTCTCCCACCCACCCCACCCCCCAGCACTGTGGGACAGCCTCCACCAGGCCCCCACTCATGTCTCCCACCACCCCCACCCCCCAGCCACCATGGGCAGCCCCCACCAGGCTCCCGCCCATGTCTACCACCACCCCCACCCCCCAGCAGTGCAGGGGCAGCCTCCACCAGGCTCCCACCCATGTCTACCACCACCCCCACCCCCCAGCAGTGCAGGGGCAGCCTCCACCAGGCCCCCACTCATGTGTCCCACCCACCCCACCCCCCAGCACTGTGGGGCAGCCTCCACCAGGCCCCCACTCATGTCTCCCACCACCCCCACCCCCCAGCCACCATGGGCAGCCCCCACCAGGCTCCCACCCATGTCTACCACCACCCCCACCCCCCAGCACTGTGGGGCAGCCTCCACCAGGCCCCCACTCATGTCTCCCACCACCCCCACCCCCCAGCCACCATGGGCAGCCCCCACCAGGCTCCCACCCATGTCTACCACCACCCCCACCCCCCAGCAGTGCAGGGGCAGCCTCCACCAGGCCCCCACTCATGTCTCCCACCCCCACACCCCGCCAGCAGTGTGGGGCACCCTCCACCAGGCCCCCACTCATGTCCCCTATCACCCCCACCCCCAGCAGTGCAGGGGCAGCCTCCACCAGGCCCCCACTCATGTCTCCCACCCACCCCACCCCCCAGCACTGTGGGGCAGCCTCCACCAGGCCCCCACTCATGTCTCCCACCACCCCCACCCACCAGCCACCATGGGCAGCCTCCACCAGGGCCCCACCCATGTCTACCACCACCCCCACCCCCAGCAGTTCAGGGCCAGCCTCCACCAGGCTCCCACCCATGTCTACCACCTCCCCCAAGCCCCAGCAGTAGAGGGGAAGCACCCAACCAGGCCCCCACTCATGTCCCCCTGCCCACAGGTCCTGACAATCCTAAGCATGGGCCTCATGGCCAGCCACCACAGCCCAAAGACACAACCAAGTATTACATGCGCCCATGATACTACTCCAATGGAGACAATGTAAATGAACACATGTGTCTCACACACACACAATGGTTGCAAGTGAACCTGAAAACCCATATCATGAAATGCATGAAAACAATGAGATGAAACCACACATTGAAGAATGAAAAAATCAAAATAATGTATTAAAAACAACAGTAATGGCAATCAAAATTAAACAAAATACACAAGTAAAAAAAAAAACAAAATTAAGCTGGCTGTCCCTTTTCAAATTAAAATCAATAAATAATAATCCAAAAAAATGTCTTCCAAAGTTCAAGTCCATAAAAAGCAAATGAAGGGAAAAAAGAAATAGAAAACCATTGCTCCATGGAAAAAAATATTCATAGTAAAAAAAATATCCAAATGCAAAGTCCAACTATGTACAAAGTATTCAGGGTCCATCATCCCAAAAGAAGAAATGAAACCTACCAAAAAACTTATCTAAAATGGAACTATATACAAAAGGTGGAGCAGTGTCCGTCGACTCCAAATAAAAATAAACTATAAAGGAAACCTATCACTAAATAACTATATACAATGGCGGCGGGCCAGTCCAGTGGCTCACTCAGTGGTGTTCCGGGCCAGGGCATCATCGAACTCCTCGTCTATGTCCCAGAGGCGGTCCTGTTCCATGGCCCCGAGGGTCCGCAGGGACGCCGACAAGTTCACCTCCAACTCCCTGCGGATTGCCTCGAGGCACGAGGCCCGCCTCAGGGCTCTCCGCATGGAGTTCTCCGCCCTGACCATCGTGAGCCGCGCCTCTTCCGCCCGCCGCTGCTCCGCATCTATGCCGTGGCCCAACCGCTGCCACACAGAAGACACTTCCCGTCCAGGGTCCTCCTGCCCTCCGGCCGATGCCTGCCCCTCCGATGTTGAAGGCCCCGAGCTATCGTGGCTCCCACCTACAGCCTCCTGCTGCTGCAGCTGCTGCTGTCCATGTGCCCTGTCCGATGGTGCCTGCACATCCTCCTCCAGCTGGGGTGCAGTCGTTGATGTGGCCACCCCTGCTGGACGTCCGACTCCCGACTGTGGCAGGGATCTGTTGTCCACCAGCCTGGCCGCACGGTCGGAGGCAGCTCCACAGGGCACCCAGGTGACACATGGGTGGGAAGATGGCATGGAGGACGACTGGGGCATAGGGGGTTCTGTGGAGGAGGGGGTCGGAACAAGGTCCAGGAAACGGAGGAATCCAGCCGTGGTGAGCTGTCCCAGTGGGTCAACACGGTCAACGAGCCATGCGAGAAGACGTGCAGACTCATCATGAAAAGACTGCAGGTCAGCTCGCATGGCCCGTTGACGCAACGCCACCCCACCCTGGACAGGCTTAACCTGGTGCAGGATAGCCACATCCGCAGGGAGAGGAAGGCCAGGTGTTGTAAGCCAATCCCCTCCCTGAGAACGGGTCTGGAGGTAGGCATCCCCGCTGGTGCAAGATGATGCAGTGACAGGAGCAGGGACAGGATTGCACACAGGCACCTCCGCGGCAGCCTGTGCTGCCTCCTGTCCCTGATCCTGCACTGCACCACTAGCACCAGTGGAATCCCCACCTCCAGACCCTGCCTCTCTCGCTTGCACGGCCTCCTCCTCCTCCAAACCCTCCACCAACCTGGATGACTCCATGCCATCTTCCTCCGTTGGGCCCTGTGGGGTCTCAGCTGCCCCTTCTGCTGCCGAGGAGTCCAACTCCAACCTCCGCCTCTTGGACCTCCCCTCGGCAGCTGCGGCCTGGGACACGGCACCGGACTCCTCACTCCCCGACGAGATCAGAACCTGGGAGGGGATCCGGGCCTTGCGTCTCCGGCTGGTGGTGCGACCCCTGCCGCTGTGCTCCACAGCACCTTCTCCGCCCTCTTCATCAGTTGACGCTGCAGACAGGGAGAAAGAAAACACAGGCATCAGGGCACTGTACAATGGACTCATACACACAAGACAGTTATACATGAGTGGCATTGGTAAACTTCAGACATGGCATCACAATCCCCAACACACATGTCATTTCAACTTGCACACATGAGCCATACCACAGCCATATTGCAACAGCCAGCACCATCCATTCACATACAACAGCATGAGCAGCCAAAGGTCATCCACACATCACATGCAACATAGGGAGTACACTACACATGCACACACACCACCAAACTTGCATGCATGTGTACACCTCCGCCAACTGTCGCAGTGTTCCGATCGACATCCATGTCACACCTGACAATCATTCCTCCACATCCTGTGCCATGCAAGCCCACACACACAAGCATCATCCATGTGTCACACATGAGACCCCTCGCATGTGTCACCCTCACGGCCCTGTACACCCCCCCCTACTTGCCCACATAAAAAAACATGTTCAACCTGCACACTCCTGGCACACCACACGCACAGCTTATAATCAGTATGCATGTACACTTACCGCTCGACTCCAGACGGGTCTGCCTCTCAAGGACCTGGACATGGAGAGCTGGGGATATGCGTTCCAGGACCCTCATCTGATCTTCCGACAAGTGGCCCCGGCGCCCCTTAGCATCCGCTGCCTTCAGGAGGTGCCGGGCCTTGTTGAGGGTCCTGGACCTGAAGTTCTCCCAGCGCTTCCTGACACGTTCGTAGTCGTGGACTGCCCCCTCCTCCGCGTTGATGGCAGTCACGATGTCCATCCAGATCCGAGTCCGTCCTTCCTTGTCGGCGCGCAACCTTCTGAAGAGTGCATCATACTGCCCCAGGACATGCTCCACCAGGACACCAACTTCAGTGGCAGTGAAGCTGGTGCCCCTCTGCCTCCTTGGCCGGGGGTTGCCACTGGTGCCAGATGTTGCAGTGCCCGACATGGCAACCCCGGAGGCAGGAGTGGGTGGGCAACTGGGTCCTGGGGCTGGGCTGTGGGGCGATGGAAAAGCAGTCGGGAGTCTTCGGTTCCAGCAGGGGTGGTCACAGCAACAGCACCCCTGGCTGATGTGCAGGCAGCAAATGTCAGGGCACGTGGGCAGCAGGCAGTCAGGCAGCAGCAGATGGCAGGTGGGAGCGTGCTCAGGGCTCTGGGGGGCAGTAATTCGGCCTTCTGTGCAGGAGCGTGGTCTTCCGTGTGTGAATGCGTGGCCAGCTTGATACGGAGTGATTTTGCACGTGAAAATCCAGCACGTCTGCGTGTAATTCAAGGAAAGGCCCTTAGCGCGTAAGCGCGTCAGCACACGTCTGTACATTCATTGGCCCAAAGGCCACCAGCGTATGCGCGTCTATGAAGTCACGTGCACGTTGAATATGGCACACGTTTGAAATGTTGCGTGTTAAAAAAATGAAAGACACGTCCGAGTGTCAAAGCGTGTAATTGGTGGAAATGGCCTTAGCGCGTACACGCGGAAGTGACAAAGCGTGTAATTGGTGGATATGGCCCTAGCGCGTACACACGGAAGTGACAAAGCGTGTAATTGGTGGAAATGGCCCTAGCACGTACATGCAGAAGTGACGCTGGACGTGTGGGCCTGCATAAAAGGTACGTGTAGAAAACCATTTCCTTGTACGTGCTTTTCGTGGAGAGCGAGTGGGTGAAATCTGTACTTCTTGTTGTTTCACACGCGATTTACTTCACAGCGTTTCAAGTTCGTACACCCTGTTACCTCTGCCAGCTTTTTCTCTTTTTTCTCTTTTTCTGGTTTTCCTGGGCCTGTTCCCTCAAACAGCGTTCCCTTCTACTGTTGTCCTGTCTCCTCAGACAGCGTACAATTCTTCTTTTGGCGGGGGTGTTGCCAACGCCCACACGCGCTTCTTTTTCACGCTCTTTTTCCTGGCAGACGGTGAGTCACGCACGTATCTAACATCTGTGCTTGCCCCGTGTGTAGCCTACCCCTTCAGAGGTCATTCTAGGCTGCGTGTGACACGCATACGTTCATTCTTGTGTTACTGGGTGCCACAGCGTAGTGCAGGTTTATTTTTCCGCACACGTGGTCTAGGAGGGGTTGCGTGCACGTTATATCCCTTTTTTGGGCTTCCTGTGTGTTGCGTGACCCGTCATCTTTCCCCAGGGGTCACATTCAGCCTTGCTAGAGCACTAGGGTACGATTACCATCTGGTACCCAACCCCTTTGACCCCCAATTACCCAGGACAATAGTTTACAGCCACTCCCATACGCACATTAACATCAGTGCCATGGTTGGGAGGCGAGGAATCCGTAAGGGTGGCAAAGGTGGACGAGCCACAAGTGGTGGCTGTGGTGGATCCAGTAGGGGACGTGGTTGTTACTTGCAGGGTGACCCTGTCCCCCCATGTGTGGAGGACCAGTCAAGGGCACCCATAATCCCCCCCACCCCCCTGGTTGAGGGTGATGTGGCTGACACCATCCATGCTCAGCCCTTGTTGGACCAGCCCATTGTGGCACCAGACCTGGCTGACTCCATGGCTGACTTCCAGGTCAGCAGGCCTATGACACGTGCGCTGGTGCACGTTGATGTCATCAGGCCACGTGGATCAGGGGCAGCAAGGTCATCCGCTGCCCCAAGTACGCAGGGTGGAGAGGCTGCAGGGGCAGCTGCGGCTCCATCCACCCCAGCTCTCACACACCCAGCCAGGACAGTGTCGGTCCTAGTCCATCCTGCTGACATTCCCCCTGACACCATTACACTTGAGCTAATGCCTGCACCAACTCCCATGCTGAGTGTGCAATCCCACACTCCTGATACAGAGTCCACCAGGGCTCCTGCCCCTAGTGTCCAGAGCGGCGTAGGACACTCAGGATCACCATCACCTTCCAAGCGGAAGAGGAAGAGTGCTCGTCCGGCACAGGCTGATGCCCCAGACACGGCTACACAGTCCGGCCCGTCGAGGAAGCCCAGCTTCACGGATGCCAAACTGAATGCACTTGTCGAGTATGTGTCCGCACATGATAACGAAATGGTCATTGTTGCAGGATCCAAGACCACACCTGCACAACGCCAGGCACACTGGCAGACCGTTGCGGACATCGTAAGTGCCCTTGGAATCGTGAGGCGCACAGGCAATGATTGCTATAAGCGCTGGAATGACCTAAAGCGCAGGGCAAAGAATAAGCTGGCCTCAAGTCATGCCGCAACTCTAGTGACTGGAGGTGGGTCTCCAGTAGAAGACATGGAACTCACTCCACATGAGTCAGTCGCTGGGACCTACGTCACGGAGGAACAGATCCAAGGCGTGGGAGATCTGCCAGATTATGAGGCATTGTCCGGTGAGTGAACATGCATGTGTGTGTCATCCATGTGCATGGTGTGTGTGTGAGGGCTTCTGTTTGTGTGCCAGGTGAGGGTGTGTGCGCCTGAGATGTTTGGGTCACCCATGTGCTTCATGCAATACATTCTGCGCAGCAGCATTTGGCCATAGCAGTATCCCTTCTGCCAACAGTAGACATCTAGCCCAACAGCACGCCAGTTGCCCTTGAAGTGTCACCTTGCCACAACATTGTTGCTTATTTTTCTCTGTTCATTCAGGCAGATTGTTTGCATTCCACCACTTTTACTAGGCATTTCTCAGTCCTCTAGTCACATGTCTGACATGGCTATGGTAAAGTGGAGTGACTTTGTTACCTGGATATCATTTGTTTAGACATGTCCCTGTGCAATTGGACCATTTTGGACTGGCAGCTCCAGGTGAAAAATCAGACCTGTTTGAATTAGAAAAGCTATTACATGAGGGAACTGGACTGAATGAATAAGTGCTGCCCTCCTCTCCATCTTCACTCAATAGCAATGGTACATGCCATCTGTGTGATGGCATGTGTATTTCACCTGGCAATCACAGGCCAATGTGTGATGCCACTGCTAGGCAGCATGCAGCAAATGTGTTCATCTTCCATCTTGGTGTTATCAATGTGTGCCATTTGCCTCCCCTTCATACGCAGTGAGGGTGCATGCATGGGAGGGTTTCAGTCATGTGGGACATGTGTCAATCAAGTACTGGTTCTGTTGCTTCTCAGCCCTCATTGTGTGCCATGGTGCTAATGCCTGTTTCCATTTGTTTTCTTTTATGTCTTTGCAGGGGAAGACGCACCTGATACTGCTGGGGTTGTGGAGATGGTGCAGACCCAGGAGGGGTCTGAGGGCCGACCAACCACCAGTGAGGGACGTGGTGTGGTGGTGGGTGAGAACCCACAACTGCTGCAGGTCGTGCTCTCAAGGGGTGTCTCTGGCTGCACCTCCCCCAAGCTGTACTCAGGTGTTGATTCGGATGATGAGACCTACGTGCCGTCGCAGGTGAGTGTTCCTGGGAGGGATTCTGTTCTGTCCGACCCACCTGCACCAGGGTTAGAACCCTCAATGGGGATGTCAGTGTTGGCAGGTACGCCTTTGGTGGTTACGGATGCAGGGTCACACTCCGCGACATCTGATCCTGTTCCTGGGCCAGCAGATCAGAGGGGGAATGCAGTCCTGCAGCCTCAGGCAGTGCCGGCACAGCAAGGTGCAGCTCGCCTTGCCCCAGACAGGTGTGGAGGTGTGGTGCCCGCCGACGTGGTGGCCGTACGCCACCTGGCAATACCGCATGGGAGAAATCCATTTACGGTATGGCAACCCAACAGGCAGCATCATCAGAGATGATGGCTCAGGCCATGGATAGGGTGGCCACTTCCATTGTCCACCCCGAAAGGCTGATGGAGCGACTACAGCAGGCAACCGACTCCATCTGCCAGTCACACAGGGAGGACATGTTAGCGTCCAACAGGGACAGGCGGGCGGCACTGGCGACTCTGCAGGAAGCCATCTCCATAGAGTCCCAGGGCCACAGGGAAGCCCTGAGGCTGGAACTCCTTCACCTCAGGACGACTCTTGTTGAGCTTGAGGCTTCAACAAACCGAAGGACAGAACAGCAGCTGGAGCGTCTCACCCGTACGCTCTCAGCTGAGATGCAGGCAACTAGGGCGGAGGTCCGGGCATCCCGTGAGTTGTTGCATGGGGACCTCCGTACACTCATCCTCCAGAACGAGACCTACCACACCCGCATGCTTGCAGCCTTGGAGGAACAGACTAGGGCCTTGCGTGGCTGCCTCCCATAGTGCCACCACCTCCGGATGCAGCTGCACAGGGTGAGATTAGCGACAGCAGTGATACGCCCACAATAGGGTATCCGTGTAGGCCATGAGCCCATGGAGGTGTTTTTTTTTCGCAAGATCCACACAGGTGGGTTTTGGTGTGCACCCTGTCCTCGGACCTCCTGGGTGGCCTCCCCAACCCCCCCGGGCCCATTAATGGGCATTTTTGATTATTTTTTTTTTTTTTTTGGGACAGTGTGTTGCCTTGTGTGGCTCCCGTGGGCATACGCTGCATTGTGGCTGGGCACATGCATGCTTGTCATGTATTTGGTTCAGATGCTTGGGTTTTTGTCACACACACCCCTCCTGCTTCCCGTTTCCATGGGCTTGCAAAGGGTGTGCCCAAGTGACATTGACGTACATGGTGACATTGGACTCCCACTACATGTGTGGGTAGTCTAGTCAATACTGTGTATACATTCCTAGTGCATATTGCTGTTGTGTTGTACACTGCATGTTGCATAGATGTGTAACTCATCATCCATGTCTACCTCCTAATTTGCAGGTCCTTTCCTCATGTCTACACAAGGCCCTCTACTTTGGAGATGGAGTCCATGTTGGCAGCAGTGCACCTACAACTCTACATGGCGGCAACACTGTACAGTTGGAAGTGGTGGGAGTGCAAGCATTTCCAGGTGGTGAGACTACTAATTTCTTACATTCGTAATGTCATGTTAATGGTAGTTTTGAGGGTCAGTAGCTGATAAGTGTTATTGCTAAATACCTGCTCAAGTGTGTTGTTGGTCCTGCATTACTGTGAGAATTTCAGGTGTCGCGAGTTTCAATTAGGGACACTGTACTTTGTGACACTTGTGTCATGTTGTGGGGATTACTTTGTTTACCCGCACATAGCATGACATGGCATGGTGTGTCGTGTGGCGGTGCTGGGGATGGGTTGGGTGACATGGCACTGTCCTCATGTTGCATTTTGCAAGTGGGTATTCATTTTAGCTGCATGAATGTGTTTTTTCACGAAACTGCATTGGTGGTGTCTGTGTAGGTAGGGATGCACACATTGTAACACTTCCAGGTGAACAATCTCAGGCTGATATGGTTTTGACGGTTGATTCTCCAGACATTCAGGATCATTGTCAGGTTGAGTCATCATTGATTGTCAGATGGAATGTGCCAGGGCAGTGTGCACTCCACAGGGGTGTGATTTCTATGTGAAGTAATTAGCCACTAGCTGTGTACGGGCTGCCTCCCCCCGTGCCCTTTCCCCTCCCATGCGCAGCGGGCGTGCATGTGGTTGGGGATGTGGGGGCACCACCATGTCCACGGCCAGGCCCCGGCGTGTTGCAACGTTGTGCAGGACACATGCTGCCACTATGATCCTGCACACTACTGGGGGAGCGTATAACAGCTGCCCACCAGAACGGTCAAGGGAGCAAAAGCGTGACTTAAGCACTATGAATGTGCGCTCCACTATGCCCCGGGTTGCAATGTGGGCTGTGTTATATCTTACCTCGGGTGGCGTGGTGGGGTTCCGAATTGGCGTCATCATGTGGGGGCTGAGAGGGTAGGCACTGTCCCCTGTGGAGGTGGTGATGGGTATCATTGGTGGGGTTGTGACCTTGCTCAGTATCTGACATGCATGCATGTGCAGTGGCATTCATACTCACCAAGCAGCCATGTTTCGCCATGCCGCCCAGCTTCTAGGTCCCGGCTAAGGGTGGACATTCGGTAAATGAAGCTGTCGTGGGTGGACCCGGGATAGTTGGCATATACTGAGGTGATGATTCCCTTGGCATTACATACTACCTGCACGTTGATGGAATGCCAGTGCTTGCGGTTCCTATAGATGTGCTCAGATGCCCTGGGGGGACGTAGAGCCACATGGGTGCAGTCGATGGCACCTAGCACTTTGGGGAATTGTGCCACACTGTAAAAATCCAGGGCGGCAGCATGCCTTTCTGCAGGTGTTCTGGGCAGGTATATGTGCCTGCGGACTGATGGGCGTGCAGTGATGATGTTCAAGACCTGGTGTAGGCAGCGTGACTGCGTGGCCTGTGACACCCCACCCACTATGGCACTTGTCCGCTGAAATGATCCAGTGGCTAAGAAGTGCAGTTCATTGAGGACCTTCTCCAGGGGGCTGAGTGCTTGGGAGCACAGGGTGGGTGATGTGAGGTCATCCTCCCACTCACTCACCAGGTCCAGTATTATGTGTGGTGGAAACCTGTACCTCCCATACACCTGGTCATCAGGCATCCCAAAAAGGCTGGTTCTGGGTGTGACAATTCTGGCCCTGACTATCCTCCTCCTCCTCCTTTGGTAGCCCACGGCCACTGCTGCTAGGAACGGTATATTCATCCTGGCGTCTGAGCTTGTTAGTTTTTTGCGCTCAAATTTATGCGTCGCGGGTCGACGTATGCCTGCTTCCTACTGGCGTACGTGTTTCTTTGCGTGTGTTGTAGGCGAGCGTGTGAAACTTCCCGCGCACCCCTGAAATCCACGTACCCAGGCCAATAGCGTGTGGAAATTCCCGCGCACCCCGGAATACACGTGCGCTGATGTACTCGCATGTGTAAGTGCCCGCGCACCCCTGAAATACACGTACATAGGCCAATTGCGTGTACGCGCACTTTTGTCCAATTACACGCGATGACACTCAGACGTGCAGTCTTTGCACGTGTGCTCCGTCATCACGTGCTATGAGGGAAACACCCGTGCGGGTCACGTCACAGACGCGCTTACGCGCTGAGGGCCTTTGGTCCAATAGAATCGCGTATGCGTGCTGACGTGCTTACGCACTAAGGGCCTTTCCTCTAATTTCACGCTGACGTGCCGGATTTTCACGTGCCAAATCACTCCGTATCAAGCTGGACACGCGAAAACACATGGAAGACCACGCTCCTGCCCAGAAGGCCAAATTACTGCCCCCCAGTGCCCCGAGCAGCCTCCCACGTGCCATCTGCTGCTGCCTGCCTGCCTGCCTGCCTGCCTGCTGCCACCGTGCCCTGCCATTTGGTGCCTGCACATCAGCCATCTGCAGGGGTCCAGTTGCTGTGTCCACCCCTGCTGGAACAGAAGACTCCCGACTGGGATAACATCGCTCCACAGCCCAGGACCCAGTTGCCCACCCACTCCTGCCTCTGGGGTTGCCATGTCGGGCACTTCGACATCTGGCACCAGTGGCAACCCCAGGCCAGAGGGGCAGAGGGGCACCAGCTTCACTGCCACCGAAGTTGGTGTCCTGGTGGAGCATGTCCTGGGGCAGTATGATGCCCTCTTTGGATCGTTCCACGCCAGCAAGGAAGGACGGGAGAGGATCTGGGCCGACTGTGTGGTTGCCATCAACGCGGAGGGGGTGGCAACCCACAACGTCCAGAAGATCAACAAGCGCTTGGAGGACTTGAGGTCCAGGACCCTCGTGAAGGCCCGGCGCCTCGTGGAGGGGAGCCGGGGCCGCATGAGTTCCATCCAGATGAGGGTCCTGGAACGCGTACGCCCAGGGCTCCACGCCCAGATCCTTGAGAGGGAGACCCGTCTGGAGTTGAACGGTAAGTGGCCAAGCATTGCTGTGTGAGACAGGGCATGTTGCGGTGTGCTGGTTGTCTGATACTTGCCTGTATGTGTGACATAGGCCATGTACGCATGTATGTGTGCAGGGACATCATGGTAATGCATGTGCGACCAGTGATGTGTGAACCACATGGTCGTTGCATGTGTTTAAATGCGACATGGGGAGCCCTATGCAGATTTTACACATGAGAACATGCCAGTCTCTGTTCCTGGACATGGGTGGGGGTGAGGGATGGGTGCTGATGCCAGGTACATATATGGTAGCCATGTCTGTGTGCCTGACCTGCGTGTCTGTGACTTGTGAATGCCATGGATGCATGACACATGTCTGTGACAATGCACAGATTCACTGATGCAGCCTAGTTATCCTTGTATCCGCTGTGTTTGGGGTGTATGAGGCCAGATGGATGTGACTGAGGTGAAGTGTGTGCATGTGATAGGCATGACCCATGATGCATGTGAGTTCCATATCATTGTATGTTTCAAGAGTCCATTGGACATGTATGGAAATGTCCATGGCATGCACCATGCCTGTTACTGTGTGTGTTTTGCCTGGACTGACCCATGTGTTGTGGAGGGACATGATGGAAGTGTACTTTGACAGTGGTACCATTCTGCTATTGCTTCCTGTCTAGGGGACCATTGTACAGTACCCTGATGCTTGTGTTCTATGTCTCCCTCTACGCAGCGGCTAGTGAAGAAGAGGGCGGAGACGGCGCTGTGGAGCAAGGCGGCGGGGATGCCCCCACGGCTCCAGCCGAAGGGGTGGGTGAGCCCCCACAGGGGCCTGCTACGGCGGAAGACGGTGAGGAGCCATCCAGGTTGGTGGTTTCCACAGAGGAGGAGGAGGCCGCCACTGAGGCACACATGGGGCCTGGTGGGGGCATCCCTGCTGGTGCAAGTGGTGCAGTCGGGGGGCAGGGGCAGGAGGCAGCACAGGTCACCGTGGAGGGGCCTGTGCATGTCGCTGTCCCTGACCCTGTGAGTGCACCACCATGCACCAGCAGGGATGCCCCGTCCCAGGCCCGTCCGCAGGTAGAGGGGATGTCCATGTCACCTGACTCCCCTCCACCTGTGGACGAGGGGACCCGTGGCCGTATGGAGAAGGTCCTGATTGGGGTCGCGATGCGCGCGGGTGCAATTCGTGATGACGTGCGTGCTTCCCGGGAGGAGCACGCACGTCATCACGAAGAGCACCGTGCCGACGTGGCCCAATTGGGATCTTCCATGGTCAGGGGTTTCCTGCATGTGTCGGCCAATCTGGCGGCCCTCTCCTCCTCTGTGGAGGCTATACGCCGGTCGTTCTCCTTGCCGTCTTCCGGCCCAGATGCCACCAGGGCCCCTGTGACCTGCCCTGACCAATGCAGCCAGCTCGGTGGGGATCCCATCCCTGCCACAGTCGGGAGTCGGAGGTCCAGCAGGGGTGGACACCACAGCAACTGTACCCCAGCAGATGGAGGATGTGCCAGAATCATCAGGCAGGGCACGTGCACAACGGCGTTGGTGGATTCCATCAGCCAGGATGCCGTCGTGCTGGCAGAGACGGTTGCGTCGGAGGCAGCAGCAGAGTCAACGTGGGAGGCATCATGGCTCAGGGCCATCAACATCGGAGGGGCAGGCATCGGCCGGAGGGCAGGAGGACCCAGGATGGGAAGTGTCTTCTGTGTGGCTGCGGTTGGGCCAGCAGATAGGTGCGGAGCGGCGGCGGGCGGAAGAGGCGCGGCTCACGATGGTCAGGGCGGAGAACTCCATGCGGAGGGCCCTGATGCGGGCCGAGTGCCTCGAGGCAATCCGCAGGGGGTTGGAGGAGCAGATGGTGTTGTCCCTGCGGACCCTCGGGGCCATGGAACAGGACCGCCTCCGGGGACATCGAAGAGGAGTTTGATGATGCCCTGGCCCGAAACACCACGGAGTGAGCCGCTGGACTTGCCCGCCGCCTTTGTATATAGTTCTTTAGTTTTAGGTTTCCTTTGTTTCTTCTTATGATTTGGAGTTGATATACACTGCTCCACTTTTTGTATATAGTTGCATTTTAGTTAGGGTTTTTTGTAGGTTTTCCTTTGTTCATTTGGGCTCATGGACCCTTGGATGTTTTGTACAAGTTCTTCATTGGATTGTTTTATTTTTTTTGTTTTTATTTATTCACCATGGAGCAATGGTCTTTGCATTATTTTTCTCTCTTGGATTGATTTTATTTTTAATGTGACTTTGGACAACATTTTTTTGAATTTGGATTTGTAGTTTTAATTTTTTTTGACGGACATGCAGCTTATCTTTTTTTTATTGCCATTGTAGTTTGTTTCATTTCATTTGCATTCAATTTTTTTTAATACAATTTTGTTTTCATACTTCACTGTGTGGTATCATCTCATTGGTTTCATGCATGTCATGTTGGGTGTTTTCCCATTCAATTGCAACCATTGTGTGTGACGGACATGGGTTCATTTGCTTTATGAACATTGGGGGTGTAACATGTAATTTCCATTTCCATGTGGGTGAATGCGTTACTTGGTACGGCCTTTTGGCTGTGGAGGCTGACCATAACGCACATGATTGGGGATTGTGAGGACCTGGGTGCAGGGGACATGTGTGGGGCCTGGTGGAGGCTGCCCCTGCACTGCTGGGGGGTGGGGGTGATAGGGGACATGAGTGGGTGCCTGGTGGCGGCTGCCGCTGGTGGCTGGGGGGTGGGGGTACAGGGAGACATGAGTGGGGGCCTGCTGGCAGGTGCCCCACAGTGCTGGGGGGTGGGGGTGCAGGGAGACATGGGTGGGGGCCTGGTGGAGGCTTCCCCTGGTGGCTGGGGGGTGTGGGTGATAGGGGACATGAGTGGGGGCCTGGTGGAGGCTGCCCCTGCACTGCTGGGGGGTGGGGGTGATAGGGGACATGAGTGGGTGCCTGGTGGAGGCTGCGCCTGGTGGCTGGGGGGTGGGGGTGATAGGGGACATGAGTGGGGGCCTGGTGGAGGCTGCCCCTGCACTGCTGGGGGGGGGTGGGGGGTGGGAGACATGAGTGGGGGCCTGGTGGAGGCTGCCCCTGGTGGCTGGGGGGTGGGGGTGATAGGGGACATGAGTGGGGGGCCTGGTGGAGGCTGCCCCTGCACTGCTGGGGGTGGTGGGGGTGGGAGACATGAGTGGGGGCCTGCTGGCAGGTGCCCCACAGTGCTGGGGGGTGGAGTGCAGGGAGACATGGGTGGGGGCCTGGTGGAGGCTGCCCCTGGTGGCTGGGGGGTGGGGGTGGTGGTAGACATGAGTGGGGGCCTGGTGGAGGCTGCCCCTGCACTGCTGGGGGGTGGGGGTGATAGGGGACATGAGTGTGTGCCTGGTGGAGGCCTGCGCCTGGTGGCTGGGGGGTGGGGGTGATAGGGGACATGAGTGGGGGCCTGGTGGAGGCTGCCCCTGCACTGCTGGGGGGGGGTGGGGGGTGGGAGACATGAGTGGGGGCCTGGTGGAGGCTGCCCCTGGTGGCTGGGGGGTGGGGGTGATAGGGGACATGAGTGGGGGCCTGGTGGAGGCTGCCCCTGCACTGCTGGGGGTGGTGGGGTGGGAGACATGAGTGGGGGCCTGCTGGCAGGTGCCCCACAGTGCTGGGGGGTGGGGGTGCAGGGAGACATGAGTGGGGGGCCTGCTGGCAGGTGCCCCACAGTGCTGGGGGGTGGGGTGCAGGGAGACATGAGTGGGGGCCTGGTGGAGGCTGCCCCTGGTGGCTGGGGGGTGGGGGTGGTGGTAGACATGAGTGGGGGCCTGGTGGGAGGCTGCCCCTGCACTGGCTGGGGGGTAGGGGTGATAGGGGACATGAGTGGGTGCCTGGTGGAGGCTGCCCCTGGTGGCTGGGGGGTTGGGGTGGTGGGAGACATGAGTGGGGGCCTGGTGGAGGCTGCCCATGGTGGCTGGGGGGTGGGGGTGATAGGGGACATGAGCGGGGGCCTGGTGGAGGCTGCCCCTGGTGGCTGGGGGGTGGGGGTGATAGGGGACATGAGTGGGGGCCTGGTGGAGGCTGCCCCTGCACTGCTGGGGGGGTGGGGGGTGGGAGACATGAGTGGGGGCCTGCTGGCAGGTGCCCCACAGTGCTGGGGGGTGGGGGTGCAGGGAGACATGAGTGGGGGCCTGCTGGCAGGTGCCCCACAGTGCTGGGGGGTGGGGTGCAGGGAGACATGAGTGGGGGCCTGGTGGAGGCTGCCCCTGGTGGCTGGGGGGTGGGGGTGGTGGTAGACATGAGTGGGGGCCTGGTGGAGGCTGCCCCTGCACTGCTGGGGGGTGGGGGTGATAGGGGACATGAGTGGGTGTCTGGTGGAGGCTGCCCCTGTTGGCTGGGGGGTGGGGGTGGTGGGAGACATGAGTGGGGGCCTGGTGGAGGCTGCCCATGGTGGCTGGGGGGGGTGGGTGATAGGGGACATGAGTGGGGGCCTGGTGGAGGCTGCCCCTCAGTGCTGGGGGGGTGGGGGGTGGGAGACATGCGTGGGGGCCTGCTGGCAGGTGCCCCACAGTGCTGGGGGGTGGGGGTGCAGGGAGACATGAGTGGGGGGCCTGATGGAGGGTGCCCCTCAGTGCTGGGGGGTGGGGGTGCAGGGAGACATGAGTGGGGGCCTGCTGGCAGGTTGCCCCACAGTGCTGGGGGTGCAGGGAGACATGAGTGGGGGCATAGTGGAGGGTGCCCCTCAGTGCTGGGGGTGGGGGTGCAGGCAGACATGAGTGGGTTCCTGGTGGAGGCTGCCCCTGGTGGCTGGGGGGTGGGGGTGGTGGGAGACATGAGAGGGGGCCTGGTGGAGGGTGCCCCTCAGTGATGGGGGGTGGGGGTGCAGGGAGACATGAGTGGGGGCCTGCTGGCAGGTGCCCCACAGTGCGGGGGATGGGGGTGCAGGGAGACATGAGTGGGGGGCCCTGGTGGAGGGTGACCCTCAGTGCTGGGGGGTGGGGGTGCAGGGAGACATGAGTGGGGCCTGCTGGCAGGTGCCCCACAGTGCTGGGGGGTGGGGTGCAGGGAGACATGGGTGGGGGCCTGGTGGAGGCTGCCCCTGGTGGCTGGGGGGTGAGGGTGGTGGTAGACATGAGGGGGGGCCTGGTGGAGGCTGCCCCTGCACTGCTGGGGGGTGGGGGTGATAGGGGACATGAGTGGGTGCCTGGTGGAGGCTGCGCCTGGTGGCTGGGGGGTGGGGGTGATAGGGGACATGAGTGGGGGCCTGGTGGAGGCTGCCCCTGCACTGCTGGGGGTGGTGGGGGTGGGAGACATGAGTGGGGGCATAGTGGAGGGTGCCCCTCAGTGCTGGGGGGTGGGGGTGCAGGGAGACATGAGTGGGTTCCTGGTGGCAGGTGCCCCACAGTGCTGGGGGTGCAGGGAGACATGAGTGGGGGCATAGTGGAGGGTGCCCCTCAGTGCTGGGGGGTGGGGGTGCAGGGAGACATGAGTGGGTTCCTGGTGGAGGCTGCCCCTGGTGGCTGGGGGGTGGGGGTGGTGGGAGACATGAGAGGGGGCCTGGGTGGAGGGTGCCCCTCAGTGCTGGGGGGTGGGGGTGCAGGGAGACATGAGTGGGGGCCTGCTGGCAGGTGCCCCACAGTGCGGGGGTGGGGGTGCAGGGAGACATGAGTGGGGGCCTGGTGGAGGGTGCCCCTCAGTGCTGGGGGGTGGGGGTGCAGGGAGTCATGAGTGGGGGCCTGCTGGCAGGTGCCCCACAGTGCTGGGGGGTGGGGTGCAGGGAGACATGGGTGGGGGCCTGGTGGAGGCTGCCCCTGGTGGCTGGGGGTGGGGGTGGTGGTAGACATGAGTGGGGGCCTGGTGGAGGCTGCCCCTGCACTGCTGGGGGGTGGGGGTGATAGGGGACATGAGTGGGTGCCTGGTGAAGGCTGCGCCTGGTGGCTGGGGGGTGGGGGTGATAGGGGACATGAGTGGGGGCCTGGTGGAGGCTGCCCCTGCACTGCCTGGGGGTGGTGGGGGTGGGAGACATGAGTGGGGGCATAGTGGAGGGTGCCCCTCAG